>NC_047665.1:43876954-46276954 GCF_011762505.2 Arvicanthis niloticus | reverse complement strand
CTGAGCTCCACATGCCAGCAATCACATGCTCATCTCAACAGCAGCAGCAGTAGCAGCAGCAGCAGCAGCAGCAGCAGCAGCAACAACAACAACAACAACAACAATAACAATAACAGATAAGAATTTAAAAAATGATATCCCATTCAGCTCATAATTTAGGAAAAGAGGCCAAGTATCCAGTGGACTGTGATTCTGTATTTCTGTTTTCTCAGGCATACATTTTACAATAATAGAGAACTTAAAGGGTATGTGCTATGTATGGGCCAAAACTTCAACTAGGGAGAAATAGAAATGACCCTGATATATTTTATTTCTATGAACATTGTGGTGCTTGAGTAATGAGGTTTTTACTGTCATAATGAAAGCATTCTCTCTTTTCTATTGGAGTATTTTCTTTGTACATAGTGTTGAACCACATACAGGTAATTTTTCAAGTATATCATGTACTTTGGTTATATTTCTCAACTTTCTGCTTTTTCTCCCTAGTCCCATAACCTTGAAACCTAGCTAGTCTCCTTTCTTCCTCCTGTCTCCTTTCTGCTTTTATATCATAGTTTTGTATATCTGTAAAGAATTTTAGGACCCATAAATAAGAAAAGGCATATGATATTTGTGTTTATGCCTTAGTTTTCTTAAAATGATTACTTCTAGTTATATATATTTTCAAACAGACAACAACCCTTGTCTGTATCCATTTATGGCTAATAATGCTGCAGTTAGCATGGTTATGATCCTCTCTATGGCATATTGATCTGGAGTCTGTTGAGTAGAAATAATACTAGTAGATTTTTTGAGGAACCTTCATGTTGATTCCCATGGTGACTACATAGGGCCATATTCTTATCACAAGTATGTAAGAGTTCTCTTTACCATACACCTTTTACAGTATTTAGCATTGCTTCGTAATGATAGTCATTCTGACTGGGGTGATAGAAATAGTTGAGAATGTTTAACCTTTCATTACTGGACATTTGTATTTTATCTTTTGAGAACTCTCTGCTCATTTTCAGTAGCCTATTTATTAACTAGGTTGTTTAGATTTTTGTTATTTAGTTTTGTGAGTTCTTTATATATTCTAGATATTAATCCTCTGTCCAAGGTATAGTTAGCAGAGGATGTCTGTCATTCTGGCATCTTCCCTTCACTCAACTGATTGTTTGATTTCTTGTGCAGGTTTCAAAATCATGTAATCATATTTATCCATTCTTGGTATCATTTCCCAAGTAACTAGACTCTGTTTCAGAGACTCCTTTGCTACGTTTATATCTTGACATGTTTACGTGTAACAGTTTCAGGGTTTCAAGTCTTACTTTAAGTAATTCACCCATTTGGAATAGCCTTTTGGAAAAGGAGAGAACTGGAGATCTAGTTCTGTTTCTCCATGCAACGGTGTCCATTTTCTTAGTAACATTCACATTAAACACATATCAGTTTTTACCAGGACCATGACGCTTTTGTTACTATGGCTCTTTCATATAAGTTGAAATCAGGTATGATGGTAACTCCAACATTGCCCCATGGTGCCCCCAGTTCCTTAGCAACCCAGAATCATTTTGGCTATCTAGGGTATTTTGAGCTTCCATGTGTTTTGAGTGCTTCTTATATCTCTGTGAAGAATGTCAATGGAATTTTAATGAGGATTGTACTGGACACATCATTTGCTTTTTAGTAATATAGACATTTTTACACTTACTACTAATAATTCAAGACTGTGGGACATGGTGTTTACGTATTCTGGTGTCTTTAAAAAACCTTCTTTCTTCTATGTTTTACATTTTTCATTTTTTACTTCTATTATTATGTTTATCCCTATTTCTTTTAAAAAACAGCTATTTTTTTTAAAAAAAAATTTATTTGGTTATTTTGTTTATTTACATTTCAAATGTTATCCCCCTTCCTAGTTTCCTCTCTGAAACCCCCCCATCCCACCCTCTCCTCCTGCCTCCACAAGGGTGCTCCCACACCCACCAGCCTATTCCTGCCCCACTGCCCTAGCATTCCCCTATGCTGGGGAATCAAGTCTTCACAGGACCAAAGGCCTTCCCTCCCTTTGATGCCAGACAAAACCATCCTCTGCTACATACGCAACTGGAGCCAAGGGTCCTTCCATGTGTATTTTTTGGATGGTGGTTTAGTCCCTCAGTGCACTGCAGGGTTTGATTGATTAATATTGTTGTTCTTCCTTTGGAGTTGCAAAGCCCTTCAACTCCTTCAGTCCTTCCCCTAACTCCTCCATTGGAATCCCCACACTCAGTCTGATGGTTGGCTGCAAGCTTCCCCATCTGTATTAGTAAGGCTCTGGCTGAGCTTCTTAGGAGACATCAATATCAGGCTCCTGTCAACAAGCACTTTTTGGCTTCTTGGTATATGGGATGGATCTTGGTATTTGGCATATGGGATGGATCCCCAGGTGTGGCAGTCTTTGGATGGCCTTTCCTCCAGTCTCTGCTCCACTCTTTGTCCCTATATTTTCTTTAGACAGGAACAATACTGGATTAAAATTTTGAGAAAGATGGGTGACCCCAACTCTCAACTAGGAACCTTGCCTAAACTCTGGATATGATCTCTACCAGTTCTCCCTCCCCTTTGTTGGGTATTTGAGCTAATATCATCCCAGTTGGGTCCTGGGAGCCTCTTGCTTTCCTGGAATCTGGGATTTTCTGGTGGATACCCACCAGTTCCCCATCCTCCATTGCTACACACCCCTGTTCAAATTCCTGATCCTGTTTACATCTCCCCCATTGCCTCCTCCCACATCTGATCCTGCCCCCTTTCTCCTCCCTCCCTCCTCTCTTCCTCCCAAGTCCTGCCCACCGTGCCAACCATGATTGTTTTGTTCCTCTTCTAAGTAGGACTGAGGCAGCCACACTTTGGACTTTTTTCTTCTTGACCTTCATATGGTCTGCAAGTTGTATCATGGATATTCTGAGCGTTTTTCCTAATATTCACATATTAGTGAGTAAATATCATGTGTGTTTTTTGTGATTGAGTTACCTCACTCAGGGTGATAATTTCTAGTTCCACCCATTTTCCTGAGACTTTCATAAAGTCATTATTTTTAATAGCTGAGTAGTACCATTGTGTAAATGTACCACATTTTTTTTTTTGTATCCATTCCTCTCTTGAGAAACATCTGGGTTGTTTCCAGCTTCTGGCTATTATAAATAAGGCTGCTATGAACATAGTGGAGCATGTTATATATTATAGCATATTTTGGATGTATGCCCATGAGTGGTATAGCTGGGTCCTCAGGTAGTACTATGTCTAATTTCCTGAGGAACTGACAGACTAATTTCCAGAGTGGTCCTATGAGCTTGCAATCCCACCAGCAATGCAGGAGTATTTCTCTTGCTCCATTTCCTTGCCAGCATCTGCTGTCACCTGAGGGTTTTTTATCTTATCCATTCTGACTGGAGTGAAGTAGAATCTCAGGGTTGTTTTGATTGAATTTCTCTGATGACTAAGGATGTTGAACATTTCTTTAGGTCTTTCTGGGCCATGCAAGATTCCTTAGTTGAGAATTCTCTGTATAGCTTTGTACTCTATTTTTCAATAGGGTAATTTGGTTTTCTGGAGTCTAATTGCTTGAGTTCTTTGTATATATTGGATATTAGCCTTCTATCAGCTGTAGGGTTGATAAAGATCTTTTCCCAAACTGTGGGTTGCCATTTTGTCCTATTGATAGTGTCCATTGCCTTACAGAAACTTTTCAATTTTATGGGGTTTCATTTGTTGATTGTTGATCTTAGAGCACAAACCACTGATGTTCTGTTCAGGAAAATTTCCCCTATGCCTATATGTTCGAGGCTCTTCCCCACTTTCTCTTCTGTTAAATTCAGTGTATATGATTTTCTATGGAGGTCTTTGATCTACTTGGACTTCAGCTTTGTACAAGGAGATAAGAATGGGTCAATTTGCATTCTTTTACTTCACTTAAGCCAGCACCATTTGTTGAATATGCTGTCTTTTTTCTACTGAATGGTTTTAGTGGGGTTTTTTTTGTTTGTTTGTTTTTCAAAGATCAAATAACTGTAGGTGTGTGGCTTCATTTCTGGCTCTTTAGTTCTTTTGCATTGATCTCCATGCCTGTCTCTGTACCAATACCATGCAGTTTTGATCACTATTGCTCCGTAGTAGAGCTTGAGGTCAGGGATGGTGATTAGCTCAGAAGTTCTCTTATTGTTGAGAATAGCTTTTGTTATTCTGTTTTTTGTTGTTGTTCCAAATAAATTTGAGAATAGCTTTTTCTATATCTGTGAAGAAGTGGTTTGGAATTTTGAGGGGATTGCATTAAATCTGTATATTGCTTTTGGTAAGATGGCCATTTTTGCTGTTGATCCATGAGTATGGGAGATCTTTCTATCTTCTGAGTTTTTTTTTTTTTTTTTATTATTTCTTTCTTCAGAGACTTAATGTTCTTGTACAGTTGTTTCACTTGCTTGGGTAGAGTCACACTCAGAGTTTTTATATTATTTGTGGCTATTGTGAAGAGTGTCGTTTGCCTAATTTCTTTTTCAGCCTCTTTATCCTTTGGGTATAGGAAAGCTATTGAATTGTTTGAGTTAATTTTCTATCCAGACACTTTGCTGAAGTTAACAGCTGTAGGAGTTCTCTGGTGGAATTTTTGGGGTCACTTTAAGTATTCTATCAAATCATCTGCAAATAGTGATATTTTGACTTCTTTTCCAATTTGTATCTCTTTGACCTCCTTTTGTTGTCTAATCGCTCTGGCTAGAACTTCAAGTACTATATTAAATAGATAGGGAGAGAGTAGGCAGCCTTGTCTAATCCCTGATTTTAGTGGGATTGTTTCAAGTTTCTATCCATTTAGATTGATGTTGGGTAGTAGTTCTCTGTATATTGCTTTTCATATGTTTAGGTATAGGCCTTGAATTCCTGATCTTTCCAAGACTTTTAACTTAAAGGGGTGTTGACTTTGTCAAATGCTCTTTTGGCATCTAATGGGATGATCATATGGTTTTTTTCTTTGAGCTTGTTTATGTAGTGGACTATGTCGATGAATTGCTCTACATTAAACCATCCCTGCATCTCTTGTATGAAGCCTATTTGATTATGGTGAATGATCGTTTTGATGTGTTCTTAGTTCAGCTTACAAGAATTTTATTATTTTTGCATCAATAGTCAGAAGGGAAATTGTTCTGAAGTTCTATTTCTTTGTTGGATCTTTGTGTGGGTTTGGTATCAGTGTAACTGTGGCTGTGGTTTCATAGAACAAATTAGGTATTGTTCCTTTTATTTCTCTTTTGTGGAATAGTTTGAAGAGTATTGGTATTAGGCCTTTTTTTGAATGTCTGACAGAATTCTGCACTAAACCATCAGTTCCTGGCTTTTTTTATTTGGGAGAATTTTAATGACTGCTTCTATTTCTATGGGGGCTATGGGACTGTTTAGATGTTTTTTCTGATCCTAATTTAACTTTGGTACCTAGTATCTGTCTAGAAAATTCTCCATTTCATCAAGATTTTCCTGTTTTGTTGAATATAGGCTTCTGTAGTAGGATCTGATAATTAAAAAATTTTTTTTGTTGTTTTTTGTTGTTATATTTCTTATTTAATTTCTGATTTTGTTAATTTGGATATTACCTTTGTGTCCTTTGGTTAATCTGGCTAAGGGTTTATCCATTTTGTTGATTTTTTTTAAAGGAACCAGCTACTGGTTTTGTTGGTTCTTTGTATAGTTCTCTTTGTGTCTACTTGGTTGATTTTGGCCCTGAGTTTGATAATTTCTTGCTGTCTATTACTCTTGGCCATATTTGCTTCTTTTTTTTCTAGAGCTTTCAGGTGTGCTGTTAAGCTACCAGTGTATGCTCTCTCCAATTTATTTATGGAGGTACTCAGAGCTATGAGTTTTCCTCTTAGCACTAATTTCATTGTTTTATAAGTTTGGGTATGTTGTGCCTTCATTTCCATTAAATTCTACAAAGTCTTTCTTTTTTTTATTCTCTTGACCATATTATTAGTGAGTAGAGAGTTGTTCAGCTTCTATGTATGTCAGCTTTTTGTTGTCTTTGTTTTTATTAAAGACCAGTCTTAGTCCCCAGCGATCTGATAAGATGCAGGAGATTATTTCAGTCTTCTCATATCTGTTGATTCTTGTTTTTATGTCTGATTATATGGTCAATTTTGGAGACGGTACAGTGAAGTGTTGAGAAGAATGTATATGCTTTTGTTTCAGGATAAAATTGTCTCTAGATATCTGTTAAATCCATTTGTTTTATAACTTTTGCTAGCTTCACTCTGTTTTCTGTGTAGTTTCTGTTTCCATGATTAGTCCATTGGTGAGAGTGGGCTGTTGAAGTCTCCCACTATTATTGTATGAGATTCAATGTGCACTTGGAGCTTTAGCAATGTTTCTTTTATGAATGTGGGTGCCCTTGCATTTTGGGCATAGATGATCAGAACTGAGAGTTCATCTTGGTAGATTTTTCCTTTGGTGAGTATAAAATGTGCTTCCTCATCTTTTTTGATAACTTTTGGTTGAATTGCGATTTCATTCAGTATAAAAATGGCTACTCCAGCTTGTTTCTTGGGACCATTTGCTTGGATTTTTTTTTTTTTTTTTTTTCAGACTCTTACTCCAAGGTAGTGTCTGTCTTTGCCACTGGGTTGAGTTTCCTGTATGCAGCAAAATGCTGGATCCTGTTTTCCTATCCAGTCTGGTAGTCTATGTCTGGTTATTGGGAAATTGAGTCCATTGACGTTAAGAGATGTTGAGGACCAGCAATTGTTGCTTCCTGTTATTTTTCTTGTTAGAATTGGAACTAAATTTGTGTGGCTGTCTTCTTTTGAGTTTGTTGAAAGAACAATAATTTCTTGCGTTTTCTAGGTTGTAGTTTCCTTCTTTGTGTTGTAGCTTTTCATCTATTATTCTTTGTAGGGCTGTATTTGTGGAAAGATATTGTTTAAATTTGTTTTTGTCATAGAATATCTTGGTTTCACCATCTACGGTAATTGTGAGTTTTGCTGGATATAATACCCTTGGTCAGCATTTTTGTTTTCTTAGAGTTTTTATAATATCTGCCCAGGATCTTCAGGCTTTTAGAGTCTCGGTTGAAAATTCTCATGTCATTCATATAGGTCTTCCTTCATATGTTACTTGACTTTTTTCTCTTAGTGCTTTTAATGTGTGTGTGTGTGTGTGTGTGTGTGTTTGCATGCGCACATATTTGGTGTTTTGATTATTATGTTATGGGATGAATTTTTTTCTGGTCCAATATATTTGGGGTTCTGTAGGCTTCTTATATGTTTATGGTCATCTCCTTCTTTAGGTTGGGGATATTTTCTTCTATAATTTTGTTGAAGATGTTTACTGACCCTTTGAATTGGAAATTTTTGCTGTCTTTTATGTCTATTATCCTTAGGTTTGGTTTTTTAATTGTGTCCAGGATTTCCTGGATTTTGGGTTAGGAGCTTTTTGCATTTTGCATTTTCTTTGACAGTTGTGGTTTTCATGGTATATTTTATTCCTGAGATTCTTTCTTTTATTTCTCTCTCTCTCTTTCTCTCTCTCTCTCTCTCTCTCTCTCTCTCTCTCTCTCTCTCTCTTGATAATGCTTGTACCTATGACTCTTGATCTCTGTCCTAGGTTTTCTATTTCCAGAGTTGTCTCCATTTGTGATTTCCTTATTGTTTCTATTTCCATTTTTAGATTCTGAATGGTTCTGTTTAATGCCTTCACCTATTTGATTGTGTTTTATTGTATTTCTTTAAGAGACTTATATGTTTCCTCTTTAAGGGCTTTTACTTGTTAGTCTGTGTTCGCTTATATTTTTTTAAGGGAGCTATTTATATGCTTCTTAAAATCCTCTGTCATCATCATGAGATGTGATTTTAAGTCAGAATCTTGGTGTTTTGTTGTGTTGGGATATCCAGGGTGTGCTGTGGTGGGAGAACTGGGTTCTGATGATGTCAAGCAGCCTTGGTTTCTGTTGCTTATGTTCTTGTGCTTGCCTCTGGCCATCTGGTTATCTCTGGTGTTACCTGATTTTGCTATCTCTGATGAAAGTTTGTCTCTCCTGTGAGCCTGTGAGCCTGTCATCTTAGGTGTTTCAGCACTCCTTGGAGACCTGCTCTGTCTGGGCTGGATTGGGGTGTGCATATTTGTGGTATACGGTCAGCTCTGGGTTCAGATAGAAACTGGAAGGATCATGTTTCTGCCTATTTTGAGGTTTCTTGGGTCCAAGTTCAAGAATTTTTTTTTTATCATCACCCTTTTCGGAGCTACATTCAGAACTGAGATAAATGGATAAAGGTACTATTTATTTATTTATGTCAGGAAAGAGTGGATATCTATTCCTTCCAGCTTCTTCAAATACCAAATGAGAAGTATATCCCAGATGCAGTATCAGGCACTGGAAAAATATTACATTGTTTTACATCACTGGGGAGTTAAAGGATGAGGATAAGAATGGGAAGAGACTAGGAACAGAATCAAGAATGAGCCAAGGACAAGGTACACCTGTTTTCCAGATGTAAACAATGAACAAATGTTAAGTTAAAAGTATGGGCATTGAAAAAGAAGTGCTGACATTTAAAAGAATAAGTGCTCTGAATTTTCAGCACCATAGAAGGGCTCTAACACATTACTGCCAGGGTTTCATTCACTATATTCTTTATGCTTCATGTCAGATATAGGATCATTCTGTTCTTGAGACTGGAAAATTGCTGACTGATTGTTTTCTGGCCAAATTCTTTTTGCTACATGCAAACTCTTTTCTTGTAATTAAATCCAGGTTTCCTGTTACAGTTTGCTTTATATTCAGGTAGCATGTGGCCATCTGGAATGAGCATGTTGAGTTGAGGCAAATTTCCCAACCAAATAGTACGTCTTCATGCTTCTTGTGTATGGTGTTGAAGGGAAGAGTAGAAAGTAGCTGCAGGTAATTCAGCAATTCTAGTTTGCATGGAAAAGATAATTGGCTTCTTGATAGACAACTTGGTGTTGCTCCTTGAGTGCAAGAAACAAAACTAAGGAGCCTTCTAAGCATCATGGAGAGGACAGTTGAGCAAGTCAGAAATGTATCCAGAATTCTGAAGAGCAGGGTACATCATGAAAGTTGTAAGATCACTGTTTGAATTGAGAATCAAACCATTAATTACATAAGAAAGGAGATCAGTGAGTGAACTGGAAAGCAATAATAGACTGAATTTTGAAGAGAATTGTTGGCTGGTTTGGGACTACAATGTCTGAACTGGGAAGAACACCATTCACAGCATTTGAAAGAAAATCACTGAGTAAAACGGGGAGATCACTGACTGATTGAATCGGGAAAGAGATCACTGAGTGAAATGTGGAGAATATTGCTGAATGAACCAGGAAGAGTATGTTGACTGTATTATGAAGGAGAAAATTGAAGGAATTGAAACAAGGACTGAATTAACCAGGAGATCACTTGCTGAATTAGGGAAGGAAATGACTGGCTGAGGTCATAGGAAAAACAGTGCTTAATTGGGAAAGAGATCCCTCACTGGATTTCACAGGAATCATTCACAGAAAGAGTAAAAACACTGATGACTGAAATGGGACTGTGATTATTTCCTGAATTAAAAAAAAAACAAACTAACACATATTGGACTATTGGACTGGGAATGAAATAACTGAATGGATTGGGAAGGAGATAATGAATGAAATGACACAGAGATCACTGATGGAAATGAGGAAAAGGTCATTGAATTTAGAAGATCTCTGACAAACTTGGAAGGAAATTAATGACTGAATTTGGAAGGATGTCACTCAATGAATTGGGAAAATGATCACTGAATGAATGGGGAGGATTACTGGCTGAACCAGGAAGTAAATATTTCACTGAAGGATAATACAGACTAAATAGGTAAGCAGACATCTGAATTCGAAAGATCACTCACAGAATTAGGGAGAAAAACCATCCCTCCTTGAATTGAAGAGCTCATTGACAGAAATACAATGTGAGGGGTGTGGGGGATGGGGGTAGCTTATTTGGGCAGGAGACCATTCACTGAATTTCAGAGGGGATTAGTTGGTGATGTAGGAAAGAGATCAATGAAGTGGGACAGTGACTATTCCATGAATTAGGAAGACTGCTCACAGAATTGGAAAGAAAGTCATTCAGTGAATTGGCAATAATCCTGGATGAATTGATAAAGAGATTAATAACTGAATTGAGACAGACAACAACGATGGAATTGGAAAGAAAATCACTTCCTAAAGTGGAAGGAGATAAGTAACTGATATGAGAATATAATCACTCCCTGAAATAGGAAGGAGATTTCTCATTGAGTTGAGAAGGGAATTATTCAATAAATTGGGAAGGAGATGTATGATTGAAATGAAAATAATTGAAGTGTGAAGGGCATCAATCACTTAGTTGGAAAGATTCCTGGCTGAATTCAGATGTAGTTATTAATTTTATTGAGGAGATAACTGATTTAATTATCTAAGGAGATTACTCGAGATCGAGGACTGAATTGGGATTGAAATTATAAACTAAATTTAGGTAAATCACTAACTAAATTTGAAAGAAGATCACAGACTGAATTAGGATGGAGGTTACACTAAGGAGGATGTAATTTACACAATCTTACCCAACCTGCACCACATACAACTTCTAGACATAGTCTTGATTAAACACACTTTTTGTCTGGTCTGGTCTATTTAGTATGCTTAATTCTAGTCAAACCTCACCCCCTGAAATTCCCAGACAAATCTTAGTTCATCCCATTTACCAGCCCAACATCACAACCCCTTCCTGTCCTATTCTCAAAGTCCAAGGACCACTGATGCTAACATCCTATGCTGGCCATCAAACCCAGAAAATAATATCTGCTGTAGTTGATGGAAAAAGAAAAAAAATATTTCCATGATACACACAAGCTTGTTGAATTCAAGTCCATCAAGTCAACCTTTCAGAGGATACTGAAAACATTATTTCAGATTGAAAAGAGGAGTAAGCTTAGTCAAGAGACTATAGGAAAAATGATGCTATAATTACAGAAACACATAGTACAACTAAAAACAACTAGCAACAATAACAACAATAAAATGACTGCAAACAACACATAACTTTTAATAATAATTTTAAAGATTAATGGGCTCAGCTCCCTAATTAACAGGTTTAGCTGAATACATTGAGAAACAAAATTTATCTTCCCATTGTCTGTAAGAAACTTATCTTTAAAGATGGACACCACTATAAAGTGAAAGGATGAAATATGTATCCCAAGCAAATGGATCTAGGAAAGAAGATGCTCTTGTTATTCTAATGCCTGACAAAATAGACTTCAAACTAAAAGTAATCAGAAGAGATAGAAAATAATTAACCAAGAAGATTGCAATCCTAAATATATATGCACCAAACTTCGGTCTAACCAATTTGATAGGAAACATACTACTAAAATTAGAGACATGTTAACATCAACCAAATGATAGTAGTTGATTTTAATACTTAGACAGAAACTCCAGAAATAACTGTAGAATTTTCAAAAAGCTAAAAGTTGATCTTCCAGCAATACACTTGCTGATAAACACCCAAAGGACTCAGTATCTTACTCCATAGATACTTGCTAAACCATGTTCATTTCTGCTCTATTCATAATAGCTAAGAATATGGAAAAAACCTTAAATTTTTTCAGCTAATGAGTCCCAATTGCTAAAGACACCATAAATGTTTGATAAAAGATTTGGAAGAATTGATTTGAATCCAACCAGGAAGCATCCAGGAAGAAGATACTCTCCAAATTATGAAAAGAGAAAAGCAATCAATAGTCCCGTTTAGCTATGATTTCTACAAACTACAAACATGACCAGAAAAGCAGAATATATCCAAAGGTGCAATAGTGATACTATATCTTGATATATAGTAGTGATACTATATTTTTGCCTGATACTGTAAACCAAGTCAACCACCCATGTCTGATGAAGCCATGGAACTTAAAGGAGAACTGTAACTTCTTCTTAATGCCTTTATATTCACAGATAAGTGTAGTTTTTAACCTCCTATCAAAAAAACATTTTTGCAGCAGTAGCAGTTAGAAACACTACAAAAGCCACAACTGGTCAAAACTCATAGAACTGATGATGGGCTTTCTAGCCTGAGTAGATACATCTACAGTACAACCGTTATATATAAGACTCAATCAAGGAGCATAGTGCAGAGAGGAGGAAGTTTATAAGAGCAAGAGGGCATCTGCTTTGAGACTTGTCATATATGAATGACAGGGAGAGTGTACCAATGAATTTTCAACAATATGGTTGCTTGCCTAAGACTGGAACAATGATAACATCAGTTGACATGACAACATGGAAGGAGGAAATCCCAGGGGGACCTACCTTAAATTAAAAGATAGAGGTTAATAATGATTGCTAAGAGAGGAAGAGTCAATCTTCCCCAGGGATAAGCCCCCTAATTGTTATTCAAAATAGGCCATGACTTTTAGAGAGGTCAGGGGATTGGAGTGGTGCACAAAAGGTGGGTGGGGGGGGGGAAGAAAAGAGACAGGTAGGAAAACAATACAAATGCAGTACTCACATATGAAATTCTACAGAAATGTTAAGAACACTGAATGAGGAACAAGATGATGAATTAGTAAACAAATTTATGATTTCTGATTAAATTGGGAAGATCACTGACTGAATGAGACAAAGACACTGAATTGTATATGCGACAATGAAAAGACTGAGAAGTGCACACATTGAAGGGGAAGAAGATCCCTTACTGAATCCTGAAAGTGATCATGGACTCAGTTGAGACAGTCCAAAATGATTGAATTGGGAAGGAGATCACTGGTGGAATTGGAAAGTATATCAATATATGAGTTGGGACAAGAGAAAATGACTTAATTAAGAAGATCATGCACTGATTTGGGAAGATTGCTCACTGATAGGGGAAGAAATCTATGACCATAGTGGGAATGAAATCACTCAGTGAACTGTAACAGAGATCTCTGAATTGTAAAGGAGATCACTGACTATCTGAACTGGGAGAAACAATAATCAATGAACTGGACAAATCATTACTAGCTGTGAAGTGACCTAATAGGAAAGATTACTCACAGGATTATTAAGGGGATCACTGTTTAAATTGGGTTGTAGATCACTGGTTGAGTTCAGAAGGAAAACACTTAATTGAGAAGATTATCATTGACTGTTTTGGGATGGGTATGTCTGAGTGAAATAGGAGTATGTTCACTGACAGAGCTGGGAGAGAGATTATTGACTGAATTTCAAAGGCTTATTGTTGGACTGTGAATGAGACAGTGACTCACTGAAATGGGAAGAAAATAATTTCATTGATAAGGAAATCATTGTCTGAATTGACAGGAGTTCTCTGACTGAGTTAGAAAGAACATCAGTGACTGAATAGGGAAGATTATAAATTGAATTGGGTAGATCACTGACTGAATTAGGAAGGTGTATTAGTTACTTTTCAGCTGCTATGATAAAACACCCTGACCAAGGAAGCTTATAAAGGAAAGAGATTTTTTTGGGTTTAGTGTTCCGGTAGGTTAGAGTCCATGATGGCAGAGTGGAGGTAGCAGGTGACAGAAATGTAGCTTGAGCAACAAGCTGAAAGTTTACATATTGAACTGCAAGGAAAAAGTAGAGAACTAGAAATGGAGTGAGAATCCACACTTACTAAACCTTCCCACATAGCACCATCAACTGGAAACCAAGTATCCAACTGCCACGAAATATGTAAATATCTTCCTGGTCCCCATAGTCTCATGGCCATATTATAATGCAAAATGCATTTAGTACAGCTTTAAGAGTCCCCATAGATTTTACAGTCTCATGCTGTTTAAAAATTCAAAATCTTTCCAAGACTTAAGACAATTTTTTAAATGTAAACTCTTGTAAAATCAAAAAGCAAATTACATACTTTCAACATACAAGGACAAAGAATATACACTACCATTCCATAAAGGATGAATGAGGACATAACGAGGAAGACTAGGCAAAAGCAAGAGCAAAAACCAGCAGAGAAAATGCTAAATTCCATACCTCCATGTTTGATGTGAAAGAGTTTAGATGGTTCTGTCCTTCCACGTTTCTGCTTGCAACATACTTCACTAATCCTCGCCCACAGCTCTTCTTGATAAAGATCAGGCATTGGCAATATCTTGGAGTCTCAAATAAAACTCGGGCTTTATTATTATTTTTTTCATGAAGTAGCTTGTGAGGGCCTCTTACCCTCCAGGAACTTTATGAATATATTGCCCCTGCCCCATCACACATTGCATGGTCTCAGTGACTCTCTGAAAATGCAGAGAAAGATTTTATGGCATTTTTACACACTCATCCTTTATGAGTGCAAAGCTGGCATAATATGCGTGATACTGTGAAATGTGACTTTTACTTTGGGATGAGACCTGATCCCTTGACGCACATTAGTAGTGGCTTCTGATTGCAATTGTTTTTAAGGAGTAGAAAATGCCTTATGCTCTCTTTCACAAGTTTAGAGGTTATTTGTGTAGGGTCCTGCTCTGAGTACACCCTTCCTTTTATTCCAGTGCAGAGAACCATGTTAATGGTGTTAATCTTATCTCTTTCAGCACAAGTCTTAGCTGCAGTGTTGTTTGCCAATGGGCTGGTACTTTCCAAATACTATTTTGGTTCTTTCTTCTCATTTGCTTTTTTATTATAGACCCACATATGAGTGGTTACTAATAACCACTACACTCTATAAGCTTTTTAAAAATTCTCTGTCAAAATAATTAGCACATTACTATTAAATGTAGCCTCAGGCAATTTCTTAAGACAAGGGCAGAAAACAACAGAATCTGTTAAGAACAGTCTTTATCCCAGGTGAATTATATTCCTGCATCCCTTTGAAACCTCCTAAGCTAAGGCTCACTGACTGAATCACTTGCTTTCTACCATATCTTGCAGTCTCCTACTAGGATAGTCCCTTAGGCCATGATTACAATGTTTAACTGCTTTTCTAGCTCAAAGTTCTAAAGTCTTCTATATTCTTCTAAAGTACGACAAGGTCTGGCCTTCACAGCAATAGCCCATTGTCTGGTACCAACTCCTGAGTTAGTTACTTTTCTAGTTCTATGATAAAAAACCATGGCCAAGCCAACTTGTAGAAGAAATATTTTATTTGAGCTTATGGTTCCAGAGGGTTAGAGTCAATGATGGTGGAGCAGAAGCATCAGGAAGCAGTCACAAGGAATGAGGTGGCAAGCTAAAAACTCACATGCCGAGTCACAAGCATGACTGTAAATCTAGCAAGTCTTTAAACTCTCAAATCTCAGTTCCTGTGACATATTTCCTGCAGAATGGCCAAACCTTCTGAACCCATTTAAAACAATACCAACAACTGGGGATCTAGTATTCAAATGCCTAGGATTATAAGGGGACATTTATTGAATCACACCACAGAAGGAGAACAGTGATGAACTGGAAAGAAATCACAGACTAAACTGGGAAAGAGATCACTGACTGGATTTCAATCGATGACTTGATTGGGTAATCAATCACTGAAAGTATTCAGAAGGCAATTTTTGACTTATTTGGGAAATATATATCAGACTGAATTTTAGTGGAAAAATTAATGGACTCTACTGAATAGGAGATCAGCTAAATGGGAAGATTGCTAAAGGAATTGGGAAGAAGTTCACAGGTTGGATTTAGAAGGACATAGTGAATGAATTGGGAAGTACATTACTCAGTTCAGAAGGATATCACTCACTGTATTGGACAGGACACTGAATTAGGAATGTGATTTCCGAGTGAGTTAGGAAGAACACTAACTATATTGGGAAATACTTCACTTATTAAATTGGGACAGAAATTACTAATTAAGTTGGCAACTCAATTTAGACAAATATCTGTAGTGATAAGCAATCACTTAAAGAATTCAGAGAGTGATTATAGTTTGAATTGCAAGGAAAGGAGATCACTGATAATTTAGAGTATTACTTGATTTGGGAAGAAGATCACTGATTTTATTGGAAAGGAGGTCAGTGAATTGGCAAGCAGATTAATGACTAGATTGGGCAAGAGTTCACTGACTAACTTTAATAGGATATCAGTGAGTGAATTGGGAAGATCAGTGATTGAATTTGGAGGAAGTTCACTCATTTCAGGAAGATATCACTTAGAAAGTGATCACTGAGCTAAGAATTGGGAATCACTGAGGGAACTGGGAAACAGGTTACACTGACTTGAGAATTAGATCACATGTACTTGAAGATCACACTGAAACTGGGAAGTAGACCACACTGACTTGTGAGGAACATTACACTGACCTGGGAAGTACATCACAATGACTTGGGCAGGCAATCACTCAATGAACTGAAAATCATGTACTGAATTTAGAGAGATATCAATCACTGAACAAGAAAGAGATCATTTGTTAAATTAGAAAAAAGACTAGTCACTGAATTGAGGAAGATATCACCGAATTATGAAGATCGCCAAGTAAGGTAATCAGTGAATTAGGAAGGAAATTACCTATTTAGTTGAAAGATCACTGACCGAATTGGGGGGAAAATCACTAGTGAATTAAGAAGAAGATCACAGACTACATTTAATTTAACTAATTCTTAACTTAAACATTCTCTAAACTGGGAAGATCAATAATTATACTGAGAATGCAGTTACTGAATGAATTGAGAATAAAACAATTACTGGGAATTTTGAAAGGGTAATTAGTTGTTAAGTGTTTAGGAAAAAGTCCTGATGCCCTTGTGAAAATTGTGTGGAAAATGATAGCAATGTTTTGTTATTATAAACATTGAATAACACTTTAAAAGCAGTTGTTAGAACTCATTCCTTAGAAATATTTTTCATCTTTGGTTGCAGTTTTATGTCAACCATATTGTTTTGTTTTTTTTTAACATGTGACAGGTTTTGAGATCATTTTCCTCAAAAGTCAGAATTATTTTACGTTTTTCTCCAATTCAAGAGCGAAAAACTATTTGAATGGCCAGCATACACCCAATATACGTAATATACACATTCATATTAAGCATACATATATGCACAACTCCAGAAATACATACACATACATGCACTAAATATGCACATGTCTAACATAAATTAGTATGTAAACATTCACATACATAAAAATTTGCACATGTAACACACAAATACACATATGTGCACATATATACTCATAACCACTGAGCCATCCCTCCAAACTCTATTTTCTAGCTTTTAATCCAAGTTTCCCTAAAGTATTTTATGTTTTTCCCCCACTGGCCAGGGTCTACTTAGCTGTAGTCAATAAATCTTTAAGAAAGACTGTTGCTATCAGAAGTAGCTGCTCTCTCAGAATCAAAAAGAATCCTTGTCCTCTCCCAAAATCACTTCATAACTTTCTGTGGGTTAGAGAAAGTCTTGGAGATTGCTGGTTCTAAGCTCCTTGCATTGTGGAGGTGTCAAACTCTGAATCAATAAATTAATAAGACTTTTAGTTTAAAAACTACATCTAGACAGAGGCTTGAAGAACAACATGGCTACAGAATGTCATACTCTACTAACTGGAATTGAGAACACAGAACTATTTCCTTATGTGTTGCTGTCTTTTTTTTTTTTTTTTTGTCCTCCCTTACCAGAGTGTCATCACTTGTAGGAGTCTAATTTCTCTTTGCATCTAAGCAAACATACAGACATTTCAAAAGAAGAAAAAATTGTATTACAGCAACTAGGCATAAAGGGCCATTGATTATCAAAAGGAAAATATAGGTTTGCCAGAAAGAAATTAGATTCTTAGGTCATACAATAATTTTTTTCTAGATTACTCATAAATCCTGATTATACCTCTACTGTTAAAGATTTTCTTATCTCTAGCACAATACAAAATAATTAAAAAAAAAAATTGCAAGTGTTCTTAGGACTAAATGGTTATTGTAGGAGCTGGATTCCAAACCATTCATTCATTGTACATCCACTATATAGGAAAATTAAAAGGGACAGCCCAACACCATACAACTAGGCCTGCAGGAAGAGGTGCTGATTCCCTAATTGGTTCATGATTGTGTCAGTAAAGAAGGCAGGAGTCAATTGCTGGGTGCTGGACAAAGGTGGATCTTCCAGGTCCCAGAAGGAAAAAGGGATTCAAGGAAAGAGAATGGGCCCTTCCTGCCAGGCTTTGGAACCAGAAGCATGCAACAACCATGTAAGATCTTGGGCTAGAACTGGTGAGGCCACCAGTAGATGGTTGACATAGGCTAGCTGATAAGGTTAGAGCAGGAGATTCTGTGCCCAGCACATGTTCTTTTTGGCAAGTTTTCAAGTAATAAAGTTGTTTAGTGTTTTCCATCCATAAGTAAAGGTGGGCAGAGAAAGAGAGAAGCCGTGGCGGTAGCTGGAAGCTTGGTGAAGCTAACCAGGAGAGCCTGGGAACACAAACGCAACTCCAGGCAAATTGTAGAGGGCAGTTGGTGGAGCTAAACCAGGAGGAAGAAGCTAATCCAAAGTGAGGACAGCAGCAGCTGAGTGAAGCCGGGAGTAAGAGCCATAGTCCTGGGAAAGGCAGTAGCGTGCTTTTCAAAATCACACGAAACAAAGAGGCAGCAGTTAAAATCATTGCTTTAAACCGGGCCACCGTCCTAGGGATCTACACTATAATCTTTTTTTCCTTTTTATTCATAAAAAAAAAAAAAAAAAAAAAAAAGGCAAGCATTTGGGCATGCTGACTCAGAAACATGGAGAATATTTCAGGCAGCAATAAGTGCACTAGCCAGAGGCGATCTTCTCTGTATGAGGGCCATCCCTGCCATATTGTTTTACTGCAAAGAGCAGAAGATGCCACCGTGTGCTCTCCTCTAACCATGTATGTGCCTCATTCTACAGAACCTCTACTAAAATTCCATCACACCTAGCATTACTCAGCGAGTATCCTAAGTTCTTAAGAGACACTTCTCTTCTGCTATCATATCCCAAGGTTTCCCTGGTACTCTGCAACCCTCTTGCTCCTGCTGCCTTACTTCCTTTAGCAGACGAATCAGAAGATGATAAACACGACTTCACTCAAATGACAGATAGACTTCTTTCTCATAGGAGGGATCTGTCAGAGAAACCTTTCAAAAGAAAGAACTTGTTTTGTTAACTGATGGTTCTTGTTTATGTGCAGTTACTGCCAACCTTGTTATGAGTGTGCTCATTTGCCTGGAATTAAATCTGTGCGTGTGGCTGAACTCATAGTTTTAACCACAGCTAGTCATTGAGTCAAAAGCAAACCAGATAAGATTTATACAGTCACTAATGCACCTGCAGACTGCACCACGGTGGCATGCTGTGGAGACAAAGGAGAATTTATGACTTCTTCTGGCTAGTTATTTTAAAATAGTCATCAGATTGCAGAATTACTGGATCATATCCACTTGCCCCCAAAGTAGGCATCATTATAATTCCAGGACATTCTAAAACAAACACTGAAGGTGCAAAGACTAAGATTTTGGCAGATAATGCAACAAAAAGAGCTGTACTGTCACCAAAGATAGACGCTGATATGGATGTCAGGAAGTGCATGCTGGCATGAGCCTGATGCAGCTGTCTCCTTGAAGGTCTGCTGGAGTCTGACATATCCAGAGGCAGATGCTAGCAGCAACCTATTGATCTGATCAAGGGTTCCCAATGAAGAAATTAGAGGACTGAAGGAGCTGAAAGGGTTGGTGGCCCCAAGAGGAGAGCAACAGTGCCAGCCAACCAGAGCTCCCCAGGGTTTAACTCACCAGCCTGGGAGCACAAAGGGAGGCACCCATGACTTCAGCTGTATACTTAGGGAAGGATGGCCTTGTCAGGCATGGGTGGGAGAGGAGATCCCTGGTCCCATGAAGGCTGAACACCGAGTGGAGAGGAATTCGAGGGTGGGGAGGTGGGAGTGGGAGGTAGGTGGGGGCACACCCTTGTGGAGGCAGGAGGGGGAATGGAATAGGGAGTTCCTGGCTGGTGGGGAGGAATGGGGTGAGGGGATAAAATCTGAAATGTAAACATAATATCCAATAAAAAATATGAAAAAAAAAAGAAAAAGAAAGAAAAAAAAAAGAGCTGCACTACACAGAACCGCATGCACCAAGAGAATTTGTCCTGCTAATTATAGCCACTCTATCTCTGTCCTTCTCCTTCAGGCTCAACAAATGGCATCACAAGAAAAAGACACCAGATAATAAGATGGAATCTCAATTTACAAAATAATCCTTAGCTGGGCCCAAATGGAAGGCCTAAATAAATAATACCTGTAAGTTCCCAATTGAAATTGGAATACAAATAGAATTTAATTCATTGAATACCAAAAAAAAAAAAAAAAAAAAAAAAAAAAAAACCCTCTTAGTGTAAATTATAATTTTTTGGAAGACCTCTTCAACAATAGCTCACAAGTTATACTCAATATGTTCTATTTATCCCAAACACAACCCTGGTAAGTCACTTTGTAGGATATAATGTCGTTTCCCTTTATTGAACCTGCCATTTGAAACCTGACAATTTGATTCTATCCAAATGCCTCCAACACAAGAATATAAATTTGTCTTGATGCTAATTTGCATTTTTTACCATTGAATTGGAGCCTTCCTTGGTGAGGAAGCCACTGCCTTAGCTGTAACTGTGTCAGAAACAATTACTCCTACTTGGGGCATTGCTGTTGAATTGCATGATGATCATGGAATTCATTTTACTGGGCAAGTTTGTAAATATATCTGCAAAACATGGTCTATTCTGGAACATTTTCACTGTGCCTACCATCTTCAACCCTCTGGAATTGTTGAGTGAACCATTGGCACTATGAAAAAATTGTTGTTAACCAAAGCTTCCAGTCTCCCTTGGCCAAAAGACTCCAATTAGCTCTCATAACCCTTAGATCTACCCCCTTTTCAAAATATCAAGAGTCTCCTTTTGACATACCCCCTCGATGCCCTGTGAAATTGGATGAAGGATTAAATGGGCCATTTCTGCTAAAGGGAGGTATTATACATTATTTCAAGGGACTTAGGTAAATTATAGGTAGAAATTCAATATAGTTGTAGAATGTTTCCACAGTGAGCTCCTGGGAGATGACAAACTAAACAAAGTTAAACCAGGTGATTTTGTGTTTGGAAAAGAAATTACAAGAAACATTCCCTTCAGCTTCAGTGGAAAGGACCTCATCAGGTACTTAGATTACTTTCTTTGTTAGAGTTTATATTTCCCACATCAAACACACATCAGCTGTTCCTGAGGACACATCCATATGGATCTCAGAAAGGCTGGATGACACTCATCTTCAACTGTGTTGTCAACCAAGAGCCACATGTAACTGAACTCCAAACCCTAACCCACACAGATGTCTGTGTATAGCTTCCAGCAAGTTTCTGAGAAGCCTAGAATTTAGTATAGAATATTTCCATTAGATGCCAAATACAATGCTATTCTTAAGAGCTTTAAAATTATGCCCTCTTTTCTTAACTGTATTTTGTTATGCCCGTTTACTTACCCAAATCTTGTAGCTTATTTGAACTGAGTCTTTGTGCTTGGATATATAAGAATTTTTCAATAGCTCTAAATATTATGTATGTATGTGTATGTATATATAAGAGTGTAGGGGGGATTAGTTAAATCACTTTGGCTCCCAGTGAGTTGCAGGAGCACCTTTGCCCAAGGGTTCTCTGGATTCTCGAATGAGAGACACACATGCCAGCTAATTTTGATATGCCTTGACTACCTCAGTGGGTGGGCATTTCTAAATTTCCCCACAGCTAAGAAACTTCCTCCGGCATTCCTGAGTTACTATCTTTTAAAATGTACATTTCATCTCTGCTACTGGGGAAGTGGCCTCTAAAGCCACTTTTACATGCCGGCAGGCCTTTACTGTCATAGCAATTCTCTGTCTCTCTTGTCTGTGCAATCTAAAAGTCCTGACTCCATTTTTCTGCTCAGCCAATAGCTGTATGGCAATTTTTTATTATCAGTCAAAGCTATCTGGTGGGCCAGGGACCCTTAGGTCTGGAAGTGTGGCTTTTTGGGAGCTGAAATAAAACAAAACATTAGAACCAATTCCCAACATAATAGAATTTGGATTAACAGGAAAATTTAAAATTTTGGATTTGCAGAGTACAAAATTAAATCTACTCAAGTGACTTCTATTTGGTGATCATCTGTATTTTAAAGCCACAAGAGCCATATAACCAAAATGATAGCAATTTTTACACACACACACACACACACACACACGGAATCCTAATTGGGTCCAAGCAAGTAGATAGCTGTGTAAACATTGATGTTGGAAATGATAAGATACAACAAATTTTTGGATATAATGGTCAATCCTTGTCTACTGTTACCTATGTCATTAATTATTTGTCTTGTGAATGTGTCTGGATACTCCACACCATGTATCCTAACCACACTTACCAACCACATGAACTCCAATTCATAGGTATAGTTTAGTTCCAAGTGAGGTAAACACTACTCTCAGGTCTGAAGGGCTCTGAGAAGGCTCTCTTTGGTAGTTATATTTCTCCTTACCTAAAAGTAACTCCTACTTTATCAGCTCTTGTATGGGATCCCCAGAAATTCTGTATTTACTCTTTTTCTATACAAATTGTACAAACACTACCATTCTTTAATGGCAACAGCATTCATTATAGATTAATTAAAATTGTCCAAATTCTAAAGCCCAAGGAAACCTTACTGAAAGTACAAGTTCTGAGCTAGAAGTCCTAGAACAAGCTAAGTTCCCTGACAATGAAGAAAGACACTTATTAGAAAAAGACTTACTTTCAAACACAGGGCACATAGAGAAGATGTTATTTCAAGAAGAGGGAAAGGATGGGAAGTCTTTTAAAGGAAAAGTGATGTGTTACAGAAAAGGATTAAAAACATTGAACAAATATATAAACTAAGTAATATTCCTAAACTAGGTAACATGTAAGACCCTGTATTTAATTTGATAGGAATTGTAGACAATGTTAATACAGATAGATTCTGTGGGAGCTGAAGGGCAATGGGCAATGCTGCCTAGTGAAGAGGCCAGAGCTAATGATCTATGGAAGTCTTATACAAAACCTGACTCTGGAAAATGATAGATTGAGTTTGTAACACAAGATACTATACTTTAGAAATCCATGTTCACTGATTAAATGAATCTTCAAAGTATTCTATAGTACTGTTAACTAGGAGTAGAAAAATACTACATAATTCTGGTATCCTACCAATGAGAAGCAGATGTTTAGTATTAAAAATGACTGCCATTGGGTTTCCATTTTACTCTTTGATCGTTTACTATGAGGAATGGGAAATAATCATTTGCTATGTTCACAAAACTTATGAAATTCTGACTTCTCCTGGTCTTGACTCTTGTTTGTACCCTTTTATAAATACTATTTGGCACAGTAAAAATGTTGATCCTGATGAGAAGGAATTCAAAATGATATTGTGTTGTTATCTGATTTCTTCTGTAATGTAACTATTTATTTACTTTTCTAAATAGTGATCTAGTAAAATTTCAAGATAATAAACAAGGCCAAATTATTATTCACAAATAAAACTCACAATAATTTAGATATTAAAAATTAGTCTTTCTTAGAGTTAGACCTAGCCACTTCATAGAAAGTGATAGCTATGGAATCAAACTGGCCAGAAGAAAGACTAGAATTAAAGTACAATGAACAGTTTCAAATACTCCAAATGGCATATGAAATGTTCCATAAAGTACAAATGACTGTCAATCTAGAGAGGAAAACATACCATTGGTCTGGTTAAGGACTATGAGAACATATAGGGAGAATTTTTTTGTGGGTTAGGATACCTACTTTTCTCAGCTGTTGCTTTCACATCATCAGGCCAAACTGTATTCTTGATTATTTTTATTTTAGATAAAGTAACTACACTCTATGTTGCATATACATGCTATGTCAGAGGCGGGGGCAAGAAAAAAGAGAAGAGGTAAGATGTGGATAATGATGGCTAATAGGGTTACTATAATCAGAATTTTCTTAACAATTTTTACAAGATATTTCTGGATCCTGCAGACTGCTGTTTTTCTTGGCTATGGCTTGAACTCATCTTTATCAGATCCTAGGAATGAGTCTTCCTAGCTACAAGAAACCTTATAATATTGAATAAATAATATGTTCTCTATACATATATATCATGTGATACTAGTCTAACATGGGAAACTGTGAATAAAAATTCCAGAAAAGCAGCTCTCTTTATAGGCTTATTGATGAAAGCTTCAGTGACTGTGGAGAGGTTGGAATGTTGCTGGTCCTAGACTAAATACAGCAATTTGGGTTATTGGTATATCCCTAAAGAGCCATACCTTGTACACCTCTGTATCAGTCCCAACATCCCAAATAATCAAATAAACAAAACGCTTGGAATGTATTAACAAAACCCTAGTTTCCAGAAATGCCAAGGCTAGCAGATAACACCTGGTGTCTACAGAAGAGACTCCCCCTTTCCTGTTAATGCATCTCTAATATTTTCTCCTTTGTGTTTTTTAAATGCATTTATTTATAACATTCTTTATTCTGATACTGCAAAATCTCCATGCAACTGCCTTCTCATTGGAACTTTACATTTGGGGAGACTTAAGTATATGCTCCAGAGCCTGGTCACTCCTATTTTGTTCCAAAATAAGCCATACATTTTACTCCTTTGTGAGAGATGTTTCTTTAAAGACACTGCATGGGAGTCCCAAGAATCCTGCAAGTTTTTATTCTGTACATATGTTCATTTGTGAAATTTTGTTTACCTCTCACTCTCACTTGGAAATGTTTCATTTTGGAGATAATGGTGCAATTCATTGGAGAATTCCATATAACACCATTGTCACCAACCTAGGACAAGATCCAAACTCAAACTCTGAGAGCAATGTCTATTGGCCACAAATCACTTTTCTATCAAAGAGAAGTTGGGGGATTGTAACCAGGAGTAATGCATGGCAGAAAGCATCTGTATTCTGTTGTATAGATGGTTCACAATGCCTGTGTACACAGTACATTACACACTTACACTGCATCGAGATCATAAATGACTAAAACACTTTTGGCAATATTTTGTACAAATCTTTGCATGCATTAATGTTTTTATTTTGAATGAACTCCTAAATGTAGAAATGCTGTCTATCTGGAAACTGTATGTTTAACTTATCTTGAAACTGTCAAATTCTTTTGCAATTCACTGTACTATACTATTTGCTGATTTATATTATTTAAGAGTTGTGATTATTCCATGCATCCACCAACACTTACTATTTACTATTAGGTCTCTTTACTTTGTGTTCTGGTATGAGTGATTAAATTTAGGGTCTTGCAGATTGTAGGCACCGTATTCCCAGCTCTCTTTCCACATTTTGTTTGACAGCAGAGTTTCCTTAAGTTGCCCAGGTTAGATGTAAACTTAGCCTATATTCTAAACTGTCTGTGAACTGGTGATTCTCCTCCTTCTCAATGTCTGTAGTAGCTTCCCTAACACCACCTGGGCTGGAGTAGATTTTTTTCTTTTTCTTTTCCATCCTAGGGAAGATGGTATGGCATATCACCATGCCTACCTGATGTTATAGAACTTCTCAGATGTTAATTTGTCATTTGAAAATCTTCTTTGTGACGTAAGCACTAATGTTATTCATGAAGGTTCTGCTCATATGACCTAGCCACCTCCAAAAGTCCCATGTATAAAGTCCATCATATTTAGGATCAAGTCTCAGTATTATGTATGGGGAAGAGAACACAAACATTCAGACTGTAAACATCTGTAATTCCGGAATATGTTTCCTTTGACTAATTTTATAGCACGTCTTGTCTTCAGATAGAATAGATTCTTCAATAAGGTCTCTTATACTAAATTGCCTTGGCTAGTGCAGAACTTTTGCATTTCTTAGAATGTTTACTGTTGGTTAAAACAGTTGAAAGGAATTGGTCAGGTATGGGGACCCCAAAGGAGCTTTCTAAGACCATCCTTGTAGATCAATTGGACTGAAGTGCTCACACCCGTCACCATGCCTCATACCAGTTTCTGTTGTATCCTTTAAAAGACTTCCAGATTCCCCTCCATCAACCTCTTAGGACAATTTAGTTCACCTTCTGAGTGAGATTTGCTCGTCTTCCCTTGAAACCTCCTTATTACCCAGTTTCTCTGGGTCTGTGGATTGTAGCATGATTATCCTTCACTTTATCGCTAATGTCCACTTATAAGTGAGTACAGCCAAACATAAGGTAGAGTCTGGGAGTTTTGTGGAAG
This sequence comes from Arvicanthis niloticus, assembly GCF_011762505.2. Lineage (NCBI taxonomy): Eukaryota > Metazoa > Chordata > Mammalia > Rodentia > Muridae > Arvicanthis > Arvicanthis niloticus. The sequence goes on along the minus strand of NC_047665.1, from coordinate 46,250,791 downwards.
AGTAGGGCATAGAAATGACCAAGTCGGAATGGTCAAGTACAATACAAAAAGACCCATAGAGTTAACTGCAACCATGGGGGCTCACAGCGCCTGGGCCACCAACCAAGAAGCATGCAGGAACTGGACCTAGACCCGCTACTCATTTGTAACAAATGTGCAGCTTGGTTTTCGTGTGGGTCACCTAACAAGTAGAGCAGGGACTTTCTTGGTCTCTATTCCATACCATTGGATCCCCTTCCCCTTACTTGGACTACCTCACTGGGCCTCAGTGGGAAAGGATGTGCCTAGTCCTGCTGGGACTAGGTGTCCCATGGTGGGGTGGTACCCAAGAGAGCTTTTTTGAAGAAAAGGAGAGGGGGCAACCGGGGAAGGGACTTAAAAGGGTGGGCCTTGGAAGAGTAGAGGGAGGGGCTGTGAGCAGTATGTAAATCTCCCAGGTTAGCATTGCGCCCTGTTTCCTGGGATCTGTTTCTGATTCATAGGAGCTCTGCCCTCTTTTCCTTACAGTCCCACATACAAATATATAATAAAATTTTCCCTAAAAGTCAACATCTATTGTCCATGAATTTTTTTCTTCAAACTCATGAGACAAGAGCCCAAAGGTTGCTGACTCAGTGCAAGTTTTATGTAACTGTGAGCATCTGGCATTTTAAGTGCTTGTTTGAAAAGCTACCCAAGAGACCAGAGGAGCTCTGTAACTTTCAAAGATACCTCCCAGATTCCCATATGACAACTAATTTATGCACATAATGCACTTAAATTCAGATTATTGTTACGTTATAAATAATTTTTTTGAAGAATTAATGTCTTAACAATGCAGAATCTTCTAAGCTAGTGGGTTTAAACTTTGAATGTTTTTAAACTTCTTTCATACGTTTTGCACCAGTTTTGGATTATTTAGAAATGTTTTGTTTTGTGCTGTTTTATAAATATTTGTTTTATTTCCATATGTTTATTACTTATGGCAAACCAATGAGTGGTCTGATTATATTTTCAGTTGACTCTACTTAAAAGTTAGTGCTTATATATACTCTTTCTCTGTCTGTAAAATGTAAATAATGTTTGGTGCAATTACAGATTATGCTTAGACCTAGTGTAACAGGCCTATAATTTTACTCCTTGGGAGTCTGAGGCAGTAAGATTGCAAATTCAAGGATAGTCTGGGCTATATTGTAAATTTAAAACTGGACTCAGAAATCAAAAATATTTTATAACACCTTTATATGTTGTTCAGGGCTGGTACTTTTACCTAAAATATGTGAGGACTTACTCAAAAAATAATAGAACAAGTGGGACAACTTACTCAAGAGAAATGTTTACGTGGTGAAATCATTCCTAATCTCAAAAACTATCTTCTAAAGGAAAACATAAAGAATTAAGCCAAGATTAAAGAGAGAGAGAGAGAGAGAGAGAGAGAGAGAGAGAGAGAAGTTTTAAAACTGTTATTTGCACTAGAATAGCTTCTATGAATTGTTCACCTTGACCTCCTTTTTTACTCGTCTCTATAGCTTGGATATAGTTTGAAATTGATATTAGTATATGGGTTAATTGCTGTAACCATGACAAATGGAAAAGAAAAGTTATAATGAAACAAAACACCTTTCCTATGCAAATTGCCATGTCAAGAAAGAAAATCAAAGACAGCTTATTGGAGAAGCTGATCTGTATCTTTCCTTGCAATTTTTAGATACTAGATTTTTTTTTTCACCTTCTGGGCAACATTGCTACTTTACAAGCTATACTACTATGAAATATGATTTTTTAAAACTATTTAAAAATAATAATTTTCTTTGTCTTATTTTGGGCAAGACCAGTGCTCAAACCTAAATCCCTACAAGTATGTTAAATAGACTGATCAATAATGAGCAGTTATGCAGATGCTCACTGCTTGTCTTGGGACAGCTTTGTTTATGCCAGGAACTGTCACTGTGTGGATGCAAATGAATTATTTTCTGAGAGTAAGAAGTGGAGAAAAGCAAAGGACATCTCTCGGTTTCTTTAACCTTGAGTGGATAGGACAAATCTGGTTTGGCATCTCTCGAAGGAAAAGAATATCTTGACATGTGCATAGAGCTCCTGGAGAAAGCTAAATATCCATTGGCAAGAAAGGGCGAGATTCTGAATATATCTAAATAATTTGCCTAGCATCGAAATGCCTACTCATGGCAGTCTGTTAACCAGGATATAAATCATACTGCTTGCCATGTGCAGCACATAGGCACAGAGAAAAACCACAGCTCATCTAGTGACATGACTTTTTGAAGCATATGTAGATAAATTTAAGCAATGTTTCTAAGAACTGTGTTTAATCCAATTCTGAGCTCAAAGCTAAGTGGACAGTGCTACACACATATAAAAACTGAACATTCCTTTGAGATTTGTGCAGACAGGCAATGGATCAACTTGAATGTGTTAAAGAAATACACATGATTCTCAAAGTCAGAGTTGGCTGGTGTGAAATCTGGACCTATTCTAATTGCTAATACTCTCTTGGAGGTAGAAGGTACAAGGCTCTCCTGGAAGGAATGATGGTAAGGTCTCAGAATTACAACTTGGGAGAAATTGTTCCTCCCAAATCATTTCTTGTTTCTCAAATGCTGTATTTCACTAAAATAGTCCTGACACAGAGACTAGGATTCCTTTGCTATCAGATTGTTTTTTCTTTAAATCTTTTAGCACAGACACACAATTTGGATAACTTCAATCCCTTATTATAATATCCGGACCTCTCCCACTATTTCCTTCCATCTACCTCTAAACCATTTTTTATTTTTATATATTGTCTCCATTGCTTTCTTTTTTCTTTAATTATTATTACATGCATGCATAGATACAAACATGTACACATACATATATACACACACATATAAATGCAACTTATTGAGTCAATTTAGAGTGCTAATATGTATATGTTTTTCAGGCTGATTGGTAAACCTGTCAAGGGTTTCATCCTAGGGAAGATTGATTATCTTGTCTCAGCAGTCATTTATTGCCTGTAGCTCTTCATCTAGAGGCAGGGACTTGAGGGCCTTCTACAGTTATCACTGGCATTTCAATTGCTGTTATTATTGTTCAGGTTGGTCTTGTTGAAGCAACTATACTACTGAGGCTTCATAGTTGCAGCTTCCTGTCCTATGTAGATGATCCAATTTCACAGGAGACTTCTTGGTCCTCTGACTTTTACAATCTTCATGACAATTCTTCCATGATATTCCTTATGACTTAGGTGTGCTAGTTCTGTTGGAGATGTAAAAATTGAGTCAGGGCACCCTATGGCCCATTATTCTCTGCATTCTGACCACTTGTAACTTTCTTTAAAGGTTTCTTCTGTCAAAAGAAGCTTCTTTGACGAGAAGTGAAACCTGTTCTTACCTTCGTGTATAAGAACGAATGTTTACAATACAGATAAAATACAACTGGTTTAGGGAAATGTCAGTAGTAGGTTCTCCTCCAGGTTCTATGGCCTCAGTAGCCACAGGTAGTTGCATAGATTTATTGTATCAGACATTGATTCCCTTCTATTGAGCAGATGTTAAGTCTAGTAAGACAGCTGTTGATTACCTTCTAGATATAAGTGTAACTATTTTTTTTACTGGATATTTTATCTACATTTCAGATGTAATCTCCTTTAACCATTTCCCCCCACCCAGAAACCCCCTATTCCATCCCCCCTCCTCCTGCTTCTATGAGGATATGACTCCACCCACTCTCCCACCTCCCCACCCATGATTTTCCCCACACTGAGCCATCCAGCCTTCACTGGACCAAGGACTTCCTCACCCACCCATGCCTAACACTGTCATTTTCCCCTACATATACAGCTGGAGCCATGGCTCCCTCCCTATGTGCTCCCAGGCTAGTGGTTTAGACCCTGGGAGCTCTGGTTGGTTGGTATTATATCTTTCCCATGGGGCCACAAACCTTTTCAGCTCCTTCAGTCTTCTCTCTAACTCCTCCATTGGGAACCACTTGATCAGTTCAATGGTTAGCTGTGAGCATCTGCCTCTGAATATGTCAGGCTCTGGCAGACCTCTAAGGAGACAACTATGTCAGGCTCTTGTCAGCGTGCACTTTTTTTGCATCCACATCTGTGTCTACCTTTGGTGACTGCACAAAGGATGGATACCCAGGTGGAGCAGTCTCCGGGCAGCCCTTTCTTCAGTTTCTGTCCCATGCTTTGTCTCCATATTTGCTCCCATGAGTATTTTGTTACTCCTTCTAAGAAGGACCAAAGAACCCACACTTTGGTCTTCCTTGTTCATGAGCTTCATGTGGTCTGTGAGTTTTATCTTGGATATTGTGAGCTTTTGGGCTAATATCCACTTATCAGTGAGTGCATACCATGTGTGTTTTTTTGTGATTGGGTTACCTCACTCAGGATGATATTTTCTAGTTGAATTCCATTTGCCAAAGAATTTGTCGAATTCATTGTTTTTAGTAGCTGAGTAATATTCCATTCTGTAAACATACTACATTTTCTGTATCCATTCCTCTGTTGAAGGATGCCTTTAATCCCAGCACTTGGGAGGCAGAGGCAGGTGGATTTCTGAGTTCAAAGCCAGCCTGGTCTCACAGAGTGAGTTCCAGGACAGTCAGGGCAATACAGAGAAATCCTGTCTCAAAAAACAAAAACAAACAAACAAACAAAAAATAAGTGTAAGTATTAACCTCTGGCGGTATATTGTCATGCTTGTCATAATTGTGGTTCATAGGGAGGACAACTAAGTAGCGCTACTGATTGCTTTCCTCCCTCAGAAGTTTATGTAGCACTTTATGGTACCATAGTAGCTAGTTGTCAGGAAAGAGGTTTCCAGATCAATTCCAGTTTGATTCCTCTAAGTCTTGTGTTAGAAGTGGACAGTGTCTTCAGGCCTCCAATCTAATCAAAAGCAGTTTAAAAGCTGTTTGTTACCCAGTAGTGGTTGTGCCATTATTTCTTTAGTTATCACATCTTATCTGTCAGGTCAGCATTGAAGTGTGCAGGTTCCGGTGTTATTAAAGTTAGCTAACACAAAGGAAGTTTTTAGGTCAGTTTGGGTAATTTTTCTTATATTTCTTAGCTTGCTTTTATTCAGGTTGTTTATTTTCTTACAACCAGAACATGGGCCTAGGGAAAAATCAAATACTACTGTCCTGCTAAAATAATGTAGCAATAAAATGACCCTTAATTTTTTAATTAATCTCACAGATTGGTGGCTTGCTCAACCATCATCACAGAGCTTTCCTCCTGCTGCTGCTGAAACAAATAGAGACCCACACATGGACAACATGTTGATGATAAGTGGTCTCGAAACAGTCTCTAATGGGATGTCTTCATTAAATACCTCCTCTAGGGGTTGAAGGAACTCTGTTGAAGTGGAGATTTAAAAAACAACAACAAACAAACAAACCAACAAACAAACAAACCAAAAAACAGTGCAAGAGCCAGTGGGAATGGAGGACACAAAGGAAACAAGGCCTTTTATATACCATGGGGCTAATGCACAGAATTCAGTTTATGGCAGCATACTCGGGTCCTGAACAGGTCTAAGCCAGATGAAGTCCCCAAACTGAAAGAAGTAGACACAAGCCCACATCCTTAACCCAGAATCTATCTCTGGTCAACAACCACTCACAAAAGAAAAACTAGTTTTCTCCCATTAGAATCTTACTGGGTATATATATAAAAAAACAAAAAAACAAAAAAACAAAAAACCATACTTAAGGACAGGCCCCATGCCCAGTAGCAGCAGATAGTAATTGACTGTGTTTCTGTGTCTATGTGAGTTTCTCGTGCTTTTTCTTTGGCTCATTTGGTTTTTTTCTTCTTATTATTTTTAAGTGTCTATTTGTTTTCTAGTGAAAAAGAGAAAGATATGGTGTGGGTTTGTGTGGAAGAGGAAGTGGGAAGAATCTGAAAGGAGTTGAGGGATGGATGGGAAACTATGATCAGAATATATTGTATGAAAAAAATCTATTTTCCTTTTTTTCATTTTATTGAAGATAGACTCTTTTCTCACACAATACATTCTAATTAGAGTTTCCACTTCCTTTATTCATCTCAATTCTTCTTCACCTTTTGTTTCCTCTGTATCTACTCTCTTTTTGTGAGAGTGGGGGAAAAAAAAAACAGGTTTCTAGGAGATAATGAACACACACGGCAACATAAAATAAAATGAGAAAAAGCAAAATCCATCATATGGAAACTGGACAAGGCAATACAACAGAAGAAAAAGAGCCCCAAGATCAAGCACAAGAATCAGAGGCCCACTCATTCATATACTCCAAAGTCCTATAAATACACTAAGCTAATAGCTGTAATATAGATGAAGAGAACCTGGTGTAGACTCATGTAGGCCCTGTGCTTGCTGTTCTAGTCTCTGTGAGTTTATATAAGCCTTGCTTAGCTGAAAAAGTCTATTTCAATAAAAATTAAAATTATTTAAAAATTACTGGCAAATGTTCCTTTTATTTTGTGAGTTATATCTTCATTTGGTTGACAGTTTCCTTCCTTATATAGAAGTTTTAATTTCATGAGATCTCATCTACCAGTCATTGTTCTTGTTTCCCGAGTGGAAATTCTGTTCAGAAAGTCCATACCTGTGTGTAGAAATAAGTTGCACCATGTCCCCTACTTTTTCCCTCTAGCAGTTTCAAGTTTTCAGCTCCTATTTTGAGGGGCTTAATCTATTTGCTATTGAGTTCAATGCAGAGTGAGAGGTAAGAATCTACCTTCATTTGTTTTAACACATTGAAATCCAGTTTTCCATTTTTTATATCTTTTTCAACAATTAGGTAAGTGTAGTTGCTGGAATTGTGTCTGGGCTATCCTATTCCAATGTCTTATTTGTCAGTCTTTGTTTCAGCACTGTGATATGGTTCTGTACTTTAATTTCAAATAAGGTATTGTGATACCTCCTGCAGAACTCTTTTTATACAGGACAGCTTTGGATATACTTGGTCTTTGTGCAAATTGTGCCTTCATACAAGTTTTTGAATTTTTCTGTTCTGTTTGTGAAGATTGATGAATAAAGGTGCCTCTAGCTAATAGCTGGGCAGAAGAGAGGTAAGCAAGGATCTTGAGTTTCTAGGCTTGGGGTCTGAGGAGAACTACAAAGAGAGGAAGAAGGGGGAAAGAAGAAAGACACCATGAATTAGGTGAGTCATAAAAGCATGACCATGAGGGTTGACCAATTGAAGTTAAGAGCATCCCAGATGGAACATGGCAATTTGCAGGGGTCCAGCCTCAACATGAGTCGTGGTGATCAAGGACTAGAGATTCCTGGTAGGTAAATAAGAAAACACACAATTGAGGTACAAGCTGACAAGCTGCTCTTGCAATGAGATCTCCTAAACTCAAGACTCAGAGTACTCTTCAGACTTGACTAAGTACTTTATTGGAATCACACAAGAAAGTCAGGTTACAAAGTTCATAGGGGGTGGGTAAATGTTTCTCTATTTTCCTATGCCGACATTGTTTTGTGATTCAGAGTAGTACAGATTTAAAAAAAAAAAAGGAACTATAAAATCCAAACATAAATGTTTTATAGAAAGCACAATTTTCTTATATCTCCTACCACCAGTGTCCAGTAAGATCAAGGGCAGCAGTATTGCAGTTACAAAGTCAATATCTTTCAGGCATGTGTGAGAAAGTATGGTTTCATAAAAGGGCAAATATGAGGTCATACTGCAAACTCTGCAGTCTTTCTTATATGATTTCAATAAAAGACAGGCTGAGTCAAGTCTATAAGGAACACCCTGACTCCTGAGTTCAAAGGCTCACATGACAAAAAAGAGTGCCTGTCAGTATGGTACCTCAGTTGTGTGTTTTCTTATTCACCTACCAGGTATCCCTAGTCCTTGATGACCCACGACTCTTGTCGAGGCTGAACCCTGACACAAGTTGAGAGCTAACTGACAGTGGCTGACTTTTTAGCATTAAATAAACAGAAACAGAAGTATGTATGTAGACTCAGGAAGAATGGGTCAGAAAACAAAATGAAATTGGCCTCCCAACAAAACAAGAAGAATTTAAGATTCCTGAAGTACAAAGAGGTAAACAAGGGCTTCTGTATGAACAAAAAAACTAATGTAACTGCAGGAGAGGAGAGAGTCATTATAGGTCAACCAGGGGTCATTTCCTGAAGGAAAGAAACAAATCCTTTTAGGAGTGGAGTCTTGGGCAGTTTTCAGCCATGTATTCCTTACTTCTACTGTTTGTAAGTGCCACCTTTTGTGAATGATGCTTTCAAAAAATTATGAGCAGCTCCTATCTTTCCACATTTGGTTTACTGAAAAGTAGAGAGAGGCAGCAGATACACCAGGTAGGAACTCAAAGGGAAATATCTACAGACAAGGACAACCTTAGGAAAGGGAATAAGAAAGTAGAAGTTCCCAAGATTCCTGAGAAAGGCAGGGAGTCTGCTAAAGATGGAGCGAAAATAAACTCATTTGCCTTTCAGCATCAAATAGCAGTGTGCTCAAAGAATTAGAAACACCCACACTCCTGAGTCCTGGGTTGTATTTGCAAATTCTTCTGACATTTTTACAAATAATAGCTTCTCTTGACTTATTATGGACAAGCTGACCAATGTCTTCTACTTCATGATATAAAAAGAAATGAGGATACTCCCTGTAATATTCAGCATCCTTGTGACATGTAAAAACCATCAAAGAATGATTCTCATCACCAGAACTTTTCCAATGGAAACATTTATAATGTTCAGTCATCATCCGAATTATCTGGTGTTAATGCCCTGGTCCATAAAGCTGCATTATGTAAAATGTTGCTTCTTACAAAATTATGGCTTTTTTTTTTTTTTTTTTGAAAAAGGAAACATCACATAGAAGTTTCTGAGATGAAGAACAGGAAATGAGTCATTCAGCAATTTGGATTTACCCCAAAGAGCCGTCTCCACAGCTGTAGTGCATAGCACAAAACCTTCCAAGGACTTGTCTGGTATTAGTCAAAAGCAGTCAAACTGAGAACCACAAAGAACTCTATGCAGCATGATGAAGGGCAGTTGGAAAGATGGTCTGGACTTCCAGAAATATGTCAGCTGAGTGTACTGCTTGAGGAGAGACTATGTTCTAACATGGATCAGAGCTGGGCAGGGAACAAGCATCTTTTACCAAAGTAATGACAAGGTATTTATATTTGTTCTGACCTGAAGACTTAAGAGATGATTTATTGTGGAAACCCATGCTTCTAAGTACCTACTGTGAAACCTTTAGGACATGGTTGGGAGTGGATGCTTAGTTAGAGCTGATTCATGTATTCCCTCCTCCCACTCCTTAAAAAAGTAGTCATCAAAGAACCTGATTTTGGCAGCTCTCATCTAACTCCCTCAGAGAAGGTCTAAGGTGGACAGTTCCTATGGACTGCCACTTTGGAGGAATTGCAAAGGCATAAAGTTGGAGACTTGGTGTTGGAAGGGAAAAACAGTCTTGGAGTATAGCTTTTAAAAACACATGACAACTTTTCAGCAGAAAAAGAGAGCCCTTCTATTCCCTGGAAATGTTTCTAGTATTTAATCCCCAATATATAACATATAATCCCACACAGTCTTCTGACATGCGACTCATCATGGTGATGTATGACTATGTTCCTCTAGTAGATGCTAATATGTTCTGTCTTCAGACTTTCTGTACCCTCCCTGCTTTCATTCTCAATCTTCCTAAAACAGGGATTTCTGTTGTGTCACTTACTGCTCAAAATTACTTACAAGTAGCAGCCATGGTTTTGTTAGTACCTGATGGATTTTTTTTTCTGAGTCTTACTTATATTTTGTTAAACAGTATACATTTCTACAATGGCATAAACATTTTCAAAATGAGCTGGCTACTGTTCAAGAATAAATGTGTATCATATGTTAAGAGATATAACTTGAATTTTCTGTTATATAACATTTTTGTCAAAGATCCAGGCTAAGAATAAGGGTTAATAAGTATTGCACATTGTGTTTCTATTCAGCATCCATATTGTACATTCCCATATGCACCAGTATATTACATCTGTATTATATGTTACTGTGCAGGTCCACAGTGGCCTCATACATAGTGATTACCTCATCTCTTGATTGCACAAAATCCTATGGCAAGCACTTGATCAGTATTACCTATGTATAAGGCAGTATTTGTAGAAAACATACATCCCAGTGTTCACAGAATTACAATACAATGAAGCTTGTTTCAAAATGTATTGTTCTCATTCCATGAAGCATAGTTGAATTTTACCTGATGTAAAACTTAATTATTTTATGTTTATCAAAATACCATATGTACATTTCTAATAAGCCTAAATGGAACAGAGAGGCTTATTAATACAAAACAACCATAAATATTACTTATTTCCAGGCCAAAGTTAACCAATTACCTTAAAAGTTTTTAAGTGTGGTTTCATTGCATAAATGTTACCTTTGAACCATTTTCAGTACATGGTTTAGTGAAACTAAATATATTAACTTTGTAGCAAAACTGATGTGTTTTATAATTTTATTATAAATTCCTTCACATACTTGATATATAGTTTCAAATGTTGAATTTTGTTCACTCCTGTAGGTACTATATTTTTATTTTCTTTTACATTGTGCATTTATCTACTCTTTCAGCCCACTTAGCTATATAAATGTTTCCGTCAATAACATTTAGACTACTATTTTTTTTATTGAAAATCATGGGCAGAATATTCCTTGATCTCTTTGGAAATGAAACATGCTTCATTTTATAATGTTAAAAGAAGAAATGTAAAAAAAAGTAATTTATCATATTAGTCTATGGATAAAGTTAGCATTTTTCACAGTCCTCAAGTGATTAAGGTCATATGCAATAAGCAAAGTTCTATATTTCCTGTTCTACAACTACTTTTTAGAGGGTTCTAAAAAAATAAAAGAAAAAGACCCAAGTCTCAGTGGGGTTTTGTAAGCCATGCAAGACCTGAAGAATTAGAAACACTCAGGTGCTGCAGTAAACTTTCATGTCACTGGCCGTTCTAGGAATTTTGCCTGTCATTCACCCATTTGGAGAATTTTGGAATCACTGTAAAGTTCATTTTTGTAGCAGAGCTTACTGCACAGCTCTTGTCCTGGGACATGTTTTCAGTCCTCATGGTTTCAGAGTTTGTGATTTCCTTTAGTGGGATCCTTTGTTTTCCCAAGGCATAGTTTTTAGTAGCTTCTTAAGAAGGGATTCATAAGAGTACATTACATAAATCCTAGCATATCTGAAAATTTTATTATCCTGGGCACTATTTTTGTTATTGTTGAATATATAGCATAAAATATATCTTTTTAATTCATACCATCCAATTTTCTGTATTTGCTATGTTATATTCACAAAATTGTGTAATTGCAATTCTTTAGTTCCAGAACACTTTCATTTATTAAAATGTATTAAAATGAGTGCTTATCTTAGCCTTTTTAAATATAAGAAATCATCTATAAAAATTCTTGCAGGGAAGGAGCACATTGTCATACATCTGGTACTAGGCAAAAACAATTTCTTATTTATGTCTTGAGTTAATGAAGTTTTAGAGACTTCTGATGTTGGCCTGATAGAGTATAAAGGTATGCCCAACTGATAGACACGAAGAAGTCACAGCCTTTAGTCTAATCACTCTGGAATGACTACAGCAAAAAACACGAGTTCATTTTGATATATATTCTTCTTCAGTAGGGCTTCAAGATGGAAATCAGGCAATCCCTTAATTATAGAATCCTACGATCATAAGTAAACAACTTTGCTAAGCTGTGTTTAGATTCTTGACCCATCAAAACTTTGAGACAGTAAATTCTTGGTACTCTAAGCTGTTGAGCTTGTGGTCCTCTGTTATGATGCAGTGGAAAACTAATGCATCTGGCTCAAGCATCTTCCCCTTGTGTGTTTCTTCAGCACAGAGCATCCAACCTTCCTTCAACATCAGTCAGCACCAAGAACAGGTCTTACAAATAAAATCCACCAATATGTGGTTATGGGCTGTATTCCAACTTTGGAAGACATTGCTATTCTTCCTTTGGAAAACACTAGAAGGTCCACAAATAAAGTTTGGGAAAAATCATAGTGAATATCTTCAATAGATCATAACAGTGCCATAGCTAGCACAGAAACATAAAAGGGACTCAGATACCATTTGTTACAATCTTTTTTCATTCCCCCCCCCCCTTTTTTTTTTGTTTTGATGTTCGAGGAGACTGAGAAAAGCTATCTTGACAGAATATGTAAAGCATCGGATTTGGAGCCAGAACGATGTTTACGTCCTATAGTGCTAACTTCAAACTTCAGCCATGCTTTTGTGTTTATGATTAAGTCATATTCTATATAGCTAAATACAAGTTAATTTATACTGTAGTGAGTACTTAGAAACTGGGAAATCAATGGGGATGGGTAGCATTTAGTGCATATTGAACTCTGATATACACTTCCCTGTTCACAGTCACATTGTAATTGTAGAAGTAACACTATTTATGAGAGTTTCACATTTGCTTCTTAGTTCCCATACTGGTTAGTTTTTTGTCATCCCTTGGCTGGTAGTCCTGTGTTCTATAAAAAAGCAGGCTGAGCATGCAGAGGAAGCATCATCTCCTGCCTCTAGGATTCTTCCCTGCTTGAGTTCCTGTCCAGATTTCCTTCAATAATGAAGAGCAATATGGAAGTATAAGCCAAATAAACCCGTTTCTTTCCTGTTTGTTTGTTTGTTTGTTTGTTTTTTCTTTTTTGCCATTGGAGTTTCACCACAGTAATAGACACTCGAATGAAGATAGCCTCTAAATTTCTTCTCTTGCCCAGACCTTAGTCCTGTCATCATGGAAGCTTTTGTGCAGACTGACCTGCTTCGGGGTTTATAGCAAAAGTTAAACAGTCAGTGTGACTTTTAGGGGAACATTCTACTTTGTATTCGAGAAATTGTTTTTCATGAATCATTTCATTAATTATTTTTCTGTTGGTATGATAAAATGCTGTAACCATAAACAACAAAGAAAGTTAATTTTGAATTACAGTTCCAGAGGTCAGAGTACTAATGATGGGGATGGCATGGCAACGTGTAGCCAGAAAATGAATCTGACTGATCATATTTTGCTAGCACATCAGTAGAAACAGAAAAAGTGAATTAGAAGTGGAATGAGACTATAAATTCTCAAAGCCTACATGGCATACTTCCTTCATCAAGGCCACCTAAGAGTTCCATACATCCCCAAACAACTCCTTCATCTGGGGACCAAGTGTTCAAATACATACACCTGTGAGGAACATTTCTTCTTGACAACACACCATTATTGCTAATGTTTTAGGTAGAAGTAACATCAGAAAATTCACTGAGATAGGGTAATATTTGGGGCATTTAAAGGCCTGCTTTTGAAAATGGTAAGTACATGTTAGTGTGGCAGACATAAGAGCTGTGTGTGTGTGTGTGTGTGTGTGTGTGTGTGTGTGTGTGTGTGTGTATGTGTGTGTGTGAAATTAATCCTGATATCTAAAGTAAGTGTCTTAGTTAGGTTTATATTGTTATAATAAAATTCCATTACCAGAAGTCAACTGAAGAAAAGGGTGTGTATTTCTTTTTACAACTGTCAGGTCACACTCCATTACTGAAGAAAGTCAGGACAGAAACTCAAGGCAGAAACTGAGTGCAGAAACTGAAGCAGAGCTCTGGGTGAATGATGCTGACAGGCTTCCACCTCCCATGACTTGCTTGGAATGTTTTCTGACATAATCATTAATCAAGAAAATGCCCCAATGACTTACTTAGAGGCAATCCGATGGACATGTTTTGTTTTCTCAATTAAGATTGCCTTTTCCTAGATATGCTTAAGTTTGTATCAAGCCGACAAAAGCCAACCAAGACAATTAGTCCCTTTTCAGACCGATACACCAATACATTACTATTAACCATAACCCCCTTTGTTTTCCTTATTCTCTATGTCTCATATTAATGCCAATATCTCAATATAAAACACACTCCACTTTTTAAAGTCCTGTAGTTTTCAAATTTTCAAACTCTAAAAGTTCAATCTCTTTAAAATATCCAAATCTCTATCAAAGTTCAAATTTTCTCTAAAATATCCAAAGTCTTTTAACTGTAGATGTCTATTTTTTAAAAAAAGTAATACTTTTTTTTATCCCAAAATGGAAGAATCAAGGCACTGGTACATTCAAATCAAAACAAAACCAGAGTCCAGCCATTTCTGTTGCTCTATGTCAGTCATCTGGGATTTACTTATAATCCAGGCTCCACAGTGACTGTTCAGCTCTGCCTTTAGATTCTTCCCTCTCTGGCACACATAACTTATCTTCTAAGGCCAGACTGGCTTTTCTTCAATGCTGTCACCCCCCAGTGACACATTAGGAAACTTTTCCTTCCTGTTGCTGCAAACTTATGGTATGCAAGCTTAAAGATTCTATTTCCAGAGGGAGGAATGTTTCCTTCAGGAAGCACAACAAACATCCCACTGAATGGTAAGTTAAGAATCTACAACTCACCTGCTCTGTGCTTTTTGTTTGGTAATCTATGGGTTCTGAACTGATCAAAATCCCCTGTGAATCTCCTTTAAACTACACACACACACACAGGAATGGGGAATATATATCTATATTTAAGAAACTCACAAAATTTCTGTATTTCTTTTAAAAACATTCTTTGTGTTACTTATCCCCCTCCTACTCTACCCTCACATACATCTCCAGACACACACACACACACACACACACACACCTCCAATATTCTTCCATTTCCCTTCATATCAACTAGTTTATACTCTTCTCTCTTAGGACCTATCTTTTCCCTCCCCACTGACAGGTATTTTCTAGTTTCTTGTCTACTATAGGTACTACAAATTAAACATGCAAAGCATAAGATTTGATGTTAAGGTCTACATATTAAAGAGAATGTGTGACATTTATTTTTCTATGTTTACATTCTCTTAGTCAGTCAGCTTTCAAGATGATTGGACATGAGGCTCCTGGCAACTCCTACTTATTGTGACTAGAGTTGCTGTGAACATTGTTGACTATGTGTGTATCAGGAAATGGGGTCCTTCGTGGGGTATACTCAGGAAGTAGTAAAATTAGTTCATACAGTAAGTCTTTTACTAGTGTTCTTGGGAATTGCCACACTGATTTCCATAATGACTTCACCAACTTGTTGTCCCACCAACAGTGCATGACAGTTTGCTGGTTCAACAGCATTTGTCTTTATTTTCTGAATCTTAATCACTCTGACTTGAGTAAGATGGAGTCTTAAAGACATTTTAATTTGCATCTCTCTGAATGCTAAAGGAATCCTACATTTTTGTTTTGTTTTGTTTTTAAATTATACAAATATTTTTATTCTGACATTCAGAGTCAAGAACAATGAGGCTAATTATTCCAAACAACAAATTAATTCATAATATGGCAGTAAAATCAATAAAGGATAAAAGGCACAGATTATCAAATCTTAGAATAAATATAGTACTTCAAAATACTATCATTCATATAAGTATTTATTGGATATATATTCAATATATATATATATCCAATAAATATAAATAAAATCTATTGGATATATATATCCAATATATTTACATTTTATTTGAAATTAAGAAATGCCTAATAAAATGAAAATATTAAAGCAAAAGGCCTCTAATTTAAAAAAAAAAACAAACTAATTTTATGTGTGTGTCTGAGTACATAGAAGATACTGTTGCCACTTTCCTAAACCAGTTAATTCCTAGCTGCATATTAAACGCATGAATCCACAGACCAGTGAAGCTTTTTCCACCTCATCCAAGAAGCTTCTCTTTGCAGTAGACGCAGACTAGTACAGAAAGTCACAGAAATGTCAGTGCACCATCTGTGTGCAGGAACATAAGGATGTCAAAAGAGACTTGGACTCCCAGAGCTAGAACAAATAAAACTAGACCTGTCTTTTCAAAGATCAAGAAGTGCTTAGTCTTGTGAAGGCTCAATGCCCCACTGTAGGGAAATGCCAGGGTGGTGAGATAGGAGTGGGTGGGTGAGATAGGGGGAGGGGAGATGGGATAGGGGGCCTCCAGAGGGGTAACTAGGAAAGGGGATAACACTTGAAATGCAAACAAATAAAATATCCAATAAAAATAAAGGAATAGAAGGAAAAAAGAAGAAGTACTTTTAGCTCCTAAACTATCTTTCCACATCAGAATCCTACTTTTTTTAAAAAATGTAGTCATTTGTAGTTATCTTTGGATCTCTCTGATCTGTTCCAAAACCTACTTTTTAATTAGGTTGTTTGTTTCCTTGGAGTTTTGGGTTTTGTTTGTTTTTGTTGTTTTTATTTTTCTTTTAGTTTACAACTAATTCATTGGCCTTTGAGAATTTAATGAATGGATACTGCATTACATCTTTTCATCCTATCTTTACCCACTCCAATTTCTCTTATGTTCTTCCTACTCCCTCTAAAATTCATAACTCATTTAATTATTCTAAAAACATATAACACAATACATACATATATACATATATGTCTATATATATAAATAACATGTGCTAAGTCTGTTTTAACATTGCTCATTTGTACATGTGTTTGGGGCTGACCTTTTGGAATTGGATAACCCATCTGAAGGCTCATCACTGGTACAAACTAATTCTCCCTTTCTTAACAGCCATTAATTGCTTATAGATCTTCATTTGAGGGTGAAACCTTGTGGTTTCACTTGTGTCAACTGATGCCATTGTGCATGTCTTGTTTAAGTGACCATATTGTTAAGAATTTATGAATGCCAACTCCTGTCATATATAGAAGGCAGAATTTTGCAGATTTCCTGGTCCTCCTAGCTCTTGTAATCCTTCTACATCTTCTTCTATAATATTCCCTAAGTTTTAGGTGTAAGGGGTATATTATAGGTGTATAAAGCGAAGCTATGTATCACATTATTCTCAGACGATAACAGTTGTGACTTTCTGTGCTAGTTTACTGCTGCTGCAAAGAGAAGTGTCTTGGATGAGGGAAAAAGCTTCACTGATCTGTGGGTTCATGGGTTTAAGATGCAGTTTGGAATTAACTGCTTTAGGATAATGGCAACAGTATCTTCTCTAGGATACATAGCCTCACTAGCCAGAGGAAGTTGACTAGGTTTACGGTTATAGGAATAAGAACTGAATAGGTCACAAGTCCAACTGTATAGCGGTTGTTTACCCCTTTCCCAAGGTATAAATGTCATTGGTGCCATTGTTTTATGTCAGTTTTGCTGTGCTGTTAATTGCTTGCTGTATTGGTCATTGTTGTAGCTCCTGAGTTATCTAGGTGGATAGAACTTTTAATTACCTTCTTCCTTTGGTTGCTTACATATTACCTTCAGAGAGAGTGAGAGCTAGTCCTCAGGGAAGAGACTTCCATGTGAATTCCAGTTCAATTCTTCCAGGTCTTGTGTGCAAGAAAACTATGTGAAATCTCCAGCATTGGGGCCCAGACTTCAGATTCTGGGAGGCAATCAAAAGTGATGGTAGTAGTCTCTTTTGTTTAGGAGCCTCTTGGAGTCTTTTAACAAACAACCAGAGGCACTGGGGGTTTGCTACATAGTCAGTCTGTGTTTTTTGGAAAAACCATCTATCACACCGAGTGGTATTATTTCATTTAAGTTATTCATATGTTTATATACTTAAATTTACATGCATTATATATTTTAATAAAAATAAATGCCTTCATGTGGCTTTTTTCATCATTCCTCATCTTGAAGTATGCCATAGTTGTTTTTTTTTTTTTTTTTTTTTTTTTCGGGCCTTGTCTATTGAGTATTCTGTATGCTTCTTGTATCTGCACAGGCATGTTTTTCCTTAGTCTAGGAAAGTTTTCTTCTGTGATCTTGTTGAAAGTATGGACTATGCTGTAAACCTGGGATTCTTCTCCCTCACCTATGCCTATAATTCAAATATTTAGTCTTTTTCTAGAGTCCCATAATTTGTACATGTTCATTTCCTATGTTTGTTATAATGTTGATAATTGTTGATTATGTGGTCTAGTTCTTCTGCTTTATCTTTTAGTCCTGATATTTGATCTACTGTTTCTATTAAAGCTTAGACCCACAACTCAAACATTCCTAAATCTCTTGGACTATTTGTGTTTTTTAAGAAAATTGACTCTTTCATGTAAGTTGGTTAAAATTTTTGATGCAAAATTGTTTGTGTTTATGGTAAATATCTGTGAAGTCACTTCTCATATACCTAATCTTGGTAACTTGTTTTTTCTTCCTTTTTCCCCTAATGAGACTAGCTAGATGCTTATAATTGTGCACTATAATATAAAATAGCCATGACTCTTCTCTAGTGCAACCCTGCTTTTTGATTTCTGCCCTGATAGTGGTCATTTCCCTTTTCTGCCTTGAATTATCCATGTTCATTTTATAGTTTTTTCTTTTAGATTCTAACTAAAGTATAATTACATCATTCTTTTCACTCTTATCCACCTTTGGACCCTTTAAACTTCTCCTTCCTATGTCCCCTTACTCCAACATTTTGCATGCCCTTTGATCCCTATTAAATTGTTAATATCCTTTTCTTTTATTATTGTTGGTACATACACAAATTTACACACACACATATATACATGTAGTCATATATATGTATATATACATATATATCCTACTGTGCATGTATATGAAGCAGAGTTAATTGACTTAAGATGTTCCATATATATATATATATATATGTCACAATTTCTTCTTAAATACTTCCTTAGCAATGACCTATAAAGTGCTAAATATTGTACTTTTATTTTCATTTTCTTCCTAAATGCTTTCCAATTCTTGCTTTGATTCAAGGATTATTTAGAAGTGAATTGTTTCATTTCTAAATATTTAGGAAAAAATTAAAGAGTTTTTTAGTATTGAAAATTTCAGGGCTGGCCATTTGGTACTTATAGGCAATCGGTGTTCTCTTCCCTGGGGAAGACTGTCGCTCCTTCTTCTAGCCCTCCTTGGTTGCCTGTCATTCTCAGTGTAGGACTGAAGGCTTCCAGGCTTTTCCTGCTCTTGTTTGCAATGACTATTGTCCTTGTTCAGCTCATGTTTCGTGAGTTATTCTTGAGACTTCATGACTATGACATCTGATGTTTCTAAGATTTCTAAGATACCACTATTTTAGCAAACTCCATGATCCTCTAGATCTTGAAATCTTTCACTTCCTCTTGCAGTGCCTGAGCTTAGGTATCAGAATGTATTGGAATAATCATCCTTGAAAACATACATACAAGTCATATTATATAGACTGAAGGTTGGATTTCTATATTTGTGAATATGTACACATACAAATATATACCTATATAAGGAACAACAATTAGTTTTTAAAAGACCATGAATTTAAAGAATTTCTGGATTACCAACAGCCCTACTGATTGCTGGGACTAATGACTTCATTAAATTCTTACACAAATGGATAGAACTAGAAAATAGCATCCTGAATAAAGTAACCCAATCACAAAAGAACACATGTGGTATGTATTCACTGATAAGTGGATATTAGCCCAAAAGCTCAGAATACCCAAGATACAATTTGCAGACCACATGAACCTCAAGAAGAAGAAAAATGAAACTGTGGATGCTTTGGTCCTTCTTAGAAGAAGGAACAAAATAATCATGTGAGGAAATTTGGAGACAAAGTGTGGAGCAGAGGCTTAAGGAAAGGAAATCCAGAGACTGCCCCACTTGGGGATCCATCCCATATACAGTCACCTAACCCAGACACTATTGTGGATGCCAAGAAGTGCTGGTTGACAAGAGCCTGATATAGCTGTCTCCTGAGAGGCTTTGCGGGGCCTGACAAATACAGAGGCATATGCTCGCAGCCAACCATCAGACTGAGTGCAAAGTCCTCAATGGAAGAGTTAGAGAAAGGACTGAAGGAACTTAAGGGGTTTGCAACCCCCTAGGAAGAACAACAATATCAACAACCAGACCCCCCAAAGCTCCCAGGGACTAAACCATAAACCAAAGAGTACACATAGAGGAACCCATGGCACCAGCCGCATATGTGACAGAGGATATGATGCCTTGTCGGGCATCAACGGGAGGAGAAGCCCTGTGTCCTATGAAGGCTAAATGCCCCAGTGTAGGGGAATGCCAGAGTGGAGAGGCATAAGTGGGTGAGTGGAGGAACACCCTTATAGAAGCAGAGGAAGGGGGGATGTGAATGGGAAGTTTCAGGGTAGAGAAAGGGGATAACATTTGAAATGTATATAAAGAAAATATCCAATTAAGAAAGAAAGAAAGAAAGGAAGAAAGAAAGAAAGAAAGAAAGAAAGAAAGAAAGAAAACCATAGGGCCTTCAAGGCCCTCACGTAGGCTCAGTAATTATATACTTTGACTATCTGTTACACAGAATTGCAATCTATTGAACCTGAGTTAAAAGAGAGATACTGCATTAAAATTGTTATAAATTTTTTCTATACAATCTTACATGTGTTTCATGAGTTTTGATAAGACTTTGGTTTACTGACTTGGGTAGTGCCTACATCCTATACAGGTTTTCCAAATTCTGGTCCTGTACCTTTTTATTTAAAAGGAAAATTTATTTTCTTTTCTCATTACACAGTATTCTTCTTATTCTGCCAGCTAAGTATCCATAAATTTACTTATACTTTTGGCTTATTTTATCTCAACTTAAATTTCCCTAAAACTTATAATACCCTTATCAATTTCCCTACTATCACCAGTATGCTGAAATAACTTACCACAGAAATGTTCAGAAAACCCATGAAGATTTCTGGTATAGTCTTTTTTTTTTTTTCAAAACACTTTATTTATCAGCATTTGTATATACATATATACTTATACATGTATACATATATAAACAATAATTAAATAATAAGATGTATTTAAAAAGTATGGGGGTTGGGGAGAGTGGGAGGAAGGAGAGAAAGGGGAAAATTATGTAAATACAGTGCTCATATATAAAATTCTCAAAAAGGAATCCATTTTTTAAAATGTTCAACAGATTAACTAGCATTTTACAATATGAAAATAAATATGACCTATAGTTATGTTGAAGGACATTTTAACTCATTACAAACTTTGAAGTTTAAAATGAAATCAATAAAAATTATTTGACCCAGCATACTAACAAAAACCACAATAACATTTTATAATTCAAAATATTTCTGAGAACAAGAAAATGGATTGTCAGGAGCTAAGTCAGCAGAGCCAGGGGGACACTGTGTGTTCTTTTTTTTCTTTTTTTTTATTATCAAATTATAATTTTTACTTTTTAACACAGGGGGTTATAAACACAAAAATGCAGGATGTGGGGAATGGGATGATACAGGAGCATAGGTATTCAGGGGGAGTACAGATATCTTTCAGAACAGGGTATCAGCTGGATGAAGGTTCAGGGATCAGGTCACTATGACTCTGCCTATGATTCACTTGTCCTTATCTAATTTGGTACTATCCGCCAAGGCTGCCTATTTACAAGGTCTATGACTACTCAGGCTGGTAGATTTCCATAAAAGCTGCCTGTTTACAATAGTTTATAGCCATCTGTTTCAGTGTTTTTCCATAGAGACCCAAGACTTTGTGTTAGGAGGCATGTAAGTCAGGCCTATTGCTGATTTTAGGCTTATGGCTGATTTTAGGCCTTCAGTGTATAAGCAGGGCTGCCCCTGACATCTCCTCCCTTCTCCAAGTATAGAAGGGCTGTGGTGATTTTAATCTTGCCAAGGCAGGGATAGAGGCCTGACCGCCAGTAATTAAAGGGGACCTTGTAATGGCTCCAGTCCTCCTGTCGTTGTTCAGTGAGGCATGAGGGCCATACCTGTCCCAATGTCTTTATCCAGGAGAGGGGATACTTTTGACATCAACCCCTATGCAGTCAGGCTTGTCCCTCAGGGAACCCAGAAACATATTTTTAACTTTTATTTATATTCCCTTGCAGTGCTTAGCCTCGCAGCCTATGCAAGAATTCAGATCGCCAGATAGAGGGGGTTCTGGGTGGCCCCTCTCTGCTTGGTCTAGGGGCAGAAGTCCCCTCTTTTAGGTTGGGTGGAGATGGGACTTGGGAACACCCTGGATAGAGTAACATTCTCATCTAGAGTCTTGTGGTCCTCCATAGTTAACATATGATAATGTATCTGAATAGATTTTGCTATCAGATTATCTATCTGTTGTTTCACAAAGTTAGCCTATTTAAGGCCCAGGGACCAAAGGAAATAAGCAAAAATAACCCAATTAATGATCCCAAGATGGAAGGAAGTAGGGTTAACAATCACAAAGAGGTTGAAGACCAATTCTTGTACAAGCTCTCCTTTTTCTCTTTCTCTCTCTGTCTTTTCTCAAGACCTTCTCTGACCTTTTCATGCTCTCTTTAACCATCCCTGTTTTGTCTATGTAAAAGCAGCATTCTTCTTTAAGGGCTGTACACAGTCTAGAGCTGTACACAGTCTTTTCTATTGTAAAAGAGAAAAACAGGTCCAATAAAGTCCTTTACAATTTGGGGGGATCACATCAGACAGCGAAACGAGGGATTTCTTCAGATTAGTGATGTCAATCTATAGCTGTTTGATGTCCTTGTCAAAGGCCCATTGGATGTCTGTGTAGTATAAATTCGGAGGCCAGCATCAGGATTAGAACTCCTAATAGCAGACATCACGGGTGATTAATTTTTACCTGGAAGAGAAAGAAGAAAGGAATTCTCAGGGAAATTTCTCTTCCCTAGATGTCAATTGTTATTCATCTTATTTAAAATTGGGCCTGGTTTGTGGATGTATCTATTTAATTCATTAATCTTTTTGGTGGCCATTTAGTTGTGCCTTTTGTGGTATCAAACAGTCATATCAATCCTCTGCCCCATATATCCTGGCCATTCCATTTAAGGGTAAGAGGGCCCTTCCACATAGTTGTGGCATAGTTTTTGTTGATCTCAGCAATGCTAGAGGCAATCAGCAGCAGATTTGCCATGAGCTTTCAGTTTTAGAAAGAGTAAACAAGGCATGCTCCTTCCACCCTCAGAGAGTTGTGAAGACACTATTTAAAGAAATATAATTCTTTATTAATAATCTCTTTCATCAAAGGACTATTGTAAAACAGCCAAAAATTAACCAATCTATATAATATATCAATTAATGAGAGCTTCTTCTACTTTTTGTAAAATTACTCCTCTTTTGTCAGTTACTTGTTGAGGAAAATTAGGATTTGCATCTCTCTTGAGAATATTAAACAGAGACATAAATTCTTTTGTGAAGAGCTTAAAATAAGTTCTTAGCCAATAAGCATCTCCTGGAAACTTTTGAAAATCGTTTGAAATAAGTAAACTAATTTTTTTGCCAGACCCATTATCTGTTTTTTATTGGATATTTTACATATTTACCTTTCACTGTTATTGCCTCTTCCTTTCTCCCCCCCAAACCCCTTATCCTATACCCCCTCTTCCATTTTTATGAGGGTGAGCTCCCACCATTCTCCCAATCTCGCCTCCCTGCTCTCACATTCCCCAACACTAGGGATCCAAACTTTCGGGGACCATAGCCCTCCACTTCCACTGTTGTCTAACGAGGCCACCCTCAGTTACCTATACAAGTGAAGCCATGAGTCCCTCCCTTTCTGTTCTCAGGCTGGAGGTTTAAACCCTAAGAGCTCTGGTTGAGTATTTTGCTACTCTTTCTGAAAAAAAAAAAAAAGACAAAAAAACAACAAAAAAAACAAAGCAACCACACTTTGGTCTTCCTTCCTCTTGAGTTTCATGTGGTCTATGCATTGTGTCTTAGGTATTGTGAGCTTTTGGGCTAATATCCACTTATCAGTGAGTGTATGACATGTATGTTCTTTTGTGATTGGGTTACCTCACTCAGGATGATATTCTCAAGCTCCATCCATTAGCCTAAGAATTTCATGAACTCATTGTTTTTAATAGCTGAGTAGTAAGTACTCCATTGTGTAAATATGCCACATTTTCTGTATCCATTTCTCTGTTGAAGGACATCTGGGTTTTTTTCAACTTCTGGCTATTATAAATAAGGCTGCTATGAACATAGTGGAGCATGTGTTCCTGTTGTATGTTGAAACATCTTTTGGGTATATGCCCAGGAGTGGTATAGCTGGGTCCTCAGGTAATACTATGTTCAATTTTCTGAGGTACTGCCAGACTGATTTCCATAGTGGTTGCACCATCTTGCAATCCCACCAACAATGGAGGAGTGTTCCTCTTTCTCCACATCCTCGCCAGCATCTGCTGTCACCTGTGTTTTCAATCTTAGCCATTCTGACTGGTGTGAGGTGGAATCTCAGTGTTGTTTTCATTTGCATTTCCCTGATGACTAGGGATGTTGAACACTTCTTTAGGTGCTTCTCAACCATTTGAGACTCCTCAGATGAGAATTCTTTGTTCAGCTCTGTACCCAATTTTTAATAGGGTTATTTGATAGTCTAGAGTCTAATTTCTTCAGTTCTTTGTATACCTTGGATATTAGCCCTCTATCAGATGTAGAATTGGTAAAGATCTTTTCCCAAACCGTTGGTTGCTGCTTTATCTTATTGATGGTGTCCTTTGCTTTACAGAAGCTTTGCAGTTTTATGAGGTCCCATTGTCAATTCTTGATCTTAGAGCATAATCCATTGGTGTTCTGTTCAGGAGCTTTCCCCCATGCCCAAGTGCTCGATACCACAAAGTTATATTTTCAATATTCATTAGTATTCAATTAATTTAAATTAAGGTCATGTGTTGGCTAATAGCTACACAAACCTTTTTCTATAAATGGGATCTGTATCACACATAAGATAGAAGCAACAATAACAAGAATAAAAACATACAATCAAAGAGCTGGGACAAATGAATATGTACAGACTTTTTGGCCTAACTAAGATAATGAGATGACAAAAATTACTAGTGTCCAAAATGAACCAAGAAACATTACATGAAACATAAAGAAAAACACAGACTATTATAAGAATATATTTTGAGTCCTGTACTCCATTAAGTTGGAAAATCTAAAAGAAACAGATGACGTTTATGAGTCATCCAAACTACAAAGTCAATCCAAGAAGAGCTCCACAAACTAAGTAGACTGACAACAAATTAAGGAAATGAAACAGTAATAAAGCCCCTCTTCCTTTTGGCAAATCAAAACAAGCATGTATAGAATAGATTCACAGACAAATTTTGCCAACTGTGCAAAAAGTATCAGTAGCTATTTCTTCTTATATTAAGAAAAAGATAAAGAGAAGAAACACTTTCAAACTCCTTCTACAATGACAGTAATACTGTAAGAACAAAACCAGGAAAAGATACAATGAAGAAAGAATACTACAGGCCAAAATTCTGATGAAGACATATGTGAAAACCCTTGCTAAAATGCTTGTAAACCAAATGCATGTATACATAAAAAAGTCATACATTATGATCAAATTGGCCTTATACCAGAGATGATTCAACTTGAAATGTCACTACATGTGATAAATAGTATAAATGATCTTAAAGAGGAAAATTGCATGATTGTCTCAACACATTCACAAAATCATTTAACAAATAAGCACACCTTCATGATGAAAGTTCTAGAGAGTAGGATAGGTCAGAATATACCTCAACATAATAAAGGCTATGCATGACAAACCCATAGCCCACATATTGTCAAGTGGAAGAAAGTGAAGCAATCTCATTAACACCAAGAATGAAATATGGCTTTCCACTCCTTTTTCTGCTTTTCAGTACAGCACTAAAGGCACTAGCCAGAACAGTGAGGCAAGAATGAAAAATTAAAGGCATACAAATAGAAATATAATTCTAAATATCCTTGTTTGTACATGATATAATATTATGTGTAAGATGTTCCAACAATTACATCACAAATTTTCTAAAAGTAATGAACATTATCAGCAAAATGGCAGGATGCAAAATCAACTTAGAAATCAGTATCCTTTCCATATACCAACAACACATACTGAGAAAGTTCATGGTAACATTTCAATTCACAATAGCTTAAAAAAATTAAAATTATCTAGGAAGAAACATAATCAAAAAACTGAAAGACGTCTACAATGAAAATATTTTAAGAGATTAAGGAAGAAACTTGAAAATGGAAATATTTCCTTCCTCATGAGTTGGCAGAAGATTATTATTTTAACAAAAGTTCTTATGGGCTCAATGTAATCACAGTCAAATTTTCCACAACATTCTTAACAGAAATAGAAAAAAAATACAGAACAAAAGAACCCTAGATAGCTAAAGTAATTCTGGTGAAAAAAGAACACACAGCAGATTTCAAGATATATTAAAGAACTATAGGCAATAAAAGTAAACTAGCATTGGCACAGAACAGAAAATTAGATGAAAAGACAGAAGATCCAAAGTTGAGTTTGCATGACACCCATCTGATATTTGATATAGATGCTAGAAGCATGCACTAAAGACAACAGTGTCTTTAAAAAATGATCTGTGAAAAGTGAATATCAACATGTAGAAGAAAAAAGATAGACCTGTGTCTATCGTCTGCCCCCAAATCAACTCCAAATGCATGAAATATCCCAATGTGAAACCTGAAACTGCTAGAATCAAGTGTAGGCATTACCCTACAAGACACAGACCTAAAGGAAGGATTTTATGAATAAGATTTCATTTGCCTAGAAATTAAGGTCAACAATTGATAAGTGGAACCTCATGAAACTAAAAAGCTTCTGCACAGATAAGTAAACAATGAAGTGACTGTGAAGGCCATGGAGTTGGAATGAATCTTTGCCAGCAATATATTCAATAGAGGACTGATATCTATAACATATAAACAGCTCAAAATGCTCCAACGTTCTGTAGTATAGAGACTGTCCAGGTGTTCAGTGGTCTCTATAAATTGGCTAAGTTTTAGAAGCTATGCTTTGTGCTACCCATAATTTCAGTTAACTCAGTCATTCTGGATTTCTGACGGGGTTGAATACCTATAGTCTCATAGCCAATCCTGGCTATTTACTTTGAGAGAAAAGATCTGAGTGGATGGTTTTCAGCTGACATTCATTCTAAAGCTAAGAAAAAAGACAGGTTCAAAACTAAGTCTTTTATTTAGGAGAGATGACAGAGGTTCTGGTTAGTCAACATAATGATGGGCTGGGTATTAGGACTATATTGTACCTCACTGGTACAAATAGGCATAATTATGCTTTAATTGTATTTTGAGAGAAAAGTTTTATTTTAACAGGAATGGTGATATGTAGGAGGAGCTAAGGTGGGAGGAGTACTGAGAGGAAGAGGAGTAAGGAGAGGAGAAGAAGAAGGAGAGGAGAAGCTAGGTGATGAGAGGGAGAAAGAGAGGGTGGGGGGGGCATGGAGGCAGATGTTCACGTGTGTCCACCAGTCAAAGATAGTTGATATATCTAGGTTGGGTATTGGGTTACGCTTCTGATTGAGCATTACCAAACTTATAAAACCTTTGATTAACATTTTTAAAAAAATTGTATAAAAGCAAAAAGGAAAAGGGAGCATGGGATAGGAGTTTTGTAGGGATGGGAAATGGGGAAAGGGGATGGCATCTGAAATGTAAATAAAATATCCAATAAAAAAATAAAAAATAATAAAAAAATAAACAGCTCAAAAGAAAGGAGTTAAGAACAGTTAGTGAGGTTAGAGATATGAATCAGATATATAGGCAACAAGGAATGCTGAGAATGGGGGAAAGTCTCTTCCCCAAGGAAGAATAGGCCAATCAATTATTCAATGCCAAGTGGTCTACCTTATAGGTATACATACAATTAGCACTACACAGACTGAGCTGGTTGTATTTCTTTATTTAGGATTAAACACACATGCACACACAAACAATTAATTAAAACATGGGCCATGAATTTGATAGAGAGCAATCAGGGATAATATATGGGAGTGTTGGAAGGAAGAAAAGGAAGGGGGAAATGACATAATTATAATATCAAAAATAAAGTAATTTATAGAACAAATTAATTTTAAAAGTTTTTAAAAATATAATATAAATAATGAAGTTATATACCCTAATTGAATACCAACTCTAATTATTTAGTTCATTGAGTTATATAGAGTTTGAGCCTGACAGGTGTTTGCTGTCTTTTTATTTGCCACATCATTATTATAAATTTTAAACTAAGCAAAATTTACATAAAATAATATGTCATATTAAAAATATGTCTGTTAGAAAATATCCTGGTATTTGTTCAGGAAAATTTCCCCTGTGCCCATGTGTTTGAGACTTTTTTTCACTTTCTCTTTCATTAGATTCAGTGTATCTGGTTTTATGTGGAGGTCCTTGATCCACTTGGATTTTTGCTTTGTACAGGGAGATAAGAATGGGTCAATTTGCATTCTTCTACATGTTGATCGCCAGTTGAACCAGTGCCATTTGTTGAAAATGCTGTCTTTTTTCCACTGGATAGTTTTAGATCCTTTGTCAAAGATCAAATGACCATAGGTGTGTGGTTTCATTTCTGGGTCTTCAATCTATTCCATTGATCTACATGCCTGTCTCTGTACTAATGCCGTGCAGTTTTTATCACTATTGCTCTGTAGTACAGCTTGAGGTCAGAGATGATGATTCTCCCAGATGTTTTTTTATTGTTGAGATTAGTTTTTGCTATCCTGGGTTTTTTGTTGTTCCAAATGAATTTGAGAATTGCTCTTTCTATTTCTGTGAAGAAGTGAGTTGGAATTTTGAGGGGATTGTATTAAATCTGTATATTGCTTTTGGTAAGATGGCCAGTTTTTACTATGTTAATCCTGTTGATCCATGATCATGGGAGATTTTTCTATCTGCTGAGGTCTTCGTCAGTTTCTTTCTTCAGAGACTTGAAGTTCTTGTCAATAGATCTTTCACTTGCTTGGTTAGAGTCACACCAAGGTATTTTATATTACTTATCACTATTGTGAAGGGTGTCATTTCCCTAATTTCTTTCTCAGCCTCTTTATCCTTTGAGTAGAGGAAAGCTACTGATTTGAGTTGATTTTGTATCTAGTCAGTTTGCTGAAGTTGTTTATCAGGTTTAGGAGTTCTCTGGTGGAAGTTTTAGGGTCACTTAAGTGTACTATCATATCATGTGCAAATAGTGAAATTTTGACTTCTTTCCAATTTGTATCCCTTTGACCTCCTTTTGTTGTCTAACTGCTCTGGCTAAGACTTCATGTACTATATTGAATGGGTAAGGAGAGAGTGGGCAGTCTTGTCTAGTCCCTGATTTTAGTGGGATTGCTTCAAGTTTCTCTCCATTTAGTTTGATGTTGGCTACTGGTTTGCTGTATATTGATTTTACTATGCTTAGGTATGGACCTTGAATTCCTGATATTTTTAAGACTTTTAACATGAATGAATGCTGAATTTTGTCAAATGCTTTTTCATCATCTAATGAAATGATTATGTGTTTTCCCCCTTTGTATTTGTTTATGTAATGAATTTCACATTGGTGAAATTCTGTATATTGAACCATCCCTGAATCCCTGGGATGATGTCTACTTGGCATAAGCTCTAAGATCAAGAATCGACAAATGAGAACTCATAAAACTGCAAAGTTTCTGTAAGGCAAAGGACATTGTCAATAGGACAAAATGGCAACCAACTGATTGGGAAAAGATCTTTAACACTCCTATATCTGATAGATGGCTAATATTTAATACATACAAAGAACTCAAGAAGTTATATGCCAGCAAAATAAATAACCCTATTGAAAAATTGAGAATAGAGCTAAACAGAGAATTCTCTACTGAGGAAACTTGAATGGCTGAGAAGCATCTGAAAAAATTTTTAGCATCTTTATTCATCAGGGAATTGCAAATCAAAATGCCCCTGAGGTTATACCTCACACCAGTCAGAATGGCTATGGTCAAAAATTCAGGTGATAGCAGATGCTGGTGAGGATGTGAAGAAAGAGGAACACTCTTCCATTGCTGCTGGGATTGCAAGCTGGTACAACCACTATAGAAAGCAGTCTGGCAGTTCCTCACTAAATTGGACATAGTTCTATTTGAGGACCCAGCTGTACCACTCCTGGGCATATACCCAGAAGATACTCCAACATGAAATAAGGACACTTGCTTGACAATGTTCATAGCAGCCATATTTATAATACACAGAAATTGGAAACAACCCAGATGTCCCTGAACAGAGGAATGGATACAGAAAATGTGGTACCTTTACATTATGGAATATTAGTCAGCTATTAAAAGCAATGACTTTATGAAATTCACAGGCAAATGGCTGAATCTAGAAAATATCATCCTGAGTGAGATAACTCAGTCACAAAAGAACACACATGCTATGTACTCACTGATAAGTGGATATTAGGTAAAGATTGTGGAATACCGTCAATACAACTCATGAACCACATGAAGATCAAGAGGAAGGAAGACAAAAGAGTGGATGCTTCAATCCTACTTAAAAGGGGGAAAATAATCAAGGAAAGTAGAGGGTGGGAGTGACTTGTGAGAAAGAGAAGATAAGGAGGGGGAAGAGAGGGCAGAATCAGGTATGGGAGGAAATGGAGATTTTCAGAGGGTCAGGAAATTGAACAGAGGTGTTTAGCAATGGGGGATGGGGAGCTGAGGTTAGTAACCAGAAAGTCCCAGATGCCAGAAAAGCAAGAGCCTCCCAGGACCCCACAGGGATGGCATTAGCTGAAATATCCCACAAAGAGGAGGGAAAACATGACACCATATCCAGAGGTTAGGCATATCTTTCTGGTTGAGGGATGGGACCACCCACTCATCTCCAAAAATTTAACCCAGAATTGCTCCTGTCTAAAGGAAATACAGGGGAAAAGAGTGGAGTAGAGACTGAAGGAAAGACCATCCAGAGACTGCTCCACCTGGGGATCCATCCCACATGCAGACACCAAACCCAGGTAGGTACTATTGTGGATGCCAAGAAGTGCTTGCTGACAGGAGCCTAATATAGCTGTCTCCTGAGAGGTCTGCCAGATTCTGACCAATACAGATGCGGATGCTCACAGCCAACCATAGGACTGAGCACAGGGACTCCAATGGAGGAGTTAGGGGAAGGATTGACGGAGCTGAAGGGGCCTTGTCAGCATCAATGGGAGGGGAGACCCTTGATCCTGTGGAGGCTTGATGCCCCAGTGTAGAGGAATGCTCAGGCCATGAGGCTGGAGTGGGTAGGTGGGTGGGGGAGCACCTTCATAGTAGCAGGGTAAAGGGGGGATGGGATAGGGAGTTTTCAGAGGTAAAACATGAAAAGGGAATAAAATTTGAAATGCAAATAAATAAACGATCCAATTTAAAAAAAGAAAGAAAGAAAATATCTCCCTGAGTGAGGCAACACAGACACAAACGACCATACGTGGGTACATGCTCACCGGTAAGTGACTATTTGAGTCCAAATGCTCAGCATACCCACAATATAACCCACGAACTATATGAAACTTAAGAAGAAGGAAAATCAAAGTGTGTATACTTCAATCCTGTATGGAAAGGAGAACAAAATGATCACAGGAGGTAGAGGGAGGGAAGGATCTGACAGGGAAAGAGTAGGGGGAAGGAAAACGTGGGCAGGATCAGGTATGAGAAGGAATAGGAGAGAAGTACAGAGGGTCAGGAAATTGAATGTAAATATGTAGCAGTAGGGGATGGGCAATTGGGCCACTAGAAAAATCCCAGACACCAGGGAAACGATAGGCCCCCAGGACCCAACAGGGATGACTTTAGCTGAAATACCCAACAATGGGGAGATAGAACCTCTAAAGACCACCTCTAGTAGATAGGCACAGTCCCCAGTTGAGGGATGAGGCCACCTACCCATCTCAAAATTTTAACCCAGAATTGTTTCTCTCCAAAGGAAAGACAGAGAAAAAAAAAGGAGCAGAAACGAAAGGAAAGGCCATCCAGAGACTGTCCCATTTAGGGATCCATCCCAGCTGCAGATCCCAAGCCTTGACACTATTGTTGATGCTAAGAAGCAACTGCTGATATGAGGCTGCTATGACTGTCCCCTGAGAAGTTCTTCAAGCTCCTGACCAATACAGATTCAGACTCATAGCCAACCATCAGACTGAGCCTGGGGACCCCAATGGAAGAGCTAGGGGAAGGACTGAAGGAGCTGAAGAGGATTGCAACCCCATCTAACCTGAACACTCAAAAGCTCCCAGGGACTAAACCACCAACCAAAGAGTATACACGGAAGGATCCATGGCTCCAGATATATATGTAGCAGAGGATGGCTTTATTTGGCATCAATAGGAGGGGTGGCCCTTGGTCCTGTGAAGGCTTGATGCCCCAGTGTAGGGGAATGCCAGGGTGGGGAGAAGGGAGTGGGTGAGTAGGTGGAGGAGCACCCTCATATAGGCAAAGGGGAGAGGATGGGATGGGCAGTTTGTGGAGGGGAAAACCTGGAAGTGGGATATCATTTAAAATGTAAATGAATGATTAATAAAAAATGTGTGTTGAAGACAATTTTAAAATCTAGCTCATTACGATTGATATCCTACTTTTCTTCCTTGATGTTCTGATAAAACATTGACCAAACACTATTTGGGAAAAAAGTTTATTTTATTTTACAGCTTAGAAATCTGTGATGGAAACTCAAGCAGAGACCATGGAAGAAAGCTGGGTACTGTTTTGCTCCTATTGCCTTTTTCAGCTTGCTTTCTTATACAGCTCAGGACCACATGCTCAGGGTTAACACTGCTCGCAGTGGTTGGGCCTACCACATTAATCACTAGTCAAGACAGCTCCCCCTCAGAATCCCTAATGGCTAACGTGATGGAGGCAATTTCTTAAATGAGATTCATCTTTGCAGGTGACTCAAACTGAGCAATAGCAGGAGAAGTGACACAGCTACTAAAAACACTCATTACTCTTACGGAGGACCCAAGTTTCATTACCAGCATCCACTTTAGGTCCTCTGTATCCCTAGTTCCATTGATATCTGATGCCTTTTCATGGCCTCCAGTGGTATTTTCAGGCATATAGTGCATTTAAACTCAACCAGGCATGCACACTACACACAAATAACAAGCAAATAAGTCTTTTTTAAAAAGAAGTTATTTCAAGAAGATTGGTAGATCAAATGATTCACCATGGAATGTTCTGGAAGTTTTAGTGTCACTCCATCTGCCACACAGAATTTTGGTTCATGCATAGCAGGCAAGTGGGAATAGGAGAGACATATCTGTGAGTATCTCCTGAGCGGTGACTTCTCAGGACTTTAGAAACACTTGGAAGAGTGATTAAAAGCCATGGTGTCTCTGTGAGGAAAGACAAGCTTTGTGGACAATATAATTGAGGAAATGGATAGTTGCTGGCATGAATTCAGTGGAGAGACATTGAAGATAGCAGTCAGAAACTGTAACTGTTTAACCAGGAGGAAATCTTTCCCCAACAGGAAAACTTGAATTCCTCTACTGCTCTGTTAAACTATGGAGATGCAAGCTTGAAAACAAAATCGGCTGTTTGGGAGCCCTAAAGAAACACCATCATATATATGTGTATATATATATGTATATATATATATATATATATATATATATACATATATATGTGTGTGTGTGTGTGGTGTATATGTGTGTGATATATATATGTGTGTGTATGTAAATGTATACATATATAATGCAATATATACAAATATGTTTTATATAAGTATATAGTATAAAACAAATATGTTATATAATTATTTAATATCATATAGATATAATTTAAAAGAAGATATTTTTTTCTGATGCATAGATGATGTCCAAGTGCCTCTGCTTGACACTGATAGGCATGCCTGTTCTCAAGCTGGCTTACTGCCTAAGTTGTCCAGTACCTGATGGGCATGAGCCTTGTGTATTTAGCCCAGGACTGGGTTAGTGTACATACTTTGGGATGTGGCCATAGTAAAGATAAACCTGGATCAAGTGATTCCAGCCCACATGTCTGCCAGCTGTCACATTCCCATACAGACTGAATGGGCTTTTTTCTACAGTGTTTAAGTTTTATTTAGTTTAATGAAGTGGTGACTGCTCTCTGTATGTAAAGGGATGCATTTCTAGGGTGATGTTTTTATGTTTGCCCTTCTTAGACACTCATCAATGACTCATAGATGTAGCTTCCTACATTACAGACTGTAAAGTCAAGAGTAGAGGAGAATGCTGGAGTCAAGTGTCAGGGGCAAACTCTGTTTCACTGTTAGAAGGATGAGTGAAGAATGAGCAGCCCTCAATATCAGTGTTAGCCTGCAGCGCAGTCAACCCAGTCCTCACATTGAGTTTAAACAAAGAACACAAGATGGTATGATACTGGCCACAGCAAAATTCTCACTTTGACACCAAAACAATCTTCATTCTGTTGCAGTTTTATGACTGTGATGTCATTGAGTGCTGCCAACAACAGAACTGTTATATCACAGATGAAAAGCTCTTAAACTAACGAGGGACACCATTATGCCAAGCCTGGTGTTTGCCATAAAACTACGGGTCACTGAATTCTGTGGACTTCTGAGCTAGGACCTCCAGGGGAAAGCACTGGGAATTTAGAGTTCAATTTAGTTGTTTTGATCTGGACTTCTTTATGAGTAGAAGGAATTAAATTGGCCATATGTGACCTTGTATTTTGAGGAAATCAAATCATTCAAACAAGATAATTTTGCCTCTTGGCCAAAAACTTCTTTTCTCTTCAACTCCAAGGTTATGAGCCTCTGCCTGAATACATTTTACTAGCATTTAGTGGATCGTAATTGTTCTATTGTTTCTCTGGTTACAAACTCAAAATGTATTGCAGACTTCAGCTGAAATCATTCTCTGCATTAATCCATTGTGGGAGTGAGAGGCAGATTTCAACATTCAAATATCCCACAAGAGGAACCAGTGAGGGCACATCAGGCATTTTTCCCTGCATTAATCTGTCCATCTGTCTATCTGTTCTGCCCTTCTGCTTACCTGATAAATATTGAGTATCAAATGCATGTCATGTAATTGCGGTAGATGGTGCTAATTGAAATGTCAGGAGAAAATACTGTCCCTTGCCCTCCTGGAGGTTTTGTGGCTGGCATGAAAGATGCCCTTAAACTAACTCTCTCTCTCTCTCTCTCTCTCTCTCTCTCTCTCTCTCTCTCTCTCTCTCTCTCTCTCTCCTTCCTTCTTTTCTTCTCTTCTTCCTTTTTTCTTCCTCCCTTCCTTCCTTTCTTCCTTCCCCTTCCTCCCTCCCTCCCTCCCTCCCTCCCTCCCTCCCTCCCTCCCTCCCTCTCTCCCTTCCTTCCTTCCTTCCTTCCCTCTGTCACTCCCTCTATCTCTTCTCCCTCCCTCCACTCTTCTACTTCACTCTCAGTGAATTTAAAATTTTTACTATTTAAGTTGACTAGAGCCTACATGGGTGGTTGCAGTCTATAAATGTCTAAACAAGAATCCAAAACTGTATACATACTTAGACATACACATACATATACAAATATATTGTGTTGAAAACACATTGCAATTAAAAGGCTGTAGCAGATGGTCCTGGCACTGGAAGTCAGATATGGGATCTGGGACTAAGTGGGGCTTGCTTGTGTTTGCTGCCTGTCACACCCTCGTCCACAGGAGCAGCTCTCCAAAGCACATATTTCTATTTCTTCAGAATCTTAGTTTTAGTTCACCCCTGCTCCCCCGTTTTCTAGAGTATATGTCTTTATGTGGAGCCTTTCAAATGAAGTTGTGTTAGCAAGTAACAGAGGCTTTTAGAGTAGTAAGGAAGGTGGCAATGAACAGTGCCATGTCACTTTAGATCACCTTTGCATGTTTAGTTAGGAACAGTGTGGACTCTGAGAGCATCCTTAAATGCCTAGTTCAAACATGTTTTATTTATTTGGCTCATTTTGTAAAGAATGAAGAATGTCCTCAAAGCTGAGACATAACATAGAACTAACATTGTTATATGAGGGCTTGAGCAAAATGTATGTCTTCAGGATTTCCTAATTGGAATAGTCCTATGATGAAATTTTATTTTGGATTATCCTGAGGGGCATGATGTAGTGTAATTGTTGTGAAATTCTGTGGTTTTTGTATCTTACCTAAGATATTGATTTTTGTAGCATGATTTCATTTTTCACAGATAAAGACTATGTGCTTATGACAACACTGGAGAAATCTAACAGGGCTCAATCAGAATTGTTCTGTTTAATGGATATGTGAATTGACAAAGTCTGGGCTGTGTACAAGAAACACTAATTTGTCTAGACCTTAACCCAATTTGGCTTTTAATACATTCATAGCCAACATGTCAAAAATCAACCCACCCCCTCTATCGTACATTCAAACTGATATTTCAGAATTTGATCTGGGATCTGTAAGATGGCTCAGTAGGTAAAAGTTCTTGCCATATAAGCCTTAGAACCCAAGTTTGATCTTTGGTACCCACTATGGTAGGCAAGAATTGATGTTGTTTTTTTGACCTTTGCACATGCAATATAAAACATGCATATTCACATATACATACACACACACATTCACACACACACACACACACACACACACACACACACACACACACACACACAGTCTTAGTTAGGGTAACTATTTTTGTGATGAACCACCATGACCAAAGCAACTTGGGAAGGAAAGGGTTTATTCAGCTTAAGCTTCCCAATCATAAAATGAAGTCAGTTCAGGAGCTCAAGCAAGGCAGGAGCCTAGAGCTTGGAGCTGGATGAGTGTTGTTTATTGGCTTGATCCTCATGGCTTTCTCAACCTACTTTCTTATAGAATCCGGGACAACCAGCCCAGGGATAGCACCACCTAAAATGGAGTCAGTTCTCCACCAATAAGTCACTAATAAAGAAAATAGTTTATAAGTTTGCCTTACAGACTGATCTTATGGAAGCTCCCTTCTCTGATGGGTCTAGTGTGTGAAGTAGACATAAAACTAGTCAGTACTAACACTAAAAGATATTACTAAAAACTGATATAAAGTTCCAGGTTTAGGTACATTATATGCCTTGATATGTAATTGGCTGGTAGAGAATGAAGGATAAAGTTAGGGGAATAGATAAAGGAAGTGAACTTCACATTTTGATTTTACTTGAGATATTAGGACTCTCAGAGAAAGCATGGTAATATGAGAACAGTTTGCCTTAAAGAATTTCAGAAATTCATACTGCCATTGAAATTGGTCTTGGGTTCTTTATTTTGGAAGTTTCTTCATTTGTATCTATGTATACCAACTGTGGATTGAGAATATCTAAGATAAAATGGTATTCATAGTTTTTTTCTTTTCATTCTTCCTTAACTAAATTTGAAAAATATTTATTTCATTTACATTCTATGAGATATCAGTAATCTAGACAGGACTTAAAGAACATGAAAGGGTGTATGTGGCATATATGCCACAAATTTATATTAAAGGCATTTGAACATCTATATACTTTGGTGCCTGTGGAGAATTCTGAAGCCTATTCCCATGGATACAGAAGAACAAACAAGGTTTTATGTATTCAAGGAAAACTCGTTGTTTCTGTTTCTCTTCTTGACATTTTCTGGCCTAGTCTTCCTTCCTTTAACAGTAACTGCTTGTATTTATTTTTTCTTATTATATAACTGCTACTATAGTTTCACATAGCTCCTTCAATTTCATTCCAGTTATTCTTTTTCTGTAAACAAGGGGAAGATGCCACATAGTAAATAATGCTGGTTACCAACTCAACTTATGTGCACATATGTATTATATGCACATATGTATTATATGCATTTAGTTTTCTTGATGTAACTTAAAAATCTAAATTTTTCTACTTCATAAATATTGTGATTGAAGATCACTGTGGGACACTTTATATTTCTTGCCTGCATTTTTCCCTAATAAGAAAAAGAAAGGGGAGTGAAATAATTCCCACCACAAATTAGAATTTATTTATAAACCCAAGTATATTTTATTCAATCAAATAGTATTTCTCCTCTAGAAAAATGGTGTCTGTGACTTCTGGAAAAGTTGACATGCATACAGAGGGTCTGGGTAACCAGTGGCCTCTAAGAGTTGCTTAAATTTGAGATTTTATTGCTCTGGATAAAGCAACTTAATCCAGAAATATTAGCTTTGGTATGCATATTTCCAGCATCACTTTAGAAAGTGACTAGTACTAAATGCACATAAATGACTGTGTCCTTAAAGGCAACTGGAGAGACTAGCATCTTACCCCATTATTTTGGATTCAAAGTCAAGTCAATAAATATTCTTGAGTGTCTGATGCAGGAAGGAAGTAGGTTAAACATTCTGGATGCAAGAGAAATGAGAACAGATCTTTACCACAGAAGAGTTCAAAGTTCATGGAAGAGACAGATTCTGTGGTCCCAGCAAGGAACTGAAAAGCAATGTCATCAGCTCGTCTGGCTGTCCACCCAGCAATTAGAGGTAGACTGGAAGCTACATGTTAACAACCACAAGGGACTCAGCACCATGAATCATTTACAGAGACATCCTACTTTCTGCCACAGGTGGGTCATTTATATTTTTCCCAGAAGCCATCTCCTAGTCTAAATGCTGGGGTAGGCTAACTTGTTTTTCTGTTGCAGACAAGGTCACTTTCCCAGAAGCCACTAGAATATGCTTAGACTTGGACTGAAGCCTAAAACAAAACCAAAATGGTGTGCCTTTTCTCCCCCTATTCTATGCAAAGATTTTTGGCCATTTGGAAGTTAGTGAGACTTTTAAGGATTCAACCTTGAAAGAATACTTAGGTTCAAGGTAAGACAGGTATTTGCTGAATTTCTGATCTCTTAGACAGTCAATAAAGCTATACCCACAAGTTTCTCAGACACAATTAATTCCTCTCAAACCCAAAGTTTAATTTAAAAACACTTCAATGGCTATTCAAACCTAAGAATAGATATTATGGCTGTGTTCATGCATGTCTTCATACAAGAAAAAATTGGAACATTAAAGAAAACTAAGATTTTAAAATGTGAATTTAAGTATGGGGAGATTCAGTGGCAGGTCTTTTTGTCTACATGAACTTGTTCATCCAACACTACCTTTCAATGACATTTCTTGTGCCTGCATTGGTTTTCCCTTAGAGTTGAAGTTATGCTTTCCTAGAAACTTCTATAAAACATTGGTATAATAAAATAATGTTCAATATCATAATAGAATTTTAAATAAATATATGAAAGAAATTTAATTTTCTAAGTAATGGCTGCATGATTCCATTAGGAATGATTCTATGTTACCTTTAGATGGCAAAATAAACACATGAAGGGGGAAAATAAAATATCTTGTCAAAGCGACCACTCAGTTCAGCTTGCATTTTGTATTTCTTAGGTTACAGTATCAGGACCTGGCAAATTCAGACATTTTCTCTGGTACAAGATGGTGAAGCAAGTGATTAAACACAGCCCAAGAAAATCCTGTGTCATAGAGCTGCTGAAAATAATCCTATCTCTCTTCCTTATGTGGGTCATTAGGGTGTTTAGCCAGCCCTAATATTTATCTGTCTTCAGTTCTCTTTTCTGAGAAAAACTCTGTTTAAACACTTGAGAACTCAGTCTAACACTAGAGACTCTCTTGGGAGCACTGCCTCTGTTAGAGCATCTTCTAGGAGCTCAGCCTGAGTTAGAGCATCTCTTAGGAGCTCAGCCTGAGTTAGAGCATCTCTTAGGAGCTCAGTCTCTACTAAAGCATCTCTCCAGTTTAGTCTCGACACTGTTTTACTTGGCATCACCTCATAAAATTGCCAACAAACCCAGAATCTACAATGGCTTCCACATGTGTATAGGTGGCAATTCTGGGGACAGAAGAGTAGGAGTTAGAGCAAGAAGAAAGAAATGCCCTATAAAACATCTGAGTCATTCTGGCCCTTGTTCATATGAGTGGCACATTTGTCTTTTCTCTGACCAGTGACAGGAAGAACTGCAACATTTCTTGGCCAGCTTGGATTTATAGCAACTTTTCCTTTTGCCTGTATTCATGAATGCCAGTGTTTTACTTAGTATTTTAGACCATAATCCACTTTCAAACATCTGCCCAATGTTAGTTCTATAGAAATAACTTTTAATTCCAGAGTATTACTTTCAATTATATATTTGGTTTTTAAATATCAAATGAAAAGCATTTATGTAAACAAGACCATCAAATATTGGTATATTTAATATGCAGAAATAAATTTCTCATTTGATTATGGCACTGGATAGTGGGTACTGAACAAGGTATTGAGATAAACATTTGATCACTAAAGTTTACTCATGACTTCTTAAACTTCACCACTTATTAAATAAACAGATGGCAAACTCACTCATCAATTCAGCTAACCATCCACTGGTAACTATCTGCTTGGAATAGACTGTTTCTTTGTCCTGGTTATGAATATATATGTATATTGATCAGCAATTATAGCTGCTGTAATTAAGGAAGATGCCTTGTTTTTCCAGGGCTGAGTCATAACTAGTGTCCAAATGTCTCTTGTAGTCAGTTACAGTGATGTCAGGGAAAGCAAAGCTCAATACCTCTGTCACTTCTGTTGTTCTCTTTAATCACCATTTGGATGAGTGTATTCACTAAAGGCAGTCTAAAATTTCTGAATTGATGATGTAAATGTAGATGATTGATCCAGGCAAAATAAAGAGGTTTATCATAAAAATATAAGAGTAGCTTTCTCTTAAATATTACTTGTATAGTATAACCCCATTCAAATACAAATAGTGAGTCCAAGAAGCAGTTCAGAAGGAATATTATTCTTTGATTTTGTATTAGTTACAAAAAAAGGGAGATTCACACTGGGGGAGTAACTTGGCTATATATAGGAAAATAATAAAGACAAAAACAAACAAACAAACAAACAAACAAACAAACCTCTCATAACTCTGAACCAATAAGAGCCAAGCTTGGGAATCAAAGCCTCCTGAAGATGAACCCTCTTGTTTCTCATGGATAATAGGTGGGGCATGAGATGTTTATAGATACTGTCTTAGTTCTGCTGCTATACATTTCCATAACTATTTTGAATTTAATCTTGAATTACTGTGAACTTCATCATTTTTCATCATATACTTTAGTAACTGGTTTATTATAGCTCCCAAATTAGGACGAAAACCTCTCAAGCTAGTTTATTCTATTCATACCTTAGCTATAATCAAGTGACATGAGACAGGAGGATGGATATGGATATTCCTTATCTCTCACTTCTCATCATCTGCCCCTTCTCTTTTCTATTCTTCACTTATTTCCCCTTCCTCTCTTCCTTTATCATAGGCTTCTCCATTTGTAGGTTCAAGGGAAGATATCTAGGAAACACTTAGTAAACATATTAGGTTCTCTGAACACTACCAAGAAGTGTTAATGGCATTCTTCTCTGGACATAACTTCTTTGAGAATGGAATCTCAGAGTGATCATGATGATGTACAAAACCCACACTCCTAGTATCCACCAGGGTTATGGCTTTCTTATGTCTTGCTGAGACACATCTGCACGCCAATCAATTGGCATGGGCTTCATGCTTTCCCTTACTGGACTTTCATTCTCCTTGAGCACTTCTTTCTGTTTTAAAATCACTACTAGTGATTTTCAGCTGCCAGGAAAGTTCCATTCCTTCTCTTCACTCAGGAAATTCTAACTCACTTTAAAGTCACACTTCTCTAGGAAAACTTTCTGCATCTTTCCAACAGGGCTGTATCCCTAGCTTAGCGATTCTATTACATGGTTCTTATTTCCTTCTGGTGCTCATTGTCACTATAATGATATACTTTTAGCTGTGTCATCCCTTACTTAAGGTGTGTTGACTAGATTCTCCTATGATGGAAGACACTATGACCATGTTGCACAGCATGGTATCTTAGCATTGAACAAAGTTTCTAATCAAATTCAATAATAAATTCTGATTGTATAAAGTATTTTTAATTGCTAACAAACTTCTAGAACTGCATCCACCAGTGGAAATACAATAGATACTATAAATATATAAAAATAAAATAGTTTTTGAGCTGGAAAATGCTTATGGTCGAGTATGTACTTAACATATATAAAGCCTCTGGACCCAATCCTTAGCGACACAACAATAAAAGCAAGGAAAAAAATAAAGCAAAAATTACTAGTATTCAAATGAACTATGGTAAAAAGAAACAGGCAAGAGGTCCTGATTCTTGGTACTATAAACTCATCCTATTCACCATTGCTTTCTTTACTTCTCTCCTTTCTTTCTTTCTTTCTTTCTGTCTTTCTTTCTTTCTCTCTGTCTTTCTTTCTTCTCTCCATGTGAACAAAACTGCAAATTCTGGCCATGATGCTGAGACTTGTTTAAGTTTCTAACAAAAAGAAACAGTAGCAACAATACTGGGGAAGTGTACTGGTGTCATTGAACTTTCTATTCTCTTTCCTGCAGTGTCCCATAGTCTTTTTTTCATACTTCCTCCAAACATAAAATAAAACATCAGAACATAGAGAGATAAGAGAGGAGGGAGAAAGGGAGAGAGAGAGAGGGAGGGAGAGGAAGAAAGACAAAGAGGATGATAATAAAGAATGAATGAACGGGTGAATGAAAATAAATGTACTAAGAGGGGGACCAAGATATGGACCAAGGAGCATAGAGAGTAAACTTCTAAATTACATGTGTATAAATCCTCTCTCTCTCTCTCTCTCTGTCTCTCTCTCTCTCTCTCTCTCTCTCTCTCTCTCTCTCTCTCAATTCCAAAGCAGCAGAAATAGTAACTTATAGCAAGAACATAAAGGAACTGACTCTGTAGAAGGCAGAGTTCTGAGTGTTGGCATGAGTTTTCCTTTTGTATTTTTGTTGTGTGTGAATGTGAGTTGATTATTTCCTGCCATCTACTCACCTTGCGTGTATTTGTTTCTTTTTGTTCTAGAGCTTTCAGGTGTGCTGTCAAGTTGCTAGTGTATGCTCTCTCCTGTTTCTTTTCTGTAGGCACTTAGAGCTATGAGTTTTCCCCTTAGCACTGCTTTCACAGCACATAAGTTTTGGTATGACGAGACTTTATTTTCACTAAATTTTATAAAGTCTTTAATTTCTTTCTTTATTTCTTCCTTGAACAAGTCATCATTGAGTAGAGTGTTTTTCAGTTTCCATGTGTACGTGGGTTTTCCATTGTTTTTGTTATTATTGAAGACCAAGCTTAGTCCAGGGTGATTTGATAGTGTGCAAGGGATTATTTCAATATTTTTGTATCTGTTGAGGCCTGCTTTTTGACCAATTATGTGATCTGTTTTGGAGAAGGTACCATGAGGTGCTGAGAAAAAGGTATATTTTTTGTTTTAGGATGAAATGTTCTATAGCTATCCGTTAAGTTTATTTGGTTTATAACTTCTGTTAATTCCACTATGTCTCTGTTTAGATTTGTTTCCATGATCTGTCCATTGCTGAGAGTGGGGTGTTGAGATCCCCCACTATTATTGTGTGAGGTGCCATGTGTGCTTTGAGTTTTAGTAAAGTTTCTTTTATGAATGTGGGTGCCCTTGCATTTGGAGCATAGATGTTCAGAACTGAGAGTTCATCTTGGTA
Source organism: Arvicanthis niloticus (assembly GCF_011762505.2). Taxonomy (NCBI): domain Eukaryota; kingdom Metazoa; phylum Chordata; class Mammalia; order Rodentia; family Muridae; genus Arvicanthis; species Arvicanthis niloticus. The sequence continues at coordinate 46,207,484 of NC_047665.1, read as the reverse complement.
GATTTCCTTTGATGAGTATGATGTGTCCTTTTTTATCTTTTTTGATAACTTTTTGTTGAAAGTTGATTATATTTGAAATTAGAATGGCTACTCCAGCTTGTTTCTCGGGACCATTTGCTTGGAAAATTGCTTTCTATCCTTTTATTCTGAGGTAGTGTCTGTCTTTGTTATGGAGGTGCATTTCCTGTATGCAGCAAAATGCTGGGTCCTTTTTAAGTATCCAGTCTGTTACTCTATGTCTTTTTATTGGGGAATTGAGTACATTGATGTTAAGAGATATTAAGGAAAAGTGATTGTTGCTTCCTGTTATTTTTGTTATTAGAGGTGGAAATAAGTTTGTGTAGCTATCTTCTTTTGAGGTTGTTGGAAGATTCCTTTCTTGCCTTATGTAGGATGTGGTTTTCCTCCTTGTGTTGGTGTTTTCTATCTACTATCCTTTGTAGTGCTGGCTTTGTGGAAAGATATTGTGTAAATTTGTTTTTTTCATGAAATATCTTGGTTTCTCCATCTATAGTGATTGAGAGTTTTGCTGGTATAGTAGTCTGGGCTGACATCCATGTTCACTTAGCGTCTGTATGATAACGGTCCAGAATTTTATGGCTTTTATAGTCTCTGGTGAAAAATCTGGTGTAATTCTTAGGTCTGCCTTGGTATGTTACTTGGCCTTTTTCCCTTACTGCATTTAGTATTTTTTCTTTGTTTTGTGCATTTGATGTTTTGATTATTATGTGATGGGAGGAATTACTTTTCTGGTCTAGTCTATTTGGAGTTCTGTAGGCTTCTTGTATATTCATTGTCATCTCTTTCCTTAGGTTAGGAAAGTTTTTCTCTTTAATTTTGTTGAAGATATTTACTGGCTTTTTAAGTTGGGAATCTTCACTCTCATCTCTACCTATTATCCTTAGGTTTGGTCTTCTCATTGTGTCCTGGATTTCCTGGATGTTTTGGTTTAGGAGCTTTTTGCATTTTACATTTTCTTTGACAGTTGTCTGTGTTTTCCATGGTATCTTTTGCACATGAGATTCTCTCTTCTATCTCTTGTATTTTGTTGGTGATGCTTGTGTCTACAACTTCTCATTTTTTCCCCTAGGTTTTCTATCTCCAGGGTAGTCTCCCTTTGAGATTTCTTTATTGTTTCTATTTCCGTTTTTAGATCCTGTATAGTTTTGTTTAATTCTTTCACCTGTTTGGTTGTGTTTTCTTGCAATTCTTTAATAGATTTTTGTGTTTCCTCTTTAAGGGCTTCCACCTGTTTACCTGTGTTCTTCTGTATTTCTTTAAGGGAGTTATTTATGTCCTTATTAAAGAAGTCTTCCATCACCATCATGAGAAGTGATTTTAATTCTGAATTTTGCTTTTTCAGTGCGATGGGGTGGCCGGGACATGCTATGGTGGGAGAACTGGGTTCTGATGATGTCAGGCAACTTTGGTTTCTGTTGCCCTTGTTCTTGTGCTTGCCTTTCACCATCTGTTTAACTGTAGTGCTACCTGTACTCACTGACTCTGACTGGAGCTTATTTTTCCAGTTATCTTGCTTGCGTCAGAACTCCTCAGAGTCCAGATGTATCTGTGATCCTGTGATCCTGTGATCCTGTGATCCTGTGATCCTGTGATCCTGTGATCCTGTGATCCTGTGATCCTGTGATCCTGAGTTCCTGAGTGGAAGAACTCCTGGGACTCAGGCTGCCTCTGGGATACTGAAATCCTGCTGCTCTGAGTGTAGTGGTTCCTCTAGGAAGGCTCAAGATATGGTGTCTTTACAGGAGCAGACCAGCTAAGTATCTTTCCCATCCAAAAGGACCAAGCAAGTGGTGAAAGGGTAGTGGTATTCTGGAGAGATGAGTTTTGGGTGGCTGATGGGTCCTAAGTGCCCCAGGCTCCTGGTTGTCATTCTGGGGCATAAGGTTGTGCAAAAGGGTTCTTATCTGCTGCTCTGAGTGCAGTGGCTCCTCTAAGATGGCTTAGGATATGGCATCTACTGTTCTGAGTGCAGTGGTTCCTCTAGGATGGCTCAGGATATGGTGTCTTCACAGGAGCAGACCAGCTAGGTGTCTGCCTCAGCCAAAAGATGAGAGTTTTAGCTTTATATTCTAATATGTTATCAGTTTAGTGTTATATTCTAATATGTTATCAGTTTGTGAAAAGTTCCAAATTCACTGAGAAGAAAGTATGTTCTTTAGTGTTTGGGCAGAATATGCTCTTGTTGTCTCTTAGGGTAATGATGTCATTTGAGTACAATGTTACGCTTTTTAGTATTTTCTTGATGACTGGTCTATTGGAGCATTGAAGTCCCCCACTATCACTGTTTTAGGGTCACTATGTGACTTTTACCTGTTGAAACTTCTTTTATGAACTTGAATGTCCCTCTGCTTTATGTTTAAATGTATAGAATTAAAATAGCCTCGATGTACTTTCCTATGATGAGTATGTAGTGCCCCTACCTATCTATTCTGATTAGTTTGGGTTTGAAATATGTTTTGTCAACTATAAAAAGAGCTACATGTGCTTGCTTCTTGAATCCATTTGCTTGGACTACTTTTTCTATCCCTTTATCCTAAGGTCATCTGCATTCTTGATAGTGAACTATGTTTCTTGGATACAACAGAAAGATATATCCTGTTTTCTAACCCAAATTTGTTAGCAGACCATTAATATGAAGAGATATTAATGAGCAGTCTTTACTACTGCCTATTGTTTTGTTGTGGTGGTGGTGGTACCCATTTTGATAAATGTCCTGAGATTGCATCATCCTGTGGTATACATAACCTTCTCCAGACTGAACTTTTCTGTCCAGTACCTTTTGTAGAGCTATGTTTGTAGACAGAAACTGTTTCAATTTATTTTATTATGGAATGTTTTATTTCTTTACTGATTATTATTGATAGCTTGCTTGGTATAGTAGTCTGGGATAGCATCTTTGGACCCTTAGATCTTGAAGAACATCCATTCAGGTCCTTTGGGCTTTCTGAATAAATATTGAAGTCTGGTGTTATTCTAATATATATATATATATATATATATATATATATATATATATATATATATATATATCTTTATTTTCCCTTGCAGTTTTTCCTATCTTTTATCACCCTGTACATTTACTGTTTTGATTTTTGTGTGTCCCATGGCGTTTATTTTCTGATTTTCAACATTTGATATTCCATATTATTTCTGTACCTTTATGTCTTTAGAGTTGGATTTTTTTTCTATGATTTTGTTAAAATATATCCTGTGGTTTTGCCCTGGATTTCTCTTCCTTTCTATTTCTGTTATTTGTAGATTTGTCATTTTCTTTATAGTGTTTGAGTTTTATGGGTATCTTGTGCATGTCTTTTAATCAGTTGGTGAGGATTATCTCTGATTTTTGTTTGGCATCCTGAGGTTTTCATTTTCAATTTTGTTTCAGTTTGAGTGATATTTAATGATTCTGTTTCTTGTTAAATTCTACTTTCATGTATTGAATAGTTTTTATTCAACAGTTTGTGTTTTCCTGGTCCTCATTAAGACATTTATTCACATCCTCTTAAGGTCCATGTATATACTCATAAATGACATTTTATGGTCCTTGTCTTGTGATTCAGCTAACTTGCTTTTCTTAAAGCCTATTGTAATAAGGTTGCTGGCAGCTAGAGGAGTCATATTGTCTTGGTTGTTCATGTTTCTGATTTTGCACTGGAGTGTGGGCATCTGGAGTTATAATATTTGAAGTGTTTCTTTATGTTCCATTTTTTTTTAATGCTGTTGCCCATTCTGAGACCTAACCAAATGTGGTGACTATCTGGTTCCTTAATCTCAGACAACTGTTGCCACTGGGGTTTCCTGGAAGAGTGTGTTAGTGGGTGTAAAAAGGAAGGGAAATGGCTTAGAAGGCTGAATGGGGTAGCCAGAAAGAACAAGGGAACCCTGGTTCTACCCTAAAAGAGACAGAGTCCTCAGTGAATTACGGTGTGGGTGAGATGAGGGCTTCTGCTGGCAGGTTGCAACAGGACTAAGCGTAAATCTTGGGAAGTTAATATGGAGGACAGGAAGAATAAAAAAATTGACCAACCTCTACTAATATTTTTTAAATATTAGTCTTACACAGGGGCAATCATGTTTAGGTCTCCAGACTTAAGTAGAAATTAAGATAATGGACTAAAAATATAAAAACATGTTTATTTTGGTTGTATAAAGGTTTCTAGAAAGACCCAGAAACCTGGGATGTGAGAGACTCCCAGGACTCAATGGAGATAACCTTAGACAAAGTGCCCAACAGTGGGAAGATGGAACCTGAAGAGACTACCTCCAGTAGATTAACAGGGCTCCCAATGGAGAGATAGGGCCACATTACCATCTTCAATTTTTTTGACCCAGAATTATTCCTGTTTAAAGGAAATGCAGGGACAAAAAAGGAGCAGACACTGAAGGAAAGGCCATCCAGTGACCAGCTAAACTTGGAGTTCATCACATGAGTTGGCACCAAATCCTGACACTATTATTGATGCCATGTTGTTCTTGCGGACAGGAGCCTGGCATGGCTATCCTCTAAGAGATTCTACCAGCAACTGACTGAGACAGATACAGATACTTACTGCCAATCATTGGACTGAGGTCCAGGACCCCTATGGAAGAGTTAGGGGAAGGATTGAATGAGTTGTAGGAAGAAAGAACAACAGTATCTTCTAACCCAGACCCCTTAGAGCTCCCAGATAATAAGCCACCATCCAAAGAGCATACATGGGCTGTTCCGTGGCCCCCAGAACATATGTAGCAGAGGACTGCCTTGTCTGACCTTAGTGGGAGAGAATGAGCCAATCCTATAGAGACTTGATGCCCCAGGGAAAGGGGATACTGGGGGATGAGTTGGGGTGAGTATGTGAATGATGGGGTGGGTGGGTAGGAGGGTAGTGGAGCACCTTCTCAGAGGCAAAGGGCAAGGGGTAGGATTAAGAATTATGGAAGGGAGGACCGGGAAAGGGTCCAAAAATTGGAATATAAATAAATAAAGTAATTTAATAAATTTTAAAAATTATTTCTGTATTGACCCCTCCTCTCTTTGCCACAGTTGGGGCTCCTTCCTGTTATTCTGTTTCCCTCTTCAAATCACATGTATCCTGCTATCTCTTCCCAAGTCAGCTCTCACTGATGATCCATTTATACTTTCCTGGTTTCTGGATCCACCCAGCTACTCCTATCAGAAGGTTTGGAGCTGGGCACTTCAGATGAGAGAGAACATGTGATATTTGTCTTTCTGAGTCTGGCTTACCTCACTCACTCAATATAATCATTTCTAGATCTACTCATTAAGTGGAAAATTTCACAATTTGTCTTTATAGCTGAATAGTATTCCACTGTGTGATATATGCTACATTTTTATTTTCCATTCATCTTTTAAAGGCAATTGTGATATTTCCATTGTTGAGTAAGTATCTGTGGGATACGATTTTAAGTTCTTTGAGCATATGTCAAGGAGTGTATACCTAGGTCATATGGTAAATTTATTTCTTAACTTTTTTTCCTTCAGGAGTCTTCATATAGATTTTCAGAGTGGCTGCACAAAGTTGTATTTTTTTCCAACTGTGAATGAGGGTTCTCCTTTCCCCACCTTCCTCATCAACATTCCTTATCAGGTGTTTTGTTGATCTTAGCTGTTCTGACTGTAGTGAGCTGAAATCTTAAATGTTCTTTCATGTATATTTCTCTAATTACTAAGGATGAACACTTCTCAGTTATGATGGCAACCACCGCTGTCTAATTAGACGTAAGGGCCACTCAACATGAGGGAGGTTATGCCTGGCACTGGAAACCTAGTGAGTGTCCTGGGGCTGGTGGGCTCATGGACCTTAGAAAAGAATCTACTATATCTATTTTGCTAGGCCAACATAACTTCTAACTGCATTGTAAATATCATCCTTATATCCACAGATAAGCAGTGTCCTTAGCAAAAGGGTCTAATTATCAAGTTCTAGAGCGTAACTAAAGACAAAAGTAATAGCCTATAGTACTTGAATATCTATTAAACCCCATTGGCTAACAACTCAAAATGAAGTAACACAGGTCTGGTAGTCAGTGATTTTATTTATGAAGTATGTTGTGTCTAATTAGGATGTTGCCTCATTGTTATAAGCTAACTGCATATAAACTATTTTTGTATGTTATGCATATATTTTAGGACTATTATATAGCAGTAAGCATTAATATGGCTCTTTCAAAATGCTTTTGTTAGCAATTCTTCCCTATAGCAGTCCTCTACCCTGTCTTCCCAGCTCCCATCACATTTAATCTTTTCTGTCCCATTATTTATATCATAGTACTATATGTCTCCTTCTTTCAAAGACCCCAATCACTCTGATGGCCTTAAGGAGGGCATAATCTCTTTTAAGAAGTTCCAAGTGAGAGGATGGGATGGGAGAATGAGACTATGCTGGGAGCACTGTCATCATGCCAAGGGAAAATCTTGAAGGGTTTCTTATATGAATAAGTCTGTGAAGCTTGAATAGCCAAAAGAGGCAGAAATGTAGTTAAGAGGTCAGGATTCCTAGCAAGCTACCACCAGACAATCAGAGTTGGCTGTCTGTGCTACAGCCTTATCTTTGTCTCTGTATCAAGTGAGTAGGCTAAAGAGACACTGACAGGTCAGACTCTGGTGAGTCCCAAAGGGAGGGGGAGGGCATTGGTAGGTGTCATAACTGCTGGTAAGCAGCTACAAGGTGACCAGAATGTAGAAATGGCTGTGTAAGGGGTCACTGGTTGGTTATTTGTGTCTCCGCAGCATACCAGGCTAGAAGGGTCTTACTTCAAAGTCTAAAATGTGTTTATTGGAGATTCAGTTTTTCTTGTGAGAATTCAGAGAAAGCCCACTTTTAACTGGGCTGTTTATTTGAGTTATTTTATTTCTTTATTTGTGTATTCTAAGTATGAATATGTTGAGTGGATAGCAGAAAAGTACTTTCTCCCATTCTGGCTCTTCATTTGATTGTTTCCTTTGCTGTACAGAGTTTTTTGTTTTAAAGTTTAATGAGGTCTGATTTGTCAATTGTTGATCTTATTTACTGCCCAACTAGAATTCCATTTGGAACATCTTCACTTAGGCTCTAAGTTGTAGTATATTTCCTGTTTCCGTGAAGAGTGGTAGGGAGTTTTTGGTAAAATTTCTTTGTGAGTGGTTTTGAATAGGACAAACCTTTCTACAACACTGATTCTACCAATCCATGAGTATAAGAGGTCTTTCTATCTTCTTGTGTTGTCTGTGATTTCTTTCTTTATTGTTTTACATTTCCTTTTGTAGAGAACTCTTCTGTGGTAATGCTTATCTGAGGTATTTTATTCTCTTCTCTTCTTCTGGCACTTGTAAATGAGATTGTTCCTCTGTTTATTTCATGATGTTTGTTACTAGTACATATAAAGGCTTCTGACTTCCTTTTTCTTTTTGAGTTTTGACTTTCTATCCTTCACTATGAAAATGTTTCTCAGTTCTGAAAGCTTTATGGTAGAGTATTTAGTGTTTCTTACATAAAGTGGCACATTATTTGTAAGTTGGGATAATATGACTTCTTTTCCTATTTGTAACCCTTTAGTTTCTTTATCTTGTCTTATTTCTTTAGCTAAAATCTTAAGTATTATGTCGAATAGCAATGGACATAGTAAACAACTGTTTAAATCTTTATTTTCAGGGTATTTCTTCAAGTTTTTCTTCATTTGGAATAATGGTGGTCATGGATTTGTTGACTATCCTTTAACCAAACTGAGGTTTGGTTTTCTCCAACTTTCTCTCTAATACTTTTATCATGAAGGCATATTGGATTTAAATTTTTTTCTGAATCCATTCAGGTGATCATGTACTTTGTTTGTTTGTTTGTTTGTTTTGGTTTTTTGAGACAGTGTTTCTCTGTGTAGCCCTGGCTGTCCTGGAACTCACTCTGTAGACCAGGCTGGCCTCAAACTCAGAAATCCGCCTGCCTCTGCCTCCCAAGTGCTGGGATTAAAGGCATGTGCCACCACTGCCTGGCGATCATGTACTTTTTACATATTAAATATTTTTATATGACTTATTATTTTAATTGACTCATATATGTTAAACCTTTCCTTTATCTCTGTAAGAAAGCCAACTTGGTCATGATTAATTATTCTTTAGATGTGTATTTGTATTTGATCTGCAAAATATTGGTTGATAATTTTGCATTCATATGTCATTTAGAGATATTAGTCTGTAGTTTTTTTCTTTTTGTGTCTTTATCTGGTTTTGGTATTACTGTAAAATTGGCTTCATAAAAATAAGTTTGGTAATGTTACTTTTATTTCTGTCTTGTAAAATAATTTTTGAATCATTGGTTGTACTTCTTTAAATGTTTTTTGTAGAATTCTTCTGAGGATCAACCTGAACTTGGGCTTTTTTACTGGAGATATTTTTTATTACTATGTTAGTATCTTTGCTATAGATCTGTTAAAATTATTGATCTCAATATTGCTTCACTTTAAAGAGTCAATATTTCTGGAAATGTATACATTTCTTTTAGGTCTGGGAGATGACTCAGCTGTTAAAGGGTAGACTCACAACCAAAAATACAATATACTTTTTAAGGTAGGCCTTCATTGTGTTTTTAATTCATGGATAACTGTTCTGACATCTCTCTAGTCACCACTAGTTATATTAAACTTGGCCTTATCTCTCAGTTAGTTAATTTGGTAAAGGGTTTGTTAATGTTTTCTAGATTTTCAAAGAAGCAACCACTAATTTTATTGAATATTTGTATGTGTTTGCTTGGGTTTTTTTCGATTTCATTAGTTTTCTGCTTTTGTTTGGATTTTTTTCATTCCATCTGCTGTCATGGAGATTAGTTTGTCTTTGTTTCCCAAAGTCTTGAGGAACATCATTAAAGTATTCATTTGAGCACTTTGTAGTATTTTCATGAATCTTTTCTTTCTTTTAAAAATTTCCTGACTTCCAAAGGTTCCCTGAGCTCTGAGGAAAGGGCTTTGATGAAGACATCCTATTTAGAGCTGTGTGTTACAAGGTTTCCTTCTCTTTACAGGCTATGAGTCTGTGTATTATTTCAAATCTACTGCAGGAAGAAGCCTCTCTGTTGATGGCAAAATAACGTACTGATCTATTAGAATAGCAGAATGTCAGCAGAAGTCATTTTATTGTTATTTTTTCTTAGATCAGTAGTGTTTATTTTTACCCTAGGTCTCTGGGCTATCAAGTCTCTGATTCTTGGTCATTCAAGCAGTTTGTGGTATGGATTCCATCTCATAGAGTGGGCCTTAAGTCAAACCTGACATTGGTTTGTTCTTCCCACAAGCTTTGTGCCAACATTGCCCTAGCATATTCTGCAAGTAGGACAGGCTATAGATCAAAGGTTTTGTGGCTGGTTTTGGGACTCACATTTTTATCTATTGGTAGCTTGCTCAGTTTGTTATCATATGAAAGACACTGGAACAGGGGCATGAAGTTTCTATGTATGCACCAATTCCCATTTTTTTGGTACAATTATCCCTGTCTTCAATCCAAAACATTCCTTTCAAAAGTTGTTGTAAGGCTGGTTTAATGGTCATGAATTCCTCTAGACTGCTTTTTTATGGTAAGATTTTTTTTTCTATTCATCTATGATGGAAAGTTTTGCCAGGTAACATAGTCAGTTTGGCATCTGTATTCTTTCTAAACTTGAAGCACATTGCTCAAAGTTCTATTAGCTTTGGAGTTTCCATTGAGTGACATTCAGTTATTCTGACAAGTCTGGAATTAATATGTGATTGAGTCTTTCTTTCTTGTAGCTCTCAATCTCCTTTCCTTGTTCTGTGTATTTTACTATATACTATTGCATGGGAAATTTATTTTCTAGTACTTTGTATTTGGTGTTTCTGTGTGCTTATTATGTCTAAATTGGCATTTCTTTTCTTTCCTCATTTTCTTTTATCATTGTAGTGAAGATGTGTCCTACACATTTGACCTGGAATTTGTCTATGCCCATAATTCAATAGATTTAGTCTTTTCATGGAGTCTCAAAGTTTTTGCACATTCCTTTAATGGATTTTCAAATTGTTATTATTTTCTTTGATTGAATGATCCAATTTTTCCACTTTGTCTTCAAGCCCTGCTATTCAGTTTTCTCTGTGTTCCATTCTGTTGGTAAGGCGAGCCAGTGAATTGTTATTACAATTATTAAAGCTCTTGTTTACTATCTTCATTATAGTTTGGGTTTTCTTCACCGTTTCTACTTCTGTATTGAATTCAACTTCCATACCCTGAATTTTCTTTAATACTTTATTCAGCTATTTGACTGTGTATTCTTGGACTTTCATCACTTCCCCTTACTCCCCATTTTTGTTAAACCACTGCGGTCTTTTACTTCAAGTACTTCATAAATATCCTTGAACTCTTTGAACATTTTACAATTGTTCTTTTGACTTCTGTGTGTTGAGTTTCCTTGAAGTTCTCACTGAGGACCACTGTTACAGTATTGGTGTTCTCTGGAGAGAAAATATTTTCAGTGTTTTATATTGATTGTGGAGCATATACACTTCATGTTAGGTTGTCGACTGTGCCCCTCAATATGAGTTTTTAACCTGCCATGCTTGAGACAGGGTAGCAACCATTTCATTTGGGATCATTCTAATGGGGTAGAGTTAAACGTAACAAGTTTATTTTCCAGGGCTGCACTGGCAGCCAGAGAGCATCTCAGTGTAGGTCAAAGGCCTAGCAACTTGAGATTCATGAGTGAACAAAGATGAGACAGTATGGGGTGAAATGAGAGAAGTTGTGTCTTTCACCAGCAGACAGTTAGAGTGAAGTTCCCTGGGCATCATTGGGAAATTAATGTTAAAGAAAAAGAACATTTGTAAATGTCTCTTTTAATTCCTCAGAAGGAGGAATGAGATAAGAACCGTACCCAAGCTGTGCAAAGGCACAGCTTGGGCTGAGCACAGAGCATTTCTTTCGCTGTTCTAACTTTTTCTAGGCCTAAGTTTAGAAGCTTTTAGCCTAGGTACAATGTAATCGTCCAAGCTTACTGACTCAAACTGGCTTCCCTTGGCTTCTAAACAGTCATACCTGGAAAAGCTGCCTCTAAATTCCATAAACTGAACTGCACTGGCTTCACTGACTGTACTACTCAAAGGGAATTGAACAGAACTGCACAAATTCAGCACACTCGGTTGACCTGTACTGTAATGCACCTCACTGAACTTCACTGGACTGCCTGAGCTCCCTGAATGTCCCTCTACTCTCACTTACTCTAACTGCTCTTATGTACCACCTCTCTTGGCTATGCTGTTCTCATGAGAGTCGACATATCCTAGCTCTGACTCACTCTCAATTAAACATTAATTTCAAACTTGATTGCATCCTTCTACAAACTAACTTTACCTTCACTGTTTGGGATTAGAGGTGCACGCTGAGGGCATGTCTGTCCACCCAGCAGAATTACAGGTATGTGGTGTGTCTGTATTCCAGCCAGATCACCCAGACCTATGTCTTTGGATGTGATCCTTTGCTAGAGTGGCCATGCTGCTTGATTAAAATTTCTTTACGAAAATTTAAAATACAACATACCAAAAACTGTGGCGTCCATCATGGAAAAAGCATAAGACAGCTGGTCACACTGTACGTTCTTTAAGGCAGAAAGCACGGATCAATTAATCCTGTTGTTCAGCCCCCTTTCTCTATTCAATCTAAGACCCAAGCCTATGAAATGGTAATTGGCCACATTTAGGGTGAGTCTTCCCACCTAAAATAACCTTGTTAGATATCTCATATAGGCATGCCAAGGGGATTATTTCTTAAATAATTCTAGATTCTGTCAAATTGTTACTCAATGTAATAGTCACAGTACTTAATAGTAATAAATGCTTTACTTTTAAAAAGGATAATATGGAACTGGGGAATTAGCTCTTGTTGCTCTTATAAAGGCTCCAGGGTCAGTTCCCAGTACCCATGACAGCTCACAAACTCTGTAACAAACCAACAACAATCATATATATGAGTCTATACATATGTTTATAAACATAACATAATCTAAAAAGGAATAAAGTTTCCTAATAAACAGCTTAATGCTATGCTTCAGAGAATGATAAAAATAGACCACAAGCACAAAGTCAGCCATAGGGAATTAATAAAAGTATAAACATTAAAAAATAAGTAAAATCAATAAACGCTTGGGAAAAATTACAAAATTTATGTATGAAATCAGAAATTAATATGCAGATAATCACATAGCTTAGATATAGTAAGCACCTCAGAGGTAAAGAGGATGATAAAGTTTAGTTTGTTGCCACATTAATAATAATGCCACATTATTATTATTATTATTATTATTATTATTATTATTATTATTAATGTGACAACACGTTTGATAGCTTACATGATGTGAACTTCATAGAAAATGTACCATACCAAAATTTTATTATGAACATATCAAAACTGGTTTGAAGTATTCATTTATAACCCACAGAAATACAAGGGTCAAAACCAGATGGCAACAGAACTGAATTCTGCTCAACTTTCAAGAATTAATACCAATATTTCTCAATACGTTCCAATAAACAGAACTGGAAGAAACACTATACTTCCTAATATATTTAATGAGTCCAGTATCACCTTTATCAACAAACAAAAGACACTACAGAAAACAAAGACACAGCTTAATATGTGTGACAACTGGAGAAATATAAAAAATATGACTGAATTAAATTTTAAAGCATATTACAATGATTGCACACTATGGTAAAGTGACATTTATACCTGGCATATGAGTCTGGCTTTGCAAATGCAAATCAATCAACGTGATAAATTACACAGTGAGACAAAAGCCAAAATGACATGGGTGTAACTTTATTTTTTTCAAAGCCTATTTTTTGTATTTTTATATTTTATTTACTATTGTGTGATCATATGTTTAAAACAAAAATTTAACTGCTCTCTAGATCTATATTTTATATGTCTTTTCATCACATTATTTTTTCTTTTATTAATTTATTTTATTTATTTATATTTCAACTGTTGTACCCCTCTGTAAACTTCCCTTTACATCCCCTCTGCCCTTTGCCTCTAAGAGGGTGCTCCCCCACACATCCACTTCCACCTTACTGTACCTTTAGCATACCTCTGTGCTGGGGCAACAAGCCTCCACAGGACCAAGGGCCTCCCCTCTGATTGATGCCAGATAAGGCAATCCTCTGCTACTATGTATGTAGTTGGAGCCATGGACCCATTCATGTATATACTTTGGTTGGTGGTTTAGTCCCAGGAACTCTAGGGGGTCCAGTTAATTGATATTGTTATTCTTCCTATGGGGTTGCAATCCCCTTCAGCTCCTTCAGTTCTTCCCCTAACCCATTGTGGTCCCCTGGCTCAGTTAGATGGTTGGCTGTTTCTGCATCTGTCTTAGTCAGATGCTGGTGAAGTCTCTCAGAGGGCAGCCATAAGAAGTCAAAGTTTTAACCTCCATTTTAGCCTACCACCAATCAGAGGAAGTGGAAAAGAAAGAATACAGGGGAAGTAGGCATGTTTAGAAATGGTTCTTTGGAGCAACTCCCATCTGTGTTGTCTGGAAATAGGCAGTTCAGTTTACAGGTTAGCATCAGCAGCTTGATCCACTTGCAAACTTCACTGATAGACAGCAGTCCAGTTTGGTAGAGTCAGGATAGCAAACATGACTCAGCAGCAGTGGCACTACTTAGCAGAGATAGCCAGGCCTCAGCCTCAACACAAGATGGCAAGAGGAACCAAGGCCAACAGGAACACCAAGTAAAGTCCTTGGCTGTGCCTTTCTCTCATCCAAGCGAAGATCAGCTAAGACGGGAGACCAAGAAGTATTTAGCTATGCAAGAAAGCCAATTTCAGCCACTATCTGTCAAGTCCTTTTATTTTTGGAGGGAGTCACACCACTCCCACCAAACATCATATGTCCTTCATGGGTCCTGCTTCACCATGGGTTTTGCCTCAGTGTGTGAGTCTGTCTCAGCTGACATTACTGGCAATAAGCTCGAGTCTGAGGAAACGACAGGAAGCTGCAGCGCACCACTAGAGGTTTTTTTGGTGTATTTATCTCTACGGGGTCCCAACAAATAAAGCTCAACTACGCAACGTAAGGTAGACCAATACATGTGTGTTGTGATTAAAACGTTCTTCATCATGTTACACTCATGTGCTTGCTTTAGCAGAACATCCTTTCACCTGGGTCTGCTTCACAGGTCTGCCTAAGCCTTTCACCTGTGTCTGCTTCATCAAAACGTTCCTTCATGTGTTTACCTTAGCAAAACATCATCCAACACAACTGACTTTCTAAAGAACCCTTTAGTTTTCACTTCACATGGGCATTTCAATTACTCACAACCTCCCCACAATAGAGAAAGCTTAGTATCAGATCTTGAATGAATAAATCACAATAATGCCAAGCATGGAGATATGCATCCTAAATCCCAATACTTGGGAGATAGAGGCAAGTTGTCTCTAATTTCAAGGCCAGACATGGCTATTTGTTACTACCTTGTCTCAAATAATAGTTGGGATCTTCAGAGGCGGCTCAGACATTAAGATAACTTGTTGTTTTTACAAGGGACATAGGTTTAGTTCCTATGGCAAAAGGAATATCTCTTTGATAAAGAGTACTATGAAAAATAAAATCAAATATATATATATATATATATGTATATATATATACATATATATATACCCTTGAACATTAATGATTAATTCTATAAAACCCACATAAAGAAAGAAGCTGAAAATAACCCAGATGTCCCACAACAGAAGAATGGATACAGAAAATGTGGTTTGCTTACACAATGAAATACTACTCAGCTATTAAGAATAAGGACATCCTGAGTTTTGCAGGCAAAAGGATGAAACTAGAATATATCATCCTGAGTGAGGTAACTCAGACCCAAAAGGACATGCATTGTATGTACTCACTAATAAGTGGATATTAGCCAATAAAAAAGTACAGAATACCCAAGATATAGTCCACAGAACACAAAAAGGTCAACAAGCTGAAGGGCCCAAGTGAGAACTAATTAGGCCCACTTGGGAGGGAGAAGAAAACAATCATAAGTAAAGGAGGAAGGGAGGGAGTGAACAGGGAAGGAAGTGGACGAGGAGGGGGGCAAGAGGGAAACATAATCTGGTATTGGGTTGAGGAAAAGGACTGAAGCCCTAAGGACCAGCAGAAAGAATGGAAACAGGCAAACACAGGAGGTAGGAGGTTGGGGGAACCCTTGAGAATGCATCAGAAACCTGGGAGCTAAGAGACTCAAGACTCAAAGGAAGGGACCTTAGATGAAATGCTAGACAGTAGGGAGAGGGAACTTATAGAGCCCACCTCCAATAGGAAGACAAGCCAACAAGTGAGAGAGGGAGTTGGCATCCCACAGTCAAAATTCTGACGCATAATTGTTCCTGTCTGAAAGAACCTCAGGGATGGAAATAAAGTTTTTTTTTTCCTAAGGAAAAGAAGTTTCAGTGACATGCCCTAAGTGGGATCTAGCTCAAAAAGAGGTCCCAAGGCCTGACACTATTACTCAGGCTATGGAGTGCTCACAAAAAGGGACCTATCATGACTGCCCTCCAAAAGACCAACGAGCAGCTGAAATAGTCAGAAGCAGATATTTGCACTCAAACAATGGGCAGAAGCTGCTAACCCCTGTGGTTGAATTAGGGTAAAGCTGGAAGAAGCTGAGGAGGATGGTGACCCTGTAGGAGGACCAGCAGTCTCTATTAATCTGGACCCCTGAGATCTCTCAAACACTGGACCACCAATCAGGTGGCATACACCAGCTGATATGAGGCCCCCAATGCATACACAACAGAAGACTTCCAGGTCTGGGTACAGTCAGAGAAGATGCACTTAACCTGCAAGAGACTGGAGGTCCCAGGGAATTTAGAGGTCTGGTGTGGTGGGGGTTGGGCATGGGGACATCCTCATGGAGACAGAGGGGTGGGGAGGAGATATGTGATGTGGAACAGTTGGAGGGTGGACCGGGAAGGGAATACAATTTGAAGATTAAAATAAATTAATTAATTAATGAAAAAGACAAAAGAAACATATAATGAAAGCTCTTTCAGGTTGACCTTGGCCATATTTCTTAACTATCATATCAATATTAGAGGCTGAAAAAGTGAAAGTAAGTAAATGGGACTACATCAAGCTACACAGCAAAATGGCACGAAGTTAAAAGGCAACCTACAGGTTGGGAGAAATCTTGTGCCTAGCAAGAAGCTAATGTTAGTATCCAGATTCATGAAATGCTTTTTTATTTTTTAACTAAATAACAAGGAAACACAAAACCTGATTTGTAACGGGGAGTAATTGAATCAGATGCATCAAAGAAGAGTTATAAATGATCATCAGCAGGTCTAGGAAAAGGTGGCCAACCTCACTAGTCATCAGGGACATGTAGACAAATGCCACCATAAGATACCATCTCATACCTTAAAATAGTTGCTATCAGTATGGCAGGAACATTGACACACACACAGACACACACACACAAACTGGAAAAAGAAACTCCCAAACACTGTTTCTGGGAATGAAAATGGCAGAATTGTTATAAAGACAATTTGGAGTTCCTCAATAAGTAAAATTAGAGTCACCAGAGGAAACAAAAATCCCTCTTCGGAATATGCTCATAGGAAATAAAATCACTCTAACTCAATGTGCAAAAAAGATGTTTGCTTTTTACTACAGCACGAATAAACATAGAGCACATTGTGCTAAGTGAAACTGAACATAGGAAAAAAGAAATCACGTAATTGTGTAGTCTTACTGTTATAGGGATGGGGAAGGGAAAGGGAGGGTACCTTACGGTTGTGTAGCTGAGTGCTCTTACAGGACTCTCAACAATGGGAATTGGGGTAACTCTGACTCTTTTATTTGAACTTGGGACCCTTTGCTTCCTACTGGGTTGTCATATCCAGCCACGATATGAGAGTCTGTGCTCAGTCTTATTTTATCTTGTTAGGCTATATTCTGCGGATATCCCTGTGAGGCTTGCTTTTGTTTCTATTTTGTTTTCTTTTATGAAGGGAAACCAAGGAGGAGTTGATTTGAAGGGTGAGGGGAATTGTGGGGAGGGATTGGAAGGAATGGAAGCAGGGGAAACTCTGATTAGAAAGTAATGTATGAGAGAAGAATAAAAGTCTAAAAAATATAAAAAGAAAAAAGAAGCCACTGGCATGATATATTGCTTGAAGGTGCAAAGTAGAGATATGCAGAGCAAAAGTTATGAGGATCTATCATAATGTGAAAAATATAGATAGTATATTCAGATTTTTTTCTAAAATTATAGCCCTGGCAGAGTGTGGGTGGTGCTCACGTGAGCTGATGAAGATGTTTATTTCACAGCAGAAGCTGTTTTGAATGATATAACAACAACATGTATATCATATTTAACTATGTACCTTAAATATGCACAATGAAATTTATTTTTAAGCAATAAATATTGTATGATTACATTTATCCTAGAGTAGTCAGATTTACTGTGACAAAAAGTCTAAGTCTGATGTCAGGGGCTGGGTGTGAAGTAGAAAACTAGAGTTTGATAAAGAATGAATACATTTGGGAAAACAAAAACATTCCCAGAGTGAATGCTGTGGCAGCCAACGATGTTCACTTGCTGACAACAAAGTGCATACTTAGCTAGATGAACTGATAAATGTTTTACTATACATATCTTGATATAATAAAACTTCATAAAGTCATTCAAATATAGATTATATTTTTAGAAAACTTAGCTTTCCTTGGCTGTAAATGAAATCCTGAGTAAATGCATTTAAGAACAACATAGTTGTTAAAGTCTCCTTATGTGGTCATCTTGTGCCTTTTATCCAGACTGCAAACTTCTAGAAGATAGAGATGATCTTAAATCCCATGTGTATGTTCCCTGTTCCTTAGCACAATGTATGGCACAAACTCCTGTAAAGAGAAATCATTATGTGGCAGTCCCTTCTAAAGTAAGGGCAGTTGAGTTAGCAGTGCCAATAATTCCATATGAACGTTTCCCAAATTTGGTTTAAAAATCCAAACGTAACCTAATGATTTTGAATTTAAGAAGATGTCTATGGAGCTGGAATAATGCACCAGTAGTAAAGACATGAGCTTCCCATCTCTCTTCCTGTTTGAGAGGCTCATTTGTAAAATAGTTCTTCCATGAAGGTAAGGCATGGGTCATATACTCATGCATTGCCCAAATATTGCTAATTCTCCTCCTTCAACTTCTCTGAAGGTTTATTTTCTCCATGGAATTAACTTAACTTAAAATACTCATTCATGCATAATAACTAGCTTTACTCTTAGCTCTGCCTGGATTATATACAGTGACTTGAGTGCTGAGTATTGATTGTCTTGTTCTGTGATATTAGGCAAGTCATGCCTTATGTCATCTATCCTTAAATGACACCGGGGTTCTTGTCATGCTCCTGAGATCATGCTTCTAAAACAAAGTAAAGAAATTTCTCTAAAATCATTTTATCCTTCCTAGGCAACTTACTGCTATTGCATTTTTCCCTTCATAAACATGTCTACTGGATTAGTGACAATTCTGCATCAGTTCTGAGCCCTAAACTTTCTTTTAGTCACAGTCACGAAGATCGTCTTGCTTCTGTGGGAGCTTCATTTCTCACAAAGGATTTGATTGACCTAGAGATTTGGTTTTAGTGATGAGGAATAACATCTGTGTTGCCATGTGGGACAGGGTTTTGCATACTCCCAGACACCAAGAACTGAAGGTTGTTATTCATATGAGGCCAGTAGCAGATTCGGCACAAATCAGTGAGGGTGGTTGTAAGATCTGAATCACGACTATTATCTTTAGATTCTGAGTGTCTCAATGAAGTTGGTTGAACTGGCAAAAATGTCTGTTCTAGCCTCTGCACACCACCAGAGAGCTATAAAACTGATGCTAGTGGAAAATTCAACTCGAGCAGAAATTACAAGTCTGAAGCCAACATTTCCGAGTAAACTGAGAACCGACCAGAATGTTTTAAAAAAATAAATGACCACAAACCATATAAAATATTCAGACCTTGGTAAAAAGAAAAATACTCCCAGGACTCCAAAAGTTTGATTTATTAAAGTCCCTGGTTCTTGCAAATGCATAAAATTGCACAATTGCTCATACAGAATCAGTCCTCAATGCATTTTGTACCATGTAGAAGCTATGAAGAAAAGCTATATTTATGTATGGAGCCTATGAGCACTGTGATTTATTAGGCAATTTCCCCCATGTGTAAAACTGTGTAAGCACCAGGCCCAGAACGGAACCCTAACCAGGAGAAATCAACATGCAGCACAGAGTCTGAAAAGTGTCCGGCTTCAAGGGAACATTTGTGTGCAATTTGGCAGAAACAAGACTAACTAGGAAGGCTGGGAATCTTAAAAAATAAAAAATGTTCCCTTTGTAGTCCATCAACTGAAGCAGGAAGATTTGTCCAGAGGAAAGCCATTTGATCCACATCTAGCTACGTTCACCTCGCTTCTCTTTCGAGAAGACAGAGGTGGTCATCTGTGGGCTGCCATAAACAGTGTAGACATTGTGATCTCACTGAGGGTATCCAGCATGCGAGCTGGAAGCTCATCCTCCTTGGACGACGTTCCTTAGGGGGAAATTCAGTTGTGCTTATACACAGGATTAAGTTTTGCTCCACACTGCAAGAATCATTCTACTTTGGGGATGTGAAAACAGCGAAGACAAGACTCAGCCATAATCCTTAAATCATATCTGTTCCTGAGGGAAAATTGGTACTTCAGTCTAAAATCACCCAAACCTCTGCATCTACAACCTGGACGTTTGGGATAGTCAACATTCTTTAAGGAAAGTTCCTTCTAACAGATGACTGGGAACTAGATGCAGCCAGCGGCACTTGTCCTTACAAGCAGAGACATAGTTCACAACAAAACGCCAAGTATTTCTTCAGGTAGTTTCAAGGAACCTTGCCATTTTGCATGGTTTCTTTTTTACGTATTCTTGGATGATTCCATAGCTAGACTTCATGTAAGGTTATATTTAAAAAGCTTAACTAGAAACCCACATATGAAGATTCAAGTTTTTCTTGAATCATAAAGGTTTTTACGTCCCAGCTAACTCATTGAAAACGTAAAATATAGAAAGTTTTTTTCTAAAAAAATATACATTTAACTCTCACCTATTGAATATAAGAGCTTAAAGCCACCGAGTCTAAATCTACTCAAAACCCCAACCCCATTTACACGGAAGTGCTGGCTTTCCTGAGTGCTATAGTGAGGTAAACAGCATAAATGTCCTATGGGTGCACATCTGTAGCCTTTAAAGCCAAATCACTTTTGTGGAGCTATCCAAGCCAAATACTGCTACCATGTATGTACTTGCATATATGTACATGTGCGAATCTGCAGACGGATAGCCCAGTGTGTGCCCTGTGAGAAAGCTCATGGCACATGTAGCTTAGTTTAGGTTTCAGTGTTTGTTGCTGTGGAGCTTCCTCCCCCATGGTGAATTTCTCCTCTCTGCTGAGAGCTGGTGGTGCTCCCCACAAGCCTGACCTGGAGAAGCTCCCACTCGTGCTCCTCTTAAGAGAAGGAATGGTTTTACTTTGCATTTGCATGTTAACCCATGGTTTCCAGTCAGTGACAAAGTTTCTGTTAGGGAGTGTAAAACTGAAGGAGAAAAAAGGGGGTTTCCTTTGGCTCACTGCAGGCCTGTCCTGGCAACTATATTTTCTGCAACAGTGTTTTGTTGTTTTTCTTTTATTTTTGTTTGTTTTGGCCAGTCTGAAAAGCATGGTTCTCTGATTTCTTAGGCTCTCTTTTTCTATTATTTGCCTATTCTGCACTCCGCTATATTTAGAAATAATATTGAAGGAAAATGGACAAGCATTTAACACATCTGAGCACCTATTTTTATTTTGTTCCCTTTCACAGAGAATTTTTACTTTTTACAGGCATCCATTCATTTCATAGAGTGCAAGACATAAAGACAGTCTGACTCCTTCAAGTAAGCTATGTACTTTGAATATCTTAATATCCATCTCATTAACTTTCCATAGCCTCCTACTCCATTCCCCTCTGGCCATAAACTTACACATATAGTCATATACACATATATACATGTATATACATGCATAAGAACGTACGTACACATATGTACATATATATGATTTTAGATATCTATGTAAATCTAGTATCTACAGTTCACAAGTTCAAGAAAATGTTTTTGTACTTCTGTTTTCTCTTTGACCCAAAGTGGCTAATAGTGCATTAGAAATAAAAGTGCTGGCTCAGGATTGTGTACATGCCTGTAATCCAGGTACCCCAGAGGCTGAATTGTGAATTATAGGCTAGCTTGGGCCATATAGTGAAACTCTAGCTCAAGAGAAAGTGCATTATTTAAGTTACTTCATACCAAGTGCTTAATAAAAAGTGGAAAATCATCATAATTAAATTAAAAAGATATGTGATGGCTTCATACCTACCATTTCTTTGACTGCCTCTCACTTGCTTTACAAATTCAAGCAGACTCTTTTTCATACATTATATTCATCCATGAAAAGAAAAAATCTTGTTCTTACTTGATGTTCTTAAAGCTCTCTGGCTACTACAGTTGATTGCAACACACTTAGAATCTTTTTCTCAAACAGAAAAGAAGTCATGAGAGCTTCCTCCTTCACTTAGAGCCCAGAAGAACTATCTGTGAATGCTGGCTATGATGGTTCTTAGCACTCTCAGCGAGCAGTAGATTGACTCATTATGCTGTAAAAAATGTCTAGGGATAGCAAGAAGCCTCTATGGTTAAGAGTGCTTATCACAGAAGTTGGTGACTAACATGGTGGGAGGAGGAAACTCTTGTAAGGTGTTCTCTGACTTCCATTGAAGAGCAGTGGCACCCCATTTCTGTTTCTCACCATCACACTCCCTCTCTCCCTCCGTCTCTCCCCTTGTTCACACACACATGAATAAATATTAGTTTAAAAAGAACATTTTACAATTGTATTGCTGGTGTTCAGACCCCACATTCTTCATATAATGACTCTTGCTACCAAATCCTTATCAAACTATATGATTTCAAAGAGAAACTCATAAAAAAATCTTAAGTTAATATTATTTATTCATTATCCTAGTAGGTGACCAAAATTTGAAGGGTTCTGTCTTCCATTTTATTCTTTAAACTAGATCAGAATTCCTCTTCTATTATCAGAAACATTGTTATAACCGTAATAGTAAGAGTACCAATGACTTTTTCCTTAACATAGCAACCAGTAAACAAGTGTCACTGCTAGACAATTTCCAGGACCACTAAGGGCTACCAGTGCATTGCTATCATCCACCAAGCAAGGTGTCTGTTTTTTTCAATACATCAAGTATCAACACATACACAATTACTGTCAATGGACTATCATGAAACACCCATCATTATCAACCTTCAGTTTTTGAGGTCTGTGAGGCTTAAATGCTAAGATTTCAGTTCATAAAACTCCAAGGTAAAATGGAAAATATACTTCCTTGCTCTCTTTCAAATTCATAGCCTCTTTTTTCATTAATTATTATTACAGTTATATGTATATGCACATACAGATATATTCCTAAATACATAAATACAATCTGGCCAGTCTGTATAGTGTTACTTGTGTATATATTTTCAGGGATGACCATTTTGTATTAGGTAGCTAGTTGGTGTTATTTTCCCTGGGAAAGACTATTTTCCCACTTCTAACATTCCTTAGTTCTCTATAGCTGTTTTTATGGGGTCAAGGCCTCCTGGCCTTTATCTCATTCACATTAGCATCTCTACTGGTGTTGTCCTTGTTCAGCTCATGTTTAGACAGTCATGTTGGTGAAAGTTTATATGTATAGCTCCTGAAACTCCTAGGAGACACACTTCAGAGCAACACCCCTGCTTTTCTGAATTTTACAATCTCTTTTCACTACTTCTTCTGCAATGATGCCTGAGCCATAGGTTCAGGATTTGTGAGCAGTATATGGGAGGATTTAGAGAGAGGAAAAGAAATTGAAAATGATGTAACTACTTTTAAAGATTCAGGTATACTTTGGCTTGAAAATGAAGCTATATTTGGTCAATGTTGTTTCAAGAATTTAAAATTTAAAAATGCCATGCAAAATTATAAAAGTTAATGGAGTAATTATGTATGTTACATGTCTAGCTACCATACTCTTTTAGACTTCAAAAGAGATGTAACACTTGACATTGCATTTTAAAAATTCTAAGAAGTACCAATCAAATAAATGATTTACTTCCATTTTATTTTACCAATAAATTAAAGTTGTAGTGACTACTTGATTAATTGGAGGATGGTTGAAAGACTATTGAAGACATCTTTCTAAGTAAGACTAAATGATGGAAAAGAAATATAAAATGTATGAAAAGAATAGCTTTATGGTTAATACTAATGGGATCATCCAAAAGTATTATGCGGTTTTATCATCCCCTTATTTGGGGCCTGTCTTGATTCACTGTGAATATGTTTTTTAAAAATGAAGAAACATATCCAAACCTCAGCTCAACAGCAATGGAATTAACATTGCTGTAAAAGTAGAAGCAGGGAAGTGAAAACCATAACTGAGCTGATTGGCAGGTTCTGGGTTGAGCAGACATGAGAGCCCTGTGGAGCATTCTGGAAAGAATGTTTCCTTCTCATTCTTATAAAAAAAAAAAAACCTGACCTTTTTCATCATCCAATAGAAACAGACTTTCTCATATCAAACATATTAGAAGCCATCAAAATTATTTCAAGAGTAGGAGGAGACTGTGGAATATATCATCCATGTATCTAAAGACCATAAGATTGACGAATGAACTGTTCTGTAAAATTGTTTTCTTTCTTCTGCATTTCTTTCAAAGAAAACTAAAGAGCTAAAGAATAAAGCTTTGTGGAAATAATTCAAAGGTTTTTTTTTTTTTCAAATGAAGAACATAAGAATTATTTTTAAGCATGGGTCTTGCTTTTAAACAAACATGACATATGTCATTTAAAAAGTTCAAGATGGAAGAATAAAAGACATATCTGTGCAATTAAAATAGATGATTTCAATCTTCCAGTAAGTACTTAAATATCCCCAGGAGCCTGGGGAGTAAGAGCGGGAGTTTTGTTGTTGTTTATTTTTAGATCTTGTTTGTTTTTCTCTGTTTTAGAAAAGAGTATACTGCAGCCATTCTCCAAGTCCTTGGTATGTATGAGAACCTAGTCTCTGCATGTTTTTCCAATTTGCTTGAATAGGAAGGTGCTCTCTAGCAGTTGAAACAGACATCTCTTTCACACTATCTGTCAGGTCATGTTGATTAACTGGATGAGCCTGAAATAATAAATACACAGTAGTTTATCTCTCATTCATCCTGGACAAATACCGATTCATCAGTGTTGCCAAGGGCCTCCTATCTCCAGAGTTATTTTAAGTAGCTACCATCTAGATCTTAGAGACAGAGCTATCCTGTACAAAGAGAGCTCTAGATTGATTTCCAAGGGAATGCTTAGCCCTAAACCAATCCACAAGAAACACTGGTCAAAAAGAATCACATAAGCTAGATGTTACAAGCTTGTTATGCACAAGAAATATCTATAAATCCATGTTAAGCATGCCCACATGTGTATCTACACACCTACACAGATCACTCTGGGCCTAGTCTTCATTTTTTCCCTAGCTTAATGCAGTACATCAATTCCGAAAACACTTATAGCATATGATGTTATTTTGTCTCTTCCTACCTCTTTGTCATCAGACATCATTTTAGGATATAAAATTACATATATATATATCATATATATATATGATATATATATATATATATGATATATATACCTTTGACCTTATGTTTTCATAAGCCAAAAAACAGATAACTCCCTATAGTAGTTATACTTGTTTGAAATTTTGCTTTTGCTTTTTATAACAGCAATTAAATGTGGCCAACTGGTATCTGAAAATATTCATATTTTTTAGAAAACATATTCATATATTTTCATTTGCATGCCATCATGAGTAACATGATGAATTCTCATCTGTCCTGCTCCATCCTGACAAACATGTGACTCTTCCATTTGTTCAGTGTTCAGTTCTGGATACAACTCTTAACATTAGTCGCTTAGTATCTATTTCAGTGATAAGACTGGTTGTTAAGGTAGCATAGCACTTGTATTACATCCCAACAACCATACAGTAGCCTTTGCTATGACGATTACCCCATTTTTTTTCTTATTAGATATGCACTAAATCATCCCACTTTAACACAAGAATGGTTTTCTGATAATGTGTTCACACAGCTTTATATAATACATTGCTATAATTTTTATTTAGTTATATACTGATCTGATTCGTTTATATAGTTTACAAGTTGAACTTTAAAAGTATAGCTGTATAGAAAACACTTTATGTATAAAATTCAGAACTACCTCCTTTTTTTCTTTTGAGTATCCACAGGGTCTTAGAATATATGTTGGGAAGATAAGAGAACTGTTGTGGTTATCTATTCATTGAGAAACTTTGCTCTTGTATTCAGTAATATGAGAGTTGTGTGTTGTAGCACAACAGAAGTAAAATTCTTCCTTCCCACAAAATCCACAAAAATGGCTCTCATGCCTAATTAGGAAAAGAGACACTTTTCAAAAATTAATTTTAATAGCTGTCAATTCAATAAATACTGTTGGACATAGTGTGATGATTTTACACCTCTTTTGAAAAACACTTCAAAATGCCATCATAATAAGGTAAGATCATGTCTAAATTTATCATCAATGAACATTGTGGAAGGCATACAGCAAGTGACTTAAAATGGTATTGTTTGGATTTCTACCTTTAAGAATATTTCATTGTGATGTACTACTTCTATGAAAAAATACCTTAAATAAAAGTTTAGGTGCACCAGTGTTGAAGCTTTCTGATTTACCAAATAAAAGTGAGCTCAGAGCTCTGGAATAAGTAAAGGTAAAACAGTCCACTTCCAGTGGAGAGAAGAGGTAAGCTTTAGTGGGTTTTATTAGTTCATTTCTCATTCCTTTCTTGATGGCTTCTGGGAAACTTTCAGAAATCTTCAGTATTCTGTACAACAGAAACCAAATTTTTTTAATAAAATTTCAAGACTTTAGCAAGGGGGAAGAAACAGAAAAGTGGACTGGGATGGCACAAAAGATGACTGCACTGCAATGTGCACTGAAGCAAATGTATGAGCGTTGGGGCTTTCTTATTTGTGGATGTTCTATGAGCCTGGAACAGGCATCATCAGGACTTGACAACTATAAACATCGCTCCTTGATCTGCGCTTAATAATTGTAACCGTGCTTAGTAGTGAGAAGGAACTTATATCTGAGGCGTTGTAGAATAAAAATAGAAGTCATACTTATTTTCTACCTCTGATGAACTTGCACATAGTTGTAAGGAGAAAAAAATAACTTTTCTAAATGTATCATCCAGCCATTTTTCATTCCGCATTCACTTACTCAACAAAGTGTTTACTAGCATTTCTTAGGCATACCATCAGGGTTTTGTTAAGCCTTCTTTGATGCCTCTGTATTTTGTCTTCCCTCACTGTTTCCTTTTCTGTTTCTTATTTTAATCTCCTCTGTTTCCTTCTTCTCCTTTACCTCTGCCACCATCTAAAACAACCTTGCAAACTAATTAAAACCTGGAATGTCTTTTAGCATGAAAAATAGTCTTTTATTATATATTGCTGATAAGGAAATAAAAGGAAAATGAACACTTGGGAGTCAGGTTATATATATGTGAGTGAGCTTCATTAGAATACAATTATCCATCTATCAAATATAAGTGACTTATAAAGTCATTCCTGTTTTGCATAGCTGTAGTGAGTGTGAAAGGAAGAGTAAATGAAGATATAAAGAAGCCGTTTGGGCAAAAGAAAGGCTTAGGGAAAACTACTATATAGAAAAGAAAAGTCCAGAGCTGCAGAAGTCGTCAATTTTGCCTGGAACAAATTGGAAGCATTGCACTGCAGTGTCTGTGCAGTACAGCTGCAGAACAAAGGCATTTCTGCGAGGATGATGGATGGGCTCACATGACTTATGGAGACTTAACTAAACAGCAGCACAAGCTGACTTCCCACAACTGGGTCTTGTCCCGTGACGATTCAAAGAATGTGAAATTCAATGAGGAAAACCAAATTCTCAACAAGAGATAATAAGGAAATGAGACTGAAACTCTCAAAGACAGGCCAGAATTTATGCATACTGATTCTCTGGACATTGGAGGCCTTAGGAAAGCTCAGTCACTCCTGAGTTCCCAAAACACTTGTGGGAACTCTTCCACCTGCCCTCTAAAGATCACCATGCAGTATTTACAGACTATTTGCTTGACATGACTGTCCAGTTCTTGTCCTCCTCTCCCTCATTGCTGCCAGTCAAGTCCTACACATCCTTCCAGCCTTAACTTAACTATCTCAGATAATCTCTCTCAATTAAAAATGTCTATAGAGTTGTTTCTGTCTCAGTTATAGCATAAATCTATTTTACTTTATGTCACTGGTCAACATGCTCTTTCTACACGTGTGGGTCTGAGAGAGGTGTGTAGGGTGAGAGGGCTACAGAACATGTATTTAAAGACAAACTAATAATTAAGCTCAAGCCATGGTGGCACAAGGCAGTGTTTCCAGCTTTCAGAAGGTTGAGGCATGAGAACCTGGTGTTCAAGGACAGACAGGGGTACACACTAAGATCCTGACCCAAAACAAAAGTATCTGCAATAATAAAAGGAAAAGAACAAAGAAACTTTACTCTAGGATGATTTTGCTGTGGCATATATTGATCAGAATATATATATATATATATATATATATATATATATATATATCATATTCAAATTTCTATAGAAAGTAAATAAGAAAACCTATCTTACTCTAACTATCTCTGAGTAGAGAACAGAATTGTTTTCTGTGTCAAGCATGACTTTTCTTTACTGTACATTTTTCTTAACCACAGGTGGTCCAGAGTAGTAGGTGAAAAGAGAGGGGTCTAACAGAATCTAAGGATGGCTCGTTAATTTATTCCCATTACTCCCATTAATGTGGACACAGAGATTGGTCGCCCTCCATCTCACCTTATTGAGAAACATTTGGGGATATAATGCTAGAATAAGGCTGTTGGTATGTGTTTGCTACATGAAAAAAAAGTAGCCAGAGAGAGTCAAAAGAGATAGAGGAGACAGGTTTCTTAAATTACCATTCTAACCCCCAAAGTTATATGTGCTTGGGTTGTTTTGTATTGATTTTGAATCTTTTATTTTTGTAGTTTTGGAGATTAACCTCAGAATTCTTACATGTTATCCAAGTGCTTTAACTACTGAGGGACGTACCTATGTGCTGAAGTTTTTATTTTACGATACATACTAATACCATCTTTTTCATTGACATGGATTTAAATTTGTTTCTACCACTTAAAAGCCAAGTATTCTTGCTAAGTTAACATTAGTGAAAGCCATTAGTATCTTTAAACAAAAAGAAGAGAATAATCTTAAGGAGAAACATAATCACTTAAAAAGTGAAGTCATTCTAAGAGATGATCGTGTTTTACAAAATTAGGTCTTGTATCTTCATCTCAAAAATATATTTTTTGTCTGTGTTTAAGGAGAAAAGAGGGTCACAGAAGATGTGCTTCAACTTAGATATTGTAAACATGATCTCAACTTTCAAACTAAAACACAACAGAAATGTGGATACAAAGAGGCTGACCAACATTCATCTTAGAGTCACATGACTGCATCTCAGCAGTGACCTGTGTAAAGGTCATAAAATGTCAAGAGAAAGCACACATTCCTTCTTTCTTCTCCCTAAATCCTTACAAGAAAACAGTCATGAATGATTTATTCCTTATGATGTACTACATAGCCTATAAAAATGGTGAACTTTTGGTGGCCAGTCATCTAAACTGTAAATTTACCAACACATATTCTAAAAGGAAGGGGCTAGTTACCTAGACTTGGACGAGAAAAGCTACTACTACGTTTGGAAAGGTTTTGTATGAAGTTTTATTGTATGCTGTCAAAGCATGTAAAAATCATAAAAGCTAACTCAGAGTCAACCTCTCTGCAAGAATAAGTGAACTACAAAAAACTTTTAGAAAAAAATTCAGAGAAATTGCATTACAGAATTCCCTTACAAAATTTAATAGCTTTTATATACACTAATAAGATACACACAAAGAAGAAGATCATGGTCACATCCCACTCACAATAGATTCAAAG
This sequence comes from Arvicanthis niloticus, assembly GCF_011762505.2. Taxonomy (NCBI): domain Eukaryota; kingdom Metazoa; phylum Chordata; class Mammalia; order Rodentia; family Muridae; genus Arvicanthis; species Arvicanthis niloticus. The sequence goes on along the minus strand of NC_047665.1, from coordinate 46,178,337 downwards.
AAAAATAAATATATAGGCATAAACCTAATCAAGCAGGTGAAAGAACTCAACAATGAAGACTCTGAATCTCTAAAGGAGAGTATAGAGAAATATATTAGAAAATGGAAAAACATGCTCATGGGTTTGCAGAATTATCATTGTGATAATGACCATTTTACCCAAAAGCTATTTATAGATTTAATGTAATTCTAGTCAAAATTTGTATGTGTTCTTCATAGAATTTGGGGGAGAAAGTTATCCCCAAAATTATTTGGAACAACAAAAGGTACAGGATGGTCAAAGCAATCCAGAACATAAAGTACAATGCTGAAGAAATTCAGATTCTAGACTTCAAGATGTATTACAGAATGTTAGTAATAAGGACAATATGATATTCCAACAAAAACCGACATGTAGATGAATGGAACAAAACAGAATAGTGAAACATGAGCACATGTAAGGAGAATGATCTAATACTTGACAAAACAAAACAAAGCAAGAACAAAAATCAAAAAAACACCACCAACAAATCCTGCTGGATAAACTGAGTATCTTAATTTAGAATAACAAGAATAGGCCCCTGTCTAACTAATTCCAAATGGATCAAAGATCTAATGTGAAACCCAAAGCAATGAAATTAATAGAAGGAAATACAGACAGTATCCCACAAAACAGAGCTGTTGGAATGACTTTCTACTTACCTGGAAATCAGGCCAAAAATTTACAGGTGTGAGTATAGAAAACAAAAAAGCATCTGCACAACTAAAGAAATAGTCAATTCAGTGAAAATGAGGCACATGGAATGGAAAAGAATCCTTGCCAGTTATACAAGAGACAGAGGATTAATATCCAGAATTAACAACTAAAAAAATGAAACCAAATCAAACAAAACCAATCAAACAACAAGGAACCATACAAAAATGTATTATGAATTCAAGCAACGAATTCTCAAAAGAAGAAATACAAATGGGTAGAAATATATAGAATTTGTGTATCCAATCTGTTAACTTATCTCTTTTTATAGGTGAGTGGTTCTTTGAGGGAATCAACAAGATGGATAAACTCCTAGCCAAATTAACTAAAGGTACCAGAACCAGTATCCAAATTAACAGAACCAGAAACAAAAAAGAAGGCATAGCAAGAGAAACTGAGGAAATTCAAAACAGTCATCAGATCCTACTGTAAAAGCCTATACTCAACAAAACTGGAAAATCTAGATGAAATGGATAATTTTCTAGACACATACCACATACCAAAGTTAAATCAAGAGCAGGTAAACTATCTAAACAGTCCCATATCCCCTAAGGAAATAGAAGAAGTCATTACAAACTTTCCAACCAAAAAAGCTCAAGGCCAGATGGATGGCTGCAGTGCAGAATTCTACTAGACCTTCAAAGAAGAGCTAATACCAATATTCCTCAAACTATTCCATATAATAGAAACAGAATGAGTCACACTTAACTCATTCTATGAAGTTACAACTACTCTGATACCTAAACCATATAAGGACCCCAAAAGAAAAGAGAACTTCAGACCAATTTCGCTTATGAATATCAATACAAAAATACTCAATAAATTTCTCGCAAACCAAATCCAAGAACACATCAAAACCATCATTCACCATGATCATGTAAACTTCATTTAGTGATGCAAGGTTTGTTCAATATACAGAAATCCATTAACACAATCCACTATATAAACAAACTCAAAGAAAAAAAATCACATGATCATCACATTATATGCTGAAAAAGCAATTGACAAAACCTTTGATGATAAAAGTATTGGAGATATCAGGAATTCAAGGCCCATACCTAAACATAATAAAAGCAATTTACATCAAACCAACAGCCAATATCAAATTAAATCCAGATATATTTGAAGCAATCACACTAAAATCAGGGACAAGACAGGGATGTCCACTTTCCATATCTATTTAATATAGTACTTGAAGTTCTAACTAGAGCAATAAGACAACAAAAGGAAATCAAGGGGATACAAATTGGCAAAGAAATTGTCAAGGTATCACTATTTGCTGATAATATGAGAGTATACATAAGCGACCCCACATATTCTACTAGAGAACTTCTTCAGCGATAAATAACTTCAGCAAAGTGGCTGAATATAAAATTATCTCAAATAAATCAGTACAGTTCTTTATACAAATGATAAACTGGCTGAGAAAGATTTAGGGAAACAGCACCCTTCACAATAGTCACAAATAATATAAAATACCTGTGGTAACTGTAACCAAAATTGAAAGATCTAAATGACAAGTCTCTCAAGAAAGAAATTGAAGAAAGTCTCAAAAAATGGAGAGATCTTCCATTCTCATGGATTGGCAGAATTAACAATAAAAAGTCCATCCTACCCAAAGCATAATCACTATCAAAGTCCCAACACAATTCTTTAAAGACATGGAAACAGCAATTCTCAAATTTATCTGGAAAAGTAAGAAATCCAAAATATTGAAAACAATTCTTAATCATAAAAGAATTTTTAGGGGAATCACCATCCCTGACCTCAAGCTATACTACAGAAAAATAGTGATAAAAAACTGCATGATATTGATATAAAGACAGACACATTGATCAGTGGAATAGATCTGAAGACTCAGAAATGAGTCCACACACTTATGGACATGGGTCTTTTACAAAGAAGCAAAAATTATAGAATGGAAAAAAAGAAAGCATCTTAAATAAATGGTGCTGGTCTGAGAGTTAGCATGTAGAAACATGAAAATAGATCTCTAGCTGTAGCCTTGCACAAAGCACAAGTCCAAGTGGATCAAGGACCTCAACATAAAACCAGATACACTGAATCTAATAGAAGAGAAAGGTAGAAAGAGCCTCAAACTCATTGACACAGGTCTGTGGGAGGACTTTCTAAACAGAACTCCAATGGCTCAGGCCCTAACATCAAGAATTGGTAAATGGGACCTCATGAAACTAGAAAGCTTCTGTAAAGCAAGGGACATAGTCAATAGAACAAATTGATAACCTACAGATAGGAAAAAAATCTTTACTAACCCTACATCTGATAGAGAGCTAATATTCAAAATATTTAAAGAACTCAAGAAGCTAACCTCCAAAAGAACCAAACAACCCAACAAAAAATGGGGTATAGAACTAAACAGAGGATTCACAACAGAGGAATCTTGAATGGCCAAGAAGTACTTTTTAAAAAAAAATGTTCAAAGTCCTTAGTAATAAGAGAAATGCAAATTAAAACTACCCTGAGATTCCACCATACACAAATCAGAATAGCTATGATCAAAACCTTAGGTGACAACACATGTTAGAGAGGATGTGGAGAAAGAAGAATACTCCTCCATTGCTGGTGGGATTGAAAACTTGTACAATCACTATGGAAATCAATCTGGAGGGTACTCAGAAAATTGGAAATAGATCTACCTGAGGACCCAGCAATACCACTCTTGGGAATATACCCAAAAGATGCCCCACCATGCCACAGGGGCACATGCTCCACTGTTCATAACAGCTTATTTGTGATAACCAGAAGCTGGAAACAACCCAGATAGCCTCTGATAGAAGAATGGATACAGAAAATGTGGTTCATTTACACAACGAAATACTACTCAGCTATTAAGAATAAGAACATCATGAGTTTTTCAGGCAAATGGATGGAACTAGAAAATATCATCCTGAGTGAGGTAACTCAGACCCAAAAGGACATGCATGGTATGTACTCACTAATAGGTAGATATTAGTCAAAAAGTACAGACTTCCCAGGATACAATCCACAGAACTCAACAAGGCTAACAAGCTGAAGGGACCAAGTAAGGATGCCTCAGTCCTACTTGTGAGGGAGAAGAAAGCAATCACAGCAGGGGAGGAGGGAGGAACCTGAGTGGAAAGGGAGACATGGAGAAGATAAGGGGAAAGGGGGAACATGATCAGGTTTTGTAGGTGTGTGTGACAGGAGTAAAGCCATGAGATCCAACATAAAGAATGGAAACAGGCAACCTCAGGAGGTAGGAGGTGAGGGGACCCTCTATAATATACCAGAGACCTGGGTGGTGAGAGGCTGTAGGGAGTCAAAAGGAGGACCTTAGATGAAATGCCCTACATTGGAAAGAAGGAATTTGTAGGTTCTACCTACAGTAGAAAGACAGGGCATCAAGTGGAGGGATAGTTTTGCCATCCCACAGTCAAAAACTCTGACCCTGAATTGTTCCTGTCTGAAAGGACTGCAGGAACAAAAAAATGGAGAAGAGCTTGAGGTAAAGGAGGTTCAGTGACAGGCCCAAAATGGGATCCAGCCTAGGGGAGGCCTCAAGGTCTGACACTGTATCTGATGCTATGGTGTGTTATAAAAGGGGTTCCTCATCACTGCCTTCTGAAAGGCCTAACAAGCAGCTGAAAGAATCAGATGCAGATATTTACACTTCACCAATGGACAGAAGCTGGTAACCCTTGTGGTTGAATTAGGGAAAAGCTGGAAGAACCTGAGGACTTTAACCCTATAGGAAACCAGCAGCCTCAACTAACCTGGACCCCCCAGGATCACCCAGATGCTGATCCACCAACCAGGCAGCATACACCAGCTGATAGGAGGTCCCCAACACATATACAGCAGAGGACTGCCGGGTCTGGACTCAGTCAGAGAAGATCCACCTAACTCTTGAGATACTTGGGGCCCCAGAGAGTGGAGAGGTCTGATGGGCCAGGTAGTGATACTCTTGGAGACATGGGGAGAAGGTGTGGGATGTGGAACAGCGAGAGCAGACCAGGAGGGTGGTAATGTCTGGATTGAAAAAAAAAAAGATTGAAGAATAAATTTTAAAAGAAAAGAAGAAATATATTGAAAAGTGTTCATTATCTTCAGAAATTAGGGAAATAAGAATCAATACAGTTTTGAGGTTTCCTTTTACTACAGTGGGAATGGCTTAAGTTCAACAAAACAACCAACACCAAATGTTGGACATAATATGGAGAAAGGGAGAACCCTAATGCACCATTGGTGGGATTGCAAACTAGGGCAAGTCTTTCTAGAAATCACTGTGAAACATGTTCAAACCAAACCAAACCAAACCAAACCAAACCAAACCATACCAAAACAAAACAAAAAAGCCCATCATATGACCCAGTGATGCCATTCTTTAACATATGCCCAAAGATCTCAATAACCTACTCCACAGATACTTGTTCAGCTGTGCTCATTGCTTGGTCTATCTTCTATCTATAGACGGAAAATTGAAACAAGCTAAATATCCTTTAGCTGAGCAATGCATAATAAGACTGTGTACACTATGAAACACTATTTAGTAATTGCAGTGGGGCTCAGTGACCACCATGACCTTCCTGCCGCCTACCAGCAATAAAGAAAAATAAAATGGTGAACTTTGCAGATAAATGTATTGAACTAGAAAGATCACATTGAGTTGTGAAACTCAGACCCACAAAGACAAACATTACTTCTTTCTCATCTTTAGTATCTAGCTCCACAACTTCAGATGTGAGTATGTAACCTGAGGTAACCACAGAGACCAGAAAAGAGAAGAACAGCAGAACACAATTAATTTAAAGGAAGAAATAGAAAAAATTGGGTAAAAATGGGGTTGTGATAGTTCTCATGAGAATGGATCCCATTGGCTAATATATTTGAATAGTTGATCCCTAGCTGGTGAAACTGTTAGGGATAAATTAGAAGGTATGGCCTTTCTGGAGGAAGTGTATTACTGGGAGTGAGCTTTGAGGTTTAAATAGTCCACACAATTCCCAGTTATCTCTCTTTCTGCTTAGTGGCTGTGTTTCAATATGTGAGCTTTCAGAGACTGCTCTAGCACCATGCCTGCCTTCTTGGTGCCATTCCCCCATACCATTATGATGGGCATAGATTCATTCTATGAAACTCTAAGCCCCCAAATAAACTCTTTTTATAAGTTATTTTGTTTTTGTTTCTCATTCCAGAAATAGAAAAGTTAAAGTTATTGCTGAAGATGCTGTGTAATTGGACCCAGAGGATCTGAGCTGGATCTGAGCTAAAACTTTCTTCTTTGATGACTAGCTTTCATAGTAATGGAAGATGCAATGAAGAAGAGGTGGGTGGACATAAACCATAGTGATATCCATGTGAGATATATATATATACCACAATACTGATGAGCTTTAAAAGATACTCCTTAAAGTGCATTAGTGACACTTATACCATGGCACTAACCAGGCAGCTAGGATATAAAACTAGTTGACCAGGAGATATATGTTTGGTACTAGAAACTCAGCCAACTACCCAGAGCTAGTGAGGTCATGGATCTTAAAAGAGAACCTACTGCTGCCACTTTATCAACCAGCATCTTTGATAATTGCAATCTAACTATTTATTCTTAGACCAAAGATAAGTATAATTCTTGCCCATCTACAAATGAAGTTCTTTTTACAACAGCTGGTAATCATTACAGAAAACCATGACTGTTCAAACTAGAGAGGACAAATGATTATGTGGTGATCATTCCAATTAATATATCTATAGCACAACTCCTGAACTTAGGGAACATGGCAAAAGAGGGCTGGAAAGACAGTAAAGGCCAGTGGACCTGGAAATCTGCTATGAGATTGTGTCTCCTGGGAGGCTTCACCAGTATAACTCAACAATATGGCTGCCAAAATAAAACTTGAGCAAATACAATAATAAAAGACACCATACAGTGAAAGGGGAAAATCATAGGGTGCTCCCCTCCCGCAGACAAAGAGCTACAGAAAACTTAATGCTGAGAGTGGAATGAATAGGTTTTTTTTTCAAGGATCAGCACACTAGTTATTTATGCAATTCCAAGTGGTCAGCCCTGAATGTATATGCATGTGTATGTCTGTGTGTATGTGTATGTCTGTGTGTATGTGTATATGTATATATGATGATACATATGCACATATATATGTGTATACACATATGTATGTATAAATATATATATATGGACTGAGAAGATTGTATTTATATAGGTAGAGAGTTGTATTTGCATGTGTGTGTGTGTGAGTCTGTGTATGTGTGCGTGTGTGTGTGTAATAGTAATAATTAGGAAAAAGAGGCCATGAATTTGAGAAACAGTGGCTGTAAGGAGGAAAGGGAAAGAAGGACTGACATAATTATCTTTTAATTTAAAAATATAATTGTAAATTATGAAAAGTCAAAAAGAACTATAAAAAGAAAAAAAGAATAAAAATAAAAATAAAAATAAAAATAGCTGCTATATCTACATACCAACAAGAAGTTGGCACAGTGGTCACCATAACCTCAAACATAGGCAAATCTAGAACTGTTTTTATTTTCTCTTTTCTACTAACTTACAAAACCAAACTTGAAGACAATTTTTTACATAGTAGGTAATTTAAAATAAGTGGTTGGTAAATAGGTCATTATTGCTTAACCTTGGTTTAGAATCAAATATTGAAATGAATTGTAAAAAGATACTTATTATAGAAAAGAGGTGTTGACATTAGAACTAAAGAATTAATGTCACAGCATAGGTTAGCGACAGAAGGTTTCAGAGTAGAATATGCTTAAATGGAGCTCAAGGAGATAATTATATGGATAAAGGAGGCAACCACCAAGTCTGACAACCAGGTTCAATTCCTAGGATCCACTGATAGCAGGGAATAACTGATTTCCTCTGTGACGTGGGTGTGTCCATACATACATAAAGGCAAGTACAAAAAGTAAGCAAATAACAATAATAATTTTAAAAGAATATGTTTAAATATCTTCCATACACTATATTTAAGAGTACTGGTTTTAGGCTTCTGGAGATGTCCCAGGAGGGATTTGGGATATATGATGAATCTGCTCCCTGAACCAGCCCCCACTTCCAGATCACAGTCAATCAGAGGGTTTTGCTGTTCTTGGTCTCTGCCTGCCACATCAGAAGATGTCCAGGAGCCTGTGGTGCCCAGCCATGGCTGACCTGAATGAACTCCCAGTGCATTTTCTATCTTGAGAATCTGTTTTTCTTCTCTTTAAACAAGCTTCTCTAAGACATAGGAGGTATCCATTTCCTGACTCTCTCACTGAAAATGTTCATGGATGTGTGCCTGCAAGAATTTGCAAATTTCCTCTCTCTGATCTATGAGACAAGGAAAAATAAATTCTCCAAGCAGAGGGACGTGAGTTGCCGGACAGACAGGATTTGTGGTGGGAGACACCCAGAGGTTACTAGATACAATGTAAAGTCTGGCTTTTAGTCCCTTAGTCTTATCCTTGAGGAACAGCCGTCAACCCTGGGGATTTTATTCTCATCCTCAGATGGCATTAATGCTTTTAAAACCAACGCAGGTCAAACACCTTCCTCCCACTCTCTGACTAAGATAATCCCAGATACCCTGAAACACCCACACATTAGACAGAGAACCTTCTTCCTGAATGGCTGTTCTCCAGCATGGCTATTAAACAGGCAGCGCACAGGCCTCAGAAACCTATTTAACACGTGTCATCTGGGACTTAGAAACTGGCTGCAAAAACAGCTTCTGAGCTAAGTAAAACATGCAGTTGTTTCCAAGAGCCTACCAACCAAATGCTGGGAGCAGACGCCTGGGATCTCTTGGCAAAAGTCATTTCCAGAGCTTGCTTGTGGTCTGAGGCTAGTGCTTTGATAAGCATTTAGAAGAATCACTATTAGTGAGGATAACTACTAGGCAGTTGCATGAATGGATTTTGTCCCAAGAGGGATGGGTCAGGAGAAGGCCGCCCTGTATGGAAGATACCAGGGGACTTGCATGGGGTCACCATGACAAACAAGACAAACACAAGGCTCTTGATGTTCTCAGAGCATCAAGAGAGCTGCAACCCCATGTGCCTTATACTCAGGAAGGCTAGCTGCAGGACCTGGCCCTATGGCCCAGTGAGCCACCTGCACTGCGAATCATGAATCTTTAAGCAACAGTGATTTTCAGCATTTAAGTATAGTCAGCTATGGGCACTTTGATAAAGACTTGGAAATGTCGTGTTCCTATAGAGAATCACCAGGTAGATTTCCAGGCTGGATTTGACCCCAAGAGATGTGTGTGTTCAGGTTCTGCATGCCCACCCAGTGTTCTGGAGTCCAGATGTTCTATTGGACAGATCCATGCAGGTTCTAGCTCTTTTGGTCAATTACAGAATCCAAAAGAAGGTTCTGTATGTGCACAAGATAACAGTCAAGAAATGGTGTTTATTTCCTGTTCACATTCTAGCCATCAGCAAACTGTCTCTTAGGAATGATGCTCAAAGAATGAGTGGTAGTCTTTGCTACTCTAGTAAGGAAGGAGGAACCTGAGGGTAAAAGGAATGAGACAAATGTACCACCTTCAGACAGCGGGGCTCAAGGACTCCTGCTTTAATCACATAATTCCCCCTTAAACCCTTTAGTACATAGTCTATGTTGTTAGAGTTATAGGCCCCTTCCCCTTTTGCAACATATGTGGGTGTTCCTAGCCTCATCAGATACCCATCATCAGTGTAGCCCAGCTCTCTCTCCACTCTCTTGACCTTTCTTTTCTTTTACTTCTAGCAGGGTCAGAGTCTTTTCCCTCTAACCCCTAGTACCTACTCACCTTATACATATTAGTATGATGACCCTTCACTGAGAGACCCTTCTTTGAACAGTACTCTCGACTTCAAAAGTAAGTCTGTGATAGCCTTCTCAGTCTTCTCTGTTTTGTACTGTACCTATCTGCGTGGTTCTCTGGTCATGCTGTTAATCTTTCTAACACTGTGATTAAAATATATTTCAGGAACAATATAAGGGAGAAAAGCTATGTTTTGGCCTTTTTGGTCTATCATAATGGGGAAGGCATGGCTAACAAGAGCATGATGGCAGATGAAGAGGGATGATGAGAAGGGAAGACAGGCAAAGAGAATTGCAGGTAATGAAGGATTTCCATCTTGGATATAAGCTCGTGAGATTGATACTCAGATTTAGGTTAGGTCTTCTCTCTGAAAGTTCTCAAAGATGCCTCCCTAGAGGCACTTTGCTAATAACCTAGGGTATATCTCAATACAAACAAGTTGGCAATCAAGACAAACCCAACGACCAAACATACCTTGTCTCTAATATCTATTAGACAGGAAGTTACATGAAGGTAACTATGATTAATTGTATTTGTCTCTGTCTTCCACACACCTGGAAACTAGAAGGAACACAGGAAAAACTGTCTCCTTCAATGAAAGAAATAAATGAGTATGCTGTCCTTGCTTGGCTCCACTGGTAGGCTAGGATTGCACTAGCCTCTGCACCTGCTGCTTGTCTGTGTCTTTGGATAATCTACAAATGGTGCTAGTAGATACCTTATATTTATTTTCACACTGATGACTTGTTTCAGCAAAACAGCTGCCCCATTCTTATAGGGGCCTTATATCAGGCCCAGGTCTTTTACTCTGCTTGGATTATAACTGACTGGCCTTTCTGTGTGATGTCCAGACACCTAATAATTAAAGCTGTGTAGTGATGTAACTTGACAATAATATGTAAGAAACATCCTTGGAGATTTAATTGGGAGCACATTCTGTGAACATCTGGGCACTGAGCTGTAAGGACACTCCATGCTGAAAGGATGCAACAGGCCATAGTTCTGGGAAAGCTCACTGAGCTAAATGCATAGCCAAATATAGGTCAGGACATCATTCAAAGAAGGAAAAAGGACAATCAGGAAAGACATAAGTCAATTTGAAGGCAGATAGGAAAGAGAAAGAATAGTGGAGAGTTTATAGAGATGCAACAGCTGTCCTCTTAAAGGCTCGTTAGCACCAAGGGGGCCTCACAGGTGACTTGTTGGGAAAAACCTGGTCCACAAGCTATTTCAAGTTTATATGGATTTCTTTTCTGGAATGAGAATTTGTAATGCCTCTTGTTTCTGAAAGAGGTTTCCAAAATATTAAAAATTAAGATTTGATTTGAAAGTCAAAATTTATTAAAACCTATTAATGACAGTTCTAAATTGCAGATCAGTGGAGAAAGGATCAGGTATGAGTCAATATTTTTAGTAGGAGAGTGGGCAGAGGCACAGACAGAAATGAGCTTTTCAATGACATTTACTGAAGTCAGGCCATTTATGCAGTATGCTACAGTGGAAACTTCAGCTGATTCTCTAAAAATCTAATACCTTTGGTATGATATAATCTTTCATTGTGCTTTTGTATTTTCTTCAGAGTATCTTTAGCAGTGTACATTTCTGGATATGATTAGAAAACAGTCAGTCTCAGAAACAACTTCTGATGGCCTCTGAATCAAGCTGCTCTGCACAGCCATCCAGAATCTCTAATACATCTGCACCAACCCTCAGAGAAGCTAGACAAGTCATATGATTACCCAGACTACACATGAACGATATGTTAGTGTTTTCTGCTGGGCCAGAGGGAGTCAGTACAGACCATAAAGGTCTCACCATCACCCTCAAAACCTGCAAGAGAGGCAGCTTCCAGAAGCATGACAGAGTTGAATACTAATTACTTGCTGGATTTTATGCCGAATAAAACCACATGTGTCTTTCAGCTGTGATTTGGAAACATTTTCACCCTGGATATTATCTGTGAAAATTGGATAGGATTACATCACCTGACTGCTGGTTTATACATGTTGAACTCTCATGTCAGCAGAGAAGGCACTTCTGTGGAGTTCTCCTGGAGGTCTCTATGGATAGTTGACAAGACAGTTGGTGGCCAAGTGAGCTCTGGTTTCTGCCTATCCAATATGGAGAGCTGCATCTGACATCTTGAGAGGTTGAAGCTGACATTTTAGTAACCAAGAGTCCAGGACTAGGTTATTTCAATACAACTGAGTAGGAGGTTCAAATTAGCCTGATGATAGAACAACGTAAGGAGTAGATCAGAAAAGAAGCATGAAGACAAGTGAGAGTCTGAAAATGGTATATAAAGCAAGTAGAAATCTTTTTTAGTGATTGGGTTGAAGAAAGGAAAAAACCCAACAGGTTGAAGAAAACAAACAACCAAACCAACCAACCAAACAACAACAAGAAACAATGTGTTAACTAATGACACTTTGGCTGTTACACAAGGAGCACAGTCCCCTGACAATATTTTTCCATAAGACTTTACCTCTAAGGTGCTTCTGCCTCCCAGTATCACCACAGGTTAGAGACTAGGTTTTAACACATGGACACCTGAAAGATACAAACAGCAGCACCAGTGGTATTTTCACGATGTATGCTAAAAAGAAATCCTTGTTGTTTGAGGATGATGGATCAGATAGGAGTAAAGAGGGGAAAAAGGTATATTTAGAGACATGTAAAATGAGTAAAGGGTCATTATGAGAAATCAAGCATATATAGAATTTCAAATAGACTAATAAAATATATGAAATTATAGAAAAAGTCAAACATAATAACACAAAAATAAGCATTTTACTTAAATGTCAATAAGGACATTGGTTCTAAGGATATTTGAAAATATGCATTTGCCATATAGAAACTCTCTATTTTGTAAGCTTCATATTTATACTCATACAAAAATGTTTAATTGGAGTAACCACACACAGAGTATTATGCTCAATTCAGATGCAACTGTTGCCAAGGTAAACAACAAGACAAAACTAAGAACCCAGTACCTGATGTGAAATACATCCCCTTGAATTGGTCATAGGTGTCCCTGAGATCCTCAAGCAATTCAGGCTATTGCTATTTGCTTTTGGTTGCTCATAAGAACTTGGTGGTGAAACACTATTGCTGATAGCACCACACATATCAGTCACAGGACATGAAAAAACTGAGTTGATGCTGACCAGGAAGTTGATGCTGGCTACTTCTCCTAATACTACAAGGTGCAATGCAGGCTGATGAGATTAGGACTGGGAAGTAATCAGTAACCTTACCTAGCTTGGAACCCTGTTCACTACAGTAATAAATGGCACAGGAAGCTATACACATCAGTGCAGTGGTGGCATGAACATTATAGGGGGAACCAGCCACTATCTGACTGGATTTAAGAACTATTTCACAGGAGGGAATATCTGCACTGTAAGTCTGACCAAGAAACCATGGCTAGGAGTCACAGGCCCCAGATTTGAGTCTAATAGTATTCTGCTCCATAAACATAGTATCAAATTGCCCTCTACATCCATGTAAGTTTATCAGTTGATTAATAAAGCTCTTAGAATTCACCACAAAAATTTCTTTGTTCCATGGATAGTAGATAACACAAACTCAGACTGCTCAAAAGAATAAGTGGTTGTGGCATGCTAAGCCACAAATGGGACACAAACACCACATCTCTCTCCTTGACTTGGGGACCATCGTGGAAGGTGAGACAGAAAGGTTTTAAGAAACAAAGGTCAAGGAAGGTCAGAACAAACCAATGTCTTCTAGAAAACAAACAAACAAACAACTCCCTCTCCCACCCCCCAAAAACCCAAACCAATAGCTAGGATTCCTGACCTCATATGGTTGCCTACACAAAAATCTACGAAAGATTAACCCATCAATAGTCTATCACCAAGTGGCCAAGGATCCATGAGCCTCTACTCTGAGGAGTTACTGACAGTTGATGGATTAGGGGAGAAAAAAATCAATTTCCTTTTAAGGGTGTGGCTTCTGATAGGTTGTACCTACTCCAGTGGATGCCCCCAGTGTGGGGCGGTGGGCTGTGAGAAGCAGCTGGGCACTTGGTGGAGCATGAGCTTGGAATCCAGGACCATTATTGGATGGCAGGATTTCAGCTCTTCTCCCAGGCCCTGGTTCTTTTCATTTATCTTCAGCCCTCCACAACCCCTCCCACAGAGAGGTCTGTGGCCAACAGTCAGGAGGAACAGGCCTCAGGCCCTAGAGAGATTTGCATACTAATGAGATGCCTGAAGGCCCGAGGGTGGAGTCAGTTAAGCATTCCCCCCCACCCCCTATTTAACTCAGGTCTGCCCTGGGTTTTACAGGGGGTGCGAATCCAGATCCATCTACATCTGCCATGACATTAAAGCCTATAAAAACCCATGGACTTTCTCATGTCATTGGGACCGTGCAGTGAGGAACCATGGAGAAGCCTTTAATGAGCCTCTGTAGCCACAGCCACCATGCCTAACTTCCAGCCTGAAGGAACACTCTGCGTTCCCAGCCACACTACCCACACCCACACAGAGAAATCTTGGACAGCACAAATTGAAATAGATGGTTTATCAAATTTTTTTAAAGGACACAAAATTGAGAGGATATGGAGATGGAAGTGGATCTGAAAGAAGTTAAGGGAGGGGAGTTGGAAGTAAATAATATCAAAACATTGTATAAAAATTTTAAATAATAAATAAAAATATTTTAAAGAAAAAAGTAAAAGGATAAGTTATTTATAAGGATTTAAGATGAGAATTGAAAGAAAATTTTTAGAGAGAAAAGTTCTTCCAATTTTTTAGGATGCCTAATTCACAAGAGAAAAGGGCTAGGTCGAGAGTGAAACTATACTGCTAAGAAAATGGTTTGAATTTGAGGATTTTTTTTTTTTTTCATGAGAGAGACTTGAAAACATTTATAAACCAAAGCAAATGATGTGGTAGCTGAGGATAGGGTGAAAGCAAAGAGAAACAGTTATAAGTGATCTTCTGGTTTCATGAGGAAGTAGAACGAACCACAGATCAGCTAGATAGTTCAAGAATAAACTATCTGCAAGTTGAGAATTCCAAAGGCAACTAAGTATTCAAAAATGATGAAGGATGTAAGGTCACCTCATGAAGGGAGAAAGACATATATGAGATAGGCTTCTAAAACTGTGAAGATTTTATGTTATTCCTTGGTGAATAGAACGTGAGGAAATCAAAGACAAGTGGAGAAGCATCAGGAAGTATCATGAGGTGACCCAGAAATTATAGCCATTCCAAGGTTTAGAGTTACAGTGCTCCTGTCAGCTTTCAGCCTTGAGAGTATAGCAGGCTGGATGTTTGAAATGCTGCTGCTGCTGCTGCTGCTGCTGCTGCTGCTGCTGACCACCCAGACGTAATGTTCACTTCTAAACTAACAAGGAGTTGAGTCTTCTTTCTGCAAACTAGTGAAAACGAGGCACGGTTGACAGGATACTTAATAGCATGAGATTTGAAGCCGAATATATCTAAGTTTGAGTCTCAGTTCAGCCACTGATTATGTGTAAGATCAGAAAAAAGGCCTTTGGCATCTTGTGTCTCATAGACTCTAGTGCTGGCTGGATGCTTTATGGAAGGAAAGAGTTGGGATGGGTATGACTAAAATACATTCTATGCATGTATGACGATTTTGAGTAATAAAAGTATTGTTGATGGAGGGTTGAAACCTATTTCCAGAGAATACAGTGCCAACAACATCTTTAGGAACACAGCTTCAGATACAGCTGGAATCAGGCCAAGGTTGGCTTCTGGCAGGTCTCTCCAAACCTGCTTCCCACCGGACAAATAAATCTGTACCCTCAAATACAGTTAAGTGTAGATGCTGGCATTTCCCAGGCACTGCCTGGCCTGATTAGAAGCATGGATAGATGTTGGCATTCTTCCACCAAGGCCTCTTTGAGGTTGACTGTTTGCAGTGGTATTCGCTCAGAAATATTTTTCTGCCTGGAAGATTAACTTTCATCTTGGAACTCTGGTTCCTGATTTGAAGGCCACTGGAGAAAGTTAAGCAATCTCCCTTCTAGGATAAGTCTCCTTGCTTAGAGTGGACAGTCTTTTATGGCACAGTGTTCCTGCAAGTCAACTAAGGTTATGCCAAGTTAATGTAACTTCAAAGGCACACATACAAACCTCCTTAGTGTTCTCCTGTTATTACTGATGCTTTTTAGCAACTTCCATAAAATACAAAGGTCCTGAAGCTATAGAATAATCTTCTGATCCTCTTTCACTTTTCTCTGTGGATTATTTTATTATACTTTTATTAGCATTAAAGAACTAAATTGTGGAGAAATATAGATAGATCATGGTACGGAAGTAGGACATGCAGATTAAAGCAATACAAATATAGAACAAAGACAAATAGGCATATGAGAGTGGAGGAGGTAAGAGTCACTCACCAGAAGCAAGTCACTTGGGAGAGTTTGGCTGAATAAATCCTTCATTTGCACTGTTTGAGTTTTGAACTTATAAATACTGTAGGTAAAAATACATGTCAAAACCCATGTTTATTGTCCCTTGGGTCTGACTTAGCAGTCAAAGTAGAAATCAGAGGTATTTGAAGAGTGACTTATTTTCAACTTCTCTGGGAATATTTAATCTTTAAGATATTTTTACTGTTAGGGTTTTTATAAGTTTAATAGGCAGCAAAACTACTTAGCTATTTGATGTGAGCTATCAAAGTTTTATTTTTATTTGGTTTATTATAAAACATGGCCTATGCACAGAAACACATAAGTCATGTACATGTGTGTTAAATAAACCTGGCAATGAACAAACTACCTTGGTATGTAAAACCATGTTAATTTCATAAATAAAATGTTGAGACAGTAACCAAAACAAAAGAGTATATGATAAACTCATATCTTTCTGTCTCTATAAAATAAAAAGGGTCAAGTTACACATTTCTAATATACAATGACTCAGAGAAAGTATTTCCATTCCAAAAAGAAGGGTAAGAAAAAAGAGATTAGGCAAACATACAAAATCCTAGCAGAGAAAACACCAAAATCAAGGATTACAGTGGCATCATGTCATATCCAATCTTAGGTCCTGCAACCTCAGCTCACATGAGCCTTCACTCATGTGAGAGGTTTGACCAAATTTCCAGAAAGCTGCTGGTGCTAGACAATGGGTAGCTGGGTTGGGTTCCCAAAAGGGAGGCCCTTCTAGGCTGTTGCATGAAACCATGACAGTAGAACATAATTTATAGAAGAGATCCTGGAGTTTTGGAGATGCCAGGACTGTGGGATGCCTATAAGCTTTCCCTGTTCACCACAGCCATATCAGTATCATTGATATTCATGATGGTAGCAATTATGACTCTCATGAGATGATGTAATCTAAAGTAGTTTTAATCTATGTTTATGTGAGGGCTAAAGAAACTGATCACTTTTTACAATGTATAAAACCCATTCTTACTTTATCTTTTTGAGAATTTTCTCTTCAGGTGCACAATTCATTATTTTTTTATTAATTAATTAATTAACATCCCAAATGTTGCCCTCTCACCTGGACCCATATCCCCCTACACTGGTGCATCAAGTCTCTGCAGGCTTAGGCACATCTTTTCCCACTGTGGCCAGGCAAGGTAGTCCTGTTGGAGAACAGATACCACAGATAGGCTATGGCTTGGGGACAGCTCCTGCTTCAGTTGTTGGGGGACCCACATGGAAATTGAGCTGCACATCTGCTACATATGTGCTGGGGTGGGGGCCATTCCAGCTCCTGTATGCTCTTTGGTTGGTGGCTCCATCTCTGAGAGCTCCTAAGAGTTCAGGTTAGTTGACTTTGTTGGTCTTCCTGTGGGGTTCCTATCCCCTTTGGGACCTTCAATTCTTCCCTTAACTCTTCCATAAGAGTCCCTGACCTCCACCCAATGTTTGGCTGTGGAAAACTGCACCTTTTTCAGTCAGCTACTGGGTAGAGCCTCTCAGAGAACAGTTAGGCTAGGCTCCTGTCTGCAAGCACCACAGAATGTCATTAGTAGTGTCAAGAATGGGTGCTTGCTCACAAGATGGATTCCAAGTTGGGTTGGTTATTGGTTAGCCATTCCTACAGTCTCTGTTCCATCTTTGACCCTGCATTTCTTTTAGACAGTACATATTTCCAGTCCAAAGTTTTTTGGGTGGGTTGGTGTCCATATCCCTCCACTGTGGGTCCTGCCTAGCTACAGGAGGTGGCCTCTTCAGGTTCCATGTCCCCATTGTTAGGCATCTCAGCTAAGGTCATCTGCACACGGTTCATTCTTAATTGAATTTGTTAGCTTCTTAGTGTTTAGTTTCTTTAGTGACTTGGATATTCTAGACATCAATCCTCTCTC
Source organism: Arvicanthis niloticus (assembly GCF_011762505.2). Lineage (NCBI taxonomy): Eukaryota > Metazoa > Chordata > Mammalia > Rodentia > Muridae > Arvicanthis > Arvicanthis niloticus. The sequence goes on along the minus strand of NC_047665.1, from coordinate 46,160,485 downwards.
AGATAAATAACCTGCAAAAGCTTTCTCTCATTCTGAGGGCTCCCTTATCTCACAATTCCTTTGCTATACAAAAGCTTTTAGATTCATGAAATCCCATTATTTTCTCTGCTACCAAAGTCTTACACTGATGTAAGGACTTACAAAATCCTTATTAGTGCCTCTAAGTTGAAATATGTTCCCTAATTTTTCTACTAGCTATTTCATAGTGCCAGGTCTTATGTCGAGGCCCTTGATTCATGTGGACTTGAGTTATTTTCTGATATATATTTATATATATATATATATATATATATATATATATATATATTAACTATAACTATATAACCAAACTATAGTCATATATATATGTGTGTGTGTATATATATATATATATATATATATATATATACACACACACATATATATATGATCTTTCATTCCCTTCTTTAGGTTTATGGGAGAGGGGGATGCTTACTTGTAGCTATTGTGAATGAGATTGTTTTGATTTATTTTTGGTATGTTTGTTATTGGTAAATAGGAGGACTACAGATTTTTGTGGATTAATTTTGTTTCTGGAACTTTCTTGAATGTATTAATTAGCTCTAGTAGTTTTTGATAGAGGCTTTGGAGTTCATTATGTATAGAATGATATCTGCAGAAATGGATACTTTGACTTCTTTGCCTATGTGAATACCTTTTACGTTCTTCACTCATCACATTGCTCCAGCTAAGACTTTGCACATTATGTTGAATATAGGTAAAGAATAGAGACACACTTTTCTTGTTCCTAATTTTAGGGGAAATGTGTTGAGATTTTCTCTATTTAAAACGATGCTGATTGTAAACTTGTCATAAATAAACTCCCTTGTGTTGACGTGTGCTCTCTATTCCTGGCTTATCAGGAAGGGATGTTATATTTGTTAAAGGCTCTTTCTACATCTTGTGAGATAATTCAGTTGTTTTTTTCTTTAGTCTATTTCTGTGATGCATTATATTTATTGATTCATTAATGTTAAACATCTATAGTTGATGTAACTAAGCCATTTTTGTTATGATGAATTAACTTTTTAATGTGATAATGAATTCAAATTGTATTTTATTGAGAATTTTTGCATCTATGTTTATCAATGATATTATTTTGTAATTTCTTTTTATGGTGTCATTATCTGGTTTTTATATTAAGGTAGCATTGACTTTGTAAAATTAGTTTTGGAACCTTCCTTTCCTATATCATGAAGTAATTTGAATAGTTCTTTTAAGTTCTGATTTGAACTGTTTCTGGCTTTTTTTTTTTTAGTTGGGGCACTTTTTTTAAAAAATCATGAATTGAATCTCAATCTGGTTATAGATCTTCTAAACCTACTTTTTTTTTTTCCATCTTGGTTCAGTATGGGTAGGACATATGGATCTAAAGATTCACCTATTTCTCTAAAGGTTCATGACTTTATACTAGAGTATGCATTCTTGAGATATGTCCATGTGTTGACTATATTTCAAATGTTTATATTTTCATCTCCAATTTTAATATTAGTTTTCTTTCTTCTTTCCTTGGTTAATATGGCTGAGGGTTTGTTAAGTTTGCTTGTCTTTTCCAATAACCAGCTTGTCAGGTTTTATTGCTGTGAGGAAAGACTATGACCAAGGCAACTCTTATAAAGGAAACCATTTAATTAGGGCTGCCTTACAGTTTCAGAGGTTCAATCAATTATCACCATGGCAGGAAGCATGTCAATGTGCAGGGAGACATGGTCCTGGAAGAGCCAATAGTTCTACATTTTGATATGAAGGCAGCCAAAAGCAGATTGTCTTCCACATGCTGCCAGGGGGAGGGTCTCTTTCCACACTGGGTGGAGCTTGAGCATAGTGACCTTAATGCCCACCCCCACTGTGATACCTTCCTCCAACAAGACCATGCCCCCAGTAGTGCCATTTTTCATGGGCCAATTTATTCAAGGCACCACACAAATATTTTTTGATTTATCATTTATATTGTTTTATTTATTTCTATTTCAATAATTTCTGCCCTGAGTATGATTAATTTTTCCCATCTACTCTTTGGAGAATGGTTTGCTCTTCTTTTTCCAAGGCCTTGAGGTATATGATTGATAGTTTTTTTGTTGTTTCTCAAATTTGTTGATATCAGCACTTACTAATGTAAACATTGCTCTTAGAACTACCTTCTTTTTGCCCCATAGATTTTAATAGGGTGTATCATTTTCATTAAATTCTATGATTCCTTTTAATTTCTTTTTTGATTTTATCACTGATCCATAAATCATTCAGTAGTTTGTTGTTTAATCTATATAAGTTTGTATACTTACAGTAGTTTCTCTTGAAGTTGATATCTATCTTTATTCCAGTGTCATTAGATCGAATACAGATTATTTCAATTTGTTGAGAGTTACTTGGTATACTAAAATACCATCAATTTTTGAGAAAGTTTTATGAACTCTTGAGACAGCATGCATTCCTGAGTGTTCAAGTTGACAGTTCTATACATTCCCATTAGGTCTAATCTTATTTAATGTGTCACAAGTCCAGTATTTCTCTTTTAATTTTTTTGTTCAAGTGGCTTGTCTATTGATGAGAATTGGGCATTGAAATCACCTACTATCACTATGTTGGGAATAATTGGTAGTTTTACAATGAAATCAAGTGTGCCTGTTTTCTATATTCATATGTTTACAATTGTAATGCCATCTGATGGAATGTCTAAGAGATGAGGCTGAAGTCACATTTCTTATCTCTTTCTGTTTGTTTGTTTGTTTGTTTGAAGTCCATTTTGTCAGATATTTTAATAGCTAAGCTTGCTTGCTGGCTTCTTAGTGATATTTACTTGGAATGCCTCTTTACACCTTTTCTCCTATGCTTGTGTCTATCTTTGGTGGTGAAATGTACTTCATTGAGGTAGCAAAAGGCTGAATTCTGTTTTCTAATCCAAGGTGCTAGTCTGTTCCTTGTTATTGAGATATTGAGATGATTTGTTACTAAGAGTTATTGAAAGTTTTGTTTTAAATCTTGTCATTTTATGAAGTTTTAAGACCTCTTTTGATGAGTTGTGTCGGTATTGTTTGCTTATCCTCTATGGTGTTTTTGGTGTGTATCTGGCTCCTTTAAAGTTGGCTTAGTGGTCTTTCAGTCTCCTTTATCATGCGAAGTTTGCATTTCTTTTTTAGTTTACATAGTCTTGTTGGGTATGAAAGTCTTTGCTGACAGTTGTGGTCTTTCCATCAATCGAATGTGTCTTTGTAGGCTCTCTGGCTTTAAAAGTCATTGATAAGTGACTTGATCCTTCTCTCTTGCAACTTTCAGTACCCTTTCTTTTGGCTGTGCTTTTATGTTTTAACTATACTATGTCATGGGGAATTATTTTTTCCCATCTTGCCTATATCTTGTAAGCTTTTGGTATCTGAGTTGGAATCATTTTCTCCAGCTTTGGTAAATTTTATCACATTAAATTATTGAAAATATTTTCTTTGCTTTTAGTATGGTAATCTTTTCCTTTCCCTATACCCCTAGTATAAAGATTTGCTGTTTTCATGGAGCTTAGTCCCGACTCATGTTCCATTCATTTAAAATTTTTCTTCATTGACTTTTACTAAATGATCCAATTCTTTTACCCTTTCTCTAAACTTTAAGGCTGTATTTTCCACGTTATCTGTTTTATTGGGTAAGTTTTCACTTTGGTTGTAATTTGTCTTATTAGGTTTTTTATTTCAACATCATTTCAGTATGTTCCCCCAAAATTCCATCACTTCATTGAATTCTATTTTCATATTTCTATTCACTTGTTTAATTTATTCAGCACTTGGGTTTTATTCTCTCTAAAAGTGTTTACGTCTTCTTTGAGTTGTTTGAACATAGTTGTAATTATTCTTTTAAATTATTTGTCTGGAATCTTTTCCAAATAAATCTCACTAGGAGGCATGAGTATGGAATTAATCTCTGGAAGAGACATGCCCTGTTTTTATGTTGTGTTTACTCTTGCACTTGGACTTGCATGTCTAGAGTTGTCTTGTTGATTAAGGATTTTTTCCCTTTTCTCTTTTTCATTGCTTTAAATTTTTGATTTCCTTTCGTCCTCCCATTCAGGAGGGAACTGGATCATAATAGGATTAAGGTTTTGCTTTCCTCTTTGGAACTGGTATTCAGTGCCTGAGGCTCTGTCTATAATTTTTCTATGGTGTAAAGTATTGTCCCATACTGGTTGGAGCACCCTGGCTGGGTCTTCCATTTGTGCTGAGCATTATAGAATACCATGTATGCCTGTGGGCTTTACTTGAGTCAGGTAGGGTTCACATCTTGCATCAAAAGCTTCTGCTGATATGAAATACTCCATGTGCCTGTAGGCCTTTACCCTTGGTCAGATCTCATCCTGCATATTGGTCTAAACCTTTGTTTGCCTTTTCTGAAGATTGTGGTACTGTTTGTATGCTGTATTCTAAATTTTACTATGGTGGTTTGAACAGTAATGGCCTCTATAGACTCATGTGTTTAAAAGATTGGCCCATGGAGAATTGTTAAGAGTTATTAGATGTGGCCTTGTTGGAGCAGGTATGGCCTCATTGGAGGAAGTATATCACTGTGAGGATGGGCTTTGAGGTCTCAAAAACTTGTTCTTTCCCTGAAGCCTTCAGATCCCAATATAGAACTCTTAGGCTCTTTTTCTGCACCAGGTCTGCCTGCATGTTGCCATGTTTCCTATCATAGTAATAGCGGGCTAAACCACTGAATTGTATGCCAGCCCCAATCAAACATTTTCCTTTATAAGGTTTACCATGGTCATGACATCTCTTTGTATCAATAGAAACTCTAATTAAAATACTTGGGTCAGATATAATCCTCACACAGCTTCTGATGAAGCCACTCCAAATAACTTTAATCTTAATTTTTAAAAATTTTTTTCTCTTACTTACAATTTAGTTTAAGTAATTTTTTCTTTAGGAAATGATCTTCTTACCTATTTAAAAATACTTTGGACAGACTTGGACAAAAATTCTGTCTCTGGTAAACAAATTGAGCAGTGTGGCAGAAAACAGAATCATCCCACAAAAATCAAAACATTTTCTATGTACCACCAACAAACATACAGAGAAAGAGATAATAGACATTCTCATTCACAATAGCCTCAAACAAAATAAAACCTAGAAACAAATCTAACTAAGTAAATGAAGTCCTTCTTCAATGAAAATCTTAGAATTCTGAAGAAAGATACATAGGGGGAAAAAGGATAAAAACCCCTATGCTAATGGATTGGTAGATGTAAGATTTCAAAAATGATGATTCCTCTAAGAACCATTTACAGATTCAATGCAATCCCAATCAAAATCCCCATCATATTCTTCACAGAAATAGAAAAATAATATTTTAAAATTTATATGAAACCACAAAAAACACTGAGTAGCCCAAACAATCCTGATCAAAAGGAACAATGCTTGAGGGATTACCGTTTCATATCTCAAAATTATTACAGAGCCAAAATTATATATGCATGCATGCAGACAGACAGAGGTTCATATGGGAGGAAGGGATGGAGGGAAGGAGGAAGGAAAAGAGAGAGAGAGAGAGAGAGAGAGAGAGAGAGAGAGAGAGAGAGAGAGAGAGAGACAAACACACACACATGGTAGTATGGACACGAAAACAGACAATAAACATGCAGACCAATGAAACAAAAGTCATGACCCAAGCATGAGTACATGAAATTTCAAATTTTTAATAGAAACATAAGCTGGAGAAAAGAAATCATCTTCAATGCATGGTGTTGGGAAAACTGGAATCCAGATGCAGAAGATGAAATTAGATATGCAGAAAATCTAACTCCAAATGCATCAAAGGCTTATACATGAATTGAAACCCAAACCACTGAAACTTCTAAGAGAAAATATAGGCAATATCTTGCATTATGTAGTTGTGAACAGAACTCTGTGAATAAGATTTCATTTGCCTAAGAATTCATGACAATAATAGACAACTTGGACTTCATAAAACTACAATGCTTCTGCACAGCTAAAGGAAAAAAAAAAAAAACAACTGAGCAAAAAGAGATCTTAGGAATTGGAGAGAACATTTTCAGTCATATATCTGAGAGGGAATTAATATTCAAAATATATTTAAAACTCCTCAAAAACAGGTAATCAAAAATCCAGGAGACCAATCTAAAAAACAACAAAAACAAACAAACAAACAAAAAACAAACAAAAAAATCCCCCCAGTGGTCTTGGGACTTAGATGAAGAGTTCTCAAAAGAGGGAAAAAATGACTAAGCATTTTAAAAAAATATGTCCATCTTCCCTAGAAACTAGGGATATGCAAATCAAATAACTTTAAGATTTTAGCTTACTGCAGTCAGAATGACCAAGACCACCAAAATAATGAACTGCAAATGCTGGAAGTGGGGAAAGAGACTCTCATTCACTGTTGGAGAGATTTCATATTGGTGCAGCCACCATGTAATCAGTACATGGAATTTTTCAAAAACCTGTAAGTAAATCTACCACATAACCCATATAGCTCTATAAAATATGCTATTCCTTGCCATACACCCAAAAGATCCAACACTCTAGTCCATAGATAATTCATGGCTAAGCAATTCATGGCTACTCTACTCATAACAGCTAAAAAATGGGGAAAAAACTAAATGCCCTTCAACTGGTGAATGGATAATGAAAATGTAGTACACATACACTGTGGGATACTATTCAACTATACAGAAAAATGGAATAATGAACTTTGCAGGAAAATGGATGAGACTAGAGATAATATTGTAGAGTGGGGTATCCCAGACCTACAAAGGCAAACATCCCTCTTTCTCGTGTGAGACTCCAAACTCTAAATCTTCAGATGTGGGTTGAAATCCTGGAGTAATTTTAGAAATCAGAAAATTAAAGGGTGATAATTGGTGGAGTAGAAGACGGAGTGATCAATGAAAGGAGGACTAGCAAAGAATAAGAGATCTGGTCAGGGGAATGAAAACATGGAGAGCATAATAAGGAGTGAGGGGGAGATAAATATAGAAGAAAGGAAAGAGGTAAAATAACATTATGAATGTCAGAAAAGTTTATAAGGAATGATTATTAACCACCTATTTTAAAAATCTCTAATATACATAAGTCTGTATATAAATACATATATGTAGTTTAAATAAAAATTTCTCATCTAGGATGACAATACTCCTTTTAAGAGTGAAAGACTATATCACCAAAACATCAACAAGAAGAATGAAAAGCCCTAAGTGAGTTGATTTTGGGGGGTGGTTCAAGAGATTCACAAAACGTTACAGAGTACTGTTATTGCCGTTGGTTACCTTCCAGAGACGGAAGTCAAATGCCTATTGCTGAAAACACTATACACTTCAGGAACAGCGACCAGAGGCTGCTAAACTACAGTGGATCTGAATCCCTCCTCTCTGAGCACTACCTCTCATGATACAAAAGGGCACCATGCAAGGAAGGAAGCCTTACCGAGCTGAGATATCTACAAACACAACATCCAGCATGCCACGATAACTCTAAAGGTGCAGTAGTGGCATGCTTAATTTGGTGGTAACCAACAGGTCTCTAACTGTACTTATGGCCTGCTCATCAAGAGGAAAATCATGCCTGACACTGGAAACCTAGCCAACTAATCAAGGCTAGTGAAATTTTGGATGTTGGATTAAAACATACAACCACCACTTCAGTAAGCCAGCACAATCCCTAACTACATTCTAAATATGTGCCCTTATAAACAGAGATAAATGTAGTCTTAATCCCTCATTAAAGCAACCACTCTTTGCAACAGACAGGAGACGATTACAGAAAATCATTTGTGGGGTGCAGTACATATGAATACATCTACAAAACAAGTCCTACACCTAAAGTTCGGGGAAAAGATTGCAAGAGCCAGAGAATCAAAGCTTTCCGTGAGACTGTCTAGTAATGTATGATACTACATTCATAAAATCTTACCTTTGTAGCTTCCAAAATATGAGGTGAAGAAGAATAACAATGACAATGTAAAGTAGATGGGAGAAAAACCATGATGCCTCAATGCCCTCCAAATAAATAAATAAATAAATAAATAAATAAATAAATAAATAAACTAACTCATGGACGACTAAGTAATATTGGGAGTGGGAGAAATACCAAGAAAAAAAAACAGATCAGTTGATCAGTTGTCTAGCTGATACCAAAGGTCAGCCTTAAAAAACATATATATATATATATAAGTAATGTTATACAGACTGAGCTGGTTATATTTAGGAATATATGTATGTATATACATATATATGTATATATATATGTGTGTATATATGTGTATATATATGCATTAACAAAAAGTAATGGAAAGGGAAGCAATAAATTTAAATGAGAACAAGGGGGTATATAGGAATGTTTGGAGGGAGAAGGTAAATGGGAGAAATGATATATTATAATTTCAATAATAAAAATTAATAAATAATTTTTAAAAATTAGGGCCATTTCCTACTGTCAAGTTGAGGCAGTAGGTCTCATGTGAGCTGGTGCATGAATAACTTGTCTATGCACTTGAGATAGTATATCCACACATAAAATGGCCCATAAATAAACTTTTCTATGACTTTCAGGCAGCAGAGGCATTTTTCTTATCTCTTCTTCAGTACTAGAATTTGAAAACAAGTGATTTCTCTTTTTAATCAATTTAGTTCTTTTTGCTATCCTAGTAAGGAATGAGTTATGTCAAGCTCACACTAACACTCTATACATTTTGGGTGTTCAGTCTTTATGGAGGACATTTCTTGATCTGGCTGTACAACTTAGAAAAAAGTGGCCATATCTAGAAAGACAGAATATTAATTGAAAAGAGTTCCCTCCATTAGTCTAGCCAGTAGGACAGTGTGAGTGGATTGTCTTGGTAAATGGTTGCTGTGGAAGGGCCTATCCCACTGAAGGTGTTGCTGCTCCTGGTCAGGTGATGGTCTGGTGGCCCTGAGTTTTACAAAGCAAGTAGAGAAAGCTATGAGGAGGAAGGCACCAAACATCATTCCTCTGTGGATTCTGCTTCAGATCCTCCTTCCAGCTTCCTGCCTCAAGTTTCTGCCCTGATTTTCATGGATAGCAAACTACAAGGTGTAAAATAAAAAGGTTTTTTTTTTCTTCTTCCACAAGTTGCTTTTGGCAATGTTATTTTGCTAAAGCAATAAAAAACCCTAGCAAAGACACCTCTAAAAATGCACTTTTTTTTTTAGAAGAAGAAGCTTGTGCTTTATTTTTGGATTGCCACACCCCCAAGCATAAGAGCATAAATTGTGACGCTCAGCAAATAATCTCAGGGGAAAATACTAGGTGAAATATTACGCTTATCTCCTGTAAGTCTCCCTTTACTTTTGGATTCTTCCAAGAAAATAATAATAATTAATAATAATAATAATTTGATTTTGCTAGATCACTAAATCAATCATTTACTAACCTAATTAGGAATATATACTTATATCCACTACTATTGTCTGTCCTGGGGATACAGAATAACAAAAGAACAATTTCTGTCCTTAGAGAATTTATAGCACAAATACTAAATGTCTTTTTAAAATATTTTATTGTATTTTGTGTGCATAGGTGTGAGGGTGTCAGATCCGGTAGAACTGGAGTTACAAACAATTGTGAGCAGACATGCTGGGAATTGAACCTAGGTCCCCTGGAAGAGTAGTCAGTGCTTTTAACCATTGAGCCACATCTCCAATGCCAACAACTAAACATCTTATTAATGCTCCTTTAGAATTATTTCATCCGATCTTCTTTGTCATGTTTTCACTGATTGTTTCACATAAAATACAGATTTTGTGTCAATTAATTCTTCTGAGGAGTGGCATGGAAAGAGTTTCCAGTTTTGTTTTTTCAGAAGCTTTAGATTCAATTACTTAAGGCTATTTGGTAGCAATATTCCATGTTAGCAAATTCAAATAATTACCTTAATTTAGAGTGGACTGTCATTGTCCTCATTCAACTGAAAACGAAAATCTAGACAGTTTCTGGACTATATCTCCATCATAATAATATTTGAAAAATGAACTGAACAGTGAAGTGAGTTCACCTTTGAAGATTATTATTCTAATGACAGTTTTTATTGGTTTTAACCAATAGCCACAGACCAAAGTCATTCTGTAATAATCTAATGTCCTAAAATTCTTCTTCTAGGAGTGGTGATGTGTAAAGGGACCTAGTACTTCCTATGGGGTTGGGGGATAACTTTCTTTTTAAAAAAAAATATATTTATTTATTTATTTATTTCACTGCAGATTTTATTCCACCCTGCCCCTGGTCCACCCTCCAACTGTTCCACATCCCATACCTCCTCCTCACCCCCTGTCTTCATTAGGATGTCCCTACCGTCCATCACCCAGCCAACAGGAGCTCTAAACTCCCTGGGGCCTCCAGTATCTTGAGGGTTAGGTGCATCTTCTCTGACTGTACCCAGACCCGGCAGTCCTCTTCTGTGTATGTGTTGGGGGCCTCATATCAGCTGGTGTATGATGCCTGGTTGGTGGTCCAGTGTTTGAGAGATTAAGGAGTCCAGGTTAATTGAGACTGCTGGTCCTCCTACAGGGTCACCTTCCTCCTCAGCTTCTTCCAACTTTTCCCTAATTCAACCACAAAAGTCAGCAGCTTCTGTCCATTGGCTGGGTGCAAATATCTGCATCTGACTCTTTCAGAGCTGCTCGTTGGGTCTTTTGGAGGGCAGTCATGATAGATCCCTTTTTCTGAGCACTCCATAGCCTGAGTAATAGCGTCAGGCCTTGGGACCTCTCCTTGAGCTGGACCCCACTTTGGGCCTATCACTGAACCTTCTTTTCCTCAGGTTCCTCTCCATTTTTGCCCCTGCAGTTTTTTCAGATAGAAACAGATATGGGTCAGAGTTTTGACTGTAGGATGGCAACTCCCTCCCTTAATTGATGCCCTGTCTTCCTGTTGGGGGGCAGGGGAGCTCTATAAGTGCCTTCTCCCTACTGTAGGGAATTTTGTCTAAGGTCTCTCTCTCTTTGAGTCTTGAGAGTCTCTCACCTCCCAGGTGTCTGGTGAATTCTGCAGGGTCCCACCAAACTCCTACCTCCTGAGTTTGCCTGTTTCCATTCTTTCTGCTGGCCCTGAGGACTTCAGTCTTTTTCCCTCACTGGATATCAGATCAGGTTCCCCTCTTTGTCCCTCTCTTGTCCACGTTACCTCCCAGGTCCCCTCCTCCCCCCTCCCCACTTATGATTCCTTTCTTCTCCTTCCCAAGAGGGACTGAGGAGTCCTCACTTGGGCCCTTCAGCTTCTTGGAGTTCTGTGGACTGTATCTTGACATTCTGTACACTTTTTTATTTTGCTAATATCCACTTATTAGTGAGTACATACCATGCATGTCCTTTTGAGTCTGAGTTACCTCACTCAGGATGATATTTTCTAGTTCCATCCATTTGCCTGAAAAACTCATGATGTCCTCATTCTTAATAGCTGAGTAGTATTTCATGGTGTAAGCAAACCACATTTTCTCTATCTACTCTTCTGTCATGGGACATATGGGTTGTTTCCAGCTTTTGTCTATCACAGGTAAGCTGCTATGACCATAGTGGAACATGTGTCTCTGTGGTATGGTGGGGCATCTTTTGGGTATATTCCCAAGAGTGGTATTGCTGGGTCTTCAGATAGATCTATTTCCAATTTTCTGAGGAACCTCCAGATTGATTTCCAGAGTGGTTGTACCAGTTTGCAATCCTACCAGCAATGGAGGAATGTCCCTCTTTCTCCACATCCTCTCCAACATGTGTTGTCACCTGAGGTTTTGATCGTAGCTATTCTGATTTGTGTATGGTGGTATCTCAGGTTAGTTTTAATTTGCATTTCTCTGATCTCTAAGGACTTTGAACGTTTCTTTAGGTGCTTCTCAGTCATTCAAGATTCCTTTGTTGTGAATTCTCAGTTTAGTTCTATACACTATTTTTCAATTGGGTTGTTTGGTTTTTTGGTGGTTAGCTTCTTGAGTTCTTTATATATTTTGGATATTAGCCCTCTATTGGATGTGGGGTTAGTGATGATTTTTTTCTCAATCTGGAGGTTACCAATTTGTCCTACTGACTATGTCCTTTGCCTTACAGAAGCTTTCCAATATCATGAGGTCTCATTTATCAATTATTGACCTTAGAGCATGAGCCATTGGAGTTTTGTTTAGGAAATTTCCCTCTGTGCAAATCAGTTCAAGGCTCTTTCTCATTTTCTTTTCTATTAGATTCAGTTTTTTCCTAGTTTTATGTTGAGGTCCTTGATCCACTTTGACTTGAGCTTTGTGTAAGGTGACAATTATGGGTCTATTTTCATTTTTCTACGAACTGACAACCAGTTAGTCCAGCACCATTTATTGAAGACACTTTCTTTTTATCCATTGTATATTTTTGGTGTCTTTGTTAAAGATCAAGTGTGTGGTTTTATTTCTGGGTCTTCAGCTGTCTTCCATTGATCAGTGTATCTGTCTTTGTACCAATACCATGCAGTTTTTTTTTTTTTTATTACTATTACTCTGTAGTAAAGCTTAAGGTCAGGGATGTTGATTCTCCCAGCCGTTCTTTTATTGTTAAGAATTGTTTTTGTTATTCTGAGTTTTGAGCCCTTCTAGATGAATTTGAGAATTTCTCCTTTCATGTCTTTTAAGAATTATGTTGGTATTTTGATGGGGATTGCATTGAATCTGATTTCCTTTGGTAGGATGACCACTTTTGCTGTACTAATTCTGCCAATCCATGAACATGGGAGAGCTCTCCATTTTCTGACTTCCTCGATTACTTTCTTAAGAGGCTTGAAGTTATTGTCATACAGATCTTTCACTTGCTTGGTTAGAGTCACACCAAGATATTTTATATTATTCATAGCTGTTGTGAAGGGAGTTGTTTCCATGTTTTCTCAGCTTGTTTATCATTTGTATAAAGGAAAGCTACTGATTTATTTGAGTTAATTTTATATCCAGCCAATTTGCTGAAGTTGTTTATCAGGGGAATAACTTTCAACAAAAGGTTTTTATTGTTCTAGTATCTATCATCCATCTCTCTATATCTCTATCTGTGTGTGTGTGTGTGTGTGTGTGTGTGTGTGTGTGTGTGTGTGTTTTGCCTACATGACCTATTACATATATGCCTGATACCAGAACAATGACTCAAATGTCTTGGAAGTAGTATTACAGATAGCTGTGAGCCATGGTTTGTGTTCTGTGAACTATAACTGGTCCTCTGAAAGAAGAACAAGTACTCTTAACCACTGAGATACATTCCATCCCACCTGGTATTTACAGAATAATTATTAGCTTGAGTTCACAGACCCACCTTATTCATTAGAGGAGCCATAGGTACCAATGCAATCATTCTGAAGAGTTGTGCCAAAGCCACACTGTGCATTAGGGAAAAAGAGAAAGGTGAGTACATGTGAGATAGGAAACCCAAGATCTCCCAAAAAGTTCAGTATTCTAACAAACCCTCAATGACCTACCTCCTCCGAGTCCATTTATTTTCATGTACCAGAGAATACTCATACTCAGGAGGCTGAAAAGCATGAAATGGTCTTTTTGGTCCCTTCTGAGTATTAGCAACATGGAGATGCTGGTGGAGATGTACTCTCCGACCCTTGGACCATGTAGCTATGGGTATGTGGGAAACATCCAGACAGAGGACATCCCAAGCTGTTCACAGTGGCTGACTCAGCCAGCATTTGAGGACAGAAGGATGTGTGCAATGTGTTAGCTGATTATTTTCTCTCTTTGTCTACAGACGGAGTCTAGGGCTATATTTTAGAATATGCTTTATGCTTCTGGCCTAATGTCTAAGTTGTTCAGGAAACACAAGCAATTTGGATTGGTAGGATTTGTAATCTTTCCCTGGACAAAGTGTTTATTTATAGTTAAAATGAGAATCTTTCTAATAAGTGAGGCAGCTGTTAACCATCTTGATTCATTTCAAATATGGTTGGGGAAATTCAACAAGCTTCAAATGTGGAATGAGAGGGCAAGCCTCTGTTTTCCTTATACTCTTTGGGGTCACATTAAATCCATGTTGTGTTTTCTGAGAGATTAGAAACAGACTGCAGAGTACAAAAAACGCAATGAACTACTGCTCTTTCCCCCAAACATAAAATTCATCAGCTGTCTGCATACATACAGTATGCTATGAACTTATATTTGTGCCAAATGAATGCTTTTAAAGGGTACTTTGATTCAAACATCTTGAAGGTCTGGAAACTGGAATAAATAAAAATGAAGACTGTTCATACCCCTTTTTTCCCCTTTGTATCCACCATCACCTGCCTATAAAATCACCCTCATCTGAACCTGAAGGATGCTGGAGAAAAAGTGCAGGCCCCACCTCTTACCAAGGAGCTATCATAGTGGCTAGCATGGTGTATGGGGAAATGGAGAGTTGTTACCTTTTGAGGGTGTGGTAGGTAGCTCATGTTCCAGTGACACATATATGGGTAGACCTAACTGGACTTTGTGGATTTCAAAAAAATAAAATATAAAAGGACCTGAAGTTGGAGGAGTACTGTAGGGGGACATGGTGGGGTGCTAAAAAGGAAAAATGGGGATAGATGTGATATTTTATTGTTTATATGTATATGTATACAATTCTTAAGAATGAAGAAAAGATTTAAAACTCATAATATCTTAAAGATGAAAATACACATTTCTCAAACAGAAAAGATAGTGCTTTGTGAATAAGACTCCCATGAGTCACAGGGTGATATTTAAGTCACTTTGTGAAGTCTATTCTTGCCTGGAGTAAAATGAAACTAGTAAACATTAGTCCCAGTGCAGATTGACTGATTAACAAATTGCTTTAGTACATAGGGGAGAGGCTCAAACATTTGACTTTACTGTTTTTCACTGGAGCCTTTCACTAAATCTGACCACAGCTGTCCTTTAGGCCAGATGTTAGCAGTAAAATTCAGTGAGTTTAATATACCATGCAACCTCCCTGTGTTTTTAGCCAGGCTCAAGCCTGCAGCATCTGTGCATTAGCCTTACATAGCTCCAGTGGCTGTACTGAGATGCCTATTATCCTCCTGAGGTTTGGCAGTGGCTCAGATTTCCTCTAAGCTTGTGTACAATCACTTCATTTAGAAGCTATCTGCTTCTATTGAACTGAAGGTACCTCAGAAATGCATTTGATACCGGCCGTTCTTGAAAGTAATTGGATGAGGTCAAATAACTGCCCTTGTTATCACTGTTAAGCTGCCCAAGCCCAGTTAATTGTAGCCTCACCAAATGTCTCTCTGAAAGGCTGTTTTGCCCAAGATTGGCATGCCTCATAAGAGTGTGGAGCTTGTAGACTGTCGAGCAGTCTGGCCTCAGCTCTCTGCTTCCTCCAGTGCATTTTCTGGTCTGTTAATTAGAGATTCTGGACTGTGCAAATGCCTGTCTGTAACTCCTCGGGGCAAGTCTGCAAAGCTGCAGAGCAGTGATGCAATGGAAAGAGCTCAGAGATTCAAGACTGGAAAGACCTGGGCTTAAATCAAGCAACACCACTCAATTCCCTGAATGCCCATTGATTCCAGTTTCAGCCTGCTCCTCTCACGTAAGGCTGTAGTTTTTAAGCAGCTTCCCGTTCTGCAAATGTTTGCATGTCTTATTCTAAAGTGTTACATACTTTTAATAAAATTATAATAAAAAGTATAAGCATTCATGTATTAAGTACCAAAATTGGGTTTTCCCTGAGTTTCCTAGTTCAAATTCATCATGTTTCTTGCAAATGTTAAATTGTAAGTTACAATTTTATTCATGAAGTCATATTTCAGACTTTATGATAAAATGTAACATGTTTCATGTAACAATCAATCAATCAATCACCACCCTGATGTTAAGCCATCCAAAATAACTACTTCACAGTGTTACTCTAACACTTCCAGATAGTTCTTTCTCTCCCTGGGACTTTACGTATTGCCCAGCAGTGCACAAAATTCCACTGTTTTAGGATAGTGAACTTTCAGATCCATGATATCATTTCTGTAGATGTTTATAAAGAAATGGTATTATTGAAGAATGCAGTGACACAGGTGTGGGGACAGAAGACATAGCACATATGAAATTTGAAAATCCTTCACCATGACTGGAAAGATCATGCAGAAAACAGACTGACAGACTGGTGGTGGGTAGAGGCAAGGGCTTTACCTTACACACAGATGTACTTGGACTTCATCCAGGAAGAAATCAGTAAACCCATGGAAGTTTTTTTAAAAAGCAGTGAGCTATTTGGAAACTTGTGCATGTACCTTTAGTGTATGCCCAGCTGTAACAGTACTCTGGCTTTCTCAGATCGTATGATTAAATGATACCAGCTTCATTTTAGGATCCAATAGTTCAAACTTAGCTGCTCAGGTTGTGACTGGGCTTTGCTTCTTCCTAATGTGACTCTATGAGGCACTGACATATTTAAACCGAGTTTCATTGATATGGTTTTTTTCTAGCAGATTTTAGCTCCTTGTAAGAAGGAACTTCATTTGTATGAGTATATCCTCCAGAAACACTTTTTTAACCCAGTAAGGCCTTCTGTTTTGGGTTTTTGTTTTGTTTGTTCTGCTTTTCTTAGTAGAAATGTACCCTCATTAGGAACACTACTTTCAAAAACTTAGACCAGAATGGTCAGGGCCTTAGGATATGTCCCAGTATCAGCCTGAAGTATGTATATAAGATCTCACACTAATAGTAATTTGTAAACGCTTATTTATTCTTTCATAGAACTCCTCATTGAGGCTGTGTGCTCAGTGTGCTCACACACTTTAAAAGTCTGTCAGTTTCTTTCATGAAACCACTAAGAAAATAAAGTAAATATGGCTATGGAGAATCTGAGGTTAGCCTGATTTTTCATTGTCCTTTGCATCTGGCTTTTATATTTAGAATGTCTAAATAACTGATCTCAGAGCTTAATTGTGGTATTGTTCACATGTGATAAACAGTACATATATAGTTATGGCACATAGTTTGGTTTTAAATATATACAAATCTTCATGAAATGTCATTATGGAACAATTGCCATGGAGATAATAAAAATATCTACCACCTTGTAGCACACCCTTATGTCGACTGTTTATGGCTGAAGTCTGCTTCCGTATCCAATCTCTCTTCCCAGGACACAGGTCTGCTTCTTGTCACTTCATGCTAGCTTATATTTTCTAGAGTTATATATAAATGGAATCACATCCTACATATGCTTTCTGTTGGAGGAGAGGGGAGCCTGGCTTCCTTCACTTTGCATCATTATTTTGAAATGTATGCACACTGTGTATGTAAGTATATCCTTTCTTCACATTACTGAAGTATTCTACTGTCTGAATATATCAGAATTTAACTATATATAAACCTGCTAACAACATTTGCATTATGTATAGTTTTTGACTATTACAAATAAGATGCAATGAATATTTGTGCATGTGAACTAGAAAGTTGAAATGTATCAAGATAAGAACTTTCACCCTTTGCAAAAACTGTTCAAAGAATGAAATATGAAACACACTGGAAAAAAGACATTTACAAATCACATATCTGATTAAGACCTAGTATCAAGAAAATCTAAAGAATTCTGAAAAACTCAGTAGTAGGGAAAAATGCAAACTGAAAAAGAAATGGGCAAAGTGTTTAGTGAGATAAACTCCTCAGGCTTGGATATTCCTTCTCAGTTTCATTTAGGTTAGATCAAGCAACAACATCTGGATTCACATCTTTTCTATGATGGAGATTGAGGCATTCGAGAACTCAGCTTGATATCTCAAGATTTATAAGATTTTCTGGTTTGGTTCTTTGAAACAGCAAGCTTCAAACTCTTTATACACACTTCAAAAATCATCATCTCTAATTCTTTGGGTGGTTCTTTCTAATTTCAGGCATCTTTCTTGAATCGTGTACTGGTTCATACTCTGATAAGATGAATGGGGAGCTTCTACCAACCATCAGAAATGTCTGTCTGTGAAATTCTACCTTCTTGGGTCTTTCATCTCAGACACTTGGCCCTCCAATAAATCCACCTCTACCAACTCAACTCCAGGTAAACAGTGGAATCTCCATGGGGTCCCCCATCTGCATTGCATCCTGGAAACACTCCTCAGGCAACTACAGGACTCATGGTATTTCTTATTATCTTTGATAGATACATGAAAGTAGATTGTGTCTACTGTCATGAAATCTTTGTTTCAGGAATCAGACATACTTTTTCATTTTTCAGGTGGACAGATGATGACTTTGTGGACAAATAGAGTTTGTCGTTGAATGCTATACATGTACAATTCTCAGTGACTGTGTGTTACTGCTGGAACATATTTGATGGAAGTTATTCAGTCTTCAAGACACCCCTCTGAAATGGACACTACATTGACCATCAAAGGGGCTATTTGTGAATGACTCTGGGAGAAATATGAAGTAACTAGGAAGGCAGTCTAACTCTGGCCATCATGATTTCACTCTGAAATGCTTACATCATATATATAGCACATTTAGTCTTTGAAAAAGAAACTCCTTAATCAAAACCTTAAGGTCATCTTTCCTGTTTCCAAGTTTTATTCTATCTTGGATAGAGTATTACTCTTCAAAATATATTTCTCCCATAAAGCAGTGTATATATCCATTATTTGAACGTTTTATTAAGGCATATTTACCATTCTTACCCTGTATCATCTTTGAAACAAATGGGCTTTAGTAATGGAATTAACCCAATGCCATATTTTTTTTTATTAAACAACAAGCCCACAGTTAAATGTAACAGCTTTGCTGTTGAGATATTTCCTTCAAAAAAACAAAGGAAAATACATACATATTAGTCACCTTGCACAAAGCTCAAGTTCAAGTGGATCAAGAACCTCAACATAAAACCAGATACACTGAATCTAATAGAAGAAAAAGTGTTTAAAAAGATCCTTGAACTCATTGGCACAGAGGAAAACTTCCTAAACACAACTCCAATGACTCATGCTGTAAGATAAAGAATTGATAAATGGGACCTCATGGCATCAGAAAGCTTCTGTAAGGCAAAGGACATAGTCAGTAGGACAAATTGGTAACTTCCAGATTGGGAAAAAGTCTTCACTAACCCCACATCTAATAGAGGGCTAATATTCAAAATATAAAGAACTCAAAAAGCTAACCACTAAAAAAAATCCAAACAACCCAATTGAAAAATAGGGTATAGAACTAAACTTAGAATTCACAACAGAGGAATCTCAAATGGTTGAGAAGCACCTAAAGAAATGTTCAAAGTCCTTAAGGATCAGTGAAATGCAAATAAAAATGACCCTGAGATTCCACCTTATATCAGTCAGAATGACCAAGATCTAAACCTCATGTGACAACATATGTTGACAAAGATGTGGAGAAACAGGAACATTTCTTCATTGCTGGTAAGATTGCGAACTGGTACAACCACTCTGAAAATCAATCTGGAGGGTCCTCCACACTTCTTCAGTAGCTCACTTGGATACATCAGTAAGTCTTTCCAGTCTCAGGACCCAGCTTGGACCAGTCCAGCCCAGGCAACACAGTCCCTCTTGCCTTACTGCATGCAACTCTTTCTCTAACCAGTCAACTAATAGAGCCAAACCATCACTTGTAGCCCAAATCAGCTCAGATAGAAACTCCTTCCTCCCCCACTTCCAGTTCTTTCCAATCCTGAGAGTATGCTCCAGTTGAACTCATGCACACATTTTGGCTCAATATGGACCAAGCAGTTTCTCCATGACAACTGCTCTCCTTTGACCATTAAATCAGCTCCACAGAGGACACTGAAAGAAATACTTGCAACAGGAGAGAATAAAAACACCAGCACCATAGAGAGAAAATAATGGTGAGGAATCTTCAGATACTTATAAAACACCACAGAATCATCAAAATAACAGGACTATACCTTATAACATTAACTTTGAATATTCATGACCTCAACTCCCCAATAAAAGACACTGGATTTAGATAGGTTTAATAGATTGGATTAGAATATAGGACTTTTTATGCCTCCAAAAAGCATACTTTACTATAAAGTGTATACACCTCCTTTGAACACAAGATTCTAGACAAATGGAACTAGGAAACAACCTGGAGTAGCTATTCTACTATTTGAGCAAATAGACTTCAAACCAAAGATAGAATAAAGAGGCCATTTTATGTTCATTAAGGAAATAATCCATCAAGAGGGGATTATGCAAAAAAAAAAACACAGATGTGTTCAATTTCATAAAACAAAAACTACTAGATTTCAAGGTACAAATTAACTCTAACATGATAATTATGGGGTTCTTCAATATCCCACCTATGTTGCTTTTTTTGTCAACTTGACTAAATCTAGAGGCATCACAGAAGAAGAAACCACAAATAGAGAAAAAAAAAATGGCATGTAGGCAAGTATGAGGCATTTTCTTAATCAACACTTGATGTGAGAGGTTCCAGTCCTCTGTCAGTGGTGTGATCCCCAAATCAGTGGTCTTTAATGTTATAAAATAAAAAATTAGTCTGGCCAAGCTATATGGGGCAGGACAGTAAGCAGCATTTCTCCATGGTATCTGCTTCTGATCCTGCCTCCAGATTCTTGCCTTGAATTCCTTCCTTGGCTTCCCTGATGATGGATTACAAACTGCAAGCCAATTCACCCCACCTCCAAGTTGTTTTTTTGTCATGGTAAATTATTACTACCATAAAAACAAACTAAGACACCCACTGTTGTCCCTAGATAGGCCATAAAGGCAAAAATTAAACAGGAATCATTGGAATTAACTAATACCAGAAAATAAATGGTTATGTACAGAATATTCCACTCAAACAGTAATGAATATTTATTCTTTTTAGCAGCATGCTAGAAATCTTCAACATAGGCCACATCAGTGCCCAATCCACCTTTTAAGTAAACTGATTTTTCTATTTCTCCACTCTTTTTTCCAACCCGCAAAGCTGTAAGACTAGCTCCAGACCATTTCCTAGAACCATTCTTTGTGCATGAGCCACCTTGCCTGAGTTAAGAAACTTCTATTTCCATTCCCTTATCTAAATTTGCATCCATCTTTATACCTAGAAGCTTAAGTCTAGACCCATGGCCTATTTGTGTGTGAGCCCTCTTCCTGGACAAGTCCCTTCTTCCTTTTCTCCCCTTCATTCAATCATTTTTCTTATGAGAACCCACAAGCAAATTAGGGATCTATGGCCATGAACACTTTTTATTCCTGAATCTTTTTTGCCTAACCTGGCACTATAACTGTGGTTTTGCTGCCAGCATTTCCTGATCCATCTAAACAGCCCATGTATCACCATTACCTGGTTTAAGTCAAGATGTATATCCTCTACACTAGCCTAATCTAAAAACAGATAGATTATCACATCAGACACATAACTAAAGACCATATGCCAACGTCATAAAAACAAAAATACTTTAATGACCAAAACAGCGTGTTTCCTATCAAACCACCTAGTACTATGAAAGTATTCTTTAATGAGGATTATTGGGATGAACTCTAGAACACAAAATTTAAAAGAACAATCATAAATGTTATCAAAGAATTCAAGGAACTTAAAGAATACATAAACACTTCACTGAACATCAAAAAGATACCAATAAACACTTCAGGGATGTCCAAAAAAATACAACCATGCACCATAATAAAATGGCAAAGGTAATTTAGGGATTGAAATTTGAATTTAATAAAAATACACAAACATTGAAGAGAACACAAGCTGAAATGAAGATGGAATTCAATTCAAAAACTTAGTATCCCAACTAGAAAATTCAGGGGAAACCTTATAAGTTGACTGAATCAAGCATAAGATAGAAAAACCGAATTCAAGAATAAAGTAGATCTAAGCAAAGAAGCAAAAAGGAAACTGTTAGAAACTAGAAAATGGGCTCATGCAGGAATTGTGAGATGCTATGAAAAGACCAAATCTTCTCATTATAACAATGAAAGGAGAAAATCTCAAGAAGATAACTTAGAACAGATGTTTCATAATACCATAGGCAAAATACTTGCCAAACTAAGGTAAGATATGACTATAAAAATACAAGACACACAGAAATATAACTATACAAGACCAACAAAACCCATTTCATGTCATAGTCAAACCAATAAATATACAAAAATAAATAAGTAAAATATATTGAAAGCTACAAGAGAAAAAACACAAGTCATAAATATAGGAAGAGCCACCAGAAGAAGTCCTGAATTCTCAACGGAAACTATGAATGCCAGAGTAGCCTGGAGCAAAGAAGCAAAGTACTTCGTGTTCTAAAAGACGATGGCTGCCAAACTAGACTACCGTACTTGTCAAAACTCTCCACAATAGTTGGAGAAAGATAATTGTCCATGATCCAAACAGCCAAACAAAACAAAACAACAACAAACACAACTCACCTCAAAGTTTCACAAAGTACTAGAAATGATACTTTAAACTGAAGAGAGGAGTAAGCACCTGCAAAGAGATTCTAGATAGAAAGTAAGTGAATGTACAATTTGATAACAAACAAACCACAACTGAGAACGCAAAACAACAAAAATAACATCAGAATGACTGTAATCTAGACACTTTAGTTCACCTTTATTGGCTCTATTCTCCCAGGGTTCCACTGTCTCTAGAGCACTAAACAAATGGTACCCAATCAGGAACCTGAGGTTGGTATGAGATAAGAGAGTGAAGACTGTGACAGAAGGAGGTGAGTGAAGATTATGAGGCAGAAACCTGAGAAGGTTTTTTCTTATGTCAAACTTATGAGTCATTTTTAAAAATTATTATTATTACAGAAAGCAAGAGAACAAATATTAAAATCACAACTATTAGATTGCTTGTAAGTTGTTCATAATTATAGTCCTGGTTTCCTGAATAAGGAACTTTTAAAAGAAGTATAGAGGCTGCGGTGGCCCATGGTCAGGAAAGCCGTGCCTAGGTCACCTCCCTTGAATTAGTTTTGTGACAGCCAATAAAAGGCCATTTGAGTCTTATAACCGCTCAAGCTTTGGGATACAAGATGAAGCAAAATCCTACAAGAAACGCTGCCTACACCATGAATTGTGAAGATTATGTGCATGTGGTGGAATTTAATCCCGTTGAGAGCTGAGATTCAGAAAACCTAGTTGCATATGGCGGCAGTAATAATGTGGTTGTTGGGATGTGTACATATCAGGAGGAAGAAACAGATATTGAAGGGATTCAGTATAAAACACTTTGAACATTTCACCATGGAGTCCGAGTTGATGGCATTGCCTGGAGACCAGAAACCAGACTTGATACACTGCCTCCTGTAATCAAATTTTGTACTTCAGCTGCTGATATAAAGATTAGATTATTTACTTTAGATCTTCAAGATAAAAATGAATATAAGGTTCTGGAGGGCCACTCAGATTTCATTAATGATTTGGTGTTCCATCCCAAAGAAGACCAGGAAATCGAAAGTGTGAGTGACGACCACACCTGCAGGATTTGGAACTTAAAAGCTCACTTTCTTCTCCATTCTCCTGGAATGAGTGTATGCTGGCATCCTGAGGAACCGTTTGAGTTAATGGTTGCAGAGAAGAATGGAACAATCTGGTTTTATGATCTAATGCCCCAGCAGGCAATTTTATCTCTTCAGTCAGAACAGACACCATTAATGTCAGCACACTGGTGCTTGAAAAACACCTTCAAAGTTGGTGCTGTTGCAGAAAATGATTAGATTATTTGGGATATCACTCGGTCCAGGTGGTCTGCCATTAGTGAGACCTTGTTTGCAACTACTAGATATCCTGGGAAAATGGCCAGTCAGTTTCAGATTCATCATTTAGAACACTCTCAGCCCATCCTCATTGGCTCTATAGTTGTTGGATCTGGTCTTTCCTGGCATAGAACACTCCCACTGTGTGCAGTTGGAGGAGACCACAAGCTCTTGTTTTAGGTGACAGAAATATGATTTTCCTCTGTGTTTTTGATCCTATGCTTTATATTTTTAGTATATATTTTGGAAAAATCCTTATTTTTATATCAAACATACTGTGAATCTAGAAATGCCTCAGTTGATTTTTCTGATAAATAAAATGATAAAGACTTCTTGGGGAAAAAAAGAAGTATAGAACATGGTCTGAAACAATATTGAAAAGGCATATAAACAAAGGAAAAAGGTCACTGTTCAATTTTTGGTCACCTAGGATTTAATTTGGATTATTTTCAAGGTGCTTAAGAAAGAGAAGGGGGGGTGTTAATTATGCAGAAGAGGCATGGATGAACTAATTCCTTGAATGAATATAAACTAGATGGTCAAAATTTAAAATTGATAAAACAGGCATTTTCCCCATTCAGACAAAATTGGAAGTTAAAACAGAAAATTATGGCCGTGGCAACTCCTTCAGCTTCCTTACTGGAGTCTTCTTCAGATACATATTCTCTGTTGCTTGAAAATAACCCTGAAGCACAGCATGAGGAATATGACAATTTAATCTTAAATCCTCTCTACTTCCTGATGAGGATTTTGGAGAGTACATGAAAATGCTAAATTTACAACCTAGGGAAACTGGCTGTGGTGTTTTGAATAGGTTTTCCCCCTATAGACTCATGAGATTAAATACTTGGACCATAGGGAATGGCACTATTAGGAGGTGTGGCTTTGTTAGCAGGTGCACCCTTGTTGGAGGAAGTATGTCACCATGGGAGAGGGCTTTGAGGTCTTCTCTGCCTAAACTCTGCCCAGTGTGAAATCAAAGTCTCGTCCGTCCTGGCTACTTATGGGAAACAGTCCCTTTCTGCCCCTTGCAGATAAAGATGTAAAACTCTTGGCTCTTCCAACATCATGACTGCTTGCACACTGCCATGATTCCCACCACAATGATGATGGACTGAACCTCTGGAACTGTAAACTAGCTCTAATTAAATGTTTCTTTTATAAGAGTTGCCTTGGTCATGATGTCTTTTCACAGCAATAAAACACTAACTAAGACACTTTGATATGTTAGGAAAGGGAAACTCTTCAATTCTTCCTGACCTGATTGTGCTTTTGGTATTTCAAGTGTTATTTCAGCAAAAGCAAAATGCTTCCCTGTCTGGCCTATGCCTTTTGCCAGGGCAGATCATCAGTGTGTCTGCCCCTCTGAAGACCCCACAATCTGAAGGCCTCCCAGGAGGTACCCAGGTCAACAGACTCCACAGTCTGAAGGCCTTCCAGGGGATCTACTGCAGCCAGAGCCATAGGCCTCCCAGGAGATCTGCAGCAACCAAGTGACACAGGGAGCAGGCTCCCAACAGAGATACCCAGGCCAATTAACACCAGAGATAACCAGATAATGAGAGGCAAGAGCAAGACCCTAAGGACAGAATCCAATATACTTTGGCAGCATCAGAACCCAGTTCTCCCACCACAGCAAGCACTGGATGCCCCAACACACCTGAAAACCATGATGCTGACCTAAAATCCTATCTTATAAGGATAATAGAGTCTTTTAAGAGTCTTATAAGTCACTAAAAGAAATATAGAGAAACACAGGGAAACAGGTAGAAGCCCTCAAAAAGGAAACAAATCTCTTAAAGAAATATAGGGAAACACAATCAAACAGCAGAAGGAATTAAATAAAGCAGTCCAAGACCTAATAATGGAAGTAGAAGCAGTAAAAAAAAAAAAATCACAAATGGAGGCAACCCTGGAAATGGAAAACCAAGGGAAGAGGTCAAGGAGCTACAGATACAAACATCAACAACAGAATACAAGAGATAGAAGATAGAAGATACCATAGAGGATATTGCCACAATGGTTAAAGAAAATACAATGTGTAAAAAAAATTTCTAACCCCAAACATCCAGGAAATCCAGGACACAATGTAAACACCAAACCTAAGAATAATTGGAATAGAAAAGAGCAAAGATTCTCAGCTCAAAAGGCCAGAAAATATCTTCAGCAGATTCACTGAAGAAAACTTCCTCAATTTGAAGAAAGAGATGGTCATAAATGGGCAAGTTCCCCATAGAGCACCAAATAAATTGGACCAGAAAAGAAAATTCTCTCATCATAATAATCAAAACAGTAAATGCACAGAACAAAAAAAAATTATATTAAAAGTGGTAAGAGAAAAAGGCCAAGTAACATATAAAAACAAACCTATCAGAATTACACCTGACTTCTTAACAGAGACCCTAAAAGCCAGAAGAACCTGGACAAAGGTCACGCAGACCCTAAGAGAGCACAAATGCCACCTGAGGCTACTATACCCTGCAAAACTCTCAATCATCATAGATGGAGAAACCAAATTATTCCATGACAAAACTAAATTTAAGCAATATCTACCTACCAATCAAGCCATACATGGGATTCTATAAGGAAGACTCCAAAACAAGGAGGATACCTACACCAAAGAACAAACAAGAAATTAATCATCTCACAACAAACCCAAAAGGAGTCATAAACACATAATGCCACCTACAGCAACAAACATAGCAGGAGCTAACAGTCCCTTGTCTTTGGTTTTTTTTTCAATAACAACAGATTCAATTACCAATAACTAACAGATGCAGTATGTAAGCACAATCCTCCATTTTGGTGCATACAAGAAACACACCTCAATGACAAAGACAGATACTACCTCAGAATAAAAGGCTGGGAGAAAGGCTTCCAAGCAAATTGTCCCAAGAAACAAACAGGAGTTGCCATTCTAATATCCAATAAAATAGATATTTTTATTAGTTATTTAATTCATTTATATATAAAATGTTATCCTCCTTCCTGGTTTCCCCTCCAGAAACACCCTATCCCATCCCCCGTATCCCTGCTTCAAAAATTATCAAGCGAGATGGAGAAAGCCACTTCATATTCACCAAAGGGAAAATCTACCAAGAGAAAGTCTCAATTCTCCATATCTATGCCCCAAATGCAAGGGCACCCATTCATAAAACAAACAAACAAATAAACAAACAAAAACAACTTTACTAAAGTGCAAAACACCCATTGAATCTCACACAACAATAGTGGGGAAACTTTCAACACCCCACTTTGACCAATAGACAGGTCATTGATACAGAAACTAAACAGAGAAACAGTGAAACTAATAGAGGTTATGAATCAAATGGATTTAACAGATATATACAGAACGTTTCACCATAATAAAAAAGAATATACCTTCTTCTCATCACCTCATGGTACCTTCTCCAAAACTGACCATATAATCGGTCACAAAACAAGCCTCAACAGATACAAGAAGATTGAAATAATTCTATGCATCTTATTAGGTTACCACAGACTAAGGCTATATTTCAATAACAATAAAAACAACAGAAAACCCACATATCCATGGAAACTAAACTCTCTAGTCAATGATAACTTGGTCAGGGATGAAATAAAGAAAGAAATTAAAGATTTCCTAGAATTCAATGAAAATGATGACACAGCATATTCAAACTAATGGGACACAATGAAAGCAGTGCTAAGAGGAAAATTCATAGCACTAAATGCCCTCCTAAAGAAATTTAAGAGATCCTACACTAGCAACTTAACAGCACACCTGAAAGCCCTAGAACAAAAAGAAACAAACATACCCACTAGGAGTAGACTGGAGGAAATAATCAGACTTAGACCCCAAATCAACCAAATAGAAACAAAGGGAATGACATAAGCAATAAAAAAAGAAGACCCCTGCGATCTCTCAGATACTGAGCCACCAACCAGGCAGCATACACAAACTGGTCCGAGGCATTGGACACATATAAACCAGAAGAGTGCCTGCTCTGGCCTCAGTGTGAGATGAGGTACCTAACCCTCAATGGACTTGAGGCCTCAGGGAGTGGGGAGTCTTGGCTGGGGTGGTAGTAAAGGAAACATCCTCTTGGAGACAGGGGGTAGGAGGAATGGGATGAGGAACTGAGGGAGGGCAGACTAGGAGGGGGTGCTGGACTGTAAAAAAAATAAAAGTTAAAAAAAAAAGAGAGCAAAATGCTCATCATGATTAGACATGGGAATAACAAAAGATTTTTTTACATACTTGCGCTTCCTAAGAACCTACTGCTCCATATTGTTATAATTATGTTTTTGGTTGCAGCAATACTGTACAATGGTTGCCATGTGATTTTCATTTAATTGCTAAAATGGTTCTTAGCCCTTCCCAGTTTCTTCAATAACAAATGTGGCTTACAGATGACACCCCTAAATTCCTTAACTTTATCTTCAGTCCCTAGACTATATCTGTCCCAGTAGATTTTTCAATCAACTGCAGACAACTCCAAAACTGCCGGAGTGTGCCAGCCCCAGATGTTCATGGAACCTGTGTCCGAGACTCTTTCAAAGTGGCCTGGACTTCCCAGCTCCATACAGTTCTCAAGAACTTCTGCAGTGATTAAACCAGATGCCCCTCAGCATGAGCTCCTCAGCCCCTTCCTGGTTTTGTCCGACATTCCAGCCTTCCTGGACACTAACAACACCAATTTCAGGAGGAAATAATTATAGAAGAGATTGTGCTGCCACTTTTTTATTATCAAAAAAGCCTGAATAATCTTTAAAATTAAATGGAAATGTAAACACCACATGCTCAAATCTTTGGAACTCAATGAAGGTAGTCCTAAGAGGAACATTTATGCCACTAAATGCTTACATCAATAAGTTTGGGAGATCTCAAGTAAGTAACTTAAAGATGCACATTATGATCGTTAAAAAAAAATAAGCAGAAGTATAAAACAAACCTAAAAAAGTAGATGGGAAGTGAGGGAAGACTCAAGCCAATAAAGTCAAAGAAAAAGAAGACAGAAGAATAGCTATAGGGCCTGGAGTGACGGCTCAGTATTTAAGAGCAATTCTTCCTCTTCTTGAGGATCAAAGTTTGTTCAGTACTCACTCCTGGTTCCTCACAAAAGCCTGCAACCTCAGTTCCAGGGCATCTGATGCCTTCTGGCTATCACAGGCACCAGAATACTTGTGGCATATACTCCCACAAGCATATATCATTGTTTAAAAAAAATACTTTTTAGAATGGATCCTAATGAAATCCAAAAATTATTTGAGTTTATCTTAAGAACCTATTTTCCAATAAATTGAAAACATCTAAAGGAAATTAATAATTTTTTAGATGCTACTAAACTACTATAAGTGAACCAACATAAAATAATAATTTCGACATACCTACAACTAACAATGAAGTTGAAGCAGTAATAAAATCCTCTTAAGGAAACGACGACAAAAATAAAACAGATGACTTCACTGTACTATCTACCAGTCCTTCAAAGAAAATTTATACCAATATAATTCAAATTACTTTGCAAAACAGAAAAGAAGCACTGGTACTAAACTTTTTTAAAGCCAGTATTATTCTGATATCATAAGTAAAATAAAGATCACAGAGAAGCAAATTAAAGACAAATCTCCCTGATGAACAAAGATATAAGTTTTCAATAAAAAACCTTCAAATTTGAATTAAGATCCCTATTTTTAAAAATCATAGATCACAACCAAGTTGGCCTCATTCTAGGAAATGCAGAGCAAGCCCAATAAGCACAGATCAATGAACAGAATTCAACACATAAATATGCTAAAGGACAGAAATCACATGATCATCTCAATACAGAAAATGACTTTGACAACATCCAACATTCCATTTTTTCTTATTTATTTACACTCCAGATTTTATTCCACCCTTCCACCCTCTGACTGTTCCACATCCCACACCTCCAACCCACCGCCCTGTCTCCACGAGGCTGTTCCTACCCCCCTAGCCTCCACCCCACCTGACCTCTAAACTCCATGGGGCCTCCAGTCTCTTGAAGGTTAGGTGCATCGTCTCTGATTGAACACAGACCCAGCAGTCCTCTGCTGTATATGTGTTGGGGGACTCATATTAGCTACTATATGCTGCCTTTTTGGTGGTCCATTGTTTGAGAGATCTCAGGGGTCCAATTAATTGAAACTGCTGGTCCTCCTACATGGTCGCCCTCCTCCTCAACTTCTTTCAGCCTTTCCCTATTTCAACCACAGGGGTTAGCAGTTTCTGTCCATTGGTTGGTTGCAAATATCTGCATCTGACTCTTTCAGAGTTGCTCGTTGGGTCTTTTGGGGGGCAGTCATGATAGGTCCCCTTTTCTGAGCACTCCATAGCCTGAGTAATAGTGTCAGGCCTTGGGACCTCCCCTTGAGCTGAATCTCTCTTTGGGCCTGTCACTGAACCTTCTTTTCCTCAGGCTTCTCTCCATTTCTACCCCTGCAGTTCTTTCAAACAGGAACAATCATGGGTCAGAGTTTTGACTGTGGGATGGCAACCCCCACCCTCATTTAATGCCCTGTCTTCCTGCTGGAGGTGGGCTTTATAATTTCCCTCTCCCTACTGTCAGGCATTTCATCAGAGTCTCTCACCTCCCAGTTGTCTGTTGCATTCTGAAGGTTCCCCCCTACCTCCTATCTCCTTAGATTGCCTATTTCCATTCTTTCTGCTGGCCCTCAGGTCCTTTTCCCTCAGCGAATACCAGATCAGGTTCCCCTCTTCCCTGACCCCAGTTCACTTTCCCTGCCACATCTCTCCTTCCCTCCAGACCTATTATCTCTTTCTTCTCCCTCCCCAGTGGGACTGAGGTGTCCTCACTTGGGCCCTTCAGCTTGTTGATCTTCTGGAGTTCTGTGGACTATATCTTGGGTATTCTGTACTTTTGTGGGAGGGAGCTAATATCCACTTATTAGTGAGTATATGCCATGCATGTCCTTTTGGGTCTGAGTTATTTCACTCAGGATGATATTTTCTAGTTCCATCGACTTGCCTGCAAAACTTAGCATGTCCTCGTTTTTAATAGCTGAGTAGAATTCCATTGTGTAAATTAACCACATTTTCTGTATCCATTCTTCTTTCATGGGACATCTGGGTTGTTTCCAGCTTCTGGCTATCACAAATAAGGCTATGAACATAGTGAAACACTTGCCCCTGTGGCATGGTAGGGCATTTTTGGGGTATATTCCCAAGAGTGGTATTGCTGGGTCTTCAGGTAGATCTATTTTCAATTTTCTGAGGAACCTCCAGATTGATTTTCAGAATGGTTTGTACCAGTTTGCAATCCCACAAGCAATGGAGGACTGTTCCTCTTTCTCCACAACATCACCAACATGTGTTGTCACCTGAGGTTTTGATCTTAGCCATTCTGATTGGTGTAAGGTGGAATCTCAGGGTCATTTTGATTTGCATTTCCCTGATCACTAAGGACTTTGAACATTTCTTTAGGTGCTTCTCGGAGAGTTTCCAGGGACTTAACCACCAACCAAAGAGTACACATTGAGGGACCTGTGGCTCCAGCAACATATGTAGAAGAGGATGACCTTGTTGAACATCAGTGTGAGGAGAAGCCCTTGGTCTTGTGAAGGCTCGATGCCCCAGTGTAGGGAAATGCCAGGGCGGGGAGGTGGGAATGGGTGGCTGGGTTGGGGAGCAACCTCATAGAAGCAGAGGGAGGATGGAATAGGGGGATTCAGGAGGGGAAACCAGGAAAGGAGATAACATTTGAAATGTAAATAAATAAAATATCCGATAAAAAAGAAAAAAACCAACAAAAACGAAAACACAAACTATTGCTTATTGTAGCTTGTATGATCTTATATATAAAAGACTTAATGATTCCACTAAAAGTCTCTTAGTCCTGAGAGACATTTTCAAAATAGCAGTATAAAAATATAGCACAGAAAAATCAGTAGCATTTCTATGTGCCACTGTCAAATATACTGACAAAGAAATTAATAAAACTATTTAACAGTAACTACTAAAACTAACATACCTGGGAATAAACCTAACCATGAGTATGAAATACTGCTATATGAAAATTTTAAGACATCTAAAACTGATATTAAGAAAAACACTAATAGATAGCCTTCTCATGCTCATGAATTAGAACAACTAATATTATGAAAATGACCATTTTTCTAAAGAAAATCTACATGTTCAGTGTAATCTCAATCAAAATCCTAAGGAAATTCTTCACAGATGAAAACAAAACAGAACTGCAATTTTAATTTTTTTAAAAACCTGTTTCTAATGGTGGTTCTTAAATGCTTTAATCTCCCTTTTAGCCCACCACCCACCAGAAGTAGTGGGAAAGAAAGAAGTAGTGGGAGGCAGTGGACCTATTTAGACAGGTTCTTTGGAATAGCTCCTGTCTGTATTGTCTGGAAATCTCAAGTTCAGTTTACAGGTTACCAGCAGCAGCTCGATCCACTAGAAAATACTCCACTGATACACCAGCAGTCTGGTTCTGTAGAGTTGGGATAGCAAACATGAATCAGCAGTGGTGGCACTACCTAGCAGAGACAGTCAGGCCTTAGCCTGGGCACAAGTCAGCAGGAACAACCAGGAGGAACCACAGGAGAATTTCTCAGCTGTGCCTCTCAGCAAAGCAAAGGTCAGCCAAGATATAAGACCAATAAGCATTGCAAAGCTAGCTCTATAAACAAGTGTAGCTCAGGAAGCAGAACATGGCATCAGCAAAAGTGTTGAGGCTTGGTGCCAGTCTCTGGATGACCCTTCTTTCAATCTCTGCTTCATTTTTGTCAGTGCATTTCTTTTAGACAGGAACAATTCTAGGTTAAAAAATTTGAAGATGGGTGGATGGCCCCATGTCTTAAATGGGGGCCATGTCTATCTACTAAAGGTGGTCTCTTGACCCATCTTCTTGCTCCTAACAAATATTTATCTAACTGCAGAAACATTTTCACATCCATGTTTTGATGGGTTTTGTCAACTTTACATATACTAGAATCACTACAAAAGAAAGAATTTCAACCAAGAAATTGCTTCCATTGGATTGACCTAAGGGGCATTTTATTGATTAGTGATTGATTGGAGCACCCAGCCCACTGTTGGGAGAGATGCCCTAGGAAGAAAGTCCTGAGTTCTGTAAAAAGCAAGAAGAACACATCAGTAAGCAGCACTTCTCCATAGTTTCTGCCTCTGCTCCAGCTTGAATGACTGCCTTGGTTTCCCTCAATTATCAGCTATAACCTACAGGATAATATAAAACTTCTGTTCTCCAAGTTGCTTTTGGTCATGGTATTTATCATGGCAACGGGAAATTGTTGTTAGGATCATAGGGTGTTGCTTTGAAAAACCTGACCATATTTTGTTTTGTTTTGTTTTTTTTATTATTGTTTGGGGGAACATAGGGTGAGTATTGTGGAAAGATTTTGGAGCTGTAAACCAGAAAAAAAAAAGCCATCAAATTCTCAGAGATTCTTAAGTAGTTAAGTAATTACAAAGCTTGGAAAATAGAGAGATGTAAATGTTGGAGGCCTGGCTTATAAAATTCTAGAGGAAAACAAAGACTTTCAGGGATGTTCATATAATGTTTCTGGTCAGTGAAGGTTAAAGAATCAGCTCTGATTATCAAGATATCAGTATCATTGAGGAAGAATATTCTGTAAATATTTCTTTGAGGTCAGCACACGGTAGAGATGGTCCAGATAGTGGCCAAGTCTGCATCCCAAGCTGACACCTAGATATTGATATTGTGTAAGAATCTTCTACACAGTACTAGTTTTTGGAGGCAGGGATGCTTCAGGGTCAAAGAAGTCACAAAGAGCATCTGAGGCTTAGCATTATCAGAGGTCAGGAGAGGCCATTAGTGAAAGCACAGCCTTAGGTACAATGGAGACCCCCAACATGCTTAAACTGTGTTGACAACCAAAGACAGTGATAGGTTAGTAGGCTCAGGCATTCTCCACCCTGTGACAAGCTGTCTGCACTGTATATGGCAGCACCAGAGATCAAGAATGGGTCAAAGATGTCAAACATTGCTTACAGATATTTCCTTTGCTGTGTACAAATCCATGGAGGTGGAAACAGCTCTCTACATTAGCTGCTCTTGTTATCATTGACAAACACCAGCAATGTGTCATAGCAGAGACAATACTCCTCTCCTGTTTTTACCTCATACTCCATTCTTTTAATCATGTATAACCTGATAGTATAAAAAAACAAACAAACAAACAAATAAAACAAAACAAAAAAAACTGAAAGTGGTTCCAAAGTGTTTATTTACCTCTAGTTCTCATTCTCTTAGGAACATTTTATTGCCATTTTCAGTTATAACTTCCTGTCAGCACTATTCAGGTGAAAATTCTAATTATTCCCTTCTAACTTTGGTCCTTCAGATGTGAACAGCATTCTCAAACTCAGGGTGGGTTTATCGTCATTTTCACTCCCATTTATCTCCTACATAAAACATGGGAACCTAAACTAAGTAGAAAATGAATACTAAAAAGAGAAAAACAAATGAAAATTAGGATAGGAAAAACAACAAAGAAAATCCAAAAATAGAATTGTAAGTCTAAATTGAGTTATAGAAACAATTACACGAAACACAACAGTCTGAAATTACCAATTAAAAGACATAGATTGATACAATGGCTAAAACCAGGATCCAGCTGTAAACTACCAAGGAAGAGCCTATTTTAAAACAGTAAACTATGGATGCACTAAAAAAAAAAAAAAAAAAAAAAAAAGAGAATGTGAAGATCCTCTATACATAC
This sequence comes from Arvicanthis niloticus, assembly GCF_011762505.2. Classification (NCBI taxonomy): domain Eukaryota; kingdom Metazoa; phylum Chordata; class Mammalia; order Rodentia; family Muridae; genus Arvicanthis; species Arvicanthis niloticus. Next base: position 46,126,092 of record NC_047665.1, on the reverse strand, counting down.
GTAAATGGAAGGAGTGCCATACTGCTGAGTAAAAATTAGGTAAAAGAGGATTCAGAGGAAGAAAATTGTAAATAAACTCAATAGCCTACATGTTTGTATACCTAGCAACAAATAAAGGTTCCAAATTGAGGAGAGGATGATGAAAATGGTAAGAGGGTTGAAGAAACAGTTTAGCGGTCAAGAGTGCTTCCTACTCTTTTAGAGTAACCAGGTCCAGTTCCCAGCATCCATAAGGCTATAACTGCCTATAAATCTAACGTTTTAGATAGAATCTAATACACACTGCTGTACTTCTCAGGCTCCTGCCCACATGTTATACACATACATCCATTCAGACAAAAAATATATAAGTAAATTAATTCTTGGAATGTTTTTAAAAGAAATAATAGAAGAAATTATAGTTGGAGTCTTCAGCCCCTCTTTCAATAACAAACAGGTAGAAACAATATTTATAAAGAAATAGAGAACAAAATAACCCTATAGTCAAGTTGATCTAACCAATACTGATGGTTATGTTCCAACTAATTGCTAAAACACTTTTAAATACATTATAAAAATATAAATGCAAAAATTTTAAATATAAATAATAAATAATTTTAAAATTTAACTTCTTTCCAATGTGAATCAACATTTTCCAGGACAAACTATACTCTTGGTCATAAACAAACTTAGTAGTTTAAAATAAAATGATGCAAAGTATGTTTTCAAGCCATGATAGAATTAAAGTTAAAAAAATCAAGAATAGGAAGAAAATAATAAAAATCTCCAAACTGTTAAAAGTAAGAGGCATCTATATAAATAGTCAAAAGGTCAAAGAGGAAATCAAGGAAAAATTAGAAAATAAACTAGATAAAATGATGCGAAAATTGGTTGATGCAGTTCAAACAGCTTCTAGAGGCAAGTTTATGACATCAAATGACTGTTCTAGTAGATGCCCAGAAGCCAACTCTGCTTAAAGTATTTATCTACCACAGAGAGAAGTTCTGGGGTGGAGACACGGAGAAAATCAGCTTGTGTATTCAGACTTTGTCAGACTTCAAGACAATAGGAGCAAGCTTAGAAAAAAATGTCACTCAGTAAGTCTACAGCAGAATATAATGGAAAGCATGTTTTATTCTAAAAGTTCTTGGCCAAAATGAGCTCCATTGAAAGCTTGCCCCTGTTCACTTTCATTCAGAGGGTAAAAATGACAGGACTTTGAATTGGGGCATATTCAGGTTCACACCTGGCATCTTTATTTTACTTGTTATATTAGCAAAATGTACTTGAGTCCGTGTCACAGAGCAGACTCTCAATAAATGAAAGATACTACTTCATGAGTGGGTAGAAAGAGACAAAGTTAACAGAAAAAAAATTGACTATTCTTGTCTCTATCTTTCCTATATTTAGTGGGGGAAACCTAATTAGATGGCATTCCCCCTTTGCAATTTGCAAAGTGTGGTCTGGACCCACTGGGTTTTAGAAACCTGCTTCCCAGAGCAGAGCTGCCAGCCTACGGTAGAACTAACATGAATTTTTCCTCCACCTTCCATCCATCATTGGAACTTGGTGGCAATCTTAAGAAGGAATGAAATGACCAAAACTTGGTAGTAAAAGAAGTCAAATGAACTCCATCAACTGGAGCATCTCTTATTTAACCATCCAAAGAAGCCTGGCTGCACACTGTAATTTAGATTGTCAGGAAGTCCCAGGAGGGGCCTTAGGAGAATGATTTAATCCAGCAGGCTGTTTGCTTTACCCTCCAAGTCTACAAAGCTTGGCAATCTATGGCTAGAAACTGCTACACATCTGCTTCCCTGGGGGGTGCTTGCACACACAGTGGGCATTCTCTGAGAGATGTGTGAAGTGCTTTGGGTGAAGTGGGCATTACCCCAGCAGACAGCCCTCTGGCAAGGGCATTTCTCAGCTTCCTATGGCAATGCACTCTAGTGACTGTATCTCAAGACTTTCCTGCCAGGTAGGATCTTCTTACACTGCATACATCTCTGGTATTCCCACTTAAGCCTACATCCTCTGGGAGAAACTGAACAGCTGGTCACCCTTCTGTGTATAATTATCCTTCCAGAAAGCAAACACTTGGCTGCTGGTATTTCTAACGCATATTAGTATTCTTGGCCCTGCCAGAATTCTTAATGAAGGATGCCATTGCTTCCCATATTCCGAGAGAATGAGGCAGATGAGTTGTTTACCACATGTGTGTGAAATAAGAAATTTATCATCTTGAGAACTATTTGTATGGATATTGTTCACAACCTGACTACAGATCTGTTGCTGTCTGGAACACTGGCTCCTCAGCTTGTAAACTGCCTAATGCAAATGTCCTCCTCCCCTTCTCTGCCTTGTGCCACCAATTTTTCCTCAATCTGCTGAGTTGCAGAAGCTTCCCTCTCTATGGGTTTGTAAGAGCTATGCAGTCATGCCATATCATATTTCATTAGCATGCCTGTCTTGAAGGCTTCCTGCCACAGTGGCTTTCAAATCCTTAGATCACTTGCTTTCCAATCTGCTCCAATGAATAGGCTTTTCTTGAATTACTTTGACTAGGCAGTAATTCAGTACTGAACAATCCATAAGTATCAGTCATAATTTTGTCAGCAGCTCTACTGTAATCATTCTCTTCTCTTTTCAAATGGTGGTCCTCACACTGGAGTATGCATTTAGATTACTCTTTGAAAATATAGGTGAACCACCATAGTCCTTGCTCTGATGAACCAAAGTGGTCAGGAAATAGAACTCATTTCTTATAAAGAGAATGCTTACAGCTAGATTCTGAACTGGCCAATGGTACATGCTTGCGATTAGGCATGCGTCAGCATCACTTGGTCAGGGACAGAGTGTAAAACATGCAGACTACCGGATCCACTGCAAAGACATAATTTAGCACATCTTGGTGGAGTACAAGTTTTTCTATTTATAGTAAATTGCATCTGAACCTATGGTTTTAGACTGTATTTGGGGGATGACATTTTCAGAAAATCTCTAAATTTGGCATTTGGTATAGACTTAATTATTTTTACAAGGAAAAGGAGAATGTGGGCATCATGGAGATGTTTCATTCATAGTGAATTCATCTGAGTAATCTGATGACTAGTAGAGAACTGAAATGGTCCCTGTGGTTTATGATTGGTAAAACCCAAACATCAGGATGGGAACCTTACAAGACCCCAAATCAAGCAAAAACAAATAGAGTTAAAGTAGAGGTAAAGGGTAGAAAGAGGAGAAAATAATCTGGAAGCACTCAGGGTTAGTCTGGGCACCTGGCTTGCCATGCACAGTGCTGTTACACAGGTTAGCTTTTTGTCTGCTTGACAAAGTTACAGTCTTCTGGGAAGGAACATCAATTAAGAAAATTCCTTCATGAGCTAGGCATGTAGGCGAGTCTGGCGAGCATTTTCTTGATTAATGACTGATGTGGGACGGGCAGAATACTTTGGATGGTGCTACCCTTAGGTAATTGGTCCTGTGTGTTAAACAAGAAAGTATCTTATTTAGGATTTCTATTGATGTAATAAAATACCATGACGAAAATCAACTTGGAGATGAAATAGTTGTTTTACCTCACAGTTTGTAGACAAGCATCCAGAGAAATCAGGGCAGGACCTCATGGCAGAAACTTGGAGACAGGAATTGGTAACTAATGCAGTTACTAATGATGGAAGAGTGCTGCTTATTGACTTGCCCTCTTGTAAGTCTCTATCAGGGCCATTTGTATAATGGTCTGAATTATAAATATGTAGTTTCTGGCCATAGAGGGCTGAATAATCAGTTATGATTAACAACAGACCAGAACCACTGAAATGAAACCTTTGCTTTACAGAGACAATCAGTATTATCTGGGGCTGAAAAACTAGCTATAAACAATAAGAGATCAATAGCACTGAGGCAAAATCTTCTACGAAGTATTTTCCTTGAGTCAGCAAAATAGATGTGGCAGAGAAAATGAAAGGTGTGTCCCAAGCTGGGAACCAAACTTGGTAAATACATAAATGTTTCCTACATATTTTGACTTGTTTTGGAAGCATGACAGCTACAGGGCTAGGGACCACAGAGAGCAGCTGAGTCTTCACATTAGGAAAGGCCAAGAAAGGCCATTGGTTAAGGCCAGCCTCTGTTGCAGTGGAAACTTCAGGGGTAAAGGAGGGTTGGAGAATAGCAAAGCTTGGCATCAGGAGACAAAATTGGAATCCCTGAATATAGACCAGGTGGCCACTCATAAAGGTAAAGCCTCAGTTGTAGTGGAGGTCCTAGGATTTGAAAAGATTATGTAGAAAAAAATTTAGCCTTGGCATTGTGTGGCAGAATTGGAGTTGCTGAATAGACCATTACTGTTGAAGGTGTAACCTCTGTTGGGGTAAAATCCCTAGCCTCCTGGAGCCCAGAAGATCAGGTATGAGTTCCAGATATTGCACACTGAGTTTTCAACACTGTTGTGTTTTGGTTTTGCTATATTTTCTTAGCAAATATTCTTTTGTAATGATAGAAATTTAGGGATTTGATCTCAAAGTATGTACAGCAAGGTGAAGGAGCTTTTGAACTGATTCACTACAAACTTTCAGACAGAAGTACTTAGTTCTGGGACCTACCACTTTTATATTAGAATAAATGTATGACCCAAAGTATAAAGAAGAGTCAACCAATTAAAGATAAATTTTCATGTTGTTCTAATGACTTAAAAACAGTTCTGATTTCCAATTCTTTTAATTCCATCAGATACTTTTAAAACAAGTTTTAAAATATTTCAATTTATTTTCAAAATTTTATCCCTCTACAGTGTGGTTTCTTTCTTTCTTCTTTCTTCCTTCCTTCCTTCCTTTCTTTCTTTCTTTCTTTCTTTCTTTCTTTCTTTCTTTCTTTCTTTCTTCTTTCTTTCTTTCTTTCTTCTCTCTCTCTCTCTCTCTCTCTCTCTCTCTCTCTCTCTCTCTCTCTTTCTTTCTTTCTTTCTCAGACATCTCAGAAACTTGGGGAAAATTGCATTAGAGTAATAGTCATGAACCATCAAGATCTGCCAGGTTCTTCCATCTCTGATGTTATTCTGTGGATTCCTCAACCTTCATCAAGTTCCAATAACTGGTACTTGTGTCCAATTAAGATTCACCAAATAGGCTTCCCACTCTCTACTATTGTCTGTCATGTTGGCCACCACATCTACTAATATCAAAACCTCAACAAAGACAATACCGTATGACACTTATTATATGGTATACATGGAGATATCTGTATTTTATTTTGTTTATCCCAAATAGGTGAAAAATTTAGTGAGATAATTGAGAATAATTTGTTCCTGATTTTATGAGGGCAAGGGAGTAAATCTGATGGAGGTGAAATTGTAAAACCATTCAAATGACTGAGGCAAAGCTGTATGTGCTCAGAAATGTATATTCTCACTGATAAAAGCATTTTTTTGTAATTATATCTTCCTCAGATTTAATCACCCAAAGATGCTACCCAGGTCTTCTGACAGTGGATTTCTAGATACCCACTCATGCCTAAACATACCCAAGGCTTATACTCAAAGTTAAAAAGGCAAAGAAAGTAAAGATAGTATCAGTGATACTATTCATGTCCGAAGTGATGGATATTTATGCAATTACTGACCCAACTTTGTATCAGAAAAATAGAAAAACATTTCCCATAAAATATTTAATAGTAAATATTTGAACTTTGCAGTCTATCTGTTCTGCATCAAAATTACTAAACACTTTTATTGTAGCCTTAAAGTACCCATTGACAATATGGAAATAAGTGGACATGTCGATGTTCCAGGAAGATTTTATTTCTAAAAATAGGCCGGGTTTCCTCAGCAGGCTGTATTGTACCAACCTCTGTTCCATGTGATAAAAATATTTCAAGTTTTTCTTAAAGTATAAGTGAAATGCTTGCAATTCATTTTTTTTCTAAAGCACATACTGAAAAACAACACATATGCTTGGGATTTTGTTGCTCTTGTTTTGGATATTCCATTCAGATGTCAATGATTTATATTTAGGAGCTGCTGAAACATGCCTTTCTGGTCTCACACAGCAGTAAGCTTGCAAGTTTATGATATGAAGAGTCTGGAAAATGTTTATTTAATGCAGTCATTCTGCCAAAGCTAAGTAGGTGTTTCTCAACTTCCCTCCCAAACATGAAAATTAAACACAGGATTAACTCTACATCATGCACACAGGAAAAGATAGTGAAGTTGCCTGCTTCTTTCAGTGTTCCTTTAATGCCTAGCAGTTCCTTCAACCCAAACATTCTTGAGTACAGTTTAGACCAAGAGTTTTTCATCTCTTCTTTCAGTAAGTTAAGTGCTCTTCTTTTCTTCTCCACACATAGCTCTAGTCTTTGGTAACTATCTAAAAATCTACACATATGCATAATTAACTTAATGAAATAAAAGTGAAGAAGTGAATACATACACAAGTGTATCATGTAAGTGGGTCTCAAGACTGGAGACATGGTTCAGCTTCCCTATCAACATGCAATAAAGCATGAGATATGCAGCATGAGTCTGAAATCATTCCTTGATATCTGCATGCTCATATATTTGAAGACTTGATCCCCAGTTAATAACACTGTTTGAGAAACATTAGGAGGTATAGCCTTGTTGGAAAAGGTGTGCCACTGGGGGCAAGCTTTAGAGTTTCAAAAGATGTGTACTATCCCAGTGTCTCCCTTTCTTTGCCTATGATTTACTCTAGATGTGACTTCTCAGCTACTTCATGCCCACCTGCCTGCTCCCATGCTCCCTCCACCCCCATGATGGTTATAGAGTCTAAACTTTCTAAAAATCATAACCTCTAAATTAAAAGCTTTGTAAAAGTAGCATTGGTCATGGTGTTTTATCACAACATTAGAAAGTAACTAAGACATTGATGTGTCTGATAAAAGCTAGGAATAAGGTTATTTTCACAAGAAAAAAATTTTACTTAATAAAAATACTGTAAAATTGAGAACAAAAGAAGTGAAATTTATGAGCAGAAACTTGGTTGAAAAATTATACCAAAAAGCAAATTTTTTTCTTTTTAGATTTCCAACTATGTATTTAACAGGAAACGAGTTTATAAGTAATACAATTATTCACAAGAATTCTCATAACAATTCTGCAGATTTTTCTTGTCTGGGGAATATGCTAGGAATGTCCTCTTCACAAGATTCTTAACCTGTAGCTAGCCTGCCTGGGCTTGCTCACCTGTAAACAGCCTCCCTAAAGTGGATGTGTAAGCTCTGCCCCACCCCACAAGCACCTTCAGATCTGTTTACCTTTTTTTTTTTTTATTTTTTATTTATTTTTTGTACTCCTGAGAGCAGAAACACCATTTTCATACCTTGTAAACAACAGAAAAGCCACAGCGAGTGTGACTTATATCCAGAATCTAAACACATGGAAAGACCCACTAACACCAATCACCTTTATCTAAAGATCTATACTTTTTTTCCTCTAAGGGACTCTGGTGTGAAATCCAAAGAAACAGGTTGAAGAAAACCATCACACTCTCTTGAATGAGTCATTGCCATGGTGCGAGAGAGACGGCTAAAGGAGGAAAACAGCAGAGAAAGGGGAACTGAAGGAAGAAACCATGAAACATGGAGAAAGATTTAAGGCCGTAAAATCAGAAAGACCTAATGCTTTGGATAGTTTGTAAAATAAAAGAATACCACTAAAGAGAAGATGGCCCTTGAACATTCTGTAAATTATTTCACAATAGAAAGGGAATATGACATGAAAGAAAAAATAAACGTGAGAGAGGGAAACAAAGAAATCACTGTAATTATTGGAATAGAAAAGGAGAAATAAGAGAGAAAAGGCAAGAAATGGTGAGAGACAAAGAGAACGATAGGGAAAGAGACCTTATTCAGACCTAGTTCAAGGTTAGATAGTAGAGAGAATTTATAAACACTGTATTGGAACTGCTAGTGGATGACTGGTGACTACACAGAGGATGAGCTTTATCTGCTAGTGTTGACTACAGATGACATGAAGTGGGAGGGGCTTTGATCCCGAAACTCATTTTCCTTCATTAGGGTATCTTAGTTGAAATCAAACCCCTGCCCCCCCTCTAAAGCAAATTCCCTCAAGACCACAGAATAATATATAGAACTTGGAGGGTTTTTTTCTGTAAGCAGTTAAATGAATGTTCTCCAGCCTTTTTTGTATTTCCTCCTGAAAGAGAATTTTAAGAAGGTGGTCCTGACACACAAGCCACAATTTAATGATGAGGGCAAGGGAAATGGCCAGCTGTTGTATCACCGGATTGTACTGATGAAACTAAAGTCCTTACACAACCACCCTGCAAATGGCATTGAGATTATGGAACTCTACTTCCTATAGATGTCCCATTAGCATAACAAGGAATAAAATTCATAGAAAATGTGCTTTTACTGAGGCCTCCAAAAAATCCAATATTTAATGGCTAAACTCATTACTCAGAGAATGTCTTTTCATCTTCTAAGCACAGATTATAACAGAAGAAATCTTCCTTCTGTGATGCTCTGATGAAAGCAGCTCCACCACACTGCCAGGTGTATTTGGCACACATATGATAATGTATGAAGTTATGCAGACAGTATAGTGAACATATGTCCTAAAGAGCCTAAAAGCGATGAAAAGAGTGGGAAGAGTCCCTGAGATGAGGAGAAAATGGAGAGAGAACTCTGACAGTCAGCCGATATGGCCAAGAAACAATAAGCTACGGGGGCAAACATGAGTGGCTGTTTTCATTACAATTGTAACTTTATGAGTTCTTCTGAAACCCACATTTGACCTCTGTTCTGAAATTAGGTCTGCACTGCTCTTAGTAAGCATAATACCAAAAATTAAGATAAATAACTATCTTCAGGGTCTGGATTAGAAGAGGGATTTGAAGAAAGGCTCTAATCTCTCATATGTGCATCCATCCTTGAAAATTTAAAATTTATTTATTTTTAATTAAGAAACAATTATATAATTTCCTTCTATCTCCTTCATCCAATTCTTTCCATGCTCTCACTCCCATCTCAAATTTATTGCCCATTTTTAAAAGTTATTTTTGTTACACACGCATACATTTAAATTAAACACACACACACACACACACACACACACACACACACACACAACTTGTTGGATCCATTTAGTATTACTTGCATTGTATACGTTTTAGGAATGTCCACTCAGTATTGAATAAGCAGTTATGGGAGTCATCACTTAGGAGAATTAACTTGCACACTTTCAGAGCAGTCTTCAGTTGTTTGCAGTTACTCATCTTAAGGTGGGACTCCTGGAGACTATCCCTCATCAACACTAGAACATCACCTGCTGTTGTCACTGCTGAGGTCTTGTTTAAACAGCCACACTGTTGCAATTTCATGCAGCTAGCTTCCTTGTCATCTAAAAAACACAATCTTGTACCAGATGCTTTAGTCCTCTAGGACTTAGAATCTGTTAACTCTTCCATTGTGTTCCCTGAGTCTTAGGCACAGGGATTATGTTATAGGTTTATCATTTGAGCTAGGCAATCCACAGGCAATTTTTCTCTACATGCAGCCACTTGTGGCTCCCTGTAATTGTCTCTATAGACTGTTAAAAAAAAAATTAAAAATATAAATGTCTCTATAGACTGTTAAAAAAAATTTAAAAATATAAATGCAAAATATTTTAAATATAAATAATAAATAATTTTAAAATTTAACTTCTTTCCAATGTGAATCAACATTTTCCAGGACAAACTATACTCTTGGTCATAAACAAACTTAGTAGTTTAAAATAAAATGATGCAAAGTATGTTTTCAAGCCATGGTAGAATTAAGAGAGCTACACTTATGTGAACATAAAAATATGTTTTTAGAATACTATTAAGAATTATATTGGTTTAGGAAAGTGGTAGCAGTAGGTTCTCATTTAAAATCCATGTCTTACGGTTACTAATGTAGCAAGTTAGGGACGAAAGGGTTAGTTTGGCTTTCACATCCATACTGTCATTCATTACTGAAGGAAGTGAGGATAAGAACTCAAACAGGGAAAGAACTGGGAGTACCAGGCAGGATTTCCCTCCTGTTCACTGTGCTTCAAGCCCAATTAAACAACTGCTGGTTACCACTAAAAGTAACATTATTGCACCTTTCCGTGAACCTTGCAGGATTTGTGATTACTCTTCTTTATAGGAATCATAGCTTTCTTCTCTCCACAGTTTCCAGTGCACTGTGCAATATTATGAAAGCTAGTCCTCAGAGAGGAGGATTTAGACTTAAATCTTATTGGAATCCTCAAAGTACTGTGTTCACAAAGCTCATGATGTTTTTAAAAATCTCAAAGTTCTCCTTCCAGTTTGCCTCTTTTGGAACTACTCCTCTCGTTGGTGTACTACAAATTATGCCAAAGGATTCTAATTGACTAATGAGGAGAGATTTTAGACAATATGTGTGCCCAGTACTCCGGGTTCTTGCCCTTACTTTTGAATACAGTCATTATTTTGTCCGATGTTGTGATGCTATAAAGTGTCTAATGATGGGAACCATAAAGAAATGAGGTTGATTTGAATTGTAATTCTTGTGACTTTAAAGTCCAGAACACATGGCAACATCACCTGACTGTGCACAACATTGAAAAGAAGCAGAAAAGGAGCCTACCTTACATAGGAATTGCACATAAATATGAAGAGAAGCAAGACACTGGAGAGGGACCAGGCTCAGCTTTGAAAACGACACATTCTCTCAGGAACTAATCCAGTACCCATGACCTGATCCAATACCAAAAGATAGCAGTAACTCCTTCATAAAGGTACAACCCCATGATTAATTACTGGTCACTGGGTTTATATCTCTTTAATCCCACCCAATCACACCACAGAAAGATTCTAGCATATATTTTTTTAGTAAACAATTCATAGCCAAAGGACAGTACACACTACTGCACAGGTTTCTTCCACTTTCTGCATTCCAAAAGACACTTTCCTAAGACCCATTTCTAAGACCCATTTTTCTTATGTATTACAATTTACCACAGTGTGCACCTGAAAAATAGTAAGACTCTTTTATTTTTGAGGAGGCCACTATTTTTTATTTTTGATTTCCACAATGTTTTAGCTTGTAATTATTCTTAAATATAAAAAAGAATAAGTTATATCTGTAAATAAATTAATTCTATATCCAGCAGAAAAAAAAATTTTCTTCTGGCTTTCAGATCTTGCTTAGTCATTTTCTCTGATCTCATTTACTTACTCCCATTTCCTCAGAATCCTGTGGGAAAAAATCATTTTCTAACGTCTGGAAAAAGCATTCCATTAGACTATTAATGCTTGTTATTTTAATAGATTATCTTCTCTTAGACAATATTTGCATCTTGAAAAGCATTTCAACATCTTAATCCAAATACTGAACAATATTTTAATTTTAAAAATCCTGTGAAAACTTTGTGAGACATTATGTTTTAAAGGAAGTCACCCACACTGAGTGCTATCCTAATTTATAGTCCTTTTAAATAAACAGAAAAAATTTAACTTATGCTGGAATAAAAGGATTCAAAATTTAAATTCTAGATACAATGAACGGAGCTTAATGAGTAAAGGATCTGCTTGGGTACAGTGTTCACAACTGAATTAACTGTTCACATTTTAAACTTTTAGCATTAGTATTGGTTTGTGCTTTTTAAAAAAATTTTTTAAATGAGTCTTTGCCATAGGAAATACTATTAGAAATTGATATATATTATTTCTTTGACTCACTGGATTTTGTAAAAGCTTTCATGGAAAACATGGTATTTCTGACATATTTACTAAGAAATGATACAAGTTTTTAGTTACTCATTGTGTTATTTCATTTTCTCATGACCGTGACCAGATTACTTGACAAAAAAAGAAACCTGAAGAGTGGAAGGGTTGTGTGGTGGTTTGGATAGGTATGACCCCCATAGACTCACAGACTCATGTATTTGAATGCTTGGCCCATGGAGAGTGGCATTATTAGGAGGCATGGCATAGTTGGAGTAAATGTGGCCTTATTGGAGGAAGTGTGCTACTGTGGGCTGGGCTTTGAGATTCTGTGCTCAAGCTCTTTCCAGTGTAAAACACAGTCCCCTTCTGCTGCCTGTGGATTAAGATGTTGAGTTCCTAGCTCCTTCTCCAGCACCATGTCTGCCTGCACAATGCCATGCTTTCTGTCATGATGATAGTGGACTGAAACTCTGAACTTTAATCCATACCCAATAAAATGTTTGCCTTTGCAAGAGTTGTCTTGGTTACGGTCTCTCTTCATGGCAATGAAACCCTAACTAAAAAAGTTCCTCTGGGCTTATGATTTTAGAAGGAATAACATTCTTCATGGCAGGTAAGATGTGGAGAAAGGAGCATGGGGCATCAGGTTACAGTTAAGATAAAAAGAGATGGTCAGAACTGGAAACAAACTGAAACATCAGTCTTCTCCAGTGACTGACTTCCTTCTGCAGATTCATAGCCATCCAAAACACCAAAAGTTATCAATGAACCACTGGAGGATATTCCACATTTAAATAACAGCTGTCACCATAATAAAACTAGAATTGTCATCCTTTGTTGATCAGAGAAGTGACACAAAGAATGACTGAGGACAGAAAACACTAGGGAGAGATGAAATATTTGAGAGTAGGCTATTTCTACTTGGAAAGCATTCCTTGATCCTAAACAACTGATAGGATCATTTTGTTTACAGAATCTTGAGCTTGTTTTTAAAAGCAACAGAGCTTTACTTCATTTCTTAGCATAAGGGAAGATCATAGATTATATTCCTAATGTATTATTTAACCACCAAAAAGCAGATGTGTCCTCCAGTCTGAGACTTCAACCTCAATAACATATTATTTTAAAGAAGGAAACAGAGTCTATTTTACCACAATTAAAACAGAGAAAGCCTTTTGATTTCCAAAGATGACCATATTTTCCTAAACAAATGTAGATTGTTGCCTATTTAATTTATAACTTGGAGTAACTTACTGCCTGAATGTACTCATTGGAAGAATCTGGCATTTTCATATTAAAACACACAGTAATTTTGGTTAAAATTGGATATTTCTTTAATCTAATCATCTTTCATTTTATATCAACAATATTGATTGACTATATATTTAATTTTAAAAGTCCCATTTCCTAACTTCCCACTAAATTATCTGCTAAAGGGCCAGGAAAAACATAAACAGTCACATACAACAGAGAAAACCAGAACTTATAAACAGTCACTGCCAGAATTGAAAATTTCACTAATTACAAGGCTGACATAAGTGACTTAATGTAAGGGAAAATATATCAGGAGACTATCCAAGGTCAGGATGCTATGGCATCATGATAAAAAGATGAGTGTGCTCTACCATGTACAACCCAAGGGCATGGGAGAAGAACTAGCTCCAGCTGGAGACTTTTAAGGGAAAGCAAAATCTGTGCAGTACCAGGAACAGATTTTTAGTGAGAAGAATGTTTGGCAGATATCCACTCAATAAAGTAGTTAACACATGAACACATTGTCTATTCATTTCTAAAATGTAGAGTTTGTAGATAGAGAGAACTTTTGCTCTTGTTCTGCCAATTGGCCCAAGGACAGAGTATCTCATTCATACATTCATATATATAATCATATTACACATATATAATACACACACACACACACACACTCTCAATATTTGCCCATTACATGTTAACCCAACTAGGCTGTTGTTCTAAAATCCTAGTAAATTTCCAAGCCCAGAGTCTGACTTTCAGAAGTCTCAGTTCTTTAATCCTACCTAGGAATACTTCAAAAATAGAAAGTTTAAAAAGAGAGAGAGAACGAGGAAAAGGAAAGAAAAGGGGAAGGAAGAGGAGAAGAGGAAACAATTACCATTTTTAAAAGTGTGGATGGAACTGGAGATCATTACATTAAGCAAAATAAGCCAGATTTAGAAAGATAAACATACATTTTCTGTATTTGCAGAAAATAAGTTGAAAAAAGTAAAGAAGGTGGAAAGGTGATTTTTGGAGAAAAGGAAAGAAATCAGTACATAAAAAAATGAAAATAAATCTGATCAAAGTAAATATATGTATGTATGTATGTGTGTATATAAATATGTCTGTGTCTGTGTAAAATGTGTTGTTTGTGTAACTATATTAATTTTTAAATTTGTGGGTCTAATAGTGAGATATATACATATATGAAATATTCATTACTTTTATTTTAATCATTAATATGAAATATCCTTAAAATATCCTAAGAACTTATCCAAGAAAACCATGGTCAATCCTTTAAAAAACAAAAACAAAAAACAATAAAAAAAACTTTGCTTAAAACTATACAAGGTAGTAAGAATTTTGAAGCCAAGACTTGAAAGAATAAGGAAATCAATGATTGCCAATATTAAAGTAAACAGAAGTGCTTGACAGCTGAAGAGTCCGTGTGGCACCTTTGAGCAATTGCTAAGGTATTAAGACAAAATTCAGAGTTTAGTTTTGTGTTAGGTTTTTTTTAAATGTCAACTTACCCCAATTTAAAATTACCTATGTATGGAGCCTCAAATGACGTGCTATCTTGGCTTTTTTAATTGGTCTAAGATGACCAACTCCTTATATAAATGTAGATGTATAAATACATAGAGATAGATACAGAAACCAATACACAACTTTTACTCCCCTAGAAGCCATCAACTATCCATAGATCCTTGCCTATGATGGGAATTTGTGAACCTCTTTGCCCGCATTGCTAGAATGCTGACTTATTGTTCTCATGTGATTTTTTTTTTTTGCAGATGATCACAGCTGCTGTTCATGGGTGCGTGATCCTGTCTTGACCACATGACTCTGTTTTGCTCCAAGCCTACCTATCCTCTAGCTCTTATACTCTTTCTGCCCTCCTCTTCCAAGATGGGGGGTAGAAAGGAGTGTATGTGACATCAATGCCCCATATATGGCTGAGCAGTCCTATGAGAGTTCTACTCTTTGACTAGCTGTAAGTTTCTCTGATGATCATAGTCCACTAATCAAAGAACTTCACTGATGAGGTCGGAAAGCTGGACTGTGAATGGACAGACAACAGATTAGAGTGAAAAATAGACTTGAAACCAGTTCTTTTTTCTTATTAATAAATTAATTTACTTTGCATCCTGATTGTACTTCCCCTCCCCCTACTTCTCTCAGTCCCTTGTTCTCACCTCACTTCTCCCACATCCACCCATTCTCCCCTTCTTCTTAGAAAAGGAAAGGCTCCCCATGGATATCAACCAGTCATGGCATATCAAGTTGCAGTAAGATTAGCTAAGTCTTATTCTACTGAGGCTACACAAGGCAGCCTACTTGAAACCAATTCTTGTTGGGAGAAATAAAGAGGGTTATTTCACACCTAATAAGAACCAACACATCAGGAGAAAAAATTCAATTCTAAATATCCACACACCAAATATCAGCCCATCTAATTTTATAAAGCAAACATTAATGGATTTTAAAACACTCATTAAACCCAAAACAATAACATTAGGTTACTTCAATATTTCATTTTCACTATTTGACAAATCAACTGTTCAATAAATAAATAAAGAAACACTAGAATTAAGTAACATTATAGATCAAAGGAACCTAACAGGAATCTACTTAATATTTTACCCAAATACCAAAGAAGGCACATTATTGTCAGCACTCTATGAAATTTTCTCTAAAATAGATTACATATTAGGACATACAGCAAGTCTCAACAAATATAAGAAAATTGAAATAACAGTATATGTTCTATATGACTCTACTGGAATAAAGCTAGAAATAACAGGAAAAGAAAAGAAAAGTCATGGGGATTAAACAACCTAGTATTAGATGAAAGACAGGTTATTTGAGAAATATAGAAAAAATTTCAAGTTCCTATAGTTAAATAATATTAAACATGGCATATTCAAATCTATTGGCTATAATGAACTTTTCTTCTAAGAGAAAAGTTTATAAGAGAAAGTGCTTACACTTAAAACAAAATCAAAGAGCTTTCAAACAACCTCCTGATGAACCTTAACACATTGGGAAAGCAAGCAAAAAATAGACCCCAAAGCAGTAGACAAAAGTAAAAAAGCAAAGATCAAGGCAAAAAGTAATGAAAGAGAAAAGAAAGCATCAGTTAAAGAGAAGTTGACTCTTTGACAAGATAGGTATTTTAAAACAATGTTTTAAAACATTGATAAAATCCTACATCTTTCTAAGATTAAAAAATAGACTAGAGATGGAAGAAACATATTTAAACATATTAAAGGTAGTTAAATACATGTCGACTTGAAGCATTCTCACCAAGATTAGGAAAGGAGACAAGGGTGTTTGCCTTCACCATTTCTACCCAATTTAGTTCTAGCTGAAGTATTAAGATGGGACAAGAAAATAAATTGGATACTAAGATAAAAGAAAATAGTCAAAATATCCCTATTTGCAAACATCATGACTTTGTATGTGAGAGACCCTAAATGACTATATGAGGAAACTCCTAAAGCTGATAAATACTTTCAGCAAAGCTGCAAGATACAAAGTCAATGCACCAAAATCACTAGCCCTTTTACATGTTGAAGACAAAAGGCTGAGAAATACATAGGGAAACTTGCCCATTCACAGTACACTTAACAACAACAACAAAATGAAATAAAGTACTTTGTATGTAAAAGACAAATACAATGAAAAATTTAAAACACTGAAGAAAGAAATTGAAGAAAAAAAATAAAGGACAGAACTATCTCCATGCACATGGGTTTGTAGAATTAATACTGGGAAAATGCCCATTCTACCAAAAGTGACCACAAATCAAAGCAAGCTCCACCAAAATTCCAGTGCAACTTTTCACGGGAATTAAAAAAAAAAAAAAATCTGCGAGTTCACATGGAGAAACAAAAAACTCTAAATAGTGAAAACAATTCTGAGTAATAAGAGCACTGGGAAGTGACCATGATACCTGATTTTACATTACACTATAGAGTCAAAGTAATATGAACAGCATGGTACCAGGCACAAAAATAGACACATTGAATAGAGTCATGGGCCCATATGTACATGCACGCACACACACATATGCACAAGCACATGCACAGACACAGTCAGGGACATATAATGATACCTAAAACCACCTGAGAAAGATTCCAGAAAAATACAATGGAAAAAAGATGGCACTTTTAACAAGTTGTGCTGGGAAAAGTAAAGAGCTACATGTAGACAAAATTTAATCCCTATCTCTCACCCTGCAGAAAAATCAATTCCAAATGGTACAAGAGTCTCAATTTTAATCTCTGAAACATCCAAAAGGAGAAGTCACCACAATAATAACACCCAGGAAATCCAGCTCTGAATGATGTCAACGTTTCTGAAAATAACAATAACAGGCAGGAGTGAGGCAGAGAAAGACAGAGGAAGTTAGCAAATTTAAATTCCTCACTGCACGCTGGTAAATGCATTGTTCATTTGAAAAACCAAACAAAGAAGTGATGTACTAAAAAAGAAAAATTCTGGATGGTTAGAAAATTGGTAGCAAAAAAGGAGAAAATTAAAACCAAATTGTACACACACACACACTCAAAAAAAACAAACAAACCCAAATTATAAATAAATAAGAAGTTACTCGATTCCAGATCAATTGTTAGTAATTAGACAGAATGTAACTAGATGAGATTAATTCTACTTACAAGAAATTCTTCAAATGAATAAAAATAAATCAAAAGGCAAGCTTGGTAACCACTCCTTTCCCTCACTTATAAGGATATTGCATGGATTTCTCTTCTACCTTCAGGAGGGAAAGTATTGATTCAGAGGAAATGGCTGTACAACGGCTTATATATGTCAAGGAATGCCTATCTGCTTTTGTCTTGTTAGTCTAGCTTGTACAACAAAAGCCTCAACTCCCTTTAGCACAGTCTGTACATCCCTTTGTAAGATCTCATAAAATGTTATTCTTTTACCCTCTGCATATGTTCCCTTAAAAAGACAGAAATCTTTACTTTTCAAATTTTAATATGACCATACCAGAACTGACAATCTTACTAGATGTGCTTTAAATGAAATGAGTAAAAGAAAAGATGTGGTATAAAAATGCTAGCTGTAAAAAAAATGCCATGTGTTATTTGAATATTATATAACAATGAATTTTAAAGGAAAAGAATGATGAGAAAATTATTTGAGTGGATGACCAGTTTGAGATGAAGTTATTTCTATCTTAAATTTCCATGCCTATAATGACATAGAGTTGTGAAAATACAAAATTACAACAATTTAAAGTCCTTAGCTGGTTCAATTTGTCATTTCATAATTACTCAATGCTTCAATTCTTAAAACATAATGAGCAATCTGATGAGAAGATACTGGTTTTATGGACAGAAGGGCTATGTAAAACAGGAAACTCATCGAAAGTAAGTCAGTTGTCTCAAAGTTATTTTTCTTGAAAGGCAGGGACAGAAAAACAAAACAGCAAAAAATAAACATTGGTTCACATTGATTGCTTTGCTTTTTTTTTTTTTTAATGTAGAAATAGCAGTTAAAATATAACTGTATTATCATCCTGCCTGAAGGTGACCTGCTGGGGAAACATGGCTGTTCCTTTTCTCCTGGCTTCTTGAAAGTCAGCTTACATTAACCTATCTATTTTAGGTTGGCAAATTTGAAGTTGAGTATGAGTGACCCCTGCTCCCATTACTTTGTCTGCTGGAAACCTGGTTCATGAGCTTAATCTGACTTTGTGCTCTTGTAACTCTTACTTACGCCATGTTATGGTTTGTACAGGCTTGGCCCAGGGAATGGCACTATTAGAAGGTGTGGCTCTGATAGAGTAGGTGTGTCTCTGGGTGTGGGCTTTAAGACCCTCATCTTAGCTGCCTGGAAGCCAGTATTTTGCTAGCAGCCTGCAGATGAAGATGTAGAACTCTCAGCTCCTCCTGTACTATACCTGCCTGGATGCTACCAGGTTCCCACCTTGATGATAATGGACTGAAGCTTTGAATCTGTAAGGCAGCTCCAATTAAATGTGGTTATAAGAGTTGACTTGGTCATGGTATCTGTTCACAGCAATAAAATCCTAAATAAGACAGAAGTTTGTACCAGAGACTGGGCTATTGCTGTGATAGGCCTGAACATTCTTTTGTTTGCAACAATGTACATTTGGGGACTTTGGATTTGGAAAGCCATGGAATGTTTTAAGTGGGGCCTAATGAGTTATCCTAGTAGAAATGTGGAAGATAGTGGCTGTGAATGATTTGAATTGTGCAGACAAGAGGTTTCAGTGGAGAAGAACTTCAATATGTGGCCAAGAGACTGATTTTGTGATATTTTGGTGATGAATTTGGCTGGCTTTTGCTCTTGTCTGAAGAGTCTACCTGAAGCTAACGTAAAGAGATTTATATTAAATGCATTGACAAAGAACTCTCAGAAACACCAAGCATAGACGTTCTTCTCTGTCTAAAGCCCATGAAGAATGTTTTGAAAAGCATAACAGAAAGGAAAAATTGTAGAAAGGAAAAATATAAAACATATGGTTTAAATATTAAAGAAGCATCAGGAAGTAGAATAGAGATGAATCCTATGTTCTAGAAGATAGAAGATAAGGGAGTAGGACTCTGAGGCAAAATCCTTCCCAGCTAAGTTTAGATTGAGTCATGGTGGTACACAACTTTAATGCCTGATGATAAAGCCAAACATATCTCTGAGTTCAAGACCAGCCTGGGAAAGAGCAAGTTCTAGGTGAAGAAAAGATTAAGTCCAGGTGTTGTGGTACACATCTTTAATCACACCATGAATATACCATATCCTGAGACATCCTAGAGGAGCCACTGCACTCAGAGCAGCAAGAGAAAACATGCTCCCATTATCCTATGCCCCAGAGCTACAGCTGGGAGCAGGGGGCGCTCAGGACCCACCAGGCACACAAACCCTGCCCCTGCGAAATACCACTCCTGTTCCACCCCTCACTTGGTCCTTGTGGCTGGAGCAGACACTTAGCTGATCTGCTCTCATGAAGACACCATATCCTGAGACATCCTAGAGGAGCCACTGCACTCAGAGCAGCTGGAGCTCAGGATCACAGAATCACAGAGACATCTGGACCCTGAGGAGTTCTGACACAAGCAAGATAACTGGAAAGACAGGCTCCAGTCAGAGACAGTGAGTGCAGGTAACACTAGAGTTAAGCAGATGGCGAAAGGCAAGTGCAACAATGTAAGCAACAGAAACCAGTTACTTGGCATTATCAGAATTCAGTTATACCACCATAGCAAGCCCTGGATAACTCATCACATTGGAAAAGCAGGATACAGAATTAAAATCACTTCTCATGATCATGATAGAGGACTTTAAGAAGGACATAAATAACTCCCTTAAAGAAGTACAGGAGAACATAGGTAAACAGGTAGAAGCCCTTAAAGAGGAAACACAAAAGTCCCTTAAAGAATTGCAAGAAAACACAACCAAACAGGTGAAAGAATTAAACAAAACCATCCAGAATCCATCCAGAAAAATAGGAATAGAAACAATAAAGAAATCTCAAAGGGAGACTACCCTGGAGATAGAAAACTTAGGAAAGAGATCAGGAGTCATAGACGTAAGCATCACCAACAGAATACAAGAGATAGAACAGAGAATCTCATGTGCAGAAGATACCATGGAAAACATTGACACAACTATCAAAGAAAATGCAAAATGCAAAAAGCTCTTAACCCAAAACATCCAGGAAATCCAGGACACAATGAGAAGGCCAAATTTAATGATAATAGGTGTAGATCAGGTTGAAGATTCCTAACTTAAAGGGCCAGTAAACATCTTCAACAAAATTATAGAGGAAAACTTCCCTAACCTAAAAAAAGAGAGGTCCATGAACATACAAGAAGCCTTCAGAACCCCAAATAGACTAGACCAGAAAAGAAATTCCTCCTGTCACATAATAATCAAAACTTCAAATGCACAAAACAAAGAAAAAAATACTAAAAGCAATAAGGAAAAAAAAAAAGGTAAAGTAACATATAAAGACAGACCTATAAGAATTACACCAGACTTCTCATGAGAGACTATGAAAGCCAGAAGATCCTGGACTGATATTATACAGACCCTAAGAGAACACAAATGCCAGCCCAGACTACTATACCCAGCAAAACTCTCAATCAATATTGATGGAGAAACCAAGATATTCCACGAAAAAACCAAATTTACACAATATCTTACTACAAATCCAGCACTTCCAAAGATAATTGATGGAAAACTCTAAAACAAGGAGGGAAACTACAACCTAGAAAAAGCAAGGAAGTAATCTTCCAACAACTCCAAAAGAAGATAGTTACACAAACAAAATTCCACCTCTAATAACAAAAATAACAGGAAGCAACAATCATTTTTCCTTAATATCTCTTAATATCAATGGACTCAATTCTCTAATAAAAAGACATAGACTATCATACTGGATACATAAACAGGACCCAGACTTTTGCTGCATACAGGAAAGGCACCTCAGTGAAAAAGACAGACACTACCTCAGAGTAAAAGGATGGAAAACAATCTTCCAAGCAAATGGTCCCAAGAAACAAGGTGGAGTAGCAATTTTAATATCAAATAATATCAACTTTCAACCAAAAGTAATCAAAAAAGGTAAGTAAGGACATTTCATACACATCAAAGGAAAAATCTACCAAGATGAACTCTCAATTCTGAACATCTATGCCCCAAATGCAAGGGCACCCACATACATAAAAGAAACTTTACTAAAGCTCAAAGCATACATTGTACCTCAAACAATAATAGTGGGGGATTTCAACACCCCACTCTCAGCAATGGACAGATCATAGAAATAGAAACTAAACAGAGACACAATGAAACTAACAGAAGTTATGAACTTCAAATGGATTTAACTGATAATCTATAGAACATTTCATCCTAAAACAAAAGAATATAAATTTTTCTCAGCACCTCATGGTACCTTCTCCAAAATAGACCATATAATTGGTCACAAAACAGGCCTCAACAGATACAAAAATATTGAAATGATCCCTTGCACACTATCAGATCACCGTGGACTAAGGTTGGTCTTTAATAATGACAAAAACAATGGAAAGCCCACATACACGTGGAAACTGAACAATGCTCTACTCAATGATGACTTGGTCAAGAAAGAAATGAATGAAATTAAAGACTTTGTAGAATTTAATGAAAATAAGGACGCATCATACCAAAACTTGTGGGACTCCATGAAAGTACTCCATGAAAGCAGTACTAAGAGGAAAACTCATAGCTCTAAGTGCCTACAAAAAGAAACTGGAGAAAGCATACACTAACAACTTGACAGCACACCTGTAAGCTCTAGAACAAAAAGAAGCAAATATACCCAAGAGGAATAGATGGCAGGAAATAATCAAAATCAGGGCTGAAATCAACCAAGAAACAGAAAGAACTATACAATATATCACCAAAACCAGGAACTGGTTCTTTGAGAAAATCAACAAGATAGATAAACCCTTATCCAGACTAACCAAAGGGCACAGAGAAAGTATCCAAATTAATAAAATCAGAAATAAAAAGAAAGACACAACAGAAATGTAGGAAATTTAAAAAAAATCATCAGATCCTACTCAAAGGCCTATACTCAACAAAATTGGAAAATCTGGATGAAATGGACAATTTTCTAGATAGATACCAGGTACCAAAATTAAATAAGGAGCAGATAAACCATCTAAATAGTCCCATAACCCCTAAAGATAGAAGCAGTCATTAAAAGTCTCCCCACCAAAAAAAAGTCCAGGACCAGATGGTTTTAGTAAAAAATTCTATCAGACCTTCAAGGAAGACCTAATACCAAATCTCTTCAAACTATTTCCCAGAATAGAAACAGAAAGAACACTACCCAATTCGTTCTATGAAGCTACAATCACGCTCATACCTAAACCTCACAAAGACCCAACAAAGAAAGAGAACTTCAGACCAATCTCTCTTATGAATATCGATGCAAAAATACTCAATAAAATTCTCACAAATGGAATCCAAGAACACATCAAAACAATCATCCATCATGATCAAGTAGGCTTTATCCCATGAATGCAGGGAAAGATGAATATTCAGAAATCCATCAATGTAATCCACTATATAAACAAACTCAAAGAGAAAAACCACATGATCATCTCATTAGATGCTGAGAAAGCATTTGACAAAATTCAACATCCCTCCATGTTAAAAGTCTTGGAAAGATCAGGAATTCAAGGCCCATACCTAAACATAGTAAAAGCAATATATAGCAAGCCAGTAGGCAACATCAAACTAAATGGAGAGAAACTTGAAGCAATCCCACTAAGATCAGGGTCTAGACAAGGCTGCCCACTCTCACCCTACCTATTCAATATAGTACTGGAAGTCTTAGCCAGAGCAATTAGACAACAAAAGGAAGTCAAAGGGATACAAATAGGAAAAGAAGAAGTCAAAATTTCACTATTTGCAGATGATATGATAGTATACTTAAGTGACCCTAAAACTTCCACCAGAGAACTCCTAAACCTGATAAACAACTTCAGCAAAGTGGCTGGATATAAAATCAACTCAAACAAATCAGTAGCCTTCCTCTACTCAAAAGATAAAAAGGCTGATGTGGATGTCAGAAAGTGCATGCTGACAAGAGCCTGATATAGCTATCTCCTTAGAGGTCTGCCAGAGTCTGACATATTCAGAGGCAGATGCTCACAGCTAACTATTGAACTGATCAAGGGGCTCCCAATGGAGGAGTTAGAGAGAAGACTGAAAGAGCTGCAAGGGTTTGTGGCCCCATGAGGAGAGCAACAATACCAACCAACCAGATCTCCCCAGGGTCTAAACCACCAGCTTGGGAGCACATAGGGAGGGACCCATGACTCTAGCTGTATATGTAGAGGAAGATGGATGGTCTTGTCCGGCATAGGTGAGGAGAGGAGATTTTGGTCCCATGAAGGCTGGACACTGAGTGGGGGAGAATTCAAAGGTGGGGAGGTGGGAGTGGGGGTTAGGTGGGGGCACATCCTCATAGAAGCAGGAGGAGGGTGATGGGATAGGGGGTTCCTGGGTGGTGGAGGGGAAATGGGGTAAGGGGATAAAATCTGAAATGTAAGTATAATATCCAATTAAAAAAAATAATCACCCAGGCAGTACTGGTTTGGAAGCCATGAAGGAATCATGAAGAACAGCTGAGGCTTGGCACTGTGAGAGGCTATAGAAGGCTATTGGAGAAGGTACAGCCTCAGTTGCAATTGATGGTCCAGGACTGAAGGGGTCATACAAAAGAGTTGAGGCTTGTCACTATGAAGAGAGCCTATGAGAGGCTATTGGTGAAGCCTAGTTGCAGTGGATGACCCCAGTGATGTCAGTACCATGGGATGATCACCAAGAACAGAAGCAACAGTGGAGTGGATCAAACTGAGCTTAGAGTGCTACAGAGGACAGAGCTGGAGAAGTGATGCCAGAAGGTCAAGTGTGGATCCCAGACACTGAAACAAGAGGCTGTAACATTGAAGTTGCCTTGTAGACCTCAAGAATTTTGAGATACCAGAGCTGTGGGCTATGTGCTGAGGAAAGCTGCTAACAGAGAGCGAAACAAGCCCAGGACAAAGAACTTCATTGCTGTCAACAGAGATGAAAAAGGAAGTGGAGATCTGAAGACTGCTTTGACATCAGATATGGAGATGTAAAGTTTCGAGTTTGCCCAGATAGTTTCCTGACTTGCTTTGAGGATTACAGTTAAGTGATTGGATGAATGTCAGAACAGACTTTGAACTTTGGAATTGTAACATTGTTGAGGCTGCTATAGGCTATGGGGACTTTTGAAGTAGTACTAAATGTATTTTGGCCATAATTTATGCTATATTTAGGTAGGGTCCCCATAGACTCATATGTTTGAACAAGCCTATGGGAGCTTGGGAGTGGAATGTTATGGTTTGTATATGATCAGCCCAGGAAATTGCACTATTAGAAGGTGTAGCCCTGTTGGAGTAGGTATGTCACTGGGTGTGGGCTTTAATACTTCATCTTAGCTGCCTGGAAGCCAGTATTCTGCTAGCAGCCTTCAGATAAATATGTAGAACTCTCAGCTCTACCTGTATCATACCTGCCTGGATGCTGCCATGTTGCCACCTTGATGATAATGGACTGTACCTCTGAACCTGTAAGCCAGCCCCAATTAAATGTTGTTCTTTGTAAGAGTTGCTTTGGTCATGGTGTCTGTTCACATCGGTAAAACCCTAACTAAGACAACCCATTAAAAAAATATCTGAAACAAAACTTGAGGAGAATAAGAGTTGAGATAGGCAAGTCCATATTCTAGATGGGGATTTTTGCATAGGTCTATCTTTAAAAGTTTAAGAGAAAATATGCCAATGAAAAGAAAGAAATTTTAAACAACCCAAGTAGCAGAAACATAGACCATAGAACTCAGAGCAGGGTGAAATTGAGGATCTATCCTTTCCCTGAGATTGACCTTTCTTCTCTAGTAGCACTTTCCAGCCCACTGAAGGCTAGGCAGTAAGAGTGAAGCTTCCATGTCAGTATCAGCTGGTATGAGAGATGTGAGGGCAATGTAAAGGAAGGAGTGTGGGAAGAGGTAACTAACACAAATAATCTTTTTAAGAATTACACAGAAACTTGTTACTGTAGAAAACGAATTAAAAATACATGTTATATGAATACAATATTCCACTAACACCTTCATAACATATATCCTTTTAATGTGTACATGAGATTTGGGTATATAAAGCTCATGTATGCAAACTGCAAGTGAGTGATAATTCACAATGACAGCCCTAAAAAGCAAACACCAAAATATGTGAAGCAGTTGGACAATAGGCAAAGCAGCCTGGAAAAGGAGTTAAAGTGTTTAGGGGTATACACAACATATCTATTTATTCCATTTTCTGGTGCAGTGACAGATTACACAAAACTGGGTAATTTATAAGGAAAAGAGGCTGATTGGGGTTCATAATTCTCAAGGCTGAGATGACCATGAATATAGCACCATCAACTTGTCAACCTCTAGGAAGGACCCTTGCTGCTTCCACCTGAGGTAAAGAACAGAGTGACAGAAGAAAAGCACTAAGGACAGACTCATTTTATAAATAAATTCTTCTTGTAACTATTCCAGTCTCTTAGGAATGAGAACTCACCCTGGTCCTCAGAAGTCAATCTAGTTGTTTGAGTAGTCCAAATATCCATGTTAGCAATCTAACAACTTCTTCCTGCTCCACTGTTGCTTCTCTTCTTACTTGGACGTCAGACTGCTGCATGCTGCACTGGAAATCCCATAGGAGCTTGGGTTTAAAATGGAAAATGGTATTCAAACCATTACAACATCTCAGAATCTTTTAACATTTGCTACCACCAAAGTAATCTGGAAATACAATGCAGGAATCTTGCATTACATAGCTAATCAAGCAGGGGTGTAAATCTGTGTGGCAATGTAATTATTTCAAAAAATAATAAATGCAGTCCTGAAGGACAAAACTGGAGCTGAAATATTAGCAGATAACAAGACTGCACATATAGCTAGGGACTAAAATCAAATTTTAAAAGATCAAGTTTCAAACAAACAAGTATGGCGTCTGTTTAATAACACACATAAGGCCCAATTTCTCCCATAAATAGTACTGAATTCATTAGATATTTGTAGGAAAAAGTTAACCCTTAGCTTACAAGATACAAAGTGACAAAATCTAATTCCAGAAGCATTGCTAACTGAATTGTAAAAGTTAAGCAATGTAAAATTTACAAAAAAATATTTCAGAATATGTTAATAAATAGCATGTAGACAAAATAGAAAACATGAATTATAAAAAAATTTATATATTGGATTTTGCTAAAATTGAGAGTTCTAATCATCAAAATATACCATTAAGACTAAAAGATAAGTCCCAGACTACAAGGTGTATTTGAAACTCCTACTCTGAAAAGGACACTGTCAAGAAACAATAAAGTTTCTACCAATTAACATGTGAAAACTATTTTTTTTATAAAAGAAACAGTAAAATGACATATTAAACAAGCATATTTCAAAGGAAAACACTCAAATTGCCAAATACAAAACATAATAGATTGCACTTGCAATTGGGGGGAAAATAAAGCCACAATGGAAGCTAATAAAACATAGATGTCTTAAAAGCTGACTATGAAAATATTAGCAAGCTCATGGACAACAGATATTTAAATATAATTCATGGTCGTGTGATTTGGCACAGCTATTCTAGAAAACTTAATGAAAGTACAAATGCCAAATAATGCAGATAACAGATATCCAAAAATAAAATTATACCCCCAAATGTGAAAATGTATCAAAAAACAAGCAAGAATATGTGATAACATTCACTCATTTCTTCTTCCTTTTTACTCCTTGTTTAAAATGTCACACATGCATATAATGGGTTTTGAACAAATATACTCCCTTCTTCCCCACTAAAATTCTTTCTAGTTCCCTATCACCTTTTCCTCCCAATTTTATGTGCTCTATTTAAAAAAAAAAAAAACAAAAAACAAAAAAAAAAAAAAAACCACTTACTGTGTCTACTTAGAGCTATCTGTCTGTGCATGGGTTTATAGTACAGTCAGTACATACGTGGGTTACATCTCATGTCTTGCATCTCTGAAAAAAAAACTGAGTTGCCTTCTCCCACCAGTCATAACTTGCCAATAACTCCTTGCCTAGGGGTGGGATATCATAAGATGCCTTCTCTCTGGGATTTTGTCTAGCCTGATGTTGCACAGGTCTTATACATGTTGTCATAACAGCTCTGAATTCATATGTTCAAAAAATAGTTTCATAGTAGTCATCCACTACCTCTGGGTTTTATAGTTTTTCTCAGCCCTTCTATGATTATCCCTAAACTTTTAGAAGAAGGATGCAATATAAATCTCCTATTTAGGGCTGGTCACTCTGTTGTAGTCTCTTTCTATATATTGACCAGTTGTAGGTCTCTGTTTTAATTACCAAGTCACAAATAGAAGCTTCTCTGATTACAGTTGAAAGATATACCAATCTATGTGTATAACTATGTATCATTAGGAGTTGGTTTAATACTATCACAATTTGCAGAATAATAGTAGTAAGTTCTTCCATAGGGCCTTGACCTATATAGTTATAGGTTCTTGATCCAGTTACCAGTGCCAGGTATGAGTTCCATCTCATGGAATGTGCATGAAATCCAATCAGAAACAGGTTGGTTGCTGCAGGGAGCTGACAGAAGGCAGCTAGCATCCTTGCAGCCATCTTGAGCCATATACCCTGACAAAAGACTTGATTACAATAGCCTACAACAGCTGAGCACACGCTGATAACATCTTGTTTTAGATGCCCAGGATTTTCCCTTGGGTGTGTGAGACTTAAAGGTGTGTGACTTAAGGGCGTGACTTAGAGATCAGATTTAGAGACAAGACCTAAGGGCATGACTCAAAGGTGTGATTTAAAGGCGTGGTGTAGAAGTGAGACATATAAAGGGTGAGAGGCAGACAGAAAAAAATTATTATTAAGTATTAGACACTTGGAGTAGGCACGTGAGACTTAAGACAAGCAACTAGGAATTAGACACTTGAGATTAGACACTTGTACTTGGATAAGACTGGAGACTAGAACTTGGAACTGGAAATTTAGAACTAGGACTAGGAACTAGGGACTAGGAACTAGCGACTAGGAACTAGGGACTAAGAACTCAAGACTTGGGACTTGGACTAGGAAGAGAGACTGAAGAATAAACGGGATTGAATCACACTCTGTCTGGTCTTCGCGACCGTCCTCACTCTCTCTCTCTTGCTGAACCCTGACCCACAGACTGGAGCAGCTTGGGGCAGTGCGGGCTCTAATAATTTAGCCCCCAAGGCTTTTGGCAGTGCGGGTTCCAACATTGATAGAGTGGTCCTCGACATTTTGGCTCCCCAAATGTGGGGTAGAGCAGTTCTCAACATTTTTGGCGCCTAACATGGGGCAGCTCGGGCGCAACAGGTTGCTCCCATAACAGTCATGCCACTACTGTAGCAGCAAAGATACCTTGTCAGGCCAGTCACATAGATGATAGAATTCACAGCAGGGTGAGATTGAGGATCACCTTTCTTCTCTAGTAGCACTTTCCAGCACATTGAAGGCTAGGCAGTAAGAATGAAGCTTCCATGTCAGTACCAGCTGGTATGAGAGACATGAGGGCAATGGAAAGCAAGGAGTGTGGGGAGAGGTAACTAAAACAAATGATCTCTTTAAGAATTATACAGAAACTTGTTACTGTAGAAAATGAATTAAAATACATATTTATATATTAAAATAGGGGGAAACAATTAGGTTATCAAACAAAATGTCCAGTGGTGTAATGGACAACCATTTTTGGAGTTGGTGTTCAGTGGAGCCTCACAGACCTCCAAGCATTACACACGATTATTACTGCTCTTGATCAACCTCCAGAACCTAGCTTTAGAGCCTTTTTGCTGACACCATATGTTTGAGTCACAGAACATGAGACAATCAATATTTCTAATAATCAAAAACTGATAACTATATATATCAGTCTATAAAAATGAAAAGATATGTTATGCCATATCCATATAAAAGAACAGCATTCATAATCAGGAGTATGTGAACCACTGCCACACACTCATGCACAAATGAAGAGTAATAAATTCATCCACCAAGCATAATGTTCAGTGATATGAAAAAACAAACAAACAAACAAACAAACCTGACACACTACTTTTAAAAGTTTAACAAACAGCAAAATTAACCACATGGTAAAAGTCCACCTCATCAGTATTGGGGAAAAAAAAAAAAACCTCATCATAGCCTAATATTGTGAACCTAAGAGATACAACAACACTTCTGTGGCAATTCTGTAACAAATGTCTGACTGAAATATAATTGTAAAGAAGTAGAAAATAACCCAATTTGAACGTATGACCTGCACAAATTAAGAAACTACTTCATTTTAAAGAACCTAAAGGGACAAAAAACTAAATGAAAAGGTTGGATCCGTATTTGCTGATGAGTTTATACAAAAGTAAAACCAAATAGGAATATACACAGTTTAAATTGCTATAAATATGAACCATAAAGTTACAATAGGTGGTGTTCACGTGTCAGTCGCAACCAAGTTTTTGAGACTCTTTCTTTCACATGAGATGGAACAGCAAGAGTTAATAAAGTCTTACCTCTAAGATGTTTTTTAATGCATGTTCAAACTTCAATAAGGCCCGTGCCCCGCACATTAGGGATCAGTTTTTCTGTGCTGTTGGGAAGCAGGTCCCTGAGAGTGTTGCGGCCCGTACTGCCCAGCTTTGTGGGCCAAAATGTTGCGGCCTGCTCCACTTCACGCTTGGCGGCCACTGTGCCTTGTAGGCGCGTGAATACCACGTGCCTTGCAGGTGTTGATATGATGTAAGCCTTACAGGCATCTATAGCGTGGATAGCACATGCGCCTTATAAGCATGTATAGCGTAGATAGCACGTGGACAGCACATGAACCGCATGCCTTGCAGGCGTGACTACCACGTGCACCTTGCAGCTGGGGTCAGTAAACAGCAACACAAAATATGTGGGATATCAGAGTGTGCTTCAGCTGTTGTAGGCCATTGAAAACCAAATCTCTTATCAGGGTATATGGTTCCAGATGGCTGCAAAGATAATCGAGCCGCTTTCTGCTAAAAGTCAGCTCCCAACATGAGAGGAGTTTGAATGTGGGGAAAGCACGGCCCTTAGAAAATGATTAACGGAGTTCACACTCTCAAAGGGTAGAGTAAATACCTTAAAACTGGGTTCTTACGACACAAGACCGTCCCTCAAACATTTCTATCCCAGTGCCATTTATCCTTCTCCTTTCTGTCCAAGGCCTGCTGGTACCGTGCCCTTGAACTTGCAGGACTATGAGATAAAGCAAGTCTACATCCTTAAAGTCTCACTATCCTGTTCCAGTAAGAGAAAAGAAACTTAAGATAATGAATTTGAAGATACTAGTATTGTCTAAAACTCCCTGATGAAGTGATCATTTTCATTTCTATGGCCTCAGTTTGTGGTACTCTCAAGTTCGAAATTCTGAGCCCTCACAGTGCAGGAAGCACCTTCTGGCTTCACCTTCAGAACAGGGACATCCTAAAATACCGACAGCTTTGCAGATCGGAGCGTAACTACCATTTGCCCTTTATTTTATTCAGACACACTATCAGGGCACTGCAAAAGATTTGCCAGCACTATTCCTGGAGGTCTGGAGTTTAAAAGTCTTTTCCACTCTTAGATAAGAGGTGAAGTGAGCAAAGGAGAGCACATTTTGCTCTTTTTGAAATCAAGGACAAAGGGTAAAGAAAATGCTTTTACAGTTCTGTTTAGCCATGCTAGTTTGTTAGAGGAGAGTTGTTTAAAGCCTGCCTCTGCTCAATCCAAATCCCTGTTTAGATAGCACAGTCATATCTCCCTGATCCAGCTACTCCCAGGCTGCATCAGACTCCCCCTCCACTCCTGCCTCGAGGTCAGGAAGTGAGTCTCTCGAACTCGTGCTATTTTGACAGAGAGCTTAAGGATACCTTAACCGAGCAATGCTGGATGAAGTGTGAGAGGACCCTGGGTCCAATGTGCCAACCCTGACGTGTTTAGCTCAGCTCCCTAATTGAGAAGCTCCTCACAAGCCTCCAAGGAGCTGCTGTGTCCTAGAGTTGGTAGTAGGTTTTTCTCTTCTCATCTGGATAATAAGATTTTCCAGGTCACCAAAGCCAGGGAGGCTTGGAAAACAAAGCTTTCTTTGTTAAACAAAGCAAGTGGTATTTAGACTTTCGGTCTTTGAGTTTAGGTAAATGACCCAAAAACATCATCAAATGATTGGGATCTTCATGAAAAAGAAAAAAAAACCAAAAAAACCAAAAAACAAAAACAGTGCCCTGTGAACCCTGAGTAGCTAAGAAGGCTGCTTATAGTTCAAATCCCTTCTTTGAAAGATGTAGAGTTGGGGGCTTTGTTCCAAGGAATTCAGAGAAATACCACAGATCCAAAGGCAGCAACAGACTCTCTATAAAGTCTGAGAATTTTAAATGCATTTGTTTTTTCCAGCCTCGATAAGACAGATTTATTTTTTATATAAACTCGAGAAGTAGCCAGCATTGTCGTGTAAGTAGAATTCAGTGGGGTTTCCTTTTCCACCTTAGTGGCATACTCTGCTTTGTATCCATTAAGACTTCTAAGCCAGGGAGGGGAGCCAGACAAATTTTTGACAACTAGAAAACTGTATTTCCACATATATGGAGCACAATCTCAATTGCCAACAAACATAGCAATATAGTATACTATGTTAGATATAGTTGCTAGATATAACTGAAAATTATTTTCTACTGTGTCATTATGAGACCTGTCAAACCATGGCAACCAAGAAGAAATAACCATAAATAATTAGGTGCATAATTCTAAGAGTACTTCCAATAGAATTTGAGATTTAAATACGAGCATATTTGATCTCTTGAGCAGAAAGGAGCCTGAATTAAGAGCTATAGTGAAAAGAAGACATGCCTGTTGAACAGAGACAGTGGCTGCCTCGCCCCCTACAAAAAGCTGTTAGGCAGTAGTGAAATTCTTATGTCATGAGCCTTGTGTCCCAAGAAGCTGGATGTTCGTGTTTATATAAGATATCTAATAAAATAAAGTAAAGTAAAAGCAGGATTCACTAAAACTATAGTGCCCAACATGGAAAACTTCCCTTTGAGATGTTGGTCAGAAGGGTCCAAGAGACTCCCAAAACAATACAGGCTAATGTTTTACTTGCCTTCCTGAAATCAAAGGCAGGATTGTATGGTTGAAGACACATATAACTTGAAAACAGAACGTGGAAGAATGGAGCTGGAATTGACATAGAATATTCCTCCCTGAGAATTAACTCTCATAGGATCTAAAGGTACTTTGAAAACTACCAAGGAAAAAAGCAATTAAAAGTCCTACCCAGCTATAAAGCTTATGGACTTCAATGTCCAGCATGACAAGATATTTCCCGGGGTGGAATAGTGGTGCTTATATTTTAGGGGGTAATAAATAACTGTCTAATTGTGCACAGAGCCTTCTCAATAGGAGGGAATTCATGCCTGACACTGTAAACCTAGTCAGTACAAGGTGGGTGGGAGCCTACTACTTTTAATTTCCTAAACAGGTATAATTTCCAATTGCATTCTAAATACTTAATTTTTATACCCTCAGATAAGTTTGTCACCTCTAATTAAAGTAGCTGCTTTTGGAAGTGGACAGGGATCATCACAGAGAACTACAAATGGTTACAATGAAGAGAATAACCGACCAGGGCATGTTGGAATGTCCAACCCCGATTGACACATCTTCACTACAAGCCCTATACCTAAGGCTCAGGGAACATTGTGGAAGAGAGTGAAAAAATGTTTTAAGAGCCAGAGTACCAGGACTTCTGCTACAATAGTGCCTTCTAATTTTATGTCAACTTGACACAAGCTAAAGTTACTGGAGAAGAGAGAACCTCAAGTGAAAAATGCCTCAGTAAGATCAGGCCATAGGCGGGCTTATAGGGCACTTTCTTAATTAGTTATTGTCGAGGGAGGGCTCAGCCCATAGTGAATGGGGCCACTCCTGGGCTGGTGGTCATGGGTTCTATAAGAAAGCAGATTGAGCAAGTCACAAAGAACAAGCAGTACTCTTCCATGACCCCTATAACAACTCCTGCCTTCAAGTTTCTGCCTTGTCTGAGTTTCTGTCCTGAATTCCTTCAATGATGAACAGTGATATGGAAGTGTGAGACAAATACTTTCCTCAACAACTTGTTTTTTGGTCATGGTGTTTCATTGCAGTATAAACCCTAACTAAGATGGATATTAAGCCGTATTCATTAAATCTTAATAGGTGATAACACCAGTTGGCATTCCAATGTGTATGGCAGAATTTTCACAAGGCTTCACCCCTAGATAAAAAGTTATTGACAGGGCTGGAAAGATAGCTCAGTGGTTAAGAGCACTGACTGTTCTTTCAGAGGTCCTGAGTTCAATTCCCAGCAACCACATGGTGGCTCACAACCATCTATAATGGGATCCAATGCCCTCTTCTGGTGTGTCTGAACAGCTACAGTGTTCTCATACATTAAATGAATAAATAAATCTTTAAAAAAGTTATTGACAAATAATGATACTAAAAAATAGAGAAAATAAAATTTCTTCAGTGATGAGTGACCTCATAAGTTATCCAGTCACAAATGGTCATTTCTAAATATATATACACGTATGGGCAAAACTATGTGTGTGTGTGTGTGTGTGTGTGTGTGTGTGTGTGTGTAATTAAAGAAGAGACAGTCATGAATATGAAAGGGAAGGGAATGAGAGAAATATGAGAGGAATTGGATTGGGAAGAGATTTAGTTGAAAATGAAGTAAATAGAATACTCATATATGAACTTATCAAAACAATGTAAAAAGAATTCTTATCAACATTTCTTATAGGATAGGAAAAGATAAGAAAATAATATCTAGAGTTATGCTCTTTGTATCACTGCTTTATCAGTTAAAATGTGTTCTAATTTTACTTCCCATTTCGGAAGCTGGAAGCACAGAGAAGAAAGAGAGATGTTGTTACTCTATTGACTCTGCTGGAGAGTTCAAACTCCAGTTTGTTTGCCTGGAGCCATAAATAGGAAACTTCCAATTTTTTTCTGAGAAACTGATCTTATATCCATGTTGTAGATTTTCTCATCCATGTTTTTCCTTCTACTGTTGACTTTCCTCTGCAATGTTTTACTTAATTCATCAACTTCCTTATTTTTTTTTCAGAATCCTGATCAGTTTATAGTCAAAGTCTGAAAACTTTCTGTAGCATTTTATCTAATTTGGTACCTTTGAGTTTAGCAGCTAAATAATTATATTTACAGAAGTCAAATTGAATTGGCTTTTTCATTTTTCTGTTGCTTCTTTTGGGTTTGAATGCCTTTTGGGTTTGATATCTCTTCCACTTTTACTTATAGACTGTAGTAGTTACTTTTCTGTCTCTGTGATAAAATACCATGACCAGAGCAGCTTCTGGAAGAGTTTATTTTCAGATTACAGTTCCAAAGATGTGAGTCCATCACAGCAGAGAAGCACAGCAGCAAGCAAAGAACATGAAAACTGGAGAAGGAAACAGAGGTCGCATACATATCATCAGTCACAAGTGTGAAGCAAGCAAAGTGGAGATGACACCGGCTTTCCATCTCAAAGCTTGCTCCCAACAATGTACTTCTTCCATAAGTGCTGTACCACCTAAACCTCTCTGAAAAGTGTCATCAACTAGGGACCAAGTAACTCATATTGGGTCATAGAGAGGACTCTCATTCAAACCACTACAGGGATCTTCTTATTGAACAGTCTACTCCAGAAGACTCAGACACTAGTACTAATCAGAAAAGAGAAAACAAATTCTTATAATAGAACCAAACTGTGTAAAGGACAGAAATACTCTGAAAATTGGCTAAGGTACAGTCTTACATCACCAGGATCTAAAAAAAACAAGAACATTAAAATACTCCAGAATGTGTTATGAATCTAACAGTTATTTGAGGGAAGTGTGAAAATGGTTAGTGGGTGAGATATTGTGAGAATACATTGAAGGAGGAAAAATAAAGGAGAATTTAGGTTAAAGAAAGAAAGGCCACCCACAAAGTGACAGGAGGTGAAGGAGCAAGAAGAGGAAGAGAATGAGCAGGAGGGGGAGGAGCAGAAAGAGGAGGAGCAGGAGGAAAAGGAGGAGGAAGATGAAGAGGCCGCTACCAGGCAACCACTTAGAACCTTTTTCTTTACATGTAATCACTGCGGAGCACCAAGGTTGCATCTGAGGCCAAGAGCTCATTCCTCCACTCCTTCCCCAACCCCAGCACCAACCCAGACTGGAGGAAGCAGCAAAGGTCCAACTGAGAATTACATCCTCAAATCATGCAGAAACTCATTACCATGCTAACCAGTCAAAACTCCACAGGGCAACACCATGCATCTGGTTCTATGTGTCTGACTTTGAATCTCACACAGCACTTTCCCCACCATGGTAGTTTGTTACATGAGACATCACAGAGAGGGAAGGAACTCAAAACCCATCCATCATGTAAGAAATACAGATTGATGTGGGTTGTTTCGTTTTTACCCTAATGAACTCATAGCTTATCATGTTGATATTTGTTTGTTAATTTGTAATTTATTTTGTATTTCGATGTTCTTATGATGATCTTGCATCAGCTTGTATATTGCTCAGTTGGGTGTCAGTTAATCTGTACCACACAGAATCTAAATGCTGCCTTTATTTCCACCTGATTTACTAATTCTCTCTTCCTTTCCCCCTGTAAATTATACTTCTTAACTATAATCTTCCATAGGTTCAACAGTTTGGGGAATCAGTAGAGCTTTACAATACCCCAAATTTCTCCTCTCAACTACCTTTCCAAGCTCTAATTTTTTAGAAATCTGATCTAATACTAAATTGTAGCCTGACCTCCCTACTTTTTAATCTTCGTCACAGAAATCCCAGTACACAATACACTATCCTTGTTGTTTATCCTTCAACTCTTTAGGAAGTGAAAAGGAACATGGCTGTTGACTGGCAAGTGTGACATTAATACAATAAGCATATCCAGCAGTTTTAGCTGCTCCCACAGTTAATATTCTGTTATGATAGTAATCTAAGAGGTCACATCAGGCACCATGACTTTCTGGACTAAGAATCTAAACTCTATCCAGCTCAAATCTATGACAATTTAGCCTGGCCCGAACATTGATAATCTTTCAACTAAAAGGAAACAACTAAAAGATTTTTTTTAATCCAAGAAATTATTTGTGCATCGTGGGACGTAAAACCATTCCAGGAGGCTTGGTAAGATAGAGGAGATTGAGACCTAAAGACTCGATGGGCACTCACCTGAGGCTTAGGTGATTACCCGCTTCCTGCCAGACTCCTGACTTGAAACATGTACCACACTCCTCACATAAAGAAACATGTCCTATGGTCTTGTAGGCCCAAAACAGAGTCCTTCATGCTAATGAGGTACCTAGAGGCCCAGAGGGCTTAGCCAGTAAGTTTCTCCTCCCAGGCATTCCTTCCTGAAAAAGGTACTTAATCCCAAGCCTACCCTGAGAAGCGGGTATTGTTTTACACATCCATTTTCTGCCACAACAATAAACTGTTTAGAGCCATAGACTGACTCTCTGCATCAAGATCTGCAGAGGGGAGCCACGAAGAAGGCATTTGCTTACAGAGCCACAGCTTAATCTCCTGTAGAAGGCTTCTCTGTGCTCCCAGTCACAACCACCAACAAGCCAGCCTCCACCAAGCTAAGGACAATCACTCCATGGGACAAGCCAGAGTTCCCCTCCCCACCACGTCCCAGGGGACCCCCAAGCCATCTTTCCAGCATCTTAGGCTGTGCTTTCCCACCTTCTGAGCAATGTCTAGGCACTTTCCTATAGCCTTGCACCCACACCTGCAGCAGTGTGGAATAAGCATAGTCAAACTCCCCACATTCAAAGCAAAAAAGTCTCTAAAAATGAAAGAGAGAAAAGAGAAGAGAGAAGAGAAAGAGAAAGAGAAGGAACCTAATACTACAGTGATGGTCTCCATTGAGAGTGAATTAGATTCGATACTACTAGACAAAGATCTCAAAAACAAAGATATCAAAAAAATGATAAACTCCTGTATGAATCTCAAAAAATATAAGCAGTTTAATAATAATAATAATAAAAAGGTAATATAGAGGCTAGAGAGATGATGCAGCAGTTATTAGTACTTGGGGCTTGTGGTAGTTTGGATATAGTTGGCCCAGGGAGTGGCACTATTTGGATGTGTGGCCTTGTTGGAATAAGTGTAGGCTTGTTGAAGGAAGTGTGTCACTGTGGGCATGGGCTTTAAGACCCTCACCCTCTTGCTGGAAGCCTGTGTTCTCCTAGTGGCCATCAGATGAAGATGTAGAACTCTCAGTTCCTCTTGCATCATGCCTACTTGGATGCTGTCATGCTCCTGCCTTTATGATAATGAACTGAACCTCTGAACCTGTAAGCCAGCCCCAAATAAATATTGTCCCTATAAGAGTTACCTTGGTCATGGTGTCTGTTCACAGTACAAAAACCCTAGCAGGGATTTCAGAGGACCTGAGTTTGGTTCCCAACAGCCATGTCAGATGGCTCACAGCTGCCTATAACTCCAGTTCCAAGGCATCTGACACCCTCTTCTGGCCTTCATATGTGCATGCAGGTACACACCTGTAGGACCTTGAAAAGCAGCCTGGCTCCTGGTTGAGCTAAAGCTAGAAACCCAGGTGACCCTAAAGGGACAGTAGGAGTTTCACCTGATTCCTGGGCACCAGGCTCCTGGCATGAGGCCACATCCCTCCAAAAAGTGGTGGGCATCAGTCATGTAAGGGCAACACCCCAAACCCTTCCACAGGTAGAAGATGTAGGCTCAAGACAGATCTCAATTTTAATGAGGTACCTAAAGGCCTGGAGGACTTAGCCAGACATTCCTCCCAGCAAAAAGTATTTAACCTCAGGCATGCCCTGAGAAGTAGGATACAGTTTCACTCATCCACTTTCTGCCATGACAATAAATGCCATAAAACATGGACTGCCTCTTTTCACTGGGATCCACTGTGGGGAAGCATGGAGAAAGCCTTCACCTACAGAGCTGCTGTCTAATCTCCCATAGATGGCCTCCCTGCACTCCCAGCCACAGCCACAGTCAAGCCAAGAACTACACCCCTCACCCCACCCCAACCCCCAGACCAGCTGGAGCTCCCCATTTTTCCCTCTTGGTCCCAGGCTAGATATAGCCTGCAGGTCCCTACTCCATTTTCAGCTCTTCTGCAGCTCCCAGCAGCACCTGGGTGCCAAAGAGCCTGAGAACAGGACAGCCCCAGCCGCCTTGCAGGCACGTGGACACCCCCCTCCCCCCGCAACTCTAGCTGTCCAGCATGCCTTTAAAAAACTAAAGCTGGGCAGATATCTGGAATAATAGGAAGTAATAAAATATGCTAAGTATGAAGTACTACAAAATGAAATCACAGAAATTAACAGTTTTCAATAATAATTACGAATTTATGGCTTAATCCCTCAATCAAAAGACACAAACAAGAATGCTTGACTAAAAAGAAGGATTCTACAATTTGTGTCCCCTAGTAAATCCACCTCACTATTGAGGTCTGGTCTGTTGCTATGTGTGCTAATGCTAAATACTGCCCCCCACCCCCAATGTCTGGTTGGCCCCAGGGGTGAGAAGATCCCTGTGAGCACCAAGTGATGCTATGTAACCTTACTCTTTAATTTAAAACTATTGGTTGAATAAAGATGCTTTCAACTTATAGCTGGACAGACAGATGAGAGGTAGGTGGGAATTTGGTTTCTGGGTTGGGGTCTGAGGCAGGATTACAGGAGGAAAGAGAAGTTGGGGAGAGAAGATGCCATGAAGTAAGGTATCCTGAGAACTGGCCACAAGGGCAGCCAGTTAGAGTAAGAGCTGCAGGGCAGAACATGGCAAGTCATATTTCAGGATTGGTGGCAGAGGAGTAGACATAATCACATAGAGGACAGATATCTGCCCAGCTTTAGATTTTTAAAGGCTTATTATAAATATAAAAGGCCTTGGTTCCAAACCCACTCAAACAACACCCAGAGAAAGCATGAATCCCAGGTGCTCTGACAGACCCAGGATCACAGGCGAGGCCACATCTGTCCCAATGCTCAGCTTATCTGTGACTCCTGGAGAATCCAGGGACACAGGAACACCCACCCAGCCAGAGGCACAAGTTCCTTCTGGTTTGAATCTGTGCCTGGAGCAGACCAAGGGCGCTAGCTCCATACCCACTCTTAAAACACCCAGAGGAAGCTCAACTCCCAGGTGCTCCGACACACCCAGGATCACAGAGGAAGCTCAACTCCCAGAACATGTGACACAACCAGGATCACGGGAGCTCCGACACACCCAAGATCAGAGTTGAGCCCACAACATCTGCACCAAAACCCAATGTAACTGGGACCACCCTCACAGGAACCAGGGAAGCAAGAGTTCTAGCCTAGACAGAAGCACGGGTTCCTTCTGGCTTGGAGTGCCTAGACCAGATCCACACCTCTGGCTCCCCACCAACTCCTGAAACACCCAGAGATACTACTATAGCCAGAAAAACTCTCAATTACCATAGTGGGAGACACCAAGTTATTCCATGACAAACCAAATTTAAACACTATCTTTCCACCAATCCAGCCCTACAGAGGATAATAGAAGGAAAACTCCAACTCAAGGAGGGAAACTACACCCAGGAAAAAGCAAGAAACTAATCTTCTCACAACAAACTCAAAAGAAAAGAACCACACATGCATATTTTTAACAAAAATGAAGGCACAATATACCCAAACTTATGGAACATAATGAAAGCAGTGCTAAGAGAAAAACTCACAGCTCTAAGTGCCTTCAAAAAGAAACTGAAGAGAGCATACACTAGCAGCTTAACAGCACATTTGAAAGCTCTAGAACAAAAAGAAGAAAAGAGGTGTAGACAGCAGGAAATAATCAAACACAGGGCTGAAATAAACCAAGTAGAAATGAAGAGAACCATACAAAGAATCAACAAAACCAGGAGCTGGTTCTTTGAGAAAATCAACAATATGGTTAAACCCTTAGCCAGACTAACCAGAGGGTACAGAGACTGTATCCAAATTAACAAAATCAGAAATAAAAGGGAGACACAATGACAGAAACTCAAGAAATTAAAAAATTATTAGATTCTATTACAAAGTCTTATATTCAACAAAACTGGAAAATATAGATGAAATGGATTATTTTCTAGACAGATACCAGGTACCAAAGTTGAATCAGTATCAGATAAGCCAACTAAACAGTCCCATAACCCCTAAGGAAATAGAAGCAGACAGAAAAAGTATTTCAACTAAAAATCCCCATGATCAAGTGGGTTTAGTGAAGAATGCTATCAGACCTTCTAAGAAGACCTAATACCAATGCTTCTCAAACTATTTTATAAAATAGAAACAAAAAGAACACTACCCAATACATTTTATGAAGCCACAGTTACAATGATACCTAAACCACACAAAGACCTAACAAAGAAAGAGTTCAGCCCAATTTTCCTCATGAATATTGATGCAAAAAAAAAAAAAAACTCAATAAAATTCTTGCAAACCTAATCCAAGAACACATCAAAATGATCAATCACCATGATCAAGTAGGTTTCATCACAGGGATGCAGGGATGGTTTACTACATGGAAATCAGTCTAAATCCCAGTTCTATTTTTCACAGAGATAGAGAGAGCAATTCTTAAATTTATCTGGAAAAACAAAAAACTCAAGATATCAAAAACCATTCTCAACAACAAAATAACTTTTGGGGGAGTCACCATCCCTGACCTCACGATTTACTTCTAAGAAACATTGCTAAGAATCATGGCATTGCTACAAAGATAGGCAGGTAGATAAATGGAATAGAATTGATGACCCCAAAAGGAGCCCACACACCTTTGGTTACT
Organism: Arvicanthis niloticus; assembly: GCF_011762505.2. NCBI lineage: Eukaryota > Metazoa > Chordata > Mammalia > Rodentia > Muridae > Arvicanthis > Arvicanthis niloticus. The sequence continues at coordinate 46,084,717 of NC_047665.1, read as the reverse complement.
TGATTTTTGACAAAGGAGCCAAAATCATCTAGTGGCAAAAAAGACAGCACTTTCAACAAACGGTGCTCGCTTAAGTGGAGGTCGACATGTAGAAGAATAATAATTGATTCATTTTTATCCTCCTTGTGCAAAGCTCAAGTCCAAGTGGATCAAAGACTTCCACATAAAAGTAGATACAAAGAAACTACTAGAAGAGAATGTGGAAAAGAACCTCGAACACATTGGCACAGGGGAAAATTTCCTGAACAGAACACCAATGGCTTATGCTCTAAGATCAAGAATAGACAAATGAGACCTCATAAAATTGCAAAGCTTCTGTAAGGTAAAGGACACTGTCAATAGGACAAAACAGCAACCAACAGATTGGGAAAATATCTTTACCAACACTACATTTACTAGAGGGCTAACATCCAAAATATATAAAGAACTCAAAAAGTTAGACTCCAGAGAACCAAATAACCCTATTAAAAATAGGTACAAAGCTAAACAAAGAATTCTCAACTGAGGAATTGCAAATGGCTGAGAAGCACCTAAAGAAATGTTCAACATACTTAGTCATCAGGGAAACACAAATCAAAACGACCCTAAGATTCTACCTCATACCAGTCAGAATGGTTAAGATCAAAAACTCAGGTGACAGCAGATGCTGGCAAGGATGTGGAGAAAGACGAACACTCATCTGTTGCTTGGGGGATTGCAAGCTGGTATATACACTCTGGAAGTCAGTCTGGTGGTTCCCTAGAAAATTGGAAATAATTCTACCTGAGGACCCAACTATAAAACTCCTGGGCATATACCCAAAAGATGATCCAACACATAAAAAGGACACTATGTTCATAGCAGCCTTATTTATAATAGCCAGAATCTAGAAACAACCCAGATGTCCCTCAACAGAAAAATGGATACAGAAAATGTGGTACATTTACACAAAGAAGTACTACTCACCTATTAAAAACAATGAATTCATAAAATTTACAGGCAAATGGATGGAACTTGAAAATATCATCCTGAGTGAGGTAACTCTGTCACAAAAGAACACACATGGTCTGTATTCACTGATAAGTGGTTATTAGGCAAACAGAAGCTAAGAATGCCCACTATACAACTCACAGACCATATGAAAGCCAAGAAGAAATAAGATCACACCGAAGTGTGGATACTACAGTCCTACTCAACCAGGAGAAGAAAATTATCTTCAGAAAGTAGAGGGAGAGAGGAATCTGGGAGGGAGAGTAGAGGGAGAAGAAAAAAGGGGGGCCAGTTCGGATATGGGAGGACATGGGAGAGAAGTAGAGATGGTCAGGAATTTTAAAGGAGGAATGTAGCAGTTGGGAGGGGGAGTTGGAAGTAGTCACTAGAAAGTCCCAGATGCCAGGGACCCAGAGGTTCCCAGGATCCAACAGGCTGGCCATTAGCCAAAACACCCCAACAAAGGGGAGATAGAACCTATCGAGGCCATATCCAGTAAATAGACATGGCCCTTGTTTGAGGGATTGAGCCACCCACCCACCTCAAAAATATTAATCCACAAGTTCTCCTGTCAAAAGGAAATGCAGAGACCAAGAGAACAGCAGAGACTGAAGGAAAGGCCATTCAGAGACTGCCTTACCTAGGGATCCATCCCATCTTCAGACACCAAATCCAGACACTATTGCTGATGCCGAGAAGCCCTTATGGGTAGGAGCCTGATATAGCTGTCCCCTGAGAGCCTCTGACAGAACCTGACCAATACAGATGTGATGCCAAACATGGGACTGAGCGTGGGGATCCCAATGGAGAAGTAAGGGCAAGCAAGGACTTCAGGAGCTAAAGAATTTTGCAACCCCATAAGAACGACAATATCAACCAACCAGACACCCCAAAGTTCCCAGGGACTAAACCATCTACCAAAAAGTACACATGGGGGGGGGACCCATGGCTCCAGCTGGATATGTAGCTGAGGATTGCCTTATTGGGTATCACTGGGACGGGAGCTCCTTGGTCCTGTGGTGGCTCCATGAGAGAATGCTAGAGGGCTAAGGGAGTGAGGGTGGGCAGGTGGGGAAGCACCCTCATAGAGGCAGGGGGATGGGGATGGGATAGGGACTTTGTGGAAGGGAAACTGGTAAGAGGTATAATATTTGAAATGTAAATAAATAAAATAAGCAATAAAAATGAAAAAGAAATATATTAAAATTCTAAACATGCATGCCAAATTTCATAAAACAAAACCACAGCATGACAGTGAATGAATTTAATATGCTATTATCAACAATGAACAGATCTTTCTGACAATATATGTATCTTAATTAAATAGCATTATACATCAAATGAGTTTACTGGATCCAGAGAACATTCCACTCAAACAATGCAGAATTCACTTTCTTTTCAATATATCATGAAACTTTCTGTAAAATAGATCCCATGATAGGATGCAAAGTAAGTTCTTTTTTTCCCTTTTTTCCTTTTTTTTTTTCTTTTATTGGATATTTTCTTTATTTACGTTTCAAATGTCATCTTCTTTCCAGGTCTCCCTTCCAGAATCCCCCTATTTCAACCCCTTTCCCCCTGCCACTATGTGGGTACTACCCACTCACCCACCCACTCCCGCTTTCTAGCCCTGGTATTCTCCTACACTGGGGCATCGAACCCCCATACGACCAAGGGCCGCTCCCCCCACAGATATTCATCAAGGCCATTCTCTGCCATATACGCGGCCAGAGCCATGAGTCCCTCCATGTGTATTCTTAGTTTGGTGGAACAATCCCTGGGAGTTCCGGGGCAGGGGAGCTGACCACTTGACACTATTGCTCCCCCCATGGGGCTACAAACCCCCTTCAGTTCCTTCCTCAACTCATTATCTGGAACCCCGAGTTCAGTTCAATGGTTGGCTACACGCATCCACAATGCCAGAGCTTCACAAATCTTTATTTGTTAGGCTCTGGCAGAGCCTCTCAGGAGACAGCCATATCAGGTTCCCAACAGTAAGCACTTTCCAGCTTCCGCAATAGCATCCAGGTTTGGCAATTGTATATGGGATGGATCCCCAGGTGGGGCAGTCTCTGGATGGCCTTTCCTTCAGTCTCTGCTCCATACTTTGTCTCCATGTTTCCTCCTGTATTTTATTCCCCCTTCTAAAAGCACTAAAGCATCCACGCTTTAGTCTTTCTTCTTCTTGAGCTTCATATGGTCTTTAAATTGTATCTTGGGTATTGCAAGCTTTTGGGCTAATATCCACTTATCAGTGGGTGTGTACCATATGTGTTCTTTTGTGGCTGGGTTACCTCACTCAGGATGATATTTTCAAGTTCCATCTATTTGCCAAAAAATTTCATGAAGTTATTGTTTTTAATAGCTGGGTAGTATTCCGTTGTGTAAGTGTACATTTTCTGTATCCATTATTCTGTTGAGGGACATCTGGGTTGTTTCCAGTTTCTGTCTATGATAAATAAGACTGCTAGGAACATAGTGGAATGTATGTCCTTATTACATGTTGGGACATCTTCTGGGTATATGCCCAGAAGTGATATAGCTGGGTCCTCAGGTGGTACTATGTCCAATTTTCTTAGGAACCACCAGACTGATTTTCATAGTGGTTGTATGAGCTTTGTAATCCCACCAGTGATGGAGGAGTGTTCCTCTTTCTCCACATCCTCGCCAGCATCTACTGTTACCTGAGTTTTTGATCTTAGCCATTCTGACTGGTGTGAGGTGGAATCTCTGGCTCATTTTGATTTGCATTTCCCTGATGAGTAAGGATGTTGAACATTTCTTTAGGTGCTTCTCAACCATTTGAGATTTCTCAGTTGAGAATTCTCTGTTCAGCTCTGATCCTCATTTTTAGTAGGGTTATTTGGTTCTCTGGAGTCTAATTTCTTGAGTTCCTTGTATATATTGGATATTAGCCATCTATCAGATGTAGGGTTATTAAAGATCTTTTCCCAATCTGTTGGTTGCCATTGTGTCCTATTGACAGTGTGCTTCACCTCACAAAAGATTTGCAATTTTAAGAGGTCACATTTTTCGATTTTTTATCTTATAGCATAAGCCACTGGTGTTCTGTTCAGGGAATTTCCCCTTGTGCCTATATGTTCAAGGCTTTCTTTCCATTTCTCTTCTATTAGATTCAGTGTATCTAGTTTTATGTGGAGGTCCTTGATCCACTTAGACTTGAGTTTTGTTCAGGGAGATAAGAGTGGGTCAATTTGCTTTCTTCTAAATATTGACCTCCAGTTGAACCAGCACCATTTGTTGAAACTGTAAATTTTTTTCCACCTAATGGTTTTAGTTTCTTTGTCAAAGATCAAGTGATTGTAGGTGTGTGGGTTCATTTCTGAGTCTTCAATTCTATTCCATTGATCTACCTGTCTGTCTCTGTACCAATATCATGCAGTTTTTTTTCACTATTGCTTTGTAGTACAGCTTAAGGTCAGAGATGGTGATTCCCCTAGAAATTTTTACATTGTTGAGAATAGTTTTAGCTCTCCTGTTTGTTTGTGGGGGTTTTGTTGTTGTTGTTGTTGTTGTTATTCCAAATGATTTTGAGAATTTTTTCTAACTCTATGAAGAATTGAGTTGGAATTTTGATGGTAATTGCAGTGAATCTGTAGATTGCTTTTGGCACGATGACCACTTTTTCTATATTAATCCTGCCAATTCATGAGCATGGGAGATCGTTCCATCTTCTGAGATCTTCAATTTCTTCAGGGACTTGAAGTTCTTGTCATACAGGTCTTTGACTTGTTTGGTTAGAGTCACACCAAAATATTTTATATTGTTTGTAACTATTGTGAAGAGTGTAATTCTTTCCCTAATTTCCTTCTCAGCCCATTTATCCTTTGGACTTAGGAAAGCTACTGATTTGTTTGAGTTCATTTTGTGTCCAGCCACTTTGCTGAAGTTGTTTATCATCTGTAGAAGTTCCCTAGTGGAAGTTTTGGGGTCACTTAATTATACTATTGTATCGTCTGAAAATAGTGATATTTTGACTTCTTCTTTTCCAATTTGACCTCCTTTTGTTGTCTAATTGCTCTAGCTAGAACTTCAAGTACTATATTGAATAGGTAGGGAGAGAGTGGCAGCCTTGTGTAGTCCTTGATTTTAGTGGGATTGCTTCAAGTTTCTCTCCATTTAGTTTGATGTTGGTAACTGGTTTGTTGTGTATTGCTTTTATTATGTTTATGTATGAGCCTTTAATTTCTGATCTTTCCAAGACTTTTAATATGAATGGATGCTGAATTTTGTCAAATGCTTTTTTCAGCATCTAATGAAACGATCATGTGTTTTTTTTTTTTCTTTGAGTATGTAGTGGATTACGTTGATGGATTTCCATATATTGAACCTACCCTGCATCTCTGTGATGAAGCCCACTTGATTGTGGTGAATGATCATTTTGATGTGTTCTTGGATTTGGTTTGCAAGAGTTTTATTGACTATTTTTGCACCAATATTCAAAAGGTCTGAAGTTGTCTTCTTTCCTGGGTCATTGTGTGGTTTTTGGTATCAGCATAACTGTGGCTTCATAAAATGAATTAGGTAGTGTTCCTTCGGTTTATATTTTGTGAAACAGTTTGAAGAGTATTGATATTAGGTCTTCTTTGAAGGCCCAATAGAATTCTGTACTAAACCCATCTGGTCCTGCCGTTTTTTGGTTGGGAGACTTTTAATGACTGCTTTAATTTCTTCAAGGGTTATGGTACTGTTTAGATGGATTATCTGATCCTGATTTAACTTTGGTATTTGATATCTGTCTGGAAAATTGCCTATTTCATCCAAATTTTTGAGTTATATTGAATATAGGCTTTTGTAGTAGGATCTGATGATTTTTTTAATTTCCTCAGTTTCTCTTGCTATGTCTCCCTTTCTATTTCTGATGTTATTAATTTGGATACCGTCCCTGTGCTCTCTGGTTAGTCTGGCTAAGAGTTTATCTATCTTGTTGATTTTCTCACAGAACTGGCTCCTGGTTTTGTTGATTTTTGTATAGTTCTCTTTATTTCTACTTAGGTGATGTTAGCTCTGAGTTTGATTATTTGCTGCTGTCTACACCTCTTGGATGTATTTGCTTCTTTTTGTTTTAGAGCTTTCAGGTGTTCAATTAAGCTACTAGTGTATGGTCCCTCCAGTTTCTTTTTGGAGGCACTTAGAGCTATGAGTTTTCTTCTTAGCACTGCTTTCATTGTGTCCCATAAGTATGCATATGTTTTGCTTTCATTTTCATTAACTTCTAAAAGTCTTTCGTTTCTTTCTATTTCTTTCCTGACCAAGTTTTCCTTGAGTAGAACATTGTTCAGCTTCCATGTGTATGTGGTCTTTCTGTTGTTTTTGTTGTTATTGATGACCAGCCTTAACCCATGGTGATCTGATAGAATGCATAGAATTATTTCAATCTTCTTGTTTTTGTTGAGGCCTGTTTTGTGACCTATTATATGGTCAATTATCGAGAAGGTACCATGAGAAGATGGTATATTCTTCTGTTTTAAGATGAAATGTTCTATAGATATCTGTTAAAAACCATTTGGTCCATAACTTTGTGAGCTTCACTGTGTCTCTGTTTAGTTTCTGTTTCCATGATCTGTCCACTCATGAAAGAGGGGTGTTGAAGTCTTCCACTATTATTGTTTGAGGTGCAATCTGTGTTTTGAGCTTTAGTAAAGTTTCTTTTATGATTGTAGTTGCTCTTGCATTTGCAGCAGAGATGTTCATATTGAGAGTTCATCTTGATAGATTTTTCTTTTGATGAGTATGAAGTGTCCTTTCTTATCTTTTTTGATAACTGTTGGTTGAAGGTCTATTTTATTTGATGTTAGAATAGCTACTGCAGCTTATTTCTTGGGACTGTTTGCTTGGAAAATTGTTTTTGAGCCCTTTACTCTGAGGTAGTGTCTCCCTTTGTCACTGAGGTGCATTTCCTGTATGCAGCAAAATTCTGGGTCCAGTTTACATATCCAGTCTGTTAATATACGTCTTTTTATTAGGGAATTGATTCTGTTGAGGTAAGAGATATTAAAAAAAAGTTATTGTTGCTTCCTATTCATTTTGTTGTTAGAGGTGAAGTTATGTTTGTGTGGCTTTTTTGGGGGGTTGTTAGAAGAATACTAATTTTTTGCTTTTTCTAGGGTGTAGTTTTCCTCCTCGTGTCGGTGTTTTCCATCTATTATCCTTTGTAGGGATGGATTTGTGGAAATATATTATGCAAATTTGCTTTCTGTCACAAAATATCTTAGTTTCTCTATCTATGGTAATTGAGAGTTTTTCTGGGTATAGTAACCTAGGCTGTCATTTGTGTTCTTTTAGGTTCTGTATGACATCTGCCCAGGATCTTCTAGCTTTCATCATCTCTGGTGAGAAGTCTGGTGTAATTCTGATAGGTTTGCCTTTATATGTTACTTGACATTTTTCCCTCACTACTCTAAATATTCTTTCTTTGTTTTGTACATTTGATGTTTTGATTATTCTGTGTCTTAAGGAATTTCTGTTCTGTTCTAGTCTATTTGGAGTTCTGTAGGCTTCTTGTATGTTCACCGGTTTATCTGTGTTCTCCTGTATTTCTTTAATGGATTTATTTATACTCTTTTTAATGTCCTCTATCATCATCATGAGATGTGACTTTAAATTAGAGTCTTGCTTTTACAGTGTGTTGGGGTATCCTGGGCTCACTGTGATGGAAGAACTGGGTTCTGATGATGCCAAGTAGCCTTGGTTTCTATTGCTTATGTTCTTGACCTTGCCTCTTGCCATCTGTATTTCTCTGGTGTTAGCTGGTCTTGCTGTCTCTAACTGTGGCTTTTTTCTGCTGCAAGCCTGTGTTTCAGCAGTCCTGGGAGACCAGTTCAAACTGGGGAGGAATTTGAGTATGGAGAGCTGTGCACAGGATCAGCTCTGGGGCGCATATGGAAACTGGAAGGATCCTGTCCCAGGCTGTCCCTTGGTTCTGGTGTCCTGAGGCTCAAGGAGGGTCCCTTTTGGGTCAGGAATTTCATCAGAAGTGGTGGTCGTACCTTTGTTCACAAGTGTGTTGGCACCCCTGGGAGACCCACTCTCTCCCAGTGGTATTTGGGTATGGAGCGCTGTGGCACAGGGTCAGCTCCAGGTACAGACAGAAACTGGAAGGATCCTCACAAAGCAAGTCTAAACAAATATAAGAGAATTAAAATAATTGTTTGTGTTCCATATGATCTGAATGAAATAAAAGTACAAATTAATAGCTAGAACATAGAAAATATTCAAACTCGTGTATATTGAAAAATGCATTATTAAATCCTGAATGGGTAATTGAAGAACTCAAGAAGAAAATATGAGGTTGCGACAGATGTGTCAGTTAAGAGCACACACACTGCTCTTAAAGAAGACACAGGTTCAATTCTCAACACTTATTTGATAACTCTAGTTCCATGGGATCCAGTGCCTTTTTTGACTCCCATGAGCACCAATCAAACAAGTAATACATATATCTACATGCAGACAAGTACATAAAATAAAATACAAAATAAATTATTTTATAAATAACAAACCCAAAAATTTCTAGAATCAAAAGAAAATGTAAACAAAAAATTTTGATATCTTTGGATTATTGTAAAAGCAAGACTGAGATGGAAATTGAAACATAAAAATGCTTATGTTAAGAAATCAAAAAGTCTCAAATAAGTAATTTACACAGCATGTTACAGACTTGAAAAAGTAAGAAGACAAAAAAAAATAGTAGATGAAATGAAATAAGTGAGATCTGGGAAGAAATAACTGAAATAAAAAGGAATAAAATAATGGGGATGACCTTAGCCAAAATGCCCAACAGTGAGGAGATGGACCTGAAGAGATCACCTCCAGTAGCTAGACAGGGCCCCCAGTGGAGGGATGGGGTCACCAACCTACCTTCAAAATGTTTGACCCATAATCCTGACAAAAAAAATACAGGGACAAAAATGGAACAGATATTGAAGGAAAATCATCCAATGACCAGCCCAACTTGGGATTTATCCTGTGGACAGGTACAAAACTCTGACATCATTACTGATGTCATGTTGTGTTTGCAGACAAGAATCTAACATGGCTGTCCTCTGAGGAAGTCTATCAGCAGCTGACTTAGACAGATGCAGATAATTACAGCCAACCATTAGACTGAGGTCAAGGACCCCTATGGAAGAGTTAGGGAAGGATTGAAGGAGCTGAAGGAAATGGCAATTCATAGTAAGACCAACAGTATTAACTGGACTCCTGGAAGATACCAGAGACTAAGCCACCAACCAAAGAGCATACATAGGCTGTTCCATTGCTCCCAGACCATATTTTTCAGGCCCTTGTCTGGCCTTAGTGGGAAATTATGCACCTAATCCTGTATAGACTTGATGTCTCAGAGAAGGGGAATAAAGGAAGGGGGGTTGAGGTTGGGATGGGTAAGAGGCTAGGTAGGTGGGCGGGGTAGGAAGTACACTCTTAGAAGTAAAGGGGAGAGAATGGAGTGAAGAATTCTTGAAGGGAGGCTGGCAAGGGGTAACATTTGGAATGTAAATAAATGAAATAATCTTTAAAAGAAATAAAATAATTTATATAATCATTGCCCAAAGAAAAAGTTGTTTCTTTGGAAAAATAAAGATCAACAACTTTCAGCCAAACTAACCAGGAAAATGAACCAAATAAATAAAATTATGATAAAAATGGACCATTTTACCAAATGCCATTGAAATTCATATATGAAGTATGGTACATTTATAAAATTATATCCCACAAAGTTAGAAAGTCTAAAAGAAATAAATAGATTAGTTTTTATATGCATAGTACATAGCAAAATTAAACCTGTCTGAGGTAAACAAACAAAATAGATCTACAAGTGGGAAAATAGAAACAGCAATATATATTTTAATCTCTTAAAAATTCCAATCCCAAGAAGATTTATAGATGAATTCTACCACACCTAAAAAATATCAATACTTTTCAAACTATTTCACCAGATACAAAAATAAATATTTCTATGAAGCCACTATTTTCCCAATACTACCAAAATACCCCCAACAAATTATAGGTAAATATGCCTAATGATCAAAAGCATAAAAATTCTGAATAAATTACTTGCAAACCAAATTAAGTAACACATCAAAGAAGGAAGTCATGGCTGGTACCAGAAAACTACCCAGGGCAAGTGAGATCATGGACGTTGGAGGATAATGTAGACTCGCTACTTTGCTAAACCAGTATACATTATAAATATTTGTCCTTATACTCACAGGCAAGTGTAGTCCTCATCCCTGATCAAGGAAACTTCTCTTTGCAATAGATGGAGACCATTACATAAAACCACAGTCAATCACTATGCAGAGGTGCGGAGCCTAGTCCCAACTGATACATTTACATTATACCTAAGGCTCAAAGATCATTACAAATGAAGGGATGGAAAGTTTGTTAGGGCCAGAAAATCAGAGTGCTGTAAGACTATATCTCCTGAGGATGTTAGAGCTTTGCTCAAACAGTTTCAGCAGCATGACTGCCAGAAGATGATAAATGTCACTGTGCTACTTTACCTTTGTGCTGCAGCTGCTTGTCTGTGTGAATTTAAGATGAGTGCATGTGTTTGGATGAGCCCTGCTTAAGAATATTGTTTAATAAGGGAATACAACCTGCCCTGCAAGCTGATGTTGAGATTTCTGGGGAGGCCTGATTTGGTCTCCTTTGTCTTGAGATTACTTTCTTGCTGAGACCTGCCTATGAGTTTAACCATTCCAGCATGGAGCCTTTCCTTCGTGCCCTGTAGACTCTAGACTTTAAAGGACAGGCTCATAGACTAACTGAACCTATATCTATACTGAACTTCAAACCTTTATTAATGATAAATACACTATACCTCTTCAGAGAAAACAAAATATGATGCTAAAGGAAAATAAATGTCTTCTAGATCTAAAACTACAATTGCAGGATTAACATGTAAAGATTCTTGGTTCTTTGTGTAATTTCTCTCCTGCCTTTTGTTTTTAAATTTTTTCTTTAACCTTTATTTGTTCATATAGGTGTTTTGACTGAAAGTATGCCTGTGTGCAGGTGTCCCTGGTGGTTACAGAGGCAAAAAGAAAGCCTCAGGTCTATGGGACTGAAGTTACAGATAGTTGTGAGCCACCATGGGTCCTCTGAAAGAACATCCAGAACTCTTACCTCCTGAACTTGTTTCTGAAGAGTGCTAGCCTTGTAAAGGTTGAGACTTACAAAAGAAGGTGATGAGTCATTTAACAATATGTGTATATATAATCTTTTTATTTTCCTCTGCTTATTCTCTGAGTATTAGTAATAATCACGGATTGACATTGAGCAGCTCATCACATACTGGGTAGAAAACATAGTTTAGAGTACAGAATATTTGAACCCCGAAATTAAATTGAAGTTAATCATTTTTAAATCTTTTTAAATATATTTTAATAAAAATATAATTGCAAAATGTTTCCTCTTTCCTTTTCTCCTTTCCAAGCCTTCTCCCTCTAGCTCCTCCCATGTTCCCTGTCACTTAAAGCTAAAGTCACAGAAGTTCTGAGTGAGATATGCAAGGTTTATGGAAAATGAGAATCAAGAATGACATATATTTGATTTTTAGACTTCCTAAGGTTATAGTGATCTCATGGTAACACTAACAAGAGCTGGCTAAAAAGAATTTATGTTTAATTTAAAGAATAATTTGTATCTTGCCAATTTTGTTAGACTTTAACCATTAGGGAAACTGAGTTATAACACAACTACAGTTTATTTAAACTGTTGGGGTTTTTTTTTTTTTTTCAATCTAAATGTCACACAAAGGGTAATATACAAGACAAGCAAAGCTGTCCTTCTAGGTCTCATCAACCAAAGCTTATGGAGCAGTAACCATGAGGATAAGAGGATCAAAGATAGCCAGCCAGCATTTTGAGTCTTGCCCTTCAAGGTCAACCAGGACCCAGAGCATAATCGGACTCTTTTGATAAATCACCTGTCCCTTTGATCACAGACTTCACACAGTCTCCAGAGATTTGACTCTAAGCCATGTACATCTTCTAAGGAGGGGAATCATGGGGGATCCCAGACTGCATGTGACACATTATAAAAAAATTATAATTATATGGGAGTCTATACTGCTAAGTAGATGTGTGGGATAGGTGACCTGCAAAATGATATGACTAGATGACAAAGAAGAACCTCGGATTCGAGGCTAAGACCCCTCCAGGGTATACAAGTGGGCACAAATGCCTATTAGAAATATCTAAAATATTTACTCATTATTATACACCACATCTTCAGGTTAATAGGGTCCTTCCCATTCTACCTTCTACTGATAATAATGCCATACCATGACTTGGCCTGGTAGAAATATAAAAATATAGATTTGGACAACAGTAGCCTTGTCACCTCTAGAGCATTGTGGGAAGTTACAGCAAGTTTAAACATTATTTGGGCCTACAATATTTCATGTCTCCCCTTTCCATCATCTGAGAGAGTAAAAAAGATAAATCAAACTTAAGATATTAGAAATAAGCTTCCTTTTGGATAGATTCTTCCCCACTAACCTCCTTAGAGTTTAGAATCCCATGCCCCCAAAAAGCTGTGTGTCTGTCTTATGAAATTTATGTTGCATTCCCCCTTTTAATGTTGCTACAGATTTCCTGACCGTGAAAAGCAAAGGTTAATTTTTTGAAACATGTATACTACTTATTCCTTTCATCGTTCCATCTCTCAAGTCTAAGGGACCTTTTGTCTAAGTGTCACAGTTGAAGTATGCAGTTTGTCAGTGTCAGCCTGACAAGTTGGTGGTGATAAAATGAGAGAAAACCTGGAGAGAAAAGAAACTGCAGTCATTCTGAGAGCTCCCATCAACTGGTTCTGACCATTTAAAACAACTCTGTGGACAGGTGAAGGAAGGTGGGCTTACTATATTCAAGACCAAGGGCCTATCAAAGAGGCTCCACCATCCAAAGGGGAAGACCAGGGAATATGTGGGTCAACCAGGCAACTTTTAGAGTTAGTCCTAAAAAGGACCTGATGATGCCCTCTTGTATATAGGTCGGTGCAGTTTGCTGTGTTTACTCTTCTAAGTACTTTCCTTGTGACTTGTTGGAGTTATTAAAGGTTCTGAAGGAAGTCTGAAACTAAAGCAATATCTTTAGTATAGAATTGAGAAAAGGCAGAAAACAAACAAAAAACTATCAAAAACTATTCTTAAAGCATCCTATTTTCTCATGTGGATCCCTGTTTGGCTCAACTTCTGGAATCTACTGCAATGGTTTTCAAGTAGAATGGATAAATATCCATAAGTTGCTCAATATTACTTTCCTATTAGCATAGTGATTAACTGAAATGTCATTACTCCTCATTATAAAACTTGATGCTTGTCAAGTTTTATATCATAAGTAATAGCGCGGCCCGAGCACTGAGCGGGATCACCAGCGGGCAGCTCGGCACCCAACCTCACAAAACCTAGATGAAGCAGAGCTACCAGGAGCTCTAACCCAGGCAGTATCTAAGATAATGGATCTGGCAAAAAAAAAGAAAGAAAGAAAGAAAGAAAGAAAGAAAGAAAGAAAGAAAGAAAGAAAGAAAGAAAGATAGTTTATCTACTTCAAATGATTTTCAAAAGTTTCCAGGAGATGCTTATTGGTTCATGCCTCACTGAACAACGACAGGAGGACTAGAGCCATTACAAGGTCCCCTTTAATTACTGAAGCTCAGGCCTCTATCCCCGCCTTGGCAAGATTAGAATCGCCATAGCCCTTCTATACTTGGAGAAGGGAGATGTCAGAGGCAGCCCTGCTTATACACTGAAGGCCTAAAATCAGCCATAAGCCTAAAATCAGCAACAGGCCTGACTTACATGCCTGCTAACACACAGACTTGGGTCTCTATGGAAAAAAACACTGAAACAGAGGGCTATAAACTATTGTAAGCAGGCAGCTTTTGTTGAAATCTACCAGCCTGAGTAGTCATAGACCTTGTAAATACGCAGCCTGTGGCAGATAGTACCAAATTAGAAAAGGACAAGTGAATAATAGGCAGAGTCGTAGTGACCTGACCCCTGAACCTTCACCCAGCTGATACCCTGTTCTGAAAGATATCTGTACTCCCCCTGAACACCTATGCTCCTGTGTCATCCCCTTCCACACATCTTGCATTTTTGTGTTTATAACCCCCATGTTAAAAAGTAAAAATTATGATTTGATAAAAAAAAAAAAATCACACAGTGTACCCCTGGTTCTGCTGACTTAGCTCCTGACAATCTATTTTCTTGTTCTCAGAACTACTTTGAATTATAAAACGTTACTGTGGTTTTTGTTAGCATGCTGGGTAAAATGATTTTTATTGATCTCATTTTAAACTTCAAAGTTTGTAGTGAGTTAAAATGTCCTTTAACATAATTATAGGTCATATTTATTTTCGTATTGTAAAATGCTAGTTGATCTGTTGAACATTTTAAAAAACTGGATTCCTTTTTGAGAATTTGATATATTAACACTGTATTTGCATAATTTCCCCTTTCTCTCATTCCTCCCACTTTTCCCAACCACCCATACTTTTTAAATACATCTTATTATTTAATTATTGTTTATATATGTATACGTGCATAAGTATATATGTTTATACAAATATTGATAAATAAAGTGTTTTGAAAAAAATTAAAAAGATACCTCAAAATAAAAGAAGAGATGGTTAACATCAAGAACTTGAGGCAGATCTTGAAAAGAAATACTGTATTAAAATATTTGAACAATTGGGTACAGTGGGACAAATTTATCATACAATTGCTCAGCAAAGCTATTGCTATGCCTGTGAGGCAAGATGTACCAGGCCTAGGTAGGATCCTTTTCCTTTAGAAGGGGCACAGACCCACTTGGAGTAATTTACATGCTAGTTTAGTTTCAGAATGAAGACTCCTAAAGAAATGTGACTTGCCAGAGTCTGTTGTGCTGTTTCCAGCTGTACAGGCTAGCCGAACATCTCCTTTCTCAGTAGAAGTAAGAGTTAGTCTTCATGTCTCATGCAACATGAGGGTGGATCCTCATCGGAGGATCTTGGAGCCTGTACTCATTTCCTGAATATACCAAGCAACAAAGGGGCAAAATAGTAATTACTCTTCACTCAGTGTCTCCTGTGATTGTACTGTGGGTGAGAGAACCTATACTCATGTCTATCTCCCAATCAATATAAGGGCTGTATGATGGGTCAACTGACCCTTTACCCTGGCCTTTAATTCTCTCTCTCTCTTTTTTTTTTTTTTAGCTAAAAGAATTCCAGAGTTAACAGGTCAATCACACTTTATGTGACACTAAAGTAGGGAGATGTTTAGGTTAGGCTTGTAGAAGATGGACTTTTCCCCTAATCACACAGCTCCTCATGAGACAATGGCCAAGGCCATTCAAGGAGCTTTAGCAGTAAATTATCAAAAGTTTCAAAATGGATGATTCATTTACAGACTGACTGGAAGGATGGTTTGGCAGATAGAACAGAATGATGGCTGCAATTCTAACCTCCCTGAACATTGTAGCAAGAATATTAACTTTAGTAGGATGCAACATTATTCCTTGTCTAGTGGAGCTACTTGTTAAAAGAGTAATCAACAATAACAACAACAACAATAACAACAAAATGCTCATCATTATAACCTGATGATTTTAGATACTAGATCAAATCATCCTATGATAGACAGTTTTTTAAAAGTTAGATCAATTTAACTCTAAAAAAAAAAAAATAAAAGGAGGAGATTTGCAGAAATCACTAGGGTCAATTTTCAATATGAGATGTACTTTAAATTCCTTAAAGAATCACAGATTGGTAGGAGGCTCTGGGCCCTGCATACTATACCTCTGCCCTACCACACCTCCACCCCATAGCTGGTAACTGGTTTCCTTCCTCAAGGAAAAGCACACAAGCTTGATGTCCAGTGCCCAATGGTCAGTCCTGAGAGTATACATACAAGTAAGAATATATACACTGAGCAGGTTATACTTAGTAATATATATGTATATGCATCATGTAAATATATGCACTAAGTAACAATTGATAAAAAAAAGGCTCATGAATTTTCAGGGAAAGAGAAGGATATATGGGAGGATGTAGAGGGAGGAAAGAGAAATTAGGAATGTTGTGATTGTATTATAATCTCACCTTTTAATATTTAAAAACATTTACATGTTCTTTAATGATCTTTCATAAATAGTTTTTAATGAAAATCTGGCCATCTTGCAAATTTTATGTTCCTTAATAAATAAAATGTTTCTGCTAAGATTATTTGATTGATTATAAAGGAAATTAGGTATTTCATCACACTTATTTTCTGTTCTTGGTTATTATAATAAGATTTTCATGAATAATATATTTTATACATGAAATTTGATAAAACAGCTAATGATTACTTTCAAACTTTAGTGACAGTTTCTTCCAAATGTATGCTCTCTGAGCTAACTCAAAGTACTGGATAATATAACAAAAAGTTAACCATACATGTGTATCTGAGTACAGACCCAGTTTACCAGCACCTGAGTTTGTTCCCCATTTCTTAAGTATTCTGCATTACTTACATTTAGCTTTCTAGACAGGATATTCCTAAAGCCATTCCAGTGTGCTGGCTTTGCACCTGTGTACCTGGCTGATGCTGTCACACAGTGCTAAGTCTAAGTAACCTCTAGAGGTAAAATATAAGATTCAAGGAATAACAAAAGTAAGGAGTTGATAGGAATCTCTAACACTATAATAGTCTTTGAATTTTAGATATTGCAACACTCTTACTATGCAAAACCAGAAAATACCAATGAACTTCAACCTCCTACTGTGTTGGATTATATATTGTTTAACACATATCTGCAGCCAAGATGTGAACAGGTGAAATGAAGGCAGTTATATTCCTTATAATTTGGGTACTTTTGTAGAGTCAAGCTTAGCTTTGTCATGGTGGAGACATGTGAACTTAGAACTTGGCTATTCTTATAATCTTTTGAAATGAAAATCTCTTCTGAATAGTGTAACATATTGATTTATAAAAACCTTTCTGGAACATTAATAAAACTGAAGGACTTTTTGTGCTAATGTACTATCATAATCTTCACCCCATAACTGTAGAAAATCAGATAACTAATCTCAGAAGCTTCACACATCTTCAAATCCTTTGACTATTTGGTGGACCTCCTGCAAGCTGCCCATATGTCAAACTGTCACAGAACATGTGTGTGTGTGTGTGTGTGTGTGTATGTGTGTGTGTGTGTGTGTGTGTGTGTGTGTGTGTGTGTGTGTCAACATTAGAAAATAATAATTAAAATCAATTTGTAGAGCACAGCTGTCAGGTGTCATCGGGTCCTTTTCATTCTTGGAAAATGGATAGAAGTCTACCTGTGATAGCTGCAGCTATAGCTCAGCATTCTCAAGGGTAAGGAGAAAATTATATGAAAAGGTGTAGTCTTCATAAAACATACCCTTAATGAGACATTTACAAACTTTGAGACATTAAAAAACAAGATTACTAATTCAGAGAATTTTACTAGTGTATGCTGTAGGTTTGGGCACTTAGAAAAGTTGATATGTAACAATAGTTATAACATAGTGTGATATAAACACAATATTGAAAGTCAATATTTTTGAGACCTCACTATTTACTAAACCCAATTGTAAATGTACCGTGTGGATAATTTCTTGTCTAGCCTTGTGAAGTTCATTTTTCTATTATATCTCTCCTACAGTAGGTATGATGGATGATCCTGACTGAACTATAGCTTTTACTTATTCAACCAAACAGTATTGTCAAAGTTGTGTATTGTAACTGATAAAAGTGAATGATTAGGTGGCTTTAAGTAAGGCTAATTATGAAAAATAGCAGGTGGGCTTGATTCAATCTAAAACCTTTAAAGTAACACCGGGCCTTCCAGGAGAAGAAAGAAAAGGAAGAGGAGAAGGAGGAGTGGGGAGCAAGAGAGATCTTAGTTTGGACAATAGATTTTGCATATTTGTCAACATCCCTGCCCTCCCTTTGATAGCCTACCCCTAGGACCACCAGCCAGACCTCTTTCTGACTTCTTCCCATTTTGTTGTTGTGTAACTGTGTGGGACATTTGTTTGCTTGTTTCTGGTGGTGATGAGAATTAAATGTAGGGCCTTGTGCATACTACTAGACAAATAAATACTCTACCACTGAGATGCATTTGTAACCCTTTTAAAAATATATGTTTTGAGAAAGACTTTGTGTATTGGCCTTGGCCTTGAATTAACTTTGTAGTCTAGGCAAGTCTTTAACTTCAATACTCCTGATTTAGTCTTTTCAGTATTTGAAATGGAAAGGGAGGGGGAAAAGAACTGGAAGGAGCTGTGGAGAGAAAACCATAATCAAAATAGATTGTATTTTTAAAAAATCTATTTTTAATAAAAGAAAATAAAAAAGAAAGTGAGAAAGGAAAGAGGGGATACTTTAGGACTTCCTCATGTCACATACCCTAAAATGAACTATAACAGCTTTCCTCCAGACCTACTCTCATGCCTAGACCACTTCTTACTATAAGACACATTCCTACTAGCTAAAGCATTCTTACTCATTTTCTGGGTTCCACTTGAACATCTTTCCTCTCAGGAGGTTCCTCCCTCCAACACCTGCAAGAATCAGTCTTCCTGTCTCTTCTCTCAACCCCATGCTGTAACTGATGTTTCACATCAGTTACTACAACCCTGCTAAGATTGTCCCATGAAGATCAGCTTACAAGAAATACTAAGCTTCACACTTGTTTTCTTCATTGTACATCCTCCCATGCCTAGGCCAGTTCTTTGTTCTTGGCAAGTTATTCTGTTTACTGGACGGTGAAGGAGTTTGGACACAATGAAATATGAAATTAATTTACCATTGAGATGGGACATTTGTTGGGAGTTTTGAAGGGGAAAGGGAAGTGGGCATGGCTTGGAATGGATGGCTTTTATGGAATGGTGAGGCAAGCCAGGGAGCTTGTAAGATTCTCCTTATGTATTCTTTGTTTATACCTCCCTAGGACCTTTAAATCATCTATTTCAACTGCCCATGCACAAGACAAGAGAGAAAAGTTCCAGGTGGTGACATGGAATTCCTTATTTATACACATGTGTCTCTGTGCCCTCAGAACATCTAGTACACTGCTAGGCTCCTTGTCTTCTGTGTACCTGTCAATGCCCATTGGCCCTGAAACCTATCCAGCTACACCGTCTACCTTAATCTCCTTAAGGGATAACATTTTGCTCAGTTTCTATTCCTACAAGGGAGAATTTTCTTCTTCACACTTCTTTGAGCCAATATTTCTAGCAGATGTATGAGTCAAACTACTCCACATGGAACTTCTATACTTTCTGAATTTACAGGAGTCTTTACCATGCATCCACTTTTGGTAAATTAAATAATGTTTTTGTCTTTGCATACTCACCTGTTATAAAATTCAAGGTTCTCCAGGAGCAGCAAAGTCAGTAGTAAATGTATATTATAAGATTTATTAAAAAAGAATTGTTTATATAACTTCAAGATCAGCCCTTTGGCTAGCAGTGCTCAGACAGTGAGAGGCCTCCATATAAGGAATCCTCTGTCCTGTGAAAGTAAACATGCCTGAACTCCAGTTCACTCTGCTACACATTTTCCTCTGCATCACTTAAAGCTGGAGATTGAACCCACTTGGTGTTGCTCCCAGACTCCAGCTTCTATGTAGCTGGCTATCCTCCAGGGATAATTTGATGTTCTGCAGTGTGACAATAATAGTTTAGTTTCTGTAGTAAAATGGAAAGTAAAAATTAGAGTGGGAGGAAGATGTGTGGTGATGTTCCTGTTGCATCACAGAAAAATAACTCAATTTTGACCTTGATCTTTGGGTTTTATTTCATTTTACTTCACTGGGTTTTTTTTCCTGCTATGCACAGAAGACACTCTTTGAGGAAACAGATGCTGTATATATTTTGCAAAGGAGAATTATGCTAGAGAGTGATGGGAATTCAATCTTTGTTTGGAATCTTGGAATGAGAGTATGAATAAACCATCCTTAGGTCTAAAACACATAACAATAGTTAAGAGGAAAGGACAGAGGAAGGTCAGAATCAGGTACCTGGAGTTCATTTAAATGCAGGGCCCTGGCCTCATGAAAAGCGATATCTAGAAAATGTTTTAGGAAAAGAATCTAAAGGATGTCACATGCATTTACCAGCCTCCCTGAGAGTTTGGCATACACTTCATGCACATGGAGGTAATGCCACATGGACCTATTTCATTTCTTATTTGGTGAGTCAGTGTAGAAGACATTCCTCTGAAGGTTCTGTGACATGGGGGCACTGTGTCAAGGTAAAGATCCATATTAAAGTATGCGTGGGTTATCTGTCTGAGTAAATCATTGCTTCCCAGTGAACTATTGCCACTGGGACAGGGCTACTCTGGACAGGGCTAAAAGCAATGAAAGTACCCAACAGGCCTAGAGAAAGGAAATTATTGGGAAGGTTAATATATTAGTGGGGCCACAGGGAAGCAGAAACAGCGAAACTAAAACCATGAGGACTCAAGAAGGTGTAAGAGGAAAAAAAATAGCAAGACCTTCTTATGCCTGAATCAAGGGCACAGAGCCTGAATGCTTGCACTTGAGTGTATATCATGTAAATCAGACTCATCAAGACAACAACCACATGTTCTCTATCAGAATCCACCTACATGGAATCTTGGTTTTAATTTTTTATACATGTGATGTGGTGTGGTGTGTGTGTGTGTGTGTGTGTGTGTGCGTGTGTGTATAAATCTGTGTATAGGTCATGAAACTAGTAACTAGACCAATAGAATGAAAAAACAAATGGGACATGAAAATGAAAGAGGGTCCACTGGAGAGAGAAGAAGGAGCAGCACAGGAAAGCAAGTGTACAGTACAGAGAGGAACGAGGAAGAAAAACGAGTGAAAGCAAAGCCTGTGTGCAATCGCTATAATGGAATCTGTTGTACATGTTAGATTTTTAAAATTAATATGAAAAGAAAACATACAAAATAGCAAACTGCCTTTGCTTCTTTATTAATAGCATTTTCCTACAACATAGTACAGATCCCCAGTAGTTGTGTTAACTAGTGGATAGGTTCTCAGGAGTTTAAGAGTTCTAGGTTACCACAAAAAGGGCAAACAAGAATAGATCAACTGTGATGTAATGGCTGTTGTTCACTGTCAATTTGACCACATCTGGAATTAAGAAAAACCCAAATGACCAGGCACACCTTTGAGGGATATTTGTTTCTTAATTAAATCTTTTGAAGTGGGTAAACCCACTTCTAATACAGATCTTTGAGATGGAAAGATAAACCTTTAATTCCAGATCTTTCTTGTGATTTGTGAAGATCCTCCTTTAATCTAGACCATACCTTCCACTGGAAGCCAATACAAATGACATGGAAGAAAGGGACTCTCTTCTTCCCTTTGCTTGCTTGTGTTCTCTCTCTCTCTCTCTCTCTCTCACTATCTCTCTCTCTCTCTCTCAAGTTTATTCCTTCACTGGCATTAGAGACTACTTTTTTAGGAATACAGCATATAAACCGAGCAGTGGTGGCACATGCTTTT
Source organism: Arvicanthis niloticus (assembly GCF_011762505.2). Classification (NCBI taxonomy): domain Eukaryota; kingdom Metazoa; phylum Chordata; class Mammalia; order Rodentia; family Muridae; genus Arvicanthis; species Arvicanthis niloticus. Next base: position 46,063,229 of record NC_047665.1, on the reverse strand, counting down.
AGTCCCAGCACTTGGGAGGCAGAGGCACTTGGGATTTCTGAGTTTGAGGCCAGCCTGGTCTACAGAGTGAGTTCCAGGACAGCCAGGGCTACACAGAAAAACCCTGTCTCGGAAAAAAAAAAATCATTCAGAAAGTACACTGATCTGAGATTGCCACTCTAGTGGTTCCCTAAACAAGTTCAAGGCAACAGTTTTCCTAGGATTCTACCCCTCTCCCTGCCTGGGTTCACATCTGGTACTTTAATGGCACATGCACACATACCTGTCTCTAGCCCACGCCCCTGGCCTCTTCTTATGGTCTGCTTGCTCAGTTTGTGTCACAGGCCTGAATCCACCTTGAAAAATATCACTTTCTGTCACCATGGTTTTATGCCACTGCTGCCAGCTTTCTTATTCTTTTACATTCTGGTCCTTCACACCAACACTAAGCCAAATGTTTCTCTACTGATACAAAGCCAAATGTTTCTCAGCTAACACAAAATGTGTTTTTCTCTACTTACACAACTTGTCAAAGTTACTTGAAATATTTGTTCCTATCCTGCCTTGGTAAATGATTTTTACTATTGCCCCTAAATTATAGTGTCCTATATTTACTATATACATTTTTAAATAAGTAACTTAACAAACACAAGTTATATAACTCAGGTATGACCAATCAATATAGTTCTCAATTTTGTCAGAAGTCTGCTAATGCCTATATTAATTCAAGCCTATGATAAACAGAATCTCCAAAAGCCTAACAGTTTACCCCACAAGTTCTCAGAAGTTATGGACAAAGCTACAATAGACTGCCTGAATTGTGGTATGAGCATCACTGAAAAGCACTGCTGTGGCCCTGGTCAACACTGTGAACAGACAGAGAGTCAAATGCCTCAAATTGTCTGAGTCAAGGTGAGACATTTCTCATTTCATGTGTTATCTGATCCACAGAGGAAAAAAAAGGGGGGGCTTTTTGTAAATAGGCCCTCTGTCTTCTGGCCTTGAAAGCCAGACTGACTCTGCCCAAGTTGCCATGGAGACCACAGAGCCCACAGGGAACTGTTAGCTAGTGGACTATAGATGAACTCTGTCATTTTTTAATTGATATATGACTGCTAGATTATAGTTTATTCTTCCCCAGATTTCTGACTATATTGACAGCTAAGGTAACTATAGCTTGACGGCTAGAAAACAGACCTCTAAACTCAAGTTTCTAGCAACTAGTTCAGATGTAAGCTTTCACAGATGTAATCTGTTACTTCCTTACCTAAACTCCGTTTCTATTAACTAAATGCTTCTTATTTCCTCTTCTTGCTATGCCACTGTCCTAACATTATTTGAGTTCTTATAAAGTTGCCTAACTCTAATGAAACATTTCACTACACGATCCAATTGTATAATCACAAATTCTTGTTTTTTTCTGCTCCACAAAAAGCTCATCTTAAAGAATGTTTATGTTGTTAACTCAGAGGGTAGCGGGCTTGATTATTGCTGGTATAACAGCTTTAATTTCATTAATTGCTAGCACCACTGCTTCTGCAATATCACTGAAACAGGGACTTAAGACAACTATTTTTGTTAGCCATCTAGCAAAAACATGTTTCTAATGTATTGAAATATACATTATTATTATTATTAATATATATTATTAATATAATGTATTGAGTATACAAAAGAATTTATATAGGTATCTGGAACAATGGAGGATGCTCTATAACCTATTCAAATTATCACAAGGAGGTTCAGGGTTCAAGATTTAGGAGCTATCCCAAGTGTCATGACAAATATCATTGGAGTAGTGTTACTTTTGAAATTTACAATGATTGTCATTATAGTTAGAAAAAAGTTTGAAGACACTTGTATGATATTTGGCATAATCCTAACACCTCTCTGGGTGTGTTAACTTTGCATAGAAAGATTATAAATTTAAAGAATGCTGCTCTGTTGAGCTTTGATGCTGCAGATAATGCTGATAAAATTATCCATGGCCTGAGGTCAGTATTTCCATTTTGGTCAAACCTCAGGAATGGCATTTATAGCTTGATCAGGCTAGCCCTTCTTGTCCTGGGAATACTTTTATTCCTGCCCATCACATTGTTATCTTTTTTATGAACTTAAAAGCTACAGGAAACCCTCAGAACTACCTCTCATGGAACAAATATACTCCATCCAAATAAATATATGTGCTAACCAATAACCAAAACTTCCCACTTACTACCTATTCCAGAGTGTGGTATTCCTCTGGGTTTCAAATGTACATCTAAGAAAAACAATTTTCTTTCTCCAAAATGCACTTAATTTTATTCTCTACCTATAATGTGTGTGTGTGTGTGTGTGTGTGTGTGTGTGTGTGTGTGTTTCAGCATCCTGTCAAGTCCAAGACTGCTCCAGAGAAGCAACCTCTGGATGCTCCAATCTCTTCTCACAGACACAAATGCTTCTACTGGACTTGTTCCTCCTGATCTATCCACAGATGGCTCCACAGAACCTGGACAGCAAGGAAACAGCTAATTCATCTAAGACTAGACCAACATCCCCATACCTATTATTCTAGGTTTCCTAGAGACCCATCGCCCCAAAGCCAGGAGGAAGGAGTCAAAGATCATCCATCGCTTCTTTCTAATTTTTAAAATTAAACCAAAATGGGGGAATTTTAGCATTTTGTGTAAGTTCTGCCCCACAGTTACCTGGCAACAGCCAGGTATGCTCCACCACACAGTTACCTGGCAATAGCCAGGTATGCCTGACTCACTATAAAAGTGGCTGTTTGTCCCCTTCTCTCTCTCTTGCTCTTGCCTTCTTGCTCCTGCTCTGTCCCCTCACCCTTTCCCCCCTCTTTCCCCATTTCCTTCCCCCCTTCCATGTGCTCATAGTCAGGCCAGCCTCTGCTTTTCTGCTCTCTCTCTCTCTCTCTCTCTCTCTCTCTCTCTCTCTCTCTCTATCTCTATCTCTATCTCTATCTCTGCCTTTCTCTGCCTCTACTACCCTCTTAACTCCCCCCCTCATGCAGTGAATATATTCTATAGTATATCATTATGTGGCTGGTCCCTCAGGGGTGAAGGATGCCTCAGCATGGGCCCACAGAGGCATCTCCTTCCCCCATACCTGACTACACCTCCACCAAAACATATTCCTCCTCTTTATTTTTTTTATAAACACATCACTAGGCCTCACATAATATCACATCATCTTTCTGCACAACCTTCTCTGTCCATATAAGACACTGAAATTACAAAATCTCTACATACGCAGATATCACTACAAAAATACAAACAATATGAAATATCAAGGCAGCATCTCTCTTCAAAAAGCCACCAGTCTAAAAGAAAAGAACTCTTTTCCAATAATAATTACATACATGAGCCCCAGGACAAAGAATTTAAAAGAATAATAATAATCAAATACTCAAGAAATCTAAAGAAAATACAAAGACACAGCTCAATGAAGTTATGAAAAAAGAGTTTAATGAGAATAATTATAATAAGATAATAATAAACAATAAGAGGTTAAGGAGAATAATTATACCCAAGAAAACACAAATATAAGACTGATGGGAATTATAAGAACAATCCAGAAGTTGAGAACAGAATTTCCTAAAAAGATAAAAACATTGAAGAACCTCAAACTGAACTGAAATGGAATTTAAAACCCCAGTAATCCAACCAGAAAATGCAAAAGAAAGCCTTACAGGTAGAGTGAATCAAGGAGAAGATAGAATATCAAGAGTTGAAGATAAAGTAGAGGATGTAGATTTGAAAAGCCAAGAATAGAGAGAGTTTGATTCCAGGGAAATGATACAGAAAAGATCTTTAACAAAATCATAGATGAAAACTACCCCAAACTAAAGAAAAAATACCCATAGATACATAAGAAGTATGCAAAACACCAAATACATAAAACCAGAAAGTAAACTTCAAAAGGCATACCATAGTTAAAACACTAAAAAAGAAAATGTATTGAAAGCTGCAAGAGAAAAAAATATAAATCACATAAATAACATCAAAATAGCAGCTGATTTTGCAATGGAAACTTTGAAATACAAAAGACCCTGAAACAATGCATTCCACTCCTCAAAAACCAGGACAAACAATCTAGGCTAATAAAACAAACAACTATTTGCCATAGTTGAAGGAGAAAAAAAATTTTCTACTATATCATACAGATTTAATTTTTTATGTCCAGCAAAAAAAAAAAAAAATACAAAATACAAGAAGCAATATTTTGAGCTGAAGAGAAAGCGAAAAGGGAGAGCAGCCACCAGGCTGTAGAAAGAGATACAAAGCTGTGATTACTAACACACAAAGTACCACTAAGAAAAGAATCAACACCCAAACTCAACAACATAAAAACTGAAATCAACACACATCTTTCAGTCATAACTGTAAATATTAACAGCTTTAAAACTCCAATAAAAGACACAGTGGCTGGATAAATATAACTCATGTATTTGTTGTTGGCAAAAAACAAAACAAAAAAAACCTTTAAAGATAGGCACTGCCCTATATGTTATGGTGGTGTAGCTTGGTATTCTTCTTGAACTCCCAACAGTGGGAGCGGAACTACTGGGTTGCCTGGTCCAGCCTTAATATGAGGGGATGTTCCTAGTCTTATTGTAACTTGTTAAGCCATGTTTTGTTGATATCCTTGGGAGTTCTGCCCTTTTTGGAAGATCTGGCTTTGCAGGAGAGGGGAGTTGAGGGAGAGAGACTTGGAGGTGGGGGGGGGGGGGCGGGGGGTACTGGTGGGAATGTAATACATAAGAGGAAAATAAATAAAAGTAAAAGAAAAGAAAAAGTTAGGCACTGCTGTAGAGTGAAAGAATGTTTAAAAGAATTCAAATCTAATTGGGCAAGCATATAAAAAAGAGTTGCTATCTAACATCTGCCAGAATACTGCAACCTAAAACTGATTAGAAAAGATAAAAAAGATACTTCATTCTAATCAAGAAGACAGATGACCAGGGAGACATTATCATAAACATATATGCAGCAAAATCTAGTACACCTAATTTCATAAACATACACTATTTGGGTTAAAGACACAGATTAGGCTGTGTGTGTTGGTATGTTCATTTAATCACAACAATCAGGAGCCAGATCTTAGTGAGCTTTGGGTCAACCTATTCTATACAGTGAATTCCAAGACAACCAGGGCTACATAAAGAAAGCCTGTCTCAGAAAACACACACAAATAAATAAATGAATGAGTAAATAAATAAATACACAGATTAACATAAACTCGTAAATATTAGATGATTTTTAATTCACTATTTTCCCCAGTAGACAGATCATCATGGCAGAAAATAAGCAGGGAAACATCAGAATGGAATGATGTCCTATATCTAATGAACTAAAAAGATATCTATAAAACATCCCATCCATACAGCAAGGAATATACATCCTATTCATCAACAAATGATCTACCAAGGAACAAGAAAACAAGGGAGGGTGTGTAATTAGGGAAAAGGGAGAAAGAAGAATGTGGAAAAAGGACAAATAATAGTAAAACAGCAGTTAGGATGTCTAAAAAAGTAATTAGGAATCATAATATTAATTAACTATTTACCTAAAAATTCATAACATATATATAAGTCTGTGTATATAAATAAACACTCATAGTTTAAATGAAAATTTCTTATCTGGCCTAACGTCACCTAACAACAACAACAAAACCAATACCAAGCATAAGAAGCCCTTTCTTTTGAGTTATTGGTCAGAGTTGTCCAAAAGACTTTCAAAATATTATATTCTTTTGATATTGCCCTTGGTTGCTCTCTTCCGACTCTGAGACATGGAAGCTAATTCCCTAATTGCTGAAGACACTGCTTTTTAGACACAGGGCCTAGTGATCCATCAACTGAAACTTATCTGAAAGCCTCCTCCCTGAGGATTAGCTTTAATTGTACCAGAAGCTGCTACTCAAGCTTCCAAAAAAACAAAGCAAACAAGAGCCCAACGTAGCTATGACACATATGAGTGACAACAAAGACTGGCCTGGCACAATAACCCTAACACTGCAATAATGGCATGCATATCTTGGTGATAAGGTGTGCTCAACAAGACGGAAATTATGCTTCATACTGGAAAATTACCCAGCTATCCAGCCAACTTCATACTGGAAACCAGGGCCAATAAAGTCATGGATCTTAAGAGTGCCCTCAGCTGCTACTCTTCTAAACCATAATAGTTTCTAAATACACTGTAAATATTTGTCCTTAGACCCACAGACTAGTATAGCTCTTATCCTTCATCAAGAAAACTTCTCTTTGCAAATAGAGCATTACAGAAAACTACAAGTGATCAGAATGCAAGTGTGTGAGTTCAGCACTAACTGATGCTTCTACAACACAATCCTGCACCTGCTCAAGGATCAATGCAGAAAGGGCTGGGGGAAATTGTAGAAGCCAGAGAGGTTTCTGTGAGATTGTATCTCCTAGAAATATCAGAGAAGTTACCTACCTCTAAGAAGTCTCACCCACATGGCTTCCTAAAATAAGCTGAACAAGTATAACACCAATGGTACCATGGAATGGGGAAGGCTCAAGAGGCCTAAACCCTAGATAAAGAACTGCAAGTAACTAAGGAAGACAGAGCAGAAGGAGTCTTGCCCATGGAGGAACATACTGGTTGGTTGCCAGTGCCAAGGTCACTTCTGAAAACATGTACATGCAAGTAAAATTATATAGACTAAGCAGGTTATAATTATATATTTAAGAATACAAAGACATGCATGCACATACACGTATGTAACAATTAAAGAGGGAGGGCAAGACCATGGATAAGAGAAGATGAGGTGGAGACTTATGAGAGGTTTTGGAGGGAGGAAAGTGGAAGGGAAAAAGATACAATTAATATCTTAAAAAGCATACACACACACATACACACACACACACACACACACACACACACACACACACTAAGAAGGAAAAAGATCAAATTCTCCTCAACTGAGAAAAATACAAAAATAGCTAGTGGGCACAACTGATAACTTTCAAAATCATGATAATCAAAGAAAATACAGAAATGCATCATAGCTGAGAACTGCCTACATAGAAATGATTGCTAAATGCATTGTGATATCCTGGGACACAAGATTATAAATTGAAACTAAGGACTCCAAACTGGAGAGATGTATCAGCAGTTAAAAGAACAATGATTTTGCAGAAGACCTGATTCAGTTTCCCAGCACAATGGCAATTGCTGCACAATCACCTATAACACCAGCTCCAGGACTCTGAAGCCTCTGGCCCCTATGGGTACATGCACTCATGTATGTGCTTACATACATGTGTACATATGTGTGCTCATATATGCATGCACACGTGTGCACTCACACAAACATATAAATATCAAAATTGTTTAAAAAGAAATGCAAGTAAGGCTTTGGACTGGAGAAGTGGTACAGCATCCACACTGGGTGGCTGGTAATCTTGATCTGCATGTGCATCTGATGATGCCTCTGGTCTCCACAGGTACCTGCATCCAAATTTACATGCTCACACATGGACTGTTGCATTCACAGGCATATACTATCACATATGTACATATAACTGATGAGAAAACTTTTTAAACTAAGGTTGTAGATAAAATATGGATTTGGGCTAATAATACTTTATCAGTATCTGTTCATTAAATGGAGTTCATTAACTACAACAATCATAAGATATTTATAAGGGTAACTGCACATAGACATGTAGAAGTCTCTGTATCTTTACTTTTGGGTAAATATAAACTGTTAAATTCATTAGGGAAATATTCATATCCTAATGTAGAAGCAGGAAAAGGCCATTTCTATGGGAGAGAAATGAAGAGGAAATCTGTGATAGTTGACAAGATCAGAACATGAGGAGCTAAAGATGGTGCCAGACCCAGACACATGTCTGAGGTGCACTGCCAGGAACACTGATCACAGAGCTCAAACTGAGCTCCTATTGTGCACTGGAACCCAGGCATGTGTTATAAGTTTACAAATAAAACTTTAGAAGACCTTACCATATTTCCAGACTGGTAAATTAACCTAATAAAAGACATCGTTGACATTTAATACTCATAGAGAATAGAACTAAAGAGACTAAATAGAAAAGAGGAAAGTCTCTTCTATACATGAAGAAACTGTAAATATATTGAATGTTGAGCATTCAGAACTGGGCACATCACAGAGTAATGTTAACACAAAAGAGCAGAATTATATCTGATTTGAGAAATGTCTCAGTACGGATTTCTGGCAAGAAAAACATCTAAGTCTGCCTATAATATCAGCCTGAGTTTTGTACAATCATGCTCCAACCAGTATGGGATTATTTAGTGGGTCCTTTCTGTAAACCAAATATTGTCCAAGAAACTGACTGATAGACAGGTAAATAAGACACAGTGAAGAATTCTGGGAGAGAGATGGGTATGCACACAACTGCGGTGTGTTGAATGTAACTTATAAGTGTCTAGTTACTTTATAGCTTGTTTCAGTTTATTCTTTAATGCCTTAAAAAACAGACCAACCTTGCAACCTTTTTTGTCCTATAGAATTCAGTAGACTAGATAGTGTGCCAATTCTGACCATGTGTCAAGCGGCTATGGCTATATGTGTTTCTTCTCTCATTTTTCCTTTCTCCAAGAACAGGCTCAGGCTAGCCTACTAGCAGATGAGAAGTTTGTCAGCCACACCAGCAGCAGCTAGCCATAAAAGTGACTGCGGACAAGACTAGAACAGACCACACAAAACCTTGATTTCTAAATGAATGACTGTAGGTCACAGAGACACTTTGAATACACTAATTCCCACCCACCACCCAGTGTGATAGAGGCCACAGAATTAATCAGTAGGAAAACAACTTGGGTACTTGCACATACTCATCCTACCAAATGGAACTTGATTTCCTTGGTTTTATAAAATCCCAGTTTGCGCTACCTGGCAAAAGCCGTGCAAGGTAGTGACAGATGAAATCTTTTACCCTTAAATAGCTATCAGCTCAAAACTCTAAACAGTAAATATCATGAAGCCTGTCTCAAACCACAGCCCAAGGGAGCAGCGGCACTTGGCATGCCTCACTTCTGTGATCTTTAAGTAAAGGTTGGATATGCAGCCTTGGGGATGTTTTCGAATGCTGCTTCAAGACAGGCTTGTCTCTTGGGATGTGTTAGCAGCCCCAATTTCCCAGAGTTTGCCTGTGTGGAGAAGAATAATGAAAAGACGATCTTCAGAGTTCTTAAGGGTGACTACCCAGAGGCTAACAAAATCCAGAGTTTGAAAATGTCTAAGTAAATCCTTGACTTGTGGCTGTATTAATGAATGTTCTCTTAAAACTTGAATCCACCTCATAGAACAGCATGTAACTCCTTGAAGTAACCACACTCACATACATGCACATGCATACACACACTCCAGCCTCATGTGAGCACACCCCCTCCAGCTTCACTGGGAGGTATAGTTAGCACTGGGCCCACATGGGAAGAAGCATCAGGCGAACAGGTTAAGCTCTTGAGAGATCAGGGAACTTGGAGACTTGGGGAGAAGCCTCAGGCCACTGTTTTCCAAGGCTGAAATAGAATCTATGATTGCTTTGTATAGTCAAAGTTAAACCTGAGTACGAAGGGGAGACTAATTTTCTGTGACACTGCCTCATTCTCAGGGCATTTTGAGGCTGGTAGATGCAGTGCATGACAGCCTTGCCAGCACCTGCAGGCACACACCAGTGCCTTAGGCCTTCCTTCAAGCAGAATTAGCCTACAGCCCTTCAGTCCTGGAGAGTTGGCAGACAATGCAGCTGTAACACTCAGCTTAGACACTGACCACCTGTCCTGCCAAGTCCACAGATGTCAGTTCCTGGTGGTGAAACTGCCAAAATAGTATGGGAACTTAACAGTTCTGTTCTCAGAATCCAACCTCCATATGTACATTTAAAGACTGGCTTTTTTGTTTTGTTGTTTTGTTTTGTTTGTTTTTTATTTATTTCATTCTGTTAGAATCACATTGTTTTGTAATACCAATTCCTGGCTTGAAATTATCCATTTTTCATTATCTATCTATCTATCTATCTATCTACCCATCCATCATCTGTCTGTCTGTCTGTCTGTCTGGCCTTGAACTAGGTTTATGAACCAGGATGAGCCTGGAGTCCAGATGCTCCTGCCTCTAACTCCCTTCTATTTTGTAACAATCTACAGATTTCCCTTTATGTTCGTAAGTAGCACCGTCCTCACCACAGGCCATGCAAACCCAAACTTCTTTTTGAAGAAATGAAACCAAACATCTTATTAAGGAGATACAAGTTGTATCTGCCAATGAATCTGATTATACTCGTAGCCTGTTTTCTCATTTATTAACTGGAACTATTTAATTAATTTATGTCTTTTGTTTTAATAGCATAACCTCCATTTAGTGTTTAAATCTTATTCTTGGCACATAGTAAGCACTGAGTTTCAGTTTGCAATTAATATAATTATTTTTCTGTAAATAAGGCTGCTTCTATTAAATCTTTTCTTTTGAGTCATTCTTAGTCATTGCACAGAAGGAAGTCTTTTCAGAGGTAGCTTGAAGTCTGTTACTAAAAGACTAAAAGCTTTCCAGATTCATTTTATGTTCTAAATACAGAAACTGACAGAGTAACTTTTTTCTTTTTAGTTCTTATTGGTTCTTTGTGAATTTCACATCTTGCACCCCAATCCTACTCATCTGCCCCTCCCCTTGTTCTTACCCTCCACCCTTGCAACTACCCCCAGAACAGAGGGAAGGGGTATCTTGTTGTGGAAGCTGCAGTGTATCCCACAGTATACCCTTTTGTTCACACTTCTTTGCTTTCAAATGTTCATTGCAATAACTCCTTGGTCTGGTATGATGATAGTATGGGGCCTCTGGCTTCTGCTACTCTATTAATTCTGGAAATTCACTGGGACTCCTTTCAAATATCCTGTTGTAGCCCTGTGCCATAGAGATCCTGTAGTTTCGGATCTATAGGATCAGCCCCTTCCTGTACACCAGCAGTTCATCCATGGGTAGATGTTGGGATGGACCAATTTCAAGTCCTGGATCTGGGCCTGAGACATATTTCAGCTACTCACTCCTGTCTTGCTCTCCTGCCGTCTGGGTGGTTCACTGGCAAGCCCCACATCCAGGGTCAGCTCTACACTGCTGTCTATATGAAGTGGAGAGCCTGCTCTCTTGAGTGTTGCAGCCAGTAAAGGATATACCAAGTTTTTGGGGCCTGGGGGCCAGCTCTCTTGCCTGGTAAAGAACAAGGGAGGGGAAGGGATGTCTCTTTCTTGTTGGAGCCACTATCAATATCACAATTTGAAGTGACTATATTAACAATAAAAAGCAAGTCCTATTTTAACTCTCTCTCTCTCTCTGTGTGTGTGTGTGTGTGTGTGTGTGTGTGTATGTGTGTGTGTGTGTGTGTGTGTGTTTGATACTAGGTCTCTTTTATGCTGTACTGGAGTCAAATTCACCATGTTAAAGATGCTCCTGAGTGTCTGAGCCTCCTGAATGAATGTGCTGGAATTGCAGACATGCTCCACAATTCCAGAGTTTTTAACTGTCAAATGAAGCAAAAGCAAGAAAGAGGGACCAGGGATAATTTCTGTATTTATTATTGCACAGCTGCATTAAAGATAAAGAGGTGAAAACATACATAGATATTCACAATTTTGTATTTTTTCTTAAGAATGATTCAATGCATATATTTTAGGCCCGAAATCTGATAAACCTGTAAAAATAGTAGTAGAAGAATAATTAACGTTGTGAGACAAGAATGTGGTTATGTTTTATTAGATGGAAAAAACAATAAATGGATTACAATTTTAAATGCATACATCTTGAGGTAAAGGACTAGTTTGCTGTATACTCAGATCATTTGCTATAAATGGCATAACCTTAAATTCTTATTTAGCATTTTGAAGACTGAAAAAAAATCCAAAGATCAGTTTTAAGTTTTTATTTCTAATATATTTTCACTTTTATTTGAGTATGTAACACTTTTTTTTCATAATAGCTGCATGGAAATGCTTTCAAATAATCTTTCACACTTTGCTGATATGCCTCAGCAGAAGTATTTTTAATTAAAATCATGTGAACTAGAAGGAGAGCTAAATATATTAGCCATGTATATAAATTATACAACAATATAAATGCTATGTTAAAGGCTACTGGAAAAAGTAACAATTATTACAATTTGGAATGTTCCCCTGCCCAGGCCCATGCTGTTAGGAAGTGCTGGAACACTGGAAATCAGGCCCTTGAGGATGTCCCTTAGAAGCTCCATAATGACTGTCTACCTTCCTGACTACCGAGAGTGAACAAACTTCTCTGCCTGGGCTCCCCACAGGATGCATTTTCCTATCAGGCCCAAAGCACAATGGGCCAAACAACCAACCAATAGTCTGAAATCTTTAAAACTGGCTGTCAACATAAACATGTCCTGTTTATACGTTTATTTCATAGGCTGATGTTGTAGTGACTGAAACACTAACATGCCAGCATCACATTTTACAAGTGATTGTTTTCTCCTTAAATCATTGAAGATACAACTGAAATTTGAAGTTATAATAATACCCAAGTGTAGACACATACCCACACACATTTAGAAACAATGTTACCCCCATATGATTTCTACAGCTTTGGAAACACCCCTAACACTTTATTCACAGCAATAAAAGAATTACCTGAAATCCTTAATAACAGATTCCTGTTACTGCCTTGTGGAATTTGCTGCTGTGGGGGCACCTTCCTCTCCGTGCCTCTTATTTATTTACCCACCACTTTCATTAGCTTCTCCTAAGCCAAGAGTGTGTTTGATTCACCTTACTGCCACCATCACATGTACAATGGCTGCTTGATAAGTATTCAGCATAGCCATTTGTCTTATCCATCGGCAGCATCACAGGACTATGAGGAGCCTGCACTTGTAGTACACTGTACCTACTAGCTGGCTACTAGGAAACATCCCAGGAAATTTATAATAAACAAAAATATCAGACTAAACAAAAATTGGGTTTTGTTTTGATGCTGCTTTATATGTTAATATACTGTCATAAACAGAAATACATTTGGGGATGCATCTTAAGAGCCAAGACTTAGCATGTTTGTTTGTTTGTTTGTTTGTTTGTTTGTAAGGCAATAGTTAATCTACCACAGCCTTTTAGTGTATTAAGTGCAGTCAGCTTATTTTACTTACTCTATTATGAGCTATATTTCTTGAATATTTTTCCTTACAGCATAGTATCTTTACAATCTAAACAGTTCCTGCTCTGTGTTTGTGAAACGTTCATAGTATCATGGTTAAAATGCAAGTCACTGTCAAAAGAGTTATAATTTTAAAATATCAGTTAAGAAATTAGCAGTGTCAATGTATGATAAGACAAGAGTCTCTCAAAATTATCTGTTTTGTTGGGGAGCAAGACTCCATATGGTATCCTGTAGATGGGCTGGTACCCAAGGTGCCCAGATTCCCAGGAAAAAAACCTTCCTCAGTCAATTTTTCCTGAAAATCTAGATCCCCCATGTTTCCAGGCTCTGTTCTACTAGCATTTCTTAGCGTCTCCCTACATAGCTGTCATTTGTACTTAGACATCTGATGCCTGAGCCAAGACTGCAAATCCTGTGTCCAAGTCACTTGTTCTAGTCACTCTAGCTAAAGGATAATATGGCAAAGGAACTAGAGTCCCTTCTCTGAGATGGAGCCATGAGCATCTAGGCCAGTGGTTCTCAACCTTTCTAATTCTGCTACCCTTGACCTCCAACCATAAAATTATTTTGTTGCTAATTCGTAACTCTAATTTTGCTACTGTTATGTATAATAATGTAAATATCCGATATACATAATATTTTGAATGAGACCCCTCAAAGAGGTCACGGCCCATAGGTTAAGAACTACTAATTTAGGCTTAGATGCTTACTAATGGCATCTATATGTCTGCTGCTCCTGTGCCCACAGGCCCCACCTGCCTCAATGGACTGTCTATTCCCTGCTCCAAAATGTGCTCCCACAGGGGTACATCACTTGTCTTCACATTGATGTCACAGCTGGCTTCAGTCTGTCAACTTGAAATGCCTAGGAAGAGGGAACTTCAATGAAGAAATTGCCTCTTTCGGCTTGACATGTGTACGAGTCTATAAGGCGTTTTCTTATTAGCCTGATGGTATAGGATGGCTCATCCTACTGTAGGTGGTTTTATATTCACAAGTTTGTTTCATTAAAGAGTGTTTGCTGTCAATTTAAAGATTTCGTGCATTGTGGTCATAGAAAGTGGATGAAGTTATTGTCATCTTTCCTAATCTATAAAGATTTATTTTATATCCCAAGAAGGAATCCATTTTAGAGAGGCTTCTGTGTGCTGCTGAGTAGAACATGCATTCTTTGGTGTTTGAGTGAAATATTGTGCATATAACTGTTAGGTCTCTTTGATGCATGATGCCATTTTATTCTGATGTTTCTAAGCTTATTTTTGTGTAGGTGAGCAGGCTATTGGAGAAAAGGGGGTCCTGAAATTACCTACCTGGGGTAAAATTACCTACCTGGGGTAAATTACCTGGGGTAATGTTAATCTGAGTCTTTAAATCCAGTGTATTGTTTATGAAATTGGGTACACTAGAGTTTGGAGCATATAATACTTGGGATGTCTTCTTGGTTAACTGCTTCCTTGAGTAGAATGAGTGTCCTTCTTTATCTCTTCTGATTAGTTTTAGTTTGAAATCTATTTTGTCAGCCATTAGGATAGTGATGCATGCTTGCTCCCTGGTCTCATTTGACTGAAATACTTTTATCTATCCTTTCACTGTAAGATGCTGCCTATCTTAAAGCTAATCTTGTATATTAGACAACAGAATGGATTTTTTTTAATCTAGTCAGTCCGCCTATGTCTGTTGACTGGGCAATTGAGCCAATTAACATTTAAAGTTATTAGTGAAAAGGCTGTGGTTCTTGCATTGCTGATTTTTAGTGTTATTATTTATGTCCTCTAAACTTTGTGTTTTAGTAAGTACAGCATCACATTTCTTTCCAGTCTTTTATCTATGTTTATTCCTCACCTCAGCCTGAAATTTTATTTACTGTACTCTCTATATTTGGTTTGTTGTATATAATCATTTTAGGCTGTTGCATTATGGATAGTTCTTATCTTTGTTTCAGCAATTGCAACTAACCAGATCCATGCATGGGCCAGGCAGAGCCACCACCAAAATAACTAGACAGTCTTGAAACTATTTAGCCAAATTCAGAGAATGACAAATTCTTAATATTTACAAGAAGTCAAAAAAAAAAAAAACCCTCCTAATGTATTTCAGTTACTATTTTGTCACCCTTCTTTCTACAAGCCAGAAAATAGAATCGTTGTTTTAGCAGAAAGAGAGTTCACAAGCTATATCATCAATGATATAATTCTATATTTGAATATAGCAAAGCATACAATCACAAAATAAGGTATAATTAAATTTTGGTTACAAATTTCATTCATATTCAGTATAGTTCAATGAAAGGATCACTTATTAAGATCACAAAAAGAGATACTTAGGAAAACAACGTAACTAGAAGACAGTGTTAGAATGATACCTACTCAAAGCTACAAACTATAATGGCAACAAGTCTGTGAATATTAGACCTCAAGAGTGGCTCTAAGAAATTTCAGTTTACTCTTCTATTTATTGGCTCTCATTTTAATACAGCTCATATAATTGGAGTACTAGCTCTTTACTCTTTTGACGTCAACTGGTTTCTTCATCTTTTGCTCTGTATTTTACTCTGTCTTCTAGAGCTCATTTTGACTTTCCTAAATTCTCTTGACTATATGATACTCTAGGAGCTTCAATGCTCATTGCAAATACCTTAATCGCTGCCTTCCTTTTAGCTGAAACCACAGTTACAATGCCTCTGCCCCTCTGTTTGCATCAAAAAACCTCTGCTGGCCACTGATAAGCCTATAGAATAGCTCTTCTTGGTTCCCACATTCTGTTCTCTTCCAGGGAACAAATTTTACTGGCAGTTGGGAAGACTTCTTGGGTGATGCAGACTCCTCCATAAGAGAACAGAAGAAAAGCATTTATAGTTACCCAGGCTTAAGATTTAAAATCTAGTGAGCAGTCATGGACACCTGGTTTCAGTTGCTTGATGAACATGTAAAGTGATAGTCCTAATTA
The DNA here is from genome assembly GCF_011762505.2 of Arvicanthis niloticus. NCBI lineage: Eukaryota > Metazoa > Chordata > Mammalia > Rodentia > Muridae > Arvicanthis > Arvicanthis niloticus. The sequence continues at coordinate 46,047,128 of NC_047665.1, read as the reverse complement.
AACCAACTGAACAAGATGGCTACATACAGTAATTTGTACTTCATTTCCAGCAAATGTTTAATGAATATTTTTATGAACAAAATAGGTTCAATGTCAATATATGTGGTTAAAAAACAGATCACCATGCTGACAATTATTCTCACAGAGACAATATCCCCTGTGTTAACTTTGTGAGGAAAGGAACTGGTCATATAGATCTGTGTATATATTTTAAGCACATCTTTCCCCTAAACACAAGTTGTATCGGCTATGGAAGACAATGACAGAATCTCTTCAAAATCCATAAACAATCATGGTCCTTTCATTTTTGCTATTTTGGTAGCTTTTAGAAAAACAAACAAAGAAACAAAAAATGGAAATCTTGTTTTGGGCACCCAGGTATGCTTGCTAAACTACGAATCTAGCATGAAGCTACTGAAGGAGAAAAATGTCCTCCATCTTGGGAGTGGCAAGTGCCAGATTTACAGAAGTGGGCTCTTCACATGGACAACTAGCTGCCTCCATGTCACTTGGCCTTGACTCCCCAATTCCAGGTTTTATTATCTGCCAATAAAATTTACTAAGATTGTGTCACACTATACTCAGTAGCTCCTCATTTAAATCCTTTCATACACATTTTCCCATTCAAATCTCATAGACCGGAAGAAGAATGTTTACAAATGTCTTGGGAAATTGAGCTTAAAGAGGTAATCTTCAAAATCTAGCTGATTGAACTGGAGTTTTGAGGTTTTGTTGTTGATCTTATTTTTGTTTTGTTTGCCTCCAGTATGGTACCTTTAACACGATGTAAGATGTCTGCAACCATGACACCACATATACCTAGAATCCTACCACAGGCAGGAAGCAGCCTTGACCTAGCAAAAACCTGTCTCAAAATAAAATTTTTTAAAGCCCGAGGATAATGCCTAGTTTATAGAGCATTCACTTAGTAGATGCAAGACTCTGAGTTCAATACCCAATACTGTAGTACGGATGACTGTGGGCAGAATCTTCGTGCCTTCAGAGTAGAGTTGGCATCATACTGTTCATAATGGTGGCCTGAAGATTGTGTGCTAGGAGAAATTACAAGTACTTTGTCAATGGTGAGCATGGCAAGGGCCCATAACAACCTGATAATAGGATCCTCCCCATCCTGGTCCACAACAGTGCCAGCCTTCTATCCCATGGCCTTCTCTTGACCAGTCCTGATGCCCACACTACTTTCATCATTAATGCTCATCTGGTCAGAGCCCAAATAAAGTGTGGCTCCTAGGATATGTCAGAGGAGTATGGATAAGAATGGAATTTTCTCCCATTTCACTTGCTATGTCTCAATGTCTACTTGGAAAAAATAATGCCATCTTTGTACTTTGGTGAGGGGAAAATTTTTGTGAAGATTTTTAGTCTTAGAAAGAAAAATAATAACTTACAGAGTATAAGTTGACTTCTTTCCAGTTTTTAAAAAAAATTTTCAACTTAGTTTTTGCTCATACCTGCAATGCTTTTAGAACTTGTCTTGGAAACGTGCAGAGATCTGCCTGTCTCTTGCTCATCTCTCACATCAGAAGTAAGGTCCTTTCAAAGTTCAAAATGACAGGAACTATAAATGACAACAGGGTTAATCATCATGGCCATTAAGAAATGAATTATTGAGAAATATGTTCACATAAATGAGGAATGCATCCAGTTAGGTATGACACATACCTGTAATTCCAGGTCTTGAGAATTAGAAGCCAGAGCCTCAAAGCATGCTCAGTTACAGAGGATTTTGAGGTTAACTTGGGATAAATGACATAGTCAAAAAAAAAGGTGAAGAACAAGTAGAAGCATATAACAGAAATGAAGAATCCAGTTGAATATTAACAATGTGTAAGTTTAGGGAAATAATTAAATTTCTGGGTTCAACAAGACATTTTAGGTCAGTGTCAATAATTATTCAGAGGATGTAGAAAAGACACAGAAAACTACCTTCTATGTGAAGGAAAAGAAGCTAATAAGGTTTATATTGAGGTAGAAATTTCAAATATAATAATTTCAATATTACTGCTTAATACCAAACAGCCAATTTGGCCAATGTGGTAAAAGATAAACTCTGAGGATGGCAGAACACTAGGAGGTAAGGACTCTAACATTGCCTCCCTGCCTCTGCACTCTCTCTACTTACTTTTTCAGGTTACAATAATGAGGTAGCAGAATAAGAGTTACCTCATTTACTCTCCTCTACAGAACCTCATAGTGACAATCTATAGAAACTCCTAGTGATGATCTGCAGACAAGGATGCTAACCTGACACCCAAAATTCAAAAATGAGGCAGAAATATCCCATGAACCACGGAAATGAGATTGAGTGATAAGAGCTGCCTGCTCTGACGTGTCACCCATCTCCTGGCTGGCACGCCTACACACAGAGACTCCAGGCAGCCATGGTTTCTACAGTGGGAAATTCACAGTAAATGGGAACAGTTGGCTTCCATACTATTAGGGGAAATAGAGCCTTCTCCTTGTGGTTTACTGTGAGAAGAAAAAAAAAAAAAAAGATGGCAGTTTGGTCAACAACTTTCTGCTCTGGGCCAAATACACAAGATAAACCAACTCAAAGAGGATAAAGTGTTCTTTTAACTGAAAGGCTGAGAAACTTTATTCCATAATCTTTTGCTTCTGTTGTTTTGGTGAGGCAGAATGTTATAATTTGTAAGGTGTGGTATGTATGTTTGTGCATGCATGTGCTTGCTAAAAAGTAAAAAGAGAGGGGTGATCAGCATGCCTATGTCTTCTAAGGACCACCATGTTCATTGTCTTAATTGCCTTTCCCTGTGCTCTCCTCATCCATTGCAAAGATTCTATCACCTCTTAGCAGCTCTGACATATGGACCAATTCTGTAAGGTATGACCACTTGGAAAAAACTTTAAGAGCATAGCTGTCAGCAAAATATGGAATGCCTAGGGACTGTTAGAAACAGAATTATGGCAGGGAGCACAGCAACAGCAAATTGATCTTACTGGTGTTCTGGTCAGCAGAAAGACAAACATTGTATGGTGTCTCTCATCTAAGGCTTCTAGCTCCAAATCTTTATATGAGTGTGGAAAGTGAAAAAACTTCAGAAACCAGAAGAGTAAAGGGGCACCATTGTTTGGGAGGAGACCACAGAACAGAAACGTCAGGCTACATGTGATCTCAAGGGGAAAATGAGAAAATCAAGCGTCTTTAGTTGTAGAGGAGAAGGGGGATCTATACAGAAGAAGGAGGGAGGAGTAAAGTATCAAGGATGTCCAAAAAGGCATAAGGGTTCATCCTATTAACTATCTAACTAAGCCTGTGTATACATACACATAAAATAACTTAAATAAAATTTTCCCACCTGGACTGACAATGCATCCCACAAGAGCATTAGACTTTCCTTTCCAGCAGAGGTAAGCCATTACAGAAAACTCCAAGTGATTAAAATGTCAAACTATGGAGCCCAATCCCAAATGATACAGCTACAACACAACTCTTACACATAAGGCTCAGGAATCATTGCAGAACAGGCGGGCAGGGAGAGCGTAAGATCCAGAGGAACAGGAAATTTTCTGTGGGATTGTGTCTCCTAGAATTGTTAGGAAAGCTATTCCAATGAAGTTTGACCAACTTGTCTGCCTAAACATGACCCAACCGAGGATAATACCAATAGACATGATAACATGGAGAGATCACAGATCATGAGGCCTTGACCACAGACAAGCAACTAAAGGCATCTAAAGAATGCTGTGAGTAGAAGAAATTTTCTTCTCCAAGGAAAAGCATACTAAATCATTAACAAATTATCAAATGGCCAACCATGAAAACACACATACAAGTAACATTATACAGACTAAGATGATTGTATTTATATATTTAGGAATATACACACAGAAAGAGGGACAGAAAGAGAGAAAGACAGAGAGAGAGAGAGAGAGAGAGAGAGAGAGAGAGGCCATAAATTTGAATGAGAGCACTGTAAGGAGTACCATTCAGTTTACAAGAAGAAAGGGAATGGAAGAAAGAATGTAGTTACATTAACCTCAAAACAATGTAACAATTGTTTTAAGAAAAGAAGCAAGAGTGAAAGCAGATAGCAATTAAGGATGTGAAAAAGACAAAGAGAAATTCATCAAAAGAAGTCAAGCAAGTGGTCGGCATATGTATTAAAAATACTTAGCATCAGTAATGACATAGCACCTCATTTCAGTAACAGTGACTATTATCAAAAAGACAAAACGCAGCTTATATAGTTTGAATAAGAATGGCTTCCATTGGCTTATATATTTGAATAAGTAGTCCAGTTTGGGGGACTTTTTAGGAAAAATTAGGTGGTGTGGCCTTGTTGGGGAAGGAGTGACACCCAGAAGAGCCTTTACAGTTTCAAAAGACCAACCCCATTCCTAGTCTTCCTCTCTGTCTCCTACCTGTGGTTCAAGATGTGAGTTTCAACTGCCACAGACATTGTGCCTGCTGCCCCCCCCCCCCCTGAGGGACTCAACCCTCTGAAAGTATAAGCACAGTTAAATGCTTTCTTTTATAAGTTACCTCAGCAATGGAAAACTAACTGAGACAACAGCAAATGTTAATAAGGATTTCAATAAAAGAAAACCCTTGCATACTGTTGGTGGAATTAAAGATTAGCATAACCATTGTGGAAAACAGTAGTGGGAAAGATTCCTCAAACTACTAAAAATAGAAGTACTCTATGACTCACATTCTTACTAACAACTATATTTTCAGTTGAAGAACTAACTCCACTCCTTTGTTTATTATAGTACTATTTACAATAACAAAAACATACTTATATCTATCAGCATGGATGAGGGGCAAATGTGATGTATATACCTAATGGAAAACTGTATGACTATGAAGAACATGGTCAAATGTGAGAGCATTGATGAGCATAGAGATATTATGTGATAGTGAAATAAGCACAGAAATAAAAATACTGTTTGATATCACTCATATGTATAATGAATTCATGAAAATGTGGATAAATAAAGTATCCAATAATAAAAAACAAAACAAGAACACAAAAACAAATAAAGAAAAACAGCTAATGGAACTGGCTATCACAGTTGATCATTTGAGACTTTGGGGGCAGCAATTTAATATTACCCATATTACTGGGATTCCTTATAATTGTCAAGGACAAGGGACTGTGTAAAAGGCCCATGGAACTTTGAAATAATAGCTTCATAAAATAAAAAAGGGGGTGGTATATCCTCATATACCACAAATTTACTTAAATTATGTTCTTTTTATTTTAAAATTTTTTAAAGAAGTTGGATGCCAAGAAACTTTCTGCTGAGTGTCCATGGCACTCTACAACTAGGCATACTTATGCATAAGTGAAAGGGAAAGATCCACTTACTGGCATATGGCATGATCCCAATCAGGTATTCAATATGGGGAAGAGGTCATGTTTGTGTTTTTCCTGCAGGATGCTGAAGGAGCATGGTGGCTGCCAGAGTAATCAGTGAGACATGCTGATTCTGGGACAAAGAATGATGCTGACTTATGAGCTTGCTGAGAAACTTTTGTTTCTTCTACAGCATTTAATGTAAGTTGCATTGATTATACACTTTCTAATTGTATTAATGTGTTGAAATACAGCATATCAGTTACAGAGATCCATCAACTAGCTTTTGTTTTATTGCTCTGAGTGTCACAGAACCCTGGTCTTCTGAAAAATGCTTGCAAGTACTGGAAGAAGTAAGTCAGGCTCTAAGCAGAAGCAGAGATAGTGGGTTTGATTATTGCTTGTATAACAGCTTTAACTACATTGATTGCTAGCACCACTCCTTCTACAATTGCTTTGACACAAGAAGTTAAGAAAGCTACTTTTGTTAATCATTTAGCAAAAAAAAAAAAAAAAATGTTACTAATGTGTTGAATATACAAGAGGATTTAGATAGGCATTTGAACAACAGATTGATGCTCTTTATCCTATTCAAATTATTGGAGAGAGGTTCAGAATTTAAGGGTAAGGAGTCATCTTTAGTGTCACGCCAAATACCATTGGATTTGTGTTAGTTCTAAAATTTACAGTAGTAATCATTGTAATTAGGAAAAAGTTTAAAGGCACTTGCAGTGTATTTGGCATGATTTTAACACTTCTCTGGATGTTTTAATTTTGCATAGTGAGCTTATGAATTTAAAGAATGCTGCTCTGCTGAGCATTGATGCAGATAATTACGAATGGTCGGAGGTCAGTATTTCTATTTTGGTAAAGTTTCAAGAATGGCATATATAGCTTGATCATACTAGCCCTTTTTGTCCTGGGAATAAGTTTACTCCTGCCCATCGTGTTAAAGCTTGTCTTTAACAACATCAACATGTTGGCAGCCAAAGTACATGGATTGAACCTGAAAGAGGACCCCCAGACAGAGTTATTAAATTAACAGGCTGGCAAGCCAAGAACGGGTAAGATTCTGCACAGAGCCTTAAGACAACCTAAGACATAAATGCATTGCTTTTGATGATGCATATTCCATTACAGGTAAGTAAGGCATTCTTGTCAAAACAAACTAAGATAAGCTCAGTCTTGTTTATGAACTAAAAAGAAGGGCAAGGTGGAGATCTTTTGGGGCTGCCTGGCAAGAATCTGACATGGGCCAAGGACAAGGAAATGGGCTGCTTGGCAGGAATATGACATTGGCCAAGGACAAGGAAGTGGGCTTCAGGCAGGAATCTGACATTAGGCTAGAACAAAGAAGTCATTTCAGGCAGAAATCTAAATATTAGGCTAGAACAGTAGGTAATTTCAGGCAGGAATTTAAATTTTAGGCTAGAACAAGGAAGTAGGCTTCAGACATGAAAATGACTTTGGGCTAGGACAGGGAAGTTGGCTCAGATATTTTGGTCATCCTGATAAGCCCCTAGAAACAGTGATCACCAGAGTGTTCATGGAACTTTGTTTATTGCCTTGCTTCTTCTTTGACTATTTGTGTTTATTGTCTTGCTTGTTTCTTAGCTATTTGCACCTATTTTATTGCTAGTTCCTCAACCTAGAATTGAACTTAATGCTTGCATGTAATTTAAATGGTATAAAAGCAAAAAGGAGAAGGGGGGATGGGATAGGGGGTTTCTAGGGAGGGAAAATGGGGAAAGAGGATGACATCTGAAATGTAAATAAATAAAACATCCAAAAAAGAGAAAACATTCAGGAATAAAATTAGATAGATAGATAGATAGATAGATAGATAGATAGATAGATAGACAGAGAGACAGAAAAAGAGACAGAGAGACAGAGAGACAGAGAGAGATGTATCTCAAATCATTTGTTTTATATCTATACCTCAAATCTTTTGTTTAAGACCTATATATGAAATAAACAAATAAAATAAAAGGAAGATGTGACATGAATAGGTACTAAGAGTGAAGACAAGGAGGGTATGTTTGAGCCCAGAATGAGGCTGGCTGAAGATAAAGCCAAGCTCATTTTTTAAGAAGAAAAAACAAAAATCCTTGAACCTAACAGTGTTAGCTCTAAAAGATCTCAGGCCTCAGTGTTCATCATAGCCACAAATTGAGCTGAGCTGGCTCACTAGAAAAGCCAGCTTAACTTACTACAGGCCTGAGCACTGGGCATGTGTACTCATAAAGCATCAGCTGGCTCCTGGTCTGGAGAAAAGCCCAAGGGTCTGAGAGCTTGCACAAGGTTACCTGCCATAAAACAAGCATGGACGCAACTTATAAAATTCTCAGAGACACACTCACACAAACAAAATCAGTTCTCCTAGTATGCCTACGGGGTTTGCAAGGTGTCTCATGGCACAGTTCACACTCCTATCATGTGGTCAGACTTTCCAAATTACTAAGACATTTGGCAAAGCCGGGTCTTACATCTTCTGTCCAGGGACTCTTCTCCCGCCAGGAAGGGTGGAGAGGCTGAAAAGGAAAATCTGAGGTCGTCCATTACAGCCCACTTTTGTGGTCTCCTTTAGGTTCTTTCCTCCCCCAACCTGCTATGAGTCAAAATATCTTCAACCTTGTGTGTCCTAACACACCATGTGGTGCTAGTAGCATCTTTCTAAATAAACAGCATTTGTTTGGAAGTGTGTGAGAAAGGAGAGGGCAACTGAGTGGCTTCTGCTCAGCCACCGTTGGTGGCACTTGGTTTGCATTCATAATCCAGATGAGCCTCAAAAGTAAAGATGCATGAATCCAGCTCCCCTTAGCTGGGGCTTACAGTTTATTTTTTGAGTTGCTATCCAATTCATCTGGATCATCTCTTATTATCTTTCCTATAATGTTCCAGGCTTGGGGTATGAGAAGGACCAAGTGGAAAGGACTACATGCCTCTGGGTACTTAGTGAGCAACTTATTTTTAGGTACTCCATCCACTTTTAAGTAAACATTTAGGAGATTTGCTCCTGGAGCTTTGCAATTTGCAAAGATACTCTTTGTGCTCAGAAACTCAAAACAAGATAGACGAGGTCAACGGGGGATGTGAGTTATCTGGGATAATCAGTTGAAATATCTACATCTCTAATTCAAGGCTTCCTTTGATTTATCAATGTCATATTTCACATTAAGGTCCCCAACATCCATTTTCTTCATTTCCTTTCTAATTATTGCTTCCCAACTCAATAATTTGCTGTTACATAGTTTCTGACGTCTTGCATCTTAGTTTGTTCAGTACCTTGGAATGTGATGGGGGAAAAAATGGGCTTTCTGTTAGAAAAGCCATGTGAGTTTTCTGTTCTCTCCGTTTACTTTTCCTGACCTCTCCTTCGTCTCAGTAATTATGTTCAGCCCAGTGGCTAATGATGCTGCAGGAAGAGTATATGATTTTATGACACCACTGAGAAGGGGTGGTAGAGAATGGAGGCTCAAAAATAAGAAGGCTGGATTCAAATCAATTTTACCATTTAGAGGAACGTGCTTAGGCACGTGTTTTTAAGATTTAGTCATCACTATGAAGTCTCAGAGACTTCACACTGGAGAATCCAGCTCCTAGGCAAACTACAGCTCACCAAGCTGAACTGTTGAGGGAGTCAGAATGGAAAGATGCTGTTTCCTGTCCCTCTGTGTCAATGCAAGTACTGTCTTCCACTTGGAATCCTGGAACAACCCCCAGAACAGCTTTCCTTGCTTATCCCTTCCCCCATTTCTTTCTTAGCACATCAACCAGTGAGCCTTTTAGAATATAAATCAGACCATGTCATACCCTGACACTCTGCAAAGGCTCACTGTCTCCTGCAGAAAGATGAACAAATGTCTTGATAGTCTAGCTGGTCCCATAAAACAGCCCAACATTGCCTCCATGACCCACAACCCTGCTTCTGTTGTCCTTGCGTATTGCTTTCAGTCATATTGCCTCTTTCCTCTCATTTGAATGGCTCAATTATGTGTTTGCTATGGGGCCTTTGCCCTGACTGTTAGCTTAGAGAAAGTTGTGCCTTGTTTCATCCCAGTTTAAGCACTACCTCCTGGAAAGAGAATAGATGTGTAAGGCTCTGGAAGCCAAGGAAACTGAAAGGGCTTCGGGAACTCAGGAAGTTACAAGATTTATGAGGCCTGTCCCCAAGATACAAAAGCAGTAAACAGTTGCTAGGAAGACAGAGGCTGACAGAGAAAGTCAGTGGGGCTGACTTTAAGGTAGGCTGGGAGTTCCAGGGACAAAATTTTCCTGAGTCACCACCTATGCCTGAGTTGGCTGCTCATTTATAGAACTGCCTTAGAGTCCCCTGCGCTCTCGTAAGCAACCGCAGCAAACACCTTGGTTCACAAAGCTAGACTTGGATGAAACTGTTCCTCCAGTTTATTACTTAGTAAGATATGAAAAAGTATTTGATCATACGTCCCCAGGATGTCATCATAACACCTACCAATTCTCTGGATCTATACCATGCCTTATAGTCTCAACATATCAGACTTTAGCACAGCTCCAATGGGCTACTCTGTGAGCACTGTCCTTTTGACATCATGACCATGGCACACTGCTATACTGTTACTAAAATGTCTAAAAACCCAGAGAACACCACTGGAGTGTTAGAAGAGGTATGCCATAAATCAACAACATGAGAACGCATCAGTGATGTTTCCAGTCAGTTCAGAACGAGTTCAGAACCTCACAATCCCTTACATTTCTGTGAGACAGACTTGAAGAAAGCCGTAAACACCAGCACCTCTTGCTACCATACTCAGATCTTACCTTTCTCACACTTACTTCCGCACTCCAGGTTTGGCTTTGCAACCTCCATGGACGATTAGTTTCTGGGAAAGAGGTAGACAGTTTTCTCCAAGAGTACAGCCCCTGATAATTTAACTGGGCTTCAGCAGAAGACCACACACCTAAGAATATTTGTGAAGTACAAATTAACCTTGATTTGTGGGGAGGGGACATAAAGTTGGGTGGGTAAGGGAAGTGGAGATGGAACTGGAAAGGGTTAAGAGAGGGAAGGTAATATGATTAAAAACTTACTGTGCTGGATTACCAAAGAAATACATGGAATGTGTATATTAAAGTACATACTTAAGAATGGCTCCTTCAATACTTCAACAACCTCATGGACTCCTCAAACAATTTACTTTATTACGAAGTTTCCCATGTTCATTACGTCATTTTATCTTTCAACAGTCCTGAAAGGAAGAAGAGAGCATTCCTTTATCTCAAGAAGAAATCTGAAAAGTAGTTTCTCCAACATGACTTCTGCTATTCTCTCCAAGCCATCCTTCCATCTTTACAGTGTTTTTAAATTATTGGAGTGTGTTTGTGCATGTGCGTGTGCGTGTGTATGTGTGTCTGTGCGTGTACGTGTGTGGCCATGTATGTGCTAATTTGTACATGTTGAGGTCAGAAGATAATTTTGTGGAGTCTGTTCTCTCCTTATACCTCTATGTGGGTTCCAGAGATTGACCTCAAAGCATCAAGCCTGCACTATAAATTCTGTTATCCACTGAGCCACCTCACCTCCCTAAGCCCTCTTTATCAGACTAGCTTACAAATAAATAAGACTCAGACTATGGTTATTTTATTTGTTTTTGACAATTACTGTGGTGATAACCCCTAATCTATTCTTCTAACTGGCTGGCCTGGCTACCTTCCCAGCAGTTTATCCCCAGATACTTGATGTTTCTCCTGGCCATGTACTCATCACCCATCCCTACTCATGGTGACTTTTTCCTCTCCTTCCTCCTCTTCCCCCATCCTTCTCCTCCAACTAGGTCACTCCAAACCCACCTACCTCTAATTCCTCCAGTAATTGGCTGTAGCCAATTTTATTTAACCAATAGTTTAAAATCAGAGAACAAGGTTTGTACAACAAAAGTTTGTAGGCATGAGAAGTAACTGGTAGGCCTGGACCTTTGGGTATAGAATTAGCATTACAGCCAGGTGGTGGTGGCGCATTCCTTTAATCCCAGCACTTGGGAGACAGAGGCAGGCGTATTTCTGAGTTCGAGGCCAGCCTGGTCTACAGAGTGAGTTCCAGGACAGCCAGGGCTACACAGAGAAACCTTGTCTCGAAAAACCAAAAAAAAAAAAAAAAAAAAAAAAAAAGAATTAGCATTACAATGATCAAATGTCAACACAATATATCCCAAATTGATCTTGAACTCACCCTACAGCCAAACATCACCTTGAATTTCTGATTCTTCTATCTCAGATCCCTAGGGATAACAGGCATGCCACCATGCCCAGTTTATACAAAATTGGGGATCAAACCTAGGGTTGTATTCTAGACATGTACTCTACCGGCTCAACCCAAAGATTTTGGGCATCCTATACAAAGAGTCAAACCCTGGCCATCTGGGTGAAAGCCAGATATCCTACCGACTAGACCAGTGTTTCCTAGCCTTCCTAACACCACAAACCGTTAATACAGTTCCTCAGGTTATCATGACCTCCTAACCGTAAAATTATTTTGTTGCTACTTCATAACTTTAATGTTACTTATATTATGAATCAAATGTAAACATCTAATATGCATGATATGCAGGATATTTGATGTGGCACCTATGAAAGGGTTGTTACACACACACACACACACATGTTCTTTGACACACTTGATTTTGGAATCTACTGTATCAAAAGATCCCACAAGGATTTATAAATGAGTACTAGAAACTGAATGAAAGAACCTGATGCAGGTCCAGGCACACTGGCTTCTCATAACTTATTTCCTTAGGACACTACTTTGTCCTGGAATTGGCTTCATTATCCCAGTTGTGCACAGTGTCCTTCCTCATCTCTTATTGTCCTGTTTCGTGTTACTATAACAGAATACCCTTAACTGGGTAATTTATAAAAACAGAAAATGTCATTCTTTACAATTTGGGAAGTTGGAAAGTACAATATGAAGGTGGTAATACCTGGGAAGGGGTTTCTTGATGGGTTGTCTCATGGTGGAAGCAGGAAGCAGAGGCAGAACAGTGGAAGAAAGCAAGGAAGGTCCCAATTTGCTTTTATCAAAAACTTCTCGCAATTGTAAGTCAATTCTTACGATCTCAAACCCAATCTAACAGTAATGTAGTACCATAACAGTTTGTAAATAACATTAATCCATTCAATTCAAGTAAGAGCCTTGATGACCTGTTCACATCTTGGGTTGTTTCCTTGTTTGTTGTTAGACACATGAAGAAGCCCTAGCCTTTCATTACTCGCTACTGCATGACCCCTTATTTGTCTTTCTTTTTATAACACTTGATTAATTCATGTGGAAAGTTGTTGGTTCTCACACAGCATCTGTGGCCTCTTCAGATTCTCACATTTTACAGGTTCTCATTCTAAGGACTATACCAAGTATCTCCAAAAATCATTTTTAAACAGGTGTAGGCATTTGTTTTAGGTATTTCTTCCTAAGTCATGACACTGATTTTTATCATGTTCACCCTTCAAGTAAAATGTCATACTAACAATTCTCTTTTGGAGGGACACTTTCATTATACTCACTTCATGGAAGAGCAACTAGGTTCTAAAGCCAAGATCAGTGACAGGAATTGATATGCCTTATGCTAATCTGCCTCTCTTTCCTGGGTAAACCATTTTAGTTCCCCTTCAGGGTAGGGTACTTTTTTCTAATTAACAGTCTACAGTGACTATCCACCTACATTTGCCTCCTCAGTCCCACCTCCAAGCTCCTGGAGCTGCTTATTCCTACTTTCTAATCTTCCAAATATGTACATTTGGACCTCTAACATATACTGTTATATCATGTTATTTCATGTGAGCAAGAACAAGATTGTATTCCTATCACTCATCTTACTAGGGAGGCAAAAGGCACAAGCCACCATATCCTGATGGCTAAAGGCAACCAACCCATCATGGGACAGACACCTTTGTATAGAGTGCAAGGCCTATAGAGAGAGCCAGAAGCCTGCCTGTTGCCTTGACTCTGTATTTCTAAGAATTTCATCTAGGCATGTCAGTTCATCTCTTTGGCCTGTATGAACACCAGTTCCACTACATTGTTTCAGAAGTTTCATCCAGGTTTAACACTCTCTAAATCTAAGTCTTGCTTCTGTGAAGACATTCCTATAATTCCAGCCAATGCTGATTACTTCCATTCTTAATTAAGTCAGTATTTTTCAGTACTAAAAATCTGAACACAGTTTGACAGAAATATTTTGTACTACTTCTGGATTTAGGAAGCAATGAACTTGTAGCTTGAGGGCCAAAAATGAGGTTATGTTTGGACATGTCAGTAGGAAAAAGCCTGATACTATGCCTGGGCATGTCAACCTTTGACGAGAAAGATGTGGGGGTGTGTTAAGCCCTCAGCGTAGATACCTGTGAACCTTTTGTAATTTTGTATGTTTTTCTGCATTGACAATATTTGTAAATCTTAGTTTTTCTTCATCAGATAAATTTACAGAGGTCAAAACTATTCATTTATGTTGCCCCATAGAATTTGAGTAAATGCAATCTCATAGAAAAAAAACTAAAATATCTATTTCTGAACACAACAGATTTTAAATAATTTTATATACATATATACACACACACATATATATATACATACATATACATACATATATATTAAAATGTTCTCATTGATTACATCTGACATGTCTGATACATACAGTTAGCCAGAACTCCACAAAAAGGGTTATCTCATGCTGAAGTTTTGCTTCAGTTTCTAATTATCTAAATCTACCAAAATAATGTTGTGACTTTTAATAAATTTTTAAATACAAAAACTTATAAATTCACTTTTTTTCTTAATAGTCACAATAGATGTGGTTATACAGCTAAAGGACTAGTAGAGCTAAGAGAATCTAAATTCATAGATTCACAAAGTCACAGAAGGCTCCTTGTCAATGCAATCTGGCTTTAGATTTTGAGAATTGAATGAAATTGAAAAATTCATATTTTTTGTTTTGCTGATAAGCAGACTGGAAGTGGGACACGCAAGGCAAATTGCAGTTACAAAGTGAAGCAAAACTCCAGTGGTGACCAAAAAAACTCCACATTTTAGAATACTGATTTGTTTTTTTTTTTTTTCCCCACTAGATGTTTGTATATACTTGGCCCAGGCAGTGGCACTATTTGGAGTTTGTGGCCTTGTTGGAGTAGGTGTGTCATGGTAGGCATGGGATTTAAGACCCTACTCCTAGCTTCCTGGAAACCAGTACTCTGCTAGCAGCCTGCAGATGAAGATGTAGAACTCTCAGCTCCAGCTGTACCATGCCTGCCTGGATGCTGCTATGTTCCTGCCTTGATGATAATGGACTGAATTACTGAACCTGTAAGCCAGCCCCAATTAAATGTTGTCTTTATAAGAGTTGTCTTGGTCATGGTGTCTGTTCACAGCAGTAAAACTCTAAGACAAGGTGCACCAAAATTTATTCACAAAGATGCTCTGGTTGCATATTGAAAGGTTTTTACTGACTATAGTAATCTCTCCTCTCTGCCTTTATCTTCCTGTTTTGGTTTAGGAGGGGGTTTATGAAGGTAGTACTGGAAGTTGCTACACAAGTGCTACATGGTCTTATAGTGTATATACTACAGTGCTACAATACCTATCTATCAGGTAACATGTGCCCACAGAAGTAATAGTGGTGAGATATTTATGGAGATCACTAACTGCTTGCTTGTTTGAACTTGAGGCCAGATTCCCAGGATAGAGTTCATGCCTGATAGTGTAAGCATATTCGAAGCCTATGGCTAGGAAAGTCATAGGCCATAAGAAAGGGCATATTGATATTTTTTCTAATGGTAATGTTATCAAAATGCCTTCTAGATATTTGCTTTTTATTTTGTTTTGTTCTGAAAATGTCATATACCAGTACTGTGTTTACATTTTCACCCCTCTGCAACTTTTCCCATGCTCCTCCCCACACATCTCCCTCTCATATGTCACATACAAAAGACATTATCTAGCATCCTACTCCCTGATCCTCTGGCTCTGACAACCTTTCCATATTTCCTGGCACTTACATATAGAAGTTGTGGTGTAGATATATTCATTCAGGGTGGGCATGCCATGTTCAGTGTTCTCTGCAGTTGGACCAGTGTTAGATTTCTGAAATGTTCTCCATCTGTTGTCAAAAGAAGCTTCTTTGATCAGAAATTAGATTTACACTTATCTGTGGGTGTAAGAGTAAGTGTTTAAAAAGAAGTTAGGAATTACAGTCATTTAAGAAAGTGGAAATAACAGATTCTCCTTTAGATCCACAGCCTCACTAGTCATAGATGATTGGTTAGGTTTACAGTGCCAGATATGAATTCCCTCTTATTGAACAGGCTTTAAATCCAACTAGACAGTTTTAGGTTGCCCCCAACATATAATTGCTGTTATTGCACTTCATCTTGCCATGCCTGTCATTGCTGTAGTTTAGATGGCTAGAACTATTGGTTGCTTTTTCTCCCTTGATCTTTCATAGCACATTAGCTACAATAAGAGCTAGTCCTCAGGGAGGAATCTTCCATGTAATTTCCAGCTGGATTCCTCTGATTCTTTTTGTCTGCAGTGCATTATTTATAGCCATAGGGTCTTACCTTCAAGTTTTAGGAGATGACCAAGGACAATATGAATAGACTATATTTTGTAGTTTATCCAACTTTCCTGACCCCAAACTCAAAGGTATATTTTCTATGCCCAGCACTGGAAATTTTGTTAGATAGTGTGGTGGTTTGGATGAAATTATCCCCTTTAGGCTCACACATTTAAATAATTGGTTCCCAGATGTCGATAGTCTTTGCAAAGGTCTAGAGATGTAACCTTGTTTGAGAAGGTAGGCAACAGGCCTCAATATTTCTAAGGCAGGTGCCATTCCCAGTGCACTCTCTCTGTTTCTGTCTCTCTCACCTTCTCTCTCTCTCTCCTTCCCTCGCTCCCACTTTCCCTCCTTCCCTCCTTCCTTCTCTCTTTTCCTGCTCTGTGCTTGTGGCTTAAAAAGGTCAGTGTTACTTTACTTCACCAGCCTGATGCCATGATGGTGCTGGACTTCTCATCCTCTGGATCCATAAGCTCAAATACAACCTTCCTTCTGTAGTTGCCTTGGTCATGACATTTTATCACAGCATCAGAAAAGTAACTAATAAACATAGCTTAACACTCTTGTTAAATATTTATAATTTTACCTATCGATTTTTGCTCCCAACCATGGTCAGAGAAGCTTCTTATTAAAGTGGGTAGCAGTTAATGCAAAGACTCATCACTAAGGCTAAGCAATTGTGTGTGCTCAGCCATAGATGGAACATCTATATAATTATCTTCCTTACTGAAGGCTCAGAGAACAATTATAAAGAGGGGACAGAAAGGACTCAAAACATGGAGGAAATACAAGGCATGGAGGAATGCTGTCCTTTGGACATGGCATTTCTGTTGCATGTATACATTTAAAGACACTATAGTTATCTATACAACCTCTATTCAAGATGAAGCAAATTAAATTTCTATCACAAAGATGAGAGGGCATGACAAGCTCCTCTGCCCCTAGTCTGAGGAATTATTGGCAGTTGATGCTATAGGAGGAAAAAAAATCACATTTTAAAGAAGAGAGGCCACTGGTAGGTTCACAGTGGCCCAGTGGATAACCCCATACCTATGTACATACTTACGAGCAACATGAATTAAACTCATTGTGTTTAAACAAACAAACAAATAAAAGGATAGATAGATAGATAGATAGATAGATAGATAGATAGATAGATAGACAGACAGATGGGAGACATGGATTTGTGAAGTAAATGTGATGAAGGGGCCTTAGGGGAATTTGCGAGAAAGGAGAATGATGGATATATAAATATGATCAAGATACATTGTATCAATGTATGGTATTTTAAAATACACTTTTTAAAGGAAGGCTAGTTAGTCTTTTACTCATGGGTGGGATGATACATAAGTTTGTCCCAGAAACTTATAGGCTTTAGGTGCTCAGTTTGTTCACCCTATTGTAGTTTCTCATATTGTGTTGCCCCGGAGAAACTGATTTCCTTGCATGCTTCCAGGAAAGATCCTGTCAGCTCTTATTCTTCTGTTATCAGGCATGTATGCATCACCCAAACACATGTAATAGTGCACCAGACATTGGTTCGGTCACATTGAGCATGCTTAATGCATGTGAGCTTCAGTTTCTCAAAGCGTGCCTACACAGTTAACATACTTCCTCCAACAAGGCCATATCTATTCCAAAGAAGCCATACCCCCTAATAGTGCCACTCCCCATGGGCCAAGTATCTTCAAACCATTACACCTAGTATCTTCCCTCAATGAGTTCATCTTAACATGCCCCTACTGGGGCTGGAGTGATAGTTCACTGATTAAAAGCTAGTTGTTCTTCCAGAGGATCTGATTTGGTTGCCAGAATCCACATAGTAACTCAAAACCATCTGTAACTCCAGTTCTAGGGAATCCAACACCCTCTTCTGGCCTCTGTACACCAGGTACACAAGTGTTCCTACAGACATACACAGGCAAAACAAGCATACACATGAAAAAATAAATAGAATAAAACAAACAAACAGACAAACAAACAAATTAAAATGTCCGCTTCCTGAGACTTCCTTGCAGCCAGAGACTATCATATGACTCCAATCTACCTAAAGTTATAAAAGCTGAAAATCTTGGTTAGGGCCTTCAGGATGCTGGTGAAGGGCTGGACATGGCACCAGGACTTTTCAGGTCTTTGCCTTTCATCCTCCACTAGTATTGCCAGACTTTTTTTTTTTTATATATATATATATAGTTTTAAATTTAAATCAACAAGGTGTCCTGTATGTTTGTTTATAATTTTGTCAACTCTCCCCCTCTGCTTTTAATTCCTTCTCCCTGTGTAATAGGTAGAAACAAAACCTGGAGTTGTAGGCATCAGCCTAAAACCAGTCTGCAGGAGAAAGGGATAATGGTGGAGAAAGTTGAGGGATACAGGCAGCTGAGGCCATCCAGCATCGGTCTCTCCCACAGCCTGCACTGGTAAACCGAGCACTCCCCTTGCAGATAACTCAACGGAAGCCACTTCCAGGCACCACATTATTCTCATTTCCTGTGACTTTTTTTCTCTGTTATACTCAACTGATGGTTGCAATGATCACTTTCATGCTATCGTCTCAAAAAAATCTCCATTTCCTTGCTTTCCTCTCTTTGTCAACCATACTTTATGATAGTCTTTAACATGGACATGTTATATTCTTTAAACTCATACAAAAAAAAAAAAGAAAAAAAGAAAAAAGCGTTGACCCCTCAAGAGTTAAAAAAAAAAAAAGAAAAGAAAAGAAAAGAAAAGAAATGGAGCCTCAAATGTGACTTAGGTACAATGTTATAAATATATCTGGCTACAAATTCTAAAAATGGTAATAATTTTCATTACATGCCAAATTTCATTTGGTTCTGTTTAGTTAACAAATTTCATAGTATGAACTTTAAGACATAAATTTTTTTTTTAGAAAACAGCCTAGTTTTTTCTTCCTCTCAACTAAACATTAAGCTAAATGAAAGGATGGTGACATGAAGAGCTGTCAGTCTCTTGGCCTACTCACAGAACCCCACCCCAACCCACCAGCTGACTGCCAACCCAGGAACTAATCGGTATATTCAGTTTCCAACTCATTTCCCCATAATCATGTCCTCTATTGTGCAGCAGGAAATATTCTAAAAGTGATCGTCTCAGAAGACTGGCTTAGAAACCTGTCTTCCTCCCCATTATATCCAGTATATTCCCCTTGTCAGCTTCCTCATTCCTGGCTAGCAGATACATGGTTTGACTGTGGCCAACAATTACAGCCTTGTCACCTACCCAGGGACTCTAGTCTAGCCACACTCACTTTCTCTCTCTTTGCCTGCCAGGATGCATAGTTACATTTCAAGTTTCATGTCCATGTCATTGAAGCCTCAGAGAACATCCCCTCATCTCTAGTGGTTACTCTGATTCCTACTTTACATCTGAGATCTTGTTTCTTGAGATGCTTCAGCTACACTGACTTCTCTCTGCAGTACACTCCTATTCATCCGTACCTTGACTTACGCCAGGTTTTTTTGTCATTTGATTAAGAAAATACTGGCTCTTAGTATAATGTGGTTTGTACAGATTCTATATACTCAGAGAGAAAATAGAATAATAGAGGAGAAAAGGCTTACTACTCTTACGTTCCAGAGGGGAAGTATATTTTTCCTTTCTCTGCCTTTAAGGAGCTTCCATTTCACTCATACACTGATACATCATCACTGAAAGGCAGCATTTTTTCTCTAGAGGCCATTGACATTACCACAGAACATCCTAGGCTGTACATGAATGGCTCTGCATCACCATTGTTTAGTGGTGGCTGCAATATATCTTCTGAAGGCATCATTTTCAATTGTCACATAGTGCTGAGTGCTTAGCCTCTCCCATCAGATGATGCCTTTGGTTTCATTTCCCTATTGCCATGAAAACGTACCCTGACAAAAACACCTTAATAAAGAAAAGAGTTTATTCTGGCTCATAGTTCAAGTTTAAGGATCACATCAGTGAGGAAATCAAGATGGCAAGAGTTTGAAACAGCTGACCACATGGCATCCAAAATCAGGAACTATTGAGTGATAAATGCTTCTGCTCAGTTCCCTTTCTCCACTTACACAAGTCAGGATTGCAGCCAAGGAATGGGATCACCTATAATGTGTGGGTCTTCCCACTTCAGTTAATGCAGTAAAAATAACCTGAACAGTCGCATCTAAAGACAAACCTTCCAGGTGACTTAATACCACATTAATTAGATACCACATACACCAAACCCAGTCTCATTCTTTGTTTTTTTTGTAAATCAAGATTTTCCTGGATTTTTCATCAACAATGTCATTGTGGTTCCTCATTTTTATAAATGTTGCTTTATTTATTATTTCTTCTAAAAAACATTGCGGTGCTTGCACAAGGCAAAATACCTAGCTTACGATAAAGGAATAAGGCAAAGAGTCTTACAGAAAATGAGGGGCACTGGAGAACAAATATTTGTGATTTAGACATTTGAAATCAAAATTCTCCTCCTGTTCGGGAATGTTTTATAGTGACAGGTCATATTAAAGAATTACCACAAGTTATTTCCACAACTTTATCTGGAAACAGTAACTAGTCATTGCCTATACACCATCATAGCTAATGCCCCCAAAAGGGACAACTGGTCAGCTTGATTGCCATCAGAAGGACACAAGGTTTTAATAGGTTATTAATCATCCCCTACTGGCAACCAAGCTTTTTAAAGGAGTAAATACTATATGGTATATTAAAATGCATATTTTCAATCCATGACTCGAACAATGCAAACATTTATATATGTGTAAGTTTTATGTAAAATTCATAGGAAAGACTGTTTTAGTAGTTTCCAGGGGTGTGTTATCTTTAGCCAAGTAACCCATGGCCCCAGCATTCCCTACTATAGGGACTGACCTCCCAGGACGTTTTTAGCATATGGTTTTCCAAACACCACCTTATGGTTCAAAACAGCTCCTAGTCCATTTATTATGTCTATGTACAGTTTTAAAAGAAAGCTAAAGTGGGAGAAAGGATTTTTCTAGTTGATTTGAGTCCAAGCCCTTTAAGAAGCTTTCTAGGAACTAACAGCCTAACATCGAAGTTTCTGTATAAGTTAGAGCTTCCCAGATCTGAGCCAACAGAATATAAATAGGTGTGTAGGTAGAGAGTAGAAGGACAGATTGATGTGATATGATAAGATCTATTTGATAATGAGAAGGTACTTACTATGGAAATTGCCTCATGCATTATGGAAAGTCTCATGATGTGCTGACAACAGGCTAGAGAATGAGGATGTCAATGGCATGGCTCAGTTTAAGGTCAGAGGCCTCAGAATCAGGTGATATAACTCTCAGTATGAGGTATTGGACATGAAGACCCAGAGGACAGTAGTAAAAACCTTCAGTCATAAGGCCAGAGAAACTGGAGCTCTGAGAGGTGCAAGGGAACAGGATCTCTTCGGTAGAGAGTGGGTATCACTGTTGCTTTGCCTCATTGTTCACTCTAGGCCCTCCACCAAGAAGACTGTGCCCACCCACACTGGAAGGATGGGTCTTCCTCAGCAAACAACTGAATCACATACAAGCTGTTCCACCAGCTCTGGGGATCCCATAGTTCAGTCAAATTGAGACACAGGATTACCCAATACCACTTTCCTCTCTTGGTCCAGGATACAGTTATAAGGGAAACTGGAAGCTATTGTCTTTCAGCTGGATGCAAGGGCTTATGTGTAGGACTCTTCTGTAGAGAAAGGCAAAGAACAATGTGCAGCTTCTACTCCCACTGGCACACACTCTGAGAAGAAGCTCATTCCCCTCTGCTTGTTTTCACGAGGAATTCATTCTGACTTTCACACTTGGTCAGTGTATTAGTCAGGGTTCTTTAGAGTTAGAAAACTTGTGGAATGTCTCTCTATATTGAGGGAATTTATTGTGATGACTTATAGTCTATAGTCCAACTACCCTAACAATGATCAACTGTGAATGGGAAGTCCAAGAATCCAGCAGTTGCTCAGTCCCATGAGGCTAGTTGTTTCAGCTGGTCTTCAGTAGAAGTAGATTCCACCAGATGTGCTGCCCAGTAAATGCAAGCAGGCGAAAAAGGGTTAGTCTTCCTTTTTCCAATGTCCTCATGTAGGTCTCCAGCAGAAAGTATGACCCAGATTAAAGATGTGTACCACCATGCCTGGATCTGGGACATGTTTAGTCCCAGGATGACCTTGACCTCATAGATCTCCTTGCCTGGAGATCTAAAGGTGAGGACTATCTTGCTTGGGCCTAAGCTTTTCATGGGCACTATTTCTCAAGATCTGCATCCTAAGATCCTGGTCAGAAACTTATATCTTCCAGCCTCAAGATCTGAATCACAGGTGAGCCTTCCAATTCTGAATCGTAGTTCATTCCAAGTTGACAACCAGGAACAGCCATTACAGTCAACAAAGGACAGAATGACTAAAAGCTAAAAATATTTACATTTGCATCCACCATCTTACCATACATCTCCAGAGGTGGCACCCAAGGACTTCAGTAGATTCCAGAACCCACTGCTGAGGGGGTGTACTATTCCCTGCCTCAATTTTAGGTCCAAGAAAATAAAGTCAAAAAAGAAAAAAAAAAAAAACCAGAATGACAAGTAGATTTTGTGTTTGGATGCCTCCTGTTCATCCTACTTCTGCCTCATTTGAATTTTCTCTGCACTCCAGGATAGCTATGAACACCTAGGACATCCTGGAACTCCAAACAATTCCAGGAGGCATTTTGATGGCCTCATCGGCAATGTGATCACTGCTCCCACTGAGTATATGTGTAAATAAAGGGTTAAAATAAATTCCTTAGCTAGGACTAGGCTGCTAGCAGGTCAGGAACCCTGGGAGGAAGGCTGTCTGTAAAAAAGGATAGCCTAGCACTTGCTTTAACACAGACATGATATACTACCCAATATTGTTTTCTTTTCTCCCTTTGAATACCTTAAGTAGTCTTTTTAAAAAAAAAATAAAAGGAAAAGCACACACATAGACTAAAGCAATAAAAAGCCAGAGGCAGCCAGAGGAGGACATTAGCAGAGGAGGCCACTTTCAACTCCCTCCTATCAGATAGCTTCTTAGAGATGCAGGCCAGAGTTGCTGGGTGGGTTCAGAACAGATGTAGCCAGTAGGAGCATGGAGTTCTGAACTAAGAGCTCTAGCCTCTGCTTCTTTCCTTCAAGTTCCTTAAACCTTAGTTAGGCCCTTGACAAAGAGCTATCAGCAAGCCTTGCTTCAGTAGAGGGACAGGGTTAAATCCCCACACAAGCCTAAAGTCACTTCCATCTGTCTCCCTGTAACACTTAAGCCTTGCGATGACATCGCTTCCTATCACTGCATCCTGCAACCTGGCATTCTTTACTGCTTAATAAGAATCATAAGAAAAGGAAGCAACAATACAGTGTAGTCCCCAGCAAAGCCTAATGTTACTTTCTGGGAAGTTTCATGTTCTGTTTTGATAACGTCTGTTCATTTTTCATGCAGCAAACACACTTTAACCCTAGTTAGAGGTTGTGTATCATCTTGCTACTCAGCAACACTAGCATCATGACCTGTGGGTATTATAAAACATTTTAATATGTGTATTCTTTTTACACGTGACCTGTGCCCTAAACACTACTATGCTCCTACCATATGAAGTTCATGGCACTGGTCTCTTATAAACATAGCTATATTGGCCTCTGAAGAGACACAGGCTGGGGGCCATATCTACAGATTTACTGAGCTATATTCTACAAGCACTAAAGTACCCTGCTCTCTCCAAGACATCACAAAACTGAAAGAACACATCATCCAGCTCTACACCACTGATCTCAGCACAGGTTCCAGACCATTAGCAAGCAAGCAGTAAGGAGCCAGTCCTAGAGGACAAGCCCTCATTTACAAGAGATGCTAAACCCCAAACAAGTCTCAACATTACTCCCATAATGTTGAGCACAATGTGGTTACCTCAGGGATAACCTCCATCTGATGTCTGACTCCTCATAAATAGGAACTAAGAGCCCCAATCCTACAGCAAGTTAAATTGCCTGTGTTCGATTATAATTGACCTGCTTTGCTGCAAGCACTACACTTGGAAAATTATAGCTTTATCGCAATATGGAGCCAGAAAGGGTTAATTTGCCTCCAAAGGGAGCATAATTCACGCCTTCCTGTCCGGAAGCATTGGATCAAGAAGTAATTATAATGACTGACAGCCATATTTATATTTTTATTGGATTATTATTAAGCATTATAGTATTCATCCTCATTACTCTAGCAACTCCAGTTTAGGTAGATCTTGAGAATGAGAATTAGGAAGCCATAGACCAGAAAGTTCTCCTTTATGAAGTTTAACATTTTTTAATGGATGGAAAGTCCTGTTATTGAAGAGCAAAAGAATTGATCTGTTTCCTGAATGCACAACAGAAACTAACCACTGTTAATCATACCATGGTAGTAGAAACTACTACTACCCTACAGGCCTCCATCAGTGGATAGAAACTAAGAATACTTTTGCAAGGCTCAAGGGCCACCTTCAAACTGGTATTAAAAACTGTATCCAGGGACCAGAAAGAGGGCCAAGAAGTTAAGATTGCATTCTGCTATTGCAGAGTATCAGAGAATTCACTTCCAAGTATCTATATAGTGGCTCACATCCCCCTGTGACTCCAGCTCCAGGGGACTCAGTACCTCTGACCTCTGACCTCTGACCTCTGACCATAGGCACCTGCATTCATGTTTACATATATACACACACAGACACACATTCATTCACACAGTTTAAAATAAATCTTTTAAAACTGCATCTGGAATGTTTTTTAAAACTGAAAGGAATGTTTGGGTTCATGTTTAAAAATTTCTAAACAATAATGACCCATGTTTTATACTTACTAGGTATTAGTCAGACATATTTTTTATCTTGAATAGCTCAGAGTTGGAATTAAATAATAATAATGATGGCAAGTGGCATGAAAGAAGATATGTGGGGTGATGGTGCATAATAATGGGGCTTGAGGAACATGCTTGAGAAATAGAAACAAAGATAGGTTCCTCAGAGAAGCGGCCATATATGCAGACCTGAAGCTCATGAGGAAGGCAGGATGCACACATAAAAATCTAGAATAGAAACACAGATTTCCACCTCCTTGTCTGTCTGAACAGATTGCTTTCAATCACACAGACAATGTGCCACAAGAGACGCTTACTTCATGGTCTACCACATTCCCGTTTAGAGAGTGGGAAGCAGAATGCTGGACCCTTGTGAACTTCTGTTGCCTTACTCCTGTAACTTCTCATCTTGAATCTAGCTCAGTAGCCCCACCTTGTCTCCTGAATATCCCTTCTTCTCTCTACTCCATTCTCCATTCAACAAAAATCATGCTTTCTAAATCCAGACTTCATTCAATTCTTTTATACAAAGAATGAAAGGCAGCTAATGAGCAAACTCCCTTCTCAGGTTCCTCTCTTGCAGGTTTGTACTCTAGTAATGTAAATTGCTTCAGCTCTTCCAAACTTCATTTCACCCAACTTTATCTCCACACCACATTTTTGCAGTCATCTCCAAGATGGTCTTCGCCCCTACAAAAGATGCTCACAGCCTCTATCTCAATGCCTCTGAAAACATTCTTAGTTTCATCCCAAACTCAGTTGTGATTCACTCACTTTCCTGGCCACCTTCTCTAAGGACCACAAATGCAGGCCCACGGTTGCAAGTCTTTTGTTTTATGTTCACAGTTGCAATCGTTAGAGGTATATCTACATTGAGAAATGTATTGAAGGACATTGGGCAAATATCTATGCACATCATATTGTTGGGACTTTGCCATTTATACTTGTGTTTCCCTCTGCCTGGAACAGCCTTTCTTCATTTCTTCACATAGCTACCCAGTTTTGATTATTTAGCCATAAGTTTAAGATGTTACTTCCCTTTGGGTCCATATATAAACAGTCAATTTGATATCCTCATCCTTCCTTTCTCTCAATACTATATTCATGCATATGTTTGTGTATGATGTATGTACATGGGTATATGTATAGACATATTTGGCACATATACATGTAGGCCACCATTGTAATTATATAACTATATTAATATGTAGATATAACACTAAATTTTTTGTTACAAATATATTGTTAGTATATGATTGTCACCCATTATCATTTATGATCCACAAAGTTATTACTAATTTAGTCAGTTCTTTATATACCCTTTCTCCAGTCTCTTCCTAACATGCAGTAGATGCCCACTAAATGCTTGTGTGACTTGAATTGAACAAATAAAATAGTTGTAGATAACAATCCCTGACTCTCTAGTTCTTTCTAATGGCATGTACAATTTGTTGGCCTAACCCATATGAGACAAAAAATCAACTAGGGGCCTGGTATTGGTTAGGTGGCAGTAGGGTGTTGTCCAGTTTAGTATAATTGGTGTGAACTCAATCTTAATCCTCATAGTCTAGTCTTAATTCTCATAGACTAGTCTAAATCTCTTTGAAAACACTTACTACTTTCTCTTTGCACATATGCTTTTTCTAATAATTTCATAGCTTTTTATAACTAAAGTGTAAAACAACTGGTTATATCTAGCACATAGTAAGTTTTCAAAATATTAGCAACAAATAGATGTCATTTATTGTTTCCCTAAGTCACATGTGATATAATTCAATGTAAATACCAACAGAATCATATATTTCTCAACAACATAGAGTGAATGCCAACACATTGTATTAGGACTGAGGACAACACTACCAAGCCTACCTATAATAGTGACATCGCAGTCAAATAGAAGCCTAAAGACCCTCGACTTCTCAAGATCCTTAAGTATCAGGAATGCGGAAATGCTTTTAAATAGTTCAGCTTAAAGATAGATTTCAGGGCACTGATATGTACTTCAAAAAATGGGAGGGATTGATTAGAATTAAATAATTGTATTCAGTTACACATGGTAACAAATACTGTCATACATACATGAAACAACTATAGGCTACTGTAAGATTCAGATCATGTAAGAATCTATTGAGCCTAAGAGTTGAGTTAGGACAGGAATAAGGGCAGAATGTATTGCAGATAAGATTCTAAGCACATAATCCACTTCTCCCTACAAGAGTCTTAATGATGACTGACATTTTGACTTACATAAGACTTATTGTCTTAGGCAATTGCATCCTAGATGCAAATAACCATGTAATTGATCGAATGTGAGCTTAGCTTTAGCTGCCACAGCAAAGTTTGCTCTTGAACAATTCACTAGACCAATAATCAAAAGACACCTTATAAAGTGCTAGATTAGACTATTAGAACCTACCCCGTTCTTGGTCAAGGCAATAAAAGTTGGGTTTGAGTTGATCATACATTAAAAAAAAAGAGAGATAGCTTACCCATAAGTAATTCCGCATGTTTCATGTATAGGAAACAAAATACAGGACATAACAAAATAAAATGATTTTAAATTTTGATTTGAAAAACTGTCTATTGGTTGGGTAAACATTCAGTAGATTGTGGCTATAGAACAGTTGCTTTGATAGCTCGGATATGCCTCCCAAAATGTTTCTGGTTCGTATCAATTAACAACATGTCTTTTCCACTTTTAAATGTTAATCCATTTTTATAGTATTATATGTCCTGTACATGAATGCATATTGAATATAATTTATAGCAACTTGCAGTGAGTATTACTTATAGATATTCTTCTTTCTATCATGTGGCTTTATAGTTTACTCTTTGTTCCTTTTGGTCTTTGGGGTTTATATATAATTGTTCATTTACTTTTGTTTGTTAATTTTGTTGCTTTTGATGGATAGAGGTTGCTTTTTTATCTTTTTGGGAACCTGATAATTTTGGAAACAAATAGTCTTTTTAGCTACACTGATAATTAATTCAAATATAATTTTAAAATACTCCAGTATATATACTTTTTTTTTTCAGAAAGGAAACAAGAGTTTTGAACCGTTAGCAGTCAGAGAGTGTAAGACTGAGAAAGGAGCATTGTTAGTGCTACTACTTCTTTCTTCCTTTTGCTTCTTCTGGAAGGGGATGGTTCTGATGTTTACAATAATCCTATACTTATCATTGTTTGGTAAAATTGTTTATATTTTTCTTTCTGTTTCATTTTATTTTGGGTTTTCCATATGGCTTTCTAACAGAATCCACTGCAACAGTTAGCTGTTGTCCAGTGTTGACTATCTGGTTTCCCTACCACCATTATGCCCTGACTTCTGCTGATTTAATTTTAGTATATTTACCATTAGTTAACAAATGCCTGTGAGCATTTTTAGAATAAACATGCAGGTGTTTCACTAATTAACTTTTCCTATATCTTCACATTAATGATTCATTTCTTTCTTTTTTATTTTCCCTTAGTCCTTTGGGGGAATTTCTCCCCCTTTTTCCCATAGTCAATGACAGAGTATTCTCCAGATTGAAGGTTGCCAGTAATTACAGCACAGGGTATCAGGATCATTTGGTCTCCTGAAAAAATTATGTGAACATGGACAGAGTCTTCTCTGATCTGAACTGGGAATTGCTGTATTTGCACAGGTCCCTGTAAAGGTATGGCCTTTAACCCTACAGAATCACTGCTCAGGTGATAAGGTCTGATTCCCCAGCCCAACCATTTATACAAATCAGCACAATTCATTTGAAGAAATTTTACAGTCTATATTTCTCTTCAGATGAAAGTTTTCACTATAGCTTCCCATGTGGTCTTGACACTGTTTTTCTTTCTTGGACATTTATCATTGTTAGTATGTAATGTATTTGCACACTATTTCTTGCTGTTATCTAACTCAAACGATGTTCCCAACGTGAAAATGAAAACAGAAGTGACGGCTGGATAAAATAACCTGAGCCAAATTAGAAAGCAATTGTTCCATCATTTAACTGGGGAAAGGCTCTTGAATTTGAAAATGCATAGGCCTGTAAAATGGAGTAGATATTTTCTAATGTCTTACATCATCCAGTTTCTCTACCTCAAGCCCTGTCTAAGATCAAGTCATTGGACATTTTTCCTGGTTTCTTGCACTTCATTAGTCTATGTTCCTGTATTCCAGTACTGTGGAAGCTTTCACCTCTAACTTTATTTCCATAACATTTCAACTAGAATTTGAATATATATATATGTATATATATATGTGTGTGTGTGTGTGTGTGTGTGTGTGTGTATGTATGTATATGTGTATGTGTCTATATATATATAACTAGTTATTATCTTACCCAGAAATTTTATCATAGAGAACTGACAGGAAAGCAACTCTGATAATAGGTTGAAATAAAAAAATATGTTTCATTCAGTTTCTTTATAGTGGTAAAAGAAAAAGTAAAAGTAAAAAAAATATGCAAAATAGAACACCAATTCTATCAACCTGTTTCTTCTCACTGATAACCAAATAGGCAATGGGTTTTTGCCTGGGAAAAGCAATCCTTTGGCACTAGTAGAGTTTCTCAAATAGAATTAACCAACTCATCAGCTGGTCTAGCAAGCCAGGAATGCTCGAAGAAGGGCAGATAGCTTCTGTATGGGCATCTTTGTCAGAGTAATGCCAAATTAATGTTCGTGTAAAGTGGTAGAAGAGAGTTTAGTACTCAGATTCTAGCCTCTAATTACATGCCTTCAGCTCCTCACTCTGCTGGCAGACTTAGCTGAGTCCATAGAAAGGGAGTGTCTCCCAAGGCCTCAGTTTGCATACATCTCATATATTAAAAGGTAGCTAAACTGGTTACTTTTGTATTGCTGTGATAAAACGCCATGACCAAGGCAATTCAGAGAAGGAAAGGTTTATTTGGACTTATTTTTTCAAAGAGAAAAATAAGAGTCTATCAACATCGTGGAAAGTCAAGCATGATAGCTGTAACAGCAAGCTGAGAATTCACATCTTAAACCATAAGCAGGAAACAGAGAGAAAACTAGGAATGGGCTATGGTGTTTGAGTCCTCAAAGCCAGCCTCACTGACATGCTTCCTCCAACAAAGCCACACCTCATAAACGTCCTCAAACGGTTCAACTAACTGAAGTCCAAGTACCCAAATGCCTAAGACTATGAAAATCATTCTCATCCCAGTCACTACATTTCACACTATATCATATATGCAAACTGCACTTAGTTCTACTTCAAAATTCTTCCGAATCTTTTACAGTTTCACGACTGTTTAAAATTCTAAAGTTTCTTCTGAGGCTCAAGAAAGATCCCTTAACTGCACCCTTTAGGAAATCAAATTACATTCTCTAATATATAAGAAAATAGAATATATTTTACCATTCCAAAGAGGAGGAGTAAGGACACAGTGAGAAAATACTGGACTACAGTAAAGTCTGGCATCTATCAGAGCAAATTTTTGATGTCAAAAGACTGAGATGGCTCTGCCCTTCAGCTCTGCTGACTGCAGAATATACCTCTCTGATCTCTGGTTCCACTCCCTGAAACGCTCCTTGGCAGGTATCTGCCAAGGATGGCTCTGGCATCCCAAACATTTTGTGGGTTCCAATGCAACCCAGACTTCACTTTTATAGCTTCCCCAAATGGTCTCTCAAAAGCCTCTAGCTCTTTCAGCACATTTATGCATGGTCTCCTCTGCCACATATCTGACTTCTGTAGGTCTCTGAAACCATGCAAAAAGATTTCATTACCTCTTTACTCTTGAATTCTTGCAACATAGATGACACTGGCAAGTTCAGCTGGCAGCTTGAGATACACCCTGGTCTTCTTTAACCACATTAAGAGATTTTTAAACTGCAGTTGTTTTGGAGGATCAGAAAAGCTTTTAGGTCTTTTCTTTTCACAAGTGAGAAGCAGCAAAGGTAGGGCACCATTCCCTTTATTCCAAAGGTATCTCTCTCTTTAATGAAAGTAAATTCTATAACAATTGCAGCCTCTCTTTCAGCACAAACTTTCATGGTAATATTAAGTTTGTTAGTGTGCCCTTTCTCTCCAAACTGTACTGTTTGTATTTCTTTCTGCCTTGTTTATTCTTTTTTATTGTAGACCTGCACAAGAATGATTCATAATTACCATAGGACAAAGTCAACAACATTAAGCTGTTTTGAAACTCCTCCACTAGGAAATTATTTTCTCAATTTAAAATTTAAAAATTAAATTTGGCCTTGGGCAAGTTCTTAGGCCATGGGCAGAAGATGACTACATCTTTGGGCAGGACATGGCAGGGCATTAAAATATCACAGGAATGAACTTTAGCTCAATTGACAGTACTGCTCCTTTCTGAAGCTTCTTGAACTGGGCCTTTACAGTCCACATAGGTCTTAGCACTAGTGTCTTCCAAGCTTCTGTTTGTATAGCCCATTAACTCTTATAATGTTCAACTGGTTTTCTAGTCTAAAGTTCCAGGTCTTCAACATTTCTCAGAGAACAAATAAAAAAAACAAACAAAAAATGTGGTCAGGCCTGTCACAGCAATAGCCCACTTCCAGGTGGCAAATTCTGCATTACTTTCTTTTCTATTGCTGTGATAATAATTATAGTCATGCATCTTATGGGTGTATTTGTCTGAGCATACATTTCTATGGGTAAAAGAGTTCATCACCATCACGTGGAAGCAGGCATGGCAACTATAACATCAGGCTGAGAATTCACATCTTGAACCACAGGCATGAAATAGAGAGAGAACTAAGACTATCCTGTAGCTTTTGAAATCATAAAGCCTGTCCAAATGACATACTTCCCCCAGCAAGGTCACACATTCTAAGCCCCGCCCCCTCCCAAAAAAAAATTTCCACCAACTGGGAACCAAGTGCTCAAACATACAAACCTATAGAGAACATCTTATTCAAACCATGAGAGCTTTAAGGGAAAAATGACATGAAACATGAACATTGGGGTACATGAACATTAGGGAACATGAAAGTTACCCTAAATCTCAGACTCCATTTAAGTTGGCACAAAGCTCATTACCCCTTGATACTAATCCCTAGTTCTGTACCTGCTATCTTAATGAGGTCTTAGTCATTAGTTCATCCTCACATATGCCAAGAGCTACACCCACGATCAGAAGCTCAGAGCCTACAGGTTGGTTACTACAGGTTAGGTCCTTATGGACTTGTGATGAGCTCCACCTTCAGTCTACAGTGTTGTGTGCTCCAGAACCCTGGGGCTAGAGCTGCTACAAGGTTCCTATTTCAGGCTTTGTTTGGTAGAGTTACAAAAATAATTACATAAACAAAATCAAGTCAGTTCTCAGCAATCCTAAGAGGATCAGAAAAATGATCTTGGGCTTTAACGTTGCAGTATGGCTCAGAGTTAAGCTCTGAGATACAGTCAGAATCTTCTAGCCAAAGGGCCTAAGGCATCAAATACATTATAACCCCTCAAATAGATTTTTAATGAGTGACGATTGTTATACTCCAGGTCACAGGCTATTGTCCCTACCCTGTGGTGATGACCCAA
The DNA here is from genome assembly GCF_011762505.2 of Arvicanthis niloticus. Classification (NCBI taxonomy): domain Eukaryota; kingdom Metazoa; phylum Chordata; class Mammalia; order Rodentia; family Muridae; genus Arvicanthis; species Arvicanthis niloticus. The sequence continues at coordinate 46,014,856 of NC_047665.1, read as the reverse complement.
CAAGTATGGTGGGCCTCTGCCTCACCCTTGTGTGTGCTATGCTGTTTTCCATGTTCTCTAGGACAGATTTCACTTTAAACTGTTGGCAGTTGTGTTAAGGTCCTGACAAGCCTTTCTATTATCTTGGAAACTGGTTCTCCTTCTGCCTGCTCCCAAGCCAACTGAAGAAGATTAGCTTAAGCCAGGATCAGCACACATGTTCTATAAGGGCTAAAGAGTAAGCATCCCGGGCTTTGTGAAATATGCAGCCTCTATATGCCTGCTCAGTTATGCCCTTGTAGCAGCACTCAAGCCGTCAAAGTCCATAGTAAAGGAGCAGGTATGGTCTTAGTCCAATAAAGCACTAGTAAGCAATAGAGACAGGGATCTGGATTTGACCTAGGGCCAGAGAACTAATTCCTGGCATATCAGTCAAAGGGAAAAGAACTAATGACATCTTTTGCTTAGGTGTTCATCCCTAGGCAAACTGCCTTCTAATATTTTTATCTGTTCCATGATCTTCTAAGATTCAACTGGAAAGCTGAAGAGGTTTCTACACACCATCCCTGCCACTTCCAGGAGTGGCAACACTTCCTGGCAACTGGCAGCTGTCTTCCTTCACTTTCCAGAGAGTTCAATGGGCTGGCCATAACCAAGCCCACACTTGCATTTACATTTTTTATTGGTGCCTGTCCTGATGGAATCTATCCACTGCTTCTGGACTCCCACTCTGCTGCTGGCTAAGCCATTTGGTTCCAGTGTTCCTCAAGTGTCCTATACCCTTTGCAACGGCCTGGACCAGTGAAAAGGGCTAGCTTATTTATGCTATCATATTTCAGGTTAGTGTTTCCTGATGGTGTGCTGGGGGCTACTTATTCTATGGATCTGTAAGCGTTTGCAAAAGTGCAAAGTTTCTATGGTCAAATATTTTGGAGGATCTTAAAAATGAAGACAGTTTGAAGTATTCTTTCTTGTAGGACTTCTCTGGACCTTTAATAAACAATCCATTGTTTATCTTCAGGAGAGAAATCAAAGCATTCTTTAGCAATTGCAAAACTGTTTTTACTACAAAGTAGTTTTTGAAGGCCATCACATACTAACAGGAATGTAAGGGGCACGGGCAGGAAACTCAATTTGGGACCAATGACATGAATCACGAGCTCTGAGTTGATTGATGGCAAAGGTTAGCCATGTGTATGTGTTAGAGAAATCTTTAAATTCCTTCTCGTTTTTTGTCTGTGAGTTCATTTCTCATCACAGGTTATGCACTACATTAGTATGGTGGGCCCTGCCTGGCTGACTTTAGAAAGTGAGTTTTCTAAGCATAAGGCCCTCCAATTGCTCTGCCAGGCAGACCAGCTGGATCTATAACGATCTCCTAGTTAGTGAAATACAATGCCCTTCCTTCCTGAAGCCACTGGTCCCCTCAAGTCAATCAAGTTCTTTCTCCTCTGTGACTCTTAAAAGAAGTTCAAAGTGACCTACAATTCATGTCAAATAGACTTGGCCTGCAGCTTCCTAGTTTGTCCCCATGGGCTCCTTTATAAAACCATGGCTTTATTGGTCTTAGGCATCCTATGTCCTCAGGGGGGCCTCTGCTCAACTCCATGAACTTATTTAAACTTCCCAGGGGCTTCTCCTGTTTCCCTCCGCCCCCTTTCCTTGAGCCCAGAACCTGGTGGGATTGACCTGAGGAGGCATTGTGCAAATGCTAAATCTTTCCAGCAATTCCTGTCTTGTTGTTTGCATTCTTCATCCTCCCTCTGTGTCCACACAGCCTCTGCCCCTGCTCTGGCTGATCTGGTGGGATGGAGCATCTTACTTTATCTCAGTAGGAATCCATGCTAAGAATTTGACTCCCAAACAATCCTACTGGTACTGCCTTCACTGACAAAGGACTTCTCTACTTGTTCTCTTCACTGTAAATCGGGGGGGGGGGGGGGGGGGGGGGGGGGGGGGGCAGGGGGGGACTTGCAATCAAACAATGCCTGGGAAGAAGCTTCAAGTCTCCTTATGAAAGGTGTTACATATTATTATTCTGAAAACAAGGGCAATAATAGCCTGTTGCTTCATCTAATTCTTCTGAGTGGGCTCAGGCTCTATAATTACCTGGGTTATAGGACACTTGCTTAGAAGGCTGCATCTGAAGGTTATAGGGGCCACATGGCCCTGATAGAGTTTTATGTCTTGTGGCCTAAACATACCCTTAGGCAAATGTGCTACAAGGCCCACATGGGGGTTGGGAAAGGGTAAGGCAGGGGTTTTTTGATATGTGGAAATTGACTTTAATAAAAGAATCTACAGACCTATGAGGCAAGTTCAAACCATGTCCTAGGCACCCTTGTGAAGCTGTCTTTCCCAACCAGGGTCTGAGGCCCCAGAAAGAGAGTCTGAGAGAGCAGGAGGGGTTCTCCTCAATGTGGGCTTGAGGTTGCCTTCTAGTTCAATGTTCTTCATTTCCCTTCAGTCCACTCATTTTCAAAATAAGAGGGTAGATAAAGCCCACCATGATAAAAATGTTTTCCAGGGCTTAGGAGGTCTTATGACCAAGAAGCCAGCCGGACACCAACTAAGACCAAGGCCAAGGGCATCAGACCCCATTTCATTCAGATCTGTTCCTCTTAAGCACTTGTGGCTTGCCATAAGATTCTACTGGAAGAAGTTTCTCTTCTATAAAAACAATCCAGTTAAAATACCTGTCATAAAATCTTTTTCTATAATGCCCTTCATCCCTAAGTTTAGAATGTCTACTGCAAACCTGGTTTTTCATCCTCCATGTTTTCTCCCATAGTTATCCAACTGCCTGTGAAAATTGTTAGGATGTTTATGGTAAAATAAGAATTTCTGTTTTTTATCCTGTCACCTTGGGAATTAGAATTTCATCTTTCAGTTGAGTTGTCAATTGTATCTGTTAGAAGTTTCTCCATTCTGTTTTTCTCAGACTTTTCCTTTACTCACACCCCCGCGCGCACCACACAGGCACGCCTTGGGTCAGTTTCTACTAGCCTAACACAGGTGATGACATTTTGATGACATCTTGTCCAACATGGAAGTCAGAAGTCACTGGCCTTTTGTACCCAATGCCCAGTGTTATAAACATGCCCACAACCTTCTTTCTCCCTGACAGCTTACATCCTTTTCAAAGGGCCTTTCTGCAGACACTTGGCCAGGACCCTCCATTTTTGTACTTTCCTGCTGGAAGTTGAAGAGCAAAGAAATGTCATTCCTTATCTTAGCCCAGAGCGCCTGTGGATCTATACCTCGGTTTCTAAAGAAAAGCACAGTACAAGAACCCATTTCATGATTCCAGTGTTGTTGTTGTTGCTGTTGTTTCCCCAGTCTTCCCCCATTTCACTTTTACTATGCACCGGTATTCCTACAAACTCTGACCGGACCCTTCTTCCTGGGCCTCCAAGAGCAGGGTTGCCTGCCTCCTTCTACCATGCTAGTGTTTGCACACCTCTACCAGTCTGAACTGTTAGGGTCTGTCAAAACCTTGCAAAGTACTTGTTACCTCTGCCCACAGCCCTCCCTGCAGACTCGGCAGGACTGGCATCACTGATGATCTTTGTAGTCCATGTTCTTAAAAAGGACAAGGAAGGAGCTGATTTGTGTTTACCAAGGAAGCTCTTAAGTTAGCAGAGGCTGCCCTGCATCCCAGCGGGCACCAGAGTTCTTGTCACTACTGGAAGAATTCTCTGGCTATATGACCTTTGGTTCCAGCTTTTCTACTGAGAGTGGGTGGGGGATGTCAAATCATCCCATATATGTTTTTATTGCCCTCAGTGCCTCCCCCCCAGGCATCATCTGAGTCACTAGGCAGCCAGCATGTAGAGTGAGTGAATAGCTCAGCCAGCTCAGAGGGCCGACACACATGGACGGAAGGACACAGGTTACCTCATGGTTAATATTTCTAAGAGAGATGGCTTCCTGAGCAGTATTCTCCTTCTGCCCTACCTCCTGGCTAAAACATTAACACTCTCCAACCTCAACACTTCATCCTCCCTGCCCTCTACTGCCACAGTCGCCAGGCACTGGGAAAACGACGTTTCTTGTCAAGCATCATTCTAGACCTTGTACAAATCCTGGGTTTCTAAGACACCCCTCACCCTCTCAGGTTCCTTCCTTGTCTTCATCCCAGCTTCAGGGTTCCACCATGTGTATATATCCACCCAGACAAGGGCTCTACAGGCAACACTTTCCTTCTGGTTCCCTTTCTCCAGCAGGGCCCACCACAGCTCGCAGCAGTAGAGTCAGCAGCATCTGGCTTGGGTTGGTCTGTGCATATCTGGAATCCAAACAGTTTAAAGAGTTATGGCTCCAGGAACTGTGGATGGCAACGTTTTCTATTATTAACAGTTCCAACTTTCCCATCTGGCTGTTTTCAGAGTGAAAGCTGGAGATTACTGTCAGCATTAATTACAATCAGGTGCACTTTTCTTCTACTCCATGTTGTCCTGACTGCTTCTCACACAGCAAGAAATCCTTAAAATGCATGTGCCTTGAAATGTAGCGCATAAATCCTGCTGCTGGTGAGAGCAGCTGTCAGCCCCCTGAGCTCTCCCTGGACCTGGGTGAGCCTTCCCAAGGTCACGGACACTTCCTCAGGTGAAGAGGTCCACTGGAGTCCTTGGCGCTCCACCACAGGAAATGTCAAGAGAATTGGTTACTTTGTGAGATTTCTGGCACTTCCTGCTTCCAGTCCCACCAGAGCTACTTCACAGCATGTTGTAAGGAATGTCTGCTGTCAGGATCCCAGCTGAATCAGGGAGCAAAGTCACCAAAAACAAAACAAAACAAAACACCCACAAAACGGACATACAAACAAAAATGTTCGCTCTCACCTCGGGCATCGCAGTCCTACTTGCTTGTCACCTCTTTTCATTAAGCTTCCCTGGTTATTTCTAGTCAGTGTGTGAAAATAACTCCATTTTGAAGAGTTCTGTCCCTTCATGTCCTTATATGCATATTCACATGCTTGTTGCTTATGTTCTCTGGCAATTTCTTTTTATTATTCTCATTATTTTTCTCCTTGGACTCTACAAACATCAATCCACACACCAGGACCATTGTGCCTTTTGTAAAGACATCTGAATTTAATTCTGATTCCTTATCATAGGTTTTTCTTTTTTTTTTTTTTTTTAATTCTTTTGTAATGGCTGTGATCGTAAAGACATTGCTAACTGAGTTAACTCTGGGTAAGCTTGCTTGCTGTATTTTAGATCTTCACCATCCCCCAAAGGATCCATACGGTTATGGCTTGTCTCCCAGATGGCAGAACCTTTAAATGTTGGGGGCCAGTGAAAAATCACTGGGGATCATTCCAGAAGCAGGTTATGCCCCTGCCTCCTTCTTTGATCACTGGCCACAAGGTAAGCAGTTTTCCTGCCAACAACAGGGACAGTTAATAAAGGACTATGATTCAAAACAACTGTTCTCTTTTTTAGAATTGGTAGCTCTGGTATTCTCCTGTAGTGATGGAGAGCTGAGTGGCAGGCTGCTTAAGCCTGCTGGGCTTATTAAAGTCCACAAACTAGAGTTGCTAGCTACTCACAAAGTAGCAGACACAAGAAGTGACAAGGTGGCAGGTGGTAGTGTAAGAGACTGTGTGGGAGCATGTTGCATGATTTGGGCTGTTAGAAGAAGGACCAATTCTATTAATATTGTCCAGAAGTTCTTTTTCTTAGAGGGGGAAGGAGATGTTGCTATTGTATACTACATATCTAGAAGTGGTGTGTGAACTCTATGCTTTTGATTCTGTTATCTTTTCATGACACCTGATCTTCATAGGCTCTTCTTGTTATATGCGACTCATGCGTTTTCCAATTATTTATCTGAAATGCACAGTTTTAGTGTCTATAAAAGAAACCCAGAACTTAGCATCTGTGTTCCATTCCCCACCTTCCTTGGGCAAAACACTCACAAAATAGTAAACCTGGTGGAGCTCGGAGGAATGAGGACCGTCTTGAAAGATCCACACAGGACTTGCTTCCTCAACGAGACTGAGCAGAAGAATTTATCACAACTACATTGATTGTGCTGCTAATTCAGCCCAGGTCATGACTTGCCTGACTCCACCAGGCTGTGTTGCTTGCATGTGTGACTTGTATTCTGATACCTGTTCTGCCCATTCTACCTGCTGCTGGCTGCAATACCAGGCTGCCTGCAACCCTTACATAGTGCGTCATAGCCATAGCTCTGTAGAACTACTACAGCTTTCTCTCAGATGAGTTCTCCAGCTGCATTCATAATCCCGGCAGAATAAATGAAGTTTTTGACAGTTAATTTATTTCCCTGATCTATTTCAGATGTCTCTTCAGACAAAGCACTGGGTTAGTCCTGCCGGTTGTCTTGAATCGGATATTAGGTGAGAACACTTCCGGACACCCATCATTGAGGAGTGCATTAATTGTATTTGCACACAGAGAATTCAGCAACCTTCTGAGCCTGTAATTTTTCTACTTCATTAAACTCAATGGGAATGCTGAGATGTATAAATGAGCTATTTCTGTGGATCTCCTCAGAGCTGGGGCACTCCTACCTGTACTCAGAGCTGCAGAAATATCATAAGTCCCTGGAGAATAGGGGAAATACATTATGCAGACAGATGGCTTTAGTCAAACACTTTATTTTCCAGAGTTTAAATAATTTTATATGAGTGTTTTTATTTTTAAAGTTTGCAAGTTTTATTTCTTCTTCCATAGGTACAATACTTCAGGAATTGTGTCTCCACTTGAGCATCTGTCCCGTGATCTGTGGAGTGTGGAGTACACAAGGAACCCTCTGGGTCAGCAGGGCACACAAGCGAGGTTATTTGGTGAATGAAAACAAAATTCTGATGTGGCTGTGACGGTCCCAGTATACCTGTTCTGTGGGCAGCTTGCACTGGGGAAGCCATAGCTATCACTAGAATGCTACTGTTAAGGGGACTCCCTGGACAACTGACCACCCAGCTGCCTTCACATGAGGGAGGGAGGAATCCCTGTATTAGTGATATGGATGTAGCATCTGGAGTCAGACAGATTAATATTTCAAACTCCCCCTGCTACTAACACTGGGATATGAAAAGTCCAATCTTGGAATTTCTCGTTCTCTAGTCTGTGGAATGGACTTCTGATAATTTCAAGAATTTTACGCAATAGCAAATATTAAACTTTTAGGACCGATTCAAAGCCTGGCAGACAGAACTGGCTATACATGTGGTATCTTTATGATGGTAGCCCAGACTGGATAAAGAGACAGGATCCACACTGGGATCTGCTGACTTTCTTGTTGCTAAGGGATTAACTCTTTCTATCCCAACCACTAGAGTACAAAACTGTGAAATGTTTGAGGCTACATGGCAAATGCCTACTTAGTTACTTCAAACAGCACGTGTTTATTTTCTGGATTTAGATGGGTTATGGGTATGGGCACTGCTTAACTAGATCCCCTGGTTAGGGTTGTACAAGGCTTCTTTGGCCTGTTGCCTTGTTTTGGAGACTAGATTAGAAACAACTCCACCTCTAGAGTCACTTGGGTCCTGGCAGATGTTGAATCCGTTCTAACTGTAGGACTAAGGACACTTTAACAACCAAAAATTGTACCTTGCATGGACTTTTCTGGAAGTCTTCTCACAATGTAGCTAATTGCTGCTGCTTCTTTTTCTTCTTCCTCTTCCCCTTCCCCTTCCCCTTCCCCTTCCCCTTCCCCTTCTTCTTCTTCTTTTCCTCTTCCTCCTCCTCCTCCTCCTCCTCTTCCTCCTCCTCCTCCTCCTCCTCCTCCTCCTCCTCCTCCTCCTCCTCCTCCTCCTCCTCCTCCTCCTCCTCCTCCTCCTCCTCCTCCTCCTCCTCCTCCTCTTCTTCTTCTTCTTCTTCTTCTTCTTCTTCTTCTTCTTCTTCTTCTTCTTCTTCTTCTTCTTCTTCTTCTTCTTTTTAGTTCCCCATCCTCCCATCCAATTTCACCTCCTAACCCTAGCCTTCTCTTAGACTGGGGCATGGGGCCTTCACAGAACCAAAAGCTTCTCCTCCCATTGATGCCTGACAGGGCCATCCTCTGCTACATACGCATCTGGAGCCATGGGTCGCTCCATGTGTACTCTTTGGTTAGTGGTTTAGTCCTGGGGAGCTTGGGGGGGGGGGTTGTGGTTGATATTGTTATTCTTCCTATGGGTTGCAAACCTTTTCAGCTCCTTCAGTTCTTTCTCAAACTCCTCCGTTGGGGACCCTGTGCTCAGTCCAATGGTTGGCTCAGCATCTGCCTCTGTATTTGTCAGGCTCTGGCAGAGCCTCTCAGGAGACAGCTATATCAGGCTCCTGTCAGCAAGCACTTCTTGGCATCTGCGATAGTGTCTGGGTTTGGTTTTGGTATATGGATGGATCCCCAAGTGGGGCAGTCTCTGGATGGCCTTTCCTCTTAAAAGATAGCAACACAGAAAAGAGAAACATATTAGCATAAGAAGGCTTTTTATACCCTCATTTCATCATCACTTTCTCATTAGTTTAAAAAAATATTCTACTAGTCTGGTCAAAAGCTAGAAAGAACACTCACCGTGAGGAAAGGATAATAGGATGACCTGGAACTCTATTACAGCTAGGAAAGCTCACAGATGGTGGGAATTACAAGTACAGTCAATTGGAGTTGTTTGTTATCTGTGATTCACAGAGTCTGCCTGGCCCCTGACTAGCAACCTCAACATTACTCTGTATTCCTGATGAGATTTTACTCCAATCCTACTGCATCCTACTATGACCTTAAATTTCTCAAGGTCATCTGAAATGATGAAAATCAAATGCAGCCAGGAAGGCTGGGTTTTCGTTGTTGACGTGTCCAGGTAGATGCATACACTTTCTGTCCTTTCTGAGCATCCAGAGGCCCGTCCATCTTTGGCTTATGGTAGGTCACTTCATCTTCAACATCAGCTTGAGTCAAGTTCTTCTCATGTTCTATCTGACTTCCTGTCCCAGGCTTTTCCATTTCTGTAGCTTCAGGATTCTATTGGGTGTAACTGGTTAAGTCAGAATAATCTGTTTCCATTTTTGTTTGTTTGTTATTCTTTTCTTCTTGTTTTCATTTTGTTTGGTTTTATTTTGTTTGAATCAGGGTCTCACCACTTAGCCCCAGCTGGTCTGGAGCTCCCTATGTAGACCAGGATGCTCTTAAACTCAGATATCCACCTGCTTCTGTCTTCCAAGTGCTGGAATTAATGGCATGTACCAATATAATAAATGTCTGGCTTTTTTATTTTAAGATATAAAAACTTATGTCTATTTGTGTGAACATATGTGTTTGAGTATAGATAAATCAGCTGAAATCAAGAAATCCCCTTACGCTGGAGTTAGAGATGGTCTTGTCCTGACCAGTGTGTGTGTTGAGAACCAGTCACTGGTCCTTCGCAAGAGTAGCACATGCTTTTAACTGCTGAGCCATCTCTTCAACTTCAGTCTGCTTATTTGGAGATGAATTCTTTAGCAAACTGAATTCTGTTTGTAAGATGAGAAGGTTCAGTTACCTCTCTTAACCAGTCTTCCTGATAATTCTGGTATACACTCAATTTGAAAGGAATTATCTACACCAATAGGAATCTATAAAATAAAGTTGTATAAACAATCTGTTGCTGGAGAATGTTAAGTAGAAAATTATAATGATTAAATCATATTAAGAAGCCGTCAAGGGTGAGAGACAAGGTTTCTGATCAGAGTTTCTAAAGCCTATGTTTTAACCCTCAAATATCAGATGCAGCAAACCCCTCCCTTCATGGCAATGCATTTGATTGTATCTCTGCTGATACAATACAGAGATGATGGATCACAGGAAAATACACCTCATCCTATGAATGGTGATCTAAATCATGAGATTCTACAGGTGGAGCATATCAGAATGCTTTGTGGTAAGCAATAAACACTCCCACGCAGACAGTGTGGATTCTGGTTATGTGAATCACAGATGCACAGTGCTCCAAACACCCATAAGTCACAAGAGATTGCTTTGCATAGAATCATCTGCCTGGCAAATTTATTGCCAAATAGGATCTAGTATGGTGACTTGGAGCTAGTCATTGAATGCTACATATGGTCTATCGCATATTGTAGGGACTAGTTGGTGGGGTGGGATTTTTTTCCAGCATCTTAACTTTCTTGTTTATTGTTGCAGAGTACTTCCTTGATTGAAAGAATGAGGAAAGATGTAGAAAGACTATAATACCTTGTAAGACCAATTCAAACTCTAGACTCTGGACATCCCTATACAAATAATAAATTCATTTTCCCCATTTTCCATTGAAGACTTAAGACTGGGTTAAGGAAGAAGGCATGAACGTTAGCCGTGTTAGCACCTGGATAGCTTATAAACTTGCAGATTCCTTAGCTCTGCCCCAGATAGTTGACTTAGGGGATGAAAAGCTATTTCTTTTCTATCATACAGTGCTCAGAAACTAGAGAGAGAAATTGAGAAACAAATTGATAAAACAATAATACATCTCAAATTCACTTTGTCTGAAGTTCAGCCCAGAGAAGCAAAATGAATTAGATAAACTAAGATCACTGAGATGGTGAGGAAGAGAAGCATGGCCCCAATTCCTCATGCATATTTCTAGTCAAGAGCTTATAGACCCGTACCCACATAGGACATTTAGCCTATACAACTGCGTGGTAGGTTGAAGTGGGCCTGCATTATGTGTCTCTGAAATGTGGTGCTGAAACTACTTTTTAACTTTAAATCAATGTAAAAATCTATTATTAAATCATGTTATAATCACTGTTAAAAATGGTACTATAGTTGAAATAAAAACCTATAATACTCATACATGTGTAACACATGCTTATAGCGAAGTTAGAAATTTTTACACCAAATATATATTTGTTCTTTTTAATACACAGTTCCCTTTAGTTGGGGGTCCATGTAATGATCAGCTCATCCTAAAGAATTCAGTAAGTGCCACGTAATTATGGTTATCCTATTTAGTGGTGCACCAGAAACCATCAATTAGTGAAAATGCTTGGGAATAGAGTGCTTTTTCCAGTGCATTGAATTTTCTGGTACATTCCAGCTCCAGTGGCAAATTCTTTCTTCTCACTCTTGTAAGGAATCTGTCAAAATTGCATTACTCCACATCGCAGTATGTCAACAATTAACATTTGATAGTTGCAGGAGATCACTCCCTTTGTCCTTCCTTTTCTATCAGTCTAAACACTGGTTCTTAAGCAGCACTGGGTATTCAGGTATGGATTATGACTTCAAGCATACAAAGTGTAATTTGCTTTTTCCCTAACACTGAAGTAAAGCAAAATACCCCTGCTTACTGGAAGCCTTCATTAGCTGGGTATGGCTTTAACATATATTACTATAATTACTTTTAGAGATCAAAATTGCAAAATATAAATTTTTATTTCAACAACAAATAAACAAGTAAAGACTCTATGTCTTTAAACTTAAGCAGGCACCTCTATGGAGGTGAGTCTCGTTCCTCGAGACTTTATAGTCAGAGCTATAATTATAGCCATGAGAATGTGAGCCTCGGCCTAAGACAGGTGTTTTCCCTCTTTTCAGATAGTTATCTTAATATGCTGCACAGCCTATAAAATGGGGTGGGAATTTCACTAGGGTAGATTTGAGCTGAACCATGAAAGGCACCCAGCTCTGTGTTTGCACTGTGTCTGTGTGAGCCCTCAATGAATCTTCTAGAAATATTAGCAAGAATCTCTGTCTTCATAATGTGTGTCCTTGGAAATGCTTATGTACACTTTAAAACAATGAATGAATATTTATAAAGAATAATAAAATACGTATTTCATGCTTTGACCTCTACTATCAGGCACTCTAGGGATTTGAAATCAACTGCAAAGTGAGTCTGTATCATCAGAGACATTAGTTTCCAGGTTAAAAAAAATGGGTACCTGTAAAATTCATAAAGACCACTTCACTGCTGGAACTCTCCAGTCCCATGCTTACCGATTTCCTGAAACAGGACAGGTGTTTGTCACAGCCCCTGTAGCTAATTTGTAAGAGTTGTGTTTTGCAATACAGTCTGGGTCATGTAATTCTGAACATCAGAGCTAAAGCCCCTTCTTACCTTGAATAAAGCTTCAATTTTGTGAGTTTCCAAGCATCTGTCAATGGAAGACAGACTCAGACTCCTCTTGGACCATAGGCCCCTTGTTCCCTAGCCTTCTTCATACTGTTCCTTACAACTTCTACTAAAAATATCAGATAATCCCACCTTGAAACTTTCTCAAATATTGTTCTCATCATCTGCAATTTTTTCAGTGCATTTATTACATTAAAATATCATTTTTTAAGTGTGACCAGTGGACACCAACATGGCCCTTCACATTGGTGGTGGCATGGACCAAAGATCATCAAGATGCTGTCAGGCTGCAGCATGAGTCACAAACATCAAACATCAGGGCCTCTGGCAGTAGCACAAGCCACACATATCAACATGGTCTCCAGAGGTAACACAGACCAGGGACAACATGGTCTGGACACCATGTGGAGGTCCATGATCAGGGCTGTCACAAAAGACCATGTTAAGCATGTTATTGTCTGTGGTCGCTGCCGCCACTGGAAGCCATGTGGAGATCTGAGGTCCATGATGGGGCCATGTTGCTGTCCATGATCCTTGCTGCCACTGGAGGTCACAATGATGTCCATAGTCCTTGATGCCACTGAAGGGGAGATGTTGAAGATATCTGTGGTCCAGGCAGCAATAAGGAGCCATATGCAAGTCCATGATGTTTGCCACTCCTAGCTTTTATGGGCAGAGAATCTTCTGTTGAAGTAGTATCAATGACCCATAGTTGAGCATGGGAGACACTGAAGGCTTCTGCCACAACCCCGTCCCACCACAAAAAAAAAAAAAAAAAAAAAAAAAAAAAAAAAAAAAAGAAAAAAGAAAAGAAAAGAAATAGTCTAGACAGGAAGAAATTGAGGAGAGTCTTTAAAAGTTGTGACAACGATGCTCAAATGTAGCTCTTTCCAGTTGACAGCTTCTACTGAGGGCAAAGTGAATGGACTCAGTTATCTTTAAGGTGATGGCCACTGGACCTTTGACCATGTTCCAATGAGTATATGGGCAGCACAAATTGTTCTTGATATATATAATGTTGGGGGGGGTGTTTAAGAGGAGGTGTATAAGAGTAGAAAAGTGGACCTGGGAGAAATAAGAAGTAAGTGTAATGGGGTTCCATTGTGTGAAATTCAAATAATCAATAAAAATATTATTTTGAATAAAAATGTCACATCTCTTTGCAACAGCCAGAGACCATTATAGAAAGCTCCAACCAGTCAAGATGTAGAGATTTAAAGCCCAGTCCCACCTGATAGATAGACAATATAACTCCTGCACCTAAGGCTCAAGAAACACTAAGGAAGAGGGGTATGGAAAGACTGTAGGGCCCAGAGGAAAGGGGAATATTCTGTGAGACTGTGTCTTCTAATAATCTCAGAAGCCATGCCCATAAAGTCTCATCAACATTACTGCACAAACATGAGTTGAACAAGGCTGATACCAAGAGAGATGCTAATATGGAGGGGGAGAAGCTATGGGACCTCAAACTGACACAGAAAAAGAATAAGGAATGCTGAGAAGGTGAGAAATCGTCTGTGGTGGTTTGAGGGTATGGCCCTCATACACTCATGTATTTAAATGCTTGGCCCATGGGGAATGGCACTAATAGGAGGTACAGCCTTGGTGGAGTAGGTGAGGTCTTGTTGGAGGAAGTGTGTCACTGTGGGTTGGGCTTTGAGGCCTCCTATGCTCAAGCTTCTCCCAGTGTGAAATTCCAGTCTCCTGCTGCTACCTTTGGATCAAGATATATAACTCTTAGTTCCTCCAGTACCGAGTCTGCCTGCACAATGCCATGCTTCCACCGTGATGATGATGGACAGAATCTCTGAAACCATAAGCCACTACAGTTCAGTTATAATTCACTACACAAGGAATGGTGTCAAAAATGAGCCCCAATTAAATGTTTTCCTTTATAAGAGTTTCCTTGGGCGTGGTGTCTCTTCAAAGCACTAACTAGAACGTAGTCACCCCCAGGGAAGAATGGACAGCCATGAAAACATATACATGCAAATAACATTATGCAGACTGAGTACTTGTAATTATATGTTATATGTTTATATATAATATATACATATATACATATACATACATATATACATATACACACATATGTATGTATATATGCATACATATTACATATATGTAAATATATGTAAAAAGAACTAATCAAAAAGAGGCCAAGAATTTGAAAGAGAAAAAGGAGGGATATATAGAAGGGAGATGAAATTATAGAATTACACTATAATCTCAAATATATATATTTTTAAATAGAAAAAAAAGTCATTTCTCCACACTCCATGTTTGACTGCCTGTCCATTTTTTTTCTATCAAAATTACTGACCAACTTTACTCTTCCACTGTTTCTTTGCTAAACTCAGACTTTGTACTTAAATATGTATGTGAACATTTAGGAATCTGTTTCCAGTGGAAGAAAAAAAAATTCAAGTCATTTTCACTTACCTCTGTGTGGTTAGTTCCTAATGAAACATATAAAATGTTCACTAAGAACCTGCTGAGAATGAATCAGTAAGAGTCAGAACAATGTGACATAGACTGATGTAAACTACACCTGCCTTAAATGATAGTGTTAGCAACAAACACCTTCATGCAATTTGTTCTCAAGATATTGGAGAGTTGTCCATTGACGTCAGTATGTTTGTTCATATTTTTTCTTGTGAAGGATGGATTTAGGCAGTCATATGAGGGAGAACTCATGGGTGTAGCTTCTCTAACATAACCTTCTCAAGGAAGAGCACTCTAATTTGTTGACCTATAACAAATGGTCAGTCCAGAAAACATATAATATAAGCAGCATTCTATGGGTTAAGCATATTATATTTATATATTTAATATATTTATACACACATATGCCATATATATGTGTGTGTGTGTAAGAAAAGCTGTCCATAGGGTCATGAGTCTAGGGGAACTATCCCTGTCCCTCACCAGCTTCAATACACAGCAGAACAGTTTCTGTACCTCACCTGGACAGCACAGCAGATCTGACAGTGGTGGCAGGGGAACAGCTGAGGCAGCCCCGTGTTTGAGAACAGGGGAGAGCTGGCCCTGCCATTCATCTGCTGTGAGGTAGCATGGATGTGAAGCTGATGCCTCCCTCTGGCCTGCCTCTTGTCTCTAACCACCTGCTGCAGCTGGCAGAGCAGGCCCTGCACCTTTCCTGTGCAACACAGTGGAGCTGGCCCTGATGGCAATGGCGCAAGTGAGCCAAGAGAGTGTAAGAAGGGGAGAGCTGGCCCAGGCCCTCACTGGCTGCAGCACATGGGAGAATGGGACCTTGACTGGGCAGCATAGTGGAGCTGCCTCTGGAAGCATGGGTGTGGCTGAACTCACCCTGAGGATCTGATAGCTGCCCCTGCCTCCTGCTGATAGCGGCACTGGATAACCTGTCTGGAGCAGTGCTGGGAGAGGTTGCCCTGGCAATGCAAATAACAAAGAACAGAAACAGTGATCAGCTCAGCCTCCACTCAAGCCGCACCCCAAAATCGATAGCATCTTCGAATAGTTGGGATGCGTGAAAGGGCCAGTCCTGCTGTTCCAAAGCTGTAGGATTTCCATGACACAAGGCAACAAAGGGATAACCTGAGAGGAGTCCTAATGAGGATCCAATATTGAGGGTTTTCAGAAGCTAGCAACTTGGAGCCAAACCAATGACTCATTTCAATGAACATTTGCAACTGAAGATGTGTGGACAGAGGGGTAAACTGTGGGACACATTGTGACATACCAAAGCTTCCATGATGAGATATTTTCTATGCTTTGTATTTTTAGTTGTTGTTTGTGTGTGTGTGGTGCTTTATTTATTTTGTGGGGGAGAGGAGGTTGCAAGGGTAAAGGAAAGATGTAAGATGACAGGGAGATGAATGAGCAAAATAAATAAATAAATAAATCCTGTTACTTAAACAGAAAACAATTCTGGGATAATATAATTTTTTTTGTAAGTAAGTCTTTTTTATTTGACTTATACTTAAAATCTTAAGATAATCAACTATCTTCTATTCTTTCTATATGTTCATTCTACTTTATTTCATAATTTTACACTTTAGTTAGTACATAAGGTCACTGTTCATCTTTCTTTTTAATATTTTATGTAAATAAAACTTAATTTGAACATCATTATTTGAACGTCACTTAATTTGAACATCAATCTACTATTGAACATCACAAGTTGTTCAAAGTTGAAATAGAATTCAGTGGAATTTTCAACAAATTCTGTATATTTTCAGCATCTTTTTAATAGAAGTGTACTGTTATTTTTGTTATATTCATTTTCAAAACTTTGAAATCTGGATATATTTTCAGACCATTGGCAGAATTTCTAGGAAATTTCTCAATTACCTATTCATTCCTCAGTGAATTTTTTTGCATAAGGGTATTAGTTCAAATATATACTGATGTCTATAAAGTAGAGATATTAAACTCAGAAAGCTTATGCTTAGGCATCCTTTGTGTTTTTTCAGTGGTGCTATAAACTTAATCCTTTCCTCACAAGTCACAATGTGATCCTTTTGCTGGTTGTTTTATTGTTTTGGTTTTGTACTATAAGACAAGCAATTTGATATTGAATACAATATTGAATATTCTGACTTCCTTCACTTATCACAAAGAGCAGTTCATAAATTATAAATTCATGTCATTATTCTAACACTTCTGTACCACTCTCTCAATTACCAGATTTTATCTTGCCTTCTATGTAAGACATACTATTGGATATTAAGGAGTCTTAGCTGTATCTGGTACAGTAGAACACTGACACTGTGATAATTATTATCCCTCTCTTTGTTAATAATAATCATCTTTGGCAGTAATTTGACATTTCTAGATGATCTATAATTGCAAATAATAATCATAGCAATGCCCATAATATACTGAGAAATATAATAGTCATTCATTAACACAGTGACTCATAATTTCAACCCTTATCATACTATGTTTAATTCTGAAAGTGGTGAAAATTATTATTTCCAGTAAGAATACAAGAAACTTCAGAACTTAAGGGATTTAGGTAGAAATAAAAAATAAATATGAAGAAATTTTACCTGAGATTTTTTTAAAAGAATTAATTGAAAATAAAGCTAAAAATTGCAAAACATTTACCCATTCATTTTTCTGAACCCTAATATAAAGATGAAATTTCTAGATTGTTGAAAGTACCCTTACATGTCCTACAACTTCCTCTTAGATTTCCTTCAAAACTATTCTGCCAAATAACGAGGGAGACGGAGCACCAACTTGATAACTCATGTTACCTAATCACATTTCCAGAACCAGGGATAGGTCATATCTAATGGAGCTCTTGGACAGTGGGGTCCCATAGGATCCACCAAATATCTCAGGCTATTCCCAAGGCTATTGGTAGCTCGCCACAAACAGATGGTAAGGCCATATTACTGATGATTCCACACAACTCATTGAATGTGGAGAAGCTGAGCTGGTTTCTATCTAGAGCCGTGACTCCTACTGGAGTACTGGGAAGTAATCTGCATATTACCAAAAGAAAAAAGCAAACACCACCCAGCTACAAATTCTTTGATCTACAAGACCTGCCTATAAGATGGGCTGGTGCAATAGTTGCACAAAGCTTGTGGGAGTAAACAACCAATATTTGATTTGAGTTAAGGTCCTCTCCAAGAGATGGAACACATATACACTATGCTTGGGTGGCCATGACCCTGAGACTAGATAGGTCATGGATATGAGGGAAAACTAAATGCTACTGTTTCACTAATATAGCAATAAAATTACTATACTTATAGCAGTATCTTGCTCAGTCATTATCAGAGAAGCTTCCTCCTACAGAAGATGGCATCAAAAACAGAGAGCCACAGTCAGACAATATGCAAAGTGTAAAAGACCTTGGAACACTCAACTAAAAAATGGGTGTCTCCATAAAATCTCTCCCTTCAGGAATAGAGAATTCTGTAGAAGAGGAGGCAGAAACTATGTAAAAGCCAGAGGGGTTGGAGAACACTAAGGAATCAAGGTTCTCCAGATACAATGGGACTAGTGCACATTTGAACCCACAGAGACTGCAGCAGCATGCACAGGACCAGCATGGTTCTGCACTATATGGAATCATAGAGCTGAAAGGAGAAGTGGACATATGCCTCCTCCCAAACCCAGAAGCTATCTCTAAGTGATAGTCACATGTAAATGAAAATTTTCTCCAAGTGCGTCTCATGAGGGAAACAAACAACTCTCAAGGGTAGGTCTCATGCCCAGTAGTAGTTGGCCAACATAAAAAGAACCCAATGGTTATATTATGGCTTCTAGTTTGGGTTTTTGTGAGACTCCTCTGTGTGTGAACCTGTATGTCCCTGAATCTATATACTTTTCCTGTAACGCCTTCCTCTTCCTCTTCTTCTTTCTCCTTCTTTTCCTCCTCCTCCTCCTCCTCCTCCTCCTCCTCCTCCTCCTCCTCCTCCTCCTTCTTCTTCTTCTTCCTTTATGGCTGTTAGCTTGGTGTTTTCGTGGGACTTCTAGAAGTGAGAATAGGTGTACCTCTGACTCCTTTGCCTGCTCTTGGTACTTTTTCCTGTATTGGGTTCCATTGTCCAGCCTCAATATGAGAGTGTTTGCCTTGTCTGAATATAACTTGTTTTCTCCTGTTTGGTTGTCATATATTAGAAGGCTATTTGTTTCTGAAGAAAAATGGAGGGTAATGGATCTGGGGAAGAAGAGGGCTGTAGAGGGGCTGAGAGGAGTGGGGCAAGGGGAAACTCTGGTCAGGATGTCTTGTATTTGAGAAGCATCTATGGTTTAAAAAAATCTACAAAAAAAAAAACACAAAGAAAAAAGAAAGAAAATAAATTCTTTTCTCATACAATATATTCTAATTATAGTTTCCTCTTCATCTACTCCTCCAAGCTTTTCCTCACCTCAACAACCCATCATATCCCTAAGAACAAACTTCTCCAGAGACCTTGAACTAACCAATGATTCATGCCAATGAATATTCACAGGTGAAGATGTGTGGACAGAGGGGTATACTGTGGGACACACAGTTTCCAGCTTTGTTTTATTTTGTTTTTTGTTTTGTTTGTGCATGAGTACACATCTGTGCCTGTGCGTGCGTGTGTGTGTGTGTGTGTGTGTGTGTGTGTGTGTATGTGTGTGTGTGTGTGTGTGTGTGTGTGTGTGTGTGTGTGTGTGTGTTTTATTTTGGGAGGGTTGCTACAAGGACAAGGGAAAAACTTAGGGGAATGGGAGATGAGTGAAACTAGGGTACATCATATGAAACTCACAAAAATGTCAATAATTTTTTTTAAAAAGCAGGCTTCTAATATATATCAATGAATCATAGCAAACTAAAAAATAATAAGATAAAAAAGCCATCACATTGAGGCCCTCATCTTCTGTAAGGCAAAGGACACTGCCACTCAGACAAAGTAGCATCCTCAATAATGGATTTTTTTAACCTACTCCACATCCAACAGAGAACTAACATCCAAAATATATAAAGAACTCAAGAAACTGGATATCAAAATTCCAAATAATCCAATTAAATAATGGTTTACAGTTTTGAACAGAGAATTCTCAATAGAGAAAACTCAAATGGCTGAGGAACACTTAAAGCAATGTTCCACATCTTTAGCCATCAGGGAAATACAAATCAAAACTACTATGTGATTACAGTTTATACCTGTCAGAATGGCTAAGATTAGCACAAGTGACAGTTCCTGCTGGTGAGAATGTGGGACAAGGAGAACACTCCATTACTGGTGAGAGTATGAACTTGTACACAGCCACTATGGAAATTAATATGCCACTTCCTCAGAAAATTGGGAATCAATCTACCTCAGGTTTCAACTATACCAATCTTGCACATACACTCAAAAGATGCTTCATTCTACCATAATGACATTTGCTCAATCATATTCACTGATGGTCTATTCATAATAGCCAGGAACTGGAAACAACCTAGATTGTTCTTTCTCAACAGAAAAAATGGATAAAGTAAATGTGGTACCTTTACACAATTGAGTATCACTCAGCTGTTTTTAAAAAAAATGGTGTAATATTTGAAACCAAGAAGATGAAACTAGAAAAAAGTATTTTCAAGTGAGATAACCCAGACCTAGAAAGATAAATATGGTATATATTTGCTTACATGTAAATACTAGCCACTAAGAAAGTAACAACCAAGCTACAATCTGTAGACCCAGAGAGGCTAGGTATACAGGAAGGGTCTAAGGAAACACATGGCTCTCCCTGCCAGGGGGAATAGAATCAATCTTAAAGGTAGACAGGGGGGTAGGTGAAAATGGAACCAGAGGATCAGGCAGGGTAGGGAGACAGGGTTGAAGGAGAGAATGCAAAAGAGGGAGGAGCAACCTGGAATTGGGAGGGGGCATTTAAGGAAATCTAGTGCAGTGGAAGCTTCTAAAATATATGAAGGTGATCCTAATGATGTCACTTAAATAATGTTTAATAATAATGGAGGATATGAAGTCTCAACTAGCCATCTCTTGTTACCAAGCAAGTCTTCCAGTAATGGGACTGCATTACATTTATTTGAGCTGTTGGCCATGGCAGTCCAAACAACCCAGGCTATTGCTAGGACAATGGGTTGCTCTCCACAAACTGACAGTGGGGTCCCATCACAACTCATTGAACAAGGAGAAGTCAGCTAGTGGCTTTTCGGAGCATTCATCCCTAAGTTCTAGTGTCTTTGGTACAGGACTGTACTTTGCAGACTACAAAAACAAACAAACAAAAACATAGCACCAACTTAACTACAAAACCTCTGATCCCCACTCTGTCCTGTCTGAAAAATATGGTAGGGCAACAGTGGCACAAAACTTGTGACCTGTGGGAGTAACCAACAATGTCTGATTTGACTTACGGCTCACTCCATGAGCTAGAACCCATGCTCAAAACTGCTTGTGTAACTAAGAATCAGAACCTAGATAGCCAAGAGAGCTAGAGTAAAACCAAACACTATTGGTCTAAATAAATAAATAAATAAAAATATCAACAACATGACTTCAGATAATATTGTGCTGTTCTCATTGATGAATGCCTTCCTCTGTCATCTTCAGAGAAGCTTCCTCTTGCAACAGATGGAAACAGATGCAAATACCCACACCATTGTGCTGAGGGAGTCTGAATGGGATGTCTCCATCAAACCCCTATCCTCAGAGCTCAGGGAACCCCATGGAAGAGGAGATAGAAAAAGTTTAAAGGAGAACCTGAGAGGATGATGGACACCAGGCGAACAAGGCCCTTTGAATCAACTGTGCAAGGCTCACATGAACTCACCGAGACTGAAGCAGCCAGCACAGGGCCTATACGGGTCTGCACTAACTCCTGTGTCTATTTATGATAGCTTTCAGTTTAGTGTTTTTATGAGATGCCTGAGTGTGTGAACAAGTAGGTTGCTGATTTTTGTGCCTGCTTTTTTTTGTTGTTGTTGTTACCTTGTCCAGCTTCGATGTGATGGTTTTACTTTCTTTCATTATATTTATTTTTACCACGTTTGGTTGTTATCTCTTAGAAGCCTATTCTTTTATAATGAGAGACAAAAAAGGAGTTTTTCCCAGAGGAGAGGGGAAGTAGGGAGTAGCTGGGAGAAGTAGAAGGAGACAAAACTCTACTAAGTGTATACTGTATGAGAAAAGAATTTATTTTCAATAAACAAAATAGGATGACAAAACAAAAATCCAAAGTCTTTTTTTAAAATCTAAAATCTCTTTAAAATTCATTTCTTCAAATTAAAATTACAGTCTCTCCCATAAAATCAAAAATAAGTTAAATATTTCCTTACTTCAAAAGGGAAATACCAGGGCACCGTCACAATCAGATCAATGTAATTTCCAATATCTGGGATTCACCCACAATCTTCTAGGCTCCTCTAAAGAGTTTGGGTCAATTCTCCAGCTCGTCCCTCTGCAGCACACACAGCTTGTCTTGGAACTTTCGGCAGGCTTCACTCCAAAGCTGCTGCTGTTTTGGGGGTAGAAATGCTCGTGGTACTGACATCTCCAAATGCTGGGGTCTTGTGCTCAAAGTGGGCTACACTTTTACCAATAGTCTCTCCCAGGCTGTCTTCATTGTGCCAAACCTCAACTTTTCTACATGACCCCTTCAGTCCCGAGTCTTCAATTGCTACTGATGCTTGCACTTTCATAAATGGCTCCCTGGCCTCTCACAGTGCTAAGCCTCAGTGGCTCTCCAAGACCCATTCAGGCCTTCAAACCCAGTGACTCTTACACTACTAAGTTCAGCTGTCAGCACAATGTATACCCTTGGCTGCCTCCCTTCTGTGTGCTCACTGTCAGGAAACACTTCCTAGATTTCACCTCAATGATGAGTTCCTTGGCTTGGGGGGAGGGTTGTTTGTTTGATTGGTTTGGTTTGGTTTGGTTGTGGTTTTTTTTGTTTGTTTGTTTGGTTGGTTGGTTGGTTTTTTTTTTTTTTTTAATCACCATTAATTTCTCCCCTCCAGCTGGCCTGTATTGAGTACCCCAGCAAAGCAAATGTTTCACTTTAGTAGTTTCTGGTATCTTGATAATCATGACTGATATGGCCCCAGCTAATCAGAAGAACAAAATGTTAATCCAAAATAAGAAATGACCCCAATAGAGTAAACTTTTCTCTGAAACTTCACAATACAGACCTCCATCTTCTGCATTGATTTCAATATTCTTATCTTCTAAGCTCCTACAGAACAACTCACTAAGAATTGAACACTCAATGTTTTTTTCTTGCACAAAGTTCCAAAATACTTCTACAATATTCCCCCAAAACACATTGCCAGGTCTGTCACAGCAATATCTCATAATCCTGGTACCAACTTGTCTTAGTTAGGGTTACTATTGCTGTGATGAAACACCATGAGCAAAGCAACTTGGGGAGGAAAGAGTTTATTCAGCTAATGTTTTCACATCACAATTTATTATCAAAGGAAGTTGGAATAGGAACTCAAGCAGGAACTTATACAGAGGCCATGGAGGAGTTTTGCTTACTGGTTTGTTCCCCATGGTTTGATCAACCTGCCTTTTACACACACACACACACACACACACACACACACACACACACACACACACATATATATATAACCCAAGACTACCAGACCAAGGATTGCACCATCCACAATGGGCTGGGCCCTCCCCCATCAATGAATGACTGATTAAGAATATTTCCTACATTCAGATAGATAGATAGATAGACAGATAGACAGATAGATTTCCTAAGTTATATATTATATAGGTTGCTTGAATTAAGTATGTTATGTTTACTTCTTGTGATTTGGACTCTATGTTGCCTTTGACTTTATAACAGGTTTTAAAAACTTTCGTATTGAGGGCTATTCACAGAAAAAGCATTACAGGCTTCTACTCAGGACTAGACATCATCTCACTTTTGTTGTTGTTGAAGTTCTGTAGTGTGTAATTATTAAAAACAAAAACAATCCAAGCTATGTCCAACTATGCACCAGCAACAAGCAGTCTCGCCCACCAGCATGGTTCCAGTGGCTGAGGTCTGCCCTGGTTCCGACGGCCTGCCAGCCTGCTGGCTGCTGAACCCCTTACACGTCCCAGACCATCTGCACCCTGCGGCTGGTCGAATCTGGCTGCTGCTTGCTCTTTTCCTCTAGCCCCATATAATAAAATCTCCAGAGGCTTGTAATTTAGCAGCCAGATTTATAACAGTAAATCTTCAACCCCCAAAATGCCCACACAAATAACTCAAAACTCAACTGATATCAATACAAGCTGCACACATATATTGGACAAATGTGCCCTGCATTACTCAGTCGTCTCTCTGTGAAGTCCCCAGGTACTTTTGGCTCCTAGGACCACATGGTTCTGGCTCATCTTCTACAGGTTCCATTTTGTCTCTCCATCTCCGGCACTCTGTCTCTCTGTCTCAGTATCCGTCCCTCCCTCCTTTCCTCCCTTCCCCCCCATCTCCCTCCCCTTTCTAAAACTTTCAGCTCTGCCTTCTTTTTCCATTGCCCAATCAGATAAGGCTCTAACCTTATCTGACTAAGAAGATTTCAAAGTTCAGTTTTTACTGTCCAGAGACTACTTTAATTTCAAATGTCTACCAGCAGAGTGGAGGGAAAGCCAAAGCAGTAAAAGACATTCGAAAACAGATTGAGATTCATGGATGTGGGAAGAGCTGTGTTGAGAAGGGCAACACAACAGAGAATGGCCCAGGCCTTTTGAGAAAGATTGTAGATGGAGCCACAGACCACAAAACACCCCCAGATAACTTCTTCTGTGGCCTCCCTTGCATTCCAGACAGTCCTCCACGGACCCCAAGGCAGTGCTGCCTCACGGCACAAGCTAAAGCTGCCAAGAGGTGTTTTGGTTCTTTTTGTTTTGGTTTTTTGTTTGTTTGTTTGTTTGTTTTTTGTTTTTTTGTTGTTGTTTGTTTTTTTTTTAAGTTTCTTGGCTTGTGGTCTGGCCTGGGAGAAATGAGGCCTTAGCCTGCATTTCTGTCTTTCTCAGGGATGCCTTTATGAGCAGTGGGTTTTTGGTAATAGAATAGGGAAGGCACTTTCTGATTTTCTGAGAAAAAATACTACCTTTGCTTTGAGCTCTCCAACTCTGCCCACCAATGTCCCCTATAACTCCTTCCGTACTGTGAACTTTAAATTACTATTATTTAAAAAAGAGAGAGAGAGAGAGAGAGAGAGAGAGAGAGAGAGAGAATGAATTTGACAGGGAAAAGTGGTGGGGGATGGGAGGGATTGAAAGGGAAGATATAAGTATGGATTTGATCAAAATACATTATATGCATTTTAAAATTCTCAAACAATACAACAATTCCAATCAGTTTCCACAGCAAGTAGCTTCTGACGTGAGCCTCTTAGTTTTCTTTCTTCAGCTATGTGAAGGCTGTTCCACCTTTAAAATATAGTTAGTGGACAATGGCTCTTCAACTTTCTGAAACCTAAACTCTTTGTACCTACGATTGTCACATTTGACCATCAAGATCATAGGGTCCCTGGTTAAAATTTAATTTCAGAAAAACATAGTTTTTAGTATAAATGGTGTGCAAATATTTATCTGAAATTCAGTACTTTTGGTGTCTTTTGTTTTACCTGGCAACCCACTCATGCGGTTTGTTTAAGGTCGATCTTCTCTTCACAGTTTGTGGCTGCCTCTCTTGGTCTTAGTCATAATCATTTTCTCATCATTTATCCCAAAGTAGCCCCATGATGGCAGTTCTCAAACTCTTTATGGGATGAGAAATGTCTACTCTGAAATAGAGAGTCACTGCCCATCACTGGGAGGATGTTTCAACAGCTTGGTTCCTAACCAGAGAGTATTTGGTCACTTAAAATTCAGGCCCAAATACACTCCCCCCCCCCCCAAACCCATTATTACCCACTCCAGAAGTTGTCAGGCTGTTGTTATGCAGAAATATAAAGAAAAAAGATTCTCTCTCTCTCTCTCTCTCTCTCTCTCTCTCTCTCTCTCTCTCTCTGTGTGTGTGTGTGTGTGTGTGTGTGTGTGTGTGTGTGTGTGTCCTTCCACCCATGCGTAAATAGTATGTTCTGGGAGCAATAATAGCTTGCAGTACTGTTTTGGGCGCTGGAGTGAAGCTAACAGCACATACACTATCTAAAAATGCAAATGTAAGATGATAACAGACGTGGAGACAAAGGGTCTGGATGCCTGTCCCATCTAAACATTAGTCTGCTTTTGCTTTGTCACAAGTAAGCATTAGATGGGATTCAGCTTTCCAACATTCCTCCAAGAAGAGGCCAGGTATGCCTTTGAATGGTCACATGAGAAGAATCAGCTTATCAGATCTCTGTATCCAGGGGAGACATGTGTATAATAGCACATAGAAGAAATAACACTCTACTGATTACCAGTTCTTCTCCCCCATGTATCCTCTGTGGACAGAGTCTTCTATACCACCCAAGGACCACTGTAGAACTTGGCAAACCTAACACATATTTTCTGAAGATTGGCAAGAAGAAACTAAGCCTACATTAGTTTACTCTTGGGCTCAGAACTTGTCCCTATCTCTAACTGAGCTGAGAATACTTCTGACATCCATCCCATTAACTTATCAATATAGAATTGCCCAACTATTAAGTCTTGGAAACCATTCAGTTGACCTACAGGCTGAAAAGATTAGGTAACAGCAAGCAAAAATCCAGGCACCACTTAACAAAAGTGAGATCAGGTGCTGGAGAGGTGGCTTTGAGGTTAAGTGTATGAGTTGCTATTGCAGAGGACTTAGACTCACTTCCCAGTACCCACATGGTAGTTCACCACCATGCTCAACTCTACTTCTAAGGGATCCAATAGCTTCTTCTGACCTCTGTAAGCATCAATCATGCATCTGATACACATATAAAATCTAATAAATAATTTTAAAAACTAATTATTCCATATATCCTGCCACTTAAAAAGTGATATAAAATGTGCATACCAAGAAAGTCTACAAAAAAAAAAAAAAAAAAAAAAAAAAAAAAAAACAAACTAATTCCAGAAGCCTAGGTACCATTGCAAAAACAAAACTATGAATAAACAAAACAATATCTTTTCTCCAGAATTTAACATCCTCATTGTAATGCTCCTTGAGAATGGGTACACAAGAAATCATTTCAAAATAGCATTTATCCGTAAGATTAAGGAATTCAAAGAGTGTGTGTGTGTGTGTGTGTGTGTGTGTGTGTGTGTGTGAATTAAGACCATTAAAACACAGTTGAATGAAACAATGAAAACAATTCAAGATATAAATATAGAATTTAATAAAGAGATAAGATTTCTAATGAAAAGCCGTAATAAAATACAACTCCAAATAAAAAACTCAGGAATTCACATAAAAAGCTAAGAAGAAAGCCTCATGAATATATTGAATGAAGTAAAAAAAAAAAAATAACAGACTTTGAAGATAAAGTAAAAGAATTGGATCAGTCAGTCAAAAAAACCTTGTTAAATAATAATAATGTTTAAAAGTTCAAGAATAGAACATGATGGGACTCTGGAACACTATTTTTAAAAAAGAGTGAGATCAAACCTATAAGCTCTGTATATAAAAGAAGGAAAAGAAATAGATCAAAAGCATAGAAAATATTTTTTTAACAAAAAATCATAGGAAAAAAATCTCAACTCTGAGGCAAGAGATGCCTATCAAATTGCAAGAGGCATACAGAGCAACACCAAGTACACAGGACCAGAAAGGAAATGTCCTGGATAACACAAAAATTAAAGCAAAAAATGTATAGAATAAAAGGCCATACTGAAAGTTGCAAAAGAGAAAAACTAAGAAACATATGAAGGCAGATCCATTAGATCCACTTCTTAGTGAAGGCTTTGAAAGCCAGAAGGACCTGGAATGGTCTTCAACATATTTGAAAGACCATACATACCAGCAAAGACTAGAATATACAGCAAAATTTTGATAGTAATTGAAGGAAAAGGAAATAAGATTCATGATAAAACTATTTAAGGAATGTATGACCATTAAGCCAGCTCTACAGAACAAACCTAGAAGAAATATTTTCCTCTAAAAAGAAGAATAAACACACCCAGAACAGTTAACCAAAATAGGTTAATGCAACTTAGTGAGTCCATTTAATATGATTATATGTGTATGTTTTTAGGGCTAACTACTTGAAATTGGATAAACACAAAGGAGTGCATCCCTAAGGGAGACTGATAGTCCCTCTCTTGGCAGTCATTAATTGCCTGTAGTTTTTTTTTGTTTTTTGTTTGTTTGTTTGTTTGTTTTTATCTAGAGGTGGAGCCTTGTGAGCTCCACCTGCCACATTCATTTGATGTTTTAACTGGTGCTATCATTGTTCAGATCTTATTTAGGCAACTCTATTGTTGATATTTTGTAGGTGCAACTTCCCTGTTCTAGAAGACAAAGCAGGTAACCTGAACCATTGGCTCTAACATCTTTACACCCATTCATTCCCTTTGTTTCCTGAGCCTTAGATATAGATAAGTGTTGTTTTATCCATGTACCAATTGGGACAAGGCACTCAACAATTAGGTGTTCTCTCCATTTTTATTATGTACAGCTTGCTTTAAGGGCCTTCATCTGCTACAAAAAAAGAAGTTTCTTTGGTGAGGAATGAGCTACACTTTCCTGTCTATAAGGATAAATATTAAAAAAAAAAATTTAGGCCTTCTGGTCTGTGCCAGTGCCCTGAGCAGTCCTAAGGCATCAGCTCTGCACCCAATCCCCCAAAACCCAGAGGAGGCTAGACTCCCAGGAGCCCTAACACACCCAGGATTGCAGGTGAGGAGGCAGTGACACCCACCCCAAACAGGGAGTAATTGGAACCCACGGGGACCCAGGCACTCACTCCCAGCCAGTGGCACCAGTTCCTTCCAGTCTGCACTGGTGCCCTAAGAAGACCTTGAGTGTCAGCTCTGCAACAAAACATACAAAACCCAGAAAAGAATGGACTCCCTAAAGCTCTAACAAACCCAGAAACAGGATCATAGGATCATAGGATTTCTGGAGATTAGTCACACCAGGATTTCAGGATCAACAGAGGCAGCCTGACTCACGGGAGTTCCTACATCCAGGATTGCAGGATCACAGGATCACAAATACAGCTGGACTCTGAGGAGTTCTGACACAAGATAACAGGAAAGACAGGCTCCAGTCAGAGACAGTGAGTACAGTTACCACTATAGATACCCAGATGTCAAAAGGCAAGCGCAAGAGCATAAGAAACAGCAACCAAGATTACTTGGCAACATCGGAAACTGTTTCTCCTGCCATGGCAAGTCCTGAATAGCCCATCACACTGAAAAAGCAAGATTCAGATTTAAAACCACTTCTTATGATGATGATAGAGGACTTTAAGAAGAACATGAGTAACTCCCTCAAAGAAATGCAGGAGAACACAGGTAAACAGAAGCCCTTAAAGAGAAAACACAAAAATCCCTTAGGAATTGCAAGAAAACACAACCAAATAGGTGAAAGAATTAAACAAAACCATCCAGGACATAAAAATGGAAGTAGAAACAATAAAGAAATCACAAATAGAGGTTACCCTATAGATAGAAAACCAAGGAAAGAGATCAGGAGTCATATATGCAAGAATCACCAACAGAATACAAGAGATAGAAGAGAGAATATCCTAGAAAACATTGGCACAACTTTCAAAGAAAATGCAAAATTCAAACAGCTCCTAACCGAAAACATCCAGAATATCCAGGATGCAATGAGAAGACCAAACCTAAGGATAATAGGTATAGAAGAGAGTGAAGATTCCCAACTTAAAGGGCCAATAAATATCTTCAACAAAATTATAGAAGAAAACTTCCCTAGCCTGAAGAAAGAGATGCCTATGAACATACAAGAAGCCTACAGAACTCCAAATAGACTAGACCAGAAATGAAATACATCCAGTGATATAATAATTAAAAGACCAAATGCACAAAACAAAGAAAGAATATTAAAAGTAGTAAGGGAAAAAGGTCAAGTAACTTATAAAAACAGACCTATCAGAATTACACGAGACTTCTTACCGGAGACTATAAAATCCTGGGCAGATGTCATACAGACCCTAGGAAACACAAATGCTAGCAAAACTCTCAATTACCATAGATGGAGAAACCAAGATATTCTATCAAAAAAACAAATTTACACAGTATCTTTCCACAAATCCAGACATACAAAGGAAATAGATGCAAAACCTCAACATAGGGTGGGAAACTACACCCTAGAAAAAACAAGAAAGTAATCTTTGAACAAATCCAAAAGAAGACAGCCACACAAACATAACAATAACATTAAAAATAACAGAAAGTAACAATCATTTTTCCTTAATATCTCTTAATGTCAATAGACTTAATTCCCAAATAAAAAGACGTAGACTAACAAACTGGATACATAAACAGGAACCAGCATTTTGCGGCACACAGGAAATGCACCTCAGTGACAAAGACAGAGACTACCTCAGAGTAAAAGGCTGAAAAACAATTTTCCATGCAAATTGTCCCAAGAAACAAGCTGGAGTATCCATTCTAATATAGAATAAAATCTACTTTCAACTTAAAGTTATCAAAAAAGATAAGGAAGGGCACTTCATATTTGTCAAAGGAAAAAAATCAACCAAGATGAACTCTCAATTCTGAACATCTTTGCTCCAAATTCAAGGACACCTACATTCATAAAAGAAACTTTACTAAACCTCAAAGCTCACATTGCACCTCACACAATAATAGTGGGAAACTTCAACACTCCACTCTCAGCAACAGACAGGCAGACCATGGAAACAGATACTAAACAGAGACACAGTGAAAGTAAGAGGAGTTATGAACCAAATGGATTTAACAGATATCTATAGAACATTTCATCCTAAAACAAAAGAATATACCTTCTTCTCAGCACCTCATGGTACCTTCTCCAAAACTGACCATATAATCGGTCACAAAACAGGCCTGAGCAGATAAAAGCAAATTAAAATAATCCCATGCATCCTGTCAGATCACCACAGACTAAGACTGATCTTCAATAAGGACAGAAATGATGGAAAGCCCACATACACATGGAAACTGAACAACACACTACTCAATGATAACTTGTTCAAGGAAGAAATAAAGAAAGACATTAAACACATTTTAGAATTTAATGAAAATGAAGGCACATCATACCAAAATCTATGAGACACAATGAAATCAGTGCTAAGAGGAAAACTCGTAGCTCTAAGTGCCTACAAAAAGAATATGAAGAGTGCATACTCTAGGAGCTTGACAACACATCTGAAAGCTCTAGAACAAAAAGAAACAAATACACCCAAGAGGAGTAGATGACTGGAAATAATCAAACTCAGGACTGAAAGCAACAGAGTAGAAACAAAAGGAACTATACAAAGAATCAACAAAACTAGGAGCTGGTTCTTTGAGAAAATCAACAAGATAGATAAACTCTTAGCCAGACTAAACAGAGGGCACAGAGACAGTATACAAATCAATAAAATCAGAACTGAAAAGGAAGACATAATAACAAAAACCGAGGAAATTCAAAAAAATCATCTGATCCTACTACAAAAGCCTATGCTCAACAAAACTGGAAAATCTGGATGAAATGGACAATTTTATAGACAGATACCAGGTATCAGAGTTAAATCAGGATCAGATAAATCATCTAGTCTTTCCACAAAAAAAAAAAAAAAAAAAAAAAAAAAAAAAAAAAAAAAAAGCCCGGGACCAGATGGTTTTAGTGCAGAATTCTATCAGACCTTCAAAGAAGACCTAATACCAATTCTCTTTAAACTATTCTGCAAAATAGAAACAGAAGAAACAATTAAGCCAACATGTGCATTTTGACTGAAGAATTGAGGCCATTAATATTAAAAGATAATATTAAATGACGTGTGTTGATTGCAGTTATGTTCTTTCATTCATTGTTGCTGTTTTGCTGTCTTTTTCTTAGGTGCCAGTACAGTACAGCAAGAGTGAAGCATGTAAGTAAATAAGTCAAACTCATTGCTTTCTCCTGAGAGCTTCTCTGTTTCAGGCTACTGTGTGGACTTGGTTCAACTATTAGAGGGAACACTTTCTCCTAAAAGCCTTTTTGTTTTGGCCACCATATGGATTTGATTCAGCTCTTTGAAAGGAACCTTCTACTCTTGTCCTGCATTAATACACAAGCCTAATATTTACAATGTCTGGAACTTTACCATTTGGTTATTTTAAAATACATTTTAAATTAAAATGTGCATAATATTTCATCAGTGTTCCTTTAACTCTAAAAATCACAGGTCTAGAAATTAAGTCAAAGTCAAAAACTAGTGATGACGAGAACAATCTAGTAGCACATTGAGCCTTGTACAGTGACCATTAGAGCAACCGTAGCAAACTCTTTTCAGAAGAAGACTAAGGATACAACCTGAGGCTCTGGATGCTAGCCCCACAGAATAAAACAACAGCTCAACCCTTTTATAAGTTAGTCCTGTCTTAAATGCTGTGTATACTTTTATTGGAAAAAAAAAGAATTTTTTGAACACAAATGAAAGGGAGAAATAAGGAAGAAAGGAGGCAAACTCAATTAGTAAAGTGGCCCAGTTGAATAAGTGGCAAAGCAGAAACAAAAGCAACATGAAAAACCACACATATTTATCCTCAAAAATACTAATTTCACAGTGGTGGACCGCAATATGAATTATCTAGAACTCCCAGACAATGAATTCAAAAGAATGATTATAACTCTGTTTAAACAACTCAAAGAAAATATTAATATAAGAGAATAAAATGAAACAGCTGAGTGAAAGAAGGAACTCAATCCAAGATATGGAAATAGAATTTAATAGACAGAATTACTAAACAAAAGTCAAATTGAAGTCATTCTGCAAATGAAAATTTCAATAAGCCAACTTGAAAACCTTAACAAAAATCCTGATCAATGAACACATCATACAAAAATCAAAATGTCAGAGATAGAAGACAAAGTAGAGAAATTAAGGTCACTCAGTGAAGGTCAATGAGAAATTTAGAAAAATAATGACCAGAACATACAAAAGCTTTGGGACATGATGAAAAAACAAAACTTTGAATTTAAACAGCATAGAAGGAAAACAAGACGATGCCAAAATCATATGAATATATTCAAAAATTATAGAATAAAATGTCACAAGTCAAGAGAGGTGCAGCCAGTTACAAGAGACCGATAAAAAAAACCAATAGATAAATAGAAAAGGTATTTCAAACAAATGGAAATAGGAAATGTGTAATTCTAGCTATTCTAATATCTGACATCATTCACTGAAAACCAAAACTAAACAGAAGAAATAAGGAAGATCAGTAAATACTTTTTAAAAGAACAATATTGCACTTACTGGAGCCCGATGTTGGATGCCAAACTGTTGCAGCCCGTACTGCCCGTTCCGGTCCGAGGGTCAGGGTCTAGCGAGAGAGAGAGTGGGGATAAAGGGGAAGAGACGCGAAGAATGGAGACAAGACAGAGATTCTGATCAAGTCTCTTTTATTGAAGGGAATTCTGAGCTATTTATAGGCTTTTGCCACGTGCCTTGTAGGCGCGTGGATACCACGTGCCTTGCAGGTGTTGATATGACGTAAGCCTTACAGGCGTCTATAGCGTGGACAGCACGTGCACAGCAATGCCTTGCAGGCGTGGATAGCACATGCGCCTTATAAGCATGTATGGTGTAGATAGCATGTGGACAGCACGTGAACTGCAATGCCTTGCAGGCGTGACTACCACGTGCACCTTGCAGCTGGGGCCAGTAAACAGCAACACAAAATATGTGGGATATCAGAGTGTGCTTCAGCTGTTGTAGGCTATTGAAAACCAAATCTTTCGTCAGGGTATATGGTTCCAGATGGCTGCAAAGTTGATCTAGCCGCTTTCTGCTAAAGTCGGCTCCCAACACAATATGCCAAGAAGATATTATAATTCTAAATTCATATTGACCAAATACATGTATGGCCAATTTCCTAAAAACAAATACTGCTAAATACAAGACTATAGATAAAGCACAACAGTGATAGTGCTGTGGTCAATGTCCTACTCTCACTAACAGAATAGGCATCTCGACAAAACTAAACAGAAACACCAGTTATACGACCTAATAAGTCAAGCATGTAATAGACATCTACATAATATTTCATCATATAATGATGAATATCCAGCTCACAGACCTTTCTCTGAAATTGATCTCCTACTATGACACAAAACAAATCTCAGCAAATATAGAAAAAAACATGAAGGCCATATGACTATAATAGAATAAAGCTGGACATCAATAACAGTAGGAACCATAGAATGTAAACAAACTCTTTGAGACTAAACGACTTGCTATTGAATTATAGTTTTGTCACTGAAAAATAAAAAAAATTTAAATTTCAAGAATTAAATGTAAATTAAAGATATATAATGTACTAAAATCTTTGAGATACAATGAAGGCAGTCCTAAAAGGAAACTGTATACTGCTGGTGCCTACATAAAAAAATTGAGATATAAAATTAATAACTTAATATTGTATACTAAGAATTTATAAAAAAGAATTACAAGCCAAATGCCAAAGCAGTAGATGGGAAGAAGTAATCAAAATATAGCAATAGTTATTGAAACAGAAACATTTATATTTCTTTAAAACACTGAATAGAATCATAATGAAATTGTCATTCACAAACAAATAACATGCATGAGCACAACCATAAAAATTATGTAAATTACAAAGTATGGTATACAATTAATATCTAGTCCACCATATTTGTCACTTAGACAAAGTACCATCCATCCTAAATTAAAGAGCTTAAAATTCTATATCTAAATTATATTCTGACTTTAATTGCATTACCATCTATAAACCATCCTTTCAAATCTATATCATCTCTCTCAATGCTAAACAACTTGAGTTTGATTATGAGACTATAAGTGGTTTTCAACCCCATCAGAAATCCAAGAATGAATTATTACCTAAATATATAGGAAGCACAAAAATATTGTTTCCAAAATTTAAATAAATTATAGACAGCTGACTACCTGGACAGACTCTAATTTCTTATAATGTTGGAGCGTCTGTCTTCTGCCATCTGGCCCAGAGCCATCTAACAGACCTTGAAATGAAGCAGAAATTATGAAGGATGAGTTTACTCTGTCTTGGCAGAACTAAACTATCAACTACCTTACACTGTATGTCCTTTCCTGGACAGTATTTTTTGTCTGTAGATGAATTTTGTCCAGTGGCTACCTTGCCATAACTGGATCACCTTTAAATGGGGGTTTTGACGCTCAAATTCTTCTTTGAAGGGGTATGGGGGAGCTGTCAGGAGTAGACATGTCTTATTGTCAAATGATCCTTAATAATGAAATAACATTAAATGTCATATTCTGTGGGTTTATGACATTTTTGAAGACTATCTGTGTATCTTAACTGATAAAAACCTTAACTATTCTTAGCCATTTTTATTTGAGTAAATTGAAAACATCTTATTATAATTAAATCCAAATCTAATACAACCATGAGATTACTATATGGTGCTTAATTTGTGTTACTTAATCATCTTAAATAGTTT
This sequence comes from Arvicanthis niloticus, assembly GCF_011762505.2. Classification (NCBI taxonomy): domain Eukaryota; kingdom Metazoa; phylum Chordata; class Mammalia; order Rodentia; family Muridae; genus Arvicanthis; species Arvicanthis niloticus. Next base: position 45,979,830 of record NC_047665.1, on the reverse strand, counting down.
ATAATAGCAGCTATTAGAAGGACTGGATCAAAACCTTTTATTAATAAATGAGTTGCATAGGCACAATGCCTATCTTAGAGTAACAATGTTAAGTTCAAATTTTGTACCAATATTTAGACTTATACCAATGTAATCCTTAATTTTATATCAATAAATAAATTCTGTACCAATATAAGAAATTATAACTTAGATTTTGTATCAATTATAAAGATTGAAGATTATAATCTAGCAATGTTAAATTATGGCTACACAATGCTTTGTTTAAGAATAAAATTAGTAATCCATACTATCTATTTTCTTCCTCTTCAAAATGATGACCATTTCCAAATTATCCCTAAAAATGACAGCCTATCTATAATTTATAAAATAACAATAACCAGACACCCAGACCCAAAAGATCAGGATGATGACTCTTTACAACTTCTTCCTGCTGAACAAGGGCAACGAAAATTCTTTAAAGGGGTAAGAAGGGGTAAGAAAATTAGAAAATTTGGTTATACTTAAGAAAGCTAGCTGTAGCATCTGTTATTCAGTCTCTGTATGTTTAGAAGGCTCAGGGCTTGCCTGAACTTCTGACTAGATCCATCTGAAAGGTTGGATGAAGCAAGGTCATCTAGAATCACCAGCTATTCCTGAAGCTGTTTTGGAAGCAATTCTCTGAAACAGTTTCAGGAGGTAGGGGGCTGGAACAGCAGGTCATTTCAGCAGCTCAGCAGATAAATCTTGTCAGAGCTGTACATTCTACAATATATGAATCTTAAAACCAAAATTTTAGTATATGAAGATGCTCATATGGATTGTTCAAGGTGTACAGATCAATTAAGGATAAAATTTTGTTCCTTGTTTAAGTAGATGAAAGACAATTGTTCTTTTTATGAGTTAATTTGATCAATAACCAATTGTGGTAAATCTTCATTCATGCCATATGAAGGATGGCATGATGAATTTTAAGGATTCTATAACCAACAAGATATATTGTCTAATTTTAGCTGAAGTTTTGGCTAGAGACATTTTTATGTCTAAGCCAGTTATCAGATCATTCCCACGTCGAGGAATCAGCAGATCAAGTTACCTGTCCTGTTTGATTTTCTCAAATTTTCTTTTCTGTAGCCAAGATCTTCAGGGGATCTTTCCCTGTCATATCGGATCCATACCACTCTGGAAGGAGTCCAAAGCCCTTTCTCCTTTCCTGTCAACACAAATACGGAGCCTGTCTCCCAAAATTGCATGTATTTGGTCCAGTGACTGGAAATCAATAAAGGTATAGATGGAATTAATTTAATAGCTTGTCCCCTTTCTCAGAGGAATTTTAATATAATTAACCAAACTCATAACCATGTGCATTTTGATAATTAAAACAACTCAAAACAATTAAAACAATCTAAACAAATATAATCTGTTGAGATAGTACTTTCTCACCATCTCCTGTTTTGTTCTTATACAATTTATTTTTAATAATGAGATTAAAGGCCTATGGGAAGTCAAACCATGCCAGAAAGTTTGATAAGGTAGAGCAGGTCAAGACCCAGAGACTCGGTGTGCACACACCTGAGGCTTAGGTGACTCCCAGCTCCCTGACAGACTCCTGACTTGGAATACATGTGCTATGCTACTCACATAAACGAGAGATCACATAGGCTCAAGACAGAGGTCCCCATGCTAATGAGGTGCCTAGAGGCCTGGAGGGCATAGCCAATAAGCTTTCCTTCCCAGATATTCCTCCCTGCAAAAGGTATTTAATCTCAGGCCCACCCTGAGAAGGGGGGTATTGTTTTATGCATCTACTTTCCACCATGGCAATGATTCAGGACCATGGACTATCTCTCTCTCTCTCTTTTTTTTTTTTTTTCGGGATCAGCTGTAGGGAGCCATGGAGGCCTACAGAGCCCATGTCTAATCTCCTGTAGGTCTCTCTGCACTCCCAACTACAACCGCCACCAAACCTGTCACCAAGTTGTCACATCATTCACTTTTCCACCTCCTCCAATCAAGCCAACTACTATCCCGGGGAACCAGCTAGAGCCCCCGCTTTCCACCACCACCCCCAGGTTAGACCCAGCCCTAGGGATCCCGCTCCATTCTCAGCTCTTTTGAGACTCCCAAGGGTCTGAGAACTCCCCCCCCCCACACACACACACACACAACTGCCTTGTCACTGCAGGCCTGGGAATTCCCAAACCAGCTCTGGCTTCCCCGTGCCCAGACTGCGCTTTTCCACCCCTGAGTGGTGTCCCGGGGCTTCCCTATGGCTCAACACCTGCCAAGCAATGGTGTCGGGTAAGGGTAGTCAAACTCCCCATGTTCTGCCTCCCCAAGCAGCGTGTGTCCTGTAGCAGAGTGGACACAGGACCCACAACCCTACAAAGGTCTAAGTTTCTACTGTCTGAGATAGGTTAGGTTCCCTATCCCCTGCTTATTGACCTAATTTTTAAAGATCAAAAGCCTCAATTATTATACATTTTTATACATCTATGTGTAATTAAATCCTCCCTTCTATGGAGATTAATATCTTTGTGGGTACTTATGTCCTCTTTTTTTAAATATATAATTATTAAGTCCTAAGTTTTTACTATCTGAGATAGGTTAAACTGCCTATCCCCTGTATATGACCTACAATAAGATAAAAGTTTAAAAGTATTTATTCATCTACATATTTAAATTTAAATAAATTCCCTTCTATTTATTGTATAAGCCTATTTCCAGGCTCTAGATTTGTCATACCAGGTAAAGCAATCCCAGAAATCCCATGGAGACCATGTTCAAAGATTCTGAGTATTTGCCCTTGCAAGGCCTTTTCAAATCTTTAAAGCATTTTTTTTTCATTCAATCTTCCTAAATTCTCCCTTCTGTGGAGCTTAATATCTCTGTGGGTATATATCCCTTTTCTCTTTATGTAACTTAAATAGACATAAGTTTCTTATGTATTTAACCTTAATTAAATTCTCTTCTACTTACTGTATCAAAGCATTTTTTCATTCAATCTATTCACTCTATTTTCATGCCTTTATTTCCTACATTAGAGATCAAGGGCTTGGATTTCTCTATTCTATGTATATTTAAGAACATTTAAACAATCACCATTATACTCCCCTTTATCCTTAAAAACAATTAAATCAAATTCTATATATTTCTATCCTTTATTTATTGGGTTGTGGGAGTCAGGTAGCTTCTACTATCTGCCTGTCTCTGTCTTCCTCCAAGCAGCCAGCCTCTTTGCTCAGCAGGGCTTCCCAGTGCCTTCAGGTTTAGTTCTCTGAGGCAGCTAGAAACCTTTAAAGGGGACCAGGTTAAATCCCCACTGGTCCTTTGTTCTAGTTTCATGCCTTGCATGAAAATCACATGACTTGACTCAGCTCAGCTTGCTGGGAAACCAATTCTCCCTAAACTTATATCATGATGTGTGTGTATTCCTTATGGGAATCTCAAATTAATTTTTTAAAATGAGTTTTTATCTACCAGGTTGGTGCCATTTGTAGCAGTGATTTAATTAAACTGCTCTATGGTCCCATCATGTCATGCTTCCAGCCACCCTGGAATTCATGAATGAAACACAGAGAGAGAGAGAGAGAGAGAGAGAGAGAGAGAGAGAGAGAGACAGAGACAGAGACAGAGACAGAGACAGAGACAGAGACAGAGACAGACAGAGACACATACACTAGTTAATTTTAATGTGCCTTGGTTAACTCAATGGCTGGGTGCTTATCCTCCCTACAGCTAGTATATATTTCCCTGCAGTACTCCTGGAGTACCTTCTTAGTTCTCTGTTTTATCTTTGCTGCCTATTACCTTCTAGGCAGCTCCCCTAGAGACCACACTCCCCTCCCACCTACATTTTGAATAATTTTTCCTCTGTAGCTCCTAAACCAGATCTCCCTCTGCCTTCGAGTCATAGCAAATCTGCTCTCTCTCTCTCTCTCTCTCTCTCTCTCTCTCTGTCTCTCTCTCTCTCTCTCTCATCTGTTCCAAGCCTGGGAAAAGTCCTGCCTTTGTCTTCCCTACACAGCCATTGGCTGCTGGCACCTTTATCAAGTAGAACCATTGGGGCAGGGTCCCCCAGTGTCATATGTGGAGATATTCTTGTGTAAGCAGTTTTGGGAGACAAAAATTAATATTATAACACAAGTAGCATTAGGCCAAACCCACTTCACTAACCCTTACTGCTGAGACTTTTTTCTTTCCCTCTGGTGGGCCAATAGGCTAAATTCTAGTCAAGAGGCCAACTCCCACCTCTGCTAGCCATAAGTAGCCCTCAAAGTGGGCTTGGCTGGGCTAACTTCCTACCAGCTGACTAACTCTTTCCTCTCTCAGCTGCACTGTGGATCACTGAAAATAAAGCCTGGTGAACTTGGAGAACTTATGTCACCAGGAGAATTTCAGAGATCTACACTCTTACTGTCATTTAAAATGACCTAACCAGCTAAATGTACTGTGACTGGTCCAATTGTAAAAGGAAAGAGAGCCAAGCTTTTCTCCACACCCTATTAAGTTAAAAAAGTATATAATTTGTGCTGCAGCTGTACTTGGTAATATGTAAGCATATTACCAAGTGGTACTGGATTTGAAGGTATGAAGGCGTCATGAAGAGCAGCTGAGGCTTAGCACTGTGAGATGCCAGGGAAGGCCATTGATGAAGGTTCAGCCTCTGTTACAGGTGATAGCCTACCACCTGCTGTCACCAAGACCACCAAGAACATCAACAGCAACAGAGTGGAGTCAACCAGAGCCAAGAGTTCTACAGAGGGCAACCCCCTTGAAGGAACCCAGAGATCATGTGTGGATCACAGACATTGGAACAAGAAGCTGTAACATTCAAGTTGCCTTGGAGGCCCCAAGATGTTCAAGATGATAGAGCCATGAGATATCTGCTGAAGAAAGCTGTTAACAGGGAGTAGAACTAGCCCAGGAGAATGAACTTTGCTGCAGCCAATAAAGACAAAAAAGGAGTGGAGATCTGGCTTTGAGATCAGACATGGAGAAGCAGAGTTTGGAGTTTGCCCAGCTGGTTTCCTGTCTTGCTTTGGGGATTACAGTTAAGTGATTGGATGAATCTCAGAAGAAACTTTGACCTTTGTGCTTTTAACATTGTTGATACAGCTATAGACTATGGGGCTTTAGAAGTTGTGCTTTTTTAGTATAACATGAGTAGGTTTGGCCCCCATAGACTCATGTCTTTGAACAAGCCTATGGGGGCAAGGGATTAGAATGTGATGGTTTTATATATGCTTGTCCCAGGGAATGGCACTATTAGGAGGTGTAACCTTGTTGAAGTGTTTCACTGTAGGTATGAGCTTTAATACCCTCATCCTAGCTGCTTGGAAGCCAGTCTTCTGCTATCAGCCTTCAGATGAAGATGTAAAACTCTCAGTTCTTCCTGCCCCATGCCTTCCAGGATGCTGCCACTTTCCCACCTTGATGATAATGGACTGAACCTCTGAACCTGTAAGCCAGCCCCAATTAAATGTCCTTATATGAGTTGCTTTGGTCATGGTATCTACTCATAGCAGTAAAACCCCAAGTAAAATAGATGTCAATTTATTTAATAAGAATAATAAAAATTTGTCACATTATATTTCATAAATCCTTTCTCCTAAAAAATGTTTGACATTTAAAGTAGATTCCAGAGATATAGGCTATCCAACGGCACAGTGTATATTGTATTAGTTAGTTTTATGTAAGTATGATGCAATGTATAAGATAATTTATTATAAAAAGAAAAAAATTAATTTCAAAAGCTCTAATCCAAGATCAAGAGGACTTATTGCTTTGTACTCTGACAACAGTTGGGACCAGAGCATAGAGTTCAGTTTTTCATCTTTTGAGTCATGTAGCTAAGAGTAAGACTAAGAGCCTAAGCTCTCCACATTCCCGTTCTAGGGTACCCCACCAGCTCTAACTTCTGAAGTTTTACTGTTTCCCAATGCCATCAGCCTGGGGGTGAAACTTTTAATACAGCATGAATATTTAGAGATACACAAACTCCAACTCATACAATGTACATTACTCATATAATGTTTTTACAGATGAGGTTGTCTTAGTCAGTGCTCTATTGCTGTGAAGAGAGACCATGACACAGTAAGTCTTATAACCAAAAGCACTTAGTTGAGGTTTGCTTACAGTTTCAGAGGTTTAGTCTATTATCATCAAATCAAGAAGCATAGCAGCACACAGGCTGACTCGGAGCTAGAGAAGTAGCTAAGGGTTCTATCATCAGAAACACAAGCAGCAGGAACAGAGTGTCATTGGGACTGGTTTGGGTTTTTGAAACCTCAAAGCCTATCCCCGGTGACATACTATCTCCAATAAGAATCACATTTCCTAATCCTTTGGAAGTAGTACCACTCCCTGATGACTAAACATTCAACTATATGAGCCCATTGCAGCCATTCTTATTCACATTGTCACAGAAGTGCAGGTGAGTTTAAGAATTCAAGTAATATGAAGATGATCTTGTCCAAGGTTTCATTCAGAGTCCCTTAGATCACTTCTATTTCTCTGCTAGTGTCTGCATGTAAAATAATTATTAATGTTCTGTATACATTACCTAAAGCTGGAAATTAATATAGTGGCAATTATTCCTTAACCAGCTAGTTCTCCAAATAACTACACAAAAATCCTTTAATATTTCAAAGGTTAGGCCTTAGCTGGGAAGACTCTCAACAAGCTCATCTAAGTTAATCTGATTACGTAGCCTCATCCAGCCAACTGACTAGCTAGGGCCATAGTCACATCTGTCTTGGTGAACAGGCTTCCTCTTCCTTCTTCCCAGAATTCCTTTTTCCCTCCCAGGAAGTCCTGCATTCTACTTCGTGCTCAGCTAATTGAGCATCAGAATTTTATGAAAGCCAATCAGAGAATGCCTTAGGAAGTTGGGGAAGACAGATACACAAATTCTCACAGTGTATTCCAACATCAGCACTTTTTTTTTTTTTAATATCTATTCTCTTTTGGTTAGAAAAAAATTGTTTTAGGTTGTTTGTTTTGTTTTGCTTTTCTTCATTGGATTACTCCTATCTCCTCACTAAACTCACCTGCACCTCTATGATGGTTTGAATAAGACTGGCCACCATAGGCTCATAGAATTGAATGATTAGTCATCAGGGAATAGCACTACTTCAAAAGGATTAAGAACTGTGGCCTTGTAAATAAAAGAAAGCTTAGAGATCTCTGAAGACGTGTTGAAATACGTGGTACTTTTAGGATGCCTAAATTAGCCCAGAGGATTCCTGATTAGCAGTCCTTATTACTTCTATTACTAACTCATCAGCAGGCCCAAACTTCTCAAACCAAGTTTTCCACAAGGTAATTAGTCAGCAATATCACTGGTGGCTTCTTCAATCGGCTAATTGCTGTCTTCAAAGGAATGATACCAGTGCTTGGTTAGAAGAAAAGTTCAACTAATCAAAAGGTATTTTCAGAGAGAAGGAATTTAAGATATTATAGAACTTACACTGCTAGCTTCTGGGAGCCAGTAGATGTGCATGCTTGGAATTCTGAAATCAATCTTATTACCCCACATCATTGACTAAGTCATGGAAATGTGTAGCTAGGTATATCCACAACCAAAGAGAAAAGTTATAAGCAAACTAACTCCAAATGGTTTCTTTTTAAACAAACAAACAAAAAAATTGAAATGACAAAATGACTTGATTAAAAATTGGAACAATATTAGATTAAAATCCAGTCCTTTTTTAAAAATACTAATATCAAGTTCAATTCTTTAATCAAGTCAAGTAAAGCAAATGAAAGAAAAATTTTATGCATATTTGAATGCATTCTGTTTTTATGCATAACAATCATTAATGTATAGTACTTATGAATGTGAGTCTGATTACTCTAATTTCATAGATTCGAAGCAAGATGTCTGGGCTGACATATATTATGTTAGCTTGTCACTTGCTTGCTCAAGCCCTGTAGAGTTTACAAGATGACATACTTAGCATTCTCCATGGGGACTTACCACCTCTAGTTGGTGGCTGCTTTGAGAATGTAGAGCAGTGGGTCCCTCAGATAAGCCCAGGCTGGAAGAAAATAATATAATGTGAACAAAAACTTGCTATAGCCCTTGTTCTTGGTGATAAGAAACCTCATAGGTTTATTATGGACATTTCCTTGTGTTTTCATTCTTTGCATAGATATCAATAAATCACTTTCTGTCTCACATCACTAAAATACTCTCTTACACTTTTCTTTAAAGAGTTTTCTTGTCTTAGCTTTCTTCTACAACAAGAAGAAATTTTTCTAATGAGAGTTAAAAACTGTACTGTTCTATGAGTATACAAATAAATTGTTAGGTGTCAACTTAATACTATGTGCATTTAACAGAGTAAAGTTATTATTATAGGCCCCTGGGGCCTATATCTTCTCTAGCAAAAAATTCTTGGCCTTATTCACCCTGCAACTTAGCTGAATGTAAGTATTAGCTGTAGGAATTTTCTGGTAGATTCTTTAAGGCCTTATCATCATCTTACAATCATCATCTGCAAATGGTTAGTTGATTTCTTCTCCTCTTACTTGTATCTCTTTATCTTCATCACTTGTTTCACTGCTCTAGCTAAGATTTCAACTACTGTAATGAATAGGAAAGAAGATAGTGAACAATTTTATCTTGTTCCTGATTTTAGTAGAAATACTTTGCGTTTTTTTCCATTTAGTGAGGTTTTGGCTGTGGGCTTGTTGTTCGATGCCTTTATTGTTGAGGTATTTCTTCTGAATCCCTAGATTTTCCTGTTGGGTGATCATAATGGGATGTTCAATTTTGTCATAAGCTTTCCTGTGTCTAGTGAGCCAATCATGTGGCTTCTGTGTTTGAGTCTGTTTATGTGGCAGATGGCATTTATTGATTAGGTATGTTGAACCATACCTTCCTCACTGGCATGAAGCTGACTTGATTATAGTGGAAAATCCTTCTGGTGTACTGGTGAATTCAGTTTGTAGGTATTTTATTGTGAACATTTACATCTATATTCATTAGAGAGGTTTGCCAATAATTTTCCTTATTGTCTGATTTGGGTATCATGGTAATAATGACCAAATAAAAAGATTTTAGAAGGGTTCCTAATTTTTTTAAATTTTGAAGTACTTTTAGAAGTATTGGCATTAGTTCCTCATTGAAAGGCCAAGAATTCTACATAATAAATGTATAGACCATGGAAAATTTTGGTTGGGAGATTTTTTTTTGTTTGGTATGTACATAGGTGGTCCCCTGCATATGTTTCTTAACCTCATATATAAACTAAGAGACTCAGACTGGAGTAACAGTTATGAGCTGCACTGTGGATGCTGGGAATTGAACCCACGTCTTCAGGAAAAATAGCCAATGCTATGAACATTGAGGCATCTCTCCAGGCCTATATGGGAGTCTTTCAATTTTTTCTATCACATTAGTTATTGTAGGTTTATTTAAATATTTATTTAATCTTGACTTAATTTTCATATGTCATATGCATATAGAAATCCATCTACTAACTGGTGGTGGCACATACCCTTAATCCAATTACTCAGAAGAAAGGGGCAAGTGGATCTCTGCGAGGTTCAGGACAGCCTGGGCTACGCAAAGAAACCTTTTCTTGAAAAACAAAACAGCTTCCAGTTCCAATCTCTAAGAATCTGGCCCTATGCTACTACTCTCTGCACCCCAACTGTACCCAGAGAAAGCTTGACCCCCGAGGAGTGCTGACAAACCCAGGTTTACAGGCTCACAGGAGGGAAAAGCTCCAGTCAGAGGACGGAAGCTCAGCTAACACCAAAGACAACCAAATGGTGAGATGCAAGTATAAGAATATAAGCAACAGAAGCCAGTGCTACCTGGCATCATCAGAACCCAGTTCTCTCACCACAGCAAGCCACGGATACCCCAACACACATGAAAGGCAAGATTCAGATATAATGATGATGATAGAGAATTTTAAGAAGGGCATAAATGACAGACTTAAAGAAATACAGGGGACACAGGTAAACAGGTAGAAGACCTTAAATAGGAAACACATAAATCTCCTATAGAAATACAGGAAAATACAAGCAAACAGGTGAAGGAATTAAAAAATATATATCCATGATTTTAAAATAGAAGGAGAAACAATGAAGAAATCACAAAGGGAGACAACCCTAGAAATAGAAAAGCTGGGAAAGAAATCAGGAGATATAGATGCAAGCATCACCAAAGAATACAAGAGATAGAAGAAAGAATCTCAGGTATAGAAGTACCATAGTAAACATTGACACAACAGCCAAAGAAAATGCAAAAAGTTCCTAACCCAAAACATCCAAGAAATCTGGAGCACAATGAAAACACTAGTGCCAGTAAACATCTTTTTTTTTTCATCTTTTTATAATTTTATAAAATAAAATTATAAAAGAAAGCTTCCCTAACCTAAAGAAAGAGATGACCATAAACATATAATAAGCCTACAGAGCTCCAAATAGATTGGACCAGAAAAAATTCCTCCTATCACATAATAATCAAAACACCAAATACACAGAACAAAAAAAGAATATTAAAAGCACTAAGGGAAAAAGGTCAAGTAACATATGAAGGCAGAACTTTCAGAATTACAACAGACTTCTCACCAGAGATTCTAAAAGCCAGGAGATTCTGGGCAGATGTCATACAGACCCTAAGAGAACACAAATGCCAGTGCAGGCTACTATAGCCAGCAAAAATCTCAATTACCATACATAGATGGAGAAATCAAGATATTCCTTGACAAAACCAAATTTAAACAATGTCTTTTCACAAATCCATCCCTACAAAGGATAATAGATGGAAAACTCTAACACAAGGAGGAAAACTACACCCTAGAAAAAGCAAGAAAGTAATATTCTTTCAACAAACCCAAAAGAAGATAGCCACACAAACATAATTCCACCTCTAACAACAAAAATAACAGGAAGCAACAATCATTGATCCCTAAAATCTTTTAAAAGCAATGGACTCAATTTTCCAATAAAAAAAAAAAAAAAAAAAAAAAAACAAAAAAAAAAACATAGAGTAACAGACTGGATATGTAAACAGGACGCAGAATTTTGCTGCATACAGGAAACACACCTCAGTGACAAATACAGACACTACCTCAAAGTAAATGGCTGGAAAAAAAATTTCCAAGCAAATGGTCCCAAGAAACAAGCTGGAGTAGCCATTCTAACATAGAATAAAATCAACTTTCAACAAAAAGTTATAAAAAAAAGATAAGGAAGGACACTTCACACTCATCAAAGGAAAAATCTACCAAAATGAACTCTCAATTCTGAATATCTATGCTCCAAATGCAAGGGTACCCACACTCATAAAAGAAACTTTACTAAAGCTCAAAGCACACATAGTACCTCACACAATAATAGTGGGAGACTTCAACACCCCACACTAACCATTGGAAAGATCATGAAAACAGATATTAAACAGAGACACAGTGAGACTAATAGAAATTAAGAAACAAATGGATTTAATAGATATCTATAGAACATTTCATACCAAAACAAAAGCACATTTTTTCTCAGCACCCCATGGTACCTTCTAGAAAACTGACCATATAACCAATCACAAAACAAGCCTCAAACAGTACAAGATTGAAATAATCCCATGAATTCTCTCAGATCATCAAGAAATAAAGCTGGCCTTCAATTAAAAAAATACAGAAACAGTACAGTACATGGAAGCTGAACAATGTTCTACTCAATGATAACTAGATCAGGAAAGAAATAAAGAAAAAAATGAATCACTTTTTAGAATTTATCAAAAAAGAAGGCGCATGATACCAAACTTATGGGACACAATGAAAGAGAAAAACTCAAGGCTCTACGTGCTTCTATAAAGAAAGTGGGGAGAGCATAAACCAGTACCTTAACAGTACATCTGAAAACTTTAGAACAAAAAGAAGCAAATACACCCAAGAGGAGTAGACGGCAGAAAACAATCAAACTCAGGGCTGAAAACAACCAAGTAGAAACAAAGAGAACGCAACAAACTGTATCAACCAAACTAGGAGCTGGTTCTTTGGGAAAATCAGCAAGATAGATAAACCCTTAGCCAGACCAGCCAGAAGGCACAGAGACAGTATCCAAATTAACAAAATTAGAAATGAAAAGTAACACATAACAGAAACTGAAGAATTTTAAAAAATTATCAGATCCTACTACATAAGGCTATATTCAACAAAACTGGAAAATCTGGATGAAAGGGATAATCTTCTAGGCAGATATCAGTTACCAAAGTTAAATCAGGATCAGATAAACCATCTAAACATTCCCGTAACACCTAAAGAAATAGAAGCACTCATTAAAAGTCTTTCAACCAAAAAAAAGCCCAGGACCAGATGTTTTGCTCAGAATTCTACTGGATCTTCAAAAGAGACCTAATACCACTCTTTAAACTATTCCACAAAATAGAAACAGAAAAAAAGACTATCAATTCATTCTAAAAGCCACAGTTATGCTGATTCCAAAACCACACAAAGACCCCCCAAAAGAAGAGAACTTCAGGAATATTGATGCAAAAATACTCAATAAAATTCTCACAAACCAAATCCAAAAACACATCAAAATGAACATTTACCACAATCAAGTAGGCTTCATCCCAGGGATACAAGGATGGTTCAATATATGGAAATCCATCAAAGTAATCCACTACATTAACAAACTCAAAGGGAAAAAAACACATGATCATCTCATTAGATGCTGAAAAGACATTTGGCAAAATATAATACGCCTCATGTTGGAAAGATCAGACATTCAAGGCCCCATGTAGAAGAATGCAAATTGACCAATTCTTATCTCTTGTACAAAGCTCAAGTTCAAAAGGATCAAGGACCTCCACATAAAGCCAGATACACTGAATCTGATAAAAGAGAAAGTGGGAAAGAGCTTTGAAAATATCAGCACAGGAAAAAATTTCCTGAACAAAGTACCAATGCCTCAGGCTCTGAGATCAACTATAGACAAATGAGATTTCATAACATTGAAAGGTTCTATAAAGCAAAGGACACTACAACAGGACAAAATGGCAAACTACATGCTGGGAAAAGCTTTTTATAAACCTTACATCCAATAGAGAGCTAATTTCCAATATATACAAAGAACTCAAGAAGTTCAAGACTACAGAAAATCAAATAACCCTATTAAAAAATGGAGTACACAAAGAATGGGCTAAACAAAGAATTCTCAACAAAGGAATATCAAATGGCCGAGAAGCACCTAAAGAAATGTTTAATATTCTTAGTCATCAGAGAAATGCAAATAAATACAACCCTGAGATTCCACCTCACACCAATCAGAATGACTAAGATCAAAAAACTCAAGTGACAGCAGATACTGGCAAAGATGTAGTGAAAGAGGAACACTCCTCCATTGTTGGTGTGATTGCAAGCTGGTACAATCACTCTGGAAATCATTCTGGTATTTCCTCAGAAAACTGGACATGGAACTACCTGAGGGCTCAGCTATACCACTCCTGGGCATATACCCAGAAGATGTTCCAACATAAAACAAGGACACATGCTTCATTATGTTCATAGCAACATTATTTGTAATAGCCAGAAGCTGGAAACAACCTAGATGTCCCTCGACAGAGGACTGGATACAAAAAATGTGGCACTTTTACATAATGGAGTACTACTCAGCTATTAAAAATAATGACTTCATGAAATTCACAGACAAATGGATGTAACTAGAAAATATCATCTTGAGTGAGGTAACCCAATCACAAAAGAACACACATGGTATGTACTCACTGATAATAGATATTAGGCAAAAAGCTCTTGGAATACCCACAATACAACTCACAGACCATATGAAGCTCAAGAAGAAGGAAGACCAAAGTGTGCGTGCTTTAGTCCTTCTTAGATGGAGGAACAAAATACTCAAGGGAGGTAGAGTGTGGGAGGGACTTTGGACAAAGAGAGGAGGGGTAGGGGGGAAATGAGGCAGGATCAGGTATGGGAGGAGATGGAAATGATATACAGTGGATCAGGAAATTGATCAGAGGTGTGTAGCAATGGTGAATAAAGAACTAGGGGTAGCCACCAGAAAGTCCCAGATACCAGGAAAGCAAGGGCCTTCCAGGACCCAAAGAGGATGTTATTAGCTGAAATTCACTACAAAGAGAAGAGAGAACCCGTAGAGACCATATCCAGAAGTTAGGCATGACCTCTAGTTGAAGGATGGAGCCACCCACTCATCTCCAAAATTTTACACCCAGAATTGTTCCTGTATAAAGGAAATACAGGGACAAAGAATGGAGGAAAGGCCATCCAGAGACTGCCCCACCTGGGGATTCATTCCATATAAACACCAAACCCAGACACTATTGCTGATGCCAAGAAGCACTTGCTGTCAGGAGCCTGATAAAGCTTTCTCTTGAGAACCTCTGCCCTGCCTGACTAATACAGATGCAGATGCTTGCAGCCAACCATCTTACTGAGCACAGGGACCACATGGAGGAGTTCGAGGAAGGACTCAAAGAGCTGAAAGGGTTCGCAAGCCCATAGGAAGAACAACAATATTAACCAAACAGACCCATCATAGCTCCCTTGTTCTAAACCAGCAACCAAAGAGGACCCATGGCTCCAACTGCATATGAAGCAGAGGATGGCTTTGTCTGGCATCAGTGGGAGGGGAGGCCCTTGGTACTGTGAAGTCTATATGCCCCAGTGTAGAGTAATGCTAGAATGGTGAGGTAGGAGTATATGAGTATGTGGGGGAGCACCCTCATAGCAGGGGGAGGGTGGAATGAGATAGGGGGTATGCAGAGTGGAAACCAGGAAAGGGGATAACATTTGAAATGTAAATAAATAAAAATATCCAATGAAAAAATTTAAAAATTATGAATATAAGACAGCTCTGTGGAGAATTATAGAAATAATCATTTAGTCTGAAAAGAAAAACATTCAAAAAGTTACATGGAATAAACAATCAAAGCAGGTCTGAAAAAACATAACAAACTGATAAGAAAATAAATATTTTTATAATAACTCTAAATATTAATGATCACAATTCTCCAATAAAAAGACAATAATAGATTTGATGGAAAAACAGAATTCTTCTTTGGGCTGCTTCTCAAATAATATACTTAATCTTTAAAACTAGATATCATCTTAGCAAAGGGAACTACTGAACAAGTATGCATGGGCATTCTAATATTGTCAAAATAGGTTTCTAGCCAAAATGATTCAGAAAAGATAAGAAAGGTCATTTTATATACATTAAAGGGAAATCCACCAACAGAATACCACAGTCTTAAACATATATGCACAGGGGGCACCCTATTCAATAGAAGATAAACTATTAGATATAAAACTGCAGACTGATCCCAATCCAATACTTAATTCTCACCAATAAAGAGGTCATCCAGAAAAAAACTAAGTAAAGAAACACCAAAGTTAAATGCCATTATGAATCAAATTACCCTAAAAGCTACAGAATATTGATTCAAAAACTAAAGAATAACCAGTATGCTCAACAGATAATGCATTAGAAGATGAAGCAAATGTCAACAAATACAGAAAAATTTAAATCACATCATGCATTATATATAACAATAGGATAACATTGGATGTCAACAGAAATAAAAACTACAGAAAGTATACAAACTCATGGAAACAAAATACTATATGATCAATTGTGCTAAGGAAGCACTCAAGAAGAAGTTATGGGATGAACATTTATAGTGTTTAGTGCCTACATTAAAAACTTTGAGTAATACAAAATTAATAATTTAATGATGTACCTGAAGATATTGGAAAAACAAGAACAAACAACACACATTCTAGAGATGCCAAGAGATAATCAAAATGCAGCTGAAATTAATAAAATAGAAATGCAATCAATTAAGATGAAGAAAAAGGGGACACAGAGAGAATAGAGAGGGTGGCAAGTAAAACTAAGGGCCATTTGAGGGGTCATGTAGAAACCTACTACAGAAGAAGCTAGCTGCAGCCTTCATCTCTACTGACTAGTATTCATATTACTGCAAGGTAATCTGCATGCTACCAAAGGAGAAAGTGAAAGACCAACTAAGCTATAAACTCTTTGATCTATGAGATGTGCTGGTAAATGGTAGCACAAAGCTTATGGAAGTAACCAACTAATATCTGATTTGAGTTAAGGTCCACGCCATGAGATGGAACCCAATCCAAAAGTGCTCGGATGCATAAGAACCTGACTTTGAATAGGCCATGGACCTAGGGGAAAACTACTGTTCCACTAACAGCAATAAGGTTACTACTGACAACATCCTGCTATATTCATAGATATGTGCCTGGTTCAGCCATCATCAGAGAAGCTTCTTCCTAAGCACATGAAAACAAACATAGAGATCTGCAGCCAGACATTATGCAGAGAGTGAGAGACAGTGGAACACCTAGCTATAAAAGAGATGTCTCCATCACGTGCTACGATACTTTATAAGAGGAGGCAGAAATAATATAAGAGCCAGGGGAGATGGGGAACACCAAGGAATCAAGGCCTTCTGGATACGATAAGGCTGGTGTACATTTGAACTCATTGAGACTGACACAATGTGCACAAGGCCATCATGGGTCTGTACCAGATGGGGTTCTAGAGCTGAAAGGAGAAGTAGACAGATGCCCTATCTGTAACCCAGAAGCTATCTCCAATTGATAGCCACTTGCAAATGAAAAATTAGTTTTCTCCAAAGAACTGTCACTGGGGAAACAAAGCACTCTTAAGGAGGATAGGTCCCATGCCCAGCAGATGGCCAACACAATTGTATTCCATGGAATCTTAGGAAGTACCTCATCTCATAATGTTAAGTCACAAAGGGTTTTCCTGTTGTTACCTTTTTCTGTTTGCTTTTCTTTTGTGTAAAGATTATGACTTCCAGTTTGGGAGTTTTATGGGATTTCTGAGTGTGTAAACCTGTGTGTTTCTGCATGTGTATGTTTCTTAGGCTTTTCTTGGTCTCTTTTTCTTGTTTGGCCATATTCGATTAATTTTTTAAATTTATCTTATCATATTTTACTATCATATTCCTTAGATTCTTATTTGTTTTCTAAGGACAGACAGAAACATGTTTGGATCCAGATGGGTGAAAAGGTGGGAAGGAGCTGGGAGCAATAGGATGAAGGGAACAATAACCAGACATGTTGTCTGAAAAAATATATATTGTATGAAAATATATTGTATGAAAAACATATAATATATATTTCTTAAATAACAGAAAAAATTAACAGACAATAGACCCATTATCCTCTGTGAAATTGGTTCAGTAAACAAAAATCTCCCAACTATAAAAGACCAAGTAGAAATTAGGATTCAGCACAAAATGCTACCAGACATTCTATGAAGAACTAATATCGATAATCTTCAAGTTACTTCAAAAAATGGAAACTGAAGGAACATACCATTTTATTTTTTGTGAAGCTACTACTACCAAAACCACAAAAATATTCAACAAAGAGATGAAAAATATAGATCAATATCACTTATGAACATAGATGTAAGAAGTCACAATAAAATACTTGGTACCTGGATTCAAGAACACATCAAAAAGATTATCCACTGTGATCATATTGGCTTTAATCAGATATTTAAGGATGACTCAATGTACATAAATCAATAAATACAATTCAAAGCATAAATAGAATAAAAGTCAAAAGTGGCACAATTATCTCCTTAGATGTAACCTAATTATATTTTCATGATAAGATTCTGGACAGACTATAAATGCAAATGCTATATCTCAACATAATGAAGGCAATTTATGGCAAGTCCATAACCAATGTCATCTTAAAAGAGAAGATTCTCAAGGCATTTTCATTAAAATTAGGAACAAGACAAAGGTACCTACTTTCTGAAATTCATAGCTTTTGGATTCTTAGCTTAAAGTCTTAGCTAGAGCTGTAAGAGAGCTGAAGGAGATCAAGGGAATACAGATAGGAAAGTAAGAAGTCAAAGTATTCTTATTTTTAGATGGTATTATCTCAAAAGATTCCACCAGGAAACTTATACAGATGATCACACTTTCAGTAAAGTAGGAAGACACAAGATTTATACACAAAAATGAGTAACCTATATACAAGTTACAAACATACTGAGAAAAAAAAAATAAGGGAATCAGTACTTTTACAATGGCCTCAAAAATATACCTTGGAGTAACACTAATTACATAAAGAAAAGACATATGTAATAAAAACTTTAAAAAACTGAAGAAAAATTAAAGAAATAATTGCCCAATAAAATGCATGTGATCATAAGAAGAAATGAATTTGAAGGAAAAATAAATGAATTCAGAAGAACATCAAGTTAATGAAACAGATATCATATTTGAACACATTCTGTGCCTTTTTGCTTTGTCCTATGTTCATCTCTAAGATAAACAGGGTCCTGTTGCTTGCCCAGAAACCACAGTACTGGGCAAGATGACTGTTCACACTATACAAAGCAAGCCAATTGTCAGTAATAGTGACAAAGTTAGAAACAGTGTCCCTCTGGATCCAGGCCCCCAATTTCTGACTCTTGCTTTCCTGCTTTAACTGATGTGATTTCCAGAAATGGAAAAATTCCCAGTCATGAGGCCACAGCCATGAACAGAGACCGGCTTTCATTACTGTTGGAGTCAGTTTTAATGTTCATGCTGTGTTTACCCTTGAGCCAGTAATAAAGATGGAGCTGTGGTCTTAGGTTGGGTGTGTGGAGTAGGATTCTAAGTGGTGTCTTATATTATACATAAGACTATAAATCAAGCCATCCAGGAGCAGCAGGGGCCCCAACATCTATACAGTCCTCAGAGAAGAAAGAACACTGAAGATAATCCCTTATAGAAGAGAAAAAAAAATTAAATACATTGAACACAACTAATGTTTGTTTTTGCTTAGTTGATGTCTTGAGAATTCTGTACTAGGGACTTAAATCACATGCAACAGTAGGAAGGACAGACACGCAAACCCTCCTGAAAAAGCTATGAAACTATGAGCATTTTGATGTCATTTTATATCTCATCCACATGCTTTTATGAAAGCTAACTAGAGTATGTTTAACAATCTCATATTTATATCATTCTCCAATAAAACATGCACTAGTAAAATAACCACATTTCAGTAACATCATTTAGCAAAATCAAACATTTCTTAGCATCTACTGACAGTTCAGGTTTTTTATGTTTATGATTATACTAAAAACATCTTGGGGCTAGTTTATTGAAATCAAACCTCAGTAAGTTCAACACATTTAGTTTGTTAATTTTAAGGTTTTCTTTGATTTCTGTTACTGTTCTCTCCCTCATTTTCTCTTATACAATCTATTTAAATGCATTTCCTAAAATAAACAGGTGATGAGTTCTACTATTCTTCCACATTGGCTGGTTCTGACTCTCGGGTATCATTTAACATAGTCTTTGGCTTCCTGTATTTACTCTAAGGTGATAATCAGAAGAAGCTTTATTAGATTTCATCTTAACTTTCACCATTAATATATAATGAGCATACCTTCTGGGCGATGCTACACAGGGGGGTTAAGGCAGAACATAGCATCCTAGCCACATTGCTATCAATCATTATAAAAGACCCATGGACATGCATTTGATGGCTTCAGGATGCAACGTTTATTGTTTTCAAAATCCACTTTCTCATTGAGGTTGTAAAATTCCTATCTAATTCTCTCATTCTGCATTTAGTAGGTGGAATTCTGAAATGTATGTCACTTTGAAATATATTGCATGCCCTGCCTAAAATGGTTTCTTTTATTTATTAGACATTTTCCCCATAAGAATAACATGATACAAGTTTCTAAAAAAGAACAAACATGATACAAGCTTTTAAAAGAGAACAATGTTGTTAGGCATCAGATAGCTTTGCATTTTGAAGACGTTTCAAGATGTCTATCATTTTTTCACATACTAAAATGGTCCCACATTTAGCAGGAACATCTATACAGATCCCATAAGACTTTTGATATCATCTCATGATGATCCAGAACTCTGTTCTGTATTCTAGATAGAAATTTCCAACACTAGAGTGTAATCTGGAAGAGGTAATTTCCCCAGGAGCCCTTGGTTCCCTTGCATGAGAAACAATATTTTGTGAATAATAGCTAAGTAGATCTTCACATTGTATCTTAAAACAAAGCAAAGCAAAACAAAACAAAACTGGTTGTTTCATAGAATATCTTGCAAATTTTGGTTGATCTTACCTAAAATTGCCTATTAATACACAAATAAATATGTAGAGAGAAATGACTTTGTGAAAACAATATAAACCTTGATCCTCTTGTAATGGTTTTCCTAAAAAGTAGTCAAAACTGCTGAACACTTGACAATAGAAAACAGAAGTCAATGAACTGCTGCTTTACAGTGTATAAAATAACTGCCTCGTTATAAAAACTGACAAAATTGCCCAATTAGCCACAAGTATACAGCTGGAAGAGATGGGGACATAGGTCTACAGTTTACAACAGTTATATACAAGGACCCTACAGGACCTGGCTCTACTGGACCTGACTTGAGGACTGCCTCTTCTTCATCAGCCCTTCATTTCCAAGTATGTGCCATTTCCTGAGGAGTGGATTACTGACTGACCTTGAAGATGCTGACAAAGCTTCTTTTCCTTCTCCCTTTGGCAGTGTAGCTTGATGCACTGTATGGAAAACAGAGGTGTCTCTTAAATCTTCTCTTTTTGTTTTTTGTTTTTTCAGTTTTATATAGTCAAAATTTACCAACAAAAAGAAAGGTTTTCATGAGTGACTTAGGCAGCAAACAAAACATAAATTTGGGTCGTATGTAGCTACCAAATTAAATATTAAAATTATTTAAATTATAAATTATTTGAAACCATGATTACTCCTCAAGAAATCCTTTGCAAAACAAGAGAATAGTAGAGAAAGTGCTTTTAATATTGTTATCTTCCCTTTTTTCTTCAATTCTCCAAGTCTTTGTTCTGAAGGCAGCGCACTGTTTCACTTCCCTGAAGCTATTGATAAAACTATGCAAGAACATCAGAGAAAAAAATGAAGCCAAGATAGGTGCCCTCCCCAAGGGAATGGAGTACTTCTTTGTTTTAAATTTCCATTGGAAATCTGAAGATTTTGCATGCAAACATCTTATTTCATGGCACTGCTTCTCAAATTGAGAGATTAAATCTAGCTCCACATAAAGGTTTTTCAATAAAGTAGGTTGCAGGCTCCTGCTTATGGAAAATTGATGCCTCATCTGATATGCTTTCAATTGCTAACTTTTGTTTCACAAAGCTGGGAGGAATTTCAACCAACCATTATCTAATCATGGAAATATTTCCTACCTATCTTGTCTTCAACATAGCTTGCTGCCAAATGTAGTTCTGACTATTGTAAATCACTATGCATTTTAACAAGCAAAACAGACTCTCGTTTTGCTCAAAAAAAGTGAAAATTGTAGAAACTATCCATCATTATCAGTGGAATGCCTCCAGTATTATGCCTGCTAAAGAATTGTTATGACATAATTTAATGTGTTCTTTATACTGCTTTATTGAAGTAGAATTTTTACAATTTTGAGATACAAATAGCTATTAGAATAATTTCATTAACTCTTCCTCTGTTTAGACTCAATTCTCACTACAAAGTAAAGCATGCACTTTGGATATTTAGTTAACCATAAAATTTCACAGTGACATGGACCATAAGTATTCCTCCTGAGTTCAGCATAATGTAAAGCAGAAGATGCAAATTAAACAGAAGTTGGTTTGTGTGGATTTCAAATATTTCAATCCATCCATCCACAAATTTTTGCAGGCACATAGTATGCTTGTGAAACACCTTAACATATAATGTTTGCACTTGATCATCCTGAGCTGGGTTTTAAAAAAGACAGCAATGTATGTTAACAAAATGGAAACTATTCAGAGAAAGATTTTCAAAGATACATTCTTGAGCCTTCTGGAACACATGTTTGAGGAATCTGGGAGGAGGCTAGTGAATGCTGGATCTCTAAACTCTGGCCTCACTGGCTGCTTCAGCCACCTTCTCTGTGTCACCTCACATGAAATACTATCTCCTTTGGCTGACATTCTTGGCAAATTGAAAAATTTTTATTCAAAGGTCTAAATTAGTAAATTTTCATTTGGAATAGTCTCTGGCATATGAAAAATACTAATACATAATGGCAAATTTTATTTATATGGATGTTTTATTAAAACTATTAGCTGCTACCTATGCCTTCATTCATTCTTTCAACAAACATGCACTTGTGTTTGCAATGGAGGCGCACTATGATATCCTCTTAGCATAAGGGATTACAGCAACACAGAGAGAAAAACCACATGGAATAACACAATCCCAGACTATCTTTCCACCAGCAGATGTCCCAGAAAAAAAAAAAAAAACTGGAAAACCAGAAAGGTAAAAATATTTGCTACTCCCTTCAACTTCCATGGGTCTCCCTTCATGATTAACAGGCTATGACTCTAGTGTATAATACTTGATCATAGAGGCTGAAGAGATGGCTCAGCTGCTAAGAATACTTGCTGCTCTTGGGAAGGAACCAAAACAGTTAATATTGGGCTGTCTTTCTAGGGAAAAATAGTGGTTTTGGTGGAACAGGGAGGATTAGCTAGGATTTATTGCATAGCCATAACCTACTGGTAGAAATATGTATAATTGTTATTAAGATGAAGTTATAATTTCTTAAATGATACAAAATTTACTTTGATTTCAAATTTAAGGTTTTCATTGGTATGAGCTTCTTATGAATATAAAAGTGAGATGAATATTGATACTCTCATAGGCATTGTGCCTGTATAACACATTCAGGAATACAAGGCTTAAACCCAGTCCTTCTTTAACTTTTTTAACTTATTTAAGATGGTTAGCCTGTGAGTTAAGAGCCTATAGCAAATTCATGGCTTTGAGTTTATTGTTAGGGTGTTTTCTATGTTTCTATGTTTTCTTTAGAAATAGCTGAGAGGAGTTAACAGACAACAGTCCAGATTGCCTTACACAAATAGTTGGTTTTTAAAACATCAGAAATCCACAGAATTGATGTTACAAACATTTCTGTATTAATGTTCATTTTGATTAGAGACCTGTCTGCTCCTGAAAGCTTCCTGTCTTGGATTCTAAGAAGAAATTGAGCATCTTTGGAGTTATTCCAATTGTGATGAGTCAGCCACTAGGCAAGAATTGCCTCTTTCCATCTACAGACAAATCACTGTTCAGAAAAGGACACACTTGCAGAATAGTCGACTGATTATATCTGCCAAGACAGAGTAATCAGCCTGTAATAATTCTGCATCACTAGGTCTGTCAGATGATCCTAGGCCAGAAGGCTGAAGATTGGATGCTCTGACGTTCTGTAGTACAGGGACTGTCCAGGTGTTCAGAGGTCTCTATAAATTGGCTATGTTTTAGAAGCTATGCTTTGTGCTTCCCATCATTTTTGTAACTCAGTCATTCTGGATTTCTGATGGGGTTGAAAACTTATAGTCTCATAGTCAATCCTTGCTATTTACTTTGAGAGAAAAGATTTGAGAGGATGGTTTTCAGCTGACATTCATTCTAAAGCCAAGAAAAAAAAAGCCAGGTTCAGAACTAAGTCTTTTATTTAGGAGAGATGACAGAGGTTCTGCTTAGTCAACAAAAAGATGGACTGGTTATTAGGTCTATCTTGCACCTTACTGACATAAATTGGTATACTTATGCTCTAACTGTATTTTTAGAGAAAAGTTTTATTTTAAGAGGAAGGGTGATATGTAGGAGGAGCTAAGGTGGGAGGAGTAAGGAGAGGAGGAGAAGGACAGGAGGAGCTAGGTGATGAGAGAGAAAGAGAGAGGGGGGCCAGACATGGAGGCAGATGTTCACATGTCTCTGCCAGTCAAAGATAGTTGATATATCTAGGTTGGGTATTAGGTTACACTTCTGATTGATATTAAGCATTACTAAATGTATAAAGCCATTGGTTAACATTAAAAAATTGTATAAAAGCAAAAAGGAGAAGGGGGTATGGGATAGGGGTTTTCTAGGGAGGGGAATGGGGGAAGGGGATTGCATCTGAAATGTAAATAAAATATCCAATAAAAAAAAGACTGAGATGATTATAAAAGGTGCTTTATGAAAAACAGAGATGTATTAACCTAGAGCCTAAACTAGATCCAAGTACAATAAGGGAGTTGAACCAGGAGAGGGAATAAAGCTATGGTACAATGCCCTCCCCTGAGGGAGGGCAACTTGTATATGATAAAGCCTCCGGTAAAACTCAGCCCCTGAGCCACTGGAACTCCTCTCTATGCATCCTCAGAGCCCACTTATTAGCAAGGGATGCTCTTGCTCATTGGCTACAGTAATTGAAGCTAATCATAAACTTGAGACAGAATAGAGACCCCACCCCACTTTTCTGTTCATGCTCTTACAGTATTCTGTTATGCAGGAACTAGGCAGAGATGTTCTTGTCAGGTAGATGGAGGAATACTTAGAATACCTCATCCTCATTATTGCCTGGGTGTTTGAAGCCCTGTAGGCTGTTCATTGGCTAATAGTGATAGGGCCCAAATAATAAGGAGGGAAGCAGGGCTGGAATTCAGTGGTGTGTGTAGAATTGCTGAATGCTGAAGAATGATAAGGAGACAAGGAAAGATCAATCTCTAAGTACCTGGAAGTGCAGATCCCTACAAGATATGCAGGGATAAAGATGGAGCAGAGAATAAGGGAACAGCCAACCAGTGACTGCCCCAACTTAAGTCCCATTCCTTGTAAGAGAGCCAACCCAGACTCTATTAATAATACTCTGCTATGCTTGCAAACAACAACGTAGCATAACTGTCTCCTGAGAGGCTTCATCCAACAGTGGATGGAGACAAATGCAGAGACTCACAGCCAAACATAAGGTGGTGCCTGGGGAGTCTTATGGAAGAATGAGGAATAAAAATGAGCAAGTTGGTATGGTCAAGGATATAACAAGAAGACCTACAGAGTCAACTAACCTGGAACCATGGAGGCTCACAGAGCCTTGGCTACCAACCAAGGAACATGCAGGAGCTGGGCCTAGGCCACCTATATACATTTGTAGCAAATGTGCAACTTGGTCTTCACGTGCTTCCCCTAACAAGTGAAGAAGGAGCTGTCAAAGTCTGTGTTCCCTGCCATTGGATCTGCTTCCTCCAGATGAAGCTTTAAGGCAGCATAACAATCACACATAAGTATTGCTGGCTCATTTTTACTCAGTTTTTTGGTAGGATTTGGGACCAAAAAGATGAATAGAAATTTTTAAAATGTGCAGTTTTGCCTCCCCAAAAAAGGAAGGTATTTGAAATAGTTCCTACTGAAAGTAAAGCTACTAAAGTAATTAGCACCATTAAAAAGAAGCCAAATACTTTGCACCAGGACAACAGAAAAGAGTGTTGACAGCATCTCTTACCCCTTTCCAAAGCTCAACACACTGGATTGAGTAGAGAGCTACTCACACAGAGTGCCTTCCTCCAGAGTCCTATCCTCATGGAAGCTCATGTGTCACTCAGAGGCTACTTGCAGCTATGATTCACTACTACTCAAGCTTTTGGGAATTCATGACCTGGATTGCATGGTTTTGTCTCTTCAGCCATGCTGATGCAAGAGCAGTAGGTTTATAGAAGCTTACACAAAGATTTTAAAGAAATACATGAAGACCAAGCAATTCCTTTCAGGGCCTGAGTCCCAGAAAATAGTATCCTAAACCTATAAGAATGAAGCCAAAATTTCACTGGAG
The DNA here is from genome assembly GCF_011762505.2 of Arvicanthis niloticus. Classification (NCBI taxonomy): domain Eukaryota; kingdom Metazoa; phylum Chordata; class Mammalia; order Rodentia; family Muridae; genus Arvicanthis; species Arvicanthis niloticus. Next base: position 45,954,176 of record NC_047665.1, on the reverse strand, counting down.
ACCCAAGAGGTTATAGATGCCAGAAGCATGAAATATCTCCCAAGAAAATCTGCAGCAGACAGCATAGGCAGTTCTAAAGAGATGTTATTTGAGCAGAATCCAGAAAGGCCACAGCATAGGGGATTCCCAAGCACATGGAGACCCACAACCCATCATCATGCCCCAGATACATAGCATAGAGCTACAGAATTTAATGTTTGCCCTGCTAGGTTTTAGTATTTCTTTTGTCGCTCGTTGTTCTGCTTTGTTTGGGTTTTTTTTTTTTCTTCCTTTGATAATGGAAAAGTTTGTCCTCTTGACATTGTGTGCCAGAAGTATATAATTTGTCTTTTGATTGAACAGGAGTTCATAGCTACAAATACACCTGCAGTGGAAATTTATGGTTGTGTCATATGATACAGAATCACGTGATGTTTTGCTGAAGCAGACTCTGGTAATGTTGTGTTGAGGCAAGAGCCATGAGAGGACAGGTGATGTCTGGTATGTGTGTAAGGAGGACTCCATGGACAGTGATGGAGCACTTCAGCTGTGCAACTCTGTTGGTTTCGAATCTTCGCTGATCTTCACTTCATTAAGAGAGGCATAGCGGTGAACTCCTGACATTCCAACTGCTCCTGGCTGTTTCCTCTGACTTGTGCTTACTCAGAGGAGGCATGACAGTTTCTGCTAGTTTGTGCCACCATTGCTAATTTGTGTTGGTGACACTTTTAAGCTAGACTGTTGTGAAATTTTCACTTAAGTGTTCCTTGGAAAATCAGTTGGAGTTGAATGGTGTTTTCTGGGGCAAACACATCAAGAAATGTTTAGCTGAAGTGGACACAGGTAAAAGGATGTTCTGCTAAGGCAAGCAGGTGAAAGGCCATGTGGTGAAGGATTCTTGGCTAACAACACACATGTATTGGTCTGCCTTACAGTGCATAGTTCATCTGCATTTGTCGAGACTTTGCCACTTCTGAGAACTCAGATTGATTGGTCAAGTAATGTTAGCCGAGATAGCCGCTAGTCGTGAAGCAAGATGTGCTGAGGCAGGACCCATGAAGACACTTGATGTTTGGAAAGAGTATAAAAGGGACTCAATGGACAGTGATAGGGACTTGCTTATAGAGCAAGAGAGGCACAGCCAAGAACTTCATTCCCTCCTTGTCCCTCTGTACCCGGGCTGTCTCTGTTAGGTAGTGCCACCACTGCTGATTCATGCCCACTATATCACTTCTGCTGAACAGGACTGCAGGTGTATCCATGAAGTATTTGCAAGTGGATTCACTGCTAACCTGTGAACTAAACTGCCAATTTCCAGACAACACAGAGGGAGTTGTTCCAAAGAACTTTTCTAAACATGTCCACTTTCCACCTCCATCCTTTCTTTCCCACTACCTCTGGTGGGTGGTGGGCTAAAAGGGAGGTGAAAGTTATACTGACACTACTGAACTGGACTGCTGGTATCCTGACAGAGACTGTAATCACCTCAAAGAACTACTAAGCAGGTCCACGTCTCCTGCCCTATGTATCATCATTTCTCCCCTACCTTTGGATGGTGGGCTAGAAAGGGGATTGAAGTGTTTGAGAACCCTTATTAAAGTAGGTTTGGAAAACTCTAAGCCTACATTTACCTTCAGTCTCAGAGGCTACATTACCCTGGATGTTTGGCAGTACTGCGACTATTTAGTTTCTTCAGTCTCTGAGAAATGTGTGATGTAAAATGGATGTGAATCCTTGGAAACCGGAGATAGAATGTTATCATTTTCACCTTAAATAACCCCAGAAGCTGTGGCTTGAAGTCTGTCACCAGTCTAGGACTATTGGGAAGTGAGGTAATATTCAGTAAGACACAGTAAGTCAGGCCTTTGGAGCATGACCAGTGCTCCAGCTGGAGCATGAACTCCAGCCCCTTCTGTCCTTTATTTGTTTTCTGACTGCCATGAGGTGATCACCTTTATTCTAGCATGTACTTCTTTGCCATGACACTACTGGCCATCTTCCAAGGACTGTGGGACAAAGAAACCATGAACTGAAATCTCTAAAAAAAATTAGTCAAAATAATATTTTCTTAATTATTTATACTTTATCATCATGCTGAAAACTGTACTGACAGAGAGGTCAACCTATTTTACTCAGTCAGCTTTCCTTGAGTTCACTATATAGGTAAGGATGACCTTCAACTACTTGTCTATCTGCCTCTACCTCCCAAGTGCTAGGATTATATGCATTCACCACCATGCCTGATAAAGTTTACTGACTTAAAGTATAATTTAATGTAAAAATTACTTTTATAGTAATATCTAATCATTTGGCCAATCTTTAGGTGCAATTGCCAAGCAAAGTCATCATAAGATTAACTATCACAATACCCAAGTATTTTACTTAGCATTTCTGAACTGTAATACAATCAGTGATTATTCTACTTTGTTATATCCTTTGAAAAGGTTTTAAATTTTTTCTTATTGACCAAAAGCTTCTGTATTATTTATTTCTATTGAATAAGTCTTATTGTTATTCAATATAATGTTTTATTCTCTCAAATGTATTTATAGGTACTGCTGACATATAAGAAAATGAGAACTCACAATATGCAAACTAATGGCTTATAAGCATCACAATATATCTAGACACGGTGAGATAACATCTGCCCTTTGCAAACAGTCTCCCAGCAAGCTCAGGGCTACTGCTTCTCTGGTTTGCTGTAAGCCAAAGGTTGAATGTTACTTTCTATTTATTATTTTGTACATCATTGTTCTTACCTTGGTGTAATTTTAAAAAGAACTGTCTCTATAAAAATATTAGAAAATAAAAAAACCTGAAAAAATAAATTTTTAAAGAAGAATCATTACTTTAGAAAAAAATGTTCAGAGTATAATATCCAAGATTAACTTGATATTATTTTTTTCTTTATGTGTTTGTTTATTTATTTATTTTGAGGCAAGGTCTTATTAAGGAGAGCAGGTTAGCCTCAAACCCCAAATCCTCTTTTCTTAGCATCCAGTGAGCCAGAATAACCATGCAGAACCATATACCATAACAATTAGATAAATGATAGATGGATAGATAGATGATAGATAGATGGATAGATAGATAATATATACATAAGTTATTTAAATCTTGATAAATTAAAAGGCCATAGTTTTGATTTTAGAGTTTGAATAAGATAGTTGTACTTCGGTAAAATGAAATTTAATGACAAATAGAAGGATAAAAAAGAACTGTGTATCAAATAATTTTTAGATAATGAATTTACATGTAGATGCCTCTTCAGACTGCTAGTCTCTAGCAAAGACTTTTTCAAACCCAAGCCTAATGGCAAGCACTGATGCTCTGTAACAGGGGTTGATAATGTTCTGCCAAAAAAAACAGGCAGAAATCATGATAAAGACTGCATTTCCCAGGATGCACTACAACAATGGTAACATGTGATCAAATTGACTACTAAATAAACTGTCTGGAATATGAGTCAAAGGGAGGGTTACTAATGCTGTACACTTTCTAAGTGTTTGCATTGACCTTCAGAAGTTTCTCCTACTCATGAATTCCTAGAACATTGTTTTAAGTATGTAGATAAGTTAAACTACCCAAGAAACATTACAACTACAACAAAAGTAGTTTGAGTTTACAAATGAGTGTCTAAAGCAGAGAAATTAATTCAATCCAGTCTCTGCCTACTACAAAATTATTTTGTATGAGTAAAATAATTTATTGTGGGCCTATATAAGAGCTTAGGTTTTACTTGAATACTCTCAATATGCTAAAAAATGTGTCTGAGAATTTACTGAACAAAGGCATAAACTTTTCAATTGTTTCAGGCATCTTTTTTTGTAATGACTGAATACAAACAAAGGGTTATTAACTACATTATTTTATGAAGTCAATGAGAAGTCTTCTGTTTCTTAAGCAAATTTTGGGTATAGGGTTTATTCCATAAACTTTCATATGTTCATATGTGTCTAAGTGTTAAACCAACTTTTCAAAACTGAAAAGCTTCCTTTTAATTGTCTCTTTCCTCTCTAGATGCTGGTTCTTCCATTGTCAGGAAATCTACATTAAATTGGCAACGTTCTATTATATGTGCTGTTCATTTATCCTAGGAAACATTTTGAGCAAAAGGATTCGACAAGAAGTATTGTGTAGAGACAGAGTAATTAATGCCACAATGCAGACACACCCGGTAGAGAGAATCTCTTGTATACAATATGGAAGAATGACCTGTTAATAAAAAGCTCATGGCCTACTAGCTGAAGCAGGAAATGGGAGGTGGGGGTTCCAAAAGAAAGAGAGGATCTCTGGGATAGAGTCAGGTGAGGGAAGACATTTGCCACAAACTCCACAGAGACAGACACACATTTGGTACAGTAAAATATAATGAAATTGGATCTGGATGACCATTGTGTATTATAATCAACTTCTTGAAAGAAAAATTCACTAGCAGGAAGTGCATTCTCTAAATAGTGCAATCTAAGACTGAACTTAAAACAGATTCTTCTCAATGACCAACAAAATATAATTCCAATGTATTGCGTTCATTCAAAGAGCTTGAGATACATAAGGTAATTTTGTTCTCCATCTCATGTAGATAATATTGCCATCACTTTGCAAATAAGGAACTAAGGGTCACCGAGGTAAGGAACTGACCCAAGGTCACTGGGATCCAAACTAGCTACAGACTCAGTACTCTTTAACTTTTAAACCATACAGTCTACACATGTATCTACACCTCAAATTTTCATAAAAAATAGACAATAACATTTGCTTTATCTTTGTCAGAAAAAAATGATGAATTGAGGTTAGTTTCTGAGCCAAGTACAACAGTATGGTGCACAATGATATACATAAAAAGATTGGCCAACTTGACCAAGTTGGCTTTATCGCTGAAATGCAAAATATGGTCAACATATGCAAGCCAATAAATGTAATAAACTATATAAATGGACTAAAAAACAAAAATAATATGATTGTATCAATAGACCCATGAAAGGTCTTTTGAGAAAATTCAATATGCTTCATGTTGAAAGTCTTAGAGAGTTCCATTCAGGCAGTTAGTAGACTATGGTGAGTAATGAGAATAGAGTGTTGTCTGGGTCTCCTAACTACAGCTGCTGGATGGATAGTACCTTATGTGGAGCACACTAAGAACCTGTGTGTCTTGGAGGGAGGTTGAGGGTCTAGGAGAAGGTACTAGTCCCTGATATGCAGCTTTAGGGCCATGTAGTGTGATTCAAGTGGAGTGATCTTGTGAAGCTGCACGTATATAGAGTTGACACAACTAAAGTTACCCAATTGTATTACAATTTGCCAAAAATATATTCCAGGGGAAAAAAAGACCTTGAAACTGTTCAAAGAAAAAGAATAGCTTTCTGAATAAGCCTCTGATAGGACAGGAAATATGACCAACAATCAATAAATGGCATCTCATGAAAGTCCACATAACACATAAGCAAAACATTAAACATACAGAACAAAAAGCAGATATTGAAAGGTGCAAGTGGGGAAAGCCAAGTCACATATAAAAGCAGGCCCATTCAACCAACACCTGACTCATCACTGGAAGCCAGAAGAGCCTGAATGAATGTTCCACCATAACTGAGAAACCATAAATACCAGCTCAGACTACTATTCAGCAAAACTATCAATCAACAAGAATAAAGAAAGAAAAACTTTTCAGAATAAAAGCAAATTTAAGCAATTTCTGTCCATTCATCCATCTCTACAAAACAATCTAGAAGGAAAACTTTGAAAATAAGGTTAACTATAGCCAAGAGGACACAAGGAATAAATAATCCAGTACAAATAATGAAAAAAAAAAAATGGGCAAGGGAGACCTACACTAAAACAAAGCCTTAAGATAAAAGGATGGAAAACTGTATCTCATGCAAATGGAACCAAGTTGATGCTTTGACATAGAATAAAACAGACTTCAAAATAAAACTAAAGAGAAGACATAGGGAAGAACACTACATAGTCACTCAAAGAAAAACCACTATGAGGATATAACAATTCTAAGCATTTATATACCTAATACAAGGATACTTATTCATAAATGAATAAAATTCATAAATGAATAAATTTCATAAATGAAACACTACTGTAACTAAAGTTCCATATTGATCCAAATTTCCATTGAAGATGAAAATTCTGAACTTAAATAATTTCATTAATCAAAGAGATACAAATGTTATTCACACAACATTCTACTCAGACACTAAAGAATACACTTTCTACTCAGTAGCCTATGGAACATTCTCCAAAACTGACCATATTTAAAGACACTAAGCAAGTCTCAAAAGATATGAGAAAATAACATCCTGTGTCCTTTCTGACCACCAAGGATTAAAGCTGGATATCAACAACAATGAAAATGGTAAAAAGTATACAAACTCATGCAGGCTAAAAAATTAGTACTAAAATAAAAGTACAACTACAGAATGTAGTGAAGGCAATTTTAAGAGGCACTTTGATAGTAATAAATTACTATATCAAAAAATTGGAGAAACATCATATTAATGACATAATGACACACACAGAAACTCTACAAAAACAAGAAAAAATAATATCCAATAACAATAGATGGGGAGAAATAAGAAAACCGAAGACTAAAGTCAATAAAATGAAAAAAAATCGTAGGGAAAATAAACAAGGTTAACAAACCTTTATCAAAATTAACCAAAAGAAAGAGAAAAGCCAGAAATTAATAAAATTAGTAAAGGTATACATTACCACAGATAGCAAGGAAATTCAGGAAAAACACAAGAACATCCTTAAAAATCAGTATTTCACCAAACTAGAAAACCTAAAAGTAGATAGATTTCTTCATATATATGAACTAGAAAAGTTAAATTATTATGAAATAAGCTATTTAAACAGACCTATAAACCTGAGTGAAATATAAGTAGTAAATTAAAATCCCCCAATTAAAAGGGATGGGGGTGGATTCAACACAGAATTCTACCAGACCTACAAAGAAGAATTAATGCCAATATTCCTCAATATAGTACACAAAATAAAAATGAAAAAACATTGCCCAATTTGTTTATGAGGCCACGGTTAACCAGATGATGTCTAAAGTATATAAAAACCCAACAAAGAGAGAGATTATAGACCAATATCCCTTATAAATGTAGATACAAAATTTCTCAATAGAATAATTGAAAACTGAATATAACATTATCAAACACCATCAAAAATATAACATATAAAAAAGATTGGGGGAAAAACAAAAAAAAATAAATGTTTTAAGATCATACATCATCATCAAGTAGGCTTCACCACACAGATGTAGGGATGGCTCACTGTATCATGATCATCTCATTAGATGCAGAAAAGACATTTAACAAAACTCAACAACCCTTTATGATAAAAGTCCTAGAGAGATTAGGGATACAAGGGACATACCATCCCATAATAAAGGCAGTTTACAACAAACCTACAGCCAATATCAATCTAAATGAAGATAAACTCAATGCAATTCCACTAAAATCAGAAACAAGAAAAAGTTGCTCAATCTCTCTCTCTCTCTACTCAGTATAGTACTTAAAGTCTTTGCTAGGGCAATAAGGCAACTTAAGGAGATCAAGAGAATACAAATAGGAAAAGAAGAATACAAAATATCCTTATTTGCAGATGATATGATTTTATGCATAAAGAACCTGAAAAACTCCATCCAGAAATACCTACAGCTAATAACATGTTTAGTAAAGAAGCCAGATACAAAATTAATACAGAAAAATCAGTAGCTTTTCTGAATAAAAATGGCAACCATACTAAGAAAGACTCAGAAAAAGTACCTCCCTCAGTAGCTTCAAAACTTTTTTAAAAATAAATTTAATCAAACAAATGATAGGATGCTATAGCAAAAAAATAAAAAAAAGAAAGAAAGAAAGAAAAAAGAAAAAAAGCCTTTAAGACATTTAAGAAGAAATGGAAGAAGACACTAGAAGATGGAATGCCATTTCAAAGATCAGTAGGATTAATATTGTAAATGCTCATCCTACCAAAAGAAATTTACATATTCAATGCAATCTGTATTAAAATTCAAGCACAATTCTTTACAGAAATTGAAAAAACAATCTTCAGCTTCTTATGAAAACACAAACAAACAAATAAAAATAAGAACAATTTGAGAGATTAGTATCCCAGGTTTCAAATTGTATTATAGAGGTATAGTAATGAAGACAACGGTATTAGAAAGGGGAAGCTGGGAATACTCAAGAAACAATTCACAGACCGTATGAAGCTCAATAAGAAGGAAAACCAAAGTGTGGGTGCTTCAGTCCTTCTTAGAAGGGGGGACAAAATACTCATGAGAACAAATTCAAAAACAAAGTTTGGAGCAGAGACTGAAGGAAAGGCCATCCAGAGACTGCACCACCTGAGCATTCACAACATATATACAGTCACCAAACCCAGACACTATTGTATATGTCAAGAAGTGCATACTGACAAAAGCTAGATATAGCTTGACAAATACATAGGCAGATGCTCACAGCCAACCATTGGACTGAGCACGGAGTCCCCAATGGAGGAGTTAGAGAAAGGACTGAAGGAACTGAAGCGGTTTGTAACCCCATAGGAAGAACAACAATATCAACCAATAAGGCTCCTCAGAGCTCCTAGGGGCTGAACCACCAACCAAGGAGTACACATAGAGGAACCCATGGCTCCAGCCACATATGTATCAGAGGATGATCTTGTTGGGAATCAACAGGAGGAGAGGCCCTTGGTCTTGTGAAGGCTTGACGCTCCAGTGTAGGGGTATGCGAAAGTGGGGAGGCGGGAGTAGGTGAGTGGGTTGGTGGGAGAACACCCTCATAGAAGCAGGGGGGATGGGATAGGGGGATTCCAGGAGAGAAACCTGGAAAGGGGATAAAATTTGAAATGTAAGTAAAGAAAATATCCAATAAAAAAAAAAGAAAAGAAAAAAGAAAGGGGAAATTTGTTCAAATGAATCAAATTGAATCCCCAAACATAACCCTATACCTATGGACACGCAACTTTTTTTTTTTTTTTCCAAAGAAGCCACAGTGCCGGGCAGTGGTCGCCTACGCCTTTAATCCCAGCACTTGGGAGGCAGAGGCAGGTGGATTTCTGAGTTTGAGGCCAGCCTGGTCTACAGAGTGAGTTCCAGGACAGCCAGGGCTACACAGAGAAATCCTGTCTCGAAAAAAACAAAAAAGAAAGAAAGAAAGAAAGAAAGAAAGAAAGAAAGAAAGAAAGAAGGAAGGAAGGAAGGAAGGAAGGAAGGAAGGAAGGAAGGAAGGAAGAAAGAAAGAAAGAAAGAAAGGAAGGAGAAAGGAGAAAGAAGAAAGGAAAGGAAAGAAAAAAGAAGCCACAGTAACACTGGAGATAAAAGAGCATCTTCAATAAATAGTACTGGTCAAATAAAATAGCCACATGTAGAAAAATGACCATAGATCTATAACCCTGCATAAGACTCAATCCAAACATATCAAGAACCTTAACATAAGATCGGATACTAGGAATCTGGTAGAATAAAAGGTAGAAAAGAAGATTGAACTCTTTGAAAATAATTTTATGAACAGAACTCCAAAAGCACAAGCATTAAGACCAATAATTGATAAATGAGAGCTCATAAAGCTGAAAAGCTTTTGTACAGAAAAAAACACCATCATATGAGCAAAGTGGCTACCTACAAAATGGAAAAACAAAATCGTTACCAATTATATGTTAGATAGCTGATTAGTACCCAGAATACAGAAAAAATTTAAAAGCTGAGAATAAGAAAAACATGTTAAATACAGGTTTCAGAATTATTTCTTGTCATGCATAACATTAACTACTTGCATTTTCTGTCTTTCTCAGTACCTTTTATTACATAGATCAAGTAGTAAATTACAACATTTTTTTCAAAGACAAAACTAATGGAAACTTGATTTTATTACATACGTACTTTTCTCCTTTTGCTTTTCTTTTTTCATTAATGTATGTATCCACCTTTTTTTTTTTTTTGCTTTTATACCATTTTAATTACATGCAGGTATTAAGGTCAGTTCTAGGTTGAGGGTCTAGCAATACAATAGATGCAAATAGTCAAGGAACAAGCAATACAATAAACACAAATAGTCAAAGAAAAGCAAGGCATTAAACCCAATTACTTGAACACTCCCATGATAACTGTTTCTAAGGGGTTATCAGGATGACTAAAGTATCTGAGCCTACTTCCCTGCCCTAGTGCAAGGTTGTTTTCACGTCTGAAGCCTACTTCCTTGTTCTAGCCTAAAATTTAGAATCCTGTCTGAAATTATTTCTTTGTTCTAGCCTAAGATTTAGATTCCTACCTGAGATTGCTTCTTTGTTCTAGCCTAATATCAGATTCCTGCCTGAAGCCTACTTCTTTGTCCTTGGCCAATGTCATATTCCTGACAAAGAGCCCATTTTCTTGTCATTGGCTCATGTCAGATTCTTGCTAAGCAGCCCAAAGGCTCTCTGCCTCTACATTTTTTTTTTACTTCATTAATAAGACTGAGCCTGTCTTAGGTTGTTCTGACAAGAATGCCTTCCTTACCCATCATGGAATATGCATTATCAAAAGCAATGCACTTCTATCTTAGATTGGTAAGGCTCTGATATACGTACTTTTTATTTCACTTATTTTCATACTTTAATTATTCCCTTCCTTGTGCCATCTTCAGACTTCTTTTTTTCTAGTTTCCTGGATTAAATACTTAGGTCAGAATTTTTAGATAGTGCAAGGCACATGTATAAACTCATGGTGCTGTGACAGCATAATACAAGACCTATGACACTTAAGCTAGATCAAACCCTAGTGTGTATAAAGTCTATAACCCTGGAGTTATTGACATTTGATAGCTGCTGGGAGAGTCAGTTTTCCCTAAGAATCACCCTTGATGTGTTAACCATTCTCCACTGAAAGTCCAGACATTCAATAATATATGGACAACACAATTTGGACTTGACAAAAACGAAGAAGAAGAAAGATGAAGAGGTAGAGGTGGAGGTGGAGGAGGAGGAGGAGGAGGAGGAGGAGGAGGAGGAGGAGGAGGAAGAGGAGGAGGGAGATAAGAAGGGAAGGAAGGAGGAAGGAAAGAAAGAAAAAAGACAAATTTCAGAGGGTACGAAATGGAGTAGTGCATATGGGAGAAGTTGGGAAAAGGAGTATGAATATGATCAAACACATTAAGATTCTCAATGAACTAAAAAAATATATAGACAAATAGTTTTCCCAAAAGACTGATGATCTACCTCCAATCCCTGAGATCAACAGAACTCTGAAAAGTTGTCCTCTGAACTACACACACATCTCCCAACATGAAATTAAATATAGTTTAAAGATTAATTAATTAATTAATTCCTGATCTTCACATTTTCAAAAATCATAGCCCCAACCTGATTGTTGTTCAATACCTATGGGCAGGTGCTTTGTTTTATGATCTATAGAACTGTTGATAGCAGTCTAAAGGCAGGAGTCTGTTCCTGTTCCACATACAATGATGAAAGCATAATAGGGAACTATTTTATATTTTGTTATCTAAAAATTCAGCATTATCATTGAAAACGAGAAGATCATACAGTGAGTGTGAATTAGAGTGAAGGATGGAAGTCTGTGGATAGATAACTGAGCAAAACAAAAAGGGGCTTGTGACAAACCATGAAACTATTCCATAAACTTTGTCTTGGGAACACAAAAAGTGATCTCTGATGAACACAGAAAGGTGATCATATGAGATGGAGTGGCAATGATGGACTGGAAGGGTGTTGTCCTGACTGGGATTTTATCAACTTGACACAAGCTGGAAAAAACTCAATTGAGAAAACTTCATAAGTTTGCATTAAGGCAAGACTATAGAAAATTTTCTTAGTTAATAATAAGTAAGGTCCAGATCACTGTAGGTAGTATTACCCTTGCAGAGGTGGTCTTAGCTTGTATAAGAAAGCAAATAGAACAAGCTACAGGGAGCAAGCCAATCAGCAGCACCTCTCCATGGTCTCTGCTTCAGTTCCTGCGACAAGGGTCCTGCCTTGGTTTTCCTCAAAAGACTGTAACCTGGAATAGGTGAGCCAAATAAACCATTCCCTCCTCAAGTTGCTTTTGGTTATGCTTTTTTTATGGAAACAACAGAAAACTAAATAAGACAGACACTTAAATGTAAATCTGCCTGCATCAAAAGCTAGTAACTGAAAATTAGCAGTGAATCACTACCTATGGTTTGGTTGAATCTTTCAAAGTCTTTAGTCAGTATCTAAACAAAGGTGGAACAAACAGCATGCTGGCCAAATCCATATTCAGCATCTTAGAGGTTAAAAATATTGGGGTGCATATCCTAAATTCCTGCTCATGAGTACACAAAAGGTAAGCTAGAAATTCCTCCTTATTGTTGTGCCCTCTGCTTTGTAAAAAGCCAAGGGATCTCTCCAGAATAAGCACCACTACTTTTCTCTCAATCCGGTGTCATTTGACATGTAATTATTCTCAATGGCTGTCTTAGTTTGTAATTTTTTCATATTTGCAATCTTCTCTGTGTCTTTATAGATGTTTTTAAAAGAAATCAAGGGACAATACACTGAAGAGTTCCAATCAGTTGCTCTACTCAAATTGTCTGACTGGAATCATTGTGTTAATTTCAAAGGCTACTCATTTTTTTAATTTCCCTAACCCTTCTATTTCATATTTTCTTTTAAAGGTTTATACAATAGCTTTGTCTTTAAATTTTCTCTGAAATTTGAAATATATTAAAATATACTTTTTTAAAAAAAGGAGATAGGACTTTATATGAGCAATGAATATAAAATACATAAGACTGGTAGCTGAAGAAAGGCTCAGTGGTAAAATGCTTGCCACCAAATGTGATGACTGAAGTTCAGATCCCAGCATAGGCTTGGCGTGACCTACTGTAATCATAGCAATCAGGACATAGACAGTGGATCCCAGGTTAAATAAGCTGTCTATCTAGACAATCTGGAACCAGGTTCAGCAAGCAACCATGCATGCTTAGACAGAGAAATGGCTCAACTATTAAGAGCACTAGCTGCCAGATTAAGTTCTTGCAACCACAGTGTGGCTCACAACCATCCATATAACTCCAGTTCCAGGAGGTCTGATTTCCTTTTCTGTCCTCTGTGTACATCAAGTGATGAATACATATATATGCAGACAAAACACACACCCACACATACACAATTAAAAATGTTTGAGAAAGAGAGAGAGACCCTTCCTCAGTATAAGGTAAGAATAGTAGAGGCAAACACCCAACCTCAACCTCTACAAACACATGAACATACATGTACCAAGAACACTTATACACACAAGAAAAGGCATATGCACAGATATATACTAGACACACACATGTAAATATGCATATATCTGAATAACTTTAATAAGAAATATAAATAAATCTGAATTAAAATAAATGGAGGCTGAATACAGACTTATATAATGTATTAGGCTTATTTCCAAAGGCTAAAAATACTAATAGTTTCTAAATTAGTTTGTATCCTCTGGATAGTACTATTCCTTCAATGATGAACAGTGATGTAGAAACATATGCTAAATAACCCCTTTCCTCCACAAGTTACTTTGGTCTTGGTGTTTCATCATAGCAACCATAACCATAAGACAACCAGTAAAATAAAATCACCTATAGAGGTTAAAGAACACTACTTTTATCAGCTTATCTCGAGGAACTTACAACATAGTATGAATGAATGGGAGGGGAGTCTCAGAGCTTCAAAAATTCTCAAAGCTGAAAAACACCAGGAAGTTGCAAATGTTAAAAGTATAGCTAGCATAAGGAAGAGGCAAATTTATCCCATACCTGAGTTATGTATGTATTTAACATGCCTTGAGACTAAATGGGAACTTAAGGCAAGGGAGAAAGTCTAAGGGGAAAATATTATTTCCATTCCATTATTAATAAATAAATATATTTATTATTTATAATAATATAATATATATTATAAATATATTTTATTATAATATAAATAAAATATTATAATATAAATATATTATAAATATATATAAATATAAATAATTATATTTATTAGTCTTAATTCAAAACAGGGGATGGGTGGGAAAGGGCAGCTGGAAATGATGAGATGAGAGGGGAAGCTGATTGTAGGTCTTATACAGTTCCATTCCATGGGATCAAAGTTGAGCTTTGGTAGGAAGCCACTGCTCCAGAACAGAACTGGTGGGAAATGCTGGAAGTCAACGTGCTTAATTCAGATTACATGACACACAGGGGAGCACAGACTTCAAAATGCCATAGACCTACAGAGCATTAAAGATGAGATGTCGTTATAAGGAGACATGCTTTTGCTTTGGAATCTTCTTTTAAAAATTGTACATGCTCACTCCTGCTTCAGTAGGAAGCCTAGTCATGACACACAGACAGTTATTAGATTCATCTATAGTTCCTGGCCTTCCTGACTCAGCCATACACTTGTGTCTGAGACTTTATTATAATAACTCACTCTACCACCAATGTAGCCAGTAATAAAAGTCTTTTTTTAAAGCAGAGTATTTGTTTCTGTTGTTGTTTTCACTGTGTTTAGGTATTAATTTTAGCTACTGCATCAAGTATAAGAGAATTGAGTCAGTAAATGGGTGTCAAGATTAGAGTCTTTCCATGCCAGCTGAATCTTTGATGATATGAAGTTAACACTGATATATTGCTTTAAAAATAAAATGAAATAATTTGCCTAGAATTATTTTCAAATGCTAAAGAATAAGCAAATAAAAGACAATGGCATTAATAATTATTTATTTTAATCTTGAAAGAATTATCAGGCCAAATAAGAGGATAAAAGCAAGCAGTCTTTTAACTGTTCATATTATTGACTATTGAACTGAACCTGTTTATCAACTGTATTTTGGGTAAATAATGGCCCTTTATTCTGAATGAATGAGAACATGGGACTGAGTAACTACCTTGCATATATACCTGGCTCTTCTTCCAGAGGTCCTGAGTTCAATTTCCAGCAAGCACATGGTAGCTCACAACCATCTGTAGTGAGATCTGATGCCCTCATCTGGTGTGTCTGAAGACAGCTACAGTGTACTCATACAAATACAATAAATAAATATAAAAGTAAATCTAATACTCCATCCTCATTTACCTAATAGCTTATATTACTCCATGCCCTCTTTTTCTTTTCAACCCCCTTCTTTTTACCTAAGAAAGAAGGATAGAGAAGAGGAAACAAAAGATAGAGATCTCTAAGTTTTCTATTTATTTCCCCCCTGTCCAAAACTACAATGTTTGCAAATCATCCCTTAAAATAATAAATCTATAATTCATAAAATAACCAAAACCAGGGATTGGGATGATAATTTTCCATGACTGCTTTCTGCTGAATTGAGGCAAAGAATTCCTCTGTGGTTTTTTTCCCCTTTTTAAAGGGGGAGGGAGGCTTTGCATTATTGTTATAATTTTGTTCAATTTATATCTTTGAAAAAAGAGCCTTTTATTAAACTAAAGGGTCGGGGGGGGGGGGATTGTTGAGGTTTTGTCTTTTAGTGTTCATTGTAATGCTAAGCGCTAGCCTCCACATCTGTGGTCTGCATGTACCCTCTGGGGCCCTGTCCTCAAGTTAACTAGGATTGGTAAATAAAGATGCCTGCAGCCAATAGCTGGGCAGAGGGTGGGGTAGGTTTCCTGGGCTTGAGACCACTAGGAAGAGTGAGATAGATAGAAGCCACTGCTATCTATCTGGATAGAAGAATGTGCAGGAGAGATGAAAGGAAAGCTGCCATTATTTAGCTGAGCCATAAAACATGGCCAAGTGGGCTGACCAATTGGAGCTAGTAGTAACCCAGATGAAACATGGTAAGTAATAATGGGGTTATGAATACAAAGGTGGATTTTTAACAGCATGGGGGGTAGGCAGTTGCCCAGGTATATTAAAATATATTTTTTAAAAAATTAATTAAAAAAAAACTTGCAAGAACCATTGACACTTTGCTCAGAAGCAAGAGCATGCCTTTAAGTCTTTATTAATTCAAGAAATGATTATATAAATGAATCTACTCCAAAAGAATAAATAATAAAATCTAAAGAAAAGATTTAAGAGTTATAGTTCTTATATTAATGAGTGAACAAATTTCCATTTAATATAATCAAGAAAGTACAAAAGAACAAGAACAATAAAAACTACAAAATACTATTTATAAGAGTGAATTATATTTTAATCCCAGCACTTGGAAGACAGAGGCAGGTGGATCTCTATGAGTTCAAGGCCAGCATGGTCTACATAGTGAGTTTCAGGACAGCCAAAACTATATAGTAAAACTTTTGTCTCATAAAACAAAACAACAACAAAAAGGTGAGATTTTTATAGGAAAATCTAGAAAATAATTTTAAAATATTGACTTTAAAATATATCTGTATAAATTTCTGATAAAGTAAAGAAATTTTAAGGAAAAAGGAGTGACAGCAATATTTATGTATGATTAATGGTTATCCCAGTCTTCTAGTAGTTGCTTGCTAGGAACCTGCTTGCATTCTCCAGCAAAGCTCCATCTCAATCTAGTCATCCTGTAGCAGCTTTGCAGAAATGATATCTTGCTTTGGCACTTCTAGATCCCAGACTCATCCCCACTGGGGTTCCTATAGCCCAGTTACTTGGTGTGGAGACACAGGTAAGAAACCTGCATATATCAACAACACCCCCTGCCCTCAATCCTTGTCACACTGCAAGGGCCTGACATTCCTTTGAGACTCTCTAGGCTGCAGACATCTCCTTATGAGGAATCTCTAGACAAACACACTTAGCATAGAGACCTAGACCATCCACTCTCTTCAGGACCCAGCAGAACACTGCCAGCTATTTGGCTAGGAAGTTTCCACTGCTCTATCCAGCCCTAAGAACCAAGACCAGTCCTCACTGGCAGTGGGAACTTGTTCCAAGCTCCTTGACCCAACCTCCAAAGGCACCAGATACAAACACTGCTATGAATTAGCCCCCTCCTAAACACTCTAAACACTCCCACTGAAAAAAGAAAGATTATCTGAACAACAAAAGAAAGAAAAAATATCAACCAATTTAAAAAAAAAAAAGCCTCCAGGTACTCAAATCCCAACACATAACAACATGAAATGTCAAAATAACATCTCCATCAAAACATATGAACCAAAGAAACAGCTCTAATGAAAATAATGCAAAACTCCCAAATATAGAATTCAAAAGAATGATTATAATTATGTTCAAAAACTCAAACAAGTTAAAGAAATTAATAAAATTAGGACGTGAACCCAAAACATGAATACAGAGTTTGTGATTTTGAGAAAACCCAAACTGAATGGTGTAATGAAAAAGTCACTCAGTCAAGTTAAAAACAGAGTAAAAAAAAAACTTCACTAAGAGAAAGAATCATGTCAAAAACAAAGAGTTAGATGGAAAATAAAATGGAAGAACTAGATCACTCAGTAAAAGTCAATGAGAAGTTTAAAAAAATATATAAATAGAACATGGGAGAGTCTGGCAACACATGAAAAGACCTGAGTTCTGAATTGTAGACATAGGAAAACACAACACTGAAGGACTAGACAGTGAGTATCTCAAGTAAAATAATAGAGAAAAAATAGACAAACCTAGAGAAAGAGATACCCACCTGGTTACAAAAGGCCTACAAAATGCCAAATACACAAGACCAGAAAAGGTATTCTCAATGACACATTATAGAGGATAAAGTAAATATGGAGAATTTTTTTTAAAGTGAGGCCTATCAGAATAACAGAGGATTACTTCACATAAATTCCTAAAGCCAAAAGGTCCTATAAAAATGTTAGACAAGTCTTGAAAGACTACAGCTGTCAACCCAGACTATTATGTGCAGTAAAATTATCTTTAAAGTTAAAGAGAAGATGGCTGGAAAGATGACTCAGCAGCTAAGACCACTGGTTATTGTTCCAGACAACCTAGGATACATTTCCAGAACCCACATGGTGACTTATAACCATCTGTAACTAGAGTCCTACGACAGTGGTTTTCAACATTCTTAATGCTGTGACCCTTTAACACAGTTGCTCATGTTATGGTGACCCCCTAACCATAAAATTATTTTTGATTCTACTTCAAAACTTTAATTTTGCTACTGTTATAAATTGTAATGTAAATACCTGTGTTTTCCAATGGTCTTAAATGACTCTTGTGAAAGGGTCATTTAACTTCAAAGGGGTCAGGACCCACAGGTTGAGAATGATTATTCTAGGGTATCTGAAGCCCTTTTCATGCCTCCATGTGGTAAGATCAGTTGTGTATATGATGTATAGACTTTCATTCAGGCAAAATACCTATTCACTAAAATAATAAAATAATAATAATAACTTGAAAGAGAAATGAAAACGCTCCATCATAAAAAAACAGATTAAATGAATAAGTATAAAGTCAGTTCCATAGAAGATACTAGAGAGAATATTTCAATGTTAAAATAAAACTAAGTAGATAAACACCTACAAGAGATCACAATTAAAAAAAAATAATATCAAGAGAGGTAATCAAATGAGACATGAGAAAAGGCCACAAAATCAACAAAATGACAGAAATTAATACACATCTTTCAATGATAACTCTACATATTAATAATCTTGCTTCCCCAATAAAAGATTTTATAAGCTAACAGACTGGATTACAAAACAGGATCCACATATTTCCTACCTTCAAGAAAGAGACCTCACCATCAATGATATACACTACTTTAGAGCTAAAAGGGTAAAAAATAGGTCTTCCTAGTAAATGGAACAATGAAAGAAGAAAATATAGCTATTCTAATATCTGACAAAAAAAGATATCAAGACAAAATTAGTCAAAAGAAATAAGGATGTTTTATAGGCATTGAAAAAATTCATTAATAGTTATAATCCTAATTGTAAGTACACCAGACACTAAAGCACCAAATCTTATACAAATGAACACTTTTAGAGCTAAAAATACAGATTGGCCATAACACAGTGATCTTGGATGACTTTGATATCTCATTCTCACTCTATGTCACATCATCTATGAAAAAAAAAGACAAAATCTGGAGATAAGTGACATCAGAAACTAAATGGACCTACAGAAGGTTCTACCCAAACACTGAAGAACACATGCTATTCTCAGTGTCCTATAGAACTTTTCCAAAATAGGCTGCATAATAGATCCAAAAGCAAATCTCAACAAATAAGGGAAAATTGAAATCACAACCTTCATTCTTTCTGATTACAAAGGATTAGGCTGGACATCAGTAACAATGAAAATGATAGGAAGTACAAAAATCCTTGGAAGCCAAACAACACACTACTGAATTACACTGGGTGAAGGAAGAAATAAAGAAGGAAGATTAAAAATTCCTAGAGGTTAATGAAGACAAAAACAAATATTCCAAAGTACAAAGGACATAATGAAGTCTGTCCTATTAGTAAAATTTATTAAATTAACTGCCTACACCCATAAAAAGTATAAGGTATCTCCAATAACTTAAAAATGTACCTGAAAACTTTGAGAAAACAAAAGCAAGCACAACCCCCCAAAACTGGCAGGACCTCTGTGTTCAAAAGCCACTCTAACAATGTAAATTGCTTCTTCCCTTTGCCATTCCTTTACCAACCTCCCAACCATCTGCCTAATTCCAGAAACATAGCCTGATAATGTGCTTTGTTCAAGAACCACTTTTTATTAGTTTGAAAAGAAAAGCAAAACTTACAGTGTAAGCCATTTCTTCCTATTCCCATTATCAATTTTCCTTTCCATTATATCTTCTCCATACCCACAGGCTTAGATCAATACCCACAGCCCAAGAACAAAGTTTGTCATGTGCTACCTTTCCTTGAGAAGTTGCTTATTTTCTTTGCCATCCTTCATTCAAATTTTTGGTATGTCTGAAATAGAAATGTTTAACAACTCAGTCATGTCACATGATGTTTTTCTGGAGCTGTCTTGTGAGAGAGCATGTGATGTTTTGCTGAAAACAGACACTTGAGAGGGTGTGATGTTTAGGAAGAATATAAATGGAACCCCACAAACAGTGAGTGATTGCTCTTGAACTGCAATGCCATGCAATGCTTCGCCAGTCTTTGCTGGTCTTTGCTGATCTTCAGTTTGTAGAGAGAAATGAGCGAAAGAACTTATCATGGTATTCTGGCTGATTCTGGCTACTTCCACTGACTCATGCCTATTCTCCAGAGCCTTCCCATTTCTGCTGGATAATGCTGCTTCTACTGATTCATGTTTGGTGTTTGCTATTGAATTGGACTACTGCTATCCTAAAAATGAAGAGTAGAATCACTCTCTCTACTTCTAAACAAGTCTACAACTCCTCCATTAGTCTTCTTTTCCCCTACCTCTGGTTGGTGGACTAGAGGAAGGTTGGAGCATTTAAGAACCCCAAATAAAGTAGGTTTTGAAAATCCTAAGCCAACACATGTTCATATCCACAAGGCTGGCTGAAGATACATGGCCTTCAAAGCCAGTTTATTCATAAGCCATCCTTGATTAATAAATTCACTTCTCTTCTTCTATCCTTCCCTGTACATACTATCATTTCTGTACCTACAGGACAGCTATAGATCCATGGATTGGGAGCCATCTTGGCTTGGGCCAGTTAAACAGCCCATACACTAGCTTTATCTGGAGTAGCTGGAGTCAAGAACTTCACATGAGCCACTCTTGCCTGGTAAGATGGAACAACCTAAGCCAGACAAGATTTTTTCAGATCATACACACAACCAAAGAAAGACATACACATGTCCAAGTCAAATTGCAAAACAAAAACAATATGAATAGTAAAGACAGCTTGTCTCTCATCAAACCCAGTAGTCCTATAGAAGTTATATTTAATAAGAATTACTTAGATGAACTTCAGAATGTTTAGTTCAAAAGAAAAGTCACAAATTAAATCAAAGAATTTAAGGAAAATATAACAAATAACTCACTGAACTCCAAGAGGGTAACAAAAAGAAACCTGAATGTTAGCCAATAAAATATAAATATGTGGTATATGAAAGTGATGAAGATAATTTAGGATTTGAATTCTGAATTCAATAAGAAGAAACAGTGAGCATAATATCAATTGAAATAAAGGAAATATTCAGTATCCTAATTAGAAACTCAGGGGGAACCTTGAAAATAGAGCAAGTCAAGTGGAAAATAGTAATTAGGACTTGACTATGAAGTAGAGGATCTGAACAAATAAACAAAAACTCTCTCTCTCTCTCTCTCTCTCTCTCTCTCTCTCTCTCTCTCTCTCTGTGTGTGTGTGTGTGTGTGTGTGTGTGTGTGTGTGTGTGTGTGTGTTGAGTTGCGGGGAAGGAACATGGGAGAAATGTAAAATAACACCAAAATATAGAATCTTCCAATTTCGGGCATAGATTAAGGGAAAAGAATTCAAGGTTAGTGGCATACACCAGATCTTCAATAAGGTCACAGAAGATAATATCTCAAATTAAGGAACAACATACTTGTAAATATGTAAGAAGCATACAGAATACCAAATAGTCAAGACCAGAAAAAAATTCTCTAATGTATATTATAGTTGAAGCAAAAAAATATGCAGAGCAATGAAAATATTAAAAGTAGCAAGAGAAAATACACAGGTTATATATAAAGAAAAACCTACCAACAGGTCATATATAAGGAAAGCCCATCAGAATAACTAGTGTCTCAGTGAAAACGTTGAAAGCCAGAAGAGCATGGAGCAATACTCTCCAAGTGGTAAAAGACCACAATTGCCAACATAGACTACTATACCCAGCAAAACTATCTGCCATAGTTGAAAAAGAAAGAAAATCTTTTCATGATTCACACACTAAAAGAACATATGTGGTTATGAGTATCCACCAGAGAAGACTGCTTGGCCGTGGGTCTAAGCCAATAGAAAGTCTTTATTAGCAAGCTGGAAACTACACTGAGTCTTCAGGATCCCAATGTAGCCCTGAGCCTTCCTCAGGATAAGCTTTTAAGCACAAAATCAATATTCTGGGTTGACATATTTGAGTTGATAAGAACAATTTAGCCAGAAGCAGAACAACAGAAGCCAAAAAGCAAAGCTAGTCCATGTAGTCTTAGGCTTTTATTGCTGTGAATAGATGACATGAGTTTAGCAACTATTATAAAGAAAAACACTTAATAGGGGCTAGCTTAAAGTTCAAAGGTTTAGTCCATTGTACTCACGGCAGGAAGTATGGTAGCACATAGACAAACATTGTGCTGGAAAGACAGCTAAGAGTTCCTCATCTGGATTCAAAGGCAACAGAGATAGTGACACACTTGTTCCAACAAGGCCACACCAACTCCCACAAAGCCACACCTCCTAATAGTTCTACTCCTTATGAGCTTTTGGGACCCATTTTCTTTCAAGCCGCAGCAGATACCTTTGCAGAATTATTGGCTTTGATTGGTTACATCTTAGTTTTTATTTTGGCAGGTTGTATTGTCTATTTGTTGACTTTGATGGCTTGAATGATAGGTACTTCAATCATAGAGTCAGTTGTGGTAAGGTTTAGGGGCATACTGAAGTCTGAGGGCCTGTTATGATACCCAGTTGAACACTCCTAAACAGATTCTTTGAAACAATGTTTTAGACTGAACAGGGGAATAAATACATGGAACAGATTTAGAAAAAAATACACGAAAGTATAATTAATGAAACCTAAATCACAACTAAGAACAAAAATCAGAAAAAAATGATTATAATGTACAAACACTTTTTAATAATAACTATAACTATTAATAGCCTCAATACTTCAATCAAAAAAGTATAAGCTAGTTGGATGGAATAAGAAAATTTGCCTATTGTCTATAATAAATCCATCTTGGAGTAGAGACTGAATGAATGGACAACCAAGGACTGGCCCAACTTGAGACCCATCCCATGGGCAAGAACTATTCCCTGACACTATTAATGACACTGCAATGCTTGCAAACAGGAGCCTAACATAACTGTCCTCTGAGAAGCTCCACACAGCAGCTGACTAAAACAGATACAGAGATACAAAGCCAAACACTAGACAGAGTTCTATGAGTCTTGTGAAAGAGTTGGGGAAAGGATTCTCAAAGGAGAAGGGGAAGAGAAAGGGGCTGTGAGAAGGGGAGAGAGGAAGGAGGGAAACTGCAATTGAAATGAAAAGTGAATAAATAAATGAATTAATAAAAAAAAAGAAATCCATCTTAGTTTTAAAGATAGGTATCACCTCAAAGTGAAAGAGTAGACAAAAGTATTCCAAGCAATTGAGATAAGGAACTAAGCGGGCATGGACTTGCTAATATCTAACAATATAAACTTCAAACTAAAGCTACCCATAATAGACAAGAAGGGTACATTATTCTAATCAATTGATTAATTAGCCAAAAAATACTACAATTTAAAGATGTACACACCAAACTCAGATGTACCCAATTTCATAACAAATATACAAATCAAATTAAATACATGAATTCACATAAATACAGTAATAGGTGATTTCAAACCCCACTTTCTCCAATAGATAGGTTATCTGAACAATAAGCAGAGAAACCACAGAAGTAAATGACATCTTACATCAAATGGACCTAACAGATAACTGCAAAATATTATACACAAACATCACAGAACACACATTCTACTCAACAGCACATAGAAATGTCTCTAAAATAGACCACGTCCTGGGCCACTAAATAAATCATTACAAATTCAGAGCAATTAAAATGCCTCTGTGTATCCTTTTTAAGTATAGTAACAAAACCCTAGTAAATATATAAATTGTTGAAGATTAAACAACCCACTACTGAATGATGGATGGGTCACTAAAGTAATCAAAATGTTGCTAAAACCAAATGAAAATGAAAACACAACAAAATTTTGAGGATACAATAAAATGATTATAAGAGAAAAGTTCCTGTCCCCAGGGACTTTTTTTTTTTTTTAAATTAAGAAGAGCACATAAACACACACAAAAAGACTTAATGATAAAACCCAAGAATTTTGAAAAACAAGAACAAACCAAACCCAAAGGCAGTTGATGAAAAACAAAAAGCAGAAATTAACAAAATAAAAACAAAGAGAATAATACAAAGAATCAATGAATTTAAAAATCTTGTTCTTTAAAAACATTAACAAGAGTGGCAAACCCTTGATTCAACTAACAAAAAGAAAAAGAGGATCAAAATTAACAAAATCAGAAATGAACAGAAAAACATTACAACAGATACCAAAGAAGTTCAGTTTTTCATTATAAGAGAACACTTAAAAAACTGTTCTTCGGTTCCTTACAGTCTAGCTGGTGCCCTGAACAGACCTTGGACACTAGCTCTGCACCCAGACATACAACACCAAGAGGAAACTCAACTCTTAGGTGCTCTAACATGCTCAGAATCACAGGATCTCAGGAGCTTGGTCACACCAGGATGTCAGGATCCCAGAGGAAGCTTGGCTCCACCAGGAGCTCTGATACACCCAAGATCTCAGGATCACAGGATCCCAGAATCACAAGATCACAGAGACAGCTAGATTTTGAGAAGTTCTGACACAAACAGGGATCATAAGGAGGGACAGGCTTCATTTAGAGACAGCAGGGCGCTAGAGATAACCAGATGGTGAAAGGCAAGCATAAGAACATAAGCAAAAGAAACCAAGGTTACTTGGCATCATCAGAACCCAGTTCTTCCACCATAGCAAGTCCTGGATACAACATCACACTGGAAAAGCAAGATCTGGATATAAAATCACTTCTCCTGAAGATGATAGATGACCTTAAGAAGGACATAAATAATTCCCTTTAAAAACTTACAGAACACAGGTAAACAAGTAGAAGCCCTTAAAGAAGAAATACAAAAATCCTTTAAATAATTACAGGAAAACACAACCAAACAGGTAAAGGAATTGAACAACACTATCCAAGATCTACTAATGAAAATAAAAATAAA
Organism: Arvicanthis niloticus; assembly: GCF_011762505.2. Taxonomy (NCBI): domain Eukaryota; kingdom Metazoa; phylum Chordata; class Mammalia; order Rodentia; family Muridae; genus Arvicanthis; species Arvicanthis niloticus. The sequence continues at coordinate 45,929,336 of NC_047665.1, read as the reverse complement.
AAAGAAATCACAAAGGGAGGCAACCATAAAGATAGAAAACCTAGGAAAGAGATCAGGAGTTATACATGCAGGCATCACCAACAGAGTACAAGAGATAGAAGAGAGAATACAAGGTGCAGAAGATTCCATATAAAACATTGAAACAACAGTCAAAGAAAATGCAAAAAGCAAAAAACTACTAACAGAAAACATCCAGAAAATACAGGAAACAATGAGAAAACGAAACCTAAGGATCATAGGTATAGAAGACAGTGAAGATTCCCAACCTAAAGGGCCAGTAAAAATCTTCAACAAAATTATAGAAAAGAACTTCCCTAACCTAAAGAAAGAGATGCCAGTGAACATACAGGAAACCTACAGGACTCCAGAAAGAATATTAAAAAGCAGTAAGGGGAAATGGTCAAGAAACATCTAAAGGCAGACCGATTAGAATTAAAACAGACTTCTGACCAGAGACTGTAAAAGCCAGAAGATCTTGGGCAGAGGATAAACAGACCCTAAGAGAACACAAATGCCAGTCCATGCTACTATATTCAGCAAAACTCTCAATTACCATAAATGGAAAAACCAAGATATTCCATGACAAAACCAAATTTACACAATATCTTTCTACAAATCCAGCCCTACAAAGGGTAATAGATGAAAAACTCCAACACAAGGAGGGAAACTACATTCTAGAAAAAGCAAGAAAGTAATCTTCTTTCAACAAACCCAAAGGAGGATAGCTACATAAGCATAATATTACCTCTAACAACAAAAATAACAGGAAGAAACAATCACTTTTCTTTAATATCTCTTAACATCGTTGGACTCAATTTCCCCAATGAAAAGACATAGACTAACAGACTGGATACAAAAAAGGAACCAGCATTTTGCTGCATACAGGAAACACACCTCAGTGACAAAGACTGACACTACCACAGAGTAAAGGCCTGGAAAATAAATTTTCAAGCAAAAGGTCCCAAGAAACAAGCTGGAGTACCCATTCTAGTATTGAATAAAATTGACTTACAACCAAAACTTATCAAAAAAGATAAGGAAGGACACTTCACACTCATCAAAGGAAAAATCTAGCAAGATAAACTCTCAATTCTGAACATCTTTGCTCCAAATGCAAGGGCACCCATACTCATAAAAGAAATTTTACCAAAGCTCAAAACACATATTGTTCTTCACACAATAAAAGTGGGAGAATTCAACACTCTACTCTCAGCAATGCACAGATCATAGAAACAGAAACTAAACAGAACACAGTGAAACTACAGAAGTTATGAACCAAATGGATTTAACAGATATTTATAGAACATTTCATCCTAAAACAAAATAATATGACTTCTTCTCAGCACCTCATAATACCTTCTCCAAAATTGACCATATAATTGGTCACAAAACAGGCCTCAACAGATGCAAAAAGATTGAAATAATCCCATGCATGCTATCAGATCACCACAGACTAAAGTTGGTCTTCAATTACAACAAAAACAACAGAAAGCCCACATACACATGGAAGCTGAACAACGCTCTACTCAATGATAGCTTGGTCAATGAAGAAATTAAGTAATTAAAGGCTTTTTAGAATTTTATGAAAATAAAGGCACATAATACCAAACTTATGGGATACAATGAAAGTAGTGCTAAAAAAAAAAAAACAAAACAAAAAAAAAAACAAAAAAAAAACTCATGGCTCTGATTTCTTCCAAAAGAAACTGGAGAGAACATACACTAGTAGTTTGATAGCACACCTGAACGATCTAGAACAAAGAGAAGCAAATACACTAAAGAGGAATAGATGCAGGAATATTCAAACTCTGGGCTGAAATCAACCAAGTAAAAACAAAAAAAAAAAAAACCATACAAAGAATCAATAAAACCAGGCGCTGGTTCGTTGAGAAAATGAACAAGGATAGACAAATCCTCAACCAGACTTACCAGAGAGCATAGAGACAGTATCCAAAATAACAAAATCAGAAATGAAAAGGGAGACATAACAACTGAAATCATTGTGTAAAATTTTCACAAACCAAATGAACATATCAAAATCATCATTTACCATGATCAAGTAGGCGTATCCCAGGAATGCAGGGATGGTTCAATATACAGAAATCCATAAATGTAATGCACTAAATAAACAAAATAAAAACCCCACATGATGATTTCATTAAATGATGAAAAATCATTTGACAAAATCCAACATCTCATCATGTTAGAAGTCTTGGAAAACACAGGAATTCAAGGCCCATACCTATACATAGTAAAAGCAATAAAGAGCAAACCAGTAGCCAACAGCAAACTAAGTGAAGAGAAACTTGGAGCAATCTTATTAAAATCAGAGACTAGACAGGGCTGACTGCCCACTCTCTCCCTGTCTATTCAATATAGTACTTGAAGTCATAGCTAGAGAAATTAGACAACAAAAGGAGGTCAAAGGGATACAAATTTGAAAGGAAGAAGTTAAGATATCACTATTTTCAGATGATATGATAGTATACTTAAGTGACCCCAAAAATTTCAGCAGAAAACTCCTACACCTGATAAACAACTTCAGCAAAGTGGCTGGATATAAAATTAACTCAAATAAATCTTCCTTCCCCTACTCAAAGGATAAACAGGCTGAGAAAGAAATTAGAGAAATTAGAGAAAATTTGTATGACAAGAACGTCAAGTCTCTGAAGAAAGAAATCGAAGAAGATCTCAGAAGATGGAAAGATCACTATGCCGATTGATTGGCAGGATTACTAAAGTAAAAATAGCCATCTTGCCAAAAACAGTCTACAGATTCTTTACAATTCCCATCAAAATTCCAACTCAATTCTTCACGGAGTTAGAAAGAGCAATTCTCAAATTCATTTGGAATAACAAAAAAACTCAATTGAAAAAAATATTTTCAACAATAAAAGTACTTCTGGGAGAGTTACCATCCCTGACCTCAAGCTGTTTTACAGAACAATAGTGATAAAAACAAAAACCTGTATGATATTGGTACAGAGACAGGCATGTAGATTAATAGAATAGAATTGAAGACCCAGAAATGAACCCACATACCTGTGGTCACTTGATCTTTGACTAAGGAGCTAAAACCATTCAGTGAATAAAAGACAGCATTTTCAACAAATGGTGCTGGTTCAACTTTCAGTCAGCATGTAAAAAATGCAAATTGACCTATTCTTATCTCCTTGTACAAAGCTTAAGTCCAAGTGGATCCAGGACCTCCACATAAAACCAGATACACTGAAACTAATAGAAGGGAAAGTAGGGAAGAGCCTTGAACACATATGCATAGGGGTAAATTTTCTGAACAGAACACCAATGGCTTATGCTCTAAGATCAAGAATCAACAAATAGGACCTCATAAAATTGAAAAACTTCCGTAAGGCAAAGGACACTGTCAATAGTACAAAATAGCAACCACCAGATTAGAAAAAGATCTTTACCAATCCTACATCTGATAGAGGGCTAATAGTTGATATATACAAAAAAACTCAAAAAGTTAGATCCAGAGAATCAAATAACCCTATTAAAAATGGGATATAGTGCTAAACAAAGAATTCTCAACTGAGGAATACCAAAAGACCTAGAAGCACCTAAAGAAATTTTCACCATCCTTAGTCATCAGGGAAATGCAAATCAAAACAAGCCAGAGGTACCACCTCACACCAGTCAGAATGGCTAAGATCAAAAACTCAGGTGATACCAGATGCTGGTGAGGATGTGGAGAAAGAGGAACACTCCTCCATTGTTGGTGGGATTGCAAGCTGGTACAACCACTCTGGAAATCAGTCTGGCGGTTCCTCAGAAAATTGGACATAGTATTACCTGAGGGCCCAGCTATACTACTCCTGGGGATATACCCAAAAGATGCTTCAACATATAACAAGGACTCATGCTCCACTATGTTCATAGCTGCCATATTTATAATAGCAAGAAGCTGAAAAGAACCTAGATGTCCTTCAACAGAGAAATGGACACAGAAAATGTGGTACGTTTACACAATGGAGTACTACTCAGCTATTAAAAACAAAGACTTCATGAAATTTGCAGGCAAATGGATGGAACTAGAAAATATCATCCTGAGTGAGATAATGCAATCAGAAAAGAACACACATGGTATTTACTCACTGATAAGCGGATGTTAGCCCCAAAGCTTGGAATACCCAATATACAATCCACAGACCACATGAAGCTCAAGAAAAAGGAAGACCAAAGTGTGGGTTCTTCGGTCCTTCTTAGAAAGTGGAACAAAATACTCACAGGAGCAAATATGGAGACAAAGTGTCATGCAGAGACTGAAGGAAAGACTATCCAAAGACTCCCCACCTGGCAATCTATCCCATATATAGTCACGAAACCCAGACATTATTGTGGATACCAAGAAGTGCATGGTGACAGGAGCCTGATATAGCTAAGCATCTCTGCCAGAGCCTGACAAATACAGAGGTGGATGCTCACAGCCCACCACTGGACTTAGCAGGAGGTCCTCAATGGGGTCCCCAATGGAGGAGTTAAAGAAAGGACTGAAGGAGCTGAGGGGTTTTGCAACACCACAAAAAGAACAATAATATCAACCAACCAGAACCCCCAGAGCTCCCAGGGACTAAACCATCAACCAAGGAGTACACATGGAGGGACCCATGGCTCCAGCTGCATATGTAGCGGAGGATAACCTTGTTGGGCATCAATAGGAGGAGAGGCCTTTGGTCCTGTGAAGGCTCAATGCCCCCATATATGGGAATTCGAGGGTGGGGAAGCAGAAGTGAGTGGGTGGAGGGGGGAATACCCTCATAGAAGCTGGGGGAAAGAGGATGGGATAGGGAGTTTGTGGGGAGGGAACTGGGAAAGAGGATAACATTTGAAATGTAAATTTTAAAAATTCAATGAAAAACAAAAATAAAAAAAAAACTGTTCTACACTAAGTTAAATAAATAAATAAATGACTAATTCTAAATTCAGTCACACCACCAAAATAATAACAACAAGAAGAGATCGACAACCTAACAGATCCATAACAATTGGAAAAGGCATAGTCACAAAAGGCCTACCAACTAAAAATGTTCCAGGGCCAGAAGGATTAATAGCAGAATCCTATGACACTTTCAGAGACGATCTACAGTCAACACTTTTTATATTATTTAAAATGTAGAAACAGAAGGAACATTTCCAAGATCCAATTATTAAGCTTGTATCACTCTAATATCAAAACCAGATAAAGACAAAACAAAAAAGTAAAGGACAAGCCAATACTATAGGTCAATATTTCTAATGAGCATACATTCAAAAATCTTCAATAAAATCCTTACAAACTGAATAGACACACATCAAAAGATTATCCACCATGACCAAGTTAAGTTTATCCCAAAGATGTAGGGATGGTTCAACATACGCTACTTAATAAATACAATACATTACAAATGTGGGCTGAAAGATAAAACTCACAAGGTCATCTCAATAGATTAAGAAAAAATCTTTTGATAAAATCCAACATGGCTTCATGAAAAAAGTCCTAGACAAAGTAGAACTGAAGGGGAAATCCCTCAACATAATAGCTGCATATGAGAAATTTACAGCCAACATTATCCTAAATGAACAAAAGCTTGAAGGAATCCCATTCACACCAGGAATGAGACAGGGCTGTTCGCTGTCTACATTCCTTTTCCGTACTGTGCTTGAAGCACTGCCTTGGAGCAACAAGGCTTTAAGGAAATAAAACAGATACAGCTAAGAAAAGAAGAAGCCAAACTAACCTTACTCACAGATTACATAAAAATTACCATGAGATCACAAACATGTTTACCAGAAAATATTATAGAAGTGATAAAAATTATCTTCAGCAGTGTGGCAGGATACAGAATCAACTTGGGAAAATTCATAGCTTTTCTAGACGCCAATAAAAGGCAGAGAAAGAAATCCCAAACATACTTTCATTCGTACTTCAACAAAAGATCTAGGGATAAATCAAACTAAAGTAGGGAAGACCTTGACAATGAAAAATTTAAGTCTGATGAAAGATAAAGACATCTCATGCTCATGAACTTGTGCTCATGAATTTATTGCTATGGTAGAACCATAGAAATAAAACAAAATGGTACTGGAACAAAAACAGATAGGTAGACCAATGGAAAACAATCAAAGACCCAAAAAAGAATACATGTAACTACAGCTATTTAATATTCAACAGAAATGCTAAAATATACAATAGAGAAAAGAGTGTACTTTTAACAAATGTAGGGGGAACACTGATACTTGAATGAGAAATGTCCCCACAGTCTCAGACATTTGAACACTTAGTTGCCAGTTGGTGGTGCTGTTTGGGAAGGTTTAGGAAGTATGACCTTGCTGGAAGAGCTATGCCATTGTGGAAGGCTTTGAGGTTCAAAAGCCAGGATCCAATCTTAATATGTACTTCAATTTCCTGCTTGTGGTTTGTGGTTGAGATGTAAGCTCTCAGGTTCCTGCTCTGCAGCTGTGTGGCTTGATCCCTGGCCTCCAGACTATGATGGATTTTTAATCCTCTTGAATCATAAGCCTAACAAAATTCTTTCTCATAAAAGTTGCCTCTGTCTTGATGTTTTATCACAAAGGAAAGGTGAAAGTGTTGGTAGTGGGGGTGTCTCACTATGTACCCTTTGTTGTTTACAAACTCTTTTTGCCAATATTGTTATAATAAAGATAGATACATCACATACACACACACACACACAATTATATATAGAACAATTGCTCTGATAAACACAGACAAATTCTTCAATAAAATGCCTCAGACTAAAGACCACATCAAAAGGATCAGGCACCATAATTAAGTTGGCTTTATTTCACAGATACGGGGTATAGGATTCTTCACTCTGATTTCAGGTTCTAGAAGACACCACACTTAAATAGTATTTGAAAACACTACTAAATGGATTCTTTACAAAGGTCACTTTAAGTAGATATGTATTCAGGGAATATGAGACCCCTGGAATTAACTACACACACAGTTTTTTATTCCTGTTAGGTCTAATAAGGAGAGGAACAGATGAGTAATACAAGAGCAGCCATGGTGTTCAGAGATCGTCCCTCACAAGCTTTGATGGAGAAACACAACCAGCCACAGCAAAAATAAAACTCTCAATATTACTGTTCTCTGAGTCCAGAAGCTGAAGTACAGGAGAAAGCCCACGAACCATTATATCAAGTTGAGCTTCTCAGAGAAGGACAGAGTGGTAAGGTATGCGACAGATGTAGAGAAAACAAAGAAACGGTACAGCAGCTCTCAAAGCATACGAACAAAGTATAAGAATTTAGATTCTTAGTATCTGTTGTATTTTTTAAAATGGTACCCTTCTAAGCCATTTTGTAGAAATGTCTGTTTTCCCCTTTAAAGCAACATCTGTCCATCTAGTCCAGTCTAGCCTTGAACTCATAATCCTCCTGCTTCAGCCTTCCAAGTGCTGGGATTAGAGGCATTCATCTCCAAGCTCAGAGTCCAATCTTCTCCTTTTCTGGTCTACTAGCTCCCAAAGGGTTGCTTGGCTGAGATATAGGCCTTGGGTGAGATACTTTATTATTTCAAGATGCTCTAAAGTTCTCATTCAAGTATGGCAGTACTCCCAGGCAATGCCCCGTTCCAACCTCCTGACCTGCAGCTCTTGCCATGTAAAATAAAAAACAGCTCTAAGCCTTCAGTATTTGTCTTGTAGCACAGTATGTCTGTACATTGTTAAGCAGCTGCCACACTTTCCTCCAGAGATTGCTCCATTTCAGGGCTGGATGAGGTAATGGGGATATTTAATCCAAGCTAAGCTTGTAAACGTGCTTTGGGAATCTTTGGAATGAAAAGAACTGTGCATACCCAAGAAGTTTGTTACTAATTACATAATGTATACCCAGAGTTGGAAAAAAATATCTATTTGGGCACCTTCCATCTGATTTAAAAAACTATTCCTTTGCATGGACAGATAAATCTAAAAATTGAAATATATCAAAACTAACTCAAGTGGCAAGTACTAATACAAAACTTTTAGATTATAACCAGACCTATAAGATGGGACTTTTGGTTATTACATAAGCACATTTGGGAGGGAAAAAAGGTTTAAAAAAAAACAAAAAAAGACAAAAAGGAAATGACTAGGGAGAAGGAAACAGTGGTAATGTGTTTGAGTCAGTTGATGAGTTATTTGGAAGTGTCAGATGGTTTCTTGGGATAGTGGTTTAAGTGTCACAGGAGTCCATGCAGTAAAAGGCCTGTCACAGAGCCATCTCCACAAAATAAATGCAACTTCATCCTCCCTCCAGGTTGTATCTTGGACTACAGCCAAGCATGACTCAATTAATTGAGGGAACTGAGGAGTTTGAAGACAGGAGAACTGAGGAAGGGCCAGGGCCATAAAGCCAGTCTTTTCATTTGTTGGCATCAGACAGGGGGTAGGCAGATTGACCCAGCTGCTGATGCTTGGAAAATGTCCAGCTCGCAGACAAGGTTTGGCATCCAAGAGAGAAGCCATAGAGCAGGCCAAGAGTTAATTTCAGATACTACCAGAAACATGGCAATGACAAACATGACTATCTGAGCAAGCAAGAGCTAAGACAGGTCCTCCAGCAAGGGCCATAGAACATGGTATTCAAAGTTCAATTGTGAAGTCTATGCAAGGGAAGCTGTCTGCAAGCCATTGGCTAGTGTATGAAGAAGGAAAACTGTAGAGAAAGATAGCTGAGGTCGGGGGAGTTAACCAGCAGCGATTCCAAAATTTCTAAATAAAATTTATTTGGAAAAGCATTCTGCACAGAGAGAAGTATTTCAAATTGTTTGCACAGAGGTGTGCAAAAGGATCATAAGATAATGTTTCCTACTTTTCAAAAATATAATAGGAGATAGGGAAATCTGTGTAAATTGTATTTACACAAAGAAGTATTACTCAGCTGTTTAAAAAAAATGACATCATGAAATTTTTCAGGCAAATGAATGGAACTATGAAAAAAAATCATCCTAAGTAAGCCAACCCAGACCTCTAAAGACAAACATGATAGGTACTCACTTTTAAGTGGATATGACCTGTAAACAATAATCACACTACAATCCACAGATCTGGACAGGCTAAGTAACAAGGAGGGCTCCAGATGGAACAATTGGATCTCTATGGGAAGGGGAAATAGAATAGTTTTTGCTTCCCGGTAGACTGGGGTGGGAATGAGAACATAAGAGATCAGGTTGGGGAGGGAGGGGTGAAGAAAAGAGTACAGGTAAAGACATGTGAAATAGGTGGGTGTTTCGAGGGTGATGTGGAGACCTAGTGCAGTGGAAACTTCCTGGAACCTATGAGGGTGACCCTACCAAAGACTTCTAATAATGGACAATTTGTACCTGACCTGGCCACCTTCTTTAACCAGACCAAGTTTCCAGTGGTGGGACTGGGACACCAACCCAGCCATAAAACCTTTGATTCCTCAACCTGTCCTGCCCGCAAGATACACTGGAACAATACTGACTCCAAGCTGTGGAAGTGATCAACCAATGACTGGCCTGACTTGAGCTCTAAGCCACGAGAGGAAGCCCATGCCTGACACTGCATGAAAGTCCAGGAACCAGAAGCCACATGGCTCAGAGACCTAGGATAGAACCAAACATGACTGGAAAAAGAAAAGTCAGAGTCTTCCTCTAAGAATTGATGGGAACAGATACAGAGACCCACAGCCAACCATTAAGCAGAGGTTGAAGGACCCCATAGAAGAGCAGAAGAAAGAATTGTAGGAGCCAAAGCGGTTGAGGATACCAGGAGAATATGGCCCACAGAATCAATTAATCAGGGCTCATAGGGTCTCACAGAGACTAAAGTGGCAATTAGACTCTGCATGAATATGTTTTAGATACTCTGCATACATGGTATGGGGTTTACCTTGGAGGTTTTGTGGGACTCCCAACAGTGAGGATGAGGGTGTCTCTGACTCTCTTGCCTGCTCTTGGGACCCTTTTTCTCCAAGTGGGTTGCTTCATCCAGACATGAGAGGAGGTGCCTAATCTTATTGTGCCTTGTTATGCTGTGTTTTGTTGCTATCCCTGGGAGGCCTGCTCTTTTCTAAAAGGAAATGAAGAAGCAGTGGGTCTGGGGGAGAGGAGAGGTGAAAGGGGACTGGCAAGAGGGGAAGATGTGGTTGAGATGTATTATGTGAGAGAAGAATAAAGGAAAAGATATAATAGGGGCTACAGAAATATATAATAGTGGCTCAGCTTAAAGTGGTTCTCAATTGGTGGGTTGTGACCCTTCTGGCAAACCTCTAGCTCCAAAAGCACTTATATTATGATTCATAATACAGCAAAACTAGTTATGAGGTAACAGTGAAATAATTCTATGCTTGGGGGTCACCACACCATTAGGAACTGAATTAAAGGGTTGCAGCATTAGACAAGTTGAGAACTACTGGGATCAGTAGTTACAAGTACTTCCTGCTTTTCAGAGGACCAGAGTTTGGTTCCCTACATCCATGTCAGGAGGCTCATAACTACATGTAATTCTAGCCAGGAGATCTGGTGCCCCCTTCTGGCTTTTATAGGCACTGAACACATGTACTGCCCATATATTCAAATGGACATATGAACATAAAATAAACAAAAATTTTTAAATGTAATAAGCATAGAGAAAATAAAACTAAATATTCTGTCTGTCTCTCTGTCTCACACACACACACACGCACATGCACATGCATGCACACACACACACACACACAGATTGTCTTCATAAAAAAAGCATATCCATTAGAATGGAAGCACAGAGGCTAGAGAGATGGCTTCTGTTCTAAGACCCAGGTTCAGTTCTTAGCACCCACGTCAGGTGAATCACAGCTCCCTGCATCTCCAGTTCCATAGGATCTGACCTTCTCTTCTTGCCTCTGTCATAAGTATATGGCAAACACACAGACACATAATATAATTTTTTTTTTTAAAGAATTGAAGTCCAATATTAGGGTGAACAAGCATGCAGCAAGATTGTTGTAGCGCCATGTGTAATTCAGCATACTAGGCTAGGCTAAGCACCAAAGGGTACCTTGGAAGGACCATTCCAATAATGCTCAAATTGTTGCAGTTGACTCCTGATAGTGATATTCTCACTTGGAGAACTGTCATCTTTGTACCATTCCCTTAGGCACAGCCTAAGTGCCTGGCCTCAGTTATAAGTTATAAGGACTCAGTGCTGTGTATTTAGTGAGTGATCAAAATGCCCAAAGTTATGGTTGAGCAGGATAATGCATTGGAAGCCTTCACAGCCAGTGTATCTCATCCACATTGTTCTTCTATTACTTTTCGGGAATTAATACCAGAAATAGAATTTTGCCCTGTCAATATTTTTTTTCCGGTCTCAGGTGGTTTGACTATAGGAAAGCCATTTGTTTTGTTGTTTCTAGACAAAGGACCTATATGCAATATTTTTATTTCCTTATAACATGTTAGTTCAGTTTCTTGAACTGTCATTTTGACTAGGATTTAAAAGTCATTGTTAAGAAATTAGAAAATGTCCATAGTAGATAGTTGGCAACATTGTCATTAACAGACTCATCTGGAAACTGTGTGTATCCATCAGGACTGTTTGTATATCTGGAGATAGTCATGGGTGCCTGAATCTCACAGTCAAAGATGGGATTCTATAGAATTGGAAAGGTACATAGTAACTTTAGGGTAATTGTTATAACCAGAGTCCTAAGGCAAGCCACCCAGTCCCAAACAATGGCTACTATAAATGAAAGCAGTTTCTAAGAGATCAGTAAATATACTTCCCCACCAGGGTGGGGGAACAGAAAAGAGAATTCAAATCCAATGATAACATATATCCTCTATTGTTCCATTTCAGAAACATGAAGTTCCCTATGTCACCACATCCAAGCCTAGCCTGATTAGCAAGCTCAGGTCCTAGTGAAATTATCCCATCTCAAAAACAAAACAAAGCAAAAAAAAAAAAAAATGTATGGCGGCATATGTTTTTAATCCTAGCATACAGGAGGCAGAGGCAGGTGGTTATCTGTGAGTTCAAGTGCCAACCTGGTCCTCGGAGACTGTCCCCCATCCTGATTGAGAACCCAGCACTGGAGACACAATACTCACCAATGGCTTGGTGACGACACTTAGTAAAGGCAACCCTAAACAAAGAGACTCTGGCCATATTGTGTGAATTTCAGGGATCTGAGAGTCAACTGAATTCATCATGATCTTAAGACAGATGTTTCCACTCAATTTTTCAGAGCCATAAATGGTAATCAACTTACAGCAAATCTTTATCTCAGACACAGCCACCTGGTTTCCTAGAGCAAAACAGCAGCATTTTAGCAGATCTCTGGGCGGAAAGCTTTGAGAAATGCAAAGAAATGGGATGCTTTGTAAATGCCAGTCATGGTAGGTGCTCAGAAAGGAAAAATGATTTAGATCAGAAAGATTGCAAGATACATTCTGTAATCAAGGACCTTAGGCCAAATGGGATTTGTGTATCAGGAGACTCTTAGAAGATAAAATTCAGACTCACTGAGCTCATGTTCACCACCAGACTTTAATGTATAAAAACCACCTGTGTAGTGCTGAAGAAATGGCTCAGTTAAGAGTGCTACTTGCCCTTTAAGAAGACCTGGGTTTGGTTCCTGGAACCCACATGATAGCTCATAACCATCCAGAACTCCAGTACCAGGGAACCCAATACCTCCTCAGGTACTGGGAGGTATTGAATGTAGTGCCTGACTGTAGTACGCATACATACACTCAGGCATACTCATAACATTAAGTGCATTTTTCTTTTTTAAAACTAACCTGCAGCCTTGTTAAAATGCAGATTCTGATTCAGTGGTGAGTCCTGAGCATGCATTTCTATGTGACCTCAGTGATTTTGATGTGCCAAATCCAAAGACAGACTAAGGTGCCACAGCCCTGATCTGGAGGGTCATTGCCCCAGAGACTTACTTTAAGGCTATGGAGAAATTTGGCCCTCCTCGGGTCACTTGGGGGACATTGACTAATCCACTGAAATGTAAACTAAATTTACATCCTCTCTCTCCCTCTCTGATGAGACTCTAGAGAAGCTCACATGTTGATTTGGGATAGTTTGCTATTGTGATTAAGTGAAAGAGATTCAACAAGATTTCAATGTGGAATAAAAATAATTCTCTTTCTGAGGAAATGTTTAATTCATGCTCTTCCAGTTGGTTTGTGGGGGTGAGGGTTAAAAGTTTAGATCCAAAAAAACTAGTCACTATTCTTTTTCTAGTCTAACAGTTATTCTGCATTTAGGCAGAAACTGGGCAAGCTTATCCATCAAATTCAGTTCTCAGCTCTTTCTGTGACAGTGTGTGATTCTGGACTCTAGTTAAAGTGTTGCCCTGCTTGAGACCCACTGAATCCAGGCCTGAACTGTTCATGGCAGCCTTGGTAAAACAACTGAGTAATCTACCAACTGGTCTGACCAGTGGGGAAAGCCAACTGAGGTAGGAATGGGTCTCAAACACCAGAGCTACAACAGTGACATACACCAGCCCATTTCCTAAAGTTTGGAACCACAACTGAGCATCAGGAACTTTCCCTCCAGCAATGACAAACCACAGTCCATTGTCTCCTCTACTGTGGACTTTTCTAACACCCAAGAATTGATACATATTTGTCTAGCCATTTTCTCCATGTTATCATGAAGAGGAAATTTATTCTAAAAACTTTTCTGGGACTTATGAAGGGGATATAGGATTCATCAGAAGCAAGCTAGTAGAACTACCCGGTAGCTCATTTCTCCATTGTCAACATAACTAATGCTTAAACCAGATTATTTGCAATTTCCATGGTATATTTAATAACTATTTTTTAAAAAGAGCTAAAGAACTTCCTAACCTTTGGTAGAGAATATCATTTTCATCTAATAGCATTCATAGTAAGGAGATTCTTCTGCCACCTGACTATTTCTTTGTATCAAGAATTCAAAAAGGAAAAAGGAAAGGAAAGGTCACAGCTCAATTGCCATGAACCCACTTCCAGTGTCACACCTGCTCGTGCACATCTTCTACAGCATGTCCCCTGTGGGCCCAGAACAAAATGACAAAACCATTACTGAGTCTCTCAGACAAGCCCTGGGGGGGAAAGGAAGCCAGCCTGATCTTGGTACTAATTGTTTCCAGGCATTCTTTTCAACCAATATAAATAAAATGTGTTTTCAAAATTCTATATATTTATATTTAAAATCTAGACTTAAACACTCAGAAAAAAACACAGGCTCAAATGGTTAATGGTTATCCGTATATATGTCTGAAATTATTAATGTCCAATTATATTAACAGATTAATATAACACAACACAACACAACAGCCATACTCCAAGTGTTCAATAACTACGAATGGCCAGTAGGCTTCACATATCAGACAGCACAGCTCTGGAACATTCCATCAGCACAGAACATTCAACGGGACTGTAGCCTATATGGACATAATCGTGGCAGCTAGCTCTAGAAATTGAGATTAGAATGAGACAAAAGAGTATTGGTATTTTTACTTTTAGCTTTCTTCACTTTTTCTTCACAGTATTATATATTTATCTTAAATATTAAAATCATCAAAAGCTTGGAATGTTGGATAGAGATATCACTTTTAACTAAACAAGTTTGGTGGCAACATTTAACTGTGTAATTTCTATGGAGCTAGAAACAAAACCTTTAAGTAGATATAAAAACATGTCTGTACAAGCATTATTCCATAAGCAAATCAAAATGATTATTTCTTAGTTTTTCCTCATTTTTCTTCTATAGATGAAGGAATGAAGTAACATGGGCTTTGGAACCACCCTCTCCAAGCTAAGTTATGTTCAGCTTACTTTAACAAATGTTCATTGAGCTTGTTTCTCTGAGCAGAGTTTGTTTTGGGCAAGTAATGGAAGAGTGAATCTTGAACCTGACCTTGGGGATTTTACACTCCAGGGAAAAGATGGGTCTATAAATAGATTATTCCAAGCCAAGGGTGATTTTAATGAACATTCTGTGAATAATTTTGTAATACAAAGGGGTCTGCTAGTATACCATGAACTCTAGTTAAGTTGAGTTCATTAGAAAAACATAAATATTAGGATTGAAGATATACTGGCTAGATCCAGAGGACCTGGATTCAGTTCCCAGCACTCACGTGGCAGCTCACAACTATCTGTAACTCCAGTTCCAAGAGACACAACTCCTTCTTCTGGCCTCCATGGACATCAAAGTACACATGTAATGCATAGACATACATGCAGGCAAAACACCAATACACATAAAATAAAATAATGAATTTTTGAAAAAATAAGTATGAACCAAGTTTTGGGGGTGCATGTCTGTAATCTCAGCATATGGTAGGTACAGGCAGGAGAATCAATTTGCAGCTAGCCCAAGGTACCATAATGAAACAATGTCCAGAAACTGAGAAGAGAGAGAGGAAAGAAAAAAAAAGGGCAGAAGGAAAGAAAGGGAGAGAGGGAGGAAGAAGGAAAGGGAAGGAAACAGTTGAAGGAGTCTGAGGAAGGGGACCTACTTACAATACAGCATGTGCAGAGTACAGACAGGCTTCAGCCAGAAGAGAGGGGTACAGTCCTGCCAACCACCCTCTAGTTGAAAGGCTGTACTCTGTAAGCCTTAAGAAAAAACTGCATGTTGTACATTGTTAGAAGCAACATAAACTGTGGCAGCTCCTGGGCCTGATTCCTAACTGCTTGCATCCCATCTGATTAATTGCACGTGGCAACTGCCTTCCCTTCCATGGGTCGCCTTTCCCTTCACACAATGCCTACTGATACTAACGTGATGGTGAGGACCTAATGAGATGGGGTAGCTGAAGCCAACGGGTTCCTATACATTTCTTCTTACCACACTGCATTAGCTAATATCAGCATCACTAACAGCTGCCTTAAACTACACCCTCAATGTGCCTTCAATGTGCCCTCCCTGACCCAATGGTCACAGTGCTATTTCCTCACACCTAGAGAATTTCTGAAATATGCATTGCTTCCCCATTCTATGGAAGGGAAAGTTAAGACTTGCTTATGAGACATTGTTCCCAAGAGCCATACCCTCCTACGTCAGTGATGTCTGCAAAGCTATGGGGCTGCACAGTAATTTCTCTCCAATGTGCTTCTTCAAGGAAGCCCCTGGGGGTCTTTGTGTTGCTGCTGTGTTTTGTGTGTGTGTGTGTGTGTGTGTGTGTGTGTGTGTGTGTGTGTGTGTGTTGCTTTGTGTTTTGAGGAATATTTTGAATAAAGAACTAACATCAGCAGTCTTGCTTCGTACACCGGACTGTTTGGGTGGAACACAAAGTTTCTCTTCAGTCTCCCAGCAGGATCTGACTTTCTTCTTTGTCATTCCAAAAGGACAGTCTGATTTCGGTGGAGGGCCCAGCTACAATATTCATTTAACCTTGGGCAGACTTTGGCTTACTGTTTTCAATGCTGGAGATCCTGGTTGCTACAAACCAAGATCCGAACCACTCGCATTCTGATCAACAATGTAAAGAATAATCACTCAAATGATAACAATAAGGTAAGGAAGTTTGTCTTCAGTGTTAAGAATATCTTCAGACCTCCAGTGTCTGGTGTCAGGCACTGACCCAGGCTAAATGCAGCCACGTACAGGAGCTAACAGTCTGAGTCCAATCAATTTACATAAACTGCCACTTCATTCTTGCCCCTCACCTGCCATGTCCTGCCCATTGCCTCTGAGAGACGCTCTGCTTCTGGTCAATTGCTTGTTTAGAGAGAGAACAGAGGGAACCTCAGACTAGGAAAGACATTTTTAATCAGTTACCAGACTCCTTTGAACTTCGACACAAGTCCCCTCAAGGTGTGCTTCAGATTTACAGTGGAAGTTGCTGGGAGAAGCTGTCTAAGATAATCCAAACCAGAGTGGGAGTGGACAGGACTGCACATGTGTGTCAGCCAGGCCCAGAGCCCTGCCAGGCTGACACAGGCAAGAGGCGCAACTGGGGCCTGAAGTCCTTTGCCTCTTTCAGTTTGTCTTGGAAAATTGCTAGTGTGCAGAGTGGGGACGGAATGAATGGCCCAGCTCTTATGTCCTTCCTTAACTGTATCTCTTAATATGTCATTGCTGTACAAAATATCATTTAGAACCACTTTCCTTTATAGTGAATATTACCATTAGTTCTACACTGAGTCCACACACACTGAAACTTTGCTAAAAATAAAAAAAATAAAAAGTACAGGTGTGAATGTCCAATTCAAAATTCCAGAATCTAAAGTGCTCTGAAATCTAAAAATGTTTGAGTATGAGTAAAGAGATGATGCCACTTGTTAAAAGGGGAAAAAAGGAGAAAGAAAAAAAGAAGGAAAGAAAGAAAGAAAGAAAAAAAAAAAAAGAAGGAAGGAAGAAAAACTATACACTTGATTACATGTATCAAAATATAGGTACAAAACATGTTAGATGAAATTATATTGAGACTAAGTGCATAAGGTAAATATAAAATATAAATGATCTTTGAAATTCAACTTGGGTCCCATTCCCAAGACATGCATACACAAATATTTAACAAAAGAAAACAATTGCTGGGCACTGTGGTGGACTCTTTTAATTGCAGCACTAGGAAACAGGTAGCTCTCTCTGGGAGTTTAAGTCCATCTTGGTCTCATTGCAAGTTCAGGCTAGTAAAAGCCACATCATGAGAACCTAATTCAGAAGAAAGAGAGGAAAAAAAATTCTGAAATTCAAGACCCTCCAATCTCAAGGTATAGTCAAGCTATATCATTATCTGCTACTTAGAACACAGTGGCTTCCAGAAGTGAAAGTGTTCTGCAGTGCCCAACAGGGCAAGACTGGACGTGTTGCCATCCAGGAAATAAGAACCGAAGAGAGGAAACCCAAATTGGGAGGAAAAGTGTTAACCGCCTCTAAGTGAAACCTGGGCAATTAGCCCTTGTGCTGAACGGATCTTAATTTCCTCTGGGTCACAAATGTCCCCTCAGGAAAATGGGACTCACAGCTCTGACCAACAAAGACCACCCCACTAATGAATTGAGTCATCTGTATCCCTCAAGTGCAAGATGAAGCATTTCAATATATCTGTTTCATATTACAAATAGCACTGGACAAATTCATGCGGACTGCAGTGTGAATGTATTCCTCCGTAAAAAACGCAGTATCCACTCACCAAGCTTCCCCAGCTCAGGCAGATCACGGGTTGTCTGAAAATCAAATTTAAATGACAGAGAGCAGCAGAGAAGACAACTCCTCAGAAAAACAATGGGGCCTCTGTCTAATCGCCCATTTATCACCGGTTTATCTCAGCCTGCCAAAGAAAAGGAAAAGGTGGCAACTGATTTAGCTGTCTTTGTCCACAACTTTAACCAGCATGTGGTTCTAATGAAGTCGAGACTTTCTGTTAACGGAATGGTGTATCACCTCCCCTAATTGAAAAGTAATAAAAACATCACAAACAATGTCAATTAGCCAGTGAAAGGCTGTTTGCCTCTTTTCAAGACACCAAGTGGTTCTGGAAAGTACTCTAAGCTGTACAATAGACAACACACACACACACACACACACACACACACACACACACACACACACGGGTTTGCCATCGCTTCCTCCAGGAATGACAAGACAATCCCTGGTTGGTTTTTAGCCACTAAATATGTGTTGAAATCTCTAACTTGGGCTGGATCCAGACATTCAAACACAGGATAGGGGGTGGGGTGCCGTCAAAATAACTGCAAAGGAGGGTGTTGGTTAATTATGATCTGAGAGTCAATAAAGTCATCTGATGGCAGATTTAAGGGCACTCATTAGAGAGTGGAATTCAGACGCAGAGAACTGCAGGCTGCCAGCTTCCAAAAGCTGCCCATTTCATTAGGGTCTTCAAAAAAGAATGAAGGAACGTCCGGAGTCATTGCCCCTAAGAAGCCTCTAGCACAGCAGCTAGAGAAGGAAACCACCAAGCTGCCTACACGGGAACTTTCCAGTTCTCATAATGAAATCACGGGAACAACCAGCTCTCTTTTTAAAAAGCCAGCCAAGACTAAATGGCAGCAGGACTGGCTGGAGGTTCAAAGTCACAGGCTCCAAGAGTGACTTTGCATGACCACAATAGTGTGACTGCTGATGGGGAACCAGGAAGAGCCGGACTGAGGAGAAAGATGTTTGTGGGAGTGCCCTGCTGACCGGTGCAGTTCATTTTCCTATGGATTGAATTGGTTTTGTGGGCGCTTTAATTCAAGTCTCTTTAAGCAAGCAAAGCTGTAAACAGAATACGTTTACCTCTGCTTTCTAGCTGCCAAAACACTGTCCTCAGAGAGGCCCTAAACTGCTCACTCGTTCTCTTTGCTTAGGGGAATGCACCTCTGTCTCTTAAAAATTACACAGTCGTCTCTTAGTTACCGAGTACCCATCTTGTAACACCTTGACGGGCCTCTAGGAGTAATAAAAGAGGAAGTGGATCAAAGTATTTGTGCAGATTAAGATTATCGCCTACTCTTTCTGAGCCGTTCCCTACAATTGTCCCCCAACCCCTTTCACAAGCAAAGTGATCAGATTGAATTTCAAACAACTTGGCCAATATCCATCTATTCAGGTGCTCACAACCTAAACTATAAACTTTGTAAAAATTGAAGCATCTTCTGAAACAACCAGGGAAAGATGAGAAGAGAGAACCAAACAGTAAATAATGAGGCGTTTGCCTGGCTGGGTTCACTGACCCTACTGGCTGTCAATCAAACAGTCCCTGGAAGTCGCGTTTTTCTCTTAAACTCAGTCGTAAAGAACTAGAATTATGTACTTCTCACAGGTGTTACTTCCCCTCTTAAGTAGGAATCAAAATGAAATAGAGGCCACAAAATAAAAATAAATAGGTGAGTAAATAAAAACAAGCAAAGGAGGATTGCTCAAAAACTCAGTGTGAATGCCTAGACCAAGTTGAAAGAGAGACAGAGACAGAAAGGGAGAAGAGAGAGACAGACAGAGACAGAGCCGGAGATGGAGACGGAGAGAGGAAAAAGATGAATCAACTTGCTAACACACAACTATGAGTTGTCCTTTTTATCTGCTGTTAAGGCTCAACATTGTTGAGGATGGAAAAGATAGAACAGCTTGCTCTGGAAGTCCAAACTGCTAATCTGTGAAATGTTTTAATCTAGTAATCATAAAACTGTTCATAGCCCTGGGCCTGTTCATCCTTCCAAGAATGCATTCTTCGGAAATAAACAGAGGTGAATTTGAAGCTGAGCACAGAAGCCATCCATCATCCCCACATATGCCCCTGCTCCTGTCCCAGTCCTCCTGGGGTGGCTTCTTTATCCTGGCTGTACAGTAAGTAATATTCTAGATCTGCTACCCCCACCCCGGAAACAAGGCTTTTTCAAACACACTGAAGGATTCCAGATGTTCTCCTGACCTCCAGATGGTCTAACCTTGTGTCCCCCCAACCCCCGCCTTGTTCTTTTAACCTAAGTTCTATCAGCAGATTTCTGCGTGTGTTTCTGCCACTTCGCCTGTACATGGCTCCTCTCCCACTAAGTGTGAGTCATGAGTTGGCCTTTTCTTTCAATTCATTCTCATCTAACAGAAATTCTTGGAGATTTGGTGTGCATATTTCAGCCTTCCCAAGATCAGCAGTGGTACGGGGTTTTCCCCCTCCCCCCTCTTATTTTTATATCTATCAGTCATTTTAATGGGGATTAGGAAGGAAAAGAATTGGACACTTGTGCTGACATCACACTCTTACCCAGACATCCTGGACAGTTTTTTCTAAAAGCAAAAGACAATCTGAAACAGGGAAAGGAAAGGAAGGAGTGAGGCAGGGTAAAAAGGGACCAAGGGGGAAAAGATCCATTTATAATTGTAGATAACTCTGTGAAAGATTGTTTATTAGTGTAAATTATTGTAAATGGTTTGCCTAGATGTTATGAACAAAGATATGGCAGGAGGGGGCATAGGAGGCAGAAAGAAAAATAACTGTAGAATTGCCTGCTTCTTGGGAGGGGGGTAAATCGGGTGTAATGATGCAAGAGACAGAGGTCTGTTTGCTTTTCAAGACTTATTAGAATCTAGAGCTAAAAATGGTGGCATCCAGAGAAGCTATGAAGTTAGTGAAGTATATTGTAAAATAAAAGGAAAAATAAAACAGTGTAACTATTGTCCTCCTTGTACTGCTGCCTACAGATATAGGGGTGGCAACACTATATTTGCAATCCTGATGAAAAGTTTGCCTTGCAGAAGCCAATTGAAACCTTTAGCTATACAAAACTGCTTCCTTCCGGAGAATAGATTTGACACACCGACACACCGTTGCTAGAGTTGGTGATGGCTTTGTCTCAAAGCTCTCTGATCTCAGTAAACAGTGCAGTTGTAGCAATTATATAATGATTCACCTTAGGCTTGCAGATCTTGGTCCTTGTTCATCTTTACTGTGGCACACACCTAAGATCTGTAGATGGTTTTCTATGTCACACCGTACATATATAGAAAATCCAGGGTTTATTCTTGTGTTATTTTCAAGTCATAGATAATATTCACTGTATTGTTGTTCATTTTGACAAAAATTCCCTTTATAATATTAATATGATGTGTGAATGTAAGAAATATTTTGTAGCTAAGCTGATTGTAACTGGGAGGGAAATGCTTGTGAAAAAACAAAAAAAAGAAAAAGAAATGATCACGGAAATTTGGGTGATGTTTAACAGCTGTTCCATGGGTATATACCTATTATATTTTTCAGGCCACAATTAAATGTGATTTTAATAATCATTTGGTATTTAAATAATATACTATGATTGTCAAATGGAATTTTAATTAAATGCACATTTTCTTCTAAAATATGAAGTGTTACCACTGCAAAAAGACCTTTTCTTTCCGAAGCACACTTTTTAAAATAATGCTCACTGATTTAGTAAAGAAAGAGTGTCTTTACAGTCTTCTTTACCCTTTCACATTCATCCAGCATTTGATGAGTCTTGAGGGAATAAAAGGCAAGAATTTAAACTAAGTAAATGTTCTTATAATCACTAATGAGGATAATGAAAACAGCGCTCAGAGGGATATCTAAGATAAAACAAGCTTCAAGGAAGTGGAGAGAGCAGTTGCTACCCTACCATCTCTTAGGGGAGTTTCCTGTGCTCGGTGTTTGGGAGGCAGTCACATTCCATCTCCTTTACCTTTGTTCTTGGTCTCTGTAGGAAACTTTATATCATATTACCCACTCCCCACCCCCAGCACTCAAAAGCTCAATGAGTTCTTAGGCCTTGGTTAAAAAACGAGCTTCAGACTGGAGCTGCTCAACTTAGCCATTCTGTGTTTCAGAGCTCATCAGACTGTGGTTTCAAGGCCCCCTACTATCCACTGTTTTAAGGAATTATTTTTACTAAAATTATTATGACTGATGTGACCTGCCCACTTTTATCTTTAGCTCTGCTCTCAAAACATGCACATTATGTGGATGCTAACTATAACAGGAAAAGGCAACGCTCCACGTACCACACAACAAATTCAACTATGTTTTAAATTAAAAAAAAAAAAACAAACAAAAACAAAAATACTAAAATACTAAATGTATACATATCCCCCTTAACCAGCAGCAACAATTCTAGCATTTGTTTGTTTGTTTGTTTGTTTTCTTTTTGTCTTTGCTCCAGTTTCATTTCTCATAAAAATACATTAAAGAGGTTTCAGACAGGTTCAGGGTGAAGGACAGTTTGTCACAGAAGTATGAGATGAATTTGTTATTTTTAAAGGCAGGATTAACTTGAATGTCAACTCTTACCAGTTGTTGGTATTTAAGATGCCTGTGTTGAGAATAATCAGAAATGTTTGCATAATAAATGGAAATCATGGAGCCTCTAGTTATGAAAATTCTGGCAGCATTCTTTCCAATATAAAAGCTATGGGAAGGCTGCCTCCTTACAAGGGGGAAATACATTTTCTAAGAGATGAGACATTATTGATTTTTATTCTACCTTCAAGTTTTAATCTGTCCTATGGAGCAAAAGTATGGGTTGAAGGTGACAGAGCAGCCAGAGGAGACTGCTGAAGTTTGTATTTGGAGTGTTAGAGGCTTAGTCCCTCCTTAGTGTGAAGAGGTGTTGGCAACTTTACATGAAGAGGCCAGGTAGAGACTCTCCTCCTCTTTTTTCATTGCCTGGAGATGCTGTGAGCATCTTTGCTCCACAATGCATTTTCTGTCATGATGTCTGTCTACCACAGGCTTATGGGCAACAGATCCTGGTGGCCATAGGCTGAAAGTTGCGAAGCCAGTATTCAAAATAAACCTTTCTGTTTTATAAGGTGGTTGTCTGTGTTTGTCACAGTAAAGGCAAAGCAGCTAACAAGTCCTCTGTGAGCAGTCAGGAAGAACAGCTAGTGGGAATGACAAGCAATCATCCAGCCTCTTCCTACAACTGAGGGAATGATGAAAGACAAGAGGGGTAACAAGAAGTCTCATCTGAACAGAAAAAGATTTCTTGAGTTTCAGTTCCAGTTAAAAAAATGACTCTCTAAAACACAGGCTGAACTGAGAAGACAGCTATTTGAAGTATAGAAGGGTTTATTCTTCAGAGAACAAAATGAGATGCACAGAGGACACCTTAAGGCCAAAATTGAACAAAGTACTGTGGCTACCAAGACAAGACTGTAGAATCAAGGGCCGCATAGCTCCAGTGTCAGCTGGGTCCTGAGGGACAGACTGACATTGGAAGCTCTGGAGCTTGGGAGGGGATGTGGAGGGCAGAACCAGCAATGTAGTGGAAGGTAGAGTTGGCAGCACCAAAGATGGAGGAAGCCAAGGAAGTGATTTCCTATACCTGGCAAGAACACCGAACTATATTTTATCTAGAAAGAGATGTAAATAGACCCCCTGTTCTTTTATGTTCCTTTACTGTTTAAATGGGAAAAATACATCTAGAAAGCTACATAAATATTCAAAATGAAATCTAACATAATCTCCTCTTTACAAACTGTTAGCATGAATTCATTGTACAAAGTAATCAATATCACAGTGCTATTTTTAGTCCAGTACATCATGTACTTTGACCCTAAAAACATATTACCACCTCCTGTTCTTCCTGTCCTCTTCCCTACCCAATAGTACTACTTTGGCTTTCATTAATATATGTATGTAAACAAATTATATGATATATACATACATGCATGAAGCAAAAAAAAATGCCAATAGACTCTCTGCAAACATTTCTAATTATTCTCAACACAGTCATCTAAAATACCAACAACTGATAAGAGTTAACATCCAGCTTAAACCAATTTACCATCTCTGCTTCACTCTGCTATCTGATATGTAGAAAAACTATCCTTGTGTTTTTATTATCTTCAGTTACTGGAAGGTCACAAAAAAATTGAAAAATTAATTTTCAAGAATCCTATGAGATAGTTCCTAAATCCATCCATTAAGAGTTGAATTATAAAAATCTATAGTGAAATTAGTGTTCAGGGTTCTTACCTCCATTACATGCATAGTGGAAATACCACAAATTATTCAGCCACGGCACTCTCTGCCTCACCTACACTCACTGCCATCATTGATAATTTGAACTTTTTTTGAAGTAGAAAAACAGTGAAATAGATAAGCGCTATAAATGAGAGGTTTTGGCCCCATGCGATATAATTGTTATGTGTTTTCTAGCACAAAATTGGGAAGAGTACTTCTTGGTGGTGTAGAAAAAATTAAAAAGTAAAATCCCGGTATTTATTTGAAAAGATGCCCTGTGGGTGGGAAGATTCCTGAGACTGGTATGTATGCTATCATCACATGATCTGTGGGAATTCATGACATTTATGGGTCAGTGAAAAGTCCAAGGCACTGTGAATCTTACCAGATGAAAAAGTGCATCTCAAATAATGGATTTTCTGCAAAAAGTCATAGAGAACCCTTAAGGTGATTCTCATATGAGACATTAATACAGCACAGGTGGTCAGAGATGAAATGAAATCATCTTCATTAGCCAAGAGTGAAATTGAGATATATCAATGTTACTTCAAAAACTGTGTATGTGGAAGACCTCAAAATAATTATTTCATAGAAAATATTAATGAAAATGAAAGATCAAGCCTATGGTATCACTTTTAAAACCAATGTTGGACACATTTGCTTCAGTATAGATCTCCAAATGATAGGGACTTTAGGTCTGAAAACAAAACAGCCATTCAGACAACACAAGACCAGGTTTCACTCCCCTGCCTCACATACTCCCTGTCCCCTATAAAACTCAAGTTAAAGTTTGCTTTTCTGTGCAATGGTTTCATGAGCTGGTAGAAAGATGAGAAGGCTGCTAAAGAAGGTTTCATATTTCTCTGATAAGGATATTACATTTACCTTGAAAATACTATCAAAGGTCAGGCATGGTGATGCATGCCTTTAACCACAGCACTTGGGAGGCAGAAGCAGGCAGATGTTCCTGAATGAGACAAGCCAAACCCCCAAAAGACAAATATTGCATGCTTTGTCTTATATGTGGATGGTAGCTTTTAAACTTTCAATATGTGCAATACAATCTGAGTAACCAGAGAGGTTTAGGTACCTAGTAAGGAACCAGGGGGAGAAAAAGATCTCCCAAGGAAGGAGAAGTAGAATACAGTGTTACAGATAGATAAAAGTGAAAGTATAATAAAAGGATTGAATGGGGGGGGCTATGGGGTCATGAGGTCAGGGGGTCAAGGTAAAGGACAAAATATGGAAAAGGACAAAGTTAAAGGACTTTTAAAAAACTATGAAAATCTATTACTGTAGAATCTTCCTAAAATACATACATATATAAAAGGAATTTAAATGGATCACCTTACTATGGGGAAGCAATGTCCCAGCTAGACATTTTATGTTATTAAGTAAAACCTCCAGTGCCAAGAATGGGTTCTGTCTTGAACATAGGAGTTGTTGAACAAAGGAGCCCTTGAAGTCTTATCAATAGAAAAGGAAGTAAAGGGGCTATGAGTAAGAAAGACAATATTCAAGTAGTTTTGTTTCTAGATGATGACTCTACATATAGAGACTATAAAGTCTCAAGTAGACAATCCTTGGGTCGGATAAACATTTTTAGCACAGTGGAAGAATGCAAAATTAACATTCAAAACTAGTGGTCTTCATAAATGCAGCAAGGTGCTGGAAGTCAGGCAGAGTTGTCAGCTCATTACCTGGCATAAACAAAGAATTTTGAACTCAAGAAGACGAAAGACCAAGACACAGAGAAAGAGAAAGTAACTGATTTATCCCTTTGAGATAAGAGGGGGCTTCAGTCTAGGCATCTACTAAACAGATGCTGGCTTGGGATTGTACAGAGCCTCTGGGTGTCCCCTTGTCCTAATGCTCCTGGTCAGTTTTTTACTCCTGAACCTTCCTGCCATTTCTCCTCAAAATGTTTTCTGGGACCCAGGACCCTCCATCTCAAGGAGACCAGTTTCATTTTCCTTGTCTGCCTATGTTCCTCTCGCTTATTCCTTCTCTTAGAGACAGATACTGAATGACAGAATGCTGTTGGGGGGTGGGGGAGGCGAGTGAATTCTAGCTGCTTCATGCTGAGACAGTGCAGAGTCTAAGAGTTCTTGATCCAAGAAAGGCAGGGGTGACTTTTATGAGTCATGTTTCTGTAGGCAGCCAGGGGTGCTTTCATAAAGTTCTGCCAGGTGGCGGATCCCAAGATTCACCTGTAGGAGCAGTGGAGTTGAAGGAGTGGAGAGGAGAAAGCTGGGCTTCATTCTAGTATATTCAACAGTAGGATGACTATTCCCAGATACATCTCACATAGTAGCAATTGTTCCAAGGCTGGTCTTGAGAGCGATGAACTCAATATCTGATTTCAGGCACATAGATAGATACTGGAGTGACTATCACCACAATGCAAGGTCCTTCCCACAAAGCAGAGAGTGGGTGTGTAGGAAGAGGAGGAGGAGAATGAGGAGAAAGAGGAGAAGGAAGAGGAGGAGGAGGAAAAATTCAACTATCACTTGTTTGTTAGGTTTAAACAATTATGGACTCAGGTCTTGGCTTCAGGCAGGCATCGGTGATACCACTAGTGAATACTAGTGGTCTAAACAGCATCTCATATGAATTTATACTTCATATCTAGGGATTGTGATCCCTCACACTTTTAAAGAAACATACCAATCATTTTATTTTCTGGTTTTACTACCTTGTTTTGTTTTTAAAACCATGCAGGTAGCCAAAATTACTCACTTCTATTTCTTTCTGTCAAAGCCAGTTGACAGTGACTCCTTTCTGGTCCTCAGGAGTCATTTAAGCTTGAGTCATTTAAGGCCCCTCTGGCATGTCTAGCTTTTTTTTTTTTAACAGTTGTTCTACAGATGTCAAAGGTCTTGCTTGACCTTGTATTTCTTAGAAGCATGGAGGAAATTCTCCTTCTGTATTAAAACTCCTCTTTCTAGACTAGACACTGGTGAGAGCTCCCTGGATGATGCTTGCATGCCCATACTCCAAGCAAGAGAACAAACAATTCTTTGCAATTACAGAATATTTTGAGAGATGCCTTACGGTCCTCTGAAACCCAGTTGAATGTGGAGAACAAGGGGAAATACTCTCCCTTTTAGTGCATCTGACCATAGTTAGGGAACACCTAGGAGGTCAATTAGACCAGTGCAGTACTTTTAATAATTGTGTAATATTTAGATCAAACCAGAGCAAAACTCCAATGATAAAATAAAAGTTTCTTAGACACCTATCTATGTGAGGACTGGAGAGGTGGCTCAGTGGTAAGAGCACTGGCTACTCTTCTAGAAGACCTGGGTTCAATTCCCAGCACCCACAGGGCAGCTCACACCTGTCTGTAAAGACAAAGTAAATAATAATAAAAATAAATCATTTTTTAAAACAACACAAACATACTTATTTGTTCCTTAAGATGATCCTTGTCATTGTTACTGAGTGTAGAACAATAATTTAATTGATTTAAACTGAAGTTTGACATCAGTGTATTGAACTTTGACCTTTTGCATATCTTATATGATGTGCCCAGACTACTGCAACTTAAACTTTACAGCTTTCTTTTTTATTGTGGAAAACATGCAGCCCACCTTATGAAACAGTAATAGTAACAAATTAGCAATAAGCAATCCAGTTGTAATAATCTTTTCCAGTTGGCACAGCTAATGCCATGACAGTTGTTTGACTTGGAAGGCAATGGTGTGTGATGTCACCTTGAACCCAAACTGAATACATAATAAATAAATATTACCTGTGTAAACACTGCTAAACTGAGGGGGGAAGGGGGTAAGGGGGAGATCAGACAGTTCTCAAGTAAGCCGTGCAGAAAACACAAGCCAGTCTTGTTTAAGTACATAAAGTTATCTACCAGTATTTTTTTTTATCTTTGAAGATATATAAATAGCAGACAGAGTCAGGCCTTTATATAGTAAGATAAATAACAGTCACACCTTTTCTATTTTGTTTTCATTTGTCTTTATTCTTGTTTGCCTAATATGGAATCAGTACCTGAAGAATCATATCCTTGCTTTGGTAGACGAGAAAGATATAGAAAGCCAGGCTAGCATAGCTCCCATAGCCATGCCCAGGATCAGAGTTGGAAGAGCCTGTAAGTCAGAGACAGAGAGCATGGCAGGAAAAGTTCACGCACCACACTCTCCCCAGAGTCTCCAGAACCTGACCCTTGTTAGTCCAAAATTCAAATGATGATTTCACAATATTTTTTTTACTTTAATGATCTCAAAAGATTAAAGATTCCAAACAAATGTGGGAAGAGAACTTCAAAAGTTCCCCTCACAACTTTTGTGGATCAAAGGAATTTTATTTTCCTGGTACTGACGAATTCAAAGGTAAATAAAAAGACACAGTATTTTATAGGTTTCTCCATTGGTGCCTGTTCTTTAACCGATGAAGAAGAACATAAATAGCACTCCTGACTACTTAATTAATGTGTATCTAAAGCCAGTGTTCGGCTGTGCTTGAGGAACCTTAGATGTGTTAATGGGTGAGGGGATGAAAATCATTGAAGAAAGGCATCTTCCCAAATTCTCCATTAACTACCAGTGATCTGTCCTCCGCCTTGTCTCCTAATCGCTAGGATGTACATGGTCGCTGAGCAAGCAGACTCATTGAAGTTACCTGCAAGAGCAATCTGGAAGACAATGTTAGAAATTAAAATAATTGGTTTTAGGGGCATAATGATTTTCCAAAAGTAACCCTCTGAGGCATGATGGTGACTACATGTCAGAACAGGGAGAAACCAACAGAAGAGCAGAGACAAGGGCTGACCACCCACGCTGGCTCCGCCACCTTTCAGGAATACATTCGGCATCCCCTGTGGTCACTCAGCACATCCATAGCACTTATAGCATAGTACCCATACATATAAAGTTTGCCTAGAAAAGAACGGTGGTGGTTTTTCCAGTTATCTACTCTGGTTTGTACTCCTCACCTTCCCCTCCATGAGCCCTCTGTTCCCCAACTGAAATTGCTTTGTGCATCCTCCCCTTTGTCTTTGTAGATGAAAGGTTCTGTTCCTTTTAACCTCTGCTCTGAATTTAACGAGCATGCTCATAAAAGCCTACAATAATATCTTCTCCCCAGAAAAGCTTACCCAATCAGTACTACTCCTTGCTCTAAACAATCTGCCTCTGAGGATGAAGGGCATCCTCATCTCTGTCCCACTGAGATAATCCCTTTTCGATGTGCACTCTGCTGACTACAAAACCAGGCACAGCCTCAACTCTGTTTCTTTTGCTGTTAACCCTTACCAAGAATATTTAATATCTGTGACTTGACAACTCGAGTCATTATGTCATTTCGAGCCATGTTTCTTTGTATAAATATAAACTGAGTCATCAGAATAACTGACAACATGCTCATTTTTTTCAATTATATATTTTTGATAATGTGATAATAGGTGAAAGTTTTGTATTCACATTGTGCTCCAGGTTCTAATCAGATATGGCTTCTTCCCAAATCAGCTTATATAACTAACATTATGTACAAGTCCCACGCGGTTAAGACATTCTGGTAAATTTTTAAAATAAAAGTTTCTAAATATGGTAACATCTAGAAAATGCAGCTGGAAAATAGGAAATGTGTCCCTATGTACAAGCTTGGTAGTAGGAAAGTAACAGGTAATACCTGCTGTGAGCTGAGCTGTATCCCCAACAAAAGTTAATATCTTAACCTACACCAGAATGTGACTCTATTAGGAAATAGGCAGTTCAAAATGGTAACAGAACCAAAATGACTATTGTGAAGGGTGTCGTTTCCTGAATTTCTTTCTCAGCAAAATTATTGTTTGAGTAGAGGAAGGCTACTGATTTGTTAGAGTTACTTTTATATTCAGCCGCTTTGCTGAAGTTGTTTATCAGGTTTAGGAGTTCTCTGGTGGAATTTTTGGGGTCAGTTAAGTATACTATCATATCATCTGCAAATAGTGATATTTCGACTTCTTCCTTTACAATTTGTATCCCTTTAACCTTCTTTTGTTGTCTAATTGCTCTGGCTAGAATTCTGAGTACAATATTGAATATATCAGATAGGGAGAGAGTGGGAAGCTTTGTCTAGTCCCTGATTTGAGTGGGATGTTTCTCTCCGTTTAGTTTGATGCTGGTTACTGGTTTGTTGTATGTTGCTTTTATTATGTTTAGGTATGGGCCTTGAATTCCTAATCTTTTCAATTCTTTTAACATGAAGGGATGTTGAATTTTGTCAAATGCTTTTCAGCATCTAATGAAATGATCATTTTTTTCCTTTGAGTTTGTTTATATAGTGGATTGCGTTGATGGATTTCCTTATATTGAACCATCCCTGCGTCCCTGGGATGAAGCATACTTGATTCTGGTGAATGATCATTTGTTTGGATGTGTTCTTGGATTCGGTTTGTAAGAATTTTATACAATGGAGTCTAATTAATTGTATAATTGTATAAAATTGTATGTACTCAGCAATTAAAAACAATGACTTCATGAAATTCACTGGCAAATGGATGGAACTAGAAAATATCATCTTGAGTGAGATAACCCAGTCACAAAATAAGACACATGGTATGTACTCACTGATAAGTGGATATTAGGCAAAAAGCTCATGGAATACCCACATTACAACTCACAGACCACACGCAGCTCAAGAATAAGGAAGACCAAAGTGTGAATGTTTCAGTCCTACTTAGAAGGATAATACAAAATACTCATGGGAGGTAGAAGGTGGGAGGGACTTTGGAGGGAGAAAGAATGGGAAAGGGGAAAAATGGGGCAGGATCAGTATGGGAGGAGATGGAATTATGTACAGAGGGTCAGAAAACTGAACAGAGGTGTGCAGCAATGGGGGATGGGGAACTGGAGGTAGCCAACTGAAATTCCCAGATACCAGGAAAGCAAGAGGCTCCCAGGACCCAACGGGAATGACATTAACTGAAATATCCAACAAAGGGGAGGGAGAACCTATAGAGACCATATCCAGAGGTTAGGCATGGACCCCGGTTGAGGGATGGGGCCATCCACTTATCTCCAAAATTTTAACCCAGAATTGTTCCTATCTAAAGGAAATGCAGGGACAAAGAGTGGAACAGAGACTGAAGGAAAGACCATCCAAAGACTGCCCCACCTGGGGATACATCTCACATGCAGACACCAAATCCAGACACTATTGCTGATGTCAAGAAGTGCTTGCTGACAGGAGCTTAATATATCTGTCTCCTGAGAGGCTTTGACAAAGCCTGACCAATACAGATGCAGATGCTTGCAGCCAACCATCTGACTGAGCATGGGGACCCCAATGGAGGAGTTACGGGAAGGACTCAAGGAGTTGAAGGAGTTTGCAACCCCATAGGAATAATAACAATATCAAACTAATTAGAACCCCCAGAGTTCCCAGGGACTAAACCACCACCAAAGAGAGGATGGTCTTATCTGGCATCAATGAGCAGGGAGACCTTTGGTCCTATGAAGGCTCAATGACCCAGTGTAGGGGAATGCTAGGGAAGTGAGGCTGGAGTGTATGTGTGTGGGGGGGAGCACCTTCATAGAAGCAGGGGAAGGGGAGATGGATTGAATAGGGGATTTGTGCAGGGGAAACCAGGAAAGAGGACGACATTTGAAATGTAAATAAATAAAATATCCAATAATTTTTTTTAAAAAAATAGATCATTAGAGCTTAATCTAATACAACTGCAGCTTTTAGGAGAAAATAAGGACAATCTCTGAGCAAAGACCCAATAAAGGAACAGGAACATAAATCTATAAACTAAAACCCTCAGAAGAAACAAGCCCTCAACACCTTGATCTCAGATTTCTGGTCTCTAGACTTATTGTGGGAAAAAATGTCTTTCTATTGGCATAAGCACACAACTCTGCTATTGGCCATGGAAACCCACACAAGGTAATATAATGCAAGGGGAGTCTTCCTTATTTTAAGTCCAGTTAGTCAAAAAACAGAAACAAGAATGAGTCATACCAAGAGGAAAGCTCCATTAGTTACAAAACTCATTGGAGACCATGCCTTGTTTTTGTGGCTCGGTGAGCTTGAAAATATCTCCTGGCCGGGTGGTGGTGGCGCACGCCTTTAATCCCAGCACTTGGGAGGCAGAGGCAGGCGGATTTCTGAGTTCGAGGCTAGCCTGGTCTACAGAGTGAGTTCCAGAACAGCCAGGGCTACACAGAGAAACCCTGTCTCGAAAAACAAAAAAAAAAAAAAAAAAAAAAAGAAAGAAAAAAGAAAATATCTCCTGAACTGGACAAACATCCCTATTCATTTACATGCCTGGTCATATAACCTCAAGCCACAGAAGGCAGTCAGGTCATTCCATAGCAAAAAAAAAAAAAAAAAAAAAAAAAAAAAGCAGAGCTTATATTTCTTGTATACCGGAAGGTCTGAAAAAGAAAGAAAGAAGGATTCATTGTCTTCTAGAATATCCACTACTGAGGTAGGACTAGATGGTGTTTGAGAAGGAGCAGTCGTTACTAGAGAAGTCTCAAGCTCAAAATCAGAAAGTGAATGATATAAAGCAGAGCCATGGGAGAGAATGAAGGAAACGGAGTAACGCTGGAGAATACACGCCCACGCGTGTCACGCTGCACTGGTTCAGTGCTGAGTGACTGGGCCAGCATCACTGCATCGTGTGCTAGTATCTCTCAGGAATGTGAATCTACAGAACCCTCCTCATACAACAAAGAATCCTGTGAGCTGCTAGACCACCACTCTATTGCCATGCCTATCAAAATACCACTTTGTATCCCTAAAACAAATAAAAATCAATAAAGCAAAAAAGTAATTTAAAATAAAATGGTAGTCTTCAAACTATGGGGGAAAAATTACTCTGAAACTTTTCAGACTTAAAAAAAAAAATGAACTCTGTGTCTGGAGAGATGGCTTAGCAGACAAGAGCATTGGCTGCTCTTCCAGAGGACTCAGGTTCAATTCCCAGCACCCACATAGTGGCTCACAATCAACTATAACTTCAGTTGATGGAATCTATTGCCCTGTCCTAGCCTCAGTGGGCACCAGACACACACATGGGGCACAGACCTACATTCAGGCAATATACTCATACACATAAAATAATTTCAAAAGATTCAAATAAAATTGAAATCTATCATAAAATCTTCAGAAGAGAGAGAGGTGTTCATGTTTATTTACAAATGAACAGAAATTAAAATAGTAAGGTCCTTAGGAGAATGCTAGGGGCAGGAAACAAATTTCAGGAAACAAGAGTTTCAAACCTAAAATTCTGAGACTAGCACACCGTCAGGGTTTTTCTACATATCTGTTCTGAAAAGTGTTACTGAAGGTGTGCTGTATAAAAATGAAGCAGACGTCTAACAAAGGAAAGACATAGAATCCAGAGTGGAACTACACTAAACATGAGTGGAAAAAGAGATCACTGTGTAGCCAGTAAAAGCCCAGAAATATTACAAATCCCAAAGTCACTTCAAAAAGAAAGTCATCAAGACACTGTAATCAAAGAAAGATGTCAAAGGTCTGTTTCTTTATTTGACTCTTACTTTTTAATTGTGTGTATGCTATGTCTGTGTGAGAATACACGTATGTGCATTTTGGTTAACAATGGAGGCCTGGAGGCTTTTCATCTCCTGGAGCTGGAGTTACTGGGCAGCTGTGGGACACTAGACATGGGTGGTAAGAACCAAACTGGAGTTCCCTGGGAGAGAGGTAGGCACCCAACTGCTGACCTATCTTTCTACTCCTCAAAAGTTTAGTTTTAAGAAGTAAACTTTCACTGATAAGAGCTGCCTTGTCTTTAGGATAAGAAACAATTTGAGTTTGTGCCTGCGCTGCTCAGAGCAGGAGAAGAATGTATAAAATAGATCTGGATATTGGTGCGAGGAGAGATTAATCTGCAAATCTTATAGTATCCCATTTAGACTGAACACCTGCAGATTTAACAGAGCATTCACAATGTTAAGAGTATGATGTAACATAAAATATACAAAATCATAGAAGCACGGGGAAAGCAAGAATTTGTTGAGTAGATAGATAGATAGATAGATGATAGAGACAACACATAGTCACTTTGTAAATTGTTTTTCCTTCTCAGTTTAATCCTCACAGTAATATTGTAGTGCTTCTGATTATCCTCGTTTTACTTAGGTGAAGATTAAGTATCTTACCCCAAGTTACAGAACTGTATATAGTAGAATCTGCTTCCTAAACTGGCCTGCTTTTGTTACTAAACATTACTGATTGGTTATTTTTCTACTCTACCCATGTGAGGGGTATGTAAATCTTACATAAGGAAGACTTCAGTGTTGGTGGTAGAAATATTTAAGAATCACCTTAACATTTTGCTGAAGACCAGAATCTCTATATAACTTATATATGGCTTTTTTTTTCTCCAAAAATAGAACATTTCCTTGCTTTGTAAACAACAATGAAATGTCAAAAAACAATTCCACATATGTTAAAGAATTCTTAATACAATAAGACGTTTCAAGAAGAAGCAGTTAAAAACTATCAACAGGCTAAGAAAGCTACTGCAGAAACACAGACTAGAGGGAATGAAATGAATCAGTATAAAAATCATGAAGCCTATAAACATGAACAGTCTTTCCATTGAGAAGATATCTCAAAATGGCTGTCAATGTGAGAAAGGGATTTATAAGGAGGAAGGGATGTTGACAGAGTGAGAGATAAGGGCAATTAGAGTGCATTTGATACATGTATGCATATGTAATGTCAACAAATTTCATTAGTAAAAATAATTTTTTATAAGGAAATAGAGTTTTACCTTTTTTGAGATTATAATTACTATTCTCTCTTTTCTTTTTTTCCCCCCAAACCCTCCTATATACCGTTCTTTGCTCTCTTTTAAATGCATGGACTCTTTTTTCATTAATTTTTATTGTATGCACACACACACACACACACACACGTGTGTGTGTGTGTGTGTGTGTATTTCTAAATATAACATACTCAGTCTGTATAATGCTATTCGTATGTATGTCTTCAGGGAAGACCATTTGGTATTGGATAATTAACCTGTGTGTACTTTTGTGAGGAAGACCATTTCTCCCGCTCCCAACATGCCTCAGTTTCCTGTAGTTCTTTGTGTTGTGTCAAGGTTTCGTAGGCTTTTTCTCATCCACTTTGGCATGTCCATTAGCGATGCCTACGCATCTCATATTTATGCAGACATGTTAGTGAGACTTAATGGGTGTGACTTCTGACATTGCTAGGAGACACAATCTTACAACAAACTTCCTGATCTTCTGGATGTTATAGATTTTCTGCCCCCCCACCCACCCACCCCCCCATGTTCCTGGAGCTGTAGATGCAGTAGTGTTTTGTAGATGTATCCATTTGGGACTGGGCTCCACAGCTCTCTATTTTGGTTAGTTGTGGTTTTCTGTAATGGTCTCCAGCTGTTGCAGAAGTTTCCTTAATGAGTAGTGAAGACTGCAGTTACCTCTGGGTATAAAGACAAGTGTTTAGATTGGTATTAGGGACTGTGCTGTTTAAAGGACAAATGCTTACATCGTTGTTAGTGATTATGATCTTTAAAAGACCTTTGTAAATGCAAAAAGAAAACTAATGCAACTTTAAAATGGAGAGATGAAATAAGTAAGCATTTCTCCAAGGACATGAAAACAACAAAACTCACAAGAAAAGATCCAAACACCAGTGGTCTCTGAAGAGAGCCAAATGCAAATTATGACAAAATACAAGTACATATCCACTAGGACACTATAAAAACACAGAAACAATATGTGTTGATAAAGTTGTAAAAAAAAATAGGGGCCCTCATATGTCACTGGCAGATACATAAAATAATGTATCCACCTTGGGAGAAAATGGTCAGTTATTGAAAAATGTGATAGGATCAGTATTCCATTTCCAGCTACAGGAAAACCAAATGAAGTACGGCCACTCAGAAACCTGCATAGGAAAATTTATAATAGCATGATTTGTATTCACCTGAAAGTGAAAATAACCTAAAGTACCCGTTAAACTGAGTAAATTAAGACAGTGTGCTGCACCACATAACAGGATATTATTGGGAAGTAAAAATCAATAAACTATTAATAAATGTTTCAACATGGATGGGCCCTGAAAACATTACACTATGTGAAGGGAGTTAGTGTGTGATTGCACTTATATGGAAAAAATGTCCAAAATAAGTATCCACATAAACAGAAGGAACTGGCCTTGATTCTGGCTGGGAGAGTAGGAAATGGGAGATAATTTATGAAAACAGGACATCTATAGGATGAAATATCAAAATAAAATGTGCACAGTTCTATGAATGGTCTAAGAAACACTAACTAGTACATTCTGTGTATGGATTTTATAGGATATAAGCCTATTGTTTTGAAATTTTCCAATGCCCATTCATGATCTAAAAACTCTCTATAAATTAAAAATAAAGGAGAATTCCCTCAACTTGGCAAAGAATTTCTCTATCTGTGTATGTAACTAGTAAACTTAATGATGAGAAACAAGAATCGTCCCCACTGACATTAGAACAAGTGTCTCTCCACCACACTGCTCTTCGACATAATACTAGACATCTCAGCTGAAACAATAAAACAAAAATGATGGTTTGAAAGTTTACCGATGTGAAGCTGGGTGGTGGTGGTACATGTCTTTAACTCCAGCACTCTGGAGGCAGAGACAGGCAGATCCACAAGTTCAAGAGCAGGCTGGTCTACAAAGAAAGTTCTAAAACAGCCAAGGTTACACAGAGAAACCCTGAAGGGGATGAGGAAAGAGAAAAAGAAAAAGAAAAAGAAAAAAAAATGCAGGTTTGAAAGAATGTTATTTCTTAAAGCTGACTTGATTATGAAGACAATCCAAGAGAATGAACTAAACTCCTGGAACAAATTCCAGATTGCAAGTCTAGAAGATACAAGGTGAATGTTACAAAGGCAAGTACTTACTTAACTAAATACCAACAATGAACAAATACATTTTGAGCTACAAAGCAATTGTAACACTAGTACCTCTCCAAAATAAAAATGCTCGTGTGTAAATTTAACAAAATATGCAAAGTTTCTGTGCAAGAAAAACCTCAGGATTCTAATCAAAGAAGTACTAGATATATGGGGAAATGTTCCATATCTATGGGTAGAAAGATTCAACATAAAGCAGTAACTTCTTCCCACCATAACATATATAATCAATGCAAATCTCAATCAAAATCCCAAGGAACTCATTTTATGGATATCAGCAAATTAATTCTAAAGAACCAGGGGAGGGTTAAAGGGTCAGAGTAATCAGCATAATATTGAGGAACAACAGAGTTGGGGGAATGCTTTGCTCAATTTTAAAACCTACATATAAACTACAGAACTCAAGGCAGCAGAGAATAGTTGAAAAGGGCAAGTAAACCAATAACACAACAGAGTAGAGGCCCAAAAGTGTACCTTCTAAATATAATGAACTGATCTTCAACAAAGGATCACAGACAATATTCTCAGCGGTGACTCTGGAAGAGCTAGACAGCAACATGCATTTAAATCTATTTTAAAATCGTCAAGATATGGAATCAATACAAGTTGATAGAAATGGATAATGAAAAATAGAATATGTACAGATCTAGAATAATATTTAGTTTTAAAAATAAGAAAACCTGGTCATCTGTGACACATGAACGAACCTGAAAGATACTGTATGAAGTTAAATAGGCCAGGCACAGAAAGACAATGTCTTATGATCATATGTGTCTGTAGAATTTAAAAACAACTAACTCAAAGTAGAGAGTAGGGGATAGATACCAGGTCTGGGCTTAGGAGATGGGTTTCAGGGAGTTTCTAAAAGACCTCGTTTCTATTAGATGGGAGAGAGAAATCTTAAAGTATCTTCTGGACAATAACTGATGATTATATTAACAAGAATATACAATATACTTAAGATTGTTTAAAAAGATAGATTTTAAAGCTTTCACCACCGAAAAACAAAAAAAATAAAACAAACAAACAAGCAAACAAAAAACAGAACAAAACCCTGTATGTCTGTTATAAATCTAAAATTTTTACTATGGACAACATCTCACAATTACCCTGATTTAATTATCTTCAATTTGTCTAGTTGCACAATAAAAAAGCATATACAATTTTTATTTGTTATTTTTAATAAAAATTTTAGTCTGGGTGTAGGCCTTACACTTTTCACAACAACTAACTGAAATGGATCACAAGAATAAATTTAGAACACAAAAGAAAACTCCTAGATGTAACAGGAGAAAATTCTACACGAACAATGATTAGGTGATGACTTTCTGGTTACAATATCAAAGGCATGATCCTTGGGGTGGGGGGGAGTTAACAACCTAGATTCTATAAAAACTCAAATTTTCTTCTCTGGCAATGACTCTCAAAATTTTAAAAGGTAAGCTAAAGATGGCAGAAAAAAAATATTGCAAGAGCTTGAAAACTCTGGCAGCACTGCAAAGACAAAGGCTACCCAGTGCACACAGCTTATGGTCTTTGCCCCAAGAAAAACAAAGCTCCAATAAATGTACAAAGACAAGCCAATCAGTTGTTAAAAGATTTTTTAAAAGAAAGCATCCATTAGTAGTATCTCATAAGGATGGATGGATGATGATGAACAGTTGTTTGCTGAGTGAACATTTATGTAGCATAGCTTGCTAAAGTGTCTCACCACACAGCAGTTTCATGTGTGCAGGACAGGAAGTTTTAGCACCCAAAAGAGAAAAGGCAAACCACAGAGCTCTTAAACTGGAGCCGAGATGAAAGCAGTCTGAATTCTACCCACCTCTTCTCTACAGAAAGATAACATTTGCTTAAGTAAACAGTTCATTCTTTGCATTCAAATAATCTTAATTTTTAAACAGCAGAAGGTAAAAGGGAAATTAAACTAAATCTAACATAAAACAAAGCCAGAGATCACTAAGAAGGGGACTTTAAACCCAACTCTTAAACCGTAGTAATCAGTTTGAGGGTGTCACACACCCACCTACAGAATGGGAAGAGGAGCATGTGTCCCCATGGGCTCATGTGCCCAGTGGTTTTACTGCTTAAGAGTTGTGTTTTCTTACACAAAACCTTGGTGTCTAAATCAAGGAGAACTCAGGAGGTTATAAACACAAACATTCTTTCAAGTCTAAACAAACTCCTTTGAAATGTCCCCACTACAGAAGCACCTATGCCCCCTTTTGCCCAAAGGGCATGGAAGGTTACAAGAATATCTCCAAGGGCAGTACCGTGTCTAGGAATCTCCAAGGATGGACCTGACAGGAGCAGTGCAGAAAATGAAGAAAAGACACATATAAAATGAGAGAAGCTGGAGTAGAGTGTATTTGGCTCTCGGATGGAGAAACAACAACACCCAGAAAACTCAGTGTATTTTATTGCATACACTTGAACAGTGAGGTGGAGCTATTGCATACAGATAAACAAGGAGGCAGGGTTTATGGTATACAGATAGATCAAGGAGACAGATTCAACAAACATGAGCAGAAGTAAGGGAGCAGTCTTCAAACATAAACATTTGTAGTGCGAGTGATAAGCTGTGGTGGGCATCTATTGCACAAACTATTACTACTCACATTTAAGCTACAGAAAGGCTTTGCTGATCCTCTGAGCCTAACCCTGGAGCAAGGCCTTTGCCTTTCCACGGGTCTGAAGCTGTGATCCTTGACACAGCAATGCCCATGTCAAAAGCACACTCAGGACTGCACTCTTGCAGAGTTTCCTCTGCTCTCCACAGGGCAGTAGTGCCTTTATGTTTATCACAAAGGTTTAGAAGCTAGTAGGTTCTGGGGCAGTGTTGCAGCCCGAGCTGCCCCACATTTGGGGGCCAGAAATGTTGAGAGCTGCTCTGTCACTGTTGGAACCCGCACTGCCAAAAAACTTGGGGACTAACTTGTTAGCCCGCACTGCCCCAAGCAGCTCCAGTCTTCAGGTTGGGGTTCAGCAAGAGAGAGAGTGAAGAATGGACTTGAAGAATGGAGACCAGACAGAGTGTGATTCAATCCTGTTTATTCTTCAGT
The DNA here is from genome assembly GCF_011762505.2 of Arvicanthis niloticus. Classification (NCBI taxonomy): domain Eukaryota; kingdom Metazoa; phylum Chordata; class Mammalia; order Rodentia; family Muridae; genus Arvicanthis; species Arvicanthis niloticus. The sequence continues at coordinate 45,888,979 of NC_047665.1, read as the reverse complement.
CTCTCTTCCTAGTCCAAGTCCCAAGTCTTGAGTTCCTAGTCCCTAGTCCCTAGGGCCTCCAAGTTCCAAGTTACTTCTTCCAAGTGCTAGTACCTAATGTCTAATTCCAAGCTCTTCCTCCGAGTGCCAAGACTCAAGTGCCTAATTCCTAATAATCTGCTCCAAGTTGTACTCTAAGTTGTACTCTCTAACCTAATTCCTAGTTCCAACTTGTACTACCTAATAATAATAATTTCTTCTGTCTGCCTCTCACCTTTTATATGTCTCACTTCTAAGCCACGCCTCTATGTCATGCCTTTAAGTCATGCCCTTAGGCCTTGTCTCTAAATCTGATCTCTAAGTCACGCCCTTAAGTCACACACACCCAAGGAAAGATCCTGGGTATCTAAAACAAGATGTTATCAGAGTGTGCTCAGCTGTTACAGACTATTGTAATCAAATCACTTGTCAGGGTATATGGCTCAAGATGGCTGCAAGGATGATAGCCACCTTCTGTTGGCTCCCCACAAGGCAGTGTCTATTATTTTAGCCTTGCTGAAGCATAAGCTGTTTCTCAAGCTCTCACCAAAGGCAAACCTGTCTAACATAATCTGATTGCTAGAAAAACCCACTCCATCATCTTCAGTACCCATTCCAGTGCAGATCAGAATAAGTTACTATCACGATGTGTGTTTTACTTTAAGAAAAAGTAACTTTCAGAACCAGAGAGTAGTTGATTTTATGAGACATCAAGTGTTTCCATATTGCCTCAAAACAGCAATAAAATGCTAAAGGAAACAAATGTTTGCATAGGAAAATGGAGGGTCTGAGTTATTAACCCTAAAACCAACCCTACCCCTCTAGCCCTACTCCTCTAACCCTCATCCTAACCATAACCCAAGCCCAACCCTAACCCTAACCTTACCCCAAGCCCGACCCTAACCCTAACCCTAACCCTAACCCTAACCCTAACCCTAACCCTAACCCTAACCCTAACCCTAACTGCTTTGGATTTGTGGCTTGCCTACCAGTTAGACTTCTCTGTAGAATGGTAGACTAGAAACAGCCATCCTATGATACAGGGTATAAAAGCCAGAAGAAAAGATGAGCTTCAGAAAAGTTCCAAAGGCTTTGGTAGAATAGATAAAAAAGTGTGGGGTGGCACAGAGAACAGAAGGGCGCCAAGCAAAACACAGATCTAGATGAATGGCTGGAAGGCTCAGGGAGGGAAAACAAGCTGTTCTCAAAATGCAAGCCAGGCAGCCATGATGAAAAGAAACAGACAAACAAGCCTACCCTCAGCAGAAACATATAGCTACGTAAGTCACAAAAATCCAGTTGCAGAATTTACTGACAACCTTGATTCCTCTGGCATGTGGTTTAGTGGTGGAAAGGGATTCCTGTGGTGCTTTCAGTAAAAAAGACTCCTATAGTCTCATATATTTGAATGCTTAGTCATCAGAGAGTGACACTATTTGAGGACTAGAAGGCGTTGGCCTTGTTATAGTAGATGTTGCCTTGTTGGAGGTATTGAGGATTCAAAAGCCCATGGCAAGCTCTGTTCTCTCTTTTCCTGTTTCCTATGGATCAGGATGTAGAAATCTCAGTACCTCAACCACTTAGGAATTTACATGTTCCTCGCTATCATGATAATGTTCCAAGCCTCTCAAACTGTAAGCTAGACCCCAATTAAGTTCTTCCTTTTATTTATAAGAGTTGCCTTTGTCTTGGTGTATCTTCACAGCAGCTTTGGCTGCACCAGTTAGAACAGTGATAATCCCGTGTAATCATCAATGTGACTTGGAGGTCAGTGGTCTGGCACCATCTTGAGAAGAAACCTGGCTTTTTTTTTTTTTTTAACAGTTCAGTTGTTATCCCCCTCTTGGTACACCCTACAACAGTTCCTCATCCCATTCCTCCTCCTCCATCTCCAAGAAGATGTTCCACACCCCCACAACCCACACACACCTTGCCAGACTTCTCCACTTCCTGAGACCTCAAATCTCTCAAGAGTTAATTGCATCTTCTCTCATTGAGGCCAGACTAGGGAATATATATGTGTGGATAGAGATAGAGATAGAGATAGAGATAGAGATAGAGATATATTATACAATATAAATATTGTAATATATATTGTATGTCAGGGACCACAGATCAGCTACTGTATGCTGCCCAGTTGGTGGCTCAGTGTCTGAGAGATCTCAGGGGTCCAGGTTAGTTGAGACTGCTGGTCTTCCTATGGGGTTACCCTCCTCCTCAACTTCTTCCACCCTTTCCCTAAAACCTGGCTTTCAAAATTGAACTACTCTTTGTGCCTGAGAACAGGGAACAACAGGCTGAATTGAACTTACCCTAGCCTGGCATGGTGGGTGAGGGGTGGAGTGCAGGGAACAGTTCTAAGAATCAGTTTTAGAAAGCAAAAGGACCACTAGCCTAAGAGTACAGATAAAGAAAATTTGGCTCTATCATTGAAGTGCTAAAAAGGTGGCTCCAGACTTGGTGCTACTGGTAATGCTATAGATAAACAAACTGTACGCAAATGTTCTAGATTGGAGAGAGGCTGTCAATATCCTCTAGTAGAATCTTAGGAAGTATAGAGTTTCTCTCGGCAACTTAGATGAGCCAAAAGTATTCAGGTCCTCAACAAGAAGGCACAGGTCTAAGCCAAGAAGGTGGTCTTGCTCCAGAGAAAGCCAAGGGAACTGGTACAACCACAGTTGCCTCTGAAAGAAAGAGCACCACAGCACTGGTGGGCATTCCAGTGAGCCTGTATGAACTTGTGTGCCATCTCAGAGGCAGTGGTTGCAATCTCAAGACTCCAACAAACAAAACTGACAGAAACACAAAAAGAGACACTCAGTCAGATACAGTCAGACAGAGAAAGACAAAATAACAACAATCAAGGACGGCATATATATATATTAAATATATATATATATGTATATATATATTATATTATATTATATATATTCATACACTTAAACAGATCAGAGGAGTCCAGTAAAATTTCACATGTATACCAGACACAGGATCTAAGGTCACATCTGACTGACCTCCCATCTTGTATCCTAACCAGATGAACTCCTACAGACCAAGTTTACCCCCAGAAGTACTCAGATCAGATTAATTTTGAGGTACTTCCAGAATGTACTGCAGTGATCAGTCAAAGATGATTTTCCCAGGGCCTCAGAACATCCCAGGGTATCTATTCCCCGGGAGTCCTCTCTAGCTGATGCCCTCTTCCCCACTCCTGGGGTCCCAAGGCCCCCAAGTGTTAAGAGTCCAGTCTCTGCAAATCTTACTGCACCCTCTAAAACGTTGCTGGGAGTCCACCAGAGACAACCACTCAAGCACAGTTATAGCCATGTGAAAGTCTTCATTCCAGTCGGCTGGGACTATACTCAAACATTTGGGATCCAAGTTTAGTGCTGAACATTTAGAAGAAGGGGCTTTTAAAAACAAAAACCACATCCTAGTATTTCATTCGGCAGTTACAGGTTTTGTACAAGTTTAGCAGAAGCAAAGTTAGCTGCAGCATCTTGACCTTGTGTTCTTACAAGAGAGTTGAGGAATTTCCCATGAGACTTCTCATCAAGGAGATCAAATTCTAGCTAAACCTAAAATGGCCTCAGCAACAATACAAGATGGAGGAATCTCTGCACTGTCTTGTCCTGTAACATTAGGAAAATATGAATTCTTTCTTTGGAGTTCTTAGTCTTGTTAATAAAAGAATTTAAAAACAGACTCAATAGGAAGTTCAAAGATAATTTTGTAAGAGCTTAAGATGAAAACAAGAGAGGCAAAATTTAAATCAGCAGCTACCCCAGAGAGAGAGAGAGAAGGAGAGAGAGAGAAAGAGAGATGCAGAACATGGAAAAGAGGATGTCATGCCTTTTGCAATGGAGATAAGCAAACATCTACTGGGACAAGGGAGAGGATGCTTCAGACCCAGATAGGGAAAGCAGGCTTTGGCCAACTACAAGAAAAAGGGGGTGTTGGGCTTTCTGGAGAACTGGGAAAACTGGGTAGTCTCTGCAGAATTCATGGTGGAAGTTTTGTCAGCATCTGAATGAAAGAGGGGTTTCCTGGGAGGATAAATCTCAGTAAGGACATAATTAATATCCTTTAGCACAGCTTCTGGTGAATCAACTTTCCTGGTGCTTGATTGGCACAGCTGGGTTAAGGGAAAGACAATAATAGGTATTGTGTTGAGGAAGTTTAGAATGACTCCACCCAGAGCCTGAGTTAGAATTTAGATTCTACTCTTTTGACCAGAAGGAAGTTAGCTTTCTCTTAATGGGCCTCAACAAAGTCCTTGTATTTTCTATTTGTAAGGTGGTAATTTAAGTCCTAAAGTGGGGGAGAGCTGATGTTTACCTTTCTATTGTTACCAGGGAAACACCAGGTGGAAGTCAAAATTCATCATAGGAGGTAAGGGTAGGGGTCCATCTTCAATGTCCTCCAAGTCTGCTGATGTCTGAAATACTCCCACATCAGAGTTAAAACCCTAAAACCACTTAGGAACTCTAAAACCACTTAGTCAAAGTACCAAAGACCCACATGTTTCTAAAATTTCTACTCTCAGGATAGAATAAAAAGTGTTTCCAGTTCTGTCCAAAGTTATCAATCAAGGCCCTTATCCCTGAATTACTTGTCCATTTCTATCTCCTATCTTCATCCTTCCTCCTTCTGAAGAGAACCTCAACTGCCATTAGAGAATTTGAATATGACTGATCTAGTTTCTTCCAAATGTTATATATTTGGGAGACCTTCCAGTGGACCTATCTAGGGGACCTCAAGTGTGCACCAGTGCTTTCATTTGTATAACAACCAGGTATAGTGAAAAGAGAAACCCCTCGAACTGTATAGAGATTTGAAAAAGAAAGAGTAGAAGCAAGAGGAGCTAGGGAGAGATAAATACTGAATAAATTAGAGAGCCCAAAGTGTTGGTTCCCACTCTTCTAAACTTTCAGGGGTTCAAAATCAACCATGGGGTAAATTTCATAATCTTCAGTGGCCTCAGAGGCTGTTAATCCCAGTAACAGTGTCAGTTATTTGGTTACCTGATGAACTGAAAATAACTCCAGAGTTTAAGAACCGACTAAAACAAAAAGGAACCATACATACTAAAAGTTTTCCTACAGCAGAAAAACAGGCTCTAAAAATTGTAAGATGTTATTTCTAGAAATACAGACTTAACCACTGTCTCACTCCTCATACACCTTAATTTGAGTTTCAAACACCTTTAGAGGAAGAAGGATAAAGATTATTTTAACCTAATATGTTTTAGAAATGTTTAAGTATTACATAAACAGTGAAGGACGATTGAGTTATGAGAACCAACTTCTTCTTGGAAAATAATTTAAAAAGCAGTTCAGAAAGTCAGAAAGTCGGACGGACAGCTAAGGAGATAACCATAAGCTATCATGCCAGGACCTTATTTGAATCCTGAATTGTATCCTGGGTAATATTTGAAAAAACTGAAGTCCAAGAAAAGTCAGCAGAGCCTTTGGAGGCAGGTTTTTCTTGGGGGTCATTTTCTGAAGATGGAGGAAATAGCCTGGGGTTATTTAACACTTTCAGCTGCCTCACAGAATGAGAGATCTAAATTTAGTGGCACTGTCTCATTCTCCAAACTTTATTCTGAAGCACAAAGTATTGATCTTTGGTGTAAGAACGAACTGAAAAGCTGGAGAGTTACTCAGAGGTTAAGAGCATATGTGTTCTTATGGAGGATCCAGGTGTGGTTCCCAGCACCCACATGACAGCTCTTAACCATCTACAACTCCAAATTCCAGAGAAACACATGCTGCCTTCCTTTTTCTTTTACTTATGAGAATATAATATAATTACATCATGTCTCTCTTTCTTTTCTCCCTCCAAACACTCCTATATACTCTTAGGTTTTCTTCCAAATTCATGGCCTTTTTTTTTTCATTAATTACGCACACACACATATATGTGTGTGTGTTTATATGTACATATATATGTGTGTATATATACATATATATACATATATATATATTCAAAATAAAACCTATTCAGTATAATGTTATTTATAGAGATAGAGACAGAGACAGAGACAGAGACAGAGACAGAGACAGAGACAGAGACAGAGACAGAGATAGAGATAGATACATGTTTTCTGAACTTACCATTTGGTATTGGATAGCCATTTGGTGTGCTCTTCCATGAAGAAGACTTTTTCTCTCTCACAAACCATCACTTTGTTGTCTGGAGTTCTTTTTGTAGGATTGAGGCCTCGTGGGCTTTTCTCTGTTAACACCTGTCCATTGATGTCACTCTTGTTTAGCTCATGTTTAGGCAGTCATGTTGGTGGGACTTGCTGGATGTAGCTTCTGACATTACTAGAAGATCTAATCTCAGAGCAAACTCCCTGATCTTCTGGATCTTACAATCATTCTGCCCCATCTTCTTCAATGTGCCCTAAGCCTTAGGTGCACAAATGTTTTGTAGATGTATCCATTGGGACTGAGCTTCACAATGCTCTATTTTGAGAGTTATGGTTATGATTTTCTATAATGGTCTCCATCTGTTGCAAAAAGAAGATATTTTTGTGTTGGTACCAAACATGCATATGGTGCACATGCATACATGCAGGCAGGCAAGACACTCATACATATAAAATAAATGAATCCAACCTTAAATAAGAGTGAACTGGTATAATAAGGTTGGCACTACAGACTCAGCCCAGCTTAGAACCATGATTAAATTCAGGTGATCCTGTTCCCTGAAGCCTGCATCAGGCTTCTTAAGCTCATGGTGGTCTCACACATCTGGAAGACACAAAAACAATCCTTTATGGGAAAAAATAACCTCATATTCCTTTACAAGTTGTATTGAAAACACTTTATCACCTATATTAAAAATGATCATTTACACTAGAAATCTAACTATCACGAAGAAAGGCACTATGAAAATGTTGTTGTCAATGAATCTCTTCTCTAATTGACCCAGCAGGGACAACACATTACTTGCTACCTGTCCCAGTGTTCTGGGTCCCCAAGTGAAAGACACATACAGGAGCAGCCTTATATTTTAATATGCCTTAAACAACTCAATGGCTGGGCCACCACCAAACCTCCACGTAACTAACACCTCCTCTCCAATATTCCTGAATTATTACTTACTAAAATTTATATTCCATCGCTATTGCTCTAGACCGGGGTGGGGAGGGGGAGGGCTGGGGCCGCTTTCCCCAGGTCTTACATTTTGGCTGTCTCTGTGTCCTGCCTTCTCAGGAATGACAACTACTCCTATCCGAGCATAGCAGCTCGCTCTCTCTCTCTCTCTCTCTCTCTCTCTCTCTCTCTCTCTCTCTCTGGGCCCCTTGCCCAGGAATCTTAAAAGCCCTGCCTCTGTCTCCCTGGCAAGTCATTGGCTACTGGCAACTTTATTTACCAATCAAAACCAACTGGGGGCAGGGTCTATCGAAGTCTTATGTGCAGAAGTGCAGATTTTTGTGTAATTTTGGAGACCAATTTAACATAAGTAGCATTAGACAAATCCACAACAAAATGGGATCATAGAGATTGTGTATGTTGAACATAATATGCCCAATATAAATAATTATCTTCTCTATTAATGAAGAAATAAAAAGTAAACTGATTAAATCTTCACAAGTCTGTGTTTAAAATGGTATGTCCCAGGAAATCTACATTTCCAGCAAAAGAAGAGGATTGGCCAGACAATAGTAAGAATATCACTGAAGAACCAGAAGATATAAAAGTGTAAGATCTACAAATAGAACACATAGAAACAAAATAAGAATTCACTAGCCTTCGTAGTACATTAGTCACACTACAGATAAAATTAGTAAGAGAGCTCAAAAGATAATACATAGAAACAAGGAAATATGACAAGGATAAGTTAATGGAGGTAAAACTGAACAGGTAAGAACTAGAGCATAAAATACATGTAATGTGAATTCAAAAGAGGAAGTGAATGTGGTTTATTATTATTATTTAAAACGCTAGTAGCTGTGAACAGATTAAAGATATCAAGCCATCAGTTTAAGAAGCACCAGATGAACTGGCATAAATTGTAAGACCTCAAGGTAAAACAGAAAACAAGGGAAGTAAGAAAACTTGTCAGAGAAACAGAAGTAATTACGGTCTACAGAGTGATGTTTTGACATCTAACTTCCAAACAGGAAGAATAAGATCTAAACTCAAATATATATATATATATATATATATATATATATATATATATATATCTCCCTGAAGAAGCAAAATAGAAAAATCTCCAGGACATTGATAGTATACAATCAGCCACCTAAACCTAAAACTAATAAAATGACACAGAATAATAAAGAGAGCATGTTAAACCACCATTAAGTAGGCCTGTATCACAAATAAGAAACAATGCATTCCACAAACTGTGGAGAGCAGATAAAGTCCTGAGTGAATGCATATTGACATGAGCACAGCTATGTTCAGGACTTCAGTGTCAAAGACTCCCAGGTCAGGATCAGAGAAACAGTAACATTATCCACTGTTATATATGTGGATAATGACAGGGTGTACAGAAAATACAGACAGCAGCCTCCTCCTTGCGAAAGGTTATAGCCTGATTCTGCTCCTCTATAGACTTCCTACTAAGGTTAGCTAACCTTGCCTCCTCATTCAGCTGTATGCAATAAACCTGCCTCTTCCATTCATACAGATGAAATAAAGACACTAGGGTTCCCAGGCGTATAGTTCATCTCCATGAAAGCACAAGTCCCACTAGAGCCCAGCTTTTCTGTATGTGTATCTGGGGTTTTGTCATTCTCTCCTAGGCCCAGTCAGGTCTACTCCAAGGCTGTGCAGGTCATACCAACAAACCAAAAGCCTATATGAAAACAAACATTTCAAGAGCAACAGAAACAGTATCAATGGGATAATAAATAAATTAAATAAATCAAGAATGTGTATTCTATTACTTCATTCAATGAGTTAAAGATTAAATTAAAAAAAAAAAACTTCTCTCAGAAGTTAATTCACTCAATGAGCAATGATTAAATTAGGAATCTTTCTCTCAGATTAGAGTGGATGGTTTTCAGCCAACATTCATTCTAAAGCCAAGAAGAAAAAAAAAAAAGCCAGGTTCAGAACTAAGTGTTTTAGTTAGGAGAGATGAATGACAGAGGTTCTGGTTAGTCAACAAAATGATGGACTGGGTATTAGGACTATCTTGTACCTCACTGGTACAAATTGGTATAATTATGCTATAATTGTATTTTGAGAGAAAAATTTTATTTTAACAGGAAGGGTGATATGTAGGAGGAGCTAAGGTGGGAGGAGTATCGAGAGGAAGAGAAGGAGTAAGAAGAGGAGGAGAAGAAGAGGAGAAGCTAGGTGATGAGAGAGAGAAAGAGAGAGGGGGGGGACATGGAGGCAGATGTTCACCAGTCAAAGATAGTTGATATATCTAGGTTGAGTATTGGGTTACACTTCTGATTGATCATTACGAAACTTATAAAGCCTTTGATTAACATTTTAAAAAATTGTATAAAAGCAAAAAGGAAAAGGGGGCATGGGATAGGGGTTTTCTAGGGAGGGGAACTGGGGAAAGGGGATGGCATTTGAAATGTAAATAAAATATCCAATTAAAATAATAATAAAAAAAGAAGAATCTTTCTCTCAGAATAAGTTCAGATCTGAATTAAGAAATGCTAAATAAGTCTGAGACCTGGCTAGACATGGGAATAGAGGAAAGGAGGAAGAGAGAACCACAATCAGAGGCTGGCATCTCAGGAAGGTACCACTTTGGAGGTAAGTGGCACCACTTTTCTGAAAGCAATAGTTGCATTTTATAATCTTGGTGGTAATGGGAAATAAGAAATGTTTAGCAGTGAAAATTAAAGGCCTCCAGAAAAGAAAAAAAAAAAAAACTCTCAAATTCAGAAGGCATGCAAACTGTTTCCAGAAAGGGCACCATTTTAAAATTATACTTTATTATAAAATCAAAAGAGTGTTCTTAAGGTACATAATAAGTTACTTAGAGCAATCACTGCCTGCCTACTCTTGTTTTTTCCTTTTCTTTTTTTCATAAAAGAAGGGGTAAAAAAGATTATTCCAGAGCTGGAGGGATGGCTATGTGGTTAAGAGCACTTGTAGAGGACCAGAGTTACCAACATCCACATCAGATGCTAATGACTACCTATAACTCTAGCTTCAGGGGCTCCAGTATCCTCTTCTGGCCTCTATCAATATCCAAAGGCTTGTGATATATATATTTCTCTGCACATATATTTATACAATAACAATAAATGATTACATAATTAGAAATCATTACCCAAACCAAACATTCAATCCAGGCATGTTGGCTCATGTCTGCATATCTAATGCTTAGGAAGTTCAGGCAGGAATATCAAAAGTTCCTAGCCAGTTTGGGCTACAAAATAAGCTTTAGGCCAAAATGTGCTATAGGATGAGACTCTGTATCATCCCTCCCCAGGAAGCAATATTCCAAAATACACAGAGAATACAGTAATAGCAGTAGTGGTATTATAATAGCATACAGTATCCAGACAAGTTGGCACTATGAGAAAACAAGAGGCATACAAAAAACCAAACAGGATCATAGAATAAATTAAGTATGTCATATTATAGGTCAAACACTAAACATTCAAAAAATTAAGTATATTGAATGTTTCAAGAGAGAAGACACAACCGACATATAAAGGCAGACCCATCAGAATAACCACTGATTTTAAAAATCAGTGAGAAAGACATGAAAGAGTGTCTTTCAAGTTCTGAAAGATTATAACTGCCAGCCCAGATTGCTATATGACATGATGTAAGCAGACGGAAAAACTTTCCATGAGAAAGGCAGGCTAGAGCAATGTATGCCTCTATACCTGCACTATGGAAGATACTGGAATGAAAACTTCGAATGGAAGAAAATGCTAAACACATCTAAGAAGCTGCAGAAAAAGCATTAAAGATGCTAAGACATTTGTTAAGCAAATGAAGACCAAGAAATACCACAAAATCAAGAAAATGGCAGGAATTAATGCATACCTTTCATTAATAACTCTGAATATCTATCAATAGACTCAATTGTCTACTGAAAAGATGCTGGTGAGCAGATTGGATCAGAAAATAGGATCCATCTTTTTGCTGTCTTCAAGTAACAATCTTCATAACTAAAGACAAGGTGAAACCATCAGCGAAGTTATTACAATAAAATGAAGTCATTATTCTCATATCTTCAATCGACACAGTTCAAATAAAATAACCTTATCAAGGGAACAATCCCTCAATAGAACACTGCATACACAATATACCCATTTTTTTTTAAAACAAATGTTACTAGAGTTAAAGTCACAAATTAACATAGCACAGTAATAGTAGGTGACTTCAATATCCTATTGTCACAGATAGATCATACATGGAAAAAATGAATTGAGAAATACTAGAGCTAACTGACACTATAAATCATATGGACTTAACAGACATTTAATGAACATTTCAGTCAATCACTACTGAATATACATGCCCCCGAGTACTTCATGGAGTGTTCTCTTGAGCTGATCACATATAGGCTATGACAGTCTAAATAAATGAAGAAAAATTTAATAACTTCTTGTAGCCTATCTGATCACAATAGGATTAAAGGTAGAGCTCAATAGCAAGAAAAAAAGAGAAAATACCCAAACCTATGGAGACTAAACAACACTATTGAATAACAACTGGGCTATTGACAGAAATTCAAGAAACTTAAAAGTTCTTATAATCAAAGGAAAATGAAAGCGTATCAAAGCCTATGACATAAAAGGAAGGCAGTGCTGTGGTTACTTCCTAGACTCCCAGTGGACTTGGAAGACAAACCCCAACTAGAACATGAATCACCTCAGGGGTTACGACCTAAAGAATCTCAAGAGTGTAGAGAAACTGCCTAGAGCACTGACTATAAGGTATAGTGTTGAGGTTTGGTCTTGTTGTCTATTGTAATTCTAAGTATGGCCCTGAAGACCTGAAGTTTAAGTGTAGACCTGGAGAGGAAGGTGGAGGAAAAAGGAGAAGCCACAATGGGTTAGGTAACTCATAAACATATGGCCTTGTCATTTGTTTCATAATTCTTACTGGTATAAGATGAAATCTCAAAGTAGTTTTAATTCTTATTTCTCTGATGAGCAAGGATAAACAAAGATATTTCAAAAATATTTTTTTAGGCATTTTAATTTCCTCTGAAAGGTCTGATAAGTTCTGTAGTCCATTGTTTAATTGAGTTTTTGTTCTTCTGACATTAAGTTTTTTAGTACCTTGTATATTGTACATAATAATCCTGATGAACATAGGTACAAAACTTCTCATTAAAATTCTTGCAAACCAAATTCAAAATAGTTTCCAAGAGAAAAAAAACATAAATAACCAATAACTATTTTAAAAAGTGTTCAATTTTTCTAATCATAATGGAAATGAAAATTAAAATGACTATGAAATATTATCTTATGTTGGGAAGAATGGTTATTATCAAAAAATATGACAATAAATGTTGGAGAGGATACAGGGGAAGGCGCACGCTCATTTACTGCTTGTGTGAGTGGAAATGATCACAATCATGGAAATCAGTTTCAAGGTTCCTCAAAAAAGCCGAGAGCTATGACTCATTTACTTCACTTAGGGGCATATACCCAGAGAACTTCATATCCTACCATAGCAATATTTGCACACTCTTGTTTATTACTGCTCCATTTATAATAGCGGGAAATGGAGCCAACTTAGATCCACATCAACTGATATACACTCATATATACACATGAACATACATAAATAAATTCAACTTGAAAAACATTGAAAATATAAAAGCTTCCATTTGTTGCTTAAAATGTAGGATCAAGGGCTAGATCTACAGGTTTGTGGAAAGTTCCCATATCCCAGCAGCACACCGTATGCTGTGGGCCCACTCTTAGCCTGGCCAGAGAGTGGACTTTGACTGAACAGGAGTGATGCCTATGGTTCTATAGGAATTCCTCGTCTTCCAGTGGCTTTAGAGGAAGCTACTAAGCCAGAGTGTGGACTGAACTCACCTCAGGTTAGATCCACAAGCATGTGAAGAGTTCCACAACTCACAATGGAAGATTCAGAGGCAGGTAGGAAGCCCATGTTAGCTCATTGAATACCTAACCCTCAGATGAAAATTTGAGATAGGGTCTCTGGCACTAAATGAGAAAAAGTATGCTTCCAAGAAAAAAAGATGCTCCAATCTTACTAGGACTTAAGACACCACTGAAAGAAAACGGATGCCTAGAATTTTAATTTTAAAACTTAAAAATACAAAGTAAAAAAAGGAGAAACATTTAACCAACAAATCTTTATCCAAATAAATCAAAAGAAGGCCGGGTAGTGGTGGCACATGCCTTTAATCCCAGCACTTGGGAGGCAGAGGCAGGCGGATTTCTGAGTTCAAGGCCAGCCTGGTCTACAGAGTGAGTTCCAGGACAGCCAGAGCTACACAGAGAAACCCTGTCTCGAAAAACCAAAAAAACAAACAAACAAATAAATCAAAAGAAGAAGACTCAAATTAATAAAAGCAATGAAATGGGAGACATTTCAACAGTCACTGAGGAGATTTAGAGAATTATAAGGATTTACTTTAAAAATCTGTGTTCTAGCACAGTAATGGTAGTGTACATCTCTAATCTCAGTACTAAGGAGGCAGAGGTGCTGGCATGTGTACCGGAGGCTACCCATGGAGATCTCTGGCCGGGCCAGGTGGGGGGGTTCAAGCGAAGGGGAAAGGGCACATACAGATAGGGGAATGGCCTCTACTCTCTGCTGCTGCTGCTGCTGCTGCTGCTGCTGCTGCTGCTTCTTCTGCTCCTGCTGTGACACCATTGCTCCTTCCAAGGCAGTGTCTCAGCTCTCGTGCTAGATGCTGTCAGATGACAGAGTAATTCTCACACAGCTTTATTCCTTCTGGATAGGATTTATATAAAGTTTTGAAGTGGATTGGGGTCTGACAGTAGGTGCTTCCTATTGGCTTGGTCTGAGATAGGGGATTGGGGGCTGCCCTATGTAACTGATGGCCACAATTCTCTCTGTGGGGGGGGGGGCTATGGCTACATGACAGGGGCCTGGTGCCAGAAGCAGGCAAAGCACTGTCTCTTCAGGGTCCCCAGGGCTTCAAATCTTAGCTCAACCTTACAGGCTTCCTCTCATGGTCCATTGCCCCACACAGAGGCAAGAGGATCTCTGTGAGTTGGAGGCCAGCCTGGCCCATAAAGCGAGTTCCAGGATAGCCAGGGTTACTCAGAGAAACCCTGTCTTGGGAGGAAAAAAATCAATATGTTCTACTAAAAATGATGGCTGAACAACGTTAAATCAAGGTGAAATAAAAAATTTAAAGAGAGCAAGAGAGCAGTAACAAATGAAAGAGAAGCAGTGTCTTCTAACTGAAAAGAGTCCAGGCACAAACAGATTCAGCATAGAATTCTAGCTGATCTCCAGAGAAGCCAGAACACATAAACAGATTCAAGGTTAGAAACCACATTATCATTTCTTAGATGCAGAAAAGGGCTTTAATGACAAAATTCAACATCCTTTCAGGATAAAAGTTCTGGATTATCTAGAAATATAGGGCCTATATCTCAACCTAATGAAGATATCCCACAACAAGCTCACTGACTACCAACACCATACTGAACAAACAAAAAAATGTGAAACATTTTTACAAACATCAGGGACAAGATAAGTGTGTCTTCTTTGTCTACTTCTGCTTAATATAGTGATTGACATCTTAGCCAAAGCAATAAAATAAGAGAAGGAAAAAATGAATAAAAAAATAGAAAAATAAGAAGTCAAAGTATGTTTATTTACACATGATGTGTAGCAATCCCCTCCTATATAAAACCATTTTGACAGGAAGACATAGGATGCTCTAATGAGTGGTAAAATGCTGTATTCTGTAAGGAAGCACATTAAGACATGAGGTAATAGTTAAGTCATTTTCATTAATGTGTGCTATATTTATATAGTTTCCCACCCTTGGTCTTTTTAAGATTACAAACCATAGTCAAGCTGATTTTATTCTAGGAATGCAAGGATGTTCTACCACACCAAAACTAATAAATGCAATACAGCTTATAAAATGTCTTAGAGAGAGAAATCACAGGATCATACCAGAAACAGATCTCAACATTGGAAAGGCTGTATTTAACAAATCTATACCCAATATTATTTCTCTAAAGGGAAAAATCTGGAAGTGTTTCCTCTAAAACCTAGAATGAGACAAGAGTGTCAATTCTCTCTACTCACGTTGGATGCAGTGCCCAAAGCCACAGTGAGAACAGTAAGACAAAATAAAGAAATGAAAGTGATGCAAATCAGAAGTCAAATTATCCCTATTTGCACACCATGTAATTCTATACTTAAAAGACTCCAGCAGGAAACTCTTAGATCTGATAAATCCTTTCAGCAAAATACTAGAATACAAAATCAGTGGCCTCTCTATGTACCCACAACAAATGTTCCATGTTTATTCTATGGGGCCAGCATAATATCAAAATCAAAACCTAACACTAAAAAAAAAAAATTGAGATATTTTCCACAAATGTTGATGCAAAAATTCTTAATAAAATGTTAAAATATGGACTCTGGTAATACAGTTTAAAAAAAAGTTGCAACAGTACTCCTCTGGAAATGTATAATTAATTTCATATTTACATTAGAAAAAGGTTCTCCTAATGTAATAAATGACTAAGATAAATAAACTTACACTGATGAAAGATATAATTTAGCCCAGGATTTCAGAGGTCCAGCCTATTATAACTTGGTACTTGCTGCTTTGAGCTTGTGGCAAAACAGTGCACATGTATTGTCAGCATGTGTTAAAAGAGGCCTGTTCACCTCATGATGGCCAGAAAGGAAAAAGAAACAGGTCAGAGCCATAATGCCAATACTTCCTTAAGGGGTGTGTGTCCCTGTGACCTAACTCTGTTCCACTAGGTCATACCTTCTAATGGCTTTACTATTTCCCAGTTGCACCCATATATTGATGACCTTATCACATGAACCTTTGAGAATTCCTCACCTAAACAATGGTAATATTAAGAAAATCAATTCATATACAAAGTAAAATATTATGTTCATTTCAACAGGTGGAGCAAAGACTCATTTAATAGATGCAACCTTTATCTTGATTTTATAAAACATGCTTGCAATCAAATAGACTCCTCTAATTTAATAATTAAGAATAATTTCATAATTAAAGTAATTGAATTATTTAGATGCCTTACTTTTAAAATATCAAAAGTAAAACCTGGGAAAAAAAGAATAGGGACTGTAAGGAGATATAGCCAAAGTGACGTACTATATTCAGACTGTCCTACATCAAACATTTCTCAATGAACTAAATATCTTGGAAATGTCTTAATATATGCATATATAAATAAATCAGATCATATTTTTTAATGACAAGATCAAACCCAAGTAAATATGCCATGAATTTCATCTTCATTACTGAGAGATTTAGATTGCTTTCAGTCATACACCAATTCAAATATCTGCAATGAACATCTTTATATGTCTTTCAGTGATATATGAAAATGGACACAGGTCCATCTCTGTGAAAGAGATTGTCAGGTCATCAGAATCTGTGTACACCCTGACATTAGCGTTTAAGAGAAGTTTATCTCTTCTCTTCTCTTCTCTTCTCTTCTCTTCTCTTCTCTTCTCGTCTCTTCTCTTCTCTCTCTCTCTCTCTCTCTCTCTCTCTCTCTCTCTCTCTCTCTCTTTCTCCTTTTTTCTTTTTTTTCTTTTACCCCCATCCCTTTCGTTTTTTGAGACAGGGTTTCTCTGTATAGCCCTTGCTATGCTGAAACTCACTCTGAAAATAAGGAGATCTGCCTTCCTCCTACTCATGGGGTGCTGGGATTAAAGGTGTATACCACCACCACTCCACTGAGAACTTGCTTTTTGAAATTCACATTCACGATCTATATTATTTAATGTTTTGGCCTTTGTCAGTTGAATATATAAAATCATTTTCTGGTTTAAATTTATATTTCTTTTGTTAAAAGTGAATACTCATCTTTATTGCATCTAATCCTTATAAACATGTTTTTTGCCTGTGAACTGTTTATTTATAGACGTCCCCACTTATATTTGGAATAGATTATACATTTTCTTGGATCAGAAGTCAAAAGTTCCAAGTAAGAATAATGTAGTTTATAAAAAGTGATACAATTCAAAACTTCTCTACAATTCCATCTTCCCACTGCCCAGTACCCTTTCTCATAAATAACAAATTCCATTACTTTTCCACGTTTGTTTCCAAAGAAATTGATGCATAAGCACAAAAATATTTGCATGTGTTTATGCTTGTATGTGTTTCCTTTTGTTTCCCCTTAACTGGTAGCTCATTCCATACATTCTTTGGTTTTGGTTTGTTTTGTTTTTAAGTAAAATGTTTCTGAAGACTTTTGAAGCTTTCTCCAATTCTACCTGACCAAGTGTAAGTATGTAACAAGCACCATAATTCTCACTGATTAAATACAGCCAGGGAGGCTCCAGCTCAGAGTAGGAAGAAAACAGGAGAAAGAGGTCTGTTTCTAAGACATGTTGTTCATAAGCCTCTGCCTCGAAGCTATTTCTTCCCACCAGAAACCTCAGGACGGATAAACAGCCCCTCCCAGAGTGCTGAGAAAAGCAAACAGCAGATGTGCAGCCATGGTCTGAACACATCCAGAGGGGCACAGCACAGACCCTGGGGAATTAGACAGCCACAAGATGAAGGATGGTCCACGCCGAGGCCACATGAATGTAACTCACAGTTGGCACAGCGAGGCTGCCAGCAAAGCAGAAACGGAGCTCTGACCGTCCGAGCTGCTGGCCCTCTTTCTGGATACAAAGCGATGCCATGTCAAGAATGCAAAAGCTAGACAAGCCAGGAACGTGTTGTGGTGGTGGGACATGGAAAACCCAAAGAAGCAAACAATCCTAAAGCATAGGCCTGGAGTCAGACACTGAAGGTGGAGCTGAGTCCCACAAAAGCTTACTAACAGACGTGGCCTCTGGGCACTGTGACTAACCAGGAAAGATGAGTGATTAAACAAGATCTTACCTGTACTCTGCATATTATAATTAGCTGTGTGCACGGTTAAATTAATTAGGAGATAGATTTATATGTGCCTTGCTCATAGGAACATTTGCTTCTGTTTGATTCAACCCACCCTTCCCTTTTTGTCAATATCCCTAATCAAGGAACCTCCTCAGTTGCTGAAGAATGGAAATTTCTAAGTACCCAGCTGACTATCCAGATGTGGTCACAGCAGAAAAAAGGTTCAGTTCTATCCTTTACACATGGATCAACATTAAGTCCCTATAAGATTCCAGACTGGGAAAAGAGATACAGCACTAGACCTACTCTTAAAGAATTCAATCTAGTGTGGAAGAGAGAGAGAAATAACTGAGCAAGTGCTTCATTCCAGTACAAAATATTGCAATGAAAATAATAACCAAGTATCTTAGAGGTAAAAGGAGGCATCCAATAGTGTATCCGAAGTTCTTAGTAAAAGATTCCCCAAGGAAAGGATGTTTGAACAAGATGGACTCAGAGAGATTTGTAGGGATTATCTTGGTAGAGAGGTGAAGGCAAGCATTTCTGGCTCTGGGACCACAGTGCACACAGATACAATCAAATGGGGAAATGACTCAGAAGTTTATTGCTACTGAGGCAAGACGACACAGAGGAGAGGAAAAAAAAAAAAGATATGGGCAATGTCAGAGCTGCTAAAGCATCTGGGAAATGCACACTTTACAATCCTGATGGGTTTGAGTGAGAGGAACTCACCAAGTATCTGTCTACAAGATCATGGGGGGGGGGGGGGCACACCAGTTTGTGACACATGAATTGCACAGCTCATCCAAGACCTGAGATAGGATAATGTCGTCACATTTTACACACCAAACGCAGCAAGGGATACTAGCTCACCACCTGCCATTTTCTGTTGCTTCCCAATCAAGGGAGGGAAGGACAAATTTATCACAGAACAAAGGTATCCTGGCATTTAGGAAGTAAAAGGCCAGGGAGCTGCTGTGCACCCCACCATTCATAAAAAATCACCACAGCAGAGCTAGTCAGTTCAAATACCAATGGTGTTCAAGAACTCTGCCCTTCAGAGTAAGAACATTTTCCCCACTAATGGGTCTTGTATCACAGTTGTACTCTGCAATGGTGCTATCTTTTATAAGTCTAGTCTTCCCATTGTTCACCTCTGGCTTCCCTTCCTTTATTATCCGTGACTTTTCATTTCAACGCCTACCTCAATAACAACACTTTTCCTTACGCTCTTCTCATCCTGGTGCTCTTTAGTTTCCATAACACTGCCTGTCTTCCTCACATTCACCCTCATAGTTGTACATTTATTTTTACTACCAAGTAAACACGGTGGCCAGGGTTTGTGTGTCCAGAACTCAGGCTCTCATGCTGTCACGAGCAGGTCACAACAGATCCTGCTCTGCTCAGGGATCATATGCTAGATTGACCATGAGATTATCAGCTCCACGAGAGGGAAGAGAGTACACCAGAGACGGAGAGTTTAACTTTCAATTGCTCTTTAATGATGCACCGCAAACAATATATTATCACCAATGCTAAAGCTATTGCCACATTTCTCATTCATTCCACGTATTGTCTCTATCAAACACAAATAATGAATTGCTAGTTACCAAAGAAATAAGGATAGCAACAAGTACATCATTCATTCATGGGTTATGTGACCTGAGTCCTTATGATGGTTTTGGGTTCAGGTCCAGAGCCTGAGAAGGTGGTCACAGGCTGTGGCTTCCAGCTATTTCAACCTCACAGGGTGCTTGACTCTAAAACAGGGGGCGTGGTCGGTGCTGTCGGTGGTCTCTGGTTGTTGTAGAATCTCAATGAGAAGGCGTGGCCGGAGGATCACCGTCAGGCAGTCATGGCTACCAGTGTGTGATGTTGTGCTCCGGCCGGGCTCCTCTTTTTATGCCCGATTATAGTCATTCACGTCTGGTTATCATTGGGCTTTGACCCCATTACAGCTGGTTATCACACTTATTCAAAACAACTTGTTTCTGTGCACAAATGATTCATAAGGTTTCAAAACAACTTCTGGTTATCACAGCACTTCAAAACAACTTCACTTCAAACTTTTTTTCTTTCCTATTATAATATGGAGTTGGTCCTGTTAAGGGCCTGCTCCTTACATATCCTCCTTGAATGAGTGTCCTGCTCCAAACTGCACTCCAACATGGTGAGAAGTTGCCTCCAACTTTTTAGTTAATAGCTATAAGGCTTCCTTGAAAGTCCCATTGCATGCGAGCCTGTTCATATTTAATGCATTTGCGATAATTAATGTCAACTGTCAACTGATTGAATCAATACATAGCTATGACTATAAAGAAGAGCATTTCTTTTTATGTGTATATAGGGCTTTGAGGAAGATTAACTGAGAAGGTAGGTCTTTTTTTGAATGTGAACGGCACCATTACATACAGTAGACTCCTAGAACAAATAAAAGTGAAGAAAAAGAATGAACTAGCTTAGCATAGAATCCATCTCTGTTAGTGGATCCATTGCAATGTAAGCAAGAAACCTTGATCATGCACCACCACAGTGACTCTTTCTGCCATGCCTCCTGCCATGATGGACTGTATCCCATTAGACTATTAGCTAAAATAAAATCCCCCTATAGTTGATTGCATCAGTATTCAGTCATATCAATGAGACAAGTAACTAATACAGTGTTTAATAGCAAGTTGTTGTTTGTTGTTTTGAGACAGACTTTCACTAAGTAGTGGAGTCTGGCATTCCAATCTTGTTACCCTTCCTGAGCCTCCAGTGCTGGGCTTATAGATATATGGCACCACATCTGGCTTAACTGTTCTTGTTTATTCTCAGGTGAAAACGACCCTTACTTTCAATGCCCATCTTTCTTTTTAATATTGTTACATTTTACAGTGGCCACATTTATAGGTGGGATATCTAATGAGTAAGTCTCCTGCCCCAGGGGACTCTTGGTGCCCATGACTTATTCCCTTCTTCCTGCCAGTCCAAACCCATACTTCAGAAACAAGTTAGACAGTCAGAGCCTTTTCCCTGGGATGTGATATTAAACTATGCATAGAGTTTAGCATTCTCACTGGTCACTGTAACAACCATAACATATAAACTTGGGAACTGTTGGTTGTTATATATTTCCAACATATGAAAGGAGGAAAAGCTAGAAAAGCTATTTTCAAAAATAGGATTATGGAAGAGATAATAAAATTATTTTCTTAATGGATATTAATACACACCAGAATGAAGCTAGTCCCTTTGAGATGGATGGTTTGTATATGCTTGACCCAGGGAGTAGCACTATTAGAAGGTGTGGACCTGTTGGAGTAGGTGTGCCACTGTGGGTATGGGCTTTAAGACCCTCATCCTAGCTGCCTGGAGGTCAGTATTCTGCTAGCAGCCCTCAGATGAAGATATAGAAGTTTCAGCTCCTTCTGCACCATGCCTGCCTAGATGCTTCCATGTTCCTGCTTTGATGATAGTGGACTGAACCTCTAAATGTGTAAGCCAGCTTCAATTAAATGTTGGCCTTGTAAGAGTAACCTTGGTCATGGTGTCTGTTCACAGCAGTAGAACCCTAACTAAGACAGAAGTTGGTACCAGGAGTGGGGTATTGATGTGATAGACCTGACCATGCTTTTTTTGTTTGGAAGAATGTGGATTTGAGGACTTTGGATGTGCATGTAGATGTGGCATGCTTTGAATGGGGCTTAATGGGCTAACCTAGTAGGAATATGGAAGACTTTGTTGCTAAGAGTTCTACATCTCCATCTGAAGGCTACTAGCAGAACACTGACTTCCAGGCAGCTAGGATGAGGATCTTAAAGCCCACACCCACAGTGACACACCTACTCCAACAGGGCCACACCTTCTAATAGTGTCACACCCTGGGCCAACCATATACAAACCATCACATCCTTCTCTACACTATGCACAAAATTTAACTCAAATGAATCAGAGCAGTGAATCTAAATGCAGAGGTGTTTTTTTTTAATTCTTAGACAAAAATATTGCTGTAAATTTCTGAGACCTCGGAGTAGAAGACATTTTCTTGAATATTACAACAAAAGCACAAACAACAAAAGAATAATAGATTAAATGGTTTGTATTGTGTTTAAAGATTTTAATGCTTAAAGAACGTCAAAAAGTTAAAACACGACCCAGAGATTGAAATAAAATATTTGTGAATCATGTATCTGACAAGGGAGCTGCATCCAGAATATATTGATTACTCTTATAACTTGACAATAAAATATAACTTGACTGAAAAATTTCTAAAGACTCTGGCTAAAATACTTTGCTGGCTATAACATGCTATGAGAACCAATCATTTACAAAATTAAGAGGCAGAGTAATGAGGCCTGTGATGGTTAGTCTGAATTATCATCTTGATGGGTTCTAGAATCATCCATGAGACAAGCTTTTGAGCATGCCTGTGAGGAACTAGTTAGCTTCTGAGAATGCTTGTGATATCTAGATTAGGTTAGTCAGGGTGGGAAGACTCACGAACACTCCATGGACTGGATCCCCCAAACTGAATTAAAAGGGGAAAAGACAGATGAACAGAAGCATTTATCACTTTCTGCTTCCTGACTGTGGATACCATGGGCTTGGCTGCCCAGATTTCCTGCAGCCATGATTGCTCTACCATGGTGGACTATGAGCTAGAATGGACCTTGTCCTCCTTATGTGACTTTTGTCAGATGTTATGTTACAGCAGCCCAGTAAAGTACTTAAGACAAGGGTGGAAGAGTTATATTTGACCAACAAGTTTTAAAAAACATACTCAAGGGTTTCCTCGTCAGAAAAGTGTTTCTGCAGATACATTTTCATTCATCTGAATTATTTTTGTGATTTGATTGCTGGGCACATGTTTGCCCATCCCATACATGGTCCACAAAGCTATGATGAATAATGAAGAATGCATTTACTGAATGGGCCTTGGGTCAAATCAATATGAAGAGCCTTGCATAAAGTTAAAAAGACAAAACAGTTTGAACAGATACAAAGATTATAAAATTATAATAACATAATAATCTTTCATGTCCAGAATATGATAGAAGGACTGATAAGTACCTAGGCTCCGCCTTTAGCTAAAACTTAAGAGATGAGTAGACATTAGCCTAGAGAAACAAGATATGAGGAGGAATCCTGGCCAGAGGGGACAATAGCATGCCATAAACATTTGAATAAAGTTTAACAGAGTTTGTGTTCAGGAGTGAAACTTCGAAGGACTTCAGACTTTCCAGAGGAAGGAACTGCACATAGGGGTTTGCAGTGACATAGAATGATATATATAGTGTTGCCATTAAGACGAAATTGATATTGCATGTGAATTAAGAAAGTATGATCAAAGGAATTAGAAGGGAGCTAGACGGTGAGTTCAATATCTTTTCCCAGGAGATGATAAAAACCAGAACAAGGCGGGAGCCATGGACCTGAAGACCACGAGGCTGATGCAAGAGTCTGAGATGGTTCACTGCAGCAGGGGTGTATTGAATGACCATGGAGCTCTGACAATGAAACAAGCATTAAAAGGAGGTATTTACCCAATTAAGACTATCTCTTGGCAGTAATTACTATAGGGCCATTTTAATTGAGATAAGTCTTATACAACAAAACACACCTTTTCCCCCAGTAGATTTATTAATTTTCACTAGTGTACAACAAACACATAGCGCAATTCTTTCACCCTCCACCCCCATATCTTCCTCAGAGCCTTCTTGCAATCACCACCTCTTCCTACTCCAGCCTTTTGCATTTGCTCTCTGTCCCTTTGAATGTCGTAGAAATAAAACTATAGTTTTTATTTGCTTATGTACTCTTGAATATGGCCACATTCATCAGCAAAATGTATTTAACATACAGCCAGGATTATTGTATGCTTTGCCAGGTCGTTTGTTGCGTGTTAGGCTTTGGAAAGGAGATGGCAAAGGTTCAAGAGGGTACTGAGATGGATTATTGAGGAACAAGGAGTTTATTAGCAGAGTTATTAAGCCAGGGACAGACAGACAGAGAGGCAACAGTGAGGCAAGACTAAGAGGAGAAGGAAACCTGAGCACTTGGGGCAGAGGAGGGAGGCTCTTCGCCGAGCTTTGTGAGGATGGGGGAGGTTTCACAGCAAGAGCCTGGAGCCAGGCTCTTGGATTCCCTGGCAGGAGGCAGAGAAGGGGGTGGGGAGCAGGATGTGTCACGTGCCAATAATCCCTTTGATGTTAACTCACTTCCCAGGTAGGAAATAAAGGCTAGGGGATTGTCTATTCACTAGGGTCTCACAGACAATGTATCAGCAGGGTGCCTGTTGGAATTTGTGCAGGAAGAGAAGGCTGCAGCAGGTATGGTGGCTTGCACAGGGGCTAGACACTTAGCATTCTCACATTCCTAGTATCACATCCATACAGTCAACACTTTTGTTTATGTATGTACGGAAAAAAAAAAACAGAAAAATGATTTTACAGGAAAGGGAGGTAAACCCGAAGCGACCGTTGGCGTGTGGCTCATCCAACTTCTGAGCTAAACAAGGATGAAAATGGGGAGGGGAGGCTCTTCTGTAGGCCCCTAGTGCTGAGGCTGGTATTTGCATCCTCCCATCCCGAGGCGCTATTGAATCCACGTGGTGTATAAACTGGACATTTAGCTGGGTGAACGAGAAGAGAATGCACAGTACAGTGGGGCCTGCTTTTGGATGGAATTAAAATCACAGGATATGTCAGAAAACCGTGGAGAATCTGAATTGGAATGATTGACCGGAAACGGTGGAGGATAAGTAGAAGACATTTAATTAGCTTCCAGTGTTTGGCTATTATGAATAAAGCCGCTACCAACACCTATACATAAGTTTCTATTTATATACCTATAAATAGAAGTTTCATTTTTTTGGATAAATGCCTATGGAAGAGTGATGATGCCACGTAGCACGCTAGGTACATGCATGACTTTATAAAGAACAACGGCTTTCCAGAGGCTTTGTAATATTTTGCCATGTTACAACAACAGTAAGTTAGAGCTCCAGTTGCTCAGGATTTTCCCCAAAGTCACTATTATCAGCATGTTTGTGTTGTTTGTTGTTCCTTGTGAGGTTGTTGGTTTTAGCCATTCTCATAACGCATAGTTGTACTTCCCTGTTGTTTTAATTTGCATTCCCATGATACTAACTGTGTATTCCATCCTTCAGTAATTAGCCATTCGTGTTTTCTTTCCACTTAGCTCTCTTTTCAGATTTTTTCCAATTGGGTAGATTTCTTTCTTTCCTTCCTTCTTTGTTTTTCTTTCTTTCTTTCTCCCTCATTATAGAGTTTTCAGAATTGTTTATATGTCCTGGAAACAGGAGCAGTATCAGGTATCTTCTTTGCCAATAGACTCCTGCATTGTTTATCAACACAGATGCATCCTCAGTAATGCATTGAGACATCACAAAGTGGATTTACACAGGACTGTGTGGTCAGTCACTGGAAATGACCTCTTGATGGCATCAAGTGGTGGCTGCTGGTGCCACATGGTATACTGTTTTACAGCTAATTCTTTTAGTAAATAGAAGGAGTGAGTATACATTCAAAACAATAAATAACCGGCATAAGTTGTTTGTTGTCATTATCAAGCATTGTATACATCCACAATTATACAAGATAAATTTGTCTGTGTCTGACATCACAGAGGGTTTGTTCACACAGCATTACCATAAACTCAAGTGTTTCTATACAATGTCATCATAGCTATCAGGTCAGGATATTATGAGGCAGTTTCTGCTCCATCATAATTTTAAGAAATCTGTCATACATGAGGTTTGCCATTGACTGAAATGTCAGTGTGCACACATATCTGTCTGTTGTCCCTAATCAGGGGGAGTCAAGTTCCTCCTTTTTCTTTGATGGATTATCATCCTGAGTACATATCTTTGTCTAATCTAATATTATGAAGACGTAGTTCCAAATTTTCTCCAAGTTGCTTCATAGTTGTAAGTTTTCATTTATGTTTATATTCCACTTTAGTTGGTTTTTACACATGTTGCTGGTAAAGTATTTTTGGACTAAGGCCTGAAAACAGACGTTTGTTTTCTTAGGACAAAT
The DNA here is from genome assembly GCF_011762505.2 of Arvicanthis niloticus. NCBI lineage: Eukaryota > Metazoa > Chordata > Mammalia > Rodentia > Muridae > Arvicanthis > Arvicanthis niloticus. The sequence goes on along the minus strand of NC_047665.1, from coordinate 45,862,886 downwards.
GCTTTCCCTATGAACTGAAAAAAGAAAAAAAAAAAAAAGTCTGCTCCAAATTTTCACCAGACAGATCAAAAGTGGAGAGATAACACCTGGCTAGGACCAGAACCTGCAGAAACACTTAAGAAGAATTTTAAAACAGCAGATGGTTGGATTTCTTTTTTTTAAAATTTGATTTATGAAAAATAAATTTATTACATAACACCTTGTTTTTAACAATGTTCAATTTTTTATTCAAAATACTTGTGTCATTCATGTAAAATAGTTTAATACAGTACATTGTATGTTATAACTTTTATTTTTAACAATGTTCAATTTTTTTAATTCAGAATACTTGTGTCATTCATGTAAAATAGTTTGATACAGTACATTGTATGTTATAGCTTTTATTTTCCTCTGAAAAGTTCTATGGTTCTCCTACTCCCTCTTCTTTGCTAAAGTAAGGGCACCCTAAAAATGTGCAACCAACCTTTTAAAAAGAAAGTTAACTGAACAAAATTGTAATAGCACTACACTAGGCAGCTTCAAATCAGGACAGAAGAGTGCGGACTGACGCTGGGCCTCATGGAGGTCGCCTCTCATACTTTTGTAATCAGGAAGCATGTTCACAAAGCAGCAACGCCAACGAGGAAAAGAAAACACTGTCTGCGACAATCATTTCAGTTTGCTGAACCAACAGGCTTATATCAATGACAACATATTTAATTACCATCAAATAGCAGCCTTAAGACCAATCAAGTCATAGGTTGAAAATAAAAACAAACTTCTAAGTTGGAAATAATTCTTTGGTAGTTCTGAAACCTGTCAGTAGAAACTATGTAGTTCTTTTGTACTTTCAAAACAATCCAAGAAATAGTCTTGGTTGTAAAACACTGATTTATATAGAGGTGAATCAACCCACTGATAAGACATTATAAAGAGAGGCGTACCAAAATAATCTTTAAGTCTTGGTATTTTTTTTTTAACATAATCTGTGTTTCAAGTACCAGTTAAACCTTGCATTTGTGCGTACTATTGGTCAGATAACACTGTAACACTGAAAGTCACCACACATGAGGACAAATGCTCTCCCTAGCACATTTCACAGATTCAACTGCTACAGACTGTCACCGAAAACTATGCTTGGTCAGTTTGAATCATGTCAAGTAAACTATGGAAGTAGCAAACCCAAAACACAACTTTCATTTCAAGTCTAACTCCAAACTTAATGTACAACCTGGAAGCTACCCCACTCCCAATCTGTGACAACTGGTGGGACCCAGCTACTGGACATTGTGAAGATGTGGTTGTACAGTACATTCGCATGGCCCACACCAGGTTCCCATAGGGTGCTGCGGCCAGTCCTGCAGCATGAGCAACAGTGCACTGACAGACTCCAGCACAGCTCAGTACAGATGTGTCTGATGTGAGTACTGTGGAGGCTGCTGGGAGGAAGCTGAGTATCCCATGCTGCTCTGGGGCTGTGATGTGCTTGGTTCAAGGGTGGGATAAGCAGCATATGGATTGGAACACTGATAGTTGGAAGTCATGATGAGTCCACTTGAAGTAGTGGTAGGAGGGACAACTCACTTTTTTCGGGGGGTGGGGGGAAGGGGGCTGTGCGTGGCCCCTGTCCTGGTTCCCTGGATGGCCAATTTCTTTAGTGTGGTTATTGCCCTGCTGCTGGCGGTGGTGGTTCTTTTTGTCTCCTTTCTCACCAGGTTCTTCTTCTGTTAAAAATTCTTGTTTGGGATAAAGGATCTGACAACCAGCAAAAACATCTGACGTGGGAAGTGGGTCTTCTAGGAAGTAGGGGTCCTGCATGGCTGGCTCTGAGGTAATTTGCTTTATTGGGTCCATAGTGAGCAACTTCTGAAGCAAGTAGAATGCTTTACTATCAGGTTTAACTTTATGCTTTTCCATTTACTTGATAAGGCTGCAATTGGTATACATATTTCTTCTGAAATCCTTCATTAATGTTGAATGTTCGGGCATCTTTTTTATATCTTCCCAATCTTTATCTGCAGGGAATCCCATTACACTGAATATTCAGTCTAGCTGGTCATAGTGATAAGGATTACTAGTTTTGATGTTCTCTTGTCGACAGTGAAATATTGATTCTGACATTAGTAGTTCTGCAAATAGACACCCTATAGCCCAAATATCAACTGCTTTGGTATAACATCATGCTCTGAGGAATAATTCTGGAGCTCAGTACCAGAATGTTACAACCACTGGATCCAAATCTGCTAAAGGCTTCAAAGGTGAATTAAATAATCAGGCAAAGCCCATGTCAGCATTTTTTACTCTTCCTCACCTTCACCATAACTAAAATATTAGCAGGTTTCAAATCCCTGTGCACAAAACACCCAGTTGGCATGAAGGTAGTGAAACCCATCTAGGATCTGATACAACAGTGACTTCACCATTCCCCCGAGGTAACTGAACTGGCTTTTTGTTGGCTTTTGAAGCTCTGTGAAACTTAATTATATGCCAGAGGTCATGTTTAGCATAGTCAAAGAGAAGCCATACTTTCCGGTGTTCAGCATGAGACAGAAACACCTTCAGAAGAGAGATGACATTTAGGTGCTTAAGCTCTTGAAGTAATGCTATCTCTCTGCATGCCCACATAGAAATTCCAGTTCCTTCTATTTGTTTTAAAGCGTAGTCTTTATCGTCCATCCTTCTCCCATACGTGCTCACAAACACTCAGGCTGCCATCCCTCCCTGGCCCCCTCCAAAAGATCAGGGACACCATACAACCACCAGTAGCTCCTCTGAGAGAGGAAGAGGAGAAGGAGAAAAAGGAGGTGGAGGAGGAGGAGGAGGAGGAGGAGGAGGAGGAGGAGGAGGAGGAGGAGGAGTAGGAGGAGGAGGAGTAAGAGGAGGAGGAGAGGAGGAGGAGAAGGAGAGAGAGGTGGTTGGATTTCTTAAACATTTCATTGTTTATCAGGGGTAAATAGCCAATGACACTAGCTTTATCATTGTAACTTCTTTTTCTGATTTCTATAAGAATATCTTAGGATAAAAATTAAATTAAGATGACCCTTTAATGTTTGGTTTTTAAGTTCTCTAGTTTGTTAGACTCTAGTGGTAAGTTTATCTTTCAAATATATTCAATGTTCTTCCTGAGAAACTATTGGTAGTTAAATTAAACTTCTGACGTTTCTCATAAAAATATAATGTGTTTATTTTACTGGCCCAAAATTCTTAGCCCTAGTAATACATTCATTAAAAGCATTGCTCAATGAATGTGTTAGAAAAATGGTTTGTACTTTGATAAATAACTCTCTCAATTCTGCTAAGTAGCAAAACAGATAGGCAAGGGGTTTTCATCCTTTGGTTTACAATGACAATGAGGTGCCTTTGAGGGTTTTCTGGTTTTTGTTGTTGCTGCTGTTGTTGGTTATTTGTTTTACAAGGTGGAATTAAGTGCTTCTAACAAAATGAGTTGACATTTGAACTTCAGACATAGTGGTATGCTTTGTATTTAGAGTCATACAATTGTGGACTTTATCTCGCATATGTCTGAATTTAATGGTCTAGATATTGCAGAGGCTTTTAACAGGCATTACCACAGTAGAGGTGGACTAGGCATGGGCCATGGTGTAGCTAGTGTGGGAGTCAATAAAGGAGAAAACAACAACAAAACCAAACCAAAACAACAACAATAAAAACCAGTGCTACAACCTCAAATCAGGCTGATATAGAAAGATGTGAAGGAAACCTTACTATTTAAGGCTCTTTTCTGAGAGAAAACTATGGGAAGCTAGAAATATTTTAATGGATCTGGTGTTGATTAACTTTTGTCAATTTGACACAAACTAGAGTCTTCTAGTAATAGAGGACCTCAATTAACATGCCATCAAACAGCATTTCTCTGTGGTCTCTGCTTCAGTTCCTGCCTCTGGGTTCCTGCCCTGAGTTCCTCCTCTCTTGGTGTTCATAAGATATAGACTATAACCCATAAGCCAAACAAAGATTTTTTTTTTAATATTGAATTAATTCTGGTCAGTGTTTTATCACAGTGAAACAAAAGAGAGCAAACTAGAACAGAAACTGGTAGTGGGAGAGGAGTGTACTGTAGTGAATCTGATCGTATTTGTCTTTGTGGGGTAGGGTGGGTAAGATCATAGACACATTTGGATCTTTGAACTAGAGAAGCTATTGACTACTTAAAGCTTTCTGGGTTGGGTTGTGGGAACTTAAAAGATAGGAATGTTGAGAAAGATGAAGATGAAGGAGGCCTGACTTGTGAAGTTTCAGGGGAAAGCAAAGACTATCAGAGTTGTTTGTGCGATGTTTTGTTTTAATAATCTGTGGTTTCTGAACAGCTTGAACTGAAGAATCAGCTATGAGTAACAAGAAACTAGCACCCTTAAATTGAAATCTTTGCTTTATCAAAACAATCAACGCTAGTTAGCTGGGGCTGAAAAATCAGCTATGATTATAATAGGACACCAACATTCCTAAAGTAAAATCTGGGAAGTGTTTCCTCCAGGGCAGCACACAAAAGTCATAGTCCTGTGAAGGCAAGCCTGTGTCTAAGGCTGGAAGCTGAACTTGTCAATGGGTTAGAGTTTCCCATGTGATACTGATTTTACAGGCATAAAGGGGTCATTGAGTGCATTGATGTCATTAGGCCTGACACTGTGAGAGGCTTGAAGTGGTCACTGCTGAAGGTACAACTTCAATTGCAGTAGTCCCCAGAAACTGAAGTGGTCATGGAGAGAAGCTGAGGTTTAGTACCAGAGATTCCATTGGTAAAAATGTAACCTCAGTTACAGGGGGAACCCCACCAGAATGAACATGCTAGAATGATGGGATGACAGTAGAGCCATCGTGAACATACTATACATGTTGTATGGGCTTTAGATAGCAGATCCAGAAAGCTGAGGCTACTCAAGTCCTTCAAAGCTCAAAAGATCATGAATGAGGTCCAGAGTTGGATACTGAGCTATTGATATTGTTGGAGTTTGATTTGATTTTGATCTGAATGTGGCCTGGTTCTTCCCACTTAAACTAAGAAGGAATATAATTTATTTTATTTTAGAAGAGTCTACAGTTGAGGGACTTTGAACTTTTTAAAGAGACCTTGGACTGTTTGTCTGTTTAAGACAGGATCTCACTATGTAGCTATGGCTGTCTTGGAACTCACTATGTAGACTAGACTAGGCTTGAGGTCTTGAACTTCTAAACTATTCAAATTTTTCAAGGACAGTGGCACTTTTGAAGTTAGACTGTATTTTATAATATGGTATTAATGTAAGATCTTAAGGAGAAAATAATGATATGTATATGTGTCAAGGTGACAAGGAGTCCATTGTGCTAATTACTTTAGTCAAAAAAAACTAGAGTTACGTGGGATGAAAGAACCTTAATTGAGAAAATGCCTCTATCCAATGGCCTGTGGGCATGTCTGTGTGACATTTTCTTGAGTAGGAGGGCCCAGTCCACTTTGAGTGGTACCTCTTTTCAGCTGATGATCCTGGATTGTATAAGAGAAGCAGGCTGAGCAATCCATGGAGGGCAAGTGTTGAGAGTCCAGTATGTTATCTGTCATGAACAGGTTGTGATAAGGTTTTAGGGTGCCCTCAGGGAGAGGAGCGACAGGTCCTCTTCACTCAGGAATCATATACAGGATTGACTGTGAGATGGTCAGTTCCACGAGAGGGGAGAGAGTACACCAGAGACAGAGGTTTGATATTTAATTGCTCTTTAATAATGCACAGCAAACAATATATTATCACCAATGCCAAGGCTATTGTAACAACGAGGTATTGCCACATTTCCTATGCATTCACTCTATCAATGTCAGCACTGTTAACACAAATAATAAATTGCTAATTACCAACTAAATAAGCATAGCAATAAGTACATCATCATTCATGAGTTACACGACCTGAGTCCTTATGACTGTAGTTTCCAGCAGCTCAAGTCCGAAGAGTGCCTGACCACGAAGATAGGGGCATTGGTCTCTCTCAGCTGCTGCTTTGATGATCGGGTGCAGCAGAGTGCTCCGTCTCTCGGCTGCAGAGGAAGCCTGAACGGAGGATCACACTAGCCAGTCATGGCTACCAGTGTGATGAAGTGCTCCGGCCGGGGGCTCCTCTTTTATGCTTGAATTGAGGTTACTGCTGACATGCAAGTCAGATAAACAGACGCTTCTGGTTATCTCTGGGCTATGACTTCATTGCAGGTGAACTTTTGATTATCATAGTACTTTAAAACATGTCCGAACTTGTTTTCTAGACTTGTCCAGACTTGTTTTCTTTCCTATTACAAAAATGGAGTCAGCTCTGTTAAGGGCCTGCTCCTTACAGCAAGACAGTAGCAGCATTTTTTCATTACTGCTTCAGTTCCTGCTTTGACATCTATTTAATGTTGGGCTGTAACCTGTGGATTTGATAAACTTTTTCCTCCCCAAGTTGCTTCTGGCCAGTGTTTGATCACAACAGAAAATGGGCCTCTTTCAGAAGTATGCTCAGACTAAGTTACCAAGGAAAGGGAGAAACTCTAACAATAAGTCTGTAAGTATCCCGGTAAGGTGGGAAAATCAAATCCTACCATTTCACCTTGGAGAGGCTCATGTTAGACCCTCTGCCCTTCAGCAATGCTCACAGACAAATGCTCCTTTTACTCTTTACTTGTTTTTTGTTGTTGTTGTTTTGATTTTTGTTTTTGTTGGTTTTGTTTTCTATTTTGCTTTTTGATACGGGGTTTCACTCTGTAATATAGGCTGGCCTCAAATTCACAATCCTCCTCCCTCACCCTCCCAAGTGTTAACAGGTGTAAAACTACCATGCCTGGTTCAAGTAGTTCTTCTTCACATATTATATGAAGGAGGACCTCAGATTTCATAGGTCACATGAGGACTCACAATGCTTTGGGTTTGTCCTGATCTTGATATAGTGGGTGACATTATTAACACTTTAATTCAGGCAAGCAAAGGACTTGAGAGAGGTTGTCTGGGTTGCTGTAAGAAAACACTATAAACAAAGGAATTTGAGGAGGAAAAAGTTTGTTTCAGTTTAGCATTCCACATCACAGTTTATCAGTGAGGAACTCAGAGTAAAAACCTAGAGGCAAGAGCTGACACAAAGTCCATGCAGAAGTGCTGCTTACTGGCTTTCTCCCCATCAGTTACTAAGCCTGATTGTATATAGCAACCAGCATCTCACAGTGAGTTAGGCCCACCCACATCAACCATCAATAAGAAAATATACCATAGCCTTGCCCACAGGTCAATGTAGTAGAGGAATTTTCTTAATTGAGGCTCCCTCTTCCAAAATGACTCTAACTTGTATCAAGTTGAAATAAGACTAGCCAGCACAGAGACAGAGATGCAGTGAGGATAGAGTATGATCCAAATTTAATATGCAAATAAGATAGTCTTTGAATGTTCTCTTTGTAAGCATTGGTTTAGGGAAGCAGTGCAATTGGATGATGTTGATTGGTTGATTCTTGAGGGTCTTATTTTAGCTGAAGATGCTATATTTCCAGTCATCCCAAATTTATTATCTTGAAGAATTAAATAGATGTCATAGAAAGAGCTGTTGAAGTCCCACATAAAAGAAAATTAAAATTCAGGAAGAACTTACTACATCTTTTTGTAAACTGTAACTGAGATCCTACTTAGTTCCCCAAGCCCTGGGTATAAGTGAAGAACATTGTTATTGTTCCAATTTATAGGATAGAAAAACTACAGAGTTGATTGGCCCCTTCATGACAAGAGTTGAAGACCCCTGATGAGTCTCAGCCCTACCTAACTATCCAAAACGCCTTACAAACCTCCAAGGGAGAAAATTCCCTTTTTCCTTGCCAGTGCTACTCTCAAAGGGCTTAAGGAAAAACAGCTTTTTATACAAAGTTGCTACTTTGGTCAGCATCGCATTACTTTAATAATAATGCCCAAGGTAATCAAATCTCTAAAAGAGAAAGTCATTTGGGCTCTGGTTTCAGAGCTTGGTTGAGTTTGTTGTTGTTGTTTGGGTTTTTTCATTCCAGGGCTGGTTGGTGTCATAGTTTTTGGGTTTCAGAAAGGCAGCATTCCATGGCAGAAGCTCTGCTCAGAGCAAAAGCCTTCATCTCCTAAGAAGGAACTGAGAGACAGGGAGGAAAGGAACTAGAATCCTGTTATTCCCTTGAAGGACACAGCCCTAATACCAAAAGACCTCCCATCATGTCCTACATCTTAAAATTTTTCTCTACCTCCCAATAGCACCCAGGAGACTGAGCCTTCTTCTTGTTGTTGTTGTTGTTGTTGTTGTTGTTGTTGTTGTCGTCGTCCTTCTCCTACCCCCCTTCCACCCACTAGACTAGGGCAGTGAGGAAAAAGATAGAGTCATCCGGGCAATAGGGAGCTTGGAGAGGGTCTCAGATTTCAAACAGCAAAAAGTCCAACACTTAAATGAGGTATGTGTGCATGCTGGGTCTCCTTGCCCAGCTTGCCCAGCTTGCCCAGCTTGCCCTGAGATTGAGCTTTTAACACACTGGCCTTTGAAGTATGTTCTATGTCCAAGATATAGCAACAACCCAAAAGGGAAGTTGAGGCCTCTGGTGTATAACAGCCTCTCTGATCGGCCTGGGACAGGGTATTTGCAGCTGTTGCTGCTGCTGCTGCTGCTGCTGTTGTTATTTTAATCATTCTATTTTAGCTTTTAATGTCCATTCTAAAGTATCTCCTTATCCTGATGGTAGCAAAGAAGACCAGTTTGCTTTTGCTTTACGTTGATCACATTTCTTGAGAAGAACTTAGAGGAATATATGTGACAAATTTAAGAATTGATACGACCTAAGCCATTTGGTAAGGGTGCAATCAATCACTGATACAGAAGCCAGCTTGTTGTCCCTATTTCCTGTAATTCTGTGAAGCAGTATAAAGCATGTACTTGTATGTTATTTAAATGAATCATTCCTATGACAAGAATCTGAATGTGTTGCCAATCCTTGGCCATTCTTCAGGGACTGCTAGGGAGAGCTGCTACTGACATGACAGCCTTAGGTTGGATTTCAGCTGATATGCCCCCCCTGATATTTTTTTCCCATTTGTAACTCCTATTGCTATACCTCCACACACACACATACACAGCGAGCTTACTCTGAAGATAAATAATATGTTGGAGTCATTGGGAATGAAGGGTATAAAGAAACATAAAGGAGATTTAGTGAGCCATCTCCCACACTGCAAACTCCACAAGTTTCAGAACTGAACACCCATTATTTTAAACACGATTGTCCTGGACAGGGGCCAGAGCACCCAAGAGTCTTTCTGTAGAGCACCATTAAATGCATGAGAATCAAAAGAAGGTAATTTCCCAGCTATAATCAGACCTTCATTACTAGCCAGCTCTGGGGGGTAATTAGCCTCTTCCTCAGAATTGTTTCCTCTCCTTACATCTTTCACCCCACCTTACATCTTTCTTATGAATTACCCTCCAGGAAGCACAGCGCCAAGCATCCCCTCCCCCATCATCACAGACCTCTGCATTTCCACATTTCTTTACTGAAGATAACAGTTATGATTTACATCTGTCCTTTTCAAATAGTCCTCCAAGAGCCAAGTGTTCAAGGATACTGTTCTGCTTCTAGTCACTGCATGTTAATGGATGTAAATCTGTAAGCAGTTTTTGGAAATGATTAGAAAGGAAAGAATATGTCATTTGTTGGAGTGTGGATGAGGCAGAAGATATAGAAGCACAGTAGAAAAGCTATCCAGCCAGCTGCTCAGAGTGGTTCTTTGGATGCCACAACCTTAATGGGGTTCACATGTTCCAAAAGCTACATCTCAGGCAAATGAGGACTAAAAAGTGGATTTGACAGTTTTCCACAGTGTATAAAGCTCAAGGAAAGTAACTCATACTAATAAAACTCACACCCACACAAAGAGGGTTGTAAAATCAACATTCCTGCCCACTACTTTTTGTTTGGTAAAAAGGAGTGTCTGACTAGATCCATGTTTCTATCAGCTATCAACATACTTTATCTTCTTAAGAAAATCCTCCTAGGAAGACAAGGGGTAAATTATTGTTCATGCATGGGACTGGAGAGAAGACTCAGCTGTTCAGATTTTGGATTCATTCAGTGAATAGGTTTTTTATTTGTTTGTTTGTTTGTTTTGATTTTTTTTTAAGCCAGGAGAGATGACTCAGCAGTTAAGAGCACTTGTACCTTCTGCAGAGGGCCGGGTTCAGTTCCCAGAACCCACATGTTGGCTCACAATCACTTGTAGCTCTAATTGCAAGGGGGTATGATGCCCTCTTCTGTCCTCTGCAGGCTCCAAAATGAGATGGTCCATATGTACCTTCTCAGGCGTGCACGCGCACGTGCTCGCACATACACACACACCCCACAATAAATCTGTTGTATTTAATATCGCTAGTGCAGGGCCTTGCAAAGGCAGCTTCACTAACTTTGGGAAACATTTTTAGGTTCCCTATGGAGCAGGCCAGGCATCGACCCTTTAATAAGCTCTCCAAGTGAGTTTTATGCCTGCCAAAACCTGAGAGCCATTTGGCTTAATGGGCATGGAGCTTGGAAGAAGAGTTGCACAGAACATCCATTCATGGAAAAAACAGTAATGCATCCATCCTCTGCAAGAACACAGACAGAAACAAAGTCCCCTTCCTGAAGCAGCTCCCTTTACTAGGAGAGAAAGTGTGGTGAGATCTTAAATGCAGTGACGGTCCTTGTATGTGCTTATTGTTAGAAACCCGGTGAAAACCCAGGTTGAGCTTAAAGAACGTAAAAAAGAAAAAGAAAAACTGAAAAAGGCTTCTCAGGGAGATGAAAAAGTATCATCAAAAAGGCTTTTAATAAAAGATATCTATGTCAGTCAGATCCCAACTTCTGTAAGATGCTTTATAAAGAGAAAAGGCTTGTGTTGGCTCACAGATTTTGGCTTCAGTGTTTAGTTGTCCCTAATGCTTTTGGGACTGTGGTACCATATCACATGGAAATGCATGGTGAACCAAAACTGTTCACCTCACAACCAAAGTGAGAAAGAGTGAGGAGGATGCCAGGGTCCCACATCTCTTCTAAGGTCGCACTTCCAGTAAGGTTTTTATCACTGGACCATAGTATTGTTGTCTATTCAAGGCTATTCAAGCTCAAGACCAAAGCCTGACTACATGGACATTTGGAGACACTTATAAACCAGTCTATAGCAGAAGAATATGAGCAGTCAGATAGGCAAGATATGGGGGTATGTGTACCAAGGTAAGATTGGTGGCTACGTTAAGTGTCCCACTACAGAGAATGGGTTAAGCCATTCAAATCGGAGGTAGAAAGTATATTTCCATCTTGTTGTCTAACTTAACAATTTGTTTTGTTATGGTTTGAGTTTGAAATGCAGCCCAAAGAGGGTCATCTGTTTAACATTTCATCCCTAAATAATGACACTCCACGGGGGAAGTGGTGGAGCATTTGGGACATGCTTTTGAACATACTGCTTTTGGTTTCTAGTGATGTTTGCTCTCTGCTTCCTGGTTGGTCACAATATGAAATGTAGGAATCACACCTTCCTGCCACAGCCATGCCTTATCTACTGAAACAGACTATATTTTCTGAAACTGTCAACAAAGATAAATCTTTGCTCCCTCATGTAGTTTCTGTTAACTATCTTGCTCATAGCAGTGAAAATGTAACCAATGCATGGTCTTCAAAGAACACGTTAAGCATCTAATGCAAATTCGCACTGACTGGACTACAGTTGAGGGCTCCTGACCACCTCTCTCAAGACGCCCTCCATAGGCACACTGGTCAACCTGGGTATAGAAAGCCATGTGAAATCACCTGTAGTAACAGAAAATAGAATCCTATGGAGAGAACCTCATGCTGCCCTAGTAAGATGTGGGAAGAAAGGTTATTAGAAGGTTGTCTACTAAGATTATCTTTCTGGACCATCAGCCCAATATTTGGAACAAGGGCAGGGCTTTGGAGTCTGCCATTCATGAGGTGGAGGAGTTGTGCAGGCTGTGGTGTCCACAGGAGCGGTTTCCAATTTCTCCTAAGAAATAAAGGGAATGGGTTCAATGGTGATGAGGTGGCAGATGCATTATCACTTAAATTCACAAAGAATTGGTGAATCCATTTCAATTTTCAACCTAAGAGTATAGCACTAAGAGTATAGTAATTCCATATGCATGGAATTACTGAGTATACAACTTCTGAGGATCTTTTTCACTCAGTATAATTCTTTGGAGACTGATGTTAATATATTTGTGTGTGTGTGTGTGTGTGTGTGTGTGTGTGTGTGTGTGTGTGTATTACCATCCAAAGCACATGTTCTAACACTGGGTTAAACACCAAGTTGTTTATTAGAAGGTTGTCTATTGCTGAGTAATATTCCATAATAGAAATGTACCACGGTATAAACGTATACATCTTAAAGGATGTACAGCTGCTCACAGTTAAGATCTTTAACTAACGGTGCTAATATGAACATTTACCTACAAAGTTTGTATGTTTTTATTTCTCTGGGATCAACGCCAGGAATGTAGTTACTAGGTCACATGGCCATTGCATGGGTAGTTGACAGGAAACTGCCAAGCTGTTTCCAGGGTATCTGCACAATTTTCCTCTACCAACTTCAAGAAAAAAGTATGGTCTATGTTTTATGGGCTCTTGCTTATGTTAGGACGTCCTTTTATTGCTTCACATATGTGATAAACTGACAGGGAAAGTATGCTTGTGTCAGGATAGATTTTTTTTTTTCCTTGAAATTCTTTATAACTGCTTCCAATATCTTCTTAGAGAATATGCTTTAAAGAGGTTTGTTCCTAGCCTTGGTTTTACTCCTTTGCAGACAACCAGTGTGTGCTTTCGAGATATCGTACATAATGTTTTCTTTGCTTTGTTTCAATAAAAATATTGCAAGATATGCTTTCAAAGTCTGTCTTCATCCATGGTCCATGAGATCTTCTGTTTTTAGGCCTTGTCTTCCTAGTATGCTCTGGTTATTGCTTTTTTCTGAGTTCTATCATTTTTCTCCCTCCTGTATCACCTCTCTGGCCTTTCACTATGCATTCTCTCTCTCTCTCTCTCTCTCTCTCTCTCTCTCTCTCTCTCTCTCTCTCTCTCCAGGGAAAAGGTCTTAACTTCTTAACTCTTTCTTTCCTGTCAGTGACCCTCTTGTCCACAATGTCAGTCCAGCTTTGGCCACTTTTTACCAGATTTAAAATTTGTGACTTTGATTCCATATCAAACCTTCCATGTCTCAAACATCTGTCCCTTCATATTACCCCTCCATTCTCCCCTCAGAAAATACTCACATCAATCACATCCCTCTGAAACTGTTTCTGAGAGCACATGTTTTCAGGTCAAAACTTACTGAAAGTGCTTCTTTTTGAAACTATTCAAAATAAATCATCTTCAAAAGCATTCTTCATCCTGAAATTTCAAAGTGGTACTTCTTTATCTTGTACTGAGTTATTGTTTTTAAATGAGAGAAAATTAACATGAGACAAAATTCACTAAATCCCTCTTTTTCAGTACACTATTCATTCAGTGACTCCTAGCACATTTACAGTGCTGTGTACTTTCTCCAGCCACTGCTGAACTTTGAACCACTTTGCCATCCAAAAGAAATCCTATACCAATTAATTACACCTGTTTTTCACTCCTTCCCTGATGAACTGTACCCGGTCTTTTTGGATTCACCTGTGCTGGTTGTTTCATAAAATTCCATCATTCAGTCTGTAGGTGATTGTGTTTGGCTCCTCTTAATGTTGCTTTTATATATTTTTATTTATATTATATTTATATTTTTATAATGAATATGGTTATGAGAGTAGATTTAGGTTCACAACAAAATTAAACCGAATATGCCAGACTTCTACACAATACTCACTTTTATCCATGAGGGACAACTTTCAAAATGCTAGTGGATGCTTAAAATTAGTCACAGGAGTAAAATTTCTCTAGATACACCATGCATCATGTTTTTTCCCTATACATAAATTTCTACCTTCTCAGTACAAGCTGCAATTGACAGTTTCTCTTTGGCATATCCAAATTGCCCGAATCTCATATTCTCAAGCATTGCTGTTATCTAGTTAAATAAGGGTTGTTTGCACACAAGCACTGTCATCATGTGGTGCTTAGTCTGATATGAAGATGGTTCTAAGGAAGGAGTCTGTGCAGCTTGGATATGTGTTCAACAAAAGAATGGTTTTCTTTCTTCTGGAAAGTGAGAGGAACTACTGTTCTTTCTGTTTCATCCACGTATAGCCAGACTTATGACCAACATTCAATACCTGAATGCTGGACTTACTGCAACTGCTGAACCTATACTGATACATCCTTATCACGCAGGCCCTCCAGCATTCCCTTTTGGGACTGAACTTTGTATGGGTTTGGACATATATGTAATGATATGTGTCATTGTGAGATTCAGCAGAGTTCCCTGGCTGCCCTAAGGATCTCTGTCCTGTGCCTTATATAGTCTCTTTGTTCATTTGTTGAGACAGGCCTCATTATGTGGCCCTGGTCATCCTAGAACTCACTAGGTAGACCAGGCTGGCCTCAACCCCACAGAAATCCACTTGCCCCTGGCTCCCATGTGCTAAGATTAAAAATCAGAGCCACCAAGCTCAACATTGTGTGGTCTTTTTTTGAACATTAGATTTTGGGTTATTATTAGTCTATGCCACATAGATAAATCTGGTTACAATATTTGTCAAGAAATAACAGAGCAGGGTCATCTTGTTCTTTCCTTGGCAATGAAAATAACACCTTTGCTATCCTGCAGTTGGAGGGTCCCCAGGGACCCGGAGGTCATCACAATGCCCGTGTCTCCTCTCCCTGAACTTTCTGACTAAAAAGCCTGCCTTACTTTCAGAAAAAAAATGATTAAAGTAAGGGTCTTTCTTTCTTTCCTCCCCCCTTCACCAATTTAGTAAAACAGCTTTGAAAATGGGGTTCTTCTGAAAAGACAGAAAGCAAAAGAAATGCTTTTGAAAGAAACAAACTGTAAGATGATTTCTCCAAATGGAAGGCAAGAAATGCCCTGCTTGAAATGGAGGCTCAGGAACTAGCAGCCTGGGTTACATTTTATTCTGTCATTTAGAGAAATAACACAGGCAAATTCTTTAACTGTTGTATACATTACCAGGGCAAAATAATAATACCTCACAGTGTCATTTTGAGACTTAAATGAATGAATACTCATGTGTTAGCAATCAGTACAGCACTGAGAAATACCTGTATCAGCTGAGGGGGCAGCTTGGTTGTCAAGCATTTGGTGAACACAGAAAAGGCCCTAGTTCAAGACCCAAGAGCCAGGAAGGGAAAAGCAAAACAAAAAAAAAAATAGAAAATATTATATTTAAGTATACATTTTTAATTAAATTCTAAAACAATGATTATTTGTTTTATTTGTACTCCATATTTCATGGCAATTCAGAGAGCCATCGTTATTATTTTTTCTTTTTAAATTTTTTTGACTTAGAGTAGTCAATACATAAAAGCAGTAGCAACTGGTGGCTGATCTCTTTCTTCTAAACACAAACTTAATTCCTAGTCTTGCTTCCTCTACTGTCCGAAAACATCCTTGCCCAATACTATTTGAGTGTCATTTCGATTCCAGCATGCTCCACGTAGCTCTATCACAAAGTGTGCATTTAGGCAGAGTTCCTCTTTTCTTTTTAAAAATTTATTTGTTTATTGTATGTATGAGTACACTGTGCCCATCTTTAGGGGCACCGGAAGAAGGCACTGGATCCCAATACAGATGGTTGTAAGCCACCATGTGTCTGGGAATTGAAATCAGGACCTCTAGAAGAGCAGTCAGTGCTTTTAATGGCTGAGTCATCTCTCCAACCCAAGTTCCTCTTTTCTTGAACCCTCCACACCTGTACAGGGGAGAAGCAGGGAGATCAGCTCCTAGAGACAAAGCCTGCAAAGCTCCCAGTAATTAATTCTACAAAGGACAAAGATGCCTTCGGAGGGTCAGTTCCCAATGGTCCTTCCAACCTTCTTGGTGCATGAGTCAGTTTACTTCCAGCTTTGAGGAGGGTCCTTGGCACCTGTCACTGAAGGAATGAGCATATCAAAAAGCCAAATTTATCCCCAAATTCCAATATAGACACATCTAGGTAAGTAGTCAGCATGTATGTCTTTAAAGGAAAATTATTTTTCAAGAGAAAAGTTGGTAAGACTTGGAAATCAAAGACCTTATAAAATTATTCTGGAGGAGTCCAAGCAGGCTATATAGATCTTACAGAATATGAAATACAAAGGTCACGGAGGCTTTTAGGGTTTGCTCATTGGAAGGGGGCCACATGCCCTCTATAGTAGATAAAAAAGTCTTCTATTAACATCAAGCAAAAGACTGGAATAAAATGCTTCTCCCTCTTTGAGATTGTCAAAGGTAAAAATAGAAAAAAAATGAAATGATATATATAAGAGACAAGTACTGTATGGTAATCTACTCTCTCCCATTATAATTCCCAATCAATAGCTTCTCAGGTCGAACAATCTGGCCTTGGTTGTAGAAGTGGTCAAACCTTTGAGCTTGCATGTATCTAAGCTGTAGCTTAATAGAAGTGTCCACGTCAGAAAATTAGTGTAGAGAATTAAGTCATAAACTTACCTAGGGACCATATAATATGAAATACTACTATTCAAAGAGCTCTAGAATTGAATACAGCTTTCTTGTTTTCTTAATATTTATTATTCCATGTCATGTTATCTCTCAATTTTCTGCTTTCTTCAGTGTGAGGTATCCAAGCCATCAGTATTAGTTGATTATATGAGTAGGTAAATAATATATGACTACTAGTTCTACCTACCAACAGGAGTTTGACAAGGGCTATATAAAGAGAATGGATAAAATGATTACAAACTGAAGAATACCAGAAAATGAAAAGCATCGTGTTATTGCTAGCAGTATCAATAATAACCTAAAACAGATTAAATATGTAACTTCAAAAAATTATTTTTGGTGCAACAAAAATTCACAAAATCTAAAAAAGTAGTACATTTCTTGTAGTACATTCAGAAAATTCAAATATTACACTTTCTTCCTACAAAAAATTTCCCACATATGTAGAATATGTTGGATCTCTACGAGATCATATTCTAAAGTTTGTATTAAAAGCAGCTATTTAAAAGGCTGGACAAGGTAGGCTGAAGGAAGGACAAACTGACAGGAAGAAAGACTAAAAAAGACTATTAAAACTCTATTCAAGGAGCAGATTATATAATTTAGACACAAGTATTCTACTCTCAGGAAACCCTGTGGGTATCATTTTATTGCAGCATCTTGCAACGACTGATATTAATAGTGATGACAAAGACCACGTAATTGTTAGGAGAATACACTAGTTAAAAGGCAAAGACATGATTAGTGCACATCTTCAGCATAATTTTCATTTAAAAATGCTTCTTTCAAATGTGGGTTCTTTAAAGAGTAACGTTCAACTTGTGGTTTACAAAATTCTACGTCATTTCCCCGGGGGTCAGGTTTTCTCTGTCTTAAATGTTGGTTATGAGCAAAGCTACTGACTGGCCAACAAGGTCTTCTAAACCTCCTACACCAAGGGCACTGCAGCTTAATTGTTCTTGAAATACCACTTTTAGCATCCTGCATAAGTGTCCATTTGTAAATTCCTAGGGATGACAGATTGATGATTCCATAGAGCCTTGGTACCCAATGATCTATTTGTCGTTTCCTAACATACTAAATATTCTTTAAAAAATATTTGGTTGTCACCCAAGGCTCTGACTCTACAAAAGCCTCATATGCATGCACACACAGATGGGAAATTTTCCAGTTGGGAGGAGAAGGGGTGTTAGTTTATTGTTTTTTTGCTACCTTGAATCAGTTGTAATTTTTAAATACTGCTAGTTTTACTTTTATACGTATAAATTATTTAATCTGACATTAATGCATTGGTTGTAGGGTGACTGGTTAATCCTATACCATGGTGAGATATTGTTGCCTCGAACAAAATCTCTGACATAAAATTTCCAGTGACTGAGAAGGTACTAAGTTTGTACATAACTCATTTTATTCCAAGATTTATTTCTTCATTATTTATGTGCGGCATGAGCTTGTGCACACCATGTGTGTAATGAAAACGTTCTTGCATCTTCTGGAACTAGAGTTATATTCAGTTGTGAACACCAGTCATGGGTGCTGGGAAGCAAACTCAAGTCCTTTGGAAGAAAAGCACATGCTCCTAAGGGCTGAGCCATCACTCTAGTCCCCATGCCTTGTTCTTTATTACCAAGGCATATATAGAAACCAGCCAGCACCTCATGGTACAGCCCTGAATGTTCTCATTGTTTGTACTCTCAAGATAATTATGAATTAGTTGTTAGGCTTTTTAAAGTTCATAGAGCATAATTTATGCCATAAACCTTACATAGAAAGTGTTTATTTTAGTCCATCCTATAAGTAATAATTTTTAATAAAATGAAACATTTTAAAAGATGGATGTGTGTGTGTGTGTATGTGAATTTCTATGTACTACATGTATGAAGACACCCCTGGATGCAAGAGGGCAGCAGATCTCCTAGGACTGGAGATACAGGTAGTTGTAAGATACCTAATGTAGATGCTGGGAATGGAACCCAGGTCCTGGACAAGAGCAATCTGGGCTCTTAACTCCAGTTAATAATAAACAATTCTGACATTTTTTCCCCAAGCTTATTTCTGAAGTTCATCATTCTTTAATTTTTTGCTATCCCAAAATTATTTTTCATTTTAAAGCTAGTAGTGGTAGACTGTCTAGGGGGTTTTTACTCTCCTCAAAGAGCTGGGGTTTCCATGCAGGAAGACAAGTCTTTAAAAAGAGACAGAGGAGGAGAGAGTCATAAATGGGTAATGCTCTAAATTACCAAAATCACATTGTTCTCTAGAGTAAATCAGTCCGTACAGATGCCAGATAACTAAAGTGATGTGTACATGGAGACCCTTCCAAACTATTTCTGCCCATGAACTTCATAAACAAGTTGTCAACAACCATGCATACATAGCTCTGTCTACCCTGCAAAGGGAATCTCCTAACTACTCTGGCTGGTCATCTGACTCCGCAGAGAATTTACTTCTGAATAATTTTAATCAGACCAAGCTTCTCTGTTGGCTGAAGGACCATAGGAATTGTCATTCCTCGGAAGAAGTTGTTCTGCCCTCGGCACAGGATGCTCCGAGCAGCAGCGAGCTTCCCACCTCAGAGGTCCAGTTTTAATGCTTTGCCTCTGTTCCAGGCTGAGTCACAGGCATAGTTTTGGCGTTCTTGTTCTCGCCTGCTCTCTTCTGTTGCAGCATGCTGCATTCTGCCTCAGCTTTGTCTTTTGGTATTCCCTCTTCTTTTTGATATTTTAAATGAAACAAAACATGTTCTTTTTTAAATTTAAAACCCACAATTCAGCGTTATGCTACCTTGAAAATTTTTCCATAAATAGTCCACGTAATGGTTTAATCAATTTTTATGCTTTCAGTGAAAGATCTGTTTCCTCGGCAAAGCTTCCTGTCCGTTTGTAAGAGGCATTTGTTTTCAGTTCAGCTCTGACACCAAACTCAAGAATCACTCACTCAGTCCTACAGCTGCTTCTCTGATATTATGAATCACGGGCACATAAAAAAAAAAAATCCATCTGCTAAGAACGTGGCTTGAGGACATCTCTGACGGCTCCTTGCTAGATGCCTTAGTCCCCACGGTGGCAATTTGGGGAGGCAGCAGAGTCTTTAAGGGGTAAAGCATAATGAAAGGTGATTAGGGCATCCAGGCACATCTCTGGGAAGGGAGTAATGTAGTTCTTTCAGAAGCAGGATACTTTCTAGAAGAATAGATTGTTATATAAAAAAGACCAAGGTTCCGGAATGGCCTGCATTACCCTATGGTCTTTTCTACACACACTCCAGCCATTGTGATACTGGCTGTCCTGAGGCCCTCACTAGAGGGCCCCAAACTATGAGCTAAATAAACAGCCTTTTGTCGGCTAGCAAGATGATTGAGCAGGTAGAAGCAATGGTTGCTCAAGCCAGACAACCCAAGTTCAAATCCCAGGACTCATGTAAAGGTAAACAGAGAGAACTAATTCCACACAGTTGTTCTCTGACCTCCACAGGCATACTGTGGCATGCGTGCCATCCCCTTCCCCACCCCATATCACATGCATGTATACTAATAATGGTAGCAGTAATAATAATAATAACAATAACAACAACAACAGTGGTAATCTCTTTTCTTCTTAAAGTATTCATGAGCTAGCTTATCTCCCTGGAATTGATTTTGCCACTATTATGCTTGCTACTCCTGTGGAGTTTTAGAAAATGTTAAATAGAAAAATGTGTAGCAGAGAAAGACATTCAGAGTAAAGAGATGGCTTTAAGCACTGGTCTGCTTAAGTCAAATATTGGCCCCAAATCAGCAAAAGACAG
Organism: Arvicanthis niloticus; assembly: GCF_011762505.2. NCBI lineage: Eukaryota > Metazoa > Chordata > Mammalia > Rodentia > Muridae > Arvicanthis > Arvicanthis niloticus. Next base: position 45,842,524 of record NC_047665.1, on the reverse strand, counting down.
AACATTTACATCCTTATTTCTGTCAACTGTTTTTGAGCAGAAATTTTGCACCTTAACAAATGGATGAATGGGTAGGAAGAGGAATCACCAGTTCTTGTTCTCAAGGCCATGCTCATTAACCTTGAATTTTATAAAAATTCTTTATGGGAGCTAATTTTTAGGTATATCTGTGAATCTCTATATATAATTTAAGAAAGTTTACTAAGTCAGAAAGGGCAGAAAGCAGTCATTTTTAACATGTAATAAGGTATTAAGAGACTTTCAGGTTTTAGTGCTCATCCTACCATTTTTTAAAAAAATAAATAATAAAGAAAAGTTAAAACAGCACACAAAAAAGGCTCACAAATAACCTTTTAGAAAATTTTAAATTTTCTAAGAATCAGAGGCATTCCAAAAAATCTCCAACAAACATATGTGGAAGTGGATTGAGAAGCAAAACATTTTCTGCACCATTTACCGTATGAAATGTAAGTTCTCACACAAAATAAGTCAGAAAAACGTATGGACTTCCTATACAAGCCTCTCCTAGCTGAGACCGCAGTAGGTTAGAATCAATGAAAAAGAGAAAAGAAAAGCTATATGACTGTCACTTCCAAACACAAATACGAGACATATATTTGCACTTACCAGGCACATAGGGTTTGTCTTATTATTGGCACACTTTTTCTGCACATGTCTATAGGTTTCATCTCACTGAAGAACAGTATCTGTTTTATGACTAGAATGTCCCCAGTATATCACAAGGGACCTCAGGTTTAGTTCGGTTCTGGTTCTAAATGGAAGAAACACCTCAATCTATAGCTGCTTCTTTTACCATGTGAATCAGAGATGGAAACAAAGTATGCATGCTCATTTGTGTGCTAATCAACAGCAGAAGCCAAAGATGTGTGTGTGTGTGTGTGTGTGTGTTTCTTTTCCTGTAAACCGCTGCTGGCTGAAACTGAGGCAATCGTGAGTCCTGAGAGTTTCCTGTGCTGTGAGTTTAACCTGTGTATCTGTGGGAGACAGTGTCTATATTTATAGAATTTAAATGTTTCCTTAATTCTGGGGAAACTGACAGAGAGTGGGTGAATATTCCTATTTGAATCCAGGAGAACTAAGTAAAAAGTGCCTAGCAGGAAAAGGAGTTCACTGACCTCAGCTACTTTCCACCTGGAAGAAAGCTACACAGGCTTAGAGATAGGTGCAGGTGACCAGAGCCTAGGTGGGTCTCACTTAATTAACAGGTAATTAAAGAGAAGCCAATTAAGAAGAGGCCTGGGATCTGTGGGAGGATAGCCCTCAAGCAGAGAAAGGGAAGTGGCTAAAATGTTAGAGCCACAGCTCAACTCTGAAGATGGCTGCCACAGAAGTTCAGGAAGGTTTTGAATAAGAAGGGAGTGTAAATCTCACCAGAAAGGAAGAATAATCTTTCATCGAAAGATCAAAGATAAAGATGGAATCCAAAACCTGATAACCTAAGAAACTTACAGGAAAGGAAACTGAAGGCAGCACAATGCCAACTTATGCATGAAGGTACTGTGCTTCACGTACAGTGCAGAAAGGAATGGAGCAGTGTGAGTTAAAATGTTGTGTGCTCACATGAGTCCTGTGTGCACCATGTGCGGCTCTCACAGAGAGTGGAACGATGCGAGTTACAATGCAGACAGCAGTAGAGAAGGTAATCTTATTCTTCATAAGTTTCTCTGATATCCAGGTTTTCTACACTAAACATTATGTCATTAATAGGGGGGAAAGGGTGATAGATAATACTCCTGTGTTTTAACTATAAACGTAACTTTGGCTGTCCTGGAACTCACTCTGTAGACCTGGCTGGCCCCAAACTCAGAGACCTGCCTGCTACTGCCTTCCAAATGCTGGGATTAAAGGTGTGTGCCACCTCATCCAGTTACTAAAAAAAAAAATCTTAATAAGAAGAAAAATAATTTAACTACTCTGTTACCATTTTGTAAACTCATTTCTTCTACATATTACATATACATTATATATTTATATATAATATATATGCATAAGTTTTGAAATACAATTTCAAGTTATGTTATTTAGGGATTTATCTTCATTTTATTTTACTGCAAAATCTTCTATTGTTTTTAGACAATCTCATGAAGTACTCAATGTACAATGACCACTCTCTCACTACCTACATCCCACATCTCCATACCATTCTTGTTCATGATCCCTACTCCCCACAGATCTCTTTCAACTTTATGAGCATTTGTGGAGCTTTGACTGAGAATAGTCCTCACAGACTCATATATTTGAATACTTGTTCCCAGTTAGTAGAACTGTTTGGGGGTACGGTCTTACTGGGGGAGGCATGCCACTAGGGGTAGGCTTTGAGGTTTCAAACACTCCCTAGTATTCACTCTGTTTCCCATCCATAGTGCAAGCTGTGAGCTCTCACTTGTTCCTGCCACCATGCCTTTAGTCTGCCATCACCCATCACTGATTCTAGCCCTCTGGAAACCTAAGCCCAATAACATGCTTTCTTATCAAAGCTGCTTCAGTCATGGTGTTTAATCACAGCAGTAGGAAAGCTACTAATTTACCATTCTTGTGGGTTGTGTAAGTGTATGCAGGTGTGTGTGCGCACACGTGTGTGATATGTGTGACTGTGTTCACATATATATGTGTGCACATATACACACATATGCGTGTGCATATATACATGCAAATGTGTGTGAATATGTTTGAACCACAATTTAAGCAAGGGCATTTTTATGAGCATTAGTTTAGAATTATCTATTGAGGATTGCTGGTTCAGTGGTAGGTACACAATTAAAGACTGTGATTCCTCCTCTCCTAAAAGATAACAATAGCCAGTAGTTCAGGTCTAAAGGGTAGAGCACCAAGAGCCCCTCTCCCTTCCATGACTGATAGGTGACAGAGCCGGTTTTGCTTGGGCCCAGCCCTGGTAACTGCAGTTGTTGTACATTAATTACTACAATGGTTGTATCAAGTCTAGAGGATGGCATTTCACAGCAACCCACCAGAGAGCAGGGAGGAATTTCCAGCTTAGCTCTTGCTCTCTGTCTCTATATCTTACAACGAAGTGTGTGGTGTCTTCTGCAATACGATTTTCCCCTCCAGTTCTGGTGAGCAATACAGAGAATTGACAAGTGTGTGTTGTTTCAAGGCCTCTGGGACCCTGTTGACCAAATTCTGTGGAGATAACTCACCCCTGAGACTGATAACTATGTTCAGTAATGTACTGTTTCTAGGAACTGCATGATCTAGTCATTACTCCATAGTTTTTATAAGGGTCCACTTAATGGCTGCAAAACATGCCACAGAAAATATATTCAAAGGCGTGCTTAATTTTTCTATTATTAGTGGACACGATGGTACCTTTAAATGTTTTATTTAAATCATGAAGGATAAGAAATACATATCTTTACATCAACAATATTTTAGTGTTTTAGATTGGCTAACTAACGTAATTAGATCGGTCTCTAACATAATTGACACTCCTCTTTAATCCTAATGACACTTCTTCTACATTAAGTATTAAAATCATTTCCATTTTTTTTTCAGAAGAGGAAATTTAGCTTTAGATCACAGATGGGTGGTAAGATAGAGATAGACAGGCTGCCTGGAGGTCACTTCACAGTGTCACTTGACTTTCCAAAACTCATTTCACTGATTAACACGATCTGCAGACCCGCCTAATAGTTTATACTTCATAGAACCTTACCAGAAAAGGGGTATTTAAGTTCTATTTTGGGTGACCTACCAGATAGGTAGGAAAAGATACTACATTTTTGTTCTGATTAGCGTTATTTTCTTTGCTTTCAAAATCACTAGGAGGAATGTCTAAACACAGAGCAACTGCATTCCAAATGGTGAGTAACTGGATTCATTCCTGTTTATCACACTGTGCATTCATGTAAGCAGAATCAAAGCAAAACAGAAACACCACAAAACTTAAAAGAATCACTTTCCCTCACAACAACACCCAGTGCGCCCGAAGAGGATAGCAGCTGAAAGGAGAGAAACAGTGCTTACTTCTCACTTGCAGAGTAAGCTCTTGATACCTGATCAGAAACAATACTTTATAAAAGCTAAAGTCTTTGAAATGCAAGAGGGAGAATTCTCAGAGAAGAAAGGGCTAGGGAAAAAAAACCCCAACAACAACAGAGAGAGCAGGCCCAGAAGGGAAAAAAAGGCAGCATGTCTGTGCCAGAGGAGAGACTGAGAAGAGTGTGGAGAAAGACCAGACTCCCACACACCACTCCTCCAACACAAACAGTGCTAATGAAATTCAACTGGATTTGAGGCTGGAACAGCCAATCAAAGGAACTGAAGGAAGCCTTGGGGAGGGATCAGCTGGGCAAGCTGAGCCAAGTCCTACAGACATCAGGATGCGGTGTATAATGTACATGGAAGGCAGAAGGCAACCATCCACTGAGAGCTGCCTACACAGAGTTCTGGGAGAAACCCATGGCTTGAGCAGTAATGGCTCCACTCTATCTATGAGGCTGAAACAACCTCTCCTCAGTGAATGTATGATGTGGCAGCTGAGAGAGTGATACCTGTAAGACATCTATGCATGACTTTTTTCAGCAAGGCATTTTACCTGGGCCTGAGAAGTAGAGTTACTAAGAAAGAAATGCTTGCAGAGGAGGCTGTGGGAAGTAAGAAGCAGAATAGGGTGACATGGAGAAGATGGGCACATGTGTAGGTTAGTTACCCGAAGTGTGACCTGGGGAGACACTTTATGAGAGTAATTCTAGAAGGTACCATCAGGAAAGTGACAGTGAGGCAGGATTTAAATAAGGTGCCCTCCCAGGAGCTATCTAGATTCATGAATGAAATACACACACACACACACACACACACACACACACACACACACAGATACACACATACCAGTTAATTTTAATATGCTCTGACTAGCTCAAAGGTTGGGCAGTTCTAATCTTCCCCGGCTAGCACACATTTCCCTCTGGTAATCCTAGCTTAACGCTCTTTAATTCAGTATTTTATCTTTGTTACCCTGGCTCCTTCTAGGCAACTCCCTAGACTTTGCTGCCTAAGACACTTCCAGGCAGCCCCACTGAGGGCCCACATTCCTTCTCACTTCCATTTCAGATGATTTTCCCTCTGCAGCTCTAAATCTTATCTGTCGCCCTCCGAATCACTGGGGATTCTCCCTCTTTCCTTTCTCCCATTTCCTAGCCTGCTCAAATCTAAAGGTCCCACTTCAGTCTAACTGTCCAGTCATTGGCCGTTAGCTCTTTATTGATTGATCAAAAACCAATTGGGGACAAGGTCCTTCAGTGTTTAGACACACAGATTCCTGATTTGGGGAGCTGGATTAATTCAAAGCATTCTACAATCTCCAACACCATGAGTCTTCCGGGAAAGAATACATGAGTGTTAGGAATATTCACAAGGAATTCTATCTTAATAAAACCTGCAGACCTCAAAGATTTAAAAATACATATACATATATGGGGCTGAAGAGATGGCTCAGTGGTTAAGAGCACTGGCTGTTCTTCTGAAGGTCCTGAGTTCAATTCCCAGCACCCACATTGTGGCTCACAGCCATCTGTGATGGGATCTGATGCCCTCTTCTGGTGTGCAAATGTGCATGCACACAAGATACCCATATACATACATAAATAAAAAGTTTATGTAGCTTTCCGCGCTACCTGGGGACAGGTTCATACTACGTTGTTCTTGGTGCCTGTCTATACAATGTCGGGAGCCCTTGACGTTCTGCAGATGAAGAAGGAGGATGTCTTCGAATTCCTTGCTGCAGGATCCCACTTAGGTGGCACCAACCTTGACGTTCAGATGGAACAGTACATCTACAAAAGGAAAAGTGAGGTATCTACATAGAACCTGGGAGAAGCCGTTGCTTGCAGCTCGAGCTATTGTTGCCAGGAACACTGACCAATGAGCTGTGCTGAAGTTTGCTGCTGCCACAGGAGCCACTCTAATTGCTGGCCGCTTCACACCCTGGGACCTTCACTAACTGTATCCAAGCAGCCTTCAGGGAGCCACGGCTTCTAGTGGTGACTGATCCCAGGGCTGACCACAAAGCCCTCACAGAGGCCTCTTATTGTCAACCTGCCCACCATTGCTCTGCGTAACACAGACTCTCCCCTGCGCTATGTGGACATTGCCATCCCGTGCAACAACAAGGGAGCTCACTCAGTGGGTCTGATGTGGTGGATGCTGGCCCGGGATATCTCTCGCGAGCACCCATGGGAGGTTATGCTTGATCTTGACCTCTACAGAAACCCAGAGGAGATTGAGAAGGAGGAGCAGGCTGCTGCTGAGAAGGCTGTGCCCAAGGAGGAATTCCAGGGTGAATGAACTGCACCAGCTCCCGAGTTCACTGCTGCTCAGCCTGAAGTGGCCGACTGGTCTGATGGTGTGCAGGTGCCCTCTGCGCCCATCCTGCAGTTCCCCACCGAAGACTGGAGTGCGCAGCCAGCCACTGAGGACTGGTCAGCTGCTCCCACAGCGCAGGCCACTGAGTGGGTTGGAGTCACCACTGCGTGGTCCTGAGCTGCTTTGCAGACACCTGAGCAAAGAGCAAAGAAATGGGGTAGAAGAAAAATAAAGTTCCTAAAAGCCGAAAAAAAGTTATACACACACACACACACACACACACACATGCACATATACATACATATATGTTAAAAGTTAACAGAGAGGGGAAATGGACTATTCTTTTTTCTTTCTTTCTTTTTTTAAACTGGCACATATGGGTATAACAGGTTTATTACAGGCAAGGATGAAGGGCCATGTCTAGGAAGCAGCATCTTCACAGTGCAGAGAAGATAAAAAGAAAGAGAGAGAGAGGGAGAGGGAGAGGGAGAGAGAGAGAGAGAAAATGTTATTGACTTGGGATTATGTCCTTCTTCAAATTATTTAGCACAAGAACAATACAAAATCATTTCAGTTAAAAAAAAAAAGAAAGGAAATTAAGAGATGATCAACCGTAGCCCCTCAGTGAAGGAAGCACAAAGGGGTAGAATTGAGCATGAAGTACAGTAGACCAGAGGAAGGACTGTGATACAAGCAGCAGTGACAGGCGCAGCTAATGACTTGATACAGTGGTAAATTCAATTAATGACACACCAAGAACACAACCACATAAAGACTTACTTTTTATTAATCAAATAGGTAGGGCCTGTGAAAGGACTCAGCAGGTAATGGTGCCCACTGCCAAGCCTGATAAACTGAGTTCAGTCCCCTGAACTCACATGATGGAAGTAGAGCATGGATTCCCAGGGGCTATCCTCTGACTTACATAAACACACTTTGGGGGGGGGGGGTGTGTGGTGTGTGTGTGTGTGTGTGTGTGTGTGTGTGTGTGTGTGTGTGGTATGTGAGGAAGTGGAGTGTGCTAGGAAACTAGGTAAGGATGAGTGGGTTCAGAAACCCCGGAACCTGAAGGCCTGAGGGTTTGTAGGCATTTCACCTACTCCAACCTGGTTCCTGTCACGTGACCACAACACCCACTGGAGAGGACTGTGACATAGGGGCAGCACCCCAATGCTTCTCCACACGCAGATGAAACATCTCTAATATCTCAGATCAAGCCAATAGAAAAGAAAGCATCTGCTTTTAGACCCCAGCCCACCCCAAAATGTATATAAGATCCTGTCTACAAAAATAAGGGCATGAGAATTGTTTCACTAAAGATCAGCTGGGAGTGTCTGTCATATAAGAGCTATAACGCTCTTGGGAAAAGAGTTCTCTCCCAAAGCTTTCATAGCAGGGAGCTGCTCAAATTTGCCTCAGTTACTTCAAGAGACCGAGCAGCTCAACCAGATCTTACCCCCACCTCCCTGTTCATGCTGCCTACCACAGAGGCTGCCTTGATCTGACACCCTCTTTCCTTTCAGAGAGTGCAACTCCTTGGCCACTCCCAGTGTCTGATACACAGAGCAACAGGGAGTGGAGCAGGGGTAGGGTATGTGTGTGTGTGGTAAGTATGTGTGTTATATTGTGTGGTATGTGGTGTGTGTGTGTGTTGTGTGTATACATAAATTAAAAAGTAAAAATTTATTTTAAAACACCACTAGAAAGAAATTTAAGTGTAATAATAATGCTAAAATATTTAGTTTTCCTTGGGGGAATACTATAGGCACCAAATTGATTTACATCTTGTTTAATATGTTACACTCCACATTTAAATGTTTGTGAAACGATCTTTCTCAGGATGAACACACAATTTGTTATCCAATAATAAATAGTCATCTCTGAAAAATATACATGCAAATAACCTTATACAAAATGAACAGGTTATATTTAGGAATACATAGTGCTGGACTAGATGTGGCTTCTCCCATTGAGACCAGACAAGGCAGCCCAGTTAGGGAAACAGGATCCATAGGTAGACAAGCAACAGATTCAGGGACAGATCCCGCTCCACTTGTTGGAGCATGAAGATCAGGCTGTACTTGTGTTACTTATGGTGCAGGGGACTTAGATTCAGCCTGAGCTCACTCTTTGGTTGGTGGTACAGTTTCTGTGAGCGCCCAAGGGTCCAGGTTAGTTGATTTTTTGTTGGTCTTCCTATCAAATCCCTGTCTTCTTCAAGCCCCTCAATCCTTCCCCCAACTCTTCCATAAGACTCCCTGAGCTCCATCTAATGTTTGACTCTGGGTCTTTTGCATCTGTTTCTATTGGCTGCTGAGTGGAGCCTCTCAGAGCATAATTATGCTAGGAACCCGTCTGCAAGCATAACAGAGTATCATTAATAGTATAAAGGATTGGTTCTTGCCTATGGCATGGTTCTCAATTTGGGCCAGTCATTAGTTGGTCATTCCCCTCTGTCTCTGCTCCATCCCCACTCCCTGCATTTCTTGTTGACAAATAATAAATTGATAAGCTCAGTTTATCAGGCTTGGCAATGGGCACCCTGACCTGCTGAGCCCTTTCACAGGCCCTACCTATTTGATTAATAAAAAATAAGTCTTTATTATTTGTTATTTGTCAAAATGATAAATTTTAGGTAGAAGGTTTTGTGGGTGGGTTTTTGACCTTACCCCCCTCCCCACCCCCGGGAGTCCTGCCTGGCTATAGAAGTGGCTACTTCAGGATCCATCTCCTCCACTGCTAGGAGTCTCAGCTAGAGTCTCCCTCATAGATACTCTGGGCCTTCCTCATCCCAGGTCTCTGGCATGTCCTAGAGATTGTACACACACACACACACACACACACACACACACACACACACACGCACACACCACATTCACACACACACTATTCTTTCTCCTCTGCTCTCCCTGATCTCCCTGATCCTCTCCCCATCCCCTGTCCCACCCAGTTCCTTCCCCCCATCCACCTATATCTATTTTTTTTTTCTTCTGAGAAAGATTCAATCATCCTCCTTTGGTCCCTTGTTGTTATTTAGCTTCTTTGAGTCTGTGGATTATAGCATGGTCATCCTGTACTTTATGGCTAATATCCACTTATAAGTGAGTACATATCATGTATATCTATATATCTTATATGACACAGTACAAAACAAAATATCAGCTTAATAAGATAAAAATGAATGTTTAGACCAGGCATGGTGTTCACACTTGTAATCTCAGAACCTGAAAAGCAGCATGAGAGGCCGGGGTTTAAGGCTGTCTTTGGCTATATGAGACCCTGTCTAGAGAAAAACATTTAATTTACAATGTATTTTCCCTTTCCAATATAGTGAGGAAGGCAGCCCAAAATCAAACCAATTTTAAAATGTTTGTTCTGGTTTTAGATAATAGCATTAAATGAGAAATTCTAAGGTTGATAGAAACATACTATAGAATAAGAAAATAATTTTTTTTTTGGAAGAAGAAGTGCTAAGTCTGAGTCCAAACCTTCCTTTAAAGGTGATTTCAGAACTACAGTAGAAGATTTGAAGATATACATTTCAGAAAGTAGATTAAGAAGAAATAAATAAATAAATAAATAAATAAATAAATGGAGCTGGTCATTACTGTACACACATCTCATCCTAGCACTTAGGAGGTAGTCAGGCAGATCTCTGCGTGTTCCAGACCAGCCTGGTCTACGTGAGGAGACCCTGTCTATTAAAAAATGTAAAAAACTGTAAGAGTATAATAAAATTGAAAATTCTAACTATACATCATAACCTTCAAAAAGAAAACATTTATTTCATTTGAAAATATTTCTAAACTATTGACTAATTTTAAGCCACCAAGGAAGGTCTATAGATTTCAGGGAATTAGCATTGATGTGTAAGTGTTTGTAACCAAAAGCAATTATATTACATTTAATTTACAGTTAGAAGACAAGTAAAATAGATGGCAAACTCAAAATTAATTGTTCAGAGAAGCCTCATGAAGCCTAGGTTGGCCTTAGACTCATTCTCCTACCTTAACTTCCCAAGTGCTAGGATTAAAAAGCAATTTTTAGATAAGGCATTGATTACAGAGAAAATCTGTAACTTGAGGAAATAAGGAAGTCTTGAGCCTGACTTTAAAGCAATATTGAGAAAGAAATTTCTGTCCTTATATGCATGTATGTGAGACCCCCTCCCCAAAAAAATGAAGAAAAATGAGCTAGATTTTCACCTGAAGAGTTTAGAGAAAGGGCAGAGAAAGTCCACAGAAGATTTTAAAATGGAACAAATAATAAATATAAAAGTAAATTTATGATACAGAAAAAAATGCAGGCCACTGACTGCATGTAAAGATTGTTCACAGAAAGGACTAATAGAAGAACTAGTCACACAGTTATGGGGACAGAGAAAGAGGCTGCAGACACAGAGGGGACAAACAAAGAATGCAGAAGCAGTTTACATTCTCTTCCTGTAAAGAGTACTAGACTGAGATAGCTCAAATCCTATGTGTTACCTTTAAGCAAGACATGGCCCTTTGCTTTCTCTGTGTCCTTATACATACAGCTTGCAAAAATAATAAAGCATCCAGATGCCACATTATCCAGGGTGCTAGGGGAGAGCTTGAGACTAATGTCTTTGTTGTTGTTTGTTTTCCATTAATTTGTTTATTCACTTTACAATCCAATCACAGGCCCCCTTTCTTTCCCCTGCCTTCTTTACACACCTACTCCCCCTCCAGTACCAGCTCATCCTGCCCCATCAAATCACCGCAGGACTAGGCACATCCTCTCCCACTGAGGCAATGGAGTGAGCTCCAGTTGTTGGAGGACCTGCATGAAGGCCAAGCTGCATATGTTACATACATGGGGCTGAGCGGGGTTCTAGGTCTAGCCTGTGTTTGCTCATCCAGACAGATCCCACTTTTACTGCCATCCTTCTCCAAACTCCCTTGATGTAGAAAAAAAAAGAGAAGTTTTAAGTTTTTAAACAAATGTAAAGGAAACGCAAACAAACATAAAACAAACAAAAAAACACAAAACAAACAACAGGAAAAAAAAACACAACAAACCAAAATCTAGGTGATGCAATTCCTGGGTTACTAACTTGGCACACAACTAGTTTCCCTGTGTACTCACTCTCTGTAACTTGAGGAGTTGAGGACTGCAAAACAGGCACCTGGCAATCACAGTATGCCTGAGGGCTCCTGTACAGCACAGAAGGTGACCATCCTGATCCATTCCCCTGTGTTAAAAATTTTCATTTAATGTGGATTGTGTTTGTGTGGCTTACTATAGCAACATACTTTGAGCTGTGTGGCTTCAAGAACAGATATAGACTTCTCACTATTCTGGAGGTGAAGTTCAAGACTAGAGTACTAGCAAGTTCCAAGTTCAAGTTGACCTCTAGCAAAGGTCAACTTCCTGTCTTCTCACTGAACTGTCAGTTGGCTGAGAGAAGACACTAATGCCATGAGCGGGGCTCCAGTCTCACAGCGTCATCTAAATATACCCAACTTCCAAATATCAGCACACTGTAGATAGAATTTCAACAAATGAAATTTGGGGGACACAAATATTTAGTTTATAAAATGAGTTTCCCAGAAAGAAAACAAGAGAACAAACATAATTTATCTTTTTCTGATTTTAATTAAGTTCAGAAACCCTCAAACCCAAATTGGTTGAGAAAAATGATCCTTTGCCTTTTAAAATGAGTATTGCAAAGACTCCCCCTCCCCCTGATATTTCTCTTTAGCTTATAAACTAACAAAGAACTCGGCTGGGTCGTGTCCATGCCTGCAGGGGCTCTATGGAAAGTAAAGCTCAGAAGCGATGAATTGAGAATATCTGGTGAAAAAAAAATATCTACAGCAAAGTGTTCAGGCTGCTGCACTGGTGCTGCATGGCTGCATTTAACCATTTAATGAAGCTATGAGAAAATGAGGCAGAATTTGTAAAAGAGGAACAATAAAGGGAGATTTAGAATAAAATTCCGGGTGTAGAAAAATCATTCTCTAAGGAGATTCATATGGATGGCGAAGAACGGACCCTAAAGCCACTGCCCACAACGTCCTAGGCCCAGGGCTCCAGAAGGGCAGAAAGGTTACAAGGACAGACCCAGGTCAGCCTCTATCTGCTCGATGTTCTCATATTGCAGTGTGCTGCTATACAAACTTTCTTTTCTCATCTCCCTGACCTTATCGCCACACACTTGGATCCTGTCAAAACACATCACTTTTAAAGTATGCCGTCATCTGATGTATGCCATCACGTCTTCGTGCACCACAGTTGGATGATATTTCTACTCTACTCAAAACCAAAGGTTAAGAAAATGGAATTCTGGCTGGAGAGATGGCTCAGCGGATAAGACCACTGACTGCTCTTTCAGAGGTCCTGAGTTCAACTCCCAGCAACCACTTGGTGGCTTGCAACCATCTGTAATGGGATCCAATGCACTTTTCTGGTGTGTGTCTGAAGACAGCTACATATAAATATAAATGTAAATAAATATAAATTATAAATATAAATGTACTCATATAAATAAAAATAAATAAATCATAAAAAAATAACAGTGAAACTCCCTGAGATGGCCCACTTGAGGCTTGTGAGATCTGACCATTGCCTATTTCACTCTAAATGAAATCAGACTTGTCCATTCATGTTCTCAGAGTATGCAGTCACATACGCCCAAGTTCCATTGCACAGGCCTTGAACCTGTGATTTTCTTAGCTTAGAATTTACTTCTACCTTCCACCCAATCTTCAACAACTCGTACTCAATATGTGTGTCTCAGCTCAAATAGGCTTTTCTCAAGGCAATTCAATGTTATGTTTCAAGCTAAATTAAGACACTTAATGCTACCAAGTGGATTCTTGTGGTGTCCTTTGTTGGCCTTCATAGCAATGGTCACAGTTTCTAAGCTTCCATTTACTTATTTGCTGCCATTCTTCCATCCTAGAACATAAGCCCTGAGAGTATAGGAATAACTCAGAGCTGACATACAATTTGTGCAATATTGAACATTTGCAAATAAGTGAATATGTGATTTTTAAAAATTTTTAATTTTTTATTAGTATTTTGTAATTTATAAAGGATAATACACCTAACATCCAGTCTGCCATCTTTGACAATTAGATAGAACACTCCATCATCTATCCTAACTTAAAAGACTTATAAATCCATATGTTATGTCCTAGTTTAGCTTGTATACTCTCTGAGGACTATCTTCTCAAATATATTTTCTCAATGTTAAATAGCCTGGGTTGGCTATGAGACTATAAGTAGTCTTTCAACCCCATCAGAAATCTGAGAATGAGCAACATTATCTGAACATATAGGAAGCCTAACTCAGCTTCCAGAACTGAGACAAGTTCTAGAGACAGCTGCCTACCCATACAGCTCCAGTAAGTCAGGAAGTTGGAGCATCAGTCTTCAGCCTTCTGGCCCAAGATCATCCAACAGACCTTTGAAAAACAGAGAATTATTAAGGACTAGCTTGTTCTGTCTCAGCAGAACTAAACTGTCCTAACCTGTGAGTTGTGTTCTCTCAAGAGTGGTACAGGTCTGCAGGAGAGATAGGCAGTATCTGCCCAGTGGCCACCTAGCAACAGTGTACCACCTCACCTGGAGGTAGAGACACCCAGTTTCTTCTTTGAATCCACAAAAGGGGAGCTACTAGGTTCAGATATGTCTTAACAACAAAAGAATAAATAACAATAATGTTACATTTGGTGGATTTCTGACATTTTTGAAAACCGACTATCTATGTAAAGTTATCTGGACTACTGTCCATTAACTACTCTCAGCTATTTCTAATTAAATCATCTGAAAACACCCTAACAATAAATTCAGAACCATGAATTTGCTATTTGGCCCTTAATTCACAGCTTAAACATTTCAGATCAGTTTGTAATGACAATTATAGAAAGCCTGGGTCCAAGCCTTGTACTTTTAAATTTTTTGTATCAATAGAAGAAGTGTATACCAATGATAACCTTGATTCTGTATCAAAATAAATTCTGTACCAAAATAAGAAATTATGATTTCAACTTAGTAACTATTATACAGATTTCTACCAAATGTGATTATGGCTACACAATCAATTCTAGCTATTTCCTCCCTGTTCCAATTATGGCCATTTCAACATTCCCCAGAAAGACAACTAGTAATCACATCTAGACCCCAAGTCCAGAGAATTGGGATGATGACTCTTTATAACTTCTTCAAGCTGAACATGGGCATTGAGATATCTTTGAAGGGGGAAAGGGTAGGGAAAATGGGGGAGTTTGTTGGCTTTAAGAAGGCCATACCAACGATTGTTTTAGTCTCTGATGTCTGTGTTCTGACTGGATCCAGGTGAAAGTCCAAGAGTTCAGCAGTTAAAAGCAGGACAGTTCAGCATGTCTGATCATGAGACTCATCAAGGTTGTATATTCTGTCATATACAGATCTCAAAACAAAGTTTTAATATCATCAAGATATCTTTTTGTTTGATTCTCTGAAATCTAGTCTTGGGGATCTCCATCATATCTGATCCATATAACTCTGGAAGGTGTATAGATACTAATCACCTTATCTAAAAATACAAAGAGAAAACCTTTCTCCCAAATCAGCATATCCTTGGGCCAGTAACCAGAAAAACCTTTATTTTGATCTTTCTCCCAGAGGAAAAAAAAATATAACCACAGAACTCAAAATCACACCCATTTTGAAAATTAAAACAATCTAAAACAAATGAAGTAAACTAAAGTACCGTTATGTGCCTATTCTTAGGCTTTTCTATTTTTCCATGCCAGGGAATTAACCCAAAATTCCCGTGGAGTTCACATTCAAAGAACATGAGTTATCCTGCAGGACTTCAAATCTTCCCTAAAACATTTTTTTTTTTTTTTTCATACAGTCTCCCTGATATCCTAACAAACCTTTTGCTTATTGTAAAAACCTATTCTCAGCTTTTCCGCGCTACTCGGGTACGGGCCCATACGGCGTTGTTCTTGGTTCCCGTCGTAACTTAAAAGGGAAACTTACACAATGTCCGGAGCCCTTGACGTCCTGCAGATGAAGGAGGAGGATGTCCTCAAATTCCTTGCTGCAGGAACCCACTTAGGTGGCACCAACCTTGACTTTCAGATGGAGCAGTACATCTACAAGAGGAAAAGCGATGGTATCTACATCATAAATCTGAAGAGGACCTGGGAGAAGCTGCTGCTCGCAGCTCGAGCCATTGTTGCCATTGAGAACCCTGCAGACGTCAGCGTCATCTCCTCCAGGAACACTGGCCAGCGAGCTGTGTTGAAGTTTGCTGCTTCCACAGGAGCCACTCCAATTGCTGGCCGCTTCACACCTGGGACCTTCACTAACCAAATCCAAGCAGCCTTCAGGGAGCCACGGCTTCTGGTGGTGACTGATCCCAGGGCTGACCACCAGCCCCTCACAGAGGCCTCCTATGTCAACCTGCCCACCATTGCTCTGTGTAACACAGATTCTCCCCTGCGCTATGTGGACATTGCCATCCCATGCAACAACAAGGGAGCTCATTCAGTGGGTCTGATGTGGTGGACGGTGGCCCGGGAAGTACTCCGCATGCGAGGTACCATCTCCCTTGAGCACCCATGGGAGGTTATGCCTGATCTTTACTTCTACAGAGACCCAGAGGAGATTGAGAAGGAGGAACAGGCTGCTGCTGAGAAGGCTGTGACCAAGGAGGAATTCCAGGGCGAATGGACCGCACCAGCTCCTGAGTTCACTGCTGCTCAGCCTGAGGTGGCTGACTGGTCTGAGGGTGTGCAGGTACCCTCTGTGCCCATCCAGCAGTTCCCCACGGAAGACTGGAGTGCGCGGACAGCCACTGAGGACTGGTCAGCAGCTCCCACAGCTCAGGCCACCGAGTGGGTTGGAGCCACCACTGAGTGGTCCTGAGCTGCTCTGCAGACACCTGAGCAAAGGGAAAAAAGGTGGAAGGAAAATAAAGTTCCCAAAAGCTGCAAAAAAAAAACAAAAAAACAAAAAAAACAAACAAACAAAAAAAAACAAAAAACAAAACAAACAAACAAAAAAAACTATTCTCAGGCCTTTTTCCTAATCTGTCACGTGAGGATAATCAACCCAAAATTCTTGTGGAGCCCATATTCAAAGAATGAGTTAGTTATCCTGTAGTCCTTACTGTACCATCTTTAAAACAATTGATTCACACTTCTATCTATACCTGCTTATAAGCAGGGAGCTTGTCAAACCAGGATTTTAACCCAAAATTCCTGTGGAACCCACGTTAGAAAGAATATGAGTATCCTGTAAGACTTATTAAAGCAATATATTGTTATACAATTTTTAAAGCAATTAATTCAAACTTTCATTAATATCTGTCTATAGGAAGAAGATATTTTTACTTGTTAAGCTCTCTGCCTAGAGCATCCATCCTGTTACATTATCTAACTGTTGTGTTCTCTACCTGGAGCCACAGACTTAGCCAGTCTGTTAGTCTATGTCTTTTTATTGGGGAATTGAGTCCATTGATGTTAAGAGATATTAAGAAAAAGTGATTGTTGCTTCCCGTTATTTTTAATGTTATTGCTATGTTTGTGTGGCTATCTTCTTTTGGGTTTGTTGAAAGAAGATTACTTACTTGCTTTTTCTAGGGTGTAGTTTCCCTCCATGTATTTGAGTTTCCTATCTATTATCCTTTGTAGGGCTGGATTTGTGGAAAGATATTGTGTAACTTTGGTTTTGTCATGAAATATCTTGGTTTCTCCATCTATGGTAATTGAGAGTTTTGCTGGGTATAGTAGCCTGGGCTGGCATTTGTGTTTTCTTAGGGTCTGTATGACATAAGCCCAGGATCTTCTAGCACTCATACTCTCTGGTGAGAAGTCTGGTGTAATTCTGATAGGTCTGCCTTTATATGTTACTTGACCTTTTTCCCTTACTGCTTTCAATGTTCTTTTTTTTGTTTTGTGCATTTGGTGTTTTGACTATTATGTGATGGGAGTAATTTCTTTTCTGGTCCAGTCTATTTGGAATTCTGTAGGCTTCTTGTATGTTTATGGGTATCTCTTTCTTTAAGTTAGGGAAGTTTTATTCTATAATTTTGTTGAAGATATTTTCTGGCCCTTTAAGTTGGGAATCTTCAGTCTCTTCTAGAACTATTATCCTTAGGTTTGGTCTTCTCATTGTGTCTTGGATTTCCTGGATGTTTTGGGTTAGGAGCTTTTGGATTTTGCATTTTCTTTGACTGTTTCAATGGTATCTTCTGCACCTGAGATTCTCTCTTCTATCTCTTGTATTCTGTTGGTGATGTTTGCATCTATGACTCCTGATCTCTTTCCTAGGTTTTCTACCTCCATGATTGTCTCCCTTTGTGATTTCTTTATTGTTTCTACTTCCATTTTTAGATCTTGGATGCTTTTGTTCAATTCCTTCACCTGTTTGGTTGTGTTGTTCTGTAATTCTTTAAGGGATTTTTGCGTTTCCTCTTTAAAGGCTTTTACCTGTTTACCTGTGTTCTACTGTATTTCCTTAAGGGAGTTATTTATGTCCTTCTTAAAGTCCTCTATCATCATCATTAGATGTGATTTTAAGTCAGGGTTTTTCTTTTCTGGTGTGTTGGGGTATCCAGGGCTCACTGTGGTGGGAGAACTAGGTTCTGATGATGCCAAGTAGCCTTGGTTTCTGTTGCTTATGTTTTTGCCCTTGCCTCTTGACATCTGGTTATCTCTGGTGTTAGCTTGTCTTGCTGTCTCTAACTGTGGCTCTTTTCTCTTGAAAGCCTGTGTGTCAGTAGTCCTAGGAGAACAGTTCTCTCAAGGAGAAATTCAGGTATGGAGAGCTGTGGCAGGATCAGCTCTGGGGTGCAGACAGAAACTAAAAAGATCTTGTCCCTGGCTGTTCCTTGGTTCCTGTGTCCTGATGGCTCTGGGTGTGTCCCTCTTGGGCCAGGAATTTGAGTGGAAGTGGTGGTCTTATCTGTGCTCACAGGTGTGTCGGCAGTAATGGGAAACCAGCTCTCTCCCCATGGTATTTGAGTATGGAGCGCTGTGGCACCAGATCAGCTCCGGGTGCAGACAGAAACCAGAAGTGTGAATATGTGATTTAAAATAAAAGTGGAAATTCCTTATCATTTAAAAACCTCAATATTAAATCCATAGCTAAATTCAGTCTTTATATAAACTATTTGGTACTGATGATCAAGGTTCTGAGTAACAGGGATGGGTTTTAAGCACCTCATTTGTGCTGTCTTACACATGAGCTCCCAGATCATCAAACTAGGAGCAAATAGTTAATTCTCAAAAGACACAAGGCTCAGTACAGGATAAACTGACTTCAAACCTAGGCATTCTGGCTCCAGAGCCTTCATGCTTTGGCACTACTTAATTAGAAACTTCCCAATTTGTGAGGCATGAATGAACTACAGATGTGTCACCAGAAATTGATTCGTTCAGCCCTGGGGCAGCCAGGCTGGTAGCCCCAGGCTGTGAGCAGTCTTGTCCAGGGCTTCTGTGAGGATGGGTGATCTGATGCATTTCTACGTCCCTCTCAGCAGGAGTGGGGGGCTCTGACTCTGCCTGATGATCCACTTGAGGATGAGTCATACACCCTAAACTTGCATGTCTTTCTTGGCTGCACTGTGGACTAGATAGCCCTGGAGCTCCGAAAAGGAGTTTTTATCCAAAGTGCACTTGTGACCCAGACAGCAGCCCTAGACTCTGATTCTTGTGGAAAGAGAAGCAGAGGATGCCTAAAAAAGATTCTGTTTTCATATAATTGAGTACATCTGTCAGGTAACCACAGACATGTCCTTTAGGTGTAGGTCAGAGAGATGCAAGGTGACTGCCTGGATGCTGTTCATGGATTCAACTAACAGGAGACACATCTTCATCTTGAAATGATTTCCTTAAACATTTTGAGATGGGGAATTATATAGATGGCTCAGTGGTTAAGAGCACAGTTTCTTCCAGAAAAAACTGTTTCATTTCTAGCATCTATATGCTGGCTTATAATAGTCTGAAATCCCAGTCTCAGGATATCCAACACCCTCACATAGACATACATGCAGACAAAACACCAATGCACACAAAATAAAAATAAATAAATAAATAAATTCTAAGAAGACTTGAAAGAAATGTGTATAAAACTCTCTTAAGGGGCAGGAGAAATTGCTCAGTGATTAAGAGCACTTAAAGCTGTTGCAAAGGACTTAAGTTTGGTTTTCAGCACCCACATGGTGGCTCACAACTGTCTGTAGTTCCAGTTTCAGGTGATGCAACACCTCATCTGACCCCTTTGGGCCCTTATACCCGTATGGTACATATATGCATACACTGAGGTACACACACATACATAAAATACAGTTTACAAATCAATAAAATAAAATCCCTTAATTGAAAGTTTCTCATATCCACTGACACATTAAATCCTGTTATATAAAGTTATAATCATAAGATAAGGCTAAAGTTTTTGTTTTGGCAAAATGTTTCAAAAAGAATCGAGCTTTTGTATCAGTTTTGTATTGTTATCTTTAATATATTTTACTTTATTTTTCTTGCTATAGTTGTACATAAAGAAAATATACCCTTTTTCCCCAGTCAACCTATCCAGATACAGTAAACCTGACCCAACTGCCCAAGTTTGCTTTCTATTGTTGTTAATAAAGTTAATGATTCAAGCAAGTTGGGGAGGAAAGGGTTTATTTGGCTTACAGTTCCCAGTCAGTCCATCACTGAAGGAAACCAAGGCAGGAATGCAAGCAGTACAAGAACAAGGAGGCAGGGACCAAAGCCACAGAGAAATTGACTCCTCCATAGTTTGCTCAGCCTGCTTTCTCATATAACCCAGGATGACCTGTCCAGGCGCGGCACTAACCATGAGAGCTAGGCCCTCCTCCAGGATTAGCAATCCAGAAAATGTCTCACAGAGTTGCTGACAGGCAATGTGATCAAGGCTTTTTATTTACTGAGTTTCCTCTTCTTCTCATTTGACTCTATCTTGGGTCATGTTGACAAAATACTAACCAGGACACCACTCATTCCAGGGATCATTGTCAATGTGGGTTCCAGTGAGAACAGGGTTGGGGATCTCCTTTGTCTCACACTTTATTTGAAGAATATTATCTTGCACACAATTTGGAGAAGTCAAAGTATGCACTTGTGAGACGTGTCAACCCACAGGATGACTTGCAGGTACTTTGGAACACCCTGTATTCTCTCTTCCTGCTTCCTCTGTGTGACAGGGAAGAGTGGACACTGACATGGAATGCTTGTTATTACCTCCAGTTTACCACTTAAAGGTGTGACATTAAACAGACCCCATGCTCTTTCTGTCATGTAAAAGGGGATTGTGACAGGAACCAGCCCATAATTGAAACAAGGTATGTAAACACCCGCAAATGATGCGTGACATATAGTAGGTACTCCTAAATGTCAACTTTTGCCGTTTCTCATTTCCCTTTTTCCTCTCTGTGTCCCACCCCTTCCTTGCTTTTGCCTAACTTAGTATCGTTTCCAGTGACTGTTCCATCATTCTTTCTTTTCCTAGCTACCACAAACTAGACCAGAGACCCCTTAAGGCCACACAGAGCCCGGTATTAACTTCATCTTAGCACTTACTACAGAGCGTAGCCATTTTTATTTTACTGGTTTATTGTTCTTCCTTATTTACTTGGAGCAAGCTCCTTGAGAACAGATAATACTCTATTGGCCCATGAATTCTAGCTTCTACATGAGACCTTATACTTACTAACTAATCAATTTTTCCCTATCACCAAGCCCACAATCTGTGTAAATCTCACAAAAGTCAATGCCCAGGGCCTTAGAAACAGAAAAAAAAATTGAAGAGAGAAAAACATTTTTTATGTGTTTTATGTGGCTGTGTAGGTGTTGTAGTGTAGGGGATAAGGAGAACATGCAGAGGAAAGCCAGCATATGCATTATGTCTGCTGTCCTCAGGGCCTATTCTGGGCCTTTGTGAATGTAGACTCACCTTGCATTCATGCCATTAGTTGAAAGTATGTTAAAACACATATGGAAGGACAATTAGGACAGTTAATTTAAAATATCAGGCATAAATAAATTCTGAAACTAGATTCTTCTAATCTGAACCTCTCCTATCCTTCCAACAAAGAATGGGTAACAAAACCACTGGCCAAGTTTGATCTTCTATCTATTTTCTTGGAGTTATAAGTTGTGAATAGTTTTATATTTTTAAACAGTTGGGAAAGGACCAAAAGATGAATAACCTGTTGTAACATGAAAATTATGATAGTGGTACAAAATCTGAATTGCAGTCTCCATAGCTAGACTTACAGTAGAATGCCACCACTGTTCTTTGTACACTGTCTAGATGTTCTGACTTCTCAGTGGCAGGCTTGAGTGGCTGGAGAGAAATGATTACTTGACAAGTCCACAGAGTTTCTTACACACTGAGCACCCCTTACCCAAAAAGTTAAGAATGCTTCTATATCTAAAACCTTCAGAGAGTGGCATATCTATCTATAGATATATAGATAAATATATCTATAAATATATATTTATAGAATATATATTTGTAAGATATATATATATATATACACACACACACACACACACATATATATATATATATATATATATATCACAAACCAATTTCATGTTTAAGCATTGCTCTTATATCCAAAATAACCCACTGGGCATATACAAATATTCTACAATCCAAAAGAATCCAAATTCAAAGCACTTCTGATTGCATACATTCTAAATAATGGAGATGTTCCATCTCTGTCTGGTCTTCCACAGGAAAGGTTTGTCGGCTCCATGCACTTAGAGAGAATGATTTACCTGCAGATATTTATGAAAGAAGGAGCAAAAGAAGTGATTTTTTTCTCCTGGAAAATATTCTCCTGAATCCCAAGAAGGATGATATCAGATTGATAACATATATTAGACAAATCAACTTTGATCAGTTTTCAATCTCTGATGTACAGTACTGTTTTTCCACGGGTACATATTCTGAACAACATGCAGAGATTTTTGCCAAGCAAGAATTTAGCAGAGGGCAAGGATGGAGTCAATTCTTTCCTGGATCTCCTAATTAAACAAGCCAGTTCAGCTTCTCTGATTTAAACTTCCTTATCTTCAAATTGTGGCCCAGACCAGACAATCCCCATGGTCCCTCAAAGCAATAAAATTATAGGCTTCTGTGACTTAAACCATCATTTTAGACTGTTAAGTGATCATAGAGGTTGATGGCAGCGATGGCTTTGCATTTATGGCAGATCAGCGGCCATATTCATGATTTATTTTACTCCAGATCCTTAATCAGCATCTCAACTCCCAGTTATGTCACTATCCTTTTAGGAAATATGAACAGCTTTATGATAATCAGCTTCTTGGAAAGATTTCCAAGGGTACATTGAGGGAGAACAGCATAAACTTCACAGTTCTCTGGTTTATTACCAATTTGAAATTTGGAATTTTTAAGGGAAAGGACAAAGAAAGATGCTGGTGTGTGTTTTAAATAGATGATTCTTTATTAAAAAAGTTAAGTAGTAATACACTTTTAGTAACTGATGAAAACAATATTGAATTTTTGTTTATGTTATATTTAGTCCAATGACTACAGTGCCAACTAAGATGCAGACACATATTGTGTCTTCTGTGGTATGTATTTTAAGCAGAACTCCTGGTTTCTTCAGACTGGAGACTTCCCATAGGAAGGCTCAGAGGCAGGATGGAACTTCTGCCTAGTGCATGTTTATTCTAATCTCTATTACCGTGTACTCCCTTCAGACTATAAAATAATCTCTTCCCATGTGGAGATGGCCATAACTAGAGTCTCTGGCCAGGTAACGCTATATCTGCCATCCTTGGAGAAAGAGCTGAACTGTAGAATGTGTGGAGTGCCCTGTAGCCTCTGCTCAGGACTCCCAATTCCTTGTTAATGCTATGGGTTTCATGTTAACCAGACTTAGAAGTAAGCACAAGACCACACACCATAACTTTACATATATAGATGTAGAATATGGAGAAATCATTGGGAGGCTGAAAGAGATATATGTTCCATTTTATGGACTCCTTGAAACCTCAAGGTTTTTAAAGGTAGGTATGACTATAGTCTTTTGGTTCATGAGAAGATGATTGCATATGTCACGGTCAGCCAGTCTTCAAGAAGCCTGGACAAACAGACCCATTGGTCTGTAAGCTGAAGAATGTGCATTATCACCGATAAAAGGAAGGAATTAAAATATTCCTCCTCTCTCCTGCTCTGGGACACATTGCTGACATCCTCCACAAAATTATGGGAGCAACTGTATTTGCCCACAAACAAGGCCTGCCCCTCTACAACCAGCTTAATAAAATCCATTAAAATGTATTATGTAAACAACTTTAGACTAAATCTGCTAAACATTAATACATTAACCAATGGGTCCAAAACAGTCACTATTTCAATAAAAATCTTATTCTCAACCACTCTTTTTTCCATGTCTACTGCCTTCAAACCCCAGATCCCAGAAAGTCACTCCAAAGACACCAATAGGTTCCATTACTACACTGAGAGTCAGTTGACTGCTTATAATGATCTAGACCATCATAATGCTCACTCTTGATGTTCGAAGTTGACCAGCATGTCACCAGTGTCCACACCACCTGTGAGCTCATTAGGAATGCAGAATCTCAGCTAAACACCAGGCTTCTAAAATAGATTGCATGTAACACAGAGCTCTCTGGGCAACTAGGGTGTGAACTGAAGTTTGAAATTCATTGGAGTAATCCTCACTCCCTTACCTCAGCCCAACATCCGTCATGATGTCTGAAACACATTATTGTTCAATGGGTGTATAGTAAAAAAAAAAAAAAAAAAAAAATTCTTGTCAAGTATGACAGGAATTGTTACTCCACAACAAATGTAGCCTCTCTGTATCTGAATAGCGAGTTCCTTTTTGAAAACCTACCTGTCTCCCTTTCCTTGACACTGAAGTAGCTTTGCCTTCTCTGTCAGCTGGGTTGTAACCATTAGTGTCCCACTTACCCACTGTTCTAGTCTAATGTCTTCTCTTTTGGGGTTCGTATGGTTGACATGGTTGAACCAAATCTTTCCTTTCCTTTTCCTCCTGCTTAAGATTTCAAAGACTAACACTAGCTCAAAGTGTCACTTACTCTGACTCCATATTTGTGTATCTAGTGTGCTAAGAACATTTCTAACTCTTATTGCTACAAAACTTCAAACTCAACATATCAAAATGCCACATATTATCCAACAAGTTCTCCAACTTTTCATGCTCTTCTGAATGCTCTTCAGTCCTGTACCTCATAGCCAAAAAAGTAGCAATTACCCAACAGTCTCTGTTTCTCTTACTTAACAAACCAATCATCAAGTCCGAAGTCCTCTGTATCTGCCATCCTGGGAGCCTGTTGCTATTTTTAGACTTCTAATGAATTACTCTTATTGAGTTTCTGGGACCTGAAAATAGAGTCCTATGAACCTCAGCTATGCGAGAGGCTATAGCATGAATCACCACTTTCAAAGCCTGTGATTACCGACTGGCTTTCTTGGGGCTGCTGGTATATAAAAGACTGGGGCAGACTTAAATCTATTCTCAGAAGATTTTTAAGAATTCACAAAGTCCCAGAACTTTATTTCTTTAATTGGTTCATTTGAGAAATTGGTTAAGACCCCGCCTTGGAATGGGGGTTCTTTGAAATAAGGAGAAAGCACACATGCTGAGTGACTGTGCTGGGCGGCATAAGCAACATCTCATTCAATTCTCCAAAGACCCAGTTTTAATTTTGAGAAAATTTCAGCATAGAAGGGTTGAGTAGCTTGTGCAAAAATATATAACCAAGGGTCCACAGAGATGGATTAGTGGTTAAAAGCACCAGCTGCTTTTCCAGAGGACCTAGGTTCAATTCCCAGCACCACATGGTGGCTCACAATTGTCAACTTTCTGTAATTCTAATTCTAGGGAATATTATACCTCTTCTGGCCTCTGTAGACACCAGGCATGAAAGTAGTGTGTGTGAGAAATGCACACACACACACACACACCACACCACTCCACACACTACACACCACCATCACGATATTATATATATGCAGAAAAAGCACTCATTCACATAAAATAAAAAGATGATTTTTAATGTTAAAACTATATGGCCCAAAATGACAGTTTTGTAATCAATCGAAAGACAGCAGGAGGACAATTAGACACTCCCTTTGATGCTTCTATCACTGGGATCTTCTGGAAATGACATGGGATGACTCCTAGAAAGTCAGTGGGAGCTCGGTCCATGATTCTTGTAGGAGAGACCTTTCCTCCAGGCAGCATGAATCTCAGTGTCCATTCTTGCTACAGAATATGGTAAAGTTGGCAGAACCCTCCATGCCTCTTAAAACCCTAAAACTTGTCCTTAATTATTAATGAGGCCTCCTTCAGAATGAAAGCTTTCTTTCTGTTTAGGTTTCAGATGCACATGAGAATTTAATCATTGCATCAGTCTTTTATTTGGGCAAGCTCGAATGGATTTTCATGGCTATTCTTTTTTCAGGGACTTCACCTTTAATGGCTGTTTATCTGGTGCCAGTTCAATCACTACTACAACTATTTAATGTTTTTAAAAGGAAAAGTCTTTCATTCTGACTTTTTTGATGCAGCTGTCTGGTAACATCAGAATCTGGATAATCCAGGCTAATTCACCAACTTTTGCCTTAATTACCTGGCCCATCCAAAGGTAATTTCCTGGATTCTCAGCTTTATTTTACATGTGTAGATGAAGTCTGACTATAGCTACTGAGGCACAATTAACTCAACTTAACAAGCAACCAAGGCTGTAATAAATTTGTATTTCAGTCTCAACTTAGACTTTAATTACAATTTTCAAAAGTATATTATTGGCATGCCTCTCTTGGCAATGCCTTGTACACATAAGCACTGCACACAGCCTCATGTATTTATGCTCTAAAGTGCATCTGATGTTCTTATGACCAGTGACCAACATTAATATTTTTATCCTTGACTGATACATTTATCAAAGAATCTCTAGCTTGTATCTTGTGAAATGGAACAGTATATACAATTGATGCCTTGGAATATGACTTAAAATTTTAAGAAAAATAATATAATCTGTGGCTCTACATTTTTTGCTTGGGAGTAAAATTATGGATGAAATAGATACTGAGGCAGGTGGGTCTCTGAGTTTAAGTGAGTTCCAGGATACCCAAGACTATGGAGAGAGAGAGAGAGAGAGAGAGAGAGAGAGAGAGAGAGAGAGAGAGAGAGAGAGAAATTCTGTCAAAACAACAACAACCCATCAACAAGAGCAGAGGGAAGAGGCAGCCTTCCTTTCGCATTTCCCAATGGAGGCAGCAGGGTCATGACACCATTGACTTCATCTCATTGTCGTCTCACGTCCGATGTGAGACAGAAGCCATTTTTATGAGCTATGTGGGCAAAGTGGACATGATGGTAGGTAAATGGACAGACGAAGGATTTAAATCCTGGACAACCCCATCTGATACACTCCTGTGTCAGATTAAACACATAGGAGTATTTATCATTAACCTGAAAAGTACAGCTTCTGGAGCTGAATAGAGATTTTTTTCAGAACAGGAAAAGGTTAACGAATATGTTGAAAAGTGTTCGACACCCTTAGACATTAGGGGAAATGAGAGCTAGACCTATTTTGAGAGTCTGCCTTATCCAGTCAGAACGGCTGTCAGCAAAACGTCAAATGACAGGGAACACTTTTACAGAAAAGGAAGTCTTATTTACTGTTCGTGGGAGTCTAGTTTGGTATGGGTGCTATGGAAATCAGTCTGAAGGCTTGAAAGAGAATTACCACGTGACCCGGGTATCCTGGGCATACATCTAGAGGACTCTAGACTCTAACATAACCATTCACATTTACTGCTATTCTACTCATGGAAGCCATCATAGATGCTCATCAATCAATGAATGGATAATGAAAATGTGGTATGTATCTACAATGTAATTTATTTATCTGTAATAAAAACGAGATCACAACATTTGCAGGTAAATGGATGAAACTGGGAAAAGTGATAGCTAACTAGGGTATCTGAGCACAGAAGGACAACTACTGCATGCTCTCTCACACATGGGTCTTCAGATAGTCATGTTTGATTTAGAGTATCTATAGATACCAGGAACTAGAAACCCCGGCAGGGGCAGGGGTGGGTGTGGGTGACAGGCTTAAGAAAAGGGGATTTAAAATGTAATTGAGAGAGAAAGGGAAAGCAAAATTCAATTGTTTCAGAATTGTAACTGTGTAGAAATTCACTAGCTGGGGTCAGGAACATGTGTTTGAGTGGCTTCTTTAAATCAGTGGTGTGGTTTTGTTTGTGAGTTAATCAGAAAAAAACCCCACATTTAATTAAAAATTTTAAATAGAGGGGGAGAGCTAGTAGAACACTGGTGATGTGAAGATAGAGGGGTGAACTTTGGGGTGGGTTAGAAAGGTTTAAGCAGAGATAGATTGGGGAGATACAGGAGATGAAGGATCAGAGAGGAGGGTCAACCAAAATGAAGGGTGTCTGAAAAATCCATATAGAAACACGCTATTTGTAAGCCAACTGAGAAAGATATGCTTTAAAAAGTTAAAGATTTAGAAGTGGGCATATTGTGTGGCTGGATAATACTGTTCCTAGAAACCAGTTGTTAATTAAACTAATTCCTAATGCTAGACTGTGATACCTCCTTATGAGCTGTTGATTAGAGAAGCCCTGGATGTCATCTAAACAATAAGGCTCTTTTAAAACAGATTTTTGAGAAAGAATCTGAGTGTGTAATTCTCTCTGGCCTGGAACTTGCTATGTAGATCACAGCTAGTTCTGTCTGCCTCTACTTCCTGAATACTAGATTAAGGGTTACATTAGCATACCCGGCTGCAGTACTGACTCTTGCCATTCTTCTTGGGTGCTCATCAAATCTAGGTGACAAGACCTACCTGCAGAAGAGATCATACACTTTAGTTGCACAGTATAGAGAAATCAAGCTAGAGTGAGCTGGAAGTTTCTACCGTGGTAGCTTGCTTTCAGTGTACTGTAATGTGCAGTTCAGGTTTCTGGGGAAGGGATGATAAGGCACCACTGGTATTATGCAACTGTGAACCCTATGGACCACAGTGCTAATCTTCCAGTCAAGGTATCCACATGGGTACAATAGTTGCACAACTATTTTTCGTGTAACCAAATGCTCTCAGCTTGGATTTGAAGCTCACTCTAAAGGAGGAAATGCATGCTTGTATCTGGAGGTCGCAACCCTAAGTGAGGAATTCATTTCCATTATTCAGGTAACTTGACAGGGAACCAAATTTCAGTATAAATATTTACATTCATACCCATAGACAAATACTACTTTTATTATTAATCAAAGTAGCTCTTTTTTTGCAGTCAACAACAGTGAATGCAGAGAGGCTTAGCTGTTCAAGGAGCATAGAGTGACAGTTGAGTGCTCAGAGCCAAGCAAGGCACTCATATCTCCCAGACTAATGCTCAGAAAACACTGCAGAAGAAGGAGCAGAAAAGAGTTTGAGAGCCATAAAATTGTGAGAAGAGATATGAAATGTTGTCTTCAGATCATGATATAGACACATGGTATATATGTATGCATTGCATGTATTTTGTGTATTGCAAACATGATCTTGCAGCAACATGTGGTTGCCTGCACTGGATATAAAAAATTGGTTTGTCAAAAGTCAAACATGGATAGGTGAGGGAATCATGGGCCCCTATCCCTCCATGCTGAATTTTTGCCTACTGATATATTCTTTTCAGTTGTGTAAACAACTGCATATACCTGACACTGTACACCTGACCAGGTTCCAGTGGATAGTTCCAAACAGTGTTCATATAGATGGTCCTGATTAAACTCAGTTGCTCATAAAATAAAAGAAAAAGATACATAAGAAAGAGACATGTTATGGAGTTTTGATAATAGATGTGAGAAAAAGACTAGATAGGGTTGGGTGAGAGTAAGCAAAATGTACCATATACGTGTATGAAATTGTCAAGGAGCAAATTTAATAAAAAGTAGAGTCCTATATATATTCTATACATTATGAAAAAAGACGAACAGGTAGATGGAAGATATGTAGCAATGCAGCTTATGCTTTCTTTTTAGTTGCACTTCTCCATAACAGTGTGTGACACTAGCAAATGTATAACCATGTGCAATAGCATCTTTCTGTTCTTTCCTTCTCCTGCTCGTGTTCTCTGAGACCCAGACATTTTATCTGGTGCTCATGAAGCTTCTCTCATGACTACTACAAATGCTAGTCTCTCACTAATCCCACTCATCCTGCCTGGTTTTGCAATTGTTTAGGGGGGTAACACGTTGCTTTCTGTAATTGTTCCTTTTAACCTCTTTGATCTCAGAGTCTCATAGCACTTAAGGGAGGATAGAACCTATTCAAATGAGCATTATAGTTCTCAAGCACATGGTCACTGCTTGCCTAGCATGACTTGTCCTGAAATTGCTTAACTATTAATTATATTCCCAGGAGTATGAGGCCTGGTGGTTCTCAGTTCCTATGTATCAAAATATGGGCAATTTGGAAAATTGGAAAACTCCTTGGAAAACTCTCATTGATATGTTACTGGATGTGTGTGAGAAGAGATGAGTAGTGGGTGAAACTCAAAAGACACATCTACTAGGACATGCTATTCTAAAGCCCTTCTAAGGAAGACGGGCATGAGCTGAAGGCCACTTTATTTTGGTATATAACAGAGTCTCTCAGAATACTCAACTTGGTTAAGGTTCTCTGACTAAGAGAGGAAAAAACTAGTGGAGTTAGGTACTGAACAGAAAGGCAGACTGAATAAAAATATTGTACTTTTTATTTTTATAGAAGCATGGCTGGAAGAGGACCAACAGCAGCTCCTCCAGTGGGAAATGCCGGACCTGATGGCTGGGAGTTATTTCACTTCACATATCCCTTCTTTTGTAGCCTAGTTTTGAGGGGGTGGGGGAAAGTCTATAAAAACCTACAGTTTGTGTAAGTGAATTATTTAGGGCAGCAAACACAGAATTCTCCAGTGGTAAGGTAGGCACAGTGTGAATGAGAGAAGTGACATACTGTGGCCAATTTACATGTCTAATTTACCCCCACATATTTCACTGAAAGACTTTGGTCCCCAGCGGCCTCTTCTGATTGCCCTAACTTTGGGAAATTTAAAAGAGATGTGGAACATGGCTGCCAAGTAGACAGGAGATGATCCCCAAGGTAGCGGATTAGGCTCTGGGTTAAAGGGGACGAATCAGATGAATGCAGCAGACATAAACACTCAGCTGGGAAACAGCATTGCTCACTAAGCCACTCTACTTGAGATCTAGAGAAAGCTTGTTTTATTTATGAAAAAGAAGGTTAGAAAAATTCATCCCTTAGATGCCTAAATCATCAGTTGAATCCTCCAAGCTCCCTCATACCCACTGTGAATAGTTTCTCATGGTGCAGGCAGGCAAAAACTTTAGTGTGGGGCACAGTTCAGTGTCATGCAGCATCCGAGGAGCCTGAAGTTAGCAGAAATTCAAAGAGAGGGTTTTAGATCTTCCCAAGTTGTGGGATTGGCTGAAGTCCAAGCCAATTATAGCTACATCTCCAAGGTGAAGAAGGACACAGCCAACATCTGGGTTCCATTTATAATCCCAATGTTCCAGGAAGACAGAAGAACTAGTTACAGGAGTGTTGAGTGAGAAGACCTTGGAAGGGCCTATGTGCAATGCCCTTAGAAGCATTTTCCTGTCTGGCAGCTGCCCTGTGACATGAGGGAGCTTGGCTCCTTCCATTCTGTTGTATCTGTAGGAGTGCTCTCATCTTAGGAGTGCTCAATATTTTCCCTGAAATGGCTGCAGGCTGGTACAGAATCCCAATGATCGGAAAATGGACGTGAGCAGATGAGAAATGGGGAAAAAGTTCTGCAGAGCCCATCATAGTTGGGTGTTTCATTATCTGTCTAGAAATGGGTTATCAGGGCCCTGGGTGTAGATGCAGAAAGATTAGACCGAATGGGAAGCTCAAGCTTGGTTGGACTAATTCTGGTTGAATTTCTACCTGTGAATTTACTTGAATGCAGGTACTAAGAACAGCAATAGATACTCTCTGAACCCCCAAGTCTTGACCTTTTGTCATTTGTCTTAGTGGTTAGTTTTATATAACATGTAACAAGCTTTCTAGTAGCTAGACCTGGAGAGAACACACTTACTTTTCTTTCTTAATGTCAGCTGGCACATCTTTTTTTTTTTTTTCTGGTGTTCCTCTGGTCACAGGAAGTGAGCTGGGCAAAAGAAGGGTAGGGAGGGAAAGAGGAGAAATAGGGAAAGACAAAGAAGAGGGGAAAAAGTAAAAGGCTTGTGATCAAGTGTAACCCAAGGAGGGAGAATCTTTTTGGCTACACATAAACAGAATGTGTTAGTTGTGACTATAGCTCACTGAGGGTCATGGAGGAGGCATGGACTGAAGGCTTCATTTCCTAGTACACAAACTCCTTGCTGGACCAACTGAAGCAAAACCATCAGTCTTGTATCACAGAGGGTGTCTGGCTAAAACTAGGAAGAAAAGGATGACCTTTATGAAGGGTAAGTGATACGGACGGAAATCAAGTGCTACTTGTCTGCCTGTGTGCAGTTACTTTCTTGTCTAGCCAAGAGAAAAATGGCATCCTTTTGGAGAAGGCTGTCATTGCAGGGGATACAAACTGTAGGACAGACTATGTAAAATGCACCTGCCTCCTGTCAATCTTTCTTTATTGCTTAAAAATGTTCCTAAGCACTGGAGATAAAAGCAGAGCTCAAAGACGGGATTCTGCCTTGTTTAAAACCTATAGGCACATCTCTTGACTTTCTAGTCAATAACACACTGAAAAATTTTAACATTTCCAATTAGCTTAGGTCAATTTGAGCTGGGATTTCATCATTTTAAGCTGGAGGTTTATCAGAGTCCATGAACCATCCTCCTGGAATTTCCCAATGATTAATTGCTAATAACTACATAAGAAGAAGAAGAAGAAAAAAAAAAAAAACCACACACAGCCTTGGTTGGGGCAAGAATATTTATGATGAGAAATATGACAGAGAAAGCATAAAGAGGAACATGTGAAGCTGTTGTTAGACTCCAATGTGTCTTCTCTGTTGCAGACCCTTCATTAACTTTAATCTTCTTCTCCTTATTAGTCTGTTTCTCCGTGCTATAACAAATTATAGGGGGTGCAGACTGCTCAGTGGTTCAAGTGGGTACTGCTTTTGTAGAGGACCTAACTTTGGTTCCCAGGCAGCTCAAAAATGCCTGTAACTGTAGCTCTGGGTGATGGGTCTAATGCCTCTTTTGGCTCCTAAAGGAATCATCTCCCACCACACAATGTGTATCTACCCACACAGAGACACACAGGTATAAATAAAAATAGTTCTTACAAATAATCCGGGGCTCAATTCTTTATAAAGCAAAAGGGCTTATTCAGCAGAACTTTGAAATTTGAAAGGTCAAGATTGTGAGTCCTAGACAGTTTGACCTCTGGAATCACAACAGTAATGAAGTGGGAACACATCTTAGGCTTCTACATAGTGAGACAGGAATCCAGCGAATCAGAAGGCATCCTCCTTGCTCTATCATAAGTTTGATTTCTTGAGAACAGCTATGGCTATAGCAGCATTAACTTATTCTCTTCCATAGGCACACTCATCAACGAGTGTTCCACCTCTTAATGGTTTCAATCATCTCAACACCAGTATTCTGAAGACCAAGCCTCCAAATAAAGCCTGTGGGACAATGTTGCTGAACTGAATTGTGCCCTCTACTTCTCAAAAAGAAATGCTCATCCCAGGAACTTCAGAATACTATCTTATTTCAAAACAAGGGTGTAGATGCAATTAGTTAAAACAAAGTCAGACTGAAGTGGCATAGGCCACAGCTCTCAACTCCATATGAGGAAATGGGTGCAAGGAGAATGACTTAAGATGACCCAGGCAGAGATAAGGAAAGTAGCCAAAAGCCAAGGAATAGCAAGCAGATCAGGGGCTCTGACAAGAAGCCTGTGAAGGCAAGGATGGCTTTCCCCACATTTTTGCAGGCAAACACTGGCCCTGTAGACACTATGACTAACAGAAATATAAGTTAGTGCCTGCCTTGTTTAAGCCATCAACTGTGTATTAGCTTGCTACAACAATGATGACAAACTAACAAGAGGTTTGTTAGGCTGTAAATCCATCTTAAAGGTTTAAATATTGTGAGGATATCTTAGGGTATCTGTTGCTGTAGCCATGGCCAAAAGCAACTTAGGGAGGAAAGGGTTTGTTTGGTTTACAATTTCTGATCACAGTCCATCACTGAGGGAAGCTGAGGCTGGGACTCAAGGCAGGAACCTGGAGGCAGAAATTTAATCAGAGACCATGGAGGAGTGCTGCTTACTGGCTTGTTCCCCATGGCTTGTTCTGCTTGTTTTCTTATAGAACCCAGGACCATCTGCTTAAGTGTGAATCCTCCCATAGTGGGCTGGGCTCTCCCTGATCAATTAAGTCAAAAAATTCACTATAGGCAAATCTTATGGAGTATTTTCTCAATTGAATGCCCCCTTTCCCAAATGACTCTAGGTGGTGTCAAGTTGACAAAAAACTAACATAGAGGACTTATGACACTAAAATTTCCCAAGAAATTTGTATTTGAAATGACTACTGATGGGAAAAGGCAGGAAGTGAATGTATAAGAATGGAATTCAGATGGAATTGAGGAGTAGTCTCTTCCCTATGCATCCTACATTGGAGATGTCCTGGGAGCCTCTGTGGGACAAGAATTGGGTGATGCAAAAGATTTGAGGTTCCGATTTTAAGGCCCACCCCAACTTCAAGAATTCCTCTTGTTTTATTTTGGGATTTGTATCCAAGATTTCCCTAGGCAAAAGTGTTATGAAGCTAACATGTATTGAAATTCTGTGGCATTATTTAACTCACAGCAAGGCAACTTTTTTCTTCATCATTTCTGCAAAAATGTCCACTTACATGTCTGTTTACCAGCCAATCAGAGTTGCCCACCTCTCCTCAGGTGAGGAAATCAAAACATAGGATGCAAAGCAGAGCTCCTTCTTGGTTTTTAGTAAAATTCTGATAGCATGGTGGGAAGCTTTGCATTTTTTTTCTTTGTTCCAGTGTTTTTAGAACTCCAAATCAAGATCCTTATGACTCAGAATGTGCTGGGAGACTGTTAGAAGTAAAAGTCAAAATATATATTTTATTCTTGTTGATTTATGGGCTGTCCCTTTTGCCACTGGATAAGCAGAGAAAACTATCAGGATGCAATATTTGCATTCCCACGGTGGAGGCAGCAGCAGTCCCAAATGCCAGAAACAATGTATCTGACATTAGGGAAACACACCAGCCCTCTGACTAACTTGCAATTCCAAAACAAAAACAGTTCTCACACACCATATCGATATATATATATATATATATATCTATATATATATTATATATTATATATATATATAATTTTACAAGTATAATCTCACTGGAGACCCACAGCTGTCCCGGGACTTAGGAGGATTGTTATTTCTCACTCATCTACTGATGGGCTCAGAGCCTAAAGAGGCTGAGGGAAATGCTCTCGTGCTTGAGGCCAGTTATCAAGGGGAGAGTTGGGGCTACCTCTGTTTGCTGAAATCCCTGACCTCAGAGATGAGTGAAGGGTGTCCCATTCTTGCCCCTTCTTTTTGCTTTACAGAATGATTTAGTGGCGAGAAAGCTTAGAAATGGCTAAGTCGTGTCCGGAGCCCTCCTTTATTTCCAGGGCTTCTACACAGAAAGCTTAAGTCACTCTCCGCTTTTGTCTTTGTCATAATCAACAAGTCACCAGAAACAAATAACGAATACTACTGTCAATTCCGTTAAAAATTTTTCTCCAGTTAAGCATGTGAATTTCAAAATGCTCTTCAAATTATAATAGCTATTCATCCACCCACTCTCTGCTTTCAAGACAGCCGCCACAGCACCCTGAGCACCAAGGCACTTCTGGCTGGGTAGGTAGGCCGACCGCTGGTTTCCTCTGGTATTCTGGAATGTCTCTTGGGTTTTCTTCTTTCTTCCTTCCCCTTGAGATCCTCCCTTTCAAGTTACAGGTTGGGGTGAGTACCTGGATGGGGAGAGAGAGATGCCTGTGGACTGGCCGGTTGAAGTAACATGGGTCTTTTAAAAGAAATCAAGGACAGGCACTCGGCATCTTAACGAAAGGCACCCCGTTCAAGTCCCGGCTCCCAGCTCCGGTCTTTGTGTCCTTTGCAAAGTGGCCTATGGGGACAGCAGGCTGTACGGTGAGGCTTCCTAGACTGAGTTGAAGGCAACGGGGAGGAAAGTCCTCAACTTTCAAAAGCATCATCCCGCGAGAGGAAGTTTCAGGCTTGGCCTAGGGAAAAGTACCAGGAGGTGCGCGGGGGTGGGGCAGTGGTGATCTGAGAGGTCTCTAGAGAAGGAAGGGGAGTCCAACCCGAGAGCGGGGGTTGGGGGGGAAGAGAAGAGAGAAGGCATGGGTGAAGCGCCCGGCAGCGCGCGAGCCCCGGCTGCTCGGCAGCGCGGGAGCGCAGGCCTGGAGGGCTCGGGTGACATCACCCGCGGGCCCCTTCCTCCTGCCGGGTGGGTGGGGCCTGGCGCGCCGCGCGGGCGCGGGGTCAAGGAGGGGGAAGAGGAGGAGCAGGCCTGGATGTGTCTGTGTGAGGACCCGGGAGGGGCAGAGGCGGTGGAGCGCGTGGCTCCCGGCTGCCCGCGCCAGCCCTGCCCGGCCCGACGCGCGGCCTCAGTGCCGCCCGCAGCGCAGCGCACTGGGATCCGCGCGCGGAGCGGGGACCCCGCCGGGCGCGGCCTGGAAGGAGCGGGAAAGCAAAGTAAGACGAGCAGTCCTCCCAAGTTTTTAACCAACTTCGCCCCCTGCGGCGGCGGCGGCGTCCCGCTGTTCGGCGCGTCCCCCAGCGCTCCTCCGAGTGGCGGAAATTAGAGGGACGGGCGGGGGTGGGGGCGCGCGAGGGAAGAAGGAGCCGGGAAGGAGAGGAGAGTCTGACCACATCTGTGAAAACTTGGGGAAGGAGGGCGGGGAAGAGGAGGAGCGCAGGAGCGCGCGGAGGGGAGCACGAAGGGCGCGCGCGGCAGAGCTCAACTTTTGCAACCGGGGCGCTTGGCCTGGACGGGCCCTAGTCGTTGAAAGTCGACTTGACGGTCGGGGGCTCCTTTCTTTCTCTTTCTCCTCCCACCCGCGGTTGAACCAAATCAGAACTGTCACTCAGGGCCGGTGACTCAGAGGGATCAGATTACAGGATCCCTGAAACTGATGCGCGGGCTGCAGCGGCGGGAGGGAGCGGACCGGGCCGCGCCGCCGGCGCCCGCACACTCGTCCGCCCGCCCGCTGCTCCCCTCCGTGCCCGCTCGTCCCGTCGCCGGCCGGCGCCACACCATGCCCGCTACGGCCGCACACTGTGATCAGTCCGGCCATCCACGGTAGCCCGAGCCGTCCGCCGCTCCGCCGGCGCGGGTCTGTGGATTTGGGACCTGACAGCCAAAGCCGCAGGTACGTCCCGCCTGAAGTTCTTTGTTTTGCGGGCCCCGCAGCCCGCCCTGTCGAGCCTCCTGGCGGCGTCGGAGCGGTTTCTGTGCGCTCGCGCCTTCCCGCGCTCTCGGGGTCTGGTCTCGGCGCTCCCGACTGCAGAGCTCTTGCCCAAGGGTGCGCAGATCAAGTTTGCAGCGGCAGCGCCCGCGCCTACTCCTCGCCAAGTGCTGCGCAGAGCTCGGGGAGCCCGGAGCTGCGCCTGGTCCTCGCGCCCCAGCAAGCGGCAGCTCAGCTTGCGCGCACCGCCTGGGGATGCGCCGGGCCGCCGCTGCCCCGCTCTCCCGGGTCCCGCCTTCACTTCTGAGGGTGGGGGTGCGGGGGTGAGCGGATGGAGGGCGCGCCTCCGCGGTGGGAGAGGAAAAGTGAAAGTTGTACCATCTGTGCGTGATTTGGAACTCTGTCTCTTCCTTTCCAGAGGTAGAGCAGAAAGAAAAGAGAAAGAAAGAAAAGTAGCTGTGGCCCTTGCGGTAATCAAGAGGCCGAATTTGCACAGAGCAGAGTTAGGTATGGATCACTCTACTCTGCTTGGGACACTTACTTTCTGGAGTTGCAGCGGGGCCTGAGGATGTGGCCGAGTTAATATTGATCATACACTTACTTGAATAGTTGGTGAGGCGACTTTTCAGCAGATGGCCACATGCCCTCACACTCGGCCCGGCCTTTGCTTATTATCCTTTGATGAACTTAGTATCCTTCTGTGAACTTTGTGCCTGTGTCCCGGAGTGCACCTTTTTGAGTACCAAGGCATACCACCCCCAACACCCCCCAGGCTTTCTTGGATCTGTGTGTGTGTGTGTGTGTGTGTGTGTGTGTGTGTGTGTGTAAAGACCACTTAAGGAAGTTTCCTGCACCGCGTTTACCCTCCCTCCTCCCCCAACTTGGTTGTAGATTCTGGCCTTGGGTACAGTGCTCATGGCCCTCTGCCAGTTTATATGTACATATATTTATGTAAAACATTTTCTCCCAGCTCTGTGCCAGCTGTTCCACATTTTCCAGCTGCCACTTCAGTTTGAAATGATGGACTGTCGTCCTCAAGTAAAAGAACTCTTTAGTCCGAGGTATGGAGGGCCGGCCGCTGTGCAAATACAGGGGCAGTGCCATTAGCCCCGCTGGTATTATTAGTTCCAAAAACACCTCGTGCCCTTCTTTTCCTCTCCTTCTCCTCCTCAATTACAGCTTTTCACAGCCCAGTACGTGCACTGTGCTGAACATTCAAGTGGTTAACCCCCCACCCCCCTTCTAAACGGTTTTGTGCAGAACTTGGATGAGGCCGGTTGGCTTCTTTCTTTCTTTCTTTCTTTCTTTCTTTCTTTCTTTCTTTCTTTCTTTCTTTCTTTCCTTCCTTCCTTCCTTCCTTCCTTCCTTCCCTCCCTCCTTCCCTCCTTCCTTCCTTCCTTCCTTCCTTCCTTCCTTCCTTTCCCCTCTCTCTTTCTGAAATATATATGTCTGGTGGAAATAACTTCTAGAAAAAGAGTTGCAGCTCGAGAGCATTGGGCATGGCTGGCGGAAGGGGGGCTGTGCCATGCCATCTGAAATAATCTCATTTTAGTCTATTTTAGGGGAAACCCTTCTTTCATTCTCATGTCACAAGGTTGTACTGTTTGATGTCTTCACGAGTTTATAGACAGAATTCTTCAAGAACTGGCCTAAAGTATTAATTTTGAGTATTTATGTAATTGCTCTGTAATTTGAATAGGTGCCTTATTGATTGATTCCTGTAATTATTTCATTTGGGTTTTAAATTAAAAATTAATAATAGTCTGACAGTTTCTTAATTACATGTGTCAAGATTATTTTGAAGCAGGAAAATGCTATGTTTTAAAATAGTGAAAAACCTCAGCATCACTTCATTTGTCTAAGGCAGCGTGCGCAGTGGAGGCTGTATTAAAGCTGTGGTGGTTGGTTTTAACAATGTAAACTGTGCAGAGTATCTACAGGATTTGTTTATGTTAGGAAATATTGGCTTTAACAATCTGGTCCACAAGCTCTGTGGCCAGTTAGATTATAGTCAGACCTTAAAACAAACATGAAATAACATTTAAATTAGCTGAAATTGCATATTTATACAGAGCAGAGAGTTTATTTTACACTAAAAGCTATTTAATTAGAAACTCTCCGCCTAAGGGGAGATCCTTTCAGGGTATATAATTCTTGAAGTCAGCCCAGGGAAGCTTTGGTTTAGATGCATGAATAAGTTCAATGTAAGAGGTGTCTGCTGAAATTTCACACAGGCAGAAACACTTTAAAAGATATAGATTGCTTTATTGCTAATAGACTGGCAGATTTAGCTCAGATGCCTACCAATTCCCTTTGCTTTTTACACGCTCGTACTCCCTGATTGAACTCTGGTATACATACAGTCTTTATTGTATGTCTAATTTGCAAAGGACCACAGACAGACAGGAGAAAATTCAGCATTGATGAAAAAATGGCTCTGTTGAGTTATTTCATTACTTACTTAATGAAAGAATTGTTAATTTAACAATTGGATTCCAAAAGCCTAAAAGTTGGACTCTCCTTTGTTTTGAAGCCAGTGAAGTTTTCTTAATTACCTGCATGCTGCAAGAGTTACAGACTTCCTCTTGGCTCAGGCATTTAGAAGTGAGTCTCCTGTAAGGCATCCATCCTGATTGCTGCATTCCCCTCCCTGATTTCTGAGGACAGTATGGAAGCTTATGAAAGGAAACACTTTAGTTCTCATTGTTATATGCACTCACTTATATGGAGACAGCAATGTCCTAAGAAAAATCAGTCTCGAAAACGTGAATCAGTGAGTCATGAAATGTTCAGGAAAACCTTAGTAATGGAATGTTAATGCTTTTAGACGATAGTAGATTATCTTAAAAGTCAGACTTTTCTTCTTTCTGCAATTGTTGTAAATCTCCAGCTGAAGAGTTCTTTGAAGGAGGTTTTAGGTCTCCTGGCATTCATATTCTGAGGTTGGTCTGATTTGCTTTGGAAGATTTAAGGAATTTTCTGCCAACTTTTATATCGAGAGACAATCAAAGGCTGAAATGGCTACAGAACAAACACATACATGTATTTGTTAAACAAAAGGTTCTCTAATAATGATTTCAGGTTGTCTTCTCATTGAAGCCCTGGAGAAGTTGCTGCTCTTCACTTCACGTTGTCAGTTTTCTACATGGAAATTGATCTGTTCTACTTTCAAAGCAAATAGAGGCAGACAATAAACTACAACAGGGCCGGGTGCTGCTGCAAACTTTCTCAAGTACTTTCCAGTATATTTTTCATCTTTACTTTTATTTGATGGGCCTGTGAAATAGAGCTGTAGACTGGTGAAGACTTTAAATGAAATTTCACACTTTGATGATTTTTTTTTAAACTTTGATATATTGACAGCAAAAGGAGCTGCAAAAGCTTTTATATAACTCGAGCAGTAACGCCAAGCAGCAGTCAAACGTCTCCATGCATTTGTGTTTAACTGCAGAAGAAAAACATGTCCATGGGCAGTAGAGGTTCTTATCAACCCCCTAATCCCAGATCCCAGCAAACCTTGAGGGCATGCCTCAGATCTTGTTGAAGTCACTGTGGACTCTCACAGTTTGCAGATTAAATATGCTATGTGTTCCTGGCTCCAGCAACGGTTTTATGAGCTCACTAAGCTTCCTGTCTTAGTATCCTTTTCTTAAGTTTTTAGGGCTCCTTGAAGGCTATGCTGTCTGAAGTAAGTAGTACTTGTTAATTTAGAGACCCTTTACATATTTCGTTCTCTCTTTAAAAATTGCCAAATTTATTATTTTTAAACTGAAAAGCTAATTATGTCTGGAAAAGGGGAGGAGAGCTGTGGGAAAGAAGCTGTGTGTGGAGTGTTTTTATGAGCTCATTTGTTTAGAAACTTTGTTGTCTGCATTGTTTTACACACTTTCGCTTTGCCTAACCCCTGAAAAGTAGACTTTTTCCACTTGAAATACTAAATGCACAGTAGTTTTCTACATATTTCTTAGCTGCCACTGTGTGTGTGTGTGTGTATGTGTGTGTGTTTCACCTGAAAGTGGTTTTTTTTTTTTTGTTTGTTTGTTTTTTGTTTTTTGTTTTTTTGTTTTTTTGTTCTGGTTGTGTATATTTCAACCCGACAAAATGTCTCAGAAAATCTATGGCTTTCTAAAGAAGCTGAATGAAAAAGCCATTACATAGTTAATAAGGTAGCACTAGGACACTGTGTTGCGGGCCCCTCCTGAAAGGCAATATTGTATTGAGTTCTATGTCTGCCTCTGTGGTGTCTGTAAGCTATATCCTCTTATATGGCATGCTAGAATTTTGTGTACGAGTCATAATTAAAAAAGAAAATACTTACATCATTGTCCAGCAACATGTCATATCATTCCCAAGAGAACCCAAGCCAATTTTGTGTTTAAAGGTTATTCAATGAATGAAATCGTGAAAGCCCATTTGTCAAAGTACTGCATGGTTTCTGTTCGTTTTCAAGCCCCAAATTCATTGTCTGCCCTAGCCCAGCCATTAGTCATCAGTGTATTAGTGCTGCCTTCAGGCCATGCTGCCCAGCACTTCTTCACACTATTACAGCTTTGAAAGTGTACTCTGTCGACTTGTAGAATTACTGCTGTGATTTCCGCTTGGCTGGTTTGAGGTAAGTCCCCTCCCTCCCTTCTAGCTGACTGTAATCCTTGCTTTCTTTCAAAGCTCCTTTCCAGTGATTTAGAAAACTTTCTTAAGGATCCTGCTGGCATCCTACCTCGGTTTTGTTGTAGCATGCACTATACATTTAAATTGTACCTGAAGAAAATTGGATTGGTTGCAGGCCTGAAACATTTAGAAGGGGGTTGCTTTGCTTTGGAGGGGAGGGGTGTTGCAGCAATAACTATTGACATAACACATCCATATACTTGTGTAATTTTTATGTTCTAGAATTAATTCAACAATAAGAGATAAGTGTCATTCTTAAATCCCTGTTGAAATAAATTCAAAATATATAATATATTTGCTTATTTTTAAAGCAGATTCTTTTGAAGATTCAATAAAATGCCTAGCAAGATGGTTTTATATTATATACTGTCATTTTAAAAAAAGATGGAAAACTCACCAATTAGGTAAAAGATAAGTTCAAATTTTATTAATGAAGGAAGGAGGCAATTATGCCTTGTTACTGATTACATTTTATGTTTTTTTTTTTAAAGACTAATTCACTGCAAAGATTTATTAGTGTATGGAGAAACCTCATGCAGCAGTTTTGAATGACTGAGCTGCATGGAGACCTGGACTCCACTGACCAGACACGTGTATCAGGCCTTGCTGCTGCAGGACAAGGCCTGCTGTTTGAACTGCGAGTGCTCGAGTGGAATTCCACACCACAGAGCCTCATTGAGGGTGTCTGTAGCAGTTGATTCAGGCTAGACTGACAGTCTTGTGTGTGTAAAGGCTGAAGGATGAGTCAGCTGGAGAATGTTGTTTGAATAAGAAGGTTTACAGAATAAGTGGCCCATAGGTAATTAACGCTTATAAAGTACATTTTGCATCTGAAAATCCTTAAAATTTGAAAAACCTAGGTTTTAAAGGTGCAATTAAGATTTAACTCTCAAAATACTAAAAATTAGAAGGTGAAGTGAGGAGACTAGTATTGCATGAAGACAAGCTGAGTATTTGTAGCTTACCTGTGACTGGTTTTAATACCTAAATATCAGTTTCTCTTGTGTGACTTAATAGCCTGGGGTCGTAGCTCATGCTTGTAGTCCTAACATTCGGAAGGCTGAGGCAGGAGGAAAGGCTGAGGCAGGAGGATTGTCACAAGTTTTAGACAAGCCTGGGCTTTATCATCAGTTCTAGGCTACCTGGCCTACCTGAGAACCTGTTTCAAACTATAATAGTAACAACAAGTTAATTATTATTCATAGATGCAGTCTATCTCCTTAAGCTTTATTGTAAGGATAGAGGTGTAAGTTCTATGTGAATAGCATTTTTTCCTGCTGCTATGCAAACATGCTTATCTCTTTCAAATCTCAGTGAAGCACTCACACTTTTATGATATATATGGATGTGGTGGGAAGACTGTTATGGAGCTTAATACTTATAGACTAATGTAGAAGTTCTGATCTAGTTTTCTTAGGGAGGGAAGGTCTGGATCCAGCTAATGCAGAGGAAGTTTTGGTGTCTGTGCTTCCCACCAC
The DNA here is from genome assembly GCF_011762505.2 of Arvicanthis niloticus. NCBI lineage: Eukaryota > Metazoa > Chordata > Mammalia > Rodentia > Muridae > Arvicanthis > Arvicanthis niloticus. Next base: position 45,799,515 of record NC_047665.1, on the reverse strand, counting down.
TGCTGTTTCTCTAAGGGTATCTGCTCTCCTCCATGCACGGGCCAGCCAGAGCAAGGGAGGCTGGTGTGGTAAGACTTGTGGGAAACTCAGAAGTGGGACTGACTATTAGACCTCATACCCCCCTCAAGTGTTTGGTATAAAATACCTCTGGCAGCTGAGCAAGAAGCTTGTGATCTTTTCTCTTACATCAACACCAGAAAAGGCACAATAATGTCACTTTGTGATTTTAAGTGTAATAACAATGATTTCTTTCATGTTGAGTAGTTCCCTTGGTGATTGGTTTTAAATATATAATTTTCTGGAAAGTTTAGATAGAGCTAATTTATGAAAGCTAAGTTCATTGGATTCAGGCACTTATTTCCCTCAGACCAATGCCATTTTGGGATGCCTGTCAAAATGCTGTTTGTCTACAATGAGAAGCATCGCAGATGTAAAGAAGGAAGATCAAAAATAATAAACTGCAGACTTGGGGTTCCCTTGGTTTTCCAACAAGCAGCTAGGATAGAGTTCAGTTTTCTTATTCACAGATGAGGTTTTCTGCTTTCTTGACCTTGGGAAAAGTAATCCTATAAAGGTGAAATAATTGTATATTAAAAATAGTGTAGTTAAACATTAATGAAGATTTCATTAGGAACTTATGAAGTTGGGCTTCCTTTTCTGCAGAAAGCAAGGTACTGCAGACAGGAAGTGAAGGAAAGCCAAGAAATCTTGGGAATTGTTGGTGTGTCACAGAGGTCGTGCGGAGCTAATTGATTTTAGGTTCAGAAAGATATTTTGAACAGAAGAAAACCTCAAGCACATTACAGACCTCTTAAGTTTCTTTCCATGTGTGATTACAAGAAATGGGCTAACTTCCCTGCGTTTGCTTATTGGACCTCAAGACAATTTCTCACTTCCAAGACTGACCAAAAAGCTTTAAATCAGTATTACCTTTGTTCTTTATGGTGGGGAAAAAAGTTCTCTATGAAGGAATTATTTTCTTTAGGAAATGGGTGATTTAATAGCTGCAGGAAGGTATAAATATTGAATAAGATTTTTTTCCTATTTTAAAGCAACATGGTTCCTCCTTCCATGAAGTAGTAACTGCCGTCCTAGTAGTAGACTGTGAGAGAGCTATCACTCTTCCATGACAGCTGCAGGGAAAGGATGCCCCCAGAACCCCTCCTCAGCCCCCTTCATTGTGGATTTTTGAAACATTTAACATATGAGGGAATGAGGGAGACCATTCAGCTTAACAGTGTACAGACAGGTGTGAGTAAAAGCCTTATTCTCCTGGAGCAGCAGATTCCTGAGCTACAGGGTATAATTTCTCACATTAGGCCTGCTCTGAGTGGTGCTTACAGCCTTAAAATGACTTTGCCTTCTGGTATCCTAGGGCCTGTGGATGTTCTAATGTCTGAGAAGCAAATCAGGTTATAATCAATCTAGCCTTAGTTGTCTTGAATCTTTAAATGGATTAAAACAAACCAAACCAACCAAACCAAACCAACCAACTAACCAACTAACCAACCAACCAAACCCCATCAGAGTTACCACCAAAGTTCAGGTATCTTAACAGCAAAACCAAGTGGATTAAGGACACAGATGGTGGCAGTGTGCTTTTTGGAAAGGGTACTGTGACTGCAGTGGTTTCATCCCACCCTAGACTACAACTACAGCCAATTAAATCCTTCAGGAGAAATGCCACTTTGAACTTTGGTGTGGTTAGCACTGGTATTTCCTTCTGAAAAAAAATATTAATGTTCAGATTGTAAAGGAATCCAGAATGCCTATAGTTCAGAGATGTTGCAGCAGAGACCGGCCAAGGGGAGAGGCTGATTTGTGCAGGATTAAGAATTGGGATTAAAATAAAGAATTCTTTACTATTACAGCAAGTGTCTGGTGGTTAAAGCTGAGTCTGAGTCTCATGGCTGGCTTTCTGAGAGACAGTGCGACCATGTGCCTGCCTTGACCAGTCCTAGCACCTGCATCTATTTATGGCAGCCTGGGAGGGGGGCCAAGTTGATAGACAGTAGGCATTTTTGTGAATGAACATATTTGTTTTCCTGCAAAATTTTCAACTGTTCCCCAGTGATTTATAATATTGCAACGCTTGTGTTAGCGCGTTTTGCATGTGTGTGTGTGTGTGTGTGTGCGCGCGCGCACACACACACACAGTCATACCTATTTGAATTTAGCTAGTTCATACTACATGGGTGCAACAATCCATCTTCCCACTGACTGTTGGACATTTTTCTGGACCAACTGTAGAGAGAGTTTGCAAGTGCCCACAACTGTTCCTGGAGAGTGGGATAGCTAATCTGATCCAGATTGATAAGGTATACCTACCTTTAGAGTTTGAGCTGCTGGACCAATCTCCCCAAGGCCTTTCAGAAGCTTCCCCTTCCTGCAGCACCTTCCTTACCTCTCTGGCTTGAGAACCTTCACTAGCAGCTCTAAAGACAAGGCTGCAGTGGTTCAGAGGTAGAGCCAGGGCCTAGAGATGCAGCTCCTGAGAGGACAGGGCGGCCAACATCTTGGGCGGCTAGTGGGGTGCTGAAGAACAGTGGGTGAACAGGAATTAAGACACGGTGGTTGGAGGTGTGAGGTTGCTCCAGTCTGAGGTGTCAGGACCAGAAACCTGCCCCCCAAAAGCTTCCAAATTAAATGGCCTGCCAAAACCACAGCCTGCTTAATAGAATCCCCATAGTAAATGGGACATTTGTGTGAAAGTGCGTTGAAAATGTAATGTTCCTCCCACCTCCAAAATTCTTCATTTTGGTAAATGTTACTTCCAACCCCGTCATGTTCAGAGTGAATATCTACTACAAGTGTTTTTTCTGGTGGCTTCGGAAAACTTTTATAGTCGGTTTTAAGGGAGGTTGAGGCAGGTTCACATTTGGAATCTAGAAAGAAAAGATGTCCCTTTCAGGCAAATTGCTAGAAAGGGAGAGAGTAGACGTAAAAAGGGTCTGAAATTTATTGTGCTCTGGACTTTGGCCTCTGGGAAATTACCAAAAGTTTGGAATACTTGAATGAAAACAGATTTGGTTGTTTTGCCTCCAGGAAGGAGCTTTTATCCTTCTTTTCTACCTGTGGAACTTAAGCCCTCAGGAGGCAGATGCTCCTTGCAGGCTTCCTGGGCAGCTGATTTGCCTTTACCCTTTTTGCTAGGATTCTGACTTAGGACCTCACCCTCATCCCCACCCTGACCCCCACCTTGACTCCCACCCTCACCCACACCCCCAAGAAGAAAGAAAAAAGGAAAAAGAAAGAAAGAAAGGAAAGCAAAGCAAAGCAAACAGAAAAAAGCTTAGTGGTTTTCTCCTGCAATCCTGCATGGAGTGTCTCAGTGGTGAAGACTGAAGGGGACAGGTTGGAGTTGTAAACAGGGAAACTGCCTCAGGAGGAAAGTGTTGATTTCATTCATATCTAAAACATAGTAGCATGGGACTTATAGAGAAAAGTATTTGGAATGAAGTGGAATTAATCCCTCCTCTTAATTCTACAGTTTAAATGCTATATGTACTTTATTGCTTAAGGTAGTCTAGGCTCTCAGAGTGGTATAGGGTGATGCTTCAGCTTGCCACAATTTAGCATTCCAGCCAGGGTCAACTCTAGTCTGCGTTTTCAAATCCCTTAATGTCCTATGAAAAAGCCACCCTGAAGGGAGAAACAGTCACCATTTCAACAGTTACATGGGGTGTGGGTATCCATGATGTTAAAGCTTTCTCTTTGTGACAAGGATAAAATTGTGTTTTTATCAGTAAAATAAGCTGATATAACTCACCGTGCTATACAGGAAGCAGATGTCTTCCTTGGCAAGTTGCCACATTATAGCCCTGCACCAAGCATTGACTACACTTAAATAATTAGTTGCTAATTAATGAGATCCAAAAATAAGTTGTCAAAATAGAAGAAGGGGGTAGACTTTTTAAGTTACCAAGGGCCTAGTTTTTTAAAAATCTATTTAAAACAGTAGTAGGAATTAGTATTTTCCAAGACCATTAATTAGTGCTTTCAGGTGGTATCTCTTGGCACTTGAGGTTTTCTCCATTGTGATGAATTCTAGGGAGGGTGAGTTGCTTTGTTAAAATGTTGCCTTAAGGGGTACCCAAAAACTGCATAAAATTTAATCTCACCAAGGAGCTTTGGTAACTTGTTGGTACTTACCAGGAAGCTTGTTTCTTAATAGGGTGCCGCCTGGTTCCTTTGTGTGTTATATTTCTACTTTGCAGTTTAAACTTAGTAAGCTGCCACAACTCAGCTAATAAAACTGTGTATCAGTTTTGGAGGAGAAGATTGTTGTATCTGTATTGGGTGCTTTGATTAAGGGTTCCTGGTAAAATTTTTAGCTTTTAGAGAATCAGCCAGTTTTCAATGAAACATTTAGCATAGAAGAATATGTATGTAGCTAGCTCAAGGATGTTTAAAATTCAAGACACAGCAGAGTTAGAAGTCATGAGGTCCCTGATGTGAACCTTTATTTACCCAGTAAGCGTTTGTCTTTGCATTAGTTGTTGAGAAGATAGAAGTCTACTCCTCATGAGGCTTCCAGTCTAGAGGGAACATGGAGATGTATGTTCAACAAAGATTTCTTAAACACAGTTCTTTATCATTACTGTTGGAGTCAGGATAGGTTCTATGGGCCGTGAATTCAGTGTTCTGGAATACATTTCATTCATTCTATACTTACGAATATAATTGAGGTCCTCTCATGGATACATACATAGTGATGAACAAATATAAATGTGTAGAGCAGTTATTTGGAAGCTGCAGTAACCTTGACAATTAGTGCTTCTTCAAATACAGGCTCTTAGATGCTATTGTCCATGACAGATGCATTGTGTCAGAAATAGAACTGGAAAATCAGATCTCTCAGCAAGCATATAGCAATCTGGGTAGAAATGGTTATTCAGGGAAACTCTTGAAGTAGGAGTGATGTGGATTGGCTTCAGACATTCTTATGCTATGCTTGGTCTTTGTTTTGATTTTGGAGACAATGTGTCGCTGTGTAGCTCTGGATGGCCTGGAACTCTGTAGACCAGGCTGACTGGTAACTTACAGGAACTCTCCTGCTTCTTCTGAATTGAAGTTGGGTGCCACCCCCACCCCACTCCCAGCTTTGTGATACACTTTCAAATGATGTCTAAAGCTGGGTGCAGGTTGAGGAGGGAGTACTGAGAGTTTGAGGCCAGGCTGGGCTGTATAGTAAGACCTCTTCTTAAACAATAAAATCAATTTGGAGAGAACTATTTTGAGATTTTTTTATAAAAATGTTACTGTTAATGTTACTGTGCATGTGAAGTTCAGAATGACTTGGGGGAGATGATTCACCTCCTTGCATCTTGTAGGTTCCAGGAATCAGAATCAGGTTTGTAATGCTTCACTCATTGAGCTATCTCTGAATTTTTCTTAGAGACACAAGCAACTATGGAAAATTTCTCTTTATAGAGGTTTTTATCCAGGCTCATGGAAGAGTTTTGGAGGGTTTGTGGTCCTTTGGAAATTAAGTGTATATGCCTGGGGTAAAGGATATTTTTGTTTTGTTTTTGGTTTCTTCTCAAAAAGCAAAGGGCTTCTGTTGTCCTCTCTGAACTCAGAGTGAGTACAGGTTGGCCAAGGTTGCGCTGGACAGCTCCTGGGGCAGCTTTTGGTAGGCTGTGAGTGCTGTCCAACCCCTGCTGTTTTGTTCTTGTTTTTCATTGTGTTCTCTGAATATACTTCTCAGTTCAGAGTGGGTCTTACAGTTGGTAAGTACATCTTGTTTCTTTTTATTCAACAAAACACTGGTTTAGAGTGAATGACAATAGACATTCTAGGAAAAGATGGAAGTCAGGGATAGCCAGTGCCATTGTGTTGTATGTTCAGCCTTTGGCTCAGAAGCCATAACTGAACAGGCATCTGGTGTACACAAAAGAACATGAGTTAAAGCTGACTAAACAAACATCCTCTGGCATTTGTACTTTGGCCAGTTAAACAGCTTCTTATTTTATTTCACTAATCACTCTTTTGACTGATTGAACATTGTGGCATCTGCTACATGTAGACAAATAAGCAGATGACTAGACAGATGAAGCACCTACCTTGGGGGTTGCAGTCTAGAGAGTTTGAAGAAAGCATGCCTGAGAGTGGACTTTTCATTTTCGTATTCTTTGTAGGTGTAAGTATTCTGTAAAAAAAGAACGTGCTAGTGTGAAGATTAATGAATGATTCGTCGGGGCTGCTGTCCCATGAGTGAAGCTGGTGAAGGACAGATGACCTGAATGTGCCTGTAGTTGAGTTTTCATATTCTGGAAGCCTTTGTTACCTTCACTTTTTGTCTGTTTTTATTTATTTATTTATCTATCTATCTATCTATCTATCTATCTATCTATCTATTTATTTATTTATGGTGGAATGGAGGGATGTTGTCGTATTATCTTTGTTTAGGAAATTAACCCTAATAAATTAACGTTTTCCTTTTCAGGAAACATAAAGAACAGTTTGTCTGGATGCTTTTAGATTAAGAAGTGCATGGCAATCCAGTGTTTTGTGAAAGAGGTTGAAATCATTGTCCACTGGCTGAGTTATCTCAGACTGAGGGCTCTGGGTAGGCCTGCTACTTGCCTTTTAAGATGTCTAATTAGTAATTACAAACTTTCTTCTGACTTAGAAGTTCTCTTAGTGTCCCTTCCTATAAAGTTGATCACCCTAAGAGAAACGACCAGAAATGGCTTAAAGAGCAATGTGACACTTGGGTTTTATACTGTAGACAATTGAAAACTGAAGTATTTAGAACTTACTGTTTCTCAATCTGTGTGTCAAACACTTTTGGCACACCTCTGTCTCCAAGAATCTTTACATTAAGATTCACAACGGTAGCACAATTACATCTATGAGGTAGCAACTAAAATAATTTTATGGTTGGGGGTCACCACAACATAATGGACTGCACTGAAGGGTCTCAGCGTTAGGAAGGTTCAGAACCACTGGTTTAGACCATTTGATAACAAAAGCTCAGGAGGAACCGGGAAACCTGTACATTATGAGCTGTTCTGTTTTCCTTTGCAGATAGCAAAGGCCGGGGTCACTTAAGGAATATGAAAACTCAGCTCCATGAAATATAGCTATGACATATTTTTGCAGGAAAAACCTTTGGAGAAATGTCCATTCAGGTTTTGTCACGCCTTTATGTTCTCCTCAGGTAGAAGAAGTAGAGGGCTTTTGGGTAAAGGTTTCTTCTGCCATTTTGGGAATTTGATGGCACTCTGGTGTTTTATAGGAATTCCTTCGAGAAACAAGCTGAAGTAATGAGAAGACATTATGGAGGCCCAGTCCCACAGCTCTACAACCACTGAGAGGAAGAAAGCTGAAAATTCCATTGGGAAATGTCCCACGAGAACAGATGTCAGTGAGAAGGCCGTGGCCTCCAGTACCACTTCGAATGGTGAGTGGCCCCACAACTCCCAGCAGTTAAGCTACAGTCATTGCTGTGTTCTCTGTATCCCCTGAACTGAACATCTGCGCCTGGACCAGTGATTCTTCTGTGAGAGGTTTACATGGGTCAGAGGAGGGTGTGTGGGGTGGGCAGACTTTAGTAATCTCTGTCTTGGCATTCAAGCTGCTTGATTTCTTCAGAGTCTACTTTGAGATATAAATTGGGGTAGGTTATTTATAAAAAGAAGTTCTTCTTTTGACATTTTGGAAATCATTGATTGGTCTGGTAAGAATCTTGATTGGTCTGGTAAGAATTTAAAATGCTTTGCATTTCACATGGAAAGTCTATAGTAGTCAAAATAATGCAGAAGTTGTCGATTTGTGGCAGTGTTTCTCCTGCCCCAAATGTAAAGTTGTCTACTGGAAAGGATTTTTCAAATTTAAGAGCTGTAGTTTTAAGTCCTTCTTAAGTCCATGAACTTCATTGTTGGTTTTGTAAATTTAATTCATTTAATTTATTTCAGAGATAGCACAGAATCAACATTTATTTTTACACTTTAAGCAAAGTATTGAGAGATATTTTAGTTCAAGCACAGAGTACAAAATATAGAATCCAGTCTCACTCATCTAGGAAAACCAGGCTGAAGGTTTGTAGTGACATTCTCTTCCATTCCAGGCTTTCTGACAAGGTAGGCCATTAATGTCTTTGATTTTTGTGGATTTCAGGCATGCCTCCTCTCTCTGGATTCCACTCTGCTTCTATGTGTACCCTTAGGAAGGATAAGTTGACCCACTGTCCTAGTTCTGCTCCTTCATGACCTGGCTCACTGATCTGTCCAAGCTGACCTTCTAGCTTCTTCTCTGTGGTTTTATAATTCATATATTCAAAGGAAGATTTTACTAGGTTGACTTACTATTGTTTTAAATGTGCAATTGAAGAGTAAGCTTGATTCGGAAGCTAACTATAGTCCAGAACCTTCAACTCCAAGGACAGATGCTCCTGAGGAGCCTGGCTGCTGCACTGTGCCATTCGTGTATTGCCCAGCTTTGCATCAGCTCTACGGCCCTTTTATCAGGGTTCTGACATAGTTCCATACTGTTCCAGAGGGAGGAAGCTAGCTGTCAGTCTTGTAGGCCAATAAGCCCGGGTTTCCATTGATCTCTAGGGAGATATATTTATGTCTGAGTTATAAAAAATGGATTCACTTTACTTGTGTATGTGTACAGATTTGTCGGTATTGCTCCCTTTATTTGGGGCTTTTAAACCCAGGGCTCAAGCTTACTTAACATGGTCTGAATATTGGTGTCTTGTTTTCTAGTGTTATAAAAAGCATATTCTATTTCAACAACATGCTTCCGTGGGTTCTTTGTTTTTCTGAAGTTTATAAACATTAGGCTAATTTATTGTTTTATAACTAAGAACAATATGTAAAGTGCTAGTTATTTGGTGGTTTTAATACTAATTTCATAAGAATAAGCACTTTATATGCATTGAGCTTCACAAACACACCAATGTTGTTAGTCTTCGAGGTGTATGAGTGAGGATGTGAGTGTGCAGCCGTATATGTGGGCGTTTCCTAGTGCAAAGACAGTGCAGGTTGGTAGGGGATACTGTTGCACCATGTGGACTGTTAGAAGCCACTGTTGTGTGAATCCCAACAGAGTGTCTTCAGTGGTCTTCATGGGGAAGATGCTGATGCCTTTGTGGGTCTTGCTTCGACACTGAGACAAATATTCCAGGGCTTCTCCATTGCTTCTCAGCTTGTCATCAGTCAGTCTTTGACACAGTTCTCCTCATAATCATGTTGAGGGTGACTGGAACATTGCTAACCTGAACCCAGTGGTTACCTGGAGGCCTGGAGGCCTGGACCAAAAGCTAGACAGAGAAAGGACAGTCTCTGGCTAGTTCTATACTTGGCATACTCACAGGCATGTTTGCTAAGCCACTCACACTCTTGCCTTCCTAACCTGATCAGCCTGTGCCCTTGGGGCCCACAACCTGTCTAAACGTGCATGAGTCCTGTCCCATACGGATGTAAAACTCACTAGTCACGTTTGCGGGGCACATGTCTGAATGAGGTTTGTTTCAGAGTAGCTTTTCAGAATTCCTGATCTTCTAATGAATTCATTGCTTTTCATTTGGGGACAATAGGAAACTCAACAAAACAACAACAAAACCAAAATAGAAATATTTTTTCTAAAACTGCATTTCCATCTAATAGATTGACTCCAGGAAGACACAATAAACAATAAAAAAGAAAGGTCACTGAAGCCAAGCATGACTCCGGTTTGTAATCCCTGCATGTGGGAGGCTGAGGCAGGAGAATTGTGAGTTTGAGGTCTGCTTGGGCTATGTAGTGACAAAACAGAAGAGTGTCCTTTTTCTTTTGTTTATGTGAATGCTAATAGTTACAGTGATCTTTTCCTGTAGAGCTTTGCAGTTTCCACCTAACTAGGTTAGAATCTCTTTCCTGTATCATGATTGTGGGTAAGGGGTGACGGCTGGGATCACAGTCTCTCTTCTGCTTGCCCCCTCCTGGCTCGATCAGTGTACGGACTTTCGTCCTGTGCTGCTTGGGTTAGAGCTTTTGGCAGGCAGCCTTGCACAGATTGGTGCTCTGGGTGTGTTGGCCTGTGGAGGACATTATTGTGGTTGTTGTCTGTCTACTCATCAGTCTGTCTGTCCACCTGCCCCTTTTTCTACAGTTTAGAAGTGCCTAAATACCTACACTGAAGTCATTCACAAAAATTGGAGTCATTAATAGGGGGCACAGTGATCGGACCTATTTCTAGAGGTTATGCTTGCCTTAAAATTGCTCTGACATTGAGTTTGTAACTAGACAGTTAAAAGATTTAGCTCAGATATCAGGGTGTATGGTATGAAGCAAATAAATGTAAAGTATATTTTAGATTCTACCCATTTTGTGATTAAAAGAAAATAAATAGAAAAGTTTTGTTATTGGCTAAGTTATTGGTTAAGTTGACTTAATTAACCTTTCCAGTCATTATGTGGTATAATTTGTTCTTGATTGTGAACATCCCAGCCAAACCACGCACATTCCACTGCGTGTTCTTACAGGTCTGTTTTCTTGCTTTTCTCAATTGAGTATCTGCTCCTAGAATTTTGTTTAAACATACATAGAAACACAGTCAAAATGTATGGTTCAAAAACCTTGAAGAACATTGTAAATAAACATTTGTTACATGAGATTGAAATTTAAAATAACATGAATGAAAGTTGTGATCTAAATCTTGTGTTGGGGGAAAGAAGCCAAGTCAAATTAGATTTATGTAGCATTTCAGGGTCCACACGTGCATGGGAAGCCTCCAGTGATCTCTGCACACAAACCACGCTGTATGCATAGTTTTATAGCTGTGTGCATACTTCAGCTTTAAGCATTTAGTGCTGTTCATGAGATGCAAGTGACACAGGCGATGGCATTTAGTCTTCTGAATGTTTTTTAAGTGCAATTGTGGCTTAAGAGATTATTCTTGACATCTAACAGGATGGCTTTCATGTAGAAAGCGTGCATTTAGAGATATTAGACCTCACATTGGCTTGAGGGTGTCCAAGTCTGTTAATAAGGTAAGCTCTCAGATAAATGCTTTAATACTCTCTGTTTTTGCATGATTCATTGCTTCCTAAGCTACACATTGTATTTTCTAAGTAATGAGTTTTAAGTATGCATTTCTTTTGCTCTGCATGTCCTAATTAACCTATAAAACTTCTGTATGATTTGAATATTTAATTTAAAATGTTTTGCCTCATTTTTGGACCACGAGCTTTTCTTTTTTAATAGTTCTTTGATAATCCCTGTATTATCTGATACTTTGCTTCAAGAAAACATGGTAGCACCCACCTTTAATTTCAGCACCCGGGAGGCGAGGCAGGCACATCTTAGTGCCTTAGAAAGCAGCCTGGTCTACATAATGAGTTTCAGGCCAGCCAGGGCTGCATAGTGAGACCTTGTCTCAAGAAGGAGAGTGTCAAACTTATTGTAAGTGATCTAGGCTATGGTTTTGAGTTTGTCTTTATTAGTGAGATATTTTGTAAGTTGATAAAAAGAAGAAATTCACCCAGTGGTAATGAGGTGGGAAACAAAAGCTGATAGATTAATTGGTGGGGCATCCTCTGTGCTTTTGTTTCTTTTGTTTGTCTTTTGCTTAAGTCTTTGAGGTTTATGCTTTCAAACTGTCCGGCATGTAGGCATTAATGTACGTGATGTCTGCTGGATTTATGACTAGAATTGCCATGGCTTGTCCTTGTGGTGAGAGCTTGAAATACATTGTTGCTCTTCACCATATCTTCTTGTCACCTTGAAGTTTTCTCAGTGTGAGAGTCTGCATATGAGTAGGCAGCTAGTTTATTCCAGGTAGATCTTAGATTTTGAGTTTTAGATTTCTTAACCTTTCTTTGCTTCCCACACCACACTTCTTGGTACATGTAAGATGGATAAGAGGGACTTTCAGAAACTTTTCATTTTATGTTATTGGGTTCTTTTGAGCACATGCAGGGTTTGGATCTGAAAGCATGGGTCGAGTTTTTGTGATGCCAAGTGCTCATTGTGTCTCTTAGTGTCTGGGTTTCCTCATCTCAGCAAGAGCCTTTACCCTCAGATCCATCTCACTTGCCCAGGGTTTCAGAAGAGAGGGAAAATGTTTGGAGAAAGTAATGATGAACTTGCTGGATCCAAGCAGATTTGTAAACCACAAACCTAACCAAGTCTGCTCATCTTGAGGAAGGATGGATCAAAGAACAAAGTAACAGAGGAGCAATGGTCTTTGCCCTCTTTCTGAAAGTCTCCCTAACTCAGAATGGAGGGACGATAATGGTTTTGTGAGAATATAATTTTAAGGAGATTCATTTTGGATTTCTTAACCCTTGAAAACTCGTGCTTATTCTTCATGTTGCATTGGAAGTAGCATGTGTGTGTCCGTTTCTCCTCATTGTTTTCTGGGGTGAGGTATCCCTTTCTGAATGTCATGACAGCTTACAATGTGGCTTGCACTGTATTAACGACATTTTATTTATTTTACTTGAGAACTATTTAAAAAAAAAAAAACCAACTAAATGGTGATGAACAATCTTCTTATAGCTACTCTGTCTTGGACTCCAATCTACTTTTCCCTGGGCTACTCTGTTTTCCATATTAGTTAACTACGTTGTCCAGGCCGGAATCCTTGCTGTCACCTTTTGACCAGCCTCCCAGGCTTATTCTCCCATTATATTTCCCTCTGGTCATTCACCCATTTTCCTGCAGCCCGCCATACTACATTACATCCTCTCTGTCCTCACTGTCCCATGCCATGACGCTTCTAGTGCCCTTCTGTTCACCACCTTGGACTTCTTATGTTCTGCACATGCTCCTGGCAGATTAACAGTGTTGTGATTCTTGCTGTTAAGTCCCTGTTCTGCAATCTTCAGTGACTCATAGCTGCCTACAGGACGAAGCTCAGAGCCATTCACTTAATGTGTAGATATCTTCTAAAATCTGACAGCAGCCTGACTCTGATCTGCTCATTGATTAACTGCAAGGGCTCCTTGCTTTGTTCATGTACTTCTCCACAGACCGAGAGTTCTGCTAATATCGCCATGTGTTGGCTGTCAGTTTGTAAGTCTTATGTTCTCAGTCTTGCCATGTATTTTTTTTTTGTTCTCTTGGAAACTGCATAATACTTTTAAAATTGTAGTATCTTTATTATCTTAATTAATCAACTTTGTATGTTAGAATGGTTTTAGGCTCATTAAAAACTTGAGCAGAAGGTCCCTTCTCTTTCTCTTCTTACTAATATTTTGCATTATGTGTTGTCAATTAGAAATGATGAATTAACTAAAATCTGTAGTTTACATTGGGGTTCACAAGAGCATGAGAGAGGGAGGGGATCCAACGTGACTGAGAGGTTTCAATCCTGAATGCTTGCAGGAAAGATAATATACTTAGCCATAAAAAGTAGGTTTTGATAAATGCATACAATGTATCCACCATTGCAGTACCGGTAGAATAGTATCACTGTCCTAAAAATCCTGTCTTCTATGTGTGTATCCTTCCTCCTTTTCTTAACACTTTAAGTTTTCATTCAACTTTTGTAGAATAGCAGCACCTCCACAGCTTGCCTCAGTGCAGTGTTTATGGCCAAGAAGACCTTAGCACATGGGTGATATCCTGGGAAGTCATTTCCTACGCCTGCCAGACCTGCAGAGAAGAGACAGGGAGCATGTATATGAGGGCACTTGGTATTGATGTGTACCTTAAAGCCAAAGTTTAAACTTTAGCCTTGCCGGAAAAGTGTCATGGTCTCTTGGACTAGGGCTACCGGCTTTCTGACTGCCACTGTGGGTATGTGTAACTATTTCATTGGTAGTAACTGACTAGGTATAATTTGGCAGGATTTAATTCATTGATAAATTTCCTCTCAATCCTTTCAACGTAGTAATGAAGTAATGTAGTATCATTTGTTAGTAATCTAGCAATGGCTAAATTTTAATCTGATTTGGTGAATCAGCCAGTATTTTTTGCATTCATTCCAGATATGTGGTCACGAGGTCCTAAACTAGCAGGTCAGTGGATAGTGGCCACCAAGGTCAGAAAATGCTCCTTGAAGTTGCTGGTACCGATGCCGCCCGATAATTAATGAATGAAATGCTCATTTGTAAATACTCAATGAGAATATCAGATGGCATCTAATTTCGTACTGAGATGCTACAGTAAGAACACTACTGAGATTTTGAATCTCAATATTCAATTTCTTCTAAAAAAGCAGCTTCTAGACAGTCAGGTTGATCGACAGCAGATAACACCGCCATCTTGCCTAGTTCTGGCACCTTTGTAAAATAAAGGCCATGGCATGTGTCTGCTCTTGGAAAGTCCCTAGGTTGCCTGTGATTGCTGTGGTCAAGTGGTGTGAGCATTTCATAATTCAGAAACATGCTGGTCAGAGTCAGAAACAACCACCAAATAGTGGAAGCTCCAGGGGCAGGAGGCCAATTGTCGGAGGAAAACTCCCTCTGGGAGGTGGCTTGTAGCCTGTCACCTCCCAGGAGTCTGTCCCTACACCCAGGCAGGGGTGGTTTCCCAGAAGCTTGCAGGAGGCAGGGTGGTGCTACACAATCCCATTATGTGCACAGATGTACTTCTAAACACACCTGCTTCTGCTTACCCGTATTCCCTTCATTCCTCTGTGGTAAAAATAACTCCTCGTGGTGATCACTTTTTTGACTTTGGACAGATCCAGGTAATCTAACCATGACCACAGTCAAGGCATAGTAGTGTCCCCTCTTTTAAATTTGAACACATATTTGGACTTTAAAGTCAGCTTCCTAGCTAATGCATTTGGTGGAGTCACCGGCAGTGACTGGAAGGGCAGAAACTGCAGTAGTTCTTGCAGATTGTCTTTCTTTCACATTTTTTACAAAGTTGTCTTTTAGGCCTGTGTGTAAAGTTTACTCTTTCTAATTTTTCCACATTTAATTCTAGCAGAGATAAGAAGTTACTGCAAACTGCTGTGAAACACACACTTCAGCTTGATTCTTTTTTTTTTTTTTTTGAGAATGCAGACAAAGTGTATTTTGGACCAATTTAAAATTGTATTTTATGTTTGAAAACTACTGGTAGCCATATTGATGAGGACTTTTTGTTGTTTTTGTTACTGTGAATTATTTGCATGGGAAAATTAGAATCTTAATATTTAACACAGCTACAACCTAGGGGAAAAATAGACAAGTCTTTGCTAAGTCAGAAGAGTAATCTGTTCCCTCCTTCTTCCTGCGCCCACCTCTTCTTTATTTCTGGAAGCTTCTTTTTCCTCCTTTGCTTTTATAGATAGGACTTCATCTCAGGTAGGCAAATTTTTCTATAAAGTTATCCCTTAGCCTGCATTTTTTTTCCTATCCTGCGCTCCCCCCTTTTCCTCTTCTTGGTCTCTCTCTTCTTTCTTCTTTTTTCCCTTTAGCTGTAGAAAGTTGAGTTCCATCCTAATTATGAAATCTTCGGAGACCATTCCCACATGGTTCTGTAAATGGTAGCTCCATCCCTGTTCTTTTCATCTCTCTCAGCTCTCCGGCTTGACAGCTGAAAAGGTCTGACTGTGCCACACAATGGTTTGATTGGTTTCTCTGGGGGAGACTTTCCCCTGCCTCATCATCCGCCAGGCAGGTGGACCAGAAAGTCTCTTGATTCTTTTGTTGCCTCTCAAAGTCCGAGGTCTTTGACTGAATAAATCCGCCGTCATGGGATAATTTGCTAAAAGGAGACCGTGAGATGCCAGAGAAAAGCCTCCTGACTTGGGTGCTGCATTAATGAAATAACGGAGCCTTGGAGTTTGCAATTGAAAAATCACTAGGAATGCAATGGGTGGAGATGGGCCTCTTTTATTTCCCATAATAAACTTTGAATTCTACCAATGAAAGCATGCCTATTGTTTTGCAGGCCTGCAGGCCTAAGTGTGTGTGCATTTGTACCCATGTTTAAGAGGGCAGCTCTGCCCGACTTTGTCGGGGTGCTGTGTCTACTTAGTCACTAGATTATTACTAGTGGATAGAAAGAATTCCATGTGACAGAGCTAAGGCTGAGTTAACACAGGACGAAAAGTAATTTACAGATAGGCTGTCCCCAGCCATCTTTGTAGCTCCTGATAAGGTTTCATTTCAGAATGGATAGGCGACATTTCCACTTACGGGCCCATTCTGCGACATCTGTGATAACAGCTTCTGGATCCTAATTGAAATTGGTTTCAAAATGGATTTTCACTTTTCTCTGTCGTTGGAAAATATTGAATGGACTCAGAGCTGCCACAGAGAACCCTAGACCTTGGAAAATGGAGCAGGAAGCTAGGCTCATCTTTCATAACAGTGCCGATGATATGACAGTTTTGTTATCTGTCTTATTAATGAAATCATTGATCACTGATGAGGGGGCTAATAAACTACATTCCACTAGCGTCTCTGAAGCTCAATTAGACTGTATTACCAACAAGGGTGGGAGAGGAGCAAACACTAGTGGGCTCCGTGTAGTACGGATCAGTTAAGTTTTCATTTCCTCAGGAAGCATTTTGGATGAGGCCATTCAGATAGCAGCTAAAGTATAGAAATTTGTATAAACCAACATTATATTCAAGAGCTTTCTTTTTGACTCATGCAGAATTATTAAACAATTCATTAAGTAAAAAAAAATTTAAGATAGAACAAAATTGATTTAAAAAATAGTACTGTTTTCATGAAATAAAATCTTTAAATAGAAATGGAAGTTCTTAATTATATAACGCGTGTTTTGAGATGGGAAAAAAATGGCAAAACACCTTTCTCCAGGACACCTCCTCCACAGGAGAGCTTGAGGGACAGTCCTCCCGAGGTGTATTATTGGTTAAGACGATGAAGCCCAAGGGTTCATAACCTGGGCTCTTTGAAAGGAAAGTAGCTTATCATCCCTTCCTCTCTTAAAGCACTCTGAGAGTCCTAGTCAGAGGGAATTAGGCTTGGATTTAATGAGGGCACTCCATTGTTTGGGGTTGGGCAGCCCTGGAATGTCTGTCCTGAAGGAGGGGAAGGGATGCTGCTGACTTCTCCAGTTTCACAGTGGGTTTCACTCCTAGGTGTTTCTCCTTTCTCTGTGCCAGCAAGGATCAATGCAGCCCATCCCAGCTTGAAAGAGGATCTGTGATCAAAGGCATCAGTGATGTCACTGATCTCCAGTGATTGATTAGGATCAGAAGTTCTAGAGAATTCGGGATTTTCTTAGAATTTCAAATTCATTTGTGTCTACCATTAGGCTCACTTAGGATTACTAGCATTTAACTAGCAAAATTGTTAAAGTGGACGAGAGAGCTACACCTGTGGCCCTGTCACTGGGTTTAAGCTTATGGAAACTGTGATCACATTTTATAAGCAACATTTCTTTTAAACATTCTGTTAATAAATAGTGTGTCTGTGAGTTGGCTCAAGGAACTTGGAATCCTGTATGTAATTCGAAGCCATTTGGGAGTGAAGACCTTGTCTCTAAACCAGTTTAGTTGTACACAGATAGGTACATGTTAAGATTGAAAAGTTTTTATTGATTTTTGACGTTTAAGTGTTTCATACACAGATTTTAAAATCCTCTGAGTTATTTTTGTGGCCTGACATTTCCCGTCTGCCTTTTGAGAGGTTAGCTTCTTTCTTTGTGTGACTATGTCTTTACACATAAAACCAGATGCATTTGATGCTGAGAGGAGACATGTACAGTCAAGGAGGATGCAGCTCGGAAGGGAGCACAGAGAGAGCAAGAGGGTGCAGTGGAACTGTTCACAACTGCATTGTAGCCACTGGCTTAGCTCCACCTACAGACACTGAAACTGTAGGGGGAGGGGCTGTTTGGGAAAGCATTGAGCCCTGAGAAAGAAGAGAGAAGTGAGAACGGAGAATGTTCACTATTATTAAGGTTACTGCTGCCTTCCAGGGTTGGTTGTAGGGTGTCAAGGGTTCTTGGTACATGCTGTGCTTGCTTATAACAATGTTTTTTGTTTGTTTGTTTGTTTTTAACAGAAACCTTTAAATTCTAAACAGGGTTGAAAAGTGTGTTTCTAGTTTAGTTCTGTGAGGAGAACAGAGAGCAAAAATGTGCCTGGGTGAGAAAAGGATGTAGCCCTTAAGTATGAACCCGCCATTGTTGTGTGAGACTCCCTTTGGTGGAATAACTTTTACACTACCAGTGGTGATAAAATCCTTGGTTTAGATCTTTGCCTAGATACCAAAAGAACATTTCAAGAATAGAACAGTGACATAGAGTCGTGGGACTTTGAAGAATGTAAATACTTCCTGGTAACAGGTCTGTGCTCTTCAGTTGAAGATATCTTTCCAAGCATCTAGGAACCAGAAGGTAGACCATGGCCCATTTCATATTAAATTTCAAGCCAAATCTGTTAAAAAAAAAAAAAAAAAAAAACAGAAAACAAAACAACAGCCAAACTAATATACCTAGGATTATTTTCATATCCTGGCAAATTTCAGAACAGTAGAAAAGTTGGTTTCCTGGGGATCCGGCAATGACTCAGCATTAAGAGCACTCATTACCCTTGTAGAGGACTCAAGTTAGGTTCCCAGCACACACGTGGCTCACAGACATCTGTAGTTCCAGTTCTAGGAGATCCAGTACCCTATTCTGACCTTCGTGCGCATGCATGTGGTACACATGCATATGTGCAGGCAAAACCCTCATACACATTAAATAAATAAATAAATAAATTCTTTTCCTATAAACGTTGACAGCAGTTCCTGTGTAGGCTAACGGTGTTTTATAAACAGCGTTTACTTAGCAAAAACCATATGCATGCCCAGTAAAATAATCTTACATTTATTTATATTTTGATTTATAGAAAACATGTGCTCTTGACAAAGCCTTGGGCTTTTTTCCACAATTAAAAAGAATCAAGCTTGAAAAAAATAGCTACCATCTTAATAGGAAACTTTTTCACATAAATTTAAAGCATTGTCTTTGATCTGTTTTACACAAAATCAGAATGTCCATTAGTTTGACCCATAAAGTGGGTGGGAGGAATTCAAAGTGAAAAAGACGTGTATAAATTTATCTGCCTGTCTGTTCATCCATCATCTCTCTTTCTCTTGTCTGTCTGCATTCATATACACATTAGCATAGTTACTGATTGACTATTGGACAGATGCAGAGTTAAAGAGGCTGCGTACTGTGTGAGTCAGGCGGTCTGCAGTGGGATAGCAGAAAAATTACTACGATATCTGTTGCTTGTTCTTCTTGGGGTTCCTTGGTTTAGCATGAAACTCCTTTATTTTTTTAAGGCTTATCTTTATTGTTTTAAAATTACGTATATGTGTGTGTCTTTGTGTGGGTATGTGTATATGTGTTTCTGTGTGTAGCTATATGTATGTGTGTGCCTGTGTGTAGGTGTGTGTGTGCATGCCTGTGTGCATGTGTATGTGTGTTTCTGTGTGTAGGTGTGTGTGTGCATGCCTGTGTGCATGTGTATGTGTGTGCCTGTGTGTAGGTATGTGTTTGTGTGTGTGTCTGTGTGTAGCTATGTATATGTGGGTGCAGTGGTCATGGAGTCCAGAAAAGGTAGCAGATTCCCTGGAGCTGGAGTTACAGCTTAGCCACATGACAGGGGTACCGAGAAGTGAATCTGAGTCCTTTAGAAGAACAATAGATGTGTAACTTCTGAGCATTTCTCCAGCTCATTTTCCTTCTTATGTTTTTTAATGATTGGACTAGGGGCAGGAATAAAATAATTATTAAATGTGGAAACATCAGAAAGGAATGCTTGGGTGTATTAGTGATACAAGTACCAATTATACATATAATTATATGTTAGTATGGTTTTGTATTTTATTTTAACTTGGAGGATTTTCATTTTAGAAGTGAGAGATTATATGTGCTTATAGAACCGAAAAGAATGGTTAACCTTTTATAGAAATTCTGTTTCATGCACGCTCAGGCTTTTGTGTCTTGGAAAGCTCAACTTCTTTAGTCGTGAACTACTGACCTAGGCAGTAGCAACAGCCTAACAACTGATATGTTAGGTGTGTCTGAGAAGTGAGCCATTTTTACAGCACAAAGACTACTACATGAACCATCCTGGAAGTTTACAGACAAGCCTCAAATATTGGGGGAATCCTTTGGAACCTTCTCCCCTTTTCTTTAACCTCCTGGGACCTTAAGGAGCTTTATGACCTAATACTTAGTGAAGGCACTGGGTACGGATAAATTTTCTCCAGGAAAATACTGTTTGAGTGATCAGGAATGCTCTTTGAACACCTTTGAGAAAGCAGCCTCTCAGATTTTAGGGAGCATGAGGTGGAATCTTACTTTTGTGCAGTGTTACAGTGGTGTAACCCTGCTAACTTTGTAGGGGACGCATTATTAAAAATGTAAGAGATTCATACTTGGACATCACTTATCTCTGAAAATGAAGGACCTGGTCACATAGATGAAAAGAACTCTTTGCCTCCAACCTTCTGTTTCAGTGACATTTACTTTAATTCTAAAGGAATTTAGAAGAATATAGAATAACAGGAATGATGTCAGCCATGTAAGAGCTGGTTGAGAAGAATAAATTAATAAAATTTCAGTTTAAAAAGATATTTTAGAATTCTCTTTAAATTGAACAGTATAAACCCCATGTATAGGCCCATCTCAGGTTGAAAATCACATAGGATTTTATTTAGGACAAAAAAGACCATCACATTGTTAAACCAAACAATTTGGGTGTTTTGAAAGCTAATTTCCAGATGTCAATCTTAGGTACCAATTTATAGAGATTTCCCCCAGTTGTGTCTGCTGTGTAGATGATTACAATAGTGTGGTTGCTCACATCTGGGAGTTGTATGTTTCTTTGTAGCCCTGGTGCCATCTCTTACTGACCTGGCATCCTGCATCATCTTCCTGGTGTCTGCTTGTGGGCCAAGAAGGGTTGGTAACGTTGTGTGACAGAGACTTTCAGCCCTGGTCCCAATTCTAAAGCCTGTGAACATTTTCACAGACCATTTTGATTTGGCGTCTGGTCTTATGCAGTTACACTTCATTATATCTTTTTTTTTTTTTACAGCCTTTGCAAACTTTTGTGTTACTAATTTTTAGTTTCTTTAAACTTTTGCAATGAAAAAAGGAAACAAAACCAAGAATGCAATAAAGTTTGATCACCAGACCCCTAAACTGTGACCCTTTGAAGTAACTTTTGTTTCTGTTTAAACCTTGAGCAGGAATTCAAAGGCAAAGAGTAGATAACATTGTAGCTGAACAGTTATGCATCAGTGTTGTAGAGCAGGGGAGAGACCCCACAGTCACTCCTCACAGGGACACCAGCAGCATTGGTCATCATGGGACAGTCAGTATAATAATTCATTTTAGAAAGCCTTTCTGTGAGAAATGGAACCTACAGAAATCTGAGAAGGACACTACACCTCTCTTCATCCTGGCAACCAGGCACCTGTTCATTGTAGAATGATGTGTTGTTCATATTGTTCCTCAGTTTCCTTTAACATAAACTTGGTTTGTTATATCGAAGGAATTCTAACTCTTTGGGAAATTTAAAAAATTCATAAAGAGAAGTGTGAATGTATTCTGGAATCTCACCATTAGAACATAATGTTTGTTCCTGTTTTGTTTATTTATAGTGTCTTTTTTCCACTTACTTTCTGTCTGCCTTCAGATAAATAAATGCAGGAAACATTTTTCCATGCCATTTACCAATCTCCAGTTTGCTCATAAAGACTAGGAGAGTCTCCCATCTTTGGTTATATGTTCTTTTTCCCTGTCAGTGAATAATGATGGGGTGAAAAGTCATTCTAAAAAAATCTCTTGTTTTTTTGAGTACACTTGACTGAATTAGCCTCAGGAAATGTATCAGCTTACATTTCCATTCAGCTGTTTACGTGAATGAACATTTTTCGACATTCCAACATCAGCGAACTATCTTTTAACGAGCTATGAATGGTTAAAACCTCAAACTGTTCATGAAGACTTTAATTGAAATACGGTACCCAAGAGCATGTGCTGTAAAAGTGAGCAGCTTGATGCGTTGTCGTTGTCTCAAAGTGAGAACACAGTGAAGACCATGCCCGGGACAAGAGAGGAACACTGGGTTTTGATTCATCTGAACACTGGTGGCCATTTGCAAGCTTTCCAGTGCTTGCTTGCCAGGAAGCCAGGCTTTCAGGGGCCTGTCTTTTGGTAGACCTGACATGTCGTTTTTGGGTGTGGACTGAAGAATGGAATGACTACATCCTCATGTATGTGCACATTTAGCTTAATATATGCTACTGGACAGTTGTCTTGAGTGGGTTTGTACCCTTGCTGCTCATCTTTGTCAATATTACTTATTTTAATTTTTTTTAATTTTAGCCCTTCTGTTGTCCATACAGAGCTAACCAGTTGTGGCTTTAATTTGTCCCTGAAGAGTAAAGGACTTAGTCACCCTTTAAAACCATTAGTGGCTGTGCATATATTCTTTTTGGGAAATGGCTGTTGAAATCTGCATAGGTGGATGGATAATAGGTAGACGGATAGATGATAGATAGATATAGCTCCTTGGAATAATTTTAACCAGGTGTTCTATCCCTGGTGAAATAAATATGACATTTATCTGATACTGCCTTTATGTACCATTTTACTGCTTCTTCTGAATTGTTTTATTCTTTCGATAAGTCTGTCTGCTATTTTGTCAGCATTGCACTCTCTCACATATTGTGTATGGAATACATTTTGTTTGAGGGTGTGCATTCATCTTCTGTTATTTTCCCCTTTCAGATAGTTCGTGGCTGTAGCTTAGCTGAACTTTAGAAACACCGTTTTAGAATCATGCTTATGAACCTATACACATGGTAAAAGTGTATGAATAGCTGTGATCAATATTAGCAGCAGTTGCTGTGTCTGTGAAGAGTAAAAGGAAACAAGGATAAGAGGGCTCAACTACGCATCATTTCTTGAAAGAATAGTGTTCTAAACAAATCTGAGTCAATATTAGCATGTATTAAGTCTAGGGGTGGTGCCTGGATGCTCGTGATGCTTTCTAAAGCAGCCACGAACCCAAGGTACCTCTGAGATTTTACTGGGTCAATAGTAAGCGCCTGCAGGCTTTATTACAATATGGTGACTGCAGGAACTTGCTGTTTCTGCCACATGTGCATGCAGTTCCTTTTTTCCTACGCAGATGTCAGACCCACGCAAATGCCTATTGGCTTTGGTGCCAACCTTCTGCCTTCATCTTCACAAGACTGTATTTATTCATTTTTAAATGTCACTTGGGCTGGAGAGATGGCTCAGAGGTTAAGAGCACTGGCTGCTCTTCTAGAAGTCCTGAGTTCAATTCCCAGCAACCACATGATGGCTCACAACTGTCTGTAATGGGATCTGAAGCCCTCTTCTGGTGTGTCTGAAAACAGTGACAGTGTACTCACATACATTAAATAAATAAATAAATAAATAAATAAATAAATAAATAAATAAATATTTTAAAAAAATAGATGCCACTTATAAGAAAGTACATAAGAAATAATGCTGGCAAGACCTACCAGGTGTACACTATATTTCCACCTTTTATATTTTAACATATTCTGGTTTACTTTAGTTTCATCTGCCTTGAATTTAAAAGTGCTGGTACATTGATAAGCACTTTGACTGAAGTGAATGACTTCTATTCTTTCAGGAAAGTGCGACCCCCAACCAACCCCTCTGTATCATGCTGCGTTTCATCAGTTCACAGCAGCTGCCCTGCTACCCACTGGCATTTTCTTCTAAGATCTCTCGGGCATGGGGAACATGTTGAGACTTTATTGGTATTGGGGTTACATTGGCAGCAACAAATAAGGCCAAAGGACTATTGGAACTGATCTTTCTTTAGCTTTAGGGTGACCTTAGTGGGCTAGTGACTTGGGAATGCTACTCTTAAGATTGTATAGGTCATGACCAAATTGAAAGCAGCTCATGTGAAGGTGGAAGCCTCAGTTGAGTATGTGATGTGTTACTGTGATTATAACTTTATGAAGAAGTGGATCATACACGTCTTTGAGACTGCCAAATAGTATGCTATCTAACCCTTTGAAGGTAGGGAGTATTGCCATCCAAGGTGTAATTGAACTACTTTTGTAACTCCCAGCCTTATGCCTTGAAAGCTGGCCCATGGTCCGCTCTAAGCTTTTGGAAACAATTGAGAGACATGACTTCTGTTTATTCCAGATCATTTAGCATTTGGTTGGTCATTTGTCTAGGGAGATACAAATTCACCACAGCTATGGCAATAAATAGGGAAGACTTGCCAGCCCACAGAGAAACTTGAACTTCCTTCTTTTCCCACAGGAGTGTCTCTGGGAAATCACACATACAATAGAACTTTTCACGTCTAGACCCTGACCAGGGGATTTCTGTCTAATAAGAACCTTTTTTTTTCCTTTCTTTTTCTTCTTTAGCATACTCAGAACAGAACAAAGGAAGAGGTTGTGGACAGAGTGCAGGGAAAGAAAGTGTAGTAAATACTGGGCCATCATATCATACTAACATCTTCATTCTGACTTATAGGCACTCTTGTAAGCACAAGGCACCGTTTTTCTGATGTATCACCATAGCTAACAAACTCTATAAGGCCATGCTGAATGTTAAACACTATATTTGACTTGGGTGACTTAATAGCCAGATTACAGGATACTCACTTAAGCAGTATAGTGTCGATAGAGGGCCAAGGAAAGCCTCACAGAAGAGGCACAATACAAGTTAGCATCTTTGCACGTCAGCAGTGAAGGCAGGGCTGAGAGGATTGGGGACTGGGAACTGGAGAGAGAATAAGAAGAAGAAAGACATCCAAAATAGAAAGCAGCCATGTAAGCAAAGACCTGGAACTAGGGATGGCATTGATCATTTATAGAAAAATGAATGCATTAGGTCTATGATCTGGAAGGTGAGAGCTGTGGATAGGAGAAGGTGGTGGTTGGAAACATATTGAGTCCAAATTGTGGGGTCTGATCAAACAGTACAAAGATGGTGGGCTCCATCCTTACGGGAGTAGGGAGGGTGAGTGATGAGGTCTCATTTGCTTTAGAGCCTTCAGTCCTAATGGACAGTGGACAGGCAGGAGTTTGCATAGGATCCATCAGAGTAGAAGAAGAAAAAAAGAGACAATACTTTCATACCCCATATTTGTTATAACATTATCTGTATCAGCCAGGAAATAGGCCATCTTAGTTTGATGGGTTCTGCAGACTTTGAATTCTATATTTTACTGTTTCTAATATT
This sequence comes from Arvicanthis niloticus, assembly GCF_011762505.2. Taxonomy (NCBI): domain Eukaryota; kingdom Metazoa; phylum Chordata; class Mammalia; order Rodentia; family Muridae; genus Arvicanthis; species Arvicanthis niloticus. Next base: position 45,774,391 of record NC_047665.1, on the reverse strand, counting down.
AAATAGTATGTGGCACTATCACATAGAGTGATTTTTTTATCATTATTTTTTTTAACCAAAGGTGTATGAAAAAAAGTGGTGAGGAATACCAGTACACACATGTGATTGGCGGAGAATTCTTTTTAGAACAAGTCTCCTAAAGAGTGAAAGTTTTTATGGGTTCTGGAGTTTGCCATTTTTTGTGTGTGTATCAATTCACTGATGAGAGTCCTGAAGTGTTTTCTTGCATTTACTCAGAGGAAGAAGTGCTCAGTGAAGTCCACCATTCTGTTTCTAGGCAGTTCTAGTCAGGGGATTCTTTCTGTGTGGGATGAAGTACACCTTCCCAAAACTTCAGTACCATCTGTTTCTCTCTGTCTTGCTTCCTATAAAAGCACTTTAACATAAGAGTTTGATTGGTTGCAGAAGCAGAAAGTGGGCTCTAGAGAGTTGCCAACCCCCACTGCCCACAGCTTGGCTTAGTTTAGCGTCACATTTCTGGAGGAGTTACAGCTACTGCACCCCACTTTGATCATTATCCCTACAAGCATAACTGTAGGCTTGTCACCATCATGAAGGTCAAGACACAGCAGGTCCCTAGTCAATGTCATGGGGGCCTAAATCCAACCAGTCTCATTTACTGTCACCTAGACTGAGACCCAGCTGGTCCCAGCCACTATCACTAAGGCTGAACTAACTAGCAGGACAGTCACTGTCCCTGTAGCTATGAGCAGGTTGTGAGACTGAGCCATTGCCTCTGGCCTCAGTCCTATTTCACCATAATAGGTCTCATAGCAAGGATAACAGAGTAATTACAGTGAATGTTTTGAGAATAGAAAATGTTTCAGTGTAAGAAATTGTTATGGTTACATTGACAGGACGTCATTGTAGACTAGACTAACAAAGGGAAGGATAACTCCATGGATTATCTTCACAGGGTATGAGATAGAAAGGCCAGAGTTTGATGTTGAAGAAGAAAATACAAAGGCAACTACATTGCAACAGGCTTTGGTGGAGTTCCAGTTCAAGGCAGCAAATACACAGCACACTGTAACCATTGTAGACACCATCCATGTGATGGGCCCTCCACATGATTCATTATCAGCAGAATTATTAGAATAATGAGAGTGGGGGAATAAGGGTATGGGGTGTACCCCTGAAGGGCAGGCCCAACAATACCAGTGCTTTCACGGGTGAGGATGCTTACAAGATGTGGAGACCTTACCGGTATGATCCTGTGGAGGGTGAAGTGATAGAGATTGCAGGCCACTAGAGTAGCAAGGTAGATTCATGAAGCAGGACACATCTCGGGTTATAGACCATGATTTTGCATGGGCCTTCTTTTCCAAAACCACCTAAGGAGGATGGCAATGAGGAGGCTAAAGAAAATCAAGATGAGAACCAAGGTCAGTAGCTACTGCAGTGTTGACACTGACGCAACTCTAGTTACTCTCATAGATGCCCAAAGACAGAAGTAGCTGATCCACTACCTGAGAATTTACACTGGTCCAAGGTTGTGTAGGACTGTCCTGGCTAATTGCCAGCTTACTGCCCTGTCACTACAGTTCAAGAAATGAATAAGGATGGAGATGAAGACCTCTTGTGCTTGTTTCTGTCCACTGACCAGATCTCCCACACAATCTGCATTGTCTGTGTAGCATTGGGTTTAATTTTTTGCCTAAAGATGTCGTTTTTGGGGGAAATGATCCTTTTTTGAGACAGGGTTTTTCTTTGTATAGCCCTGGATTTCCTGGAACTCGCTCTGTAGACCAGGGTGACCCTCAACTTACAGTGATCTGTCTGCCTCTGCTTCCCGATGATAATTTATTTAAAAGCCTAGTTATCCCTTGGTATAGCTTTAGAATTTAAAATTGTTTCATATAAAGTCAAGTTGAAAAATGTAACAATTTCATGTATAATTTGTAACAAACTTACATTTTGTCCCCCACCACCCAAAATTGGTTAAAAAATTATAGTACCTGCTAATTAAGGTTTTAAGTTAGAAAAAAAATAGTAGGCACAGGAAGGTATAGGAAATTTCTCTGACCTCCTAGATACATGCAAATTAATGCCAATTCTTTAAAAAACAATAAATTAGATATACATATGTGTCTCTTTATGTAGACTTATGCATGTGAATGCAGTGTCTGTAAGGCTGGAAGAGGATATCATCCTCTGGAGTCGTAGGCAATTGTGAGCCCCCTGAAGTGAGCCCTAAAAACTGAACTCTGGTCCTCTGTAAGAGCAATTGTAGCTTTTAACCACTGAACCATCTCTTCTGTCCCTCATGCCAGTTCTTTCTCCCCAGGCATCTATTTGTCAGTATTTGAGGAACAGGGCCATGAGGTCTCTTTACCTTCTTCTGTGGTTTGCTTTGGGTGTTCATTGGGGAGCTACACAGTAATCCATGGAGTATAGTGTGCATATAGTACAATAATCCACTGCAGTCTCTAGCAGTCTACCGATGTTCAGAGTAGCCTGTATTTTGTACTTGATTAATATCTCATGAAACTCTGACCCTGGGCATTCTTTTGCGTCTTCTGCCAGGTCAGATTTCTGGCACTCTATTCAAAATGACTTGACAGGTCATGTAAAAACTGTAGGTATTTTTGTACATATTTTTATTAATATTTTCTTCCTTTTCTCAGATCAGTATCAGAAAATAATTGCCGTGGCTCCTGCACACAGTCTATTGTTCAGTTCTAAGGCTAAAGAAAGAGTGCACACAAACATGTGCACCACAGTTGTTACCCTCTTGCCTACTTGTGTGTGGTAGCCACGCTGTATAAAAAGTCAAACTTCTCACTGTCAGCAAGAAAATGAATATTTGAGATGGATTACTCACCTGCTAGATTTGGTGCTGAAACTTGTTGGTGAGGTAGCTGCATGAAAGGGGAGATGGGACATGGCCTTATTCTTGACACATTCAGCAAACATACATATAAGTCATTCAGACTTCTAATTGTGTGTGTGCACGCGCACATGCATGTGTGCATCTATCTATCTATCTATCTATCTATCTATCTATCTATCTATCTATCTATCTATCTATCATCTATTGAGAGCCTTTCTATGTAGCTCTGGCTGGTCTGAAGCTCCCTATGTAGACCAGGTAGCTCCTGCCTTCTCAATGCTAGGAGTAAAGGCTTGACTCCTTGGCATAATTAATGGCTTGAATGCCTGGCATAGGGCTTTTAATGAACTTTCTGTAGAGTCATTAGAAACATTATCTTGCCCAATGCTCCTTATTTACTTTGCATCTTATGCCTGTGTATCAACAATGGAAAATGTTCATCTGTTCTCACGCAGACTACAGGCCTGAAGATCATTTTCAGAAATTTTAGAAATGTTAGTAACCAAGCTCTGTGGTGAGTAGCTGAAACCACATCTAACATTTGGACCAAGCCTAGTCTGCTTTCAAAGCCCTGCTGCCCTTCATATGTCTCGCTGGCGCTTTCCTAGTTCTGTTCCCAGCATTGGCGCATGTTCTGCCTTCCTTTCTGGTTATTGACCAGCTGCTTTGTAGATGCCATTTGTTATCTATCATCATTGCAAGTTTAGGAATGAAGATGCTTGGTCATTCTAGCTGGCAGCGAGATAGCCCTAGTCTCTTTCTTAGAAAAAAAAAAAAAAAAAAAAAAAGGAAAACTTTTAAGAGAGAGGCTTGAGGTTTTTGGTTTTTTTTTTTTTTTTGACACAGTTTCTGTATTTCATTCCGTTTTTTTCCTTAATTGCAGCCATTTAATATTGTTTTCCTTCAGGAGAATTAATGTGTGTGTGTTTTGTCTGTCTGTCTTTTTGTATCAAGCTGGTGTCAAAATTATATAACATAAATTTACTGATATTTAAGATTTTATTTTTTTAATTCTTTGAATTTTTAAAATTATGTTTAGGATTTTCAATAGATTTAGAAATCAATAACTCCCCCTTTACAGTTTTGAGGTCTTTAAAAAAGGCCTCAGGAATTTTCCTAGGAGGCCTTGAATTCCAGGCTTTGTCAAAGCTTGAGTTGAGTAGAGTGTCTTCAGAGAATAGACAAGACTTGTAGTGTGTGAGAACAGGGGTGCAGCCTCGTCCCCTCAGGGGCTCAGCACTTGAATGTGAAACAGCTCTGGGATGCTCTCCAGGCAAGTGATGCTGAGTTGGAGAACACCACACTTCACTGAGCCTCCTCCTGGTTCTAGGTAGTCCAGCCTCAGCTCCCTACTTCTCCCTGAAGCTCTCCTCCACAGCACACACTGCTGCCCACTGCTTCTATTTCATTTTCTTTTTTTAGTTAGAAATGATTTCTTTGAAGCTCTTCTAATATTTTTTAATTTAATTAAAATACAGTTAGTTACATCATTTCTTCTCTCCCTTTTCTCTCCCATATCTCCTATAGGCCCCCCTCTTTTTAAAAAATTATTGTTACATATATATTTATACATTATATGCAAATCATGGGTCTAATGTTGCTTGTACATGTTTTTAGGGGTGACTACTTGGTATTGGATGACCATTTGTGGGCTCATCCCTGGAGACACTGATTCTCCCTCTCTTATCAGGCTTTAATTTCCTGTAGCTCTTCACCTAGGGCTGGGGCCCATGAAATTCCCCCATACATGTTGGCATGTCAGCTGGTGCTGTCATTGTTCAGGTCTTGTTAACAAGCAGCTACATTGTTGAGATTTCATAAGTAGAGCTTCCTGCCATATTTAGAAGACTCAGTCTTTCTTGCAGCAGACTTCCTGGTCCTTAAGCGTTTGCCAGTTCACTGACTTCTCTCAGGATATAAAAGACAAACACCCTCTTTTCACTACCAGTTTGGATTTTAGGGCATAAAATAGATGCTCTGTCAGTGGAGGGCTCAGTACAGACTTGTTGAATAAATGCATAGTCTGAAAATGACTGTAGACGTGCTTGCAGGAATTTAGGAGAGTCTTCATTCCCTTTAGAGAATAAATGCTGTAGCTTAGCGTTAAGGTGACTCCATGTCATTCACAGAGTACATAGTTTGTTTCAGTGTAGAATACGTGGCAGCTGCTTACTCTTATGGCTGCGAGAGCAGAAGCTGAGATGGCCTCTGATTAAGGGAGTGGAGAACTATTCCTCTTGACAACCAGAACATTGCAAAGTGGTGAACTGTAAATGTGGTTAAAGCTCCCCACGGTTCTCTGGGTGTTTGGTAAGGGCTCTGTGCCCTAGTAGCAGGACATAGGTTGTGTCACTGAGTGACTGAGTACACGGTGTGCATGGCTTCAAGGTTGTTCATTTCTCAGGTTTCTCTATTCTGTAATGAATAAGAAGTTTTAATTTGAACTTTTTATTTTGAACATTAAGAAAAAGGCCTTCACTTTCTCATTGCTGGTTTCTCTAGACGGGGCCTCTGGTTTTAGGACTTTATCTCGGTGAGGGACCTTCTGTATTCAACTGCACTTTGCTGTCTTCTTGGTGGCAACAGTTGCTTGGTGTTAGTTACATCATAAGGCCTAAAAGTAGAGCAATTGCTACCTGTTTTTAGTTTAGCAGTGTAGCTATTGCTAGCTCCTGATAGATGGCAAATACCTTATTTTCTGGGGTTCCAGAAACAATCAACTATACAATATGATATGTAGAAACACGTGTAGTGGAAAGAAAGCTATATTGGGTAGAGGTGCACTTCACAGTAAGCTAGGTTAGAGCTCATGTTGGGCCTTTAATAGGGGAAAGGAACTTTATGGATCTCAGTTTTCTTATTTGTGAAATAGAGATAGTGCTTTGTGAAGGGTTGCTATCAGAAGCAGACGCTGTGATAGGCATAATTTGTGTGCAAAATTGTAATACATTTTTTTCTATTGGAAAATATGGCAGTCTGGCATCTGTTATTATTTTGTCCATATAAAACTGCTATCAACCAATATTCAAATAGATTTATTTCTTTTTCTTCTTTTTTTCTATCCCTTTCTCACCATTATGCTTGGTTCTAAAGGACCAATGTTATCTACTGTCTCAAAAGAAACATAGACCTCACGAAAGAATCTCTTAGGTTTCTTTAAAGGGATCACAGGTCACAAAATTTTCCATGTCAAAAACAAGGTAGCCTTCAGTAGGCTCTCAAGTCAGGCCAAGATGGAAATACAGTGTTAACTTGGCATGACAGTGTCCTGACATCTGCAAAATCTGTGTCAATAAAATTTTAGTGATTTTAGAGGTAAATGCTGGACGATGTATATATATATATATATAGTTTCTTTTAAATGTAGGTTTTTCAAAAGGTCCTCTGGGGGAAATATATCTTCTGCACTGAAATGTTAATCAGGACTTACTTGTAGGAGGATAAAATATTTAGTTTCTTATAATAAATGTCCCCTTCATTTCCTGCAGCTTTCCTTTCCTACTGGTGGGAACTCCTGGCTAAAACTGTGAAAGTAGAAGCCATGTGCCCGTCTGCATAAGCCCATGCTTGCTTTCCACTCTTTGCTGAGAGATTGATAGTGTATGTCTGTCTTTACATGGAGAGCCTTAAAACCCTTCTCACATGGTTAGCACTGTCCAGCAACCTTAGTTTTGACTCCGTAAATGGAGTCAGTGTTGTTTTTGCAAACATCCTGGGGTTCTTCTCCCTTATTTATGTGTGGATATTAGTTTGCGTAAGAGAAGACTTTTTGTTTACCAAGTCCACTAATTTTGTGTTTACTTTTGCTTAGACTTCTAGAGACATGCCATCTAGGCCAACTGGTAGCATAACCATTCATGTGGGATGCCAAAATGGGACACTTTGAGTTTTAGCATTCTGATTGTGAACCTTGGTGACTGTGTCCTCTTGTGGAAGACAGCAACCCAAATTTGTTGAATAACTATTACTTATTGAACTGAGTTGGAAATGTTGATGGTAACTGGAAAAAGAGATGAGGTCTGAGGAGCCCAGCGAGAAGGCCTGGGTCTCTTGAAACTGACAACAGATGGATGGGACAAGAAACAAAAACCAAAAGAAAACCCCACTGTTTTTGCAAAGGAATTTGACAGAGACATTACTGTGGTATGTCTTCTCAGACTTGAACCTTTTAGCTTGAATTTGTATGTTCTTATGGTAAATATTGAGTCCCTAATTATGTTTTTTCCATGTTATCTTCATTTCTATGTATAGACAAGAATATATTTGTGACGAGGTTGAACAATATTAGAACACATATTGTTGGGGATGGCTTAGTGGTAGTATGTTCTTAGCATGTATAAAGTTCTAGGCTTGGTTCCTAGCATATACACACACATACACACATAAAATGTATATGTATATACAATACATATCGTCAAGAGACCTATACATCTTGGGACACATAGAGTGGGTGAGAGATGGAAGATTCTCTGTGATCAGTTTGCTATAATGTATTGACAGTGGCTTGTAATAAGGCAAGAGGCTATCATTTATGCATTTTGTTGGCTTGTGTATGCATTTGTATGTAAATTTCCACAGCTATGCATGTGAAGGTCAGAAGGCCAGAGGTCAATGTCAGGTATCTTCCATTATTGCTCGCCACCTTATTGTTTGATCCGTGGTCTCTCACCGAACCCATAGCTCACCTTCTCAGCTAAACTGACCGGCCAATGAGGTCACCAGAAAGGTCCAGCTCTGAAGTCTAGTGACAAACCACCACGAAGCTTTTAAAAATAATCAATTGATTGATTGATTGATTGATTATTTATTTATTTATTTATTTATTTATTATGTATGAGTATTTTGTCTGTATGCATATAAGCACTGCATGCAATGAATCACTGGTGCCCATGGAAGCCAGAAGAAGCCTCTAGACCTTGTCACTGGAGATATGGATGGTTTGAGCCACTAAATGGTTGTTGGGAACTGAACCCCAGTCCTCTACCAAGATCAGTCAGTGCTCTTAACAACTGAGCCATCTTTCTGCCTTTCTGGACCTGGCTTTTTATGTGGGTGTTGGGGATCTGAATTTAGGTTCACAGGAACAAGTGCTTTGCTAACAGAGGGATCTCCTCAATCTGCTTTATGCAATTTTAAATGCAAAGCTCAATCCTGTTGGCTTGAACAAAAAGCAGGGAAAGTCCGCAGGAAATTGCAACAGTAATTTTTCTCTTTTCTTCTGTTTTCTTTTCTTTTCTTTTTTTCTGAAGCAAAAGGAAGGAAATACGTGTTAAAAGAATGGGAAGAAAGAGTTTAGCTAGCTGTGTCATCTCTTCCAAATTTTCTGAAGCAGTGACATGGCAGGGAACTGGTAGCATTTATTTTTTATTTAATTTTTCAGTTATTTTATATGCACAGATGTTTTTGCCTGTGTCCTATTTAGGTTTCTGTTTCTGTGATAAACACCATCACCAAAAGCAACCTGGGAAGGAAAGTATTTATTTGGTTCACACATTACAAGTTACAGCCCATCACCGGGGGAGCTTGGAAGCCAGGCAATGAAGCAGAGGCAGTAGATGGCTGCTGTGTATTGGCTTGCTCCTCAGGCTTACATTACCTCGTGCCCAGAGGTGGCACTGCCCACAATGGGCTTCTCCTATGCCAATCACTTTGTCAAGAAAATCCATGCCAGTCATTAATCAGACTTGCCTGTAGGCCAATCTGATGGAGTTGGTTTTTTTTTTTTTTTTTTTTTTTTTTTTTTTTTTTTTCAATTGAGGTTCCTCTTCCTAGATAACTTTATTGTCAAGTTGATAAAATCTAACCAGGACAATCTTCATGTATGTCTGCAGCACAGCTGTGCCTGGTGCCTATGGAAGCCAGAAGAGGGAGTGAGTCCCCTGGAACTGGAGTTAGAGATTGCTGTGATCTACCATATGACTGCTGGCAGTGGAACTCAGGTCCTCTGGAAGTCAGTGTTCTTAACTGCTAAGCCATCACGTTAGCCCTGGTACCATTTCTTAAATCTGGGTTGTGAGTGGTTGGATAGCTATCCTACCATGCTTAGTACTTTTCTGTATGTGGGAGATAGTTCATGCTCATATTTGTAAGAAGGAATAGAAGTATGGAGGGAAGATATGGATTGGCTGCCTACTTAGCAACCAGTGCGGGTGATACCATTGAAAGGGAGCTGTCCTTAGAAGCTGGCCTTCGGTGGATGTGGTGTGGATAGACAAATAAGTTACAACACCCCCTTCCCCCCAACACTCTCCCCCCCCAGACTTTAGTGTTTGCTCCTTGTAGGGGAAAAAAAAATCTCACCTGAGCAAATTGAGTCTTTGTGAGCCTTTAATTTTCCTTCCCCTTTTTGCTACCAACAGTATCCCTAAGTAATTTGAGTCAGGGTTCCATCCCTACCCCCAACTCCCTTCTTTTATTCCTAGAACTACTGATCAAAGGTTTCCCCTTTCCAATACAGGCAGAATGGCTTTCTGGAGACTGGGTATTTGCAGGCAGAGAAAAGGGTGAGGGACACTTTGGGTTGTGGAGATAGACACTTCCCCCAGGGATGTTTTTAAACCCTTTGAATGGGCTCATTGTTTATAAGAGCAGTGCCTTAATGGAAAAACAAAAAGGAAAGAGGGTCTGTAATGTGTTCTCTGCTTTCCTTTGCCGGCCTCTTTGTTTATTTGATTTATCAAGTCTCAAGTAGTTGCACTGCCTAGTGACCTTCCTTGAGCGGCTTCTCTGGAGTATCCACTTACCTTATTTAGAAACATAATATTTAAAAAAACTGGAGCAGAGTCAAAAAATCATCACCTTTTGATGTGGCCAGTTTCCTGGGTTTTGAAATCTTAAACTTGTGGGAAGCTTTAAAAGCTGAGTTGCAGTCCTTAATCGGTAGGTCCTTCTGGGTGCTGGACCCAGAATTTGGGGTCTGTGGCCTGGGGGGGCAATGCATAATTAGAGGACATAGTGCAGATGTTTGGTGCTAAGTCATAGAAAGAAGAGACTTAAAAAGACAGTAACTGGGACTCTGGGGGAAGCTTCACTTTGGAGGTAGCTCTGAGGGGAGTCTGAAGGATGGGCCGGTGTCACTTATGAAGGGGGATGAGCCCAGAGCATGCTTGCTAGCATCTTCCCATATCTCTGGGGATTTTAATAAAGCTGTTGAATATCTTTTGAGTCTTGTTCTTATAAATATAACTGACTGTAATAAGGACTCTTTAAGATTTGAAGACTGAAGAGTTCATGTCATACACTTTTCCTTCCAAATCTGCACCTGTCCCTCCTTGCTAGATGTTTTTGTTCTTTTGTACCTTATGCTTCTTAGCATCAAGAAGCTACCAAAGAAGAGCACAGAGTTCTGTTAGGAAACTCATCATAGGGCGAGGAGTTTCTTACATAGACCCAAGCAATATTACTGTGGTAGCTCTGGAAAGAACATGTAGCTTCCTATGATTAAAAGTCTGTGGATGGTATCACTTTCCTGGTAATAGATGAATTGCTGAATTACATTGTTAATTTTTAATGTCTTTTTGTGGGATGGACCACATGTCTTTCTGGTTATGTTTCTTAGCATTTTGGTTTGCAGCCTTTTGGTTAAACCTAGGTAGTGCAGTGCTGGGATGCTTAGACAGACTTTACATTAAGATTACCAAGCCTGACTCCTGGTTTGACATGAGGGAAACTTGGGGAAAGAGTAAATTCTAAACCTTGACTCTCTCACATATGGAAAATAAGTGGTCAAAGTAATGTTAAAATATGTTAAAGACAATGTTTTCTGGCAGGTAATATGTGGTTAAAATACTTTTTTTTTTTGTTAAGTTGGTGATTGTTAGCATATGAAAAGCTATTGATTTCTGGGTATTTTCAAAATAATGGCAATACCGAATGTTTTATTTGTTTAATAATTATTGTACCTTCTGTGTTTTCTAGCTTAGAATACATCACTGTTTGCCAGTGGTAATATTTCCCTCTCTCTTCTAATCACTGGACTTCTGTTTTATGTAACAAAGCTTTTTAGCTTCTTGGATAGTACTGATTGGTAGTGATCATAAATATCCTGGCTGTTGCTTTGATGCCATTTTTAAGTCAGGCTGAGGAAGTATCTTTCAACTTTTGTCTTAGGGCTTAACTCAGTACTGAATATTTTGAGATAGCGTTTCATTGTCTTTTGCTTTTATACAGTGTAGTTTTCTCTTTACTCAATTCTGATCATTGGGAATAAACTCTGTTTTGAAATGAATTGGATTTTTTTTTTTTTTGCCTTCAACTATCATAGTCTAGAAAGATTCTTATCAAATAGGGTCATCTGACCTTGGAGAATTTGGATTAACTCCTCTCCTCAGAAATCACCAGAACCCAAGTCAGCAGCCTTTACTGCAAGCAGTGTTAGTTTTAAGAAACTTTACAGTTTCTTCTGTCACTGCTCGATTATCCTAGTTCCTGTAAGTCAATTCTAGTTCCTTATATTCAATGGAGTATTAAAGTTTTATTGTACAGAATTCTTGTAGCTTTATTAGAAGACACCCCAGCAAACAGCTGCCTCCACTTTGCTTGTGTACGCTCTTCATGATTTGTCCTTGCTCTCTGTCTGGTTGACCTCAAAGAAGTTTGCTTCGCAATATATTGCTTTCTTAGTGGCTTTCCTTTTGCTCTTGTCATTCTCTTCAACTCTTGTATGTTTCATTTTGTGGCTTTTCAGCCTCTAAAAAACATAGGACATGAGTCTACTTACTGGACTTCCTAAAAAGAAGATGGCTTTTGTGCTGCTAATTTTGTTACTCTGTGAAATGAACATTAGTAACATTCTTTGCAGTCCTTAAACTTCCTACCTTATAGATTTTCAAAACAGGAAGGTCTTTGTGTGTTTGTGTTTATGCATGCATGTACATGTCTCATGAAGGTCTTTGTGTGTTTTTGACCAAGCATGCATGCATGTGTCACAGGGGCATGGGTGTTCTAGTTATGATCGACTCTATCAAGGGGTAAAATGACATCGTATGATAGCCATTGGAAAGACCTCACCTAAGAGCTGATTCAGTTTTGACTTTTATAATCCAAGAAGGGAAATGATTGTTCTGTTTTTGGTAACCCAAGGGCAGAAGGGGCTCTGGTTTCCCTGGCTGATATGCTCTAGGACTTGACAAGTTTAGTAACAGGCTCTCACAGACTTGTGGACCATCAGGCCTCTCCAGTTATGTTGGAAGCTGTATCCTCTTCTTTACTCTGTGAATGAATACAAGGTGGTTTTTCTTTGAAAATATGGGGTAGATGATCTGAACTTTCCTGGAGAATCACTTTACTTCGGTTTTGGCTGATTTTGGCCTTTCCTGATCAGGTTTTAAGGTGGAGATTAAGACATGTTGCTTTCATTAGGGTCTGACTGGTAATCAACACAAGAAATAGCTCTGAAATGCTGTTGGTTGGGTTATTTACCTTAGTGGTCTTAATACATACTTCTAGCTCTCGTATGGAATACTCCGGATACTGTTCTCTGCTATTTGAGTTCTGTTTACAACCTCTATGTATCATACATTTTCTTGATGATAATTCTGGCTTTGCTCGTCTAGACATCCCATGAATTGGCTATATAAAATTTGTTTTTGATTAATTTGTTATTTATCTAGGCTATTAGGTCCTCCCTCTTTCTATATTTTTTAGGTATAGGTAAATAGCAAAAGTGAGTGGAAGATACAGAGATTTCCTAGTTCTCCCCCCACCCAAATTTTCCTACCACAAATCAGACCCCCTAGAATAAAGATACCATTGGTACATCTGGTGAACCTATATTTATAGTCTTTATCTAGCCAAAGTCTGTAATTTATGCTAAGTCCCACTGTTGCTCGTAAATGATGTTTATGGCACATGCCCACCATTATAGTATCCTGCAGAGGAATTTCACAGGCCTAGAAAACCCCTATCCTCTTCCCACTCATCCTTCTCTCTGCTGCTCTCATTTCTCCCTGGATCTGATAACCACCGATTTCCATAGTTTTGCTTTTTCTAGAATGCTTAGTTAGAACCGCAGTATGCAGGCCTTTGGTTTGGAATACATGCTGTTAGTAATGTGCATTTTTAATTTTTCCATACCTCTTCCTGGACTTGATAGGTCATCTTTTCATACTGAGTAGCATTTCATTGACCAGTTATACCAGCTGATTGTCAGTTCACTTTCTGAAGGTTGGTGTCATGGTTACTTATAAGTTTCGGCAGTCATAAATACAGTTACTGTAAACGTTTATGGTGTACTCTTTTCTCAAGCTTTCTGCTTATATAGATAGTGTGGTGTTGGCTTAGTAGCTAACTTTTTTGACACTTATATCTTATTTGTTCCTTAATGTGGCATTGCTGAATCCAGAAATACAGTTTTAGGTTTTGTACATACTCAGAAAGGCTAAACTAACTTTTCCTCCCACCAGTAATATGTGAATGTTTATTACTAGTCTTTTATAATTCAATGAATGAAAATGTAGAAATGTTCCAATTGACGTACTTTTCTTATGCTGTTGTAGCAGATTACCTCAACTAAGTTGCTTAAAGCAATTGAAGTTTATAATTTCTTAGTTATGGAAGTTGAAAATCAGAAGTGAAGATATCTCAAGGCTTTAGGGGAGGATCCTTCTTGCCTTTGTATCTCTGGGGATCCATCCTTGCCATTCCTCTGTCTTCTCCTTCCTGTAGGTGAACTACTCTGTGATTCTCTTGTCAAACAGTGTTCTCTGCTCTCTGTGTATATGTGCATGGTAGTTTGATTTTATTTTGTGTGCGTTTGTATTGGAGTGTTGGGACAGTCTCACTATGTAGCTCAGGCTAGACTTGAGTTTACTGTGTAGTCTAGGCTAGCCTCACACTTGCACATATTTCCTGCAAATATGGGAAGGCATGTTCTATTATGGCTAGTTTAATGGTGGTATGTGCGCCAGTGTGTGTTTGTGCACATCATTACTTGGTTTAGGCTCCACCATCGTTCAGTATGAGTTTATCTCTACATATTATATCTACAGAGACCTTGTTTCCAAATAAGATCACATGCTGAATTTCCAAATGGACATGAAGTTTTGCAGAGAAATATTCATCCCAGTATCAATATCTTGGATTTTTAAATATTTTGTTATTGAGTTTTAAAAGTAATGAAATACTAGAAAAATAGTCAGAACCAGATTTGTTTGGGCACATCTGTGATCCTAGCTCTCAGTTGTCTGTGGCTGAGGCAGGCCAGCTTGGATTACACAGCAAGGCCCCAATCTCAAACAAATATCACCCGACCAGTGAAGGAGCAGCTAAAACAGCATGAAAGAAACAGGAAGAGCAGGTAGGGTGCCTCTGCTTCCCTCCTCTTGGCATCATCTTTAGGGCCAAGCTGGATAAGCTCCTTCTGAATGTTTCCTTTGTTGTTAATTCATATATTTAGTCATCATATCTTATGTATCAGCTTCATTCCAACATTTACAGAATGAACTATGGGTTTACTTAGCATAGCTTCCTTTATTTCACTGTTACTAACAATAAATGCTTTTTTGTTATTTTTATTCAGGATCACTAAGAAATACTTGAATGTTCATGTTAATTACTTCCAGTTCTCAGGTGTTGATCTGGTATAGAACCAGTTGGAGCAAATAGTTTAGCAGTTTACATCTAGGATGCAGTCACTTTCACAGATGTTTGTGTAGTATCCTTAAGGCAGTTAAATTGTTTGGTATAAGAGACATGTTCCTTCAAATCGGCAAAAGGCATAATCCCATCTCTCTAGTGACACTCCTAGCCAGGGTGGGATTCCTGAGCAGGCTTAATTGCCCTTTCTCTGCTTCTCCCTTTGGATGGCTGTGTGGCTTCCCAGGTTTCCCTTTGTTGCTTGGACAATGTCAGAAGGCATCTAAAGAACCCCTGTCCTCATCTCTTCAATTAAACACACACACACACACACACACACACACACACACACACACTAACAGCTTTGGTTTTTTTTCTTTTTTCCTGTAAATCTTATGTCAGATTTTATGGTTGAAGCTATGAACATATTTGGTGATCAGTTATTTGACTGGAGGAAGGTTCTGAGGGAAGTTGCCGTGGTTCTGGGAGTGGCTGGGTTTGTTTCAGACGCTCTCTTCTGTAACATAAACCTATGGTTTTCGTGGAGCTGTTTGGTTCTGATGTATTGAACCACATCTTAAGGCCAGATTTCATACCTGGGATTGCTGATGACATGCTCAGGCTTGTTGGATCATTTGCTTAATGCCCGGTGACAGTGAGGCTAAATTCTTAGTCATTGTTTTGGTTAGGTCCCTACAAGGCTTGGAGTGTCTGCTGCTTACGACAGGCAGCTGAGCATAAGACCCCAAGACAGCACAGATACTGACTAGACAGGGCAAACCAATCAGCTCTGAGAAGCCTGATTTTTGTGGAGTTGGCAACCCAGAAAACAGTCCTGAATGCTGCTGCGGCTGCTGCCTCTGCTGGTGTGTGTGTGTGTGTGTGTGTGTGTGTGTGTGTGTGTGTGTTGGCTTACAGGTGCAAAAAAGAGAAAGAGTAGGATGTGTAAACACTCTCAAGTGTGCATTTCAGAATTCTCTGGCTGGGTGCTGGAAAAGATGCAAGAGAACATGATCGAGAGTCTGGGATAAGAGAACAGCTCAGTAGCTTAGGGTTGGTGGTGGGAGAATCTTTTATATTGCTCATGAACTCTTGCCCATGAGTTAGTGGGGAAAAACCAAACAAACAAACAAAAAAAAAAAAACCACACAAGGTGGTATTTCTAATGAGACTAGCACTTGTAGATTTCAGTGTGTGAATTTTGATGCACTCATGAAACAATCTAAAACTTAAGTAGTAAAAGCATTTTAATGTGAACTACAGTAATAAGGTTATCACTTCAGGCATATGGGACCCACTGGCACTGGGAATAAAGGAGCTTGGTGTGTATGCCTTTTCAGTGGGCTATCCATGTGTACAGGTAGAGTGGGAGCTAGTTTACTTTGACAGACATCTTAAGTACTACAGCTTGTACTTCCCTAGAGGTAACAAGATAAAGGTTAGTGTGCAGGAGAGTTATTAGGTGGACCTCTGAGATCTGCACTTGGGGAAGGGAGGAAGAACAGTATGTTAACAGGCAAGTTCAAGATACAATATAGTTTCCAGGCCACTGTTGCTGTTCCCACAGGGAGCTGTGCATCTAGAGTAGACAAGAGTTGTTCTGTGTTGGATTGAGATGCTAGGTCTTCTCATCCCTCACAGATCTCTTATTAGTTTCTGAATGTCCTGGGAATGAACATGACAAGCAAAGCAAAAGCAGCTCAGTTGACATTGACATAGGTTATTGGAAAAAGGTGTCTGTTTATCAGCAGCCGGGTGAGCTGGGTATTCATTCGAGGGAATCTGGGCTGAGGAGTGTGGTACATACCACACTTCCTCCCTCCCTTCATCACCGGAAGCAATCCATTGTCACAGTGTTCCCTGCACACGGAGCAAAGCCAGTCTGAGGTTGAGAACTGAGTCAGACAGAGGGCATCCCCATACCCTAGGAGGGGCAGGGACTTCTAAGTAGAACATGATAAGTAAGACAGAGGTTTCAGAGCTCCAAAATGATTAGACACTGATGGCTGGAAGAATATTGGTGAGGCATTAACTGACTGCTGGCTAGACATATCAGGAGTCACAGGCAGGGGAGGACTTATGAGTAGAACACAAAGCATCCAGGAACAAAGGGAATGTAGTCCAGATCAGAAGCCAAGAGTGGTTGCTTAGAGTGAGAAAGGACAAAAAAAGACAAGACCAAGACCAGGAGTTTGGGCTATTTCTAAGAACGATGAGTGTTGTTAGGGAATTCAAAAGCAGGATTCTGGCAAGGATTTAAGACATGCTCATCCAGTGTTTTGAATATTTTATGTAATTAATTTAATCCCTGATAATCCTACCTAGAATGCAGTGTCACTACCTCCCATTTATAGATGATGTAACTGAGGTCCTGGGAAGTTTCTGAATGACTAGACTGAGGCTACAGAAGGGAGCTCTGGGATCTACAGAGGAGGTCTGGCTCACTGTTCTTTTTTCCTGCTCCCTTACCCTCTGATGTGTGTACAAAGATCACCCAGGCAATACTTAAGGCAACACACAGCACCAGTCAGGAGTCTGACAGTGGGTTCAGTCCTGGAAATAGGAAGAAGATGGGCACAGGCTGTGTTGCAGAGGTGCATTTTGATATGTGGGGGGTAAGAAAAAGCAAGAAGTATCGGAGGCCAGTCAGATTCTTGTCATGAACAAATATGTAATATAAACACAAATATAATGCAGTGGATCCTATGTGTTCTTCATTTAAGGGTGATACAGGATTGTAGAGAAATCATTCAATTATCAGATAGCCTTTAGTGACCTGGAAGGAAAACTAAACTAACTTTTCTGAAGGAATATTGATGCCTAGCCAGGAGTCTGCCTGATGATAAGTGTTATGTTGTTAGGGAATTTGAGAGCAAGCAGGAACCTTCTAGAAAGGCTTCTTTTTCCCTCCCATCCAGAAATCCTTCCTCTCTCCAAGGCTAGAATGGCCTGAACCCTTGCTGTGGTCGGGGTGGGGTAAGATAAAGTAATGACAAGGTGCCTCAGGCCTCTTCACCACCCCCTCCCCAAACAGCAGCCTGTACAAGAAAGCTAATTAGCATTTAGCCTGTTGCCGCCTGTCCAGATGCTGTTTGCCAGCACGTGGTGAGAGGCAGTTATATAGACGGGCACCATCAGTATGGAGGTGTTCATACCCTACAAGATAGGAATGCTGATGTTCAGCAGGGGTTTGCTTAGACTGTTTCACAAAACGTTACTCCCAATACAGACAGCGTAGCCTTTTTATTCCACGGGAGGTTTCAGTCCACCCCTGAAAGAACGTTTGTTCAAAGTGTTGGAAGTAGGAAAGGAAATACCAGCTCCTTCGGAGAAACTTCCTGTGAAGAATTATGGTAAGGAACATGCCTTTACAGAGCCTGTGATTATTATTTTATCCCAAGGATTATGTAACAGAAAATTTGGGACTATTTGAATAGGTTTAGGTGGAAGAAAAGAAAACGTCTAGTTAAGTTTGATTTCCCCACCTTTTTTTCCCTCTTAATGCTGACTGTCCTACTTGATAATCAGCCAGGTTTCATTACATATTATGGTCAAATTTAAATACATTAAGAGTGCATCAATTAAGTACTGAGTTCCCTGGTTCTATTAGCTGGTTTGGATGAGCTCACTCCCCCTCCATGTGGCTTCTGAGTAGAGCCAGTTGTAGTTTGTGTTCAGAGCATAGAATCTGAGGTGTTTGAAATCTTGAGTCTTGTTGAAAGTATATGCCCCAGTAACCTAGATATGAGAGGGTTTGTGCAGAAAGGTTTACAGATGGATCTGAACACGAGAAAATGTTACTTCATCTTCGGCTCACTTAGTAACCTGTAGACTGGAATCTACAGACCAGTCCAGAGGTAAGATAACAATTCCTGGAACGTTGGGTACATGATAATTTTTCTTGCTGGTTAGTGCTTGTTTTTGTTTATTACGATGTATAGTATCTTTTTAAAAGTACTTTAACATGGGCCTTTCTCCGCTTCAATTGGTACAATCATCTCAGAGGAATTCAATGTGGGGTGATGGAATGCTTTTATTATACTTAAAAATCATGGTGAAAGATGTTTACAGTGTTATGGTAGAAGAGCTGTATGTGCTAGTGCCTGGAAAGTTTGCTTAAACTTGGAATTTAGATCCTATTCCCATTAAGATCTGTGCTCCACTGGGCCTCCTTTGGCAGATAGTGGCATTTGCAGTGTAATGTGAGAGGTTATAATTGTATAATCCTTAGAGGATGTCTGCTCTAGGTTATAGGAGTTGGCTAAACTACAGTTTGGGGCTTAAATGTAGCCCTTTGCTTGTTTCTATAAAGTTTTATTGGAACACAGTCACACCCATTTATTTATTATAGTCTGTGACCCTTTTAGTCCATTTGTTGCAGAAGTGGAGAATCACAACTGGATGACTGGCAAAAATGAAAACGTTCTCATGTCAGGGCCTTGTCTAGAGGCTGTGTCAGTGATTGGCCTGTCCTAGTTGATCCTGATGGAAGAGAAG
Organism: Arvicanthis niloticus; assembly: GCF_011762505.2. Classification (NCBI taxonomy): domain Eukaryota; kingdom Metazoa; phylum Chordata; class Mammalia; order Rodentia; family Muridae; genus Arvicanthis; species Arvicanthis niloticus. The sequence continues at coordinate 45,755,487 of NC_047665.1, read as the reverse complement.
CTTCACCAGCTCTCACAGCCTCAACCCCTCACTCCCCCACCCCCCCAGCCCAGTTTTATCTCATCAGTGAACTGCTTGGCTGCTGTCTTGAGCCAGTTCATCTAAGTGCATCAGGTCCTCTCCTGTTGTCCCATGGCAGTCATTCCTGCCACCCTAGTTTCTCCCTTTTCTGCTACTTTATCAACATACAAACAGTCCTCCACTTACATGAAACTTACATTTGGGGGCTGGAGAGAGGACTCATCAGGCAAGAGCACTTACTGTTTTAGAACCCATGTGGTACTTAACAATTGTCTGTCCCACACTTCCTCTGATTTCTGTAGACTCTTGCTTGCATTTGACACTCTCTCTGTCTCTCTGTCTCTCTTTCTCTTTCTCTCTCTCTCTCTCTCTCTAAAAAAATAAAATAAGTAAATATTTTCTTTAAAAAAGAGACCACTGCTCCATGGCCATCTTCACTCCTATTGACAGCTATTCCCGTCTTTCCAACACAGCTCCTTCAGAGCCAAAGGTACCCCTTGCTTTCATCTTCTCTTATCACCCACCTCCATCCTCTTCCCTTCTAGACTCACTCAATCTTTCCATCTCACTGCTTGTATGTGCAAACTGCTTTGTCCAGTCCTCGGTGGTGTTCAACCTACTCAATCCCAGGGTCGGTTTTCAGTTCTTGGACTTGACCCATCAGGAGCCCTGTACTTTGTCAACCTCATCCTCTCTCTGCTCTGTGTGTACTTGGCCTCCACTTTGCTTGTCAGCCCCACTTCAGCTGCCATTCCTTCTATTCACTCTCATGTAAAGGAGCATTCAGTGTGTGGTCCTTATCTTTTGCTCTGTTTGTCTTTGGCAGTATGAGCCAATTTCAGGGTTTGAAAAGAAGTTGCTTTGTTCACACGTCCCACTATTGTCTTCTTCCTTCTGAACATCACGGTAATGTCAGTTGTCATCTGTATTGGTGTTTTTGTGTCACTATTTTGGGATGGGGGGTGTCCAGTGATGTTTTCCAGGCTGATAAAGAACACCCAGACTCAGGTGATCCTCCTGCTGCAACCACCAGAGAGAGCAGCAGCAAAGACTACACTTGTGCACATCATGCCTGACTTGCAAAGACACCCTGAGTATCACATCGTCTCTAGCCTTCTGCTGCTGCTGTTTCTCCTCCTCCCCCTCCTCCTCCTGCTCCTCCTTCTTTTTTGTCTACTTGTTCAGCCATTTCTTCTGACTAGTAGAATTGAGTTTTCTCTCTTGACACTCTCTAGCACATACTTGCACACACACATGCACCCCCACACACACACACTTGAACTTTAGATTATCAGTAAATTTTATCCTAAAGTGAAATTTTTGTTCTCATCACTGATTATGTGTCAGAGATTGTTTTTTCCTTAAAGTGAGATTTTTGGATCAAAAACTACATTTTAAGACTTTGATCCATATTCAGAAAGGTTGTCAGCATTTCATCTGCAGTGTGTTTATTTGTATCATGTCTTCTCAGTATAGTGGATGAGATGGTGGAAGTCTGACCAGTGATAGTTTACTCAGTCTTTGATAACATGGCCTATAAACCACATCTTTAAACAGGCTATTAGCCTAGTGCATAATAGGAAGTTAATGTGTATTGGCTGAGAGAATGAAGGGGCCCTAGTTCAGTCTGGCAGAATCCTTCAGTGTTCAAATAAAGGGGGTGTCTCTCCCCTTTCCCAAGAGGGGCTGGTGATCACTAGCCTAGTCTTTGAGTCACACTTTTATTTTACTTTTCTCCATGTGGTGGGAATGGACTATCTTTTTGAAGACACACATTCCAGAGTGGCCAGCAATATGGTTTTTGTGGTCCGTGTCTCTGCCATAAGATGTTTCTCAGTAAATATGGGATTAAACACCTGCACCTACGTAGCCTGTGGTTCAATGCCCATTGAAGCTGCAGAGATGAAGTATAGTTAGTCTTTGAAACTTCCTCAACACTTTCTGTGATGGACATTTCTCCTGACTCTCCTCCTTGGACCTTTTTGCTCATGGAGATTGTTGTGTGGGAGGCTGCTGCTGCAATATGTGCTGTGCACTGCCCCAGGCCAGCATTGTCTGGGCTGGGATACAGCGTTCTTGTAGCTGGGATACAGCTGCTCCCTCCTTTGGGCCCAGAGGCATTTTATTCTTCCACTTCTTTCTTGAGCATCTAAAATCTGTATAAACCAGTGTTTCCTTTGACTCTCTTTTCTTGCTCGGCAAGCAGCCCCCTAAAGCCCATGGAGAGTGGCTTTACCTGATTTGTGTGCAATGTGTAGCCCATCCCTTACAGATTTCTGAAGTGTGACGGATGTGTCTTAAGCCAAGCTTCATTGGGTATTGTGTTAATACCCACTAGTCTTCAATGGTTCAGCACTGTGTAACTGGATAGAGTGCGTCCCTTTGGTGTGGTGCACTCCATTGAGAAACACACAACTGGTGCACCTGACCCTGGTCTTACTTGGTCTGCTGTCCTGGGCCTTTTAACAATGACTCCCTCAGAAGTCTGTCCTCCTTCCCTATTCATTGATAGTCATCTTTCTTCTATCAGATATAATTGTGTGTGTGTGTGTGTGTGTGTGCGCGCGCGCGCGCGCACCTGCCTGCCTGCCTGCCTGCCTGCCTGCCTGCCTGCCTGCCTGCCTGTCTATGCATGTGGGGTCCAGAGGTCCATGTTAGTTGTCTTGCTCTATCCTTACTACCTCATTTTTTGAGACAGTGTGTCTCATTGAACCTAGAGCTTCCTAATTTGACTTCTTTGTTAACTAACATGCCCTGGGGTGTCCCCGTTCATGATTTCCTGCACTGGGATTATAGGTATGTACCACAGTCAGACTGATTTTTTTCCCTTCTCTCTCTCTCTCTCTCTCTCTCTCTCTCTCTCTCTCTCTCTCTCTCTCTCTCTCTGTCTGTCTCTGTCTTTCTCCCTCCTTCCCTCCCTCCCACCCTCCCTTCCTTCCTTCCATTTTTCTTTTTTTAAATGTATGTTTCGGGTGCTCAAATTCAGTTTGCTAAGCAAACACTTAATTGACTGAGCCATCTTGTCTGCCTTCCATGTAACATTTTAAATATTTACGTTTTATATCCTTTAGAATGTAGACGTAGATAGAATCCAGTGCTCCACGGCTTGCATTTTGGCTTGTTTGTGTGTATGTGTGTGGGCATACCTAAATACTTGAATATCTGAGTATAATTTGTTGCTGTCTGATATCTCCTTCTACCGTCTCGATTTGATGGCCCAAAAAATTGTGGGTTTGGGTTTGTTACACCAATCTCGGTGTTAGTCCTGGCCCTGCCAAGTGCTGGCTGTGCTTTGTGCCTGTTTACACCTCAGTTTTCTCACCTGTAGACTGGTGCTGCTCACAGACCCAGGCCCTTGATTAGTTCTCACTTGACCTCTTTCCTTTGGCTGACCAAAGTCCACTGGGATAAAATATTCTCTCTGTGTGAAGTCTGGCCCTCTTTATGTGCAGGTTCCCCCCCCCCTTATTTATTTATTTATTTTTAATTTTGTATTTTTGTGCAGCCTTCTGCTGTGGGATTCTCATTCTCTGTTCCCTCTCTCCTACACTCATTTAGCTCTGCAGGAGTTGATAGACCTTGTTGTTGTTAGTTTTTATTACTCCATTGAGGGCCTCCTGAAGTCTTTGCTGACACCCTTTTTAACCTTTGGTCACACACGTCCCACTATTCCTACCCATAGTGCACTGAACATGGCTTCTACCAGGGGCCTGGAAGGCCCCTCATGGTGGAAATGGATTCTTAGCATGTCTTAACACCATTGTGCCAAAGTAGGTGCCCAGGAAACTGTTGAGGGGTTTGCTTGGCTTCAGGTTTTGTGGTCTGGATATTTAAGCGCCCGTGGGCAGAGAGAGGAGCACCTGGGCGCTTTCTTAGGCCCCAGGAGCCTCCTGAAGCATGAGCAAATGAAACAGGTGATTTATTTCTTTCCTTTCCCTAGGATCTCGAAGAGGGCATAAGCTAAGCTACTTCCAGACTTGGTAGGGCATGCCTTTATGGAAATACTCACTGAATTAAGTTTTAGGCCTTTTCTTTTCCCCAGTAACCTAAGGCTAAAAGAGAAAATTATCATAGACACAGGAAAAGTGAGCAGACAGATTGTCTAAGCTGAGTTCAGGCGGGAGCCTGCTTTCTGTGCAGGAGATGGGGAACTGCCTTCTGGGCATCAGTTGGCATGTGTGCATGCCTGTGTTGTTTCTAAGTAAGCAAGGATGGAGGGAAGGGAAGAGAGTGGGAGAGAGGGAGGGAAGGAGGGAGGGAGGGAGACAAAAGACCGACAGGAACTCTGTTCACACGTATTGTTCCCATGATGGATTTTGTGTACTTAAATTGTATGTTAGGACCTATGAGGATGCATCATGCAGAATTGCGGAGGGCAGCAGTTTCTGCACCTCTGCTTGGGATCCTGTTTCTATGTCTTGATGAGCCTTGGAAGATGTGTTGGAGTAGACCTTTTATGCAGGTCACACATAATGGTAGTGCCGCTAAATAAATATTCAATCAAATTGAAGACTGATTGGCTGACCCCTTGTTTGTCACTGTCTTCGTGTGGCCATCTTCCTCCACCATCACGTGACTTGTAATCTTGTTGACAAATTCAATCAGTACAAGTATGGGAGTGGACCTGAAGACTGTACCTCCCAACTTACGCTGTATAATCCACAGATTTGAGCTTATTCATTTTCGACTTTGTTAAGTGACTTTAGGGAACATTCTTACTTTCCCTAAGCTTTTGTTGTTTTTCTTTTTCTATTTTTTTATTAGCGAAATGAGAATAATAAGTAAATGTGTGTTGAGGATTTAAGGTTATCAAATATGCAGAGGGGCTTGTGGTTTGCCATGCAGTAGTTGTTATTCCTGGAGATAATTCATTATGGTATACAACTATAATTATATTTTCACATAGCAGTCTATTTTTAAACATATACTTTCTATGTATGTTTTTAAAACTTAATTCAGATTCATCTCTTTATAAGCCATGTTCCTGTTGCCTCTGCTGTATAGAATGGAGCAGGATTACAGTGCTAGACTTTGTTTACTTAGCTCCCAGGACAAGATTGGATGTGGGATGCTCACAGTTGGTGCAGTACTGGCCAGTGAGTGTGCTTTCTTTATATTGACCTTTGGTATGACTAGTACACAGTGACACGGCAGACACACAGCTGATTGAAGATCATACATGTGCTGTTTTTGATCAGCTAGTCACAAAGCTTCTCTGATAATTTAACTCACAAAGTTTCATGGGGTGCTGATATCAGGTACCAGGCTGCACAGACCCAGATCAGGTGAGATCTATACCCCCACTTCACAGACAGACTTTCTGTCAGCATGGGTTCAGAGGCTATGCTGCATGCACATCTATGATATGCTGCTTGTGTGTCCTCTTTTTACCCTCCTGGCAAGCCCGCTACTGTCTCCATGGCCTGCAGAAAAGGAAATGCACTCTCAGAGTTCAGTGTTTGGCATGAGCCCTGTGCAGTAGCTGCCAGGCCTTGAACCCTGGCAGCCAGACGCCATGCCCTGGCTGTCACCCTCCGTGCAGCCTGGGGAGAGGTTGATGAACAGAGTCTATCAAAAGGAGCTGTGACTTGGGGGTATGAAAAGAGAGGTCTGTGAACACACGGATGTTCTTTTGTTAGTAAATTTTGTCTTAGTTGTTTTCTGTATGTCAGGGAAGAGCCACTGTGAACTCCTAGTTTCTCTGGCAAAGCTGATTTATGAGGATTTTCTCAGATCTTCCAGCAGGTTAACAACATGGAGTCTTGAATGCTTTCAGGAGAGGAAATGAATAAACAGGCATTTGAGGTGAAGCCGACCAAGTCTGTGGAGCCGTGGAAAGGTGAATTAAATCAGTTGAAAAGGCTTGGATAAGAAGTGCACATGTCTCTTGACCCAGTAAATGAGAGTCAGGAAATCTGAATTTGTAGGTCAGTTTCCTAATTCATGTAGATAGAAATTGTTAGAAGAAATTTTATTTGGGGGAGATGTTACGTGGCTTTAGTGGAATAAATCAGAAAGGAAAAACAAAATGAATTGCCTAGATATAATCAGGCGAGAAGCTATCCTTTCCTTATGTTTAAGTTGAATTAAGTTGCCACTTGACATTTTTGAATACTTATGATGGTTACATTTTGTATTCTATCTACCCTGTTCTTGCTTTATACATATTCATGTTTTCTTTTAATCCGTAGAATACCTGAAACTATGCTACACTGACCTTTTTTATTTTTTATTTATTTAACTTTTTTTTATTGGATAGTTTATTTACATTTCAGATGTTATCCAATACTGAGTTTTTAAAAAGAAAAAGACCAACAGTTGTTTGCTTTTTGTGGTCTCTTTTGGCCCTTTGGAAGGAATATAAAATGTGTGTGTGTGTGTGTGTGTGTGTGTGTGTTTTATAGAATTAACAGTGTGTCAAGATTTCTATAATCTTTCAAGCACTCAGAAACAAAAATTTGTGACAAAAACAACAATTCCAAGGACTGAGACTGACAAGCTCTGGTTTTTTGGTTGTGAAAATGTCTATTTTCTGCTTTGTTTCCCATGTTACTTGCCCTGTGGAGGTAGCAGGACCCTCCTGAGGGCCAGTGGCTGCATTGTTGTAGATGATACTCCTGGAGTTTTTCAAAATTCTTTTTTACTCAGGGGAATAAGTGATTCAGAAAATCATTTATAAAGTTCCTAGGCTTTGTTCTCAGAGTCTTCTGACAGTCCATTTGGCATGTGTGTAAAACTCGTGAAAGGAGCCTGGAAAATCAAGAAACATACTTATGAGCAGAATAAATGAGCAACTCTTGACGGATTCTAAAGTGCCCAGGCACCCCCACCGCTCTCCAAACTCTACAGAGGGCACCACCGCCATACATTGCACAGTTTGCAGAGGTGGGAATTGATAACAAGGCATGCAGTTAAAGATTCCTTTGGCATCCTGGGGGGGGTCCACCTGGGAGATCCACTCACAAGCTGCTTCCAATATGAGGGAAGGGAGAGTGTGGACAGTGTTTTAATGTGAGTGTGTGGGGCTCTTCAATTGATTGTGTCGAATAGCTCACACACATTTTTGTTGCTGACAGTGAGGTTGAACCAGCCTGATTCTCATGAAGGCTCCATCTTTCCATGTCAGCCAGGCATTGGGTATTTCATGAACATTTACCATGCCTCTTTCCTAGGGAGGATGGTGCATAAGAGCATTAAATGTTGTCCTGACAGTTTGACTTGCAAGGAAGAGTGGAGTACCAAGTGTAGTTGGCTGAATCCTAGTCCCTGAAGCCAGGGTGCGGCTGCTCTAGGAAAGGTTGCTATAGACCTTCATGCGGGTCTCTTGCCCGAATGTCTCTTTTCTGAAGGTAGGGATATTTAGTAGAAGTCTTTGATGTTTTGGTGCCTCAGTTTCACAGCCACAAAAGGTGTCACGACGTTTAGAGTTCACAAGGCTGCTGTGAGAATAACAGGGGCAGGAGGAGAGGTAAGACCCTCTGACAGTTACTGCCTTCAAAAGGACTGTTATTCTAAGTGGTCAGCTGAGTTCATTCTACTTAAAGAGAACTCTCAGGTCTACTGCTAACTACGCCCCTGCCCCAACCTACTCAAAGACAACAGTTTTGGAGGCCCTGTTCAGAGGCTCGGTTAGGACAGGGGAGAAGGCTTTGCCTTGGACATTTGTCTTAGTTTGCTTCGAATTGTTGTGATAAACACCTTGGGAGGAAGGCTTACATGTCCAGATCACAGTCTGTCATGGAGAGAGATGGAGGGAGGTCAGGGTAGGAACGTAAGCAAGAGCAGAGACTGGAACTTGCCAGGAAAGCTGCTTGCTCCCCATGGCTTGCTCAGCTTGCTTTTTTATACAACCCAGGCCTATCTCTCCAGAAGTGGCACTGCTCACGAGTGCTCTATACTCGCATCAATTATTAATTAAAAAAATTCTCCCATAGATATGCCCACAGACTAATCTGATGTAAATATTTCTGTAGTTGAGGTTCCTTCATCTCTGGGGAGTTTGTGTCAGGTTGACAAAAGCTAACCAGCACACCATCCAAGGCTACACCAACTCAGCCTACAAGGGGGTTTTTGGAGAGCAGGATAGAAGGAATGGGACACCGGAGGAGAATTATGTGTGGAGTGATTTTTTTTTTTGAGACCATTTAATATATTACAATGTTTGTGCCTTCTCACTTCTTAAATATGCTGGTTCAGAAAAATACCATTTACCCACTGCCTTTGTGGAGACTTTATGCTAACTCCATGGTGACCATCCATAATGGTTGGTAATCTGTATCCTTCACTGTGGGCTTTGGTGAGTCTGGTAGGACAAGCAGGATTACCTTTCCTGTTTAAAACCACACTGGAGATGTAGCCCCAAAGAGAGTTAGGTATGAACAGCAGATATGAATCCTGCAGATGGCTCTCTCTCCTGGGGGGTGGGGGGGAGGTGTTAACTTGCTTTTGTTCTTAGAAACATTAGGATACCCTGTTTAATCTTCTTTTTGGAAATAGAAGGATACCCTTTACCTCCAAAGCACCATCGAAATGTATAAGGAGATTCTTTATAAAAAGCAGACCGTGTCTCAGTCTTGAGTTTCTTCCCTCCTGTTACTTCAGCCTCCATTATGTGTTGGTAAATGGCAGAAGTTTTCTGCTGCTTTAACATAGCTTTAGGAGGAATCTTTGGAGACCAGTGAGCTATGAGAAACGCCAGAGCTCACAGCTCCAAGGCTTGAGGTTTTCAGATGTCTGGTTTTCTTTCTCTACATTTTCCTTGTCCTAAAATTTGAAAACTGTTGAAAAACACTGAAAAAAGAATTACTGATATCCCACTATATGTGTAAAGATAAATTGTTACCATTTTATGCATTTTTAAAAAAATAATTTTCTACACGTGTGTACACGCACCATCAATTGGACACAGTAAAGAGGACTGGGAAGTTCTTTTAGATGCATCCCTTCTGTACTTACATTATCTCCCGCCTAGTTCCCCTTGTGGAAAGGAAAGGTCTTCTAAAATCTTGAAGATGTTACCTAGGGAGAAACTAGTTCAACTTACAGAAGGACGAATTGTCATTTAGGGACACCTGTGACAGCTCCTTTTTTGTGGTAGCTACTTTTTTTTTTTTTTTTTTTTTGGTGGGCTGTGAAACAATATCCCATGCAGACTTCTGAGGGAACTTGAAAATGTCCCAGTCCAGGAGGCCTTTGAGTCTTAGACTTAATAGCAGCTCAGGCGAAAAGCAGATTCATTGCTGTGGGTATGCCAGGAAGACACTGCACAGCTGTTAGTGTCCTCTCAGTGCCCAGGGAGGGATAAGTGCGCAGCCGGGCACTAGATGGTCTGTGTTGTTGCTGCAGGGAGAAGCCGCAGCTGAATCTTCCTAGGTTATGTTTTGTCTGGGGAATTGGGTTTGAACTGGGCGTCAGCTCACCAAGTATCTAATTCCTTCTTCCCATCTGCCACAGGGGATTAAAGAGAAAATATATACTCAAGCAAATGCTAGATGGTGGTGGTTGGTTACTGGCTGCAGCCATGTTGGCATCTCTCACCACAGTTTTTCTAAACAACCCACAGCTTTCTCTATAACAACTGTTAAACTTAATCTCGAAATGGCTCTGAAAAAAAAAAAAACAAAAAAAAAACCACATTTATTTCTAAATTGAAGTCTTAAAAAAAAAACGGGAAATCAGCATAATTAACTTTTAGAGACAGACGTCCCTACCCAATCCATTTAGCTATGTAGGCAAAGATGACCTTGAACTTCTGATCTTCCTGCTTCTACCTCCTGAGTGCTGGGATCTCAGGTGTACCACTATGCTCGGTTTATGTGGTGGTGTAGACCGAGCCAAAGGCTTTGCACGTACGAGGCTAGCATTCTACCAACAGAGTTACACCCCCAGTCTTTTCTCTGCTTTGTTGACGTTATTAATCACCTATTGTTTGTTAATTAGGAATTGATAATCTATATTAGAAGTTTGTTCTCAGCGAGCATCGATGTAACTAAGAGTTTAAACAGCATGTACATTATTTGTTACTCCACGTGCCTACCCGGGGAGGACTGGGTTACCTGGGCCGGTGTCTGCGAGGTCCTAGGTGTCACTACATTGTAAATTTACCCTTAAACTTTCTGATTTGGTATTAATGCAGAAAAAGTAATGATGTTTTTGTTCTACTGTTTACGATACAATGATGTGAAGCCAGGCTTCTTTTCTTACTACATTCCCCACTGTTCTTCAGTTATTTGGCTGTACATGCCCCACAGCATTTAGGGGATTTTGTTATGGACAGATATTTTATTGCATATGTGTCTCTATTGTACTTTCTAAAACACAGAATTGTAATGTGGCCCGGGCATCTGAGACAGGAGGATCATAATTTGAAATCAACCTGGGCTATAGAGAGAGTTTAAGGCAAGCCTGAACAACTTAGTGAGACTGTATCTCCAAGTGTACAGCTCAGCCTAGCAGACATGAAACCTGGGCGTTACTGTCCAGCATCACACATACTTAGCAGAGCCATGAACTCATTTAAGGAGGGTGAACTCCGAGAAGAGTCACAATCTTATCTTGATGAACATGTGTCCACGGAGCAATACTGAAAGCATTAATCCCTTGCTTAGACATCCGACTTGTTAGGAGTGAAGCGTATTTGTGAAACTCAATGTTGCAAAGTAGGTGCCTACTGCTTGTATCTTGGAACCATCTTAATCCCCAGCATGTAATAGCATTATAAATGTGTTGTTTTTGGTTTCTTGTTTTTCCCTTTTGACACTGCTCTTAAACTTGACACAATGTGCAATGAAAGGTGCTCACTGTATTGTTCTGTAATATTCCTTTTTAAGACACGGCTACAAATTATGAATCCATCCTACTGTTGATGGGTATTTGTAGGTTTCAAATTATGCGGCACGAAGGGTGCTGATGCTGATATCCTAGTGTTTTAGTACGTCTGGTGTTGGGGGTAGAGCCCACACTCTTGCCTATAACAACCTATAAACAGCCTTAGATTACTAGTTTAATGTGAAGCACATCTATGGGGTAAGAGGTTGAGTTTAAGTAATGTGCACACATGAGACGGATTTGACCAAGACACCAAATCTATACAGTGCTACTGTGTGGTCCTTTGTTAGATTAAATAAAAAATAAAAGGCATTAACTTTTTTTTTTTTTTTTAACAACTACCTTTTACCAGGTCTGGAGCTGCACTCACTCTAGGCCTTTGAGTTGATGTGAGGTTTAAGTCCTGTCTCAGCCAGTAGTAAATACTGTCCTCATCAGAGATAAGGTAAAAAGCTGAGAGTTAACAAAGTAAATAAGCACCAACACTTCCATATCTCACATAAAACTGCCCTTTAAAGGAATGGCCAGGCAGGCCTGCCTTTATTTCTCTCTGTGTGTCCTTGTATCCCTTAGTATTTGCAGTGAGAAAACAAGCCTTAGTCTTGATGGTGCCTTCTTTTGGCCTATAGGCTTGGCTGCATCTGTGTATAAAGGTAGCCAGTACATCACATATGGTGCCCACACTGAGTCTGATGAAGAAAGGAGGCCAGTGTGTGCTGGTACATCTCCAATTCAAACTATGAATCACTGTGTGCTTCTTTCATGTGCATGGGCTGGATATTAATTTCTACAGCAACCCCCATGAGTATCAGCAGATAAAACATTGATGCTAGGAAAGAAGAAGTTTGCAGTGTAGTAGTCCTTGTCCGTTTTTCTTGATCTTTTTTCTGTTATTCACTCCATCTCCATCTCTTTGATATACTTTAAAATCTTATCTGCCAGTAAATTACATTAGCCTTAAGTTGGTGAATAGAACTGGAAAGTTCTTGAACAGTAATCCGGAAGCCATTAAACAAGGGCATAAAAAAATATTAGAACTCAGAGCTGTAGCTCAGTGCTAGAGCATAAAGTCCTAATTCTGTCCCCAACACTACAAAACACAAATCAATCCTGACAAAATGCCAGCTTAGAGAAGTTCCTTGCTCATTTGTTTCCCTTCCTGTTTGGAGTTAGACACTTTCATTTTGGGCATCAGCCCCCATTGTCAGAACACTCCAGCATCTTAAAACTGATGCCTAACCCTAATCATAGGGATGCCTGTTGCTGCTTATACTGCCTTGAGAAACTGTCACACAGCACCAGGATTCCTACCTCGTCTGTCTTCTCCTTGCATTCATTTCTTCATCTTTGGATTGCCATGGAGAGCCTGCATTTGCTGTGTGTAAAGATGCTGAAGCGAAGTTCTTTCCTCAGCCCTCACAGAGCTAGTACTGTACTGGAGTTGGTGTGCAATCCAACAGTTGGTTAGGAAGCTGAAGACTGCTGGATTCAGTGGCTCAGAGGATGGGTGAAGGGGCTCTTCCCTGAGTTCTGACACGAGTGAAGCAATTTAGAGTTGGCCTTGTAGACACTTTGTAGCACCAGGACATTCGCAGGTAGAGGAGTAACTTTGAAGCAGCACTGTGAAGAACGCTGTCTTCCATTTTTACCATCACTTCAGTTTCAAGTGGTGTGTGAAGAGTTTGCTTTTGGACTCAAAATTAAGTTAGAATTTAGGTGGTGTTTGCATTCGCAAAGCATCCAGGCTGCAGTGTGTTGAATTTTCCTCTGTGGTTTGAACCATCTTTGTAAAATGAGGTTCCATCTTTTAGATGCATCTTCCAGAATATTAATGTACTCAGTTTTCAGATCAATGGACTCACGTGTAAGGAGCCTTTTAAGTTCCCCTTTTAAAGTGGGGGGAGTTGAAGGCTTGAAACTTAATGAGACAAGGCTGAGGCACACCCCAGGGTGGAGAGAGACTCCCAAAGATACCAATATTGGACTGTGATACAATATGATATTATGTTATTTAAGTCTTTGACCCACACACTTAAATCAAGCCAATTTATTTTTCTTTTGTTTTGTTTTCTTATTTGTAAGTGTCCTTGTGGGAAGTTGGCTTTGAATTTGGGTTTCAGGGATAGATATTTTTGACAAAGGCATTTAAGAAAGGAATTAAATAAAAACCTTTATAATCCCAGAAACTCTAATATATTGTTTTAGCTCTTAGAACCTTCAGCTAAAAACAGACAGTTCTCAATTGTTCGGGAGCTAGTTTGGCAGATTTGTTCTTTCTCACTCTAGGAGGGCTACTGTAAGGCCTGAGAGTTTTCAGCAGCCTTGGGAAAGGCTGTCAGAGTGATTTAAGTCGGGCCTGTCATCCTTTCTTCACTGCTTTCTCTTGCAAACATGAACATACTTTCAAGAAGCACAGATTTCATATATAAAACAAAAATTTTCTTTAGATAATTTAAATGGAAATCTGACTAAGTTTTAAAACTTGTCCTGTTTAGGGCAGAGGAACTTTCAGTACTTATTCTTCTGCTTATTTTAATTAAGTTATAATTTACATTTTTTCCACACTTTGTTCCCCTCTTCCCACCCTGACAGTCCATTTCCAGTATACCCAGGTAGGATCATTGAAACACTAAAAGGAGTTTTCAAAAATGTAGAAATTCTGTATTAAAGCCATTCAAGTTCGAGTCATAGAAAAGGAGAGGCAAAGCAAACATTCCTAACCAGAGTGAGGGAAGGGGGAAGTAGGGACAAGCACGGGGACCAGGGATTGACCAGAGAGCAGACCTTAGGAACATTATAGAAAACTTCTCAGCCCAGGTTAGCCCACACAGTGTCAAGAAGAGACCCAGGGTGAGGGAAGTGTTGAGTTCGGTCGTATTTTGGGTCATTTATGAGGTACACAACAGGGAAGAGTGCAGCTTAATTCAGTGCAAGAGATCACCATGGCAGGATCACTGTTTTGGTAGAAAGCTGTAATTTGAAAATAGAGTTTTTACTTGTCTAGAAAACACAGCTCTGTGGTGGAGTTGTGAAGATTATGTTGCAGAAGTAAGAGATTCCTTCCCTTCTCCCTAGACTCCTCCTTCCAGGATGAAAATTAAAAAGGAAATCAAAACCAGAGTCTAGGAAGGCGGCTTCTCTCTGACCACACTAGGATGGGTTGTGATAGCTGCCAACACTGCTGAACACACCCAGAGGTAGATGCTGTCGTTTTGTAGGGAAGGGCTGTGACATTTGCTGTCTGGACTGTACCTCACATCACAGACTAGACCAGAGGGACACAATAGAATTAACAGAATTGTCAGGAGTAATAAAATCATGTGGATTATGTGTTTTAGTTGCTGTTTTTGCCAGCTCTCCTTGAGGACTGTGGTAGAACTGGACCAGACGTGGAGATTCAGATGGAAGAATTCTTATTTGAATGGCTTGGCAGCAACACTGTGTGAAATTATCTATTATTATTCCCCTGAACTTAAAGTCTTTCTGCCAAGAAATGCAAGTTTCCATTTGTGTCAACAAGATGTGAATTAAGGATTAAAGAAAAGTGAAAGAAAATACAGATGTTCTCAACTTAAACCAAAGATGCAATATTGTGGATTCTCAGTTGTAATATTGTAGTGTTTAGGGCACTGTACCCTGGGGTATGGTAATGGTTAGGCTGAGATTGACCAATTCTTCCATAATTTATACTTGAGACTTTCCTATATTGTCTTGTCAGTGTCTCTAAGATCCATATTTGTTACCTGAGTCTTTTCCTCTTTCTATCCTCCTGACAGTTACCTTCCTGTTTTTTTTTTTTTTTTTTTTCCTCTTTTCTATACATGAGAGTCTCAACACAGTGGCCATTCTGCTTCTACTCCTTAGAACACTGGTTCTCAACCTCTGGGTCATGACCCCTTGAAGGGAATGGGGGGCGGTCTAAACGACCCTTTCATTGGAGTCTCATAGCAGGTATCCTGCATATCAGGTATTTGCATTGTGATTCATAACAGTGGTAAAATTACAGTTATGAAGTAACAACAAAAATGATTTTATTGTTGGAGTCACCACAACACAAAGGACTGTGTTAAAGGATGACAGCATTAGAGAGGTGGAGAGCCTCTGTCTTAGAAGGTCAAGTTTGCTGGACCGAATTCTTAGCATGGGTACAGTGTCATGAGCTAAATGGAGAATGGCCACTGCAGTCAGTCTGTCATGATGATGTTGGTGAGTCCTCCTTTGAAATGCAGGTGAAAGTTCATGCATTGGGACCTTGACTGCACGTGTGCGTTGTCTGACTAGGAGACTTCAGTTTAGTGGAAGCAAAAAGTCTCAAAACTTTCATATTGTATATTCTTTCCTGTTTTCTGTTTACAAAGGTATATGCTGACCTAAGTTATAAGATGGCCAGGTTTAGAATTTTTGAAAGCAGAAAAAAAATTTTTTTTGATCCCTGACACAGCAGCTTTATGACTTTGGGAGAGTTTATTTCTTCATCTATTTTCTTCATTGATGATGTGTGATGGTATTACCACAACCTCACACTTCTAGCTTGAAAACACTGTTGGAAGTTCTTTGCAAATGGTAGTTGCTTCTTTTTTATGTTAACTACCAGGTATGTCTTATATTTCAGTGGAGGGAGTTTTTAGCCTGTTTTGAGATGAGTACATCAGGGACAGTACACAGTCTGCAAAAGTCCAGCCCTGTTTGGATACTAAACATCCCCAGGTTGGTACTCTTGGGAGATTGTGGAGCCTCGAATAGGTGGAATGACTGGGAAGGTTTCAGAGCAATTTCACACAGGACTATAGGATGCCAGATTTTTCTTTCTGCCTCTCTTGCTTCTTGGCATGAGGTCGGCAGTTTTGT
Organism: Arvicanthis niloticus; assembly: GCF_011762505.2. Classification (NCBI taxonomy): domain Eukaryota; kingdom Metazoa; phylum Chordata; class Mammalia; order Rodentia; family Muridae; genus Arvicanthis; species Arvicanthis niloticus. Next base: position 45,739,791 of record NC_047665.1, on the reverse strand, counting down.
TGTACCACATATCCTGCCATTTATGAGATCCCCCCTTGTTATAAACTTGAAGAACTGGACAAACTGAATCTTAGAGAAAACTTGTAAAGTTTGAGGTGACTGTTTGCTCATTTATTCTGGTGACAGAAAGCTGGTTAATGTCTTTACCTAACATTTCTGGGGTTGTGCAGATGACTTGTTCTCTTCCACTCCTGAGTTCTGCTGCCATTAGCACAAAATAGGCCCTTGACAGTATGAAAATGACGAAGATTGAATATGCTCCATTAAAAGGAATGCCCCAGGATTAGGATAGATGAACTTGTCTATGAAAATCCATGCCCTTTCATGTGGGTTGCCATTCCACAGAGTGGCCCAGATTTAAGGTGGGTCTTCCCACCTCAAAATCCATTTAAGACTGACTGAAGACTTTCCAGTCAGTCCACCTTTTCATTTGGCTTTAGCTGAATCTAAATGCAGTCATGTTGACAACCAAGATTAGCCATTTCAGGAACCCACTGGAATAATGGGTTTTTAGGCTGAATCTTCTATGTGGACAGGGCTTTTCCTAATTTTCCTTTTTCCTCCTAATTGTGTGGTGTGTGAGAACCTAAGAGCACTTGGGTAGAATAGATGGGTGATTGATCATTTTGTGGAATGGGAGGCAGTAGCATAGACCAGTTGTGATTTGACTAAGGGTTAAACCTTTGGACTGGAAAATGAGTCTCCCATATCTGGCTAGTACATACATGCTGCCCCTTTGCTATAACCATCCTGGTACCTTGATTTTAAAAGTGACACCCTGGTAGAGGCCATTTTGTTCTTGTTGTTTTGGCTGGCATATTTAACTCTCAGAAAACCTTATGAATTAAGAGGGGCAAGTTTTACCATTTGCCTTTTGTAGCGGAGACAACTGGCAACCTGCAATATTTTAAGGTTGAAGAGGTGCTGGAGGCAAGGCTTGGAGCTGTTTTTCTAACCCTTTTATTGTACCATGCTGCCTTATTATACTTCATGGAAGCTGTTGTCATAAATGCCCAAACATTTAAAAATAAATTGGAAGAGAAGTCCCATCCTACTGTGGCTCCAGCCCTTGGAGTTTTTAAGTAGGGGTTGGTGTTATGAGATTTTTGCTTTCAAAATGTTGCATGTGCCTCCTGTAAAAGGCTGAATGAAACAATTTTATTTTTGGTAACCGGCCCATGTATGTTTATTAATTTTACTCCTTTTAAACTCCAGTTCCTTTAGCTAAAGGAAGCACTGCTCTACTTTTATTGCAGATGCCATTATTAACAGAAATGGAAAGATGTTTTAATACTGAAACGGAGCTTTTAAGAAGCAGTTACAGTTCCTAGTACGTTTTCAGAAGTTACCTGGTTTTGTACTTGATTGATAAAAGAACAAACTTTCTTAGCTTTACTGTGATTTAATAACGATTTTAGTGGGGGTGGGATAAATGTCTTGTGTTTTACTGATTTGATGCACATTACTGGGGGTTGGTATTACATAGTGGAGGCAGCCTTTCATTTGTTGGTATATAATCTAGGCAAAGCTGCTTCTAAGTGCAGTCATTGCCCTTTCTCTAGGAAGCATTTGCTGCTGTAACTTTTCTTGTATGCTCTTTGAATAAAACACACATGGCTTTATCTAGTGGAGCTATTGTTAAGTTAAACACAAACCAAATACTCAGGCTTCTTGCATCTAGCCCTGGAATAATTACCCAGAAGACAGTGTTAAACATTCTGTTTTAAAATAGCTACTCAGAACCTGAAACACTATAGAAAGTTAACAGGTTGTAGTATGGAATTGCATGAGGAAAAGGGGTAAATTATAGGGACAGCAAAGTGAGCTTCAGCAGGAGAGGTGTCAGTCTCATAGCAAGATGCTGAACAGGACCAAGGCTTAAACTTGCCAGTAACAACCACTGCAGAAGAAACTCGGAGGAGTTTTCAAACTGCATTTCATGACTAGCTTCAAATTGATAATTCTGTTGATTTATTAAACTCTAAAGTGTCCTTTCCTGATAGCCTAGTAGGAAGAGGCAGACTCAATACTCGTAGAAAATAACAAGTCAATGGATGTGTTGGTTATAGAATTTCAAAGGTTGAGGAAGATCAGACAAATAAATAAAAATCAAAACCACATCGATATGCCATCTCTGCCCAGTAAGAATGTCTGCTTCAAGAAATAAACAAGGCTTTGGAAAAATGGCAGTGTTTAAGATCACTGGCTATGCTTCTAGAGGACCTGGTGTGATTTCCATCACCCACGTGGCATGGAACTTTACAACTGTATATAATTTCAGATACATGGAATACGATTTTTCTGGATTCCATGGGCACCAGGTGCAAAATGGTACACAGACATACATTAAGGCAAAACCACCATATACATTTATAATAAAATGTGCAACAACAAATGCTGGTGGAAGAAACCCTTGCACACTGCTATAGAAATTCAAACTGATGCACATGCTTAGTAATGACTATGGAGGTTTCTCAAATAAACAAAAACTGCCATGTGATCTAGTCATAAACCATCCAGGAATTTGCTCAGGAATCTAAGTCAGCATAAACAGTGGTGCCGTAGCATTCACACTATGGAGATCCTTTTATATCCATGTGTGTCACTGCGATTTTTACAACAGCCAAGATTTGAAATCAGTTTCAATGCCCACCAGCAGATGAATGGATAAAGGAGATGTACATATACACAGTGGAGTTTCATTCATCTAAGAAGAAGACAGCCATTATCTTAGTTGGAGAAAAATGAGTGAAATTTGAGATGATCCTGTAAGAAAAAAAAAAAAAAAAAAACAACCCAGAGATAGAAAACATAAGTATCTTATCTTTTCTTTTTTAATGGAATCCACACACAGGACATGCAGTAGAAGGGACACTATAGGAGGATAGGGGACAAGAGAGAATAATGCAGAAAATAAAACCATGCCATAGCTAGAAAGCAGCAGAGCTTGGATTGGAATACAGTCTCATCACATACTTGGAAGGCTACGGGCTCTAAGTTTTTAAAGATTCTGTAGAAGACACGTGGGTGCTCTGGAGTAGGATTATAATTTGCAATGCATGATAAAGTCCAGCTTAGCTGCTGATTTATCTGAAGAATAATATTCTAGTCGGTTGTCTGTTACTCTAACAAGTTTTCCAAGACTGGGCCAGTCATAAAACATGAAGGATCATTCCAAGCATGCTTCTAGAAACAGGCTAGCCCAACTGTGTGTGGTTCTGGCATCTGCTTAACCTCTGGGGTTTCTTGTTTTGACCTTCCAATATGGTGGAAGACTTTGCATAGAGAAACAGAGCAAGCTAGGTAGAGGAAGTTGTTTTTTTCTTCCGACTCATGACAAATCTACCCCCACAAAAATGTGTCATCATGATCCAGTCATGTCCTATTCTTTGTAACTTAGCATCACCATTTCCAACAGACAGACTGTAGGTGATCCCACCAGACACCGCAGCCTTAAGCAAGTTGTTTAACCCTGATTAAGCCTCACAGTAGTTTTCAGAATACTAATTGGGTGATGGTACCACCCTCCTATCAGGCCTGCGTGCTCCCCTGGAGCTTAGAGAATGCTCAGCAAGGGTCATAGTGTTGAGGGTAGACCTTAGTGTAACATAATACATTTACTTTTTATTTGTTGCAGGGATGGTTGGTAAACATGGAGTTATATTATTGCCAGGATAAAGAACATTATACATACTTTGTATTTGGGATGTATTTTATGTAGCTCTGAAATAATGAAGTGGTCATATAACTTTAAATAAGTGAATTAATTGAAATATACTTAAAACATTATACCAGTGACCGCTGTTATTAATATGCATAAAACTAGCTAACTATATATTCATTATGTTCAAGAGATTTAAGAGGTGGAATAAATATATACATATAATTGAAATTAAAGTAAAAAGATATACCTTTATCCTAAGATGACTGGGAAATATATAAATGCAAAGAAATAATCCATTGAAATATTTTCAGGTTATATCTACACACTAACTTAAAAAAAACTTTTTTAAAAAAAAATTAGAAATTTAGTATATAAATAGGTATTTACTCTAAATACTATTTAGCTCAGTAGGTGAATGGACTCTTGCTAGTTGGGTTTTCTTGGAGATCTCCGCTGCTGCTCTTGTGTCTGTGTGGCTGGGATTGTGATCCCTGTTGATGTCATTGGGCTGTTCTGTGATGTGCTTTCAACTTTACTTCTGTGAATTTCATGTAACAAGTGCCTCTCTTATGCTAATATAGATCTAGAAAACATTTACACTGAATGTTATAACACTCTCTCATAAGACAAGCACAGATTTTAACTTTTTTTTTGGTTTTTCAAGACAGGGTTTCTCTGTGTAGCCCTGGCTGTCCTGGCACTCACTCTGTAGACTAGGCTGGCCTCGAACTCAGAAATCCGCTTGCCTCTGCCTCCCAAGTGCTGGGATTAAAGGCGTGGGCCACCACCACCCAGCGTTAACTTATTTTTTTATTGTGACTAACGTTGGTGAGCTTTGAGAGGTGACTGACTACCTCGGTTCTGCCTGTGAGCTTGCATGTGACCTGGCTAGGTAGCCTACCCTTTCTGATGCTGTCTTTCTCATCTGGTTGATGTGAAGTGTAACAGTACTTTCCTGTAAAACTGCACTGAAGAATGAGATAAAAAGACAGGTGAGGTGTTTTCTACCCCTTTTAAGTAAATATTAGCTGTCGCTAACTGGTGCGTGGTTAATAGGTTTTAGTTGGCAGGCTTCTGAAGAAGATTGGTAGGAAGAATGAGTGAGATGAATTGTTTGTGTTTTAGAAAAGCAGATGGCATTAATCTTTTTGTTTCACTAATTTCTCTTACTGGTATTTTTTTTTTTTTAAATTCCTCTTAGGTTTGAGATCTTATGTTCTCCTGGATGGTTCTGAGGAAAACCTAAGAGGGAAAGCTGGGCTCACATCCTGCTGCCCAATCTCAGTTGCAGGTGGATGAGCCCTGTGTTCCCTTCCCTCCTTGTCTGCTCAACTGGATTTTGCCTAGGGGAGAAAGGCAGGTGAAGTAGTGGCACATTCTGTGTTGGCTGTGACTCTGGTGTGCCTAGAGAGAGGTCTGACTTGTGGCCCTTTCTTCTCGTATACATAGTTCCTGTGTCAGTACCTGGGAGTTTGTGGCTAAAGGATCTGATATTCAAGGTACTTTCATAACCATGATCATTGCTGCTCTGCTCACAATAGCCAGGAAGTGGAGTCAGCACAGATGTTCATTAAGTGATGAATAAATACATAATGAAACGTGGTGCATGCACATAGTGGAATTTTATTCAGCCTTAAAGAAATAAGAACTTTGCGATGAAATGGAGGAAGCTGGAAAACATTACATTAAGCGAGGTAGCCCAAACCTAGAATGACAGCACTGCATGCTCTCAGTGCAGATCCCAGCACTTCGCTTTACTATAAGTGTAGGTATGTGGGGTGTGTAGAGCCCAGAAAAGGAGTCCAGGATAATGGAAGAAAGAAGCTTTAAGGAGGGTGTGAGGAGAGTAGTAGACACATGAGACATGAAAGCAGAAGGCCAGGTAAGTATTGTGAGTAGGGAGAGGCCAGAGAGCCATGGGACCAACCAAAGCTAAGGGTGTGCGAAAGTGCCGTAAAGAAACTATTAGTCTGTATGCTGACTAAAAAGTAAAGTTATATTTAGAAAGGCCCAAATAATTGGCAAGTGGTATGTGCATTTGCATCAATGGCTACATTTTCATTGCTGAGGTCACAAGGAGCCACAGCTAGAGGGGTGTGTTGTCATAGGAATCCGAGCTACGCTGTGCCTGGCCTTTGTCCAGAGGCTGACTCAGCATAGGTAAGTCATTATGCACTGTCCCTTAGGCTATGGTAGTGGCTTCCAGCATATTTGGGTACAATAATGGCATCTTTTTAATGTTTAAATGTAGTTTCCAATAGTGTCTGATTTTTTGTAGCAACATATGTAAAAATTTATTTAAAATAATGCCAGCATATGCTTAAGCTTTTTCATTATACAATCTAGAGACAAAAGCATGCAATATAAACACCCCAGATGTTACACAAAGGCCTTCTTTACGTAAAGTCATAGATTCCCAAACTGCTGTGAATTTTAGTGCAACTTAATGTTAGCTTGCTTAGGAAATATTTTGAATGAAATAGAAAAAAAACTAATTACAAGCAGCATTTCCACATGCAGAGAATACTGCAGTATTTACTATGTGAGACATTTTGAGGGCACTTTTCTCTTGTCAGCGTAAACACTTAGTGGCAATGTATTCTTCATTATTAGGTCACCCAAGAAAACATCTGTTCAGCTAACCAAGTTGGAACTCTTCTTTGAGTGTACACACATGTCAGGTCATCAGAATGACAGAAGTGACAGATATTTTTGTTTGTTTTTAAAGATTTATTTACATATGTGTATGAGTGCCCTATTTGCAAGGATGTCTGCATGACAGAAGAGGTTATCTTAAGAGGGCATCAGATCATAGAGCCATCTCTCCAGCTTAATAAACATTATTTTAAAAACCAATTTGCTATATATAAAGTTATATATATCTTTAAATCTTTTTCTTGTGCAGATCAATGTTTAAACTCAGTGTCTTTATACTTGTAAACTAGAAAATGGTATTGTTCAGTCAGATGGAATATCAGAGTTCAATGGTTACGAATGCTGAAAGAGCTGCCTAATTAATTTGGTTTTGTCCTGAAAGTGGCACCAATCTGTAGTTGTATTTACAGAAGTGTCATTAAAAAATTACATAGAGGACAAACCAAAACCACCATATCAGAGTTTCAAACACTGGGAAATGGTAAGTGAAATCAAGTACTTCATATAAGTGAACTGATAATTTCCTTAGCTTATTTTGACGATATGAAATATTTCTTACAGGAAGTCTGGCTACCTTCACAATTACGATAAAAAGTCTCAGATACAATACCAGACAAAATAATACATTAGGGGCTGGAGAGCTGGGTTAGCAGTTAAGACTGCTTCTCTGGTCTTCAGAGCAATGGTTCTGAACCTTCCTAGTGCTGCAACCCTTTAATACAGTTCCTCATTGTGTGGTGATCCAAATTATAAAATTATCTCCTTGATACTTAATAACAATAATTTTACTTCTGTTATGAACATAATCTAAATATCTAATATATGACCCCAATGGGTCCTGACCCATAGATTGACAGCCACCGTTGCAGCAGCTCTGAGTTCAGTTCCCAGCACCCACATCAGGCACAGTTGCCAGGATCTCCAGCTACAAGATCCAGTGCCTTTGGATTCTAAGAACTGTCATAATATGCACAAACCCCACCCAGACACAGACATGTGAATAAAGATAAAATCTTAAAAAACAAAACTGTCTAGAATTTATAAACAATATATTAAATATCTTTAACATTAAACATAAGTATTTACAGATTTGAGGCTGTTGTATTTTACATTTTGGCCAATCAGTAATCTAGATGATAAACTAATGGACCAACCCTGAATTTAAACTAAAGTTTGTCTTTTGCTTTTATCACTTTAATCAGCCATTTCTGAATTGTAAAATATTAGATTTATTAATTGAGAGTTACCAATCTTTGAGTTATAAAGCAAATGCATTAAAATAGTGTTGACCATTAGCCAATATTTAAACATATTTGACCTGTTTAGTGTGAAGAATGAATGGAGCAAACAGCTGAATGGGAAATGAAGAAAATGGCCTTGAAAGTAATTTGTTGTAAACATTGGCAATAAAAATAAATCAAAGTTGTTTTGTTTAAAAACAAAAAGGCCATGTTTGTTGGTGCGCACCTTTAATCCCGGCACTTGAGAGGCAGAGGCAGGCAGATCTGTGTGTTTGAGGCCAACCATGCCAGCTTGGCAAGTTCCAGATCAGCCAGGGCTATATAGTGAGACCTTGTTTCAAGAACAAAACAAACACACAAACAGCCAGCCCAGATGAAACCAGCTAAGCTGAGTGTTCATTTCTACATTTTTAAAAAGTGGTAAGATGGTTCAGAAATGGGACTTTGCTGTTGGGGTTGTTAAAACCCAGGCTTACTCCCTCATGCCATGAAGGAAAAGCAGACTCTAGGTCAGCCCCACCCCAGCCCAGCCATGGGTCTGTGATTCCCGCAAGCTGCTGTAGGTAGCAGCAGCACTGGGTTTCCAGCCTGTGAACAGGCTCCTCACTGTGTTGTTGCCTGTGGATCTCATCATGGAATCTTTATGCTCAGCTCTGTATTTGCAAAGGAAGAAACTACAATTCTTTGTCTATAGAAGTCAAACACCAACTCAATAATGGAATCTCTCTGTGTTTAGCAGCCCATTGTATGTGGAAAAAAATGCGCTATGAAGCAGGTGGGACAGTTTTGATCCTCTTGGGAATTATTGGACTACTTTTGTTGCCACTCAGAACTAATACTGTAAACAGAGGATGACAACTAAGAACAGGCTTCTAGAAGCTTCGTAGTGTTTTAGAATTCTTAAGTCAAGGAAGGGTGTTCCTTGAGAACAAGAAAACTCGCATCTTCCCTTTAAAAGGAGGCCAGAGCCCCTCAAGGGCATAGGTTTGTTCATACTTTGCTTTCCCAGGTCTACGTGTGGCTTGATTGGTACTGTCTTTCTGGAACTTTGGAAGTTGCTTTGCATCGTGGGATGCATGTTCAGCTGGATCACAGTGTTCTTGCAATTAGCTTTCAGAAGCATCCTCCTAAGGGCAAGGTTGTGCTTGCAAACCTCTTAGTGTAGAGAGTTCAGAGACACAAGCAGTGGATACTCTGAAGGATGCAGGGTGTGCTTGAGGACTCAGTCAAGTTGATAATGCTGTCTGTTCATGTTTGCCATTATCTTTGAAGAAGACAGCTGCTTGTCCCCTGAGCCCACCATCAGAGCTCTGTGCTGCAGTGGAGGCGCCAGTCATTTTAGGGTTGTGTTTTCATTTACCTAAGCTCCCATCGTTCTCTGCTTCTTTTGTATCCCAAGGGCCTCATTCAAAGATAGTTGAAGTTCTGTAAAGCAAGCAGTTGGGAACTGAGGTAAGAATTTAGCTTTGGGTTAAGCACAAACCTGCTATGTTTGCATCAGATAGTTAGAGTGAATGCTCAGTGCAATGTTGGTTAATGTAGAACATTAGAAATGCTCAAACAATGGAGATATGTGCCTATGGTGGAAGACACTTTTTCTTTTCTCTTCTTTTACCCTGAGACCTCCTGGTTGATGAAAGGAGGAAGAGAGAGCTACTCATCACCTTGAGGGGAGGCTGTCACTTGAATTTTTCCAAAGCTTCAAATCCTGCTGCAGCCCTCTCCAGTTTGCTGGCCTGCCAGGGCAGTTTAAAGGTTGCAGACAAAGCAAGTGCTCCCCCTTGATCCATCTGGGTCCCTCCCTCTGTCATCCGTCATTGTCAATGGGAGATGTATGTGTAGCTGCACAAGGGCAATGTCTGACCTCAAGGGTATTGGCAATGTTCTTAGGGAAGGTATTGTTGTTCAGCCTCTTTGGAAGCACTGCTCTAGGCGGTCCTCAGCCCCTGGCTGGGCATGGCTACAGACTGCAGGGAGAGAGGGAATGTTCTGGTATTAAAACTACAGGAGCTATATTCTCTCTGCCTAGCATAAGCCTGTTCTACTTATCAGTGTACCCAGTTTCTTCTCTTTTTTATTTCTGTTATTTCAAGTACTTTGGGAGATTCTGAAAAAGAGGAGACAAGGACTTGGGATCTATTGGTTTTTATTCAGTGAACATCAACAAGTAAATAATGAAAGAAAGAAAAGCTGATAAGATGCAATAAATTCATAGTCAGGAAAAAAATGAAATAACACTCCTTTCAAATACAGGCAGGCGGTTGCCTGGGAGGAAAGAGTAAAGGACAGGACAGGAGGGCGGGTCCCCAGTGTTTGTAGTAAGAGAAGCTACTGGCTGCACCTGCCTGCCCAGGAACACAGGACATGCAGCCTGGAGGCTTAAGCATGCCCTCTGCTCTGGAGAAGATGGTGCTTGTGCAGGTATGGCCCACTACCCCAATGTCTGAACATAAATTTCTTTCTTGGCTCCCTCTCAGCATTTCCGAGGAATGAACTGATGGTAACAAAATATTAATAGGAGAGTATCTGAGTTTTGTGAATTCCTCTGCATGCAAATCTCTCCCTTTTCTATAAGTATTACAGTAATAGTTGTGGGGTTGGAATGATCCAACTATCATCCCAAAATCTTACTTAAGAGTAGCTCCCTTGTTAACAGGGCTGAGTGGGTTCAATGAGGAGTAGCTAGAATGTATCATGTACTGCCTGGGATGAGGGTTTCCATCTGGACACTGGGCCCCATACCTTCTCTTCCTGTACCATATGGGATAGATAGTCAGGAGTGATCACATGAGATGACATGAATGATGGCACTGAAGGGTTATTTATTTCCTTGAAGAAGAAGAGGTGCTTGCTGGCCGGGGGATCACCTTTACTCACATCCATATTATTGAGCTGCAGCTTGTGTTTTAACTCATTCAAAGATAAGTTCATCATTCAGCATCAAAGGTGTGGGGTACCAGAGACTCAGACCTTGAACACGGCGGTGTTCTTTTCTGGTTAAAATCTCATTTGGCCAGAAATCTGAGTATCCAGTCTTCTCCTTCCTGCCCCTAACATTCTGGTGCCTTCTCTCCACCCCCATCCGCCCATCTTTTTGGCTTACTGCAACCTGAGTGCTACTTTTTCTGGGAAAGCCTGATATTCTGAGTTCAGTTTTATAATTTAATGATAGAGAGTTTCCTTAGTAAACCAAATTTAGAATCCTAGAATGCTTATCTTATATCCAGACCTTGAACATAAAAGGCATTTTATACCCGCAATTGTTCATTTAATGAGCAATTGCGGAGTGCAGGCCGGTTAAGGGATTGAGCTATATGCACTATTATTGCAAGAAGTATTCCGAAATACCAGAAATAGGACGTAAGCTCTGATCAGGGAGACTGCGAGCACAATTACCTTCTTTTCAAATCCTTCTGTGACACTGCGGGAGGAAAAAGGACTTTGAAACTTGAAAGGAAAGAGCTTGCTTTCAACCTCAAAAGCTAGGAGGAAAGGGCTCTGAAATTTGCTCAGAATTCCCAATTCACCATTAGCCTGTTTCTTCCTTTAGCCTCAAGGCATTCTCCGCTTTTTGAAAAGATGTTAAGAAATTCAGTCACAATAGAGAGCCTAGTTTTGAACATGTTTCACTCGGTCCATTGAGGTCTGGGCTCCAGCCTTTGTGTGGGGTGAATTGAGCTGAGCGGCTAGCTGGTTGGAGAGAGGTGAATGAGGAGTCGCTATGCAGTCGCAAATTCTGGCAAAGAAAAAAAAAAAAGCTCACCCCTTCCTTTATTTTGTAATGTGCATTCCTGTACAATCCTGCCAGTGGCAATATGTGGAGTTCAGTCTGTCCCTAAGTCAATATGGAGTACTTGGTTTATAGCAACTCTTGTTAAGTTTGTCTTGTAATTGAAGCTGCTGTTGACCTTGCTTGGGGACCATTTGTAAAACCGTTTATTTAGCATAAACTGAAATAATAAACCCTCCTTCTCTGGGGCCGATTGTGATAGGGTGACATTAGTTTGATTTAATGATTACCCGCCTGACCCTTCTGCTGGAGAGGGAAGCTTGAATAGGGAGAGTTCACTTCCAAGCACTTGCAAAGAATACTAATGAGCTTGTTAAATTTAGCATGGCTCCAACCACTTTTAATTCCTCTAATGGGAGCCTTGCTGCCTGCAAGAGGGAGAGAGAGAGAAAGAGAGAGAGGCAAGAAAGGCCAAGAGATACTGAGACCGTTCCTAGAGGGCTGGCACCGCTAGAGAAGCTCACTAAGTTTATAGAAAGTAGATAGCCAGAGTCCAGGGACTGAGTTGTAAGTATCATCTGTTTGCTTACTTTACACCCCCACCCTCCACCCCACCCCACCCCAACCCGTGCAGCTTTTATAGCTGGGGGCAAAGGAAGAGTAATGGCATTCAAATGGGTTTTCAACAACAGGGCAAAATGGGTGTTAATGGAGGGAAGAGCTAGCAGGTGTTCTTTGAGCTCCTAAGGAGCCAATTTTGCAGTGAATGGAGGTGTCCTTCTTAATGATGCCCAGTGGAGTTTTGTTTTTGCATGGAGAGCTTTGTGTGAAACAAGGCTTACATACTAGGTGAAAAGGACCTTGTCTCCCTTGTTCCCGGAGTTTGTGATCAAGTGTGCAGGGGTGTGTGTCTGAGTCTTCTTTCATAGAGCTAGGGTACTTCATGATAGCTGCCCTTACACAGCGTTTGCAGCCAGGCTGTGTTTGCTCTTTCTGAGTCTCCGACGTTCCATTCTGACTCCCTGTTGGTTGATTTTGCAGGAGTTTGGAAAATCTGGGGCAGTTTCTAAGGCAGGGTGCTTTAGGGAGCTCTGTCTTTGGGTGTGGATTCATCCAGGTCTACCTAAACACAGATGACAGAAAGAAGGGGTTACCCGTGGGATTGTGGTGACAGCACTTGAAGTAATTGTTCCCTTACACTTCTGAGAAAATTGCATGTTTCAGCTTGACCCCCAAGCTTGCAGCTTTTCAGCAGGGAAGCTCAAACAGTTGCTTGTGTTTGGCTGTTAAAACCCATTGGCAGATGCTCTTGGAGCCCTGGGCTGTTTGCTTACGTTCTTGCTTCTGACTTCTGCTTGTTGCCATGGTGGACAGTATGTTTCTGTCAATAATTTGGCCTAGTGTAGCCTGTCTGCACTGACTCTCAAACTTTATTGAACAGCTCGCCTCAGCTGAACGAGATGAGACAGCTTTCGTCTTTTGGCATGCAGAAGTGGTTGCTAAATTTATAAGAGTAGGCAGGGATAATGCCTGGGAGTGGCGCTTTCCTTGTGTACACAGAACTCTCAAGTCTCAGCTGTTTGTATTTGGGAGCGTGTGCATTGTCTAGTTTACATCTGAATGCCCATCCAAAGCGACTCTACACGGGGAGGTAAATTCAGGAAGTGTGTGTCTTCTGGCATTTGGGGGCAGAGGGTTGTTGAGTAAAAAGGTCACAGTGCCAAATGTGTAATAAAATTAAGGTTTCCTGATGAAAGTTTCTGTATTAAAAACATTCTTGCCTGCATTTAACTTTATGAAGTTAGAAATGCCTTCTTTTTTTTTTTTTTTTCCTGTATTAACTATTTGAGCTTGTATGGTCTTTTCACACATGTTGGGATAATTCTCATTAGCAAACTCACCGACCACTATGTTAAGAGGCAACTCCAGTTTTTCCTGCCTTTCTACTTTCTCCCTGGAGACTGAAGGAACCTGACAGGGCTAAGACCATACTAAGTATCCAGTTGTTAGTGAAGTTGTATTCACCTGCTCATTGTTGGAGGACACACCACCACAGAACCAGAGTTGGTTGTAGGGATGCAATTTTAAGGTAAAAAATACTTTCCTCTGGGAGGGTGAACCCATTTTAAATCTGGGATAGATTAGTAAGACTTGCTTACTCATTTTCCCCAGAGAATGCTAATCAGGTGTCATAGCCCTTCTGTGGAAGGATTTTCTGTTCTATAGAATGTACCCCTCACCACTCTAAGTTAACTTCAGTCTGAAATTTTAAATTAAGGATTTGCAGAGCACAAATGAGTGGAAACTATGACTTGGTATTTGAAGACTAGAGACTTTTTTTTTAAATAAAACTGTTAGTTTCAGTGTTTTTGATGCCCATCTGTTTTATTTATTTGTTTGTTTGTTTATTTATTTATTTATTTATTAAAAACTCTGAAGTCCTTTCTGTAGCCTGCAACCACACTGCTAATGAGGTTCTGGGGCAGACCTGTGCCTGTGTTTATGAACAGGGAGAAGAAAAATGAAGGCTCTTATTTGTTTATTTTTGGTAGTTTGTCTTAAAATTACCAGCAGCAATAATTTGAATTACTTTTGCCAAGATCAATGTGAAAATTTGGGATTATTTCAATTGTTGTGGGGTTTAGTTCTTATTTGATAGATTAAACTTGTGATTTACCCTTTAATTATGAGGTATCAGGTGAGAATCTGCACAAAACAATACAAAAATAATATTTCACAGTTGCTTTGTGGTGGTCAGCAGATTTATTGTAGAGACTCCAGGATACCTCATCATGTTTTGCAAGGCATTTGGTGTAAAATAATTAACCTGAAACTCTAAAGTTGGTGTTGACATTAGGTAAAATAGTGGTTGTAATCTCAGTTTCTAATATATAGTGTGCATAGGTCTGCTTTTCTCCAAAGCAATCTAAGAGCTATGAGAGTGTTAGAAGTTAGCAGTAATCCTGGTTTGGTGACACTTAGGTAATTACATCTTATAGATTACTTTGAAGAGAAGTTTACATACTGAGATGTGTTCAGTCTGTCTGAGATACTCAACAGTGATTATACCCACACAGTTATTTTTTAAGGATAAAGAATATGAAAGTTCTTGAGGTAGATATGTAGGCAGGGCCGGCACAGCTCTTTTTTTCTGTGAGCTTTTTCTGCCAGAGCAGCAAGTGCTGGTTAGATGCAGTTTGTTTGGGGTGCATAGCTGACTGTATGTGACCGGAACAGGCAAATGAATCAATCCATCTGCTGTGAGTTCAGATAGCCAGTTTGGTTGAAGTTTATGCCTGAGTTCTAGCAAAGGTCATCCAGTCCCATTCACGGAGACCAGTGGTGTAGAGATGGAAGTTCTTATAGATTAAAATGAACTCAAGTATTAGGGATCTGGAAAGAAACTGTGTGGGATTTCATCCTTCTGTTTCTTAGGTGTTTGAGTCCCATCTGAGCACGACAGGGAGCAACATCCCCAGACCTTTCTTCCTTACCTACACAGCCAAGTTACACCTGGACCTTCAGTGTCAACGAGCTTTCCTCTTGGTGTCCCATTTCGGTGTATGGGGCAGACACATGAAGTATATTTTAGGAGGCGCTACACTATTCTTGATTGACACCTTTGGCCCTGGTCACTAGGGGGTTCTCAGTTTCATTTCTGGCCTTGTTAAATCTCTTGGTGGGTTACAAATTTGATTCAGGGGGAGAAAAAAAACCAACCCAAAACCCGTAACATTCCTTGGCCTGCTTTCCAATATGCCATCTTCTGAGAAACAAAGACCCAGCATGTCTAGAGCCACCCAGAGCCCCACTGGGCAGCTAGACTTCTCAGGACTCAGAAAATCTTGTTTCTTTAGACAGGCAGACAAAAACTAGGTATCCACATGATCTGAGGTTTGCAAAACTTTCAGCCTCGGTGGGGCATGCAAGGTATTGGTGTGTTTTGCAGAGAATCTCTACTGCATTGTCTGCCCCATGCTACTTTGTACCTCAGGCTTACTCCTGCTTTACCTTCCATATGTAATGTTAGCTACCATTCATAGACAACATTGGTTTGCAAGTATCCCACCACAGGTATGTAATTTACAGAGTAGTCATGAAGGACAAAAGAGGCTTCTTTCCAACAGAGAGACAGGAAGAACTATATTGATGACTTTTTTATTGCTCCTTAAAGAAGATTCTAAAGTCTTTCATTTTCCTTCTTTCTATAGAGGATGAAAGTCCTGGACAGATCTATCACCGAGAGAGAAGAAACGCAATCACTATGCAGCCTCAGAGTGTGCAGGGTCTCAGCAAAATCAGTGAGGAGCCCTCAACATCTAGTGATGAGAGGGCCTCGTTGATCAAGAAAGAGATCCATGGATCTCTGCCACATCTGGCAGAGCCCTCTCTCCCTTATCGTGGGACCGTGTTTGCCATGGATCCCCGGAATGGTTACATGGAGCCTCACTACCGTAAGTACTTCCTGCCAATTACCACTTTTTCTGAGAGACATGGGATGAGAGGTGTGTGTGTGTATGTGTGTGTGTGTGCATGCACGTGTGCACGTGCACATGAACGTAATCTATACATTTTTGACTCTACATTTATAAAAAGTAAGTTTAATTTTGTGGGTTTTTTCCTACTTTTGATTCTCATCCATTCCTCTTAAAGAGTGACAGTTTCTTGTATTCTGAGCAGCTTTAGGTTTTTCAGGGTATGGGGGTTCAGGGGGATGATTTTTATTACGAATCCACATAGATATTTACTGGAGTTTGAACCCAGTATGCTTTATCTGTGCAGGGACTGCTGTTTGAGAAAAATGAGTTGAGGAGTGGAAACTATTAAAGTGGGCTACATTAAACTCTTTGATGACAGTTCTTGTTTTAAATAATTTTTTTGGTGTAATAGCTTTGAGTATTCTCATGTTTAATGCTTTGTTGAAACAAACCAATTTTAAGAATTCAGTGCTAAATGTGCCACTATGGAAGTCTTTACTGTGAGCCCGACTCTCCTTAGGAGCCTGCCAGAGACACTGGAAGTTGCCTTTCTAGTCCTAACTGAATTAAAGAAATTAAACAGGCCTCTTAGAGTATAAGTATACAACAGTTCTTTTCAAAGGCAGCCTATAAGGTAAATACATGAGGGCTGAGTTACCTCAGGCCTGTTTCTGGTTTAAGAATATAATTTGCCTTTGGAGTAATGAAAGTCATGTTGAGGTGACAAAGCTGGAAGCTCCTGATTACAGATTTATCACCTTGCCATTTAACCTTCCTGCCTCCAGTTCCAGATGAGCCATTGAGCTCCAGAGAGGGAGACTGGTTTGTGTTTCCCTTTTCCCACATCATTCAGAAATTTTAGTGTTTTAAGGCAAAAGGTCATTAACCAGATGACTGATTAGTGAGGACAGCTGATTAGAGCATGTTATTTTGCTCAAGAAAGTGCCCAGGATAAAAGCTAATTTCATCCCTTCATTAGTTGGCTGGAAGCAAGGGGAAGGCTCACTCATCAGATCAAAGCGTCTTGCAGCAACCTTAAGTCCCAGCAACTGCTTCTCCCACCAGAATATATTGTTGGAAAATATGGGTATGCAATAATTTTTAAGTAGAAAGGACATTTTTTTGTTAGAAGCATGAGAATATGGTTGTTTGGATTTTTTCTGGGGCGGGGGGATGGTCAGCTTTTAAAAAGTTAATTGCTTTTCTTGAAAAAAAAAAAATTCCCATTGGTCACATTATTGAAAAGGTGTCTGTGGAAGCAGAAACAAAGACGGAGGGGTTTGGACAACTATTTTTCCTTCCTCCTTTCCGGCTTACTTCATTTTGTTTTTTCTTGGCTTTTAGGAATGAAGATTTAAAATAGTGTTGGTAGTATGTTTTTCTCTGGTCACATTCTGAAGTCTCTAGTTGTGTTTTTATTTGTGATCTCTTTTGAATGTCATTCATGGAGAAATAGCAGGGATTCTTATACAGTCCCCACCTGAGTTTCTGTATCCTCATGCTAAGCACACTCACTGTGTTGTTTAAACCTGCTCACAAGCTCCTCGCAGTGTTTTGTATTTCTGTGTGAACACAAGCCTTTTCCCATCACAGTGATGTTTTGTTTTTTTTCCAGATGCCCACTAATTAGTGAGGTGTTTAATTAGTCCAGACAGCTGATGAGCACTTCTTTCTATTGGCCAATGGTAGTGGAACCGTTAACTTTCTATCCAGTTTGCAGCTTGTTCTTGCTTCCTTTGTTTTAATGGTTTCCCACCCAGGCATTTCTCCATCCTTTGAGGGACTGGCTTTCCCTTCACTGAGACCCCTGTCCTCACCCAGTGGTCTGTGTGACCCATTTTCTGACTCGCCAAATTAATGTTAACTAACACTGCCTGGAGATCGCGTATTATGGTTTAGACTCGTTTGTCGCTCTTGTAGTTTGAGGATATAGTACTTGTAAGTTGATGGTTCTTGTCATTTTCCTACTGGACTATACAAGTGAATGTTGAAGTAAACTTCCAGTCTGTGATCTTGATCTGTAGCCCCTTGACAAGTCAATGTTGGACACCCCCAAATCTTTTCCCTAACTTGGGAACATTATGTAGATAGCTATGTGCAGACAGTCTAGAAACTGAACAGATTTGGGTTCCGATTGCAGTGCTTCTCTTCCTAGCCCTGTGACCTTGACCCAGTGTGTTGATTCCCAAGAATCATTTCCTTGCTGTCAGCTATGTACAGTGATGTGATGTTCCGTGTCTAGGGCTTCTTCTGCAGTTGAAGCAATGACAGGAAGTCTCAGTGAACCCTGGTGCATGCTCAGTGCCTCAGATTATGAAGCCCGTCTGCTCTTCTTCTGTCTGTGCGTCTCTTTATTTCTTCTCTTCCTCCACCACCACCATCACATCGCTCCTGAAGCCATGCCATTTCTGAGACAGTGCATTTGTTTTGTTTATTTGACAGACCCCGACACCTCTGTATATAGACACAGATTAGAAAATGAGTGGGCTCTAAGCGGGGGCAAAGAAGGGGTGGGGAAGCAAGAACCATGCCTGTGACTTCTCTAAAGGCAGTCTTTCCCGTGGAACCCTAGTTTACTCTGGCTTTTCTCTGCTTTGTAAGTAAAGACACTGAAAAGTTTTTAGGTTTGTTCTAGAGGTTATAACATTCTAAATTTATGTAGCAAGTAAAAATATAGCAAAAAGGTACAGTATTATTTCTTGACACAAAATAATTAAAAAGATTCTAAACCAAGCTTATACCAGATAGGGTATGACTTTATTTTTCTAGAACCCTGTTTGGTTATTTAATCTTCTAGTTATACCAAGTGTGTGTGTTTTTTTTTTTTTTTTTTTGCATGTTTATGATCAAATCTGAATACCTCACATGGACTTAATTATCCAGGCAATGCTAATGACTAATGTGAGTTAAAGGTAATAAATGTCCTAAGAATTTAAAAAATGTATTTGAAGGAGGCATAAAATTGTATCCCATTTCTGTTTCTTGTGGATAAAGCTGTCTCCTGCAGTGCTGGCCAAGCCCGAGTGCATTGTGGACCTTTATAACTTGGTTTTCAGTAACCTCTCTCTAGGCCATTCAGGCTTCTCTCCTGTGTTTGCCAGCTCTTTGAGACAGTTGATAGAAAAGTCTCCATGAGTCCAATGTGGCTGGCTATGAACAGTCAGTAATTCCTTCGATTCTCCGTGGTTGGAAAACATAGAATTTTCAAAATGCCTAATCTGTGCTTCTATATATACTAATTTTGTATTTCTAAAGTGTGGGTAGGTTTCCTGTAAGACCAGAAAAGGGAAAGGGGAAAAAAAAACCCAAAAACATCTTTTTCCCTTCTGAAGGACATATGTAACATTTTTATTGCATAAGATTTTATTATAATGGATATGCAGTGCTGCATCTTCACAAACTGTAGTTAGGCAGAATTCAAAGTATTTTAGGGTTTGTGGGTTTGACTTTAAAAATATGAAAAGAAAAGAAAGCCCAGGGAGAGCGGGCACTTCAAACATTCTCAACATGTGTTTGGAATAAAATCCACACTGTGGGGTGGGGTGGGGTGTTCTCTCATGAAGGTAGCTGTAGATGGGCTGTATATCAGGGCAAGAGAATAAGTATGCAAGTTGCATGGCTCAGACATGATGTGGTGCTGACAGCCTCTTGGCCACAGCATCACTCACATGTTATAATTTGGGATACCTTGGAGGGGGGCTACATTTAGGGATCCTATCTGCTTATACTAGAGTCAGGCTAAGAGACTCCATCTCTTGCCCAAAGATTGCTGAGCAAAGTTTCTCTCCCCCTGCTCCATCTGTAGCCAGATATTTCAAACCACCCTCACCCGCTGCTTTCATTTATTGCCTTACATTTATGGTTTTATAAACCTGGAAAGGCAGGTGACATAATAGTTCAAGCATTCCTTCTACTCTGACTGACACTTAACTTTCATTCTCGTCCTTTTTACAGAAAACATATGTTTCACTGTCTTCCCTCTTATTTAGAAGGCTGTAGTTTTGTAGTTGTCCCTGTAGGGTTCTGTGTGTGAAGTTGGTTGGAGTCACTGAGCATGTCATAGCAGAAAGATTTCTTCTCTTTCAGAAGTTCAAATCTCCTTCATAGTTTTAGAGTTGTGCACAGACTGCTTTTTTTCCCCTGCATCTCCCCCACTCCCAAGTAGCACTTCTTCATGGAAAATATGATGCATTCTTGCATGCAAATGCTTTGATTGAAAACACACCACTGGTATTCTCCCTTATGTTACCCGGCTCAAATGACAGAACTATTAGTTGCTAATTAGCAAAACCTGAGGAATTAGCTTAAAGAAAAGAAATGGAATTTTTAATTGGCTTGCATTTATTTTCTGTAGAAAGCTATTGTGCTGAGCCCACTTGTAGTCTTGTGTGCTTAAAAAAAGAATTAAAAAAGCACATGCAAAGTGTTGTTTTTTTTTTTCCCTTACCTGTCTATCTTTGTGTTAGCTGACTTTCCATAGCCTTCGAAATACATCTTGTGACTGAGGGGGAGAGGATTCGAATTTTACATATTTAATAGGTGCACCTGCTCACATTTCTTCTACTTTGCAGTTGTCATCTTGAGACTGTAGAGATAAAAATGCCTACAAGGCATGAATGAACAGTTTGGTGTTGACCGAACTGCAAAGGTAGTGACAGTTCCCTGAGCACATAGTTCCAACTTCATCTGGATTGTCTTTTCCTCTTTGGAGAACTGCTGATGAGCCAAGCAGGATGTTTTCTTTCCCTACTGAATGTTAGATTATTTAAGTAGAGGCACTGATGCTGGGTTGTTCTGGGGGGTGGGGTGGGGGTTATGCTGACTATCTTGCTTCCTAGCTGTGTGGGGAGGGGAGGAGTGATGCTGGCAGAAAGAGTTCCCGTACCTTGCATGTTTGTTATTTATGAGCTCACTGCTTTTCTTATCTGTTTTCAAAAGTTCAACATAACATTGGTGCTTGCTTGCAGGGACCCAGGATAGAAACAATGAGCCATTGCTATAGAGTCTTACAGCTACATTCATAGCTACCTTACAAGGTAACTAAAACATTATGAAAATTGGGATAAGTCTAGCATTCTGGCTTTGCACTTTTCCTAAGGAAGGTTAAGAGATGGTGAATGAGAGGAGGACCAGGTAACTAAGAAAGGAACTGTAGCATTTGGAAAAAAGGCTGATTAGCTCTAGTTATAGATTTTGAGAAGACACTTATTAGAAAGCTGCATGAATGAGAAAAAGAAAGAAAAGGAAACCATGTTTTCTTGAAAATCACTTAGCAGGTGTCAAGATGGCCAAACCTTCCCATACCTCCAGGTAACATCCCCTCACATCAATAAGAACTGGCTCCCTTTGGACCTTGGCTCTGATGCTCAATGCCTTCTGGTTCTACTCATGTGGTTTATTCACCTAGACCAGTTAGATATGATTCCATCAAGTACCGTGTGCCAAGATGCCTTCCTATCCTGGACACTGAAGAGCCACGAGAGTCTTATATTTAAACACATTGTTATTGCTTTTCCTTTGGTTGTCATTGTCCTGAAGTCACATCTCTTTTGGAACAATGTGACCAGGCTGTATTTGGCTTTTATGTTCATCAGATTTCCCTGGGAAGTTTGGGGAGAAGGCCTCTATTCTACCATAGCAGGGAGTATGGTTAGGAACTGTTAAGTTGCTTGACCTTGGCTGTGTTGGAGATCAAAGGCCTATAGCCTACCCAACAGAGGTTACTGTGTGTAAATTAGGAGAGATGTAGTTCCATCTATTGTTATCTTAGGGTTAGTCATTATGTGCCATACAGCTCCCTCTAAGAGCTATAAAGTTGCTGGGATTCCCATGAAAGATGAATTGTAGCCCTTTGGAATAAGTTGACAGGTTAGACACAGGCGGAATATGAAAGCTTTTTTAATACTGTGCGACTAGCACAGGAGAGCCGCCTGTCTGAGTTGACGTGACACTCATGCAAGATGGGACTGCTGGGTATTTTTTCTGAAGCCGAGGGAAGCGTAGTGCTGCTTGCCCTTTTCTTCAATAACCACAGTGATTCACGATTTTGGTAATAATGTCCCTAGTGATCCTTGTCCAGTGTGTGTGAAGCCCATGTTAATGAGACCTCCCGTCACTGCTCAGCTCAGGAGTAAGAATACTGTTTTCTAAAATTGTCACGTGAGTTTTACACCCTTCATAATTTGGCACCAACCCAAGTGGCACTATCCTAGGGTCCTTTCCCTCCAGTCCTTGTGTTTTGCTCCCTTCTTTCTGACCTTCGAGTGAAGCATGAAAACTGTTGTGACTCTTGCCCCTTTCCAGCTTCTAACCGCTTCCTCTGCCGCTTCTAATGGAGGCAACATTATCCTTGGCCCTCCTCCTTTTTCTTGTATAATTAAAGAATGTTACCTTTGATGTCTCTTGAAAGCCGTGTCTCCCATCCTGCTTTGGCTTTCTTGATCTTGCATCTATAAATCTGTGCTGTGTCCTCACACTTCTCCATGAAAGGTTCTAAATTTTCTCTCTTCTGCCTTTTCATAGTATGGACTAATACAGAGTAACCAGTTTGGTCTTTTATTGGAGCCCTGGTGCCCTGGTATCAATCCTCAGCCCAGAAGGCTTTCTGAAGGAGGTAAAAGTCATGTGATACTAAGGCAAAGACAGGGAGCAAAGACAAATCTAGGTCAAGGGAAATTCTCATTGGCCAGGAGGCCACAGAATGCCTGATATCCAGGTGGAACTAAAGAAACCTTGGTGGGCAGAGGGTGGATTCACCATGGGAGAGACAAGGATAGAGAGATGTTGACACACCAGTGTCTTGAGGAGCTGTGTGCTCAGCATCAAATCCAGGATGATCCCAAAGACTTGGTGCATGGCTTTTGTGAATTAACAAACCTCTGGGTAACTCTGATACTGCAAATGGGAAGTTTCTCTGCCTCAGAGACTTGCATTTGCCCGCTTTGAGGATTTGCCTAGTCCCCCAATCTCACAGTTTACCTTCTGGGACTTGCCTGGCTGGCTGCTTACCCCCACTTTTGGCAGCATTTTATATTTTCATATGAAAACAACATAATGACATTTTCCCTTGTTCTCCAATTGTTGCTCTTGTATGTACTAGGTGACTCCCCGCCCAATCACCGTATCTTGAACCCAAATTACAAGCTCCAAACATGGGAAATCATGGGCTTACTTTTCTAAAGAACTAAGTATTCTGTGTGAAGACAGTTTTTTTTTTTTTTTTTTTTTTTTCAAAATCTCATTTTCACGACAAGAATACTCAAACCATTGCGTTGGTTTTATTGGGAAGCTTCTGAATCAGCATAGGACAGTCAAGCCAGAAAATCTGTAGGGAGGCCCTTTGTTCAGCTGGAGATGGCGCCAGCAGTCGCAGAGAGATGAAGCTGGGGACCCTGTAGCCAAAATGTCAGCTAAGAGAAGAACAAAGACTCACATTAGTGGAATGAGCTTTCAATCCTCCTCACCTAAAATAATCTGATGGGAGATGCTGGAACCCTGGAGGAGGAGACACTGGCGTCCCCGTGGGGGTCTTGGTTCTAATCAGCAGACATTGTACTGGTCAGTGGGAGCCCACTCTAGGGAGCCCTTGTCCACTGGGGGGACCCAAATCTACATGCTGATTGTACTCTGACTAGAGGGTGGAATTGAAGGAGGAGCCTGTTTCCTAGGAAATATAAAGAGAAGCAGAGAAGTGTACATAGGGGTGCTGAGAAACAAACAGCCCCTCTTCTTTTGACTTGCCTTCTTGGGCTAATTCTACTCTCAAATTGGGCAGGATTTCAAGCTCCTCTCCTTGGTTTTCTTCCTCCCCTTTGTAAGGAATGCTCTCCCCCATCCCCCACCCCACTCCCATCCTCTAGTTCTCAGGGCCTAGAAGGGAATTGCATAATATGGTGGTTTTCCTGTGGCCTTATTTCCTACCAGAAGGACTGTGATCCCTTCTAGCTCTGACTCTCTTTTATCCCTCCCCACTACTAAAATTCCTTCAGCCACAAAGGCTTCTTTCCAGGCCCCTGTGTATCTGAACTTCCTTTGGTCTCTAGGCCTTTGCAAATGCTCCTTTCTCTCTAGGCTACTCTTCTAACATCTTTGCCACAAGACTGTTGTAATGTCATCTCCTCCAGGAGACCTTCTGGACTATGTGGATTGACCATTTCAGCCCTATATGCAGCTTACTTCTCTAATATGGACCCCCCCCCCAACACACAAAGACATCTAGGGGATAAATTTTTATATTGCCCCCTTTGTCATTGATATTTTGACAGTATTCTGTATCTGTAAATTGCTGTAATTGATGACCTAGAGACATAGTGAGCAGTTGTAAGCACCTTTCTAGTATACCTTTCCTGGACCCAGTCCCCCTAGTTGACTACACTTATATGACCTGTGCAAGCACACAGCACCTGATATTTTTCCTCTCAAAAACTAATTTTTTTGAGTCTGCTGTGACTGAGACACTGTCCTGGATGGCCAGAGTTTACTAAATCATGTCCTAGCTCTCAAAGCTGCTGTGAGGAGACATATACCAAATACCAGAGACCTCAAGAAGGAAGAACAGATGGTCCCCTGTGGATGGTACGACTGGAGATGTGCTGCTGCTGCTGCTGTTATTGCTGCTGCAGCTGCTGCAGCTGCTGTTGCTGCTGCTGCTGCTGCTGCTGCAAGTGTGTGTCTGTGTGTTGAGGGGTGGGGTGGGGGACCTTTCTCAGGAACCAGAAGCCAAAAAGTTGGACTGGTAGGCTGAGAAGGGGCAAGTGTGGTCCTGGCCATGGAGTGAGGTGGTCTGGGGAGACAAGCAGGAGGTTCAGTTGATTTGAGTTTTCTTTTAGATCTGTCGCTGTGCCAGGAGGGGTAGAATGTAGAAGAGTGGGTGCATAGCAGGCTGATGTAGCCACCCATCTAGGAGGCTCCCTTCTCAGACACTGTGGCCCAGATGTGGAGCTCCCTCCCCGAAAAACATTTTATAATATAGCCTCGACCCTTGAACTTCTAAATTCATGTAATTTCATGAGATATTGTCAAGACTTCTCCTTTGATAGATGAAGATATCAAAGCCCATGTGAGCTGAAAAAGTTGCCTGTTTTATAGATTGAAAAAAGGCTAAACTGAGATTTGAACCCAGTTTTATTTATAATCTGAGATTCTTCACTTGTGGTTAATAACTGACAGTTTCTAAGGACAGTCCAAACTTATGCAAGGACCAGGTCTGATGGGCAGTGTGTCAGACTGACTAACTAGAGGAGACTCAGAAGCTTTATCTGTCTTGAGGCCCTAGTATAGAGTAGCGACAGTGGCTGTATTGTAGATTTGGGGTGCAGGTGTTTTGGGGGTGTTGTTTGGGTGCAACACAAGGATGGGGAAGCTTGTGGCTCTTTTTGTTATTGGCCCCATCCTCACGTTTGGGTGGCTGGTTCTGGCCATTCCTTCCCCTCCACCAACACACAAATATTTTAATTTACATTTGTGTTTGTGTGTGTGTGTATGTGTGTGTGTTCACGCATGCAAATATGGTAGCTGTGGAATTCAGAGAAGTAATCCAGTGAATCTAGAGAAGATTCCCTGGACTGAAGTTACAGGGAATGGCGTGGACATCAAACTCAAGTCCTCTGCAGGAGGAGAATGAGTTCTTCGCAGCTGAGTCATCTCTTCATCTCTAAGTTTGGTCATTTTTACCTTTGTGTTCAAGTGGGTCTGATGTGGGTGATCATGAAGAATTTCTAGTTAATTAATGCTTTCTCAAAGAAAGTGAAGTTATATATAACTTAATTATAGGCAGGCTTTGGGTTATCTCTGTGCTCCATTTAGGGGAAACAGCAGCAATCACAGCAGGTGCCTGTGTGGAATACTTACTTGGCCAGTTGGTGTTCTGAGGACCTCACTACACAGCTTGTTTGTTTGTTTGTTTGTATAGAAACACATTTCACCTTGAAGAAATTGAGAGTCAGCTAGATCATGTGTGCACTTGAAGCTGAGCTTTAGGCCTGGGGTTTAGGGTGACCGGGGGTGGGGGAGGTCCTGGGTGGATGGCTTTGCTACTTTGTCTCTCCAATTGTGCTCTTTTACTCTGATCTCTCTTGATGGTACAGTAGGAGCACTTGGAACACAGGACCTCACTTTGGACTAAAGATCTCTTATTATTTGAACTCCAGTCCTAAAGAGCAGTAACTATGTACTAGGAACTTTGCTATATCAACAAATGGCACAGTAACTGGCACTCTTCATACCATTTCTGTACAGAGAGCCACTAGTAACACAAAGGTTACTGAGTGATGCTCAATCTGTCTTTCTCAATGGCTTTTCATAGGGCAGCAACCTCTCCCTGCATCTGCATGGAAGGAAGTGTAAGGAACAGTGTACCAATTTTAGCTAAATACTTGGGGTTTTTATTTGGAGGGGTGAAGAGTGGGAGCCACCTAAATGTCTAGTGGTCTCAGTAAGATGGACAGGACACTTAATTGTTTCTTGACTTTGGCGTCTCAGATAAATGGTTGAGGGACCAGAGGGATGGTTTATAAGAAAAGATGTAAAAGACAGTGTGGGTGACAAAGCTTGTATAGGCTGAAGGCAAACATGGCAACTCCCAGCCAGTCACTGGAGAAAGATACCAGGTGGAAAAATCTGTGGCGCCAACTGAGGAAGCCTCTGGCATTTTCTGCTTATTCAGGGACCTGCAGTTAGGGATGATGTTTGCATTAAAGGCATCCGTGAGCCGTTAGTCCCCATCTGTCTAAAGTTGCATTCCAGGAGACTTACTGAGCTAGATCTGGGTCGGTGTAATCCAGATACATGTCATAACAATGCTCCTTCTGTGTCTGGAAAGTAAGAAAAGTGAACGTCGAGACTTTTCGGAGTGACTGTGATCCCCGGAGAAACCTTTAGCTAAAGAAGTCTAAAAATTATGGAAAAATGATTACAAACCTTTTAGAGAAGGCAGAGGGATGCCTTAGATATTTTTCTGCCTTCCTCTCCCCATTAATTGATCTGTACATACGGTAAAATAAAAGTATGGCTCCAGTTCTTGGTTTCATATTTGAGGGAGAGAAAGTATGAAACAACACACGAAAACAATGAAGTCACATATCAACAGGTTTGAACTGGCGAGATGAAAGGCTCAGGTCTGATGAGGGTGATTTCTGATTCCAAGGGGGATTTTTACAACAGTGCTTTGGCTCCATGGCAAAATTAAATCCAGTATGAAATTTCTCCTAATTAACATTTCCCTACTTCCCTCCAAACATCAAATTTATGGACTCTAAGAAATTCACGTAGCACACATGCCAGGGCCCGCTTTCTTTCTGCTTGATCTGTTCCAGCTGTTATTAGCTTTCGTGTCTGACTATCATTAATTTATGAGGAGTTCTGAATGCAATCTGAAACGTTCCCCCTGAATTTTAGACATTTGAGGGCTGACTTTGTGTGAGTTCATCTTGATCCTTGCTAGTATTTCAGCGTACTGGTTCCTTGCTCCGAAGTAACCCTTCAGGGCCTTCCTATGGTGGCATGAACAGTGTGTGGCTATTCTTTATCACTGCTAATACCTTCTGTCCCTTACCTGATTAATCAAATCTCTACATCCTTTGGATGCCTGGTTGGCTCATAGTACATCCCCCTAAAATCCAATAAGGACAGAAGTGATTAGTTTTCATTTTCTTTCTTTTATTTTTCCTCTTCCTACCTTCTGATTACCATAGTGTAATTTTATTTCTTGTTTTTTTTCTTCACCAAAGCTGTTAAGAATGTATTTTTTTCTATACCTTTGGATGTCTTGTAGTGGTATCAGATTGTTAGGCACATGGCATTCAGGTTTAGGTCACTAATACTAGGCTTTTGTATGCTTGGCTACTTGAAATTACTGTTTCATATGGGCAGTACTGTGTTCTTATTAAGCCTAGAGACATAGTGGTCAGACTAATGGGTTTGGAGTTGCCCAGTTAAGATAGAGGTAAGAGGTCCCTCTTCATGTTGCCTAGGCCCTTTCTCTGTGAAGGGGGAACCTCAGGTTAAGAAAATCGCTCCATAAGCTCCAGAAGATCAAGCTCTAGGCAAACCTGTAAGGCATTTTTCTTGTTAGTGATTCATGTGGGAAGGTCCAGCTCATTGTGTACTGTACAATCCCTGGGCTGATGGTCTTGGGTGCCATAAGAAAGCAGGCTGAGCAAGCCTGGAGGAGCAAGTAAGCCACCTTCTTCCGTAGCCTCTGCATCAGTTTCTGTCCCTGGTTCCTGCCTTGAGTTGCTGATCTGCTTTCCCTTAGTAATAGACTGTCAAATGAAAGTATAAGATGAAGCAAACCATTTCCTCCCCAAGTTGTTGTGGTTTGGTTTGGTTTGGTTTTGTTGTTGTTGTTTTTTTTTTTTTTTTTTTTGTCATGGTGTTTCATTATAGTAATGGAAACTTAACTAAGACAACTTTCCATAGAAAAAGTCTTTAGGAACCTCACATTTCCTTCTTGGAATTCTTCTCTAGTAGAATATTCAGTGCTTATTGTTTTCTTCTGATGCTTTTCTTTTGGTAACAGTGCAGCCTTGCTTTTTTTGAAGCCAGGCTTTTGCTATTAATCTGCAGGTTTTCTTGAGCGGCCGTTGTGTAATGAACGACTAAGCGTGTGTGACTCCAAGTCAGTGGTTCTTAGCCTTCAGAATGCTCTCACCCTTAAATACAGTTCCTCACTTTGTGGTGACCCCAACCATAAAGTTATTTTTGTTTCTACTTCATAGTTATAATTTCGCTACTGCTGTGGATTGTAATGTAAATATCTCATATGCAAGATGGTCTTAGGAGACCCCCATGGAAGGGTCATTTGATCCCAAAAGGTTGTCATGATCCATAGGTTGAGAACCACTGCCCTAAGGCGTACACTCTTTTGCTGTTTTGTGTTTAGTCTTAAGATTCCAGTTCCAAGGTCCATTGCTTAGAGCTGGGTGATAAAGTGGTGACTGGCCTTTGTTCTCAGTTGTCCTGCAGAGTGAAAATGTGGGGTCGGTAAAGCCAGCTTCACTGTTCCTGACCCTAGAGTGGAGGTGACTTGGTGTGCTTATGTGTGAGGCCGCATCCAGATTGAGAAGCACCGTGCTTGGATTGTTCCACTGAGTTTTGAGGTTAATGAACTTGGCAGTAGAGCTGGTGGCTGTCTTCTGGGTACGCCATGTCCTTTCTTATGAGCGAACTGTATTGAGAACCAAGGGAGTATCTTTACTTATCCTGGAGTTCCTGGCTTTGTTTGAATGCCAGCCTCTTTTTGCCAAAGAGCCCAGCAGAGAAGCAGAAACAGCCCAGAGACTCAGAGGGTTTTTTTGTTTGTTTGGTGTTTTTTTTTTTTTTTTTTTTTTTTTGCGATTTCCCTTGAAACAGATCAAGTGTGGTTTTGTATCTTATTTATGTTTTTATGTGAAGTTTTAATTACATTTATTTATTTGTGTGTCAAAGGGCACACTGGAGTCAATGCTGTCCTTCCTCCATGTGTTTCCTTGGGGTTGGGCTCAGGTCTTTTAGACTTGACAGTAGGCATCTTTATCCTCCATTCCATCTTACTGGCTCCACTGATTGTGTTTTGAAAAACCGATTCTTTAAACCTTTCTACAAAAGGGTATTTCTTTTTAGGGTCAGTACTCAAGGAAACCTTCAGTGTTTTGAAGTATTGGGGAAGTTTTTATACTGGGGGAAGATAGTGCTGGTAACCATGGAGATGACGATGTGAGGATGTGAGACAGCCTCATCAGGGCAGGGTTCGAGAATTGCTTTTGTTTGGGGCTCACCTCATGTTAGAACATCTCTTAGGATCTCCTTCCTATCTTGACTTACTTCTCTGGAGCCTACCTGTCCCTACTGTGCTGCCTCTGTTCACTGATGTAGGAACAGATCGTTTTCTTGATGTTCCAAGAGTAAAAGGAAACTTAGACGCTGTGGTCTCTAATCCACTTAAATGAGCTGTAATGAGAGTTCACTGTGGTTTTTTACCCAAAATATTTATATTTGGGGACAAAATATTTTGTCCCCAAAATAGTAATATTTCAGAGTAGGAGGTCTGTGTCAGATGAAAGAGAAGGCTTCCCTCTGAAACAGGTTTGAAGAAGCAACTAAGCTGTCTCTCTGTCTCTCTCTGTCTGTCTCTGTCTGTCTCTGTCTCTCTGTCTCTCTTTCTCTCTCTGTCTCTCTCTCTCTCTCGTGTGTGTGTGTGTGTAAATATCATTTTTGTAGAAAGATCTCAATAGAGAAAAAACTAAACTTTTTTTATAGTTTGATACTTTATTATATTTCCATTTAATTAGCGGCTAGAGAGATGGCTCAGTGGTTAAGAGCACTGGCTGTTCTTTAGAGAACTCAGGTTGGATTCCCAGCACCCATGTGGTACCTTATAAACCTCTGTAACTCCAGTCCCAGGGAATTCAGTGCCCTCTTCTGAACTCTGGGCACTACATACATGTGGTGCACAGACATTCAGGTAGTTGTACACATAAAGTAAAACTAAGTAACAATCTCAAAAACAATGAAATTATAATTTACAGATGGCCAGTGCTCATTTCTGTAAGCTGTAAGTAGTTATAAACCTGAGCCGGGTAGCTGTAGTGACCAGTCCCACAACCTCTTACCCTAGCCCCGGAGACTTACCATTCCTGTTTTGTCCTTTTGGTAGACAACCACAGGAGCTCTTTACGGTTGTTTCTTGACCTGCCAACTTCGAGCAGTTCTTAGAGTTTACCACTCTATAATATGAAAGTTCACCTTTAATGTTTTTTTTATCACCATCTTCCTCTCTTTTCAGCACTGCGGTTGTCCACTGACAGATTAGAATCATGATCACGTGTATGAGTGTGTGGTACACGTGATGTATGCATGTCACAGTGTGTGAGGGTCAGATGAGTGTACAGTGGAGCTGATCTTCTCTTCCAGGGTTGAGCTTGGTTGCCAAGCTCGCTGCACACGAGCCTTCAGCTCTCAGCTCACCACCCTTGTTTACTGACCACTTGTATGACTTCATATCTTTAACTACAGCTTCTCCAACTTGTCATCCCATTTTTTTTTTTTTTTTAAGATTTCTAGTTCAGAATGTTAGGTCCCTCCCCCGTTCACATCTGTTTCTTCTGTAAACAGTGGCAAGGGTGTTAGTGCCTTGGTGATGCCTTACAGTCATGACTAGGTCTGCTCATGTGTTTTTGAATTGACTTTAAACATTGAAAACCAAGAAAGCACCAACAAACATCTGTGTATAGAAATTGCTCTTTTTGCTGGATCAGTATACTCTGGGTTGTATTTACCTTCTGAGGACCTAGTGTTCTGAACCTGTAAGTTGTCCAACAGTGATCAAAACAAACAAACAAACAAAAACACATGCACATTTGTGTCAAGGTATAAAAAGAGTTTGTGTTTTCTAACTTTTAAAGCATGTTGTTGTACCTGTCAGCCTCCGTTTTGGCTGTTTCTATAAGCTTTCCTCTGTTACTTGTGTTTGTGTTTATCCCCAGTAAGTGAGCATACCTGCCCCTTACTGAGCAGTCAGTACCATCTGTCTCAGACATCCCTCTGGGAAATTCTTGGTGTGCAACTACTGTTCCTTGGATTTTAGGACTCTCAGATTTACTTCCTTTCTTTACTACAAAATACTGAGTGATTTCCTCAAAACATAAGATGTACAGGTCTATCTACTTTGGCCACTCTTCTTCTGTATGGTTTATAGAATCCCAACTTTAGAAGTCTTTTCCAGAGACATTATCAGTTGTTGCTGTATTTCCGTTATTGGTGGTGATATGTATGTATGTATGTATGTATGTATGTATGTATGTATATATGTATATTTGTGAATTGTGTTCCTTTGCCTTTGTGCAAATATTGGGATCTCTTTACAAAGTGATTTTAGAGCAGGCTCATGGACTTATTTTTATTTAGTTTAACGATTTTGTTTTATTTATTTTTGTTTTATCTATGTGAGTACACTGCTGCTCTCTTTAAGCACACCAGAAGAGGGCATTGGATCCCATTATAGATGGTTGTGAGCTACCATGTGGTTGCTGGGAATTGAGCTCAGGACCTTTAGAAGAGCAATTAGTGCTCTTAACTGCTGAGTCGTCTGTCCAGCCCTAATTAGTTTAAATTTTATGTTGCCTTATTCACTAGTCTCATCACTTGATGGATTATTTCAGTAGGCTGATGCAGTCTTTTATCTCTCTTTATGATGTTTTCACTTTGTCTTTTCTGTTCTTTCTTTCTAGGGTTCTTAGTTGAATGCTGGAGAGGAATGACTGGCTTACTTGTCTGTCTGTGCCTCTGACTTTTCAATAACAGTCTCCTTTCCATTGCTTTTGCTTCTGTGTTTTGAAAAATTTACTTGACTTCAAGTGTTTCTAATAATATTTTTGCAGCCATATTTCTAATTTTAAGAGTCATTTTAATTTTGTAATCAATCATTCATTTTAATTTTGTAATTTAAAAGAACATTAATAGGCCCTTTTAGTGTGCTTTCCCCCCCTAGATACCAGTTATGTAGTTCTTTGTCAAAATTCTACATGTTTCCATAAGGGAGACATTCTTTTGGTCGTTCTGTTCTTATTTCTGCCCTTCTGCTTGTACACCTAGCTCTGGACCTTGTTCATTATGTACATAGAGATCATTCATGGGAATGCTTACCCCGTTGCCTTCTACTCTGACAACATGGAGGCTTTTCTTTCTTAGAGCAAGCTTTCTGACTACCTGTGTATAGTGGCAGGATTTTCTTTAGGATTACAAGGTAGGCTCTTGTATGTGCTAGACCATGAGGCAGTTGACTCTGAAGGAGCAGTAAGAGTTTATATGGCCTGAGCATCAACTGAATGTCACCCTAACATGTTTGGGACCCATGCTAGAAGTTCAAGGTGGCATGGCTCTCATGGTGAGCACATTTCAGCTATAGAACCTGGGGAAAGAGGTACCAAAATCTGTATAAAACCTTGCATTCTCAGAACAGTTCTTCCTGTATTTTAAAAGAAGAGGCATGTAAATATTCAGGAGAATTCCAGTTACTTTGTTGCTGCACTATATTTCAGGAAGACAGGGCACATGACTGATGTGGACACCATTGGAAAGTCTGCCAAGCCAGGGCCTTTTCCTTGGACTACTGCCCTTTTTGCCCCATAAAGAATGTTCTAGGAAAATGCTTTTCTGCAAACATTCTCTATGTATGGTTTTAGCCTTGTCTACGTTGAATCTTGTGTCATAAAATCATCTTGATTTTATTTCATTGAATGTGTTACAAGTATAGGTTTAGCTTCAGATTTTGATTCTGCCACCATAGTGGTCATGGCTATTTTATTGCAGGCCTTCCTGAACCTATACATAAGCATCTTACAGTCTTTTTCTGTGATTGTTGAATTTCTTAAAGTTCTCAGAAGTATCTGTAGTAAAGCGAGTGCTCGTTTTTCTCATTACTACAATTCCTACCTCCATTCCTTGTTCTAGCATGTTTTTCAGAGGGATATGAATTGTGTTGGTCCAGCCTGCCTCTTAGGCTAAAAATGGTGGGAAAATACACAGCATTTCTCTTGTGCTGTGAAAGTTTAGTCAGGTAACTTCAGGATCCAGGTCCAACTCGACTACCTTCTGGCAGAATGACCTTACCCAAGCCCTCAACCTTGGTTTCTGGTTTGTGTTGCTATGATAAAGTAACTGATGTCTGGTATTTAACAAAGAGATTCATTTAACCCTCAGCTGTGGATGTTTAAGCACGAGGTGTTGGTATATGGGCATTCGAGTATGTTGGAAACACAGCAAGGAGACTGACTACACGCAGTAGGGTCTGAGCATCTTGCTTTTAGGCTGTTCACTTTCCCCCAGTATTTTATAAAGATCCGTTCATTGTATAAAGGGGTAACTTTTGTGATGACATTTGCATTTCGAGTATATTGTGCACTTTAATGTATTCATGCCCATTGCCTTCTCCCAAGTCCCCTTATTTCCACTAATTTCTTTTCTCTTCCCACGTAAATTCCATCTACTTTTCTTTCACACATATGTATCATATATTGTGTTACATGCAATGTATGTTCCTATGAGGAAAGATGTAATATTTGTTCTGACTTATTTTACTTAATACATCGGTCTCCAATTCCATCTATTTTCTTATATAATTTCATTGTTCTTTATAGTTGACTAAAACTTTATTGTGTACTTTTACCCTGTTTTCTTTATGTGTTTGGCTGTTGATGGGAATCTAGGTTGATTCTATACCTTGGTTATGTCATGAGGCCACAATAAAAACATAATTTCACTTGATTCTGTTGCAATATGACTTAGATGCTTTGGTACATTCCTAAGACTGGGACAACTGGCATTTGTAATTTTAGGTTTTCAAGGCTTCTCCATGCTGATGTTGATAGTGCCTGGATTAGTGTTTCTCTCAACAGCAGTTATAAGGATCTCTTCTCCTCCCTCACTTTGCCAGCATGAGTTGTTCCTTGTTTTCTTAGTGTTATCCATGCTGGCTGAGTTGAGATGGAATTTCAGTGTGGTTTTTTTTTTAACAGATATATTTTATATAATTATGTACATTATGCCTGTCTCTGTGTGTGCATGAGAGAAGGTTCCCATGGAGTCCAGGAGCGGATATCAGATCCCTTGGAGCTGGTGTTCCAGGTGGCTGCTGGGAACAGAACTCCGGTCCTCTGCGAGAGCAGAGCTGTGTTAACTGAGCTGTACCAGTCTCTCAGTGGTGTCTCAGTGTAGTTTTCTTTGCATTTCCCAGATGGCTGAGGATATTGAACATCCTTTCATTTATCTATTGCCCATTTGAACTGTCTCATCTTTTGAGAACTGTCTGTTCTTTTTATCACTCCATTTATTGATTGGGTAATTTGTTGGGTTTGTCAAACTCTTTGGATATCACTTTCCTGTCAAAGATAAGGTTGCCAAAGATTTTTCTCCAACCCTCTTGTAGACCAGTGATTCTCAATCATCCTAGTGCTGAGATCCTTTAATAGTCACTCATATTTGGTGTCTTCCAACCATAAAATTATTTTTGTTGCCTCTTCATAGCTATAGTTTTGCTACTGTCATGAATCATAATGTAAATATCTGATATTTCTGATGTTCTTAGGTGATCTTCTGTGAAATGGTTTTTTGACCTCAAAAAAGGGGTCGTGGCTCATTAGGTGATCTTCTGTGAAATGGTTTTTTGACCTCAAAAAAGGGGTCGTGGCTCACAGATTAAGAACCACGGCTGTAGACTCTCTTTACTTAGTTAATTGTTTGCTTTGCTGGGTCTTTAAATGCAAAACCCGATTGTCAGTTTTATTTCCTGAACTGATAGAATGGTTTTTTTTTTTTTTTTTAATCCCTCATCTCTACTTATGCAAGTATTTTCCTTATGTTTTCCTCTAGTAGTGTCAAAGTTTCAGACCTTACGTTAACGTCTTTGATTCATTTTTAATTGATTTTATGAGAGAGAGAGAGAGAGAGAGAGAGAGAGAGAGAGAGAGAGAGAGAGAGAGATAGATCTGCTTCATTTCTTTTTTACATGAAGATATTCAGTTTTTACAGCATATTATTAAAGAGACTTTCTTTTGGCTTCTTTATCAAAACAATTTGTCTTTGGCAGGTTGGTTTTATTTCTGATTTCTGGGTCTTCTTTTCCACCAAGCTGTATCATTTTTGGGCAAGTACCATTGTCCTTGCTGTTTCTGTTACTATGGCTCTAGTATAATTTGGCATCAAATATTGTGATTCTTCCAGCACTGTT
The DNA here is from genome assembly GCF_011762505.2 of Arvicanthis niloticus. Taxonomy (NCBI): domain Eukaryota; kingdom Metazoa; phylum Chordata; class Mammalia; order Rodentia; family Muridae; genus Arvicanthis; species Arvicanthis niloticus. The sequence continues at coordinate 45,704,321 of NC_047665.1, read as the reverse complement.
CTTTTTGTTTAGGATTGCTGTTAAATGATCTTTTATGGTTCCATGTGAATTTCAAGATTATCCACTCCCTCTCATTAGAAATAATTCATTCCTAGAGTTCAGTGTTAATCCTTTTCAACAGTCAGTTACTATATGTCCAAATTACTTCCATGAGACTCTTAAAAGGTACCCAATCTGAACACTAGCACATGAACTTTTGGTGGGTATATGCAAATCATATCCAAACCATCCCAGTCAGTATTATAGTACAGTAACAGAAATGAAGCGAGGTATCCTGTAGCAACACTGAACACATGGGCATTTCCCACTCTGGTTTCTCATGTTCCTGCTCTTCCACAGATGATGACAGTCATGCATGGTGGGTGACCTGGAAGCCCAGGCAGGCCTTTTGAGCATTTAGACTCTCTGTAGTGCTGGAGGAATTCTTCTTTCTCATTTCTCCTGGCTTTGCCTTTGGAACGAGTGATGGTTAATACTAACTGTTAACCTGCTAGGATCTGGAATCATTTAGATGACCAGCCTGTGAATATTCATGAGAGATTAGGCAGGGTTATCGAAGTGGAAAGATCCTTAACTGTGGACAGCATCACTCCATGGACTGGAGTTCTGGATAAAATGGAGAAAATGGGCTGAACATGAGCATTTATTTCTTTTTCGCTTCCTGATGTGGATGCTATGTGACCAGTGCCTCTTGCTTCTGCTGCTATACCTTCAGCACCAGGAAGGCCTGCATTCCCTTGAACTGTATGCAGAATAAGCCCCTTCTCCTTTAAGTGGCTGCTGTTCAGGTATCTTGTCATAGAAATGAGAAAAATAACAAATACAGAATGAATTGTGGTCACTTTTTGGTATTTACAAACTTGAAAAGAATAAAAATAAAGAAATTTAGTTTTTCTTAGATTTTTTAAAGATTTATTTATTTTGTGTATTTGTACATATGTGTATATGTGTGTATTTTGTGTATTTGTGTATATGAGTGTTTTATCTGCATGTAAACCTGCATACCAAAAGAGGGTATCAGATTACATTATAGATGGTTGTAAGCTGACATGTGGTTGCTTGGAATTGAACTCATGACTTCTGGAAGAGCAGCCAGTGCTCTTGACTGCTGAGTCATCTCTACAGCCCCCCAAGGAATTTAAATTTTAATGCACAGCTTAGATTAAAAACTCAGCATGGTAATTATATTCTGTTTGCAGAATAATATATAAAGATACAAGTTTCAAGCTAAAATGACTTTAAAAATCATCTTCTGTACCCTCAAAGGATGATGCAGCCATTTCCTGAAAAAATGTCTCCAATATTGCTTGCCTGCTTACTTATTTACTTACTTACTTATTGAGGTTGAGGTGGGGTGAGACAGCATTTCTGTAGCCCTGTCTATCCTGAAACTTGTTTTGTAGACTAGGCTGGTCTGGAGCTCATAGAGATCCTCCTGCCTCTGCCTCACAAATGCTGAGATTAAAGGAGAAAGGGCTTATTCTGCATACAGTTCAAGGGAATGCAGACCCTCCTGATTCTGAAGACCACTGCAGACCAGCTTCCAAGTTTCTGTTTTGATCCAAGTTATATTTACGAAAAAAATAAATAACCCATTGTTGCCATCCAATAAAAATACATAGTGTGGGCTAGAGAAATAGCTCAGTGATTAAGAACACTGACTACTCTTCCATGTAATCTGGGTTCAATTCTCAGCACTCACATGAAAGCTCACAACCGTCTGTAATTTCAGCCCCAGGGGACCTGACACCCTCACATAGAAACACATATAAACAAAATACCAATGCACATAAAATAAAATAAAATAGTTAAAAACAAAACAAAACTGAAATGCATAGTGGTTCATGGGCCAGCTAGAGAGCTTAATGGGTAAAGAACTTGCCATAGACACCTAATGACTGGAATTCCATCTCTGGAACCCACAGTGAAAGGAGAGAGCTGACTACTGAAAGTTTTCCTTTGACCTCCACTTGAGTATCATGGCATCAATTCATTCCTGCACACTCCATTAACTCTGCTGGGTCTTCTTTAGTTCTTTGTGACAGAGAGAGAGAGAGAGAGAGAGAGAGAGAGAGAGAGAGAGAGAGAGAGAGAGAGAGAAAGAGAGACTTAAATATAAATACAAAAATGTTTAAAAAGAACTATATACATTTCAATAGAAATGTAAATTAAGTAAGTCAACTTTGACAAACACACTGAAATTAAAAAGTCTGTGATCATTACATTATTTTAAATGCTGAAATTTAGAGCCCATTTATTAAATAACAATTTCCTCCTAACATCTGTGTATATTCCTGTTGGCGTGTCTTTTCATTAGTTTTATCTTTATGTAGCATACTGAATACCTTTTAAAGCAATTAACTATAACATACTGTTCTTTTTCCTAACATGACCAGTGTACTGTTTTACAAATCAATCATACCATACAACATATAAGACTTACCTTATTTTTCTATTGGAAATACTATTTCAATTTTTCTCAAATATTATCAGGGTTTAAAGGTTTTAAGTTGGTACTGTTTCATGGTTGTAAATGTCCTGTGTAAAAATCGGCATAGTGAAATGTGAGTGCACGAGTATCATATATGAAGAATGACATCGTCTACAGTTTTACACGTCACATCTCATTGAGAAGTGGAGGTGACCAGATCCATGCTGTGAGCTTTAAATCCATTCTGCCCCTTCCTATGTGGTGCATGTCAATGGGTGCCTTTTGAAAATCGCATGCCCCTGGGGAATGTGTGACCAACTGACTGGAGTGAAAATGTCTTTACCCAGCCTAGGAAGAAGGACATAAGGCAGAGAATCCAAACTGAAAGAGGTGGAGGTAGGCCCATGTTGGATGAGGTCATGCTGAGGGTAGGCGTGAGTTGTTACAGGGTGCTGTCGGGGAGTTCAAGTCTGGCTCTGGAACAGTCTGGTCCATTGTTGTTTCCTCTGAAATCTTCACCCTCCTAGGCTGGGGGCAACCATAAGCTAGGTCCAAGAAGTCCAGTTCTTCCTAGCCCTTGGTGCTGATCTTCTTGGAGAAGCACCAGATAGCCCCAGTTTCCCTGGAAGGTTCCAGAGAAATCTGGTTCATTATTTCAGATTTTAAATGGTTTTCATCTATAGTATCTCTTTTCATAGTTTCTTTATCATACAAGAAAATGTTTTTAAGTTAACTCAAGTTTATGCACATTTGCCCAAACCAGAAAGATACAGGGGCAACTTACTGTGTAGTAAGCAACTTGGCTCATGTCTAGGTAAGATATACCCTTGCTTAAATTTACAAAACACTGTACAGAGAGAACATAAAAAAAGCCCACGACACAGATAGAGTAGTTCCTTTGAATTCCTGCAGAATGTAGGAGGTGGATGATTTTAGTTTTTCTATTCCCTTTGGCTCCTAAGACACACAGGTCTAAATATGCTGTTCTGTGACTCCAGAACCGTATTGTTTCTGCTTAGCTTTGTCCAGGTGTTTGCTGTCCAGACTGTTCTCTAACTAGGTTTTTACTCAGCTAGTATGTTCTACATTCAGGCATCTATAGTAAAATGAAGTAGAATGTCAAAGTAATAGAGTTTGAATCAGGTGCATAGGAGTGTTAAGGTGTCACTGGTTGTGAGCAGCAGTCACAGGGCTGTTAACCAAAACAGTATGTGAGACACTTTGGAGACTGCAGAGGTAGCAAGGTGGATAAAACCTCTTGTGGACAGATTTGATTTCAGTGGCCCTCCCTCTCCACACTGTCAGTTCATTTCAGGGATTCACAGGCAGTGTAGGTTCTCCCAGAGTGCTTTGGTGGGAAGCACCAGATAGCCCCAGTTTCCCTGGGAGGCCCTAGAGAAAACTGGCTCACTATTTCAGATTTTAAGTGGTTTTCATCTGTAGTATCTGTTCTCGTAGTTTCTTTATCACACAAGAAAATGTTTTTTTAAGTTAAATCATGTTTTAGGTACACTTGCTTGTCACCATTCCCTTCTCAAGTCCCCAAGTGGAGTGAATCTGTAAGCCTGTTCTAATAGTTTAGAATCTGTCTTCCCCCTGTTAAGAAACAGGGTTTCTTAATCGAGTTCTCTGTGATCTTGCCCTGTGTTTTCAAGTTATCTCAGATATGCAGCTTTCGGATCTTGGCTCCCAGTTGCCTCAAACTCCATTGTAAAGTGCCGGTTGCCAGCGAGTTATACTCGGGAAATAAGAGGCTTGTCTCCGGAGGACAGCTACACATTACGGGCGCAGTATAATCCTGAACGTTGTTTTCTTTGCTCTCAAATGGCTGGGGACAGTGAGTCAGAAGTGAGAACTCCCTTTGTTTCATGTCCTGTGCATGGCAGGGGAAGAATGTCGCAGGGCAGAGAATGAAGAAAGACATAAAAGGCTCTCAGCTCAAGGAGGTCAGACCCATCAGAGGCTTAGCTTTGCCTTCAAAGATGCCTGGGACAGGTGGCAGTTCAAGACAATCCCCACTGGGGTGTCCGCTGGAGCTGAGATAAGGGATTGCTGCAGAAACCTGCTATCTGGTGCCTGATGGCTTTGATGTAACACTGTGAACAAGACTTGGGGGAGCAGGCAGCTGCCTTCCTGCGTGGTCGGCTGCTGTTGTTCAGCCTTTTAAGGCCTTATTACAGTACTCCTTGTGGACTAATCCTCTTTAAGGTTTACACTGGATGGTTTTGTCCATTGACCCTGCTTGGGACCTTGATGCCACCCATACAAGGTACCTCAAGCCATTTTTCTCTCTTCTCTGCAAGTTGTGAACATTGCACAGCATCTCTTAGACCAAGAGCTGAAGGCCTCTGGCGCTCCTGCTCCTGGTTCCCTGGCATTGCTGAGTGTTTGGAGGTTGTTCGTGTCCTATTAACAGAACCATCTGCATTAAATGTCAGGCTCATTGTTCCTCCTTATCAGGATTTCTTTTTATTTGCTTCCACTCCATTCCTTGTTTACTCTGCTTTGGGATTTTGGGTGTTGTAGCCCATTGCTCACTCAGACATACTGTTCTCTAGAACAGTTTAGTGGGTACATGGTAATGTCTGCTTGTGTTGCATCTCTCTAGAATACCAAATTAATGACACTGTTTTTTGCATGCTAAAATGCTAATAATGACATTGTTGTTTTTGCATGCTAAAATGCTAAACAGGGGCAGGGTGCTAGGATTTGAACCCTAGACAAGTAGGTAATTGGGCATGCTATTTTTTTTTAAACCATCTTAAAAAAAAAAAAAAACCTCAGTCTTGCTGTTCTAAACACTATTAAGAAAAGAAGCTATAGATTCGACTTAACTACTTGCTTGATACAGGGTCAGCAATAGTAGCTTCAGCAACAGCTAAGAGCAAACTATCTGCCAGATCTCAGAAGTCAGTTTAATCTTGAATTTTGGGTGAGCTAAGTACTGCACTTTTATGTTAAAACCTTCACTGACTCTTAAAGGTAGGCATGCTGGTGCCTTGCTTGAGTCATGTCCTTGAGCCCATTCTTTGGGGTCATGTTGGTCTTGGGGAGTAGAGTTGTTCTGGGAGTGCTGATGGGACCTTGAAGTTCTTAATCCCCACTCAGTGAACAGGGTGACTTTTTTTATTAGTAACTAGCAGGTAACAGACAACTCACTGTGTTACCTCATTGTGGTAGTTTGAATGAGATGTCTCCCATGACACTGATGCATTTGAATACTTTGCCTGCATTTGAGGAGAATGAGATGATGTGGACTTGATGGAGGAAGTAAGTCACTAGAGGTAGCCTTTACGGTTTCCAAAGACTCCTGCCATTCTTAGTGTACTGTCTGCCTCCTGCTTGCAGTCTGAGGTGTGAGCTCGCAGCTGCTGCGTCAGCTGCATGCTGTGTGTGGAGTAATACTTCTCCTCCAACATCCTAGACTCTAATTCTTTGGAATGGTAACCCCCCATACACTCTTTCTTCAATAAGTTTCCTGGGTCGCAGTGTTTTATCACAGCAACAGAAAAGTAATTAATACAGTCACTAAAAGGACTGTTGGATCTAAAATAAATACCAAGATTACTCATCAAATCCCAGGTTAAGTACACTCCTTATGGTAACTATATAAGCAACCCTTTTTCTAATTTGAAATCGTAAAATAACAAAAAGCAGTCTCATCTCCTATTGTCCATCTAGTGAAAGAAAAGATGCTGTGCTATGGTCCACCAGGCCATGGAGAGAAGACACATGTTGGATGTGTATTGACCGAGAGTTACTCAATCAAAAATAAAATTCCCTCTTGAGATGATATGGGGGTGAGAGCCCCTTCTTCATGAGCGTGTTTGATAGAAAGCAAGACGATGAGATGAGCAACCAAGGAGCATGGAGTATCACATAGCAAGGCGAGCCCTTGGTGGTCTTTGACAGCCTTCCTTTGACGGTGACACACTCATGGTCTCCAAGTCAACCTTGGGGTCCTGTATAATCATGTAGAATTTTGGACTCCTGCATCCGAATTTGTGGGAACTTGATACAGAATTCTGTAATCTTAGCAAGATTTTTTTTATGGAGTGTGAGACCTACTGTGTTTTAAATGGAGGGGAGAACCAGATGGCCAGGTGTAGAAAGGCAGTTGCTACTCAGGTCTAGTGAAAGGAGTTTGGTCACTGGGTTTATGTAAAAGTAGAAGGAGTACTGACACAAGGAAACCTGTACTTGTTGTCTGCATGCAAACCTACACTCAGTGTGCAAATCACATACACAGACCTGAATATAAAATAATGTTTATTGTCAAATGTGCTTACTTTCCCTACTGGATAAGAATTTAATACCAAATCTTAAAAACTATAAAGAATTTTATTAATTATATCTTGGTTTATATTTAAACTGAGGTATCAGTGGGGCATAGGATGATTTGTATAATTATGTCTTGAAAGTCAGCTTCTGTTTAAGAAATACAGTAACCTCAGAAAAGAAGGCATGGCAGAGCCATAAATAGTGCCAGTCTACCCCCACCCCATACACCCAATTTGTTTTTCGGTATTTTGAGGCAGGTTCTTTTAGGTAACACTGCGTCGCCTAGACCTCTCTGTATGCACTAGGCTGGCCGCTATCTTGCAGCGCTCTCTTAATTGAGCTTCTTAGTAACTTGGGATTGCGGTTTGTGTCTGGGTGAGCCATCTTTTTCCTATACATACATACATACATACATACATACATACATACATACTTATAATGAAATTTAGTATATAAACTGGTCCAATAAACAAACAACAGCAGTACGTTTTGTTATGGAATAGTTGTAATAATGTATTTAATATTTCCTCTTAAATAGCATAATATATATACACATATATGTACATATATTAATATGTATATATACGTATATTAACACACACACACACACACACACACACACACACACACACACACACACACACATATATAATCAATGGCAGTACTTTGTGGTGTCTCCTGGCGTATCTCAATCCCCAGTACTATTCATCACCCGCTTCTGGACATACAACATAAAATCACAGTTACTTGAAGACAAATATGATTGTGTCCTCATGATTTGACTGCCAAAACGAGAGGACTACTGATGAGAGGCTTGGGTGGAGCACGTAGCATAGAGACTGACGAGCAAGCGGATGATCCATGTCTCTGGGCTGCACAAGATTCCATCATGCCGCTAAGAATATCATAAAAATTTAAATGTATGACTTGCTTATTTCTGGAAATTTTCACTTAATATTTTGGGTATCAAGTGACTGTACTTTATACATTAGAATGTGTATTTCCCCTGGGGGAAGTGAAGGCAACTACATATATACCTCTCTGTACATTATGACATGTACTGACAGCTAAAACAAAGACTTTATTAAATATGATAAATCAATCACTTATTAAGATGACGACCAAATTTGTTATTTTCTGTCAAGATTTAAGAAGTCTGTGTTAAAGGTAGGTTTTGATGTTGTTACTTTCAGCACATAGAAATATCAGCAGAGACTGGCATTTTCTAGAAAGGTAAAATTAGACATCAAAGATTTAGTTGCCTTGTCCTGTCCAGTGGCCCCAGTGTAAAAAGATCCTTAGTTTAAGAAACTAATTATTCATACTTTGGACAAATACAATTAAAATAAATACCAGCAGTCAGCTGCCTCGTTTGATTTCTGATAGTTTGTTAGCACTTGTGATGACCACAACAAAACAGTATGGTTATCAGGTACATCAAAAGTTGGAAGCTGCAGATATTTGTATTCAGCATCTAAATGTATCCCTTTATTTCTTTTTGTTTCTCAAATCTAGCAGACGTTCTGTTCTCATGCCTCAGTCAGAGCACTGCATGCTCATCGTATCTCTGCAGCTTCTGAGCAAATGTCTTCACCACATCGAGTGTGTCTTTTCTCATTTCTCATTTGGTGCATTGGGGGTTTAGGAAGCTCGGGATTCCCCTGTCAGTGTTAATGGCTGATTATTTTATAAAATATGCCTGTTTCATGCATGCTCCTTCTAATAAAGAAAAGGTAGGTGTAGATGACTGGTTAATGGAAGGAAACCAGGTACAATTTGAAATAGGAGGAGAAGCCTATTTTCACCATTGCGTCTAGCTTTTAGGGTACTAGACAACTTGTATTTATGACTTGCCATCCCCAAGTACGTCTCTGGCTTGCTCTGAGGGTGGAAGGGGTCTGTGCAGCACCTGGTCACTGAGCTCTAGTCTTAGTGTGGAGCCATTTAAGGCGAAGTAGTTGAGGCACAGAACCATCAAGCTTCCTGTCCTGGTGATTTCACTTTGGGATATTTTGTGTTTCTGCCCACAAGCTTTATGGTTCTTCAATTAAAAAAAAAAAAAGAAATCTGATTTTTACATAAACAGAAGGCAATGGTTTTATAATTGAAAAAAAAAAACCAGGGCTTTTTAAAAATAAAATATTTTAAATTAAAAAAAAAATAGAGGACACCAAAATAAGATTTTCTTGCTTGACTTGTTTTTATCCAATAGCAATTTTCATTTTAGTGTTCCGGTGTGGTCACTAATTCATTTGTCTTGCTGTCACAAACATTGGGAGATAAGTTTCTAGTTTAATTAATACAGGAGCTGGTGTAGGAAAAAGATGAACCGAACCCAGGGAGAAGGTCTGTCTGCACTGCTAGTTTCAGAAAACTTCCATTTGATGCCACTGCCTGGGGTTGTTTAGTGTTCAGAGCTGGAATTTGGTTACTACAGTTACTAAAATTAAGCTAATTCTAGTTGTTTGGCTATGGGGATGCCTCTAGCAAACAAAGAAGCACCCTGTTTTTTTTAATCTATTATGATTATATTATAGTGAAGATCATTTAAAAAGGAGAGTAATTAGTGTTCAGTATGTGTGTTCACCTTTTCTAGTATAGTGCCCAGTGCCCTGTGAATAATCATTAAAACCTCCTAGATGTGTGTACCCTGTGGATAGAGAAGCAGGACCTGGGGACATGACTTCTACAGTCCTTGGACCAGCAAACAGATAAACTCCCACCCTGCAATTGACCCTCTCTTCCTGGGGCACAACAGAAAAGAAAGAAAACCAATGCCAAGCCACAGTTGAGAGGTTAGGAAGGTTTGGAAACCCAGCACAGAGACATACTGGGAGGAGGCATTGATTAGGATTTGTTGGCTAAAATAACATGCCCTTTTTGTATGAGGAAAAAATGTGAAGTCCCCCCACTCCCCCAGGTTGTCATTTGTTATTTAAAAATATTTTTGTTCCCTTTCGTTTTGACTATAGTAAATATTTCTATGAGGCCAGGCGCATCCACATCCCTAGAGAACTTGTTAGAAACACAAACTTTAGGGAGCTCCCTTACTCCAACTTCATCAGGAACCTGTATTGACCAGCTTTTTGGGGGAGGCTAAAGATGAGGACCCATTTAGCTAGTTTTCTGTATCACTCTTTGCATCTGTCATTGGCATTAAAATATGAAAGGGGGTAAGGGCTGTCATTAGAGTTTTGAGGGGACTGATGTCACTTGTCTTCTTTATTTTAAAATGACTATCTCATACTGACAGTTTAAGACCCAAAGCTAGCAGTGGCCCAAGGATTCAGATATAGGAACCAATGAACATAACTCCCTTTCTTATTTAAATCCTTTGCTTATGAATCTGTAACATTCTGAGCCTGTCACTTGTCCATCTTTGTCAGCTATAGTGCAGTAACAGTAGTAGACACTTCATTGAAAAAACTGGTAATTGTTGATCCCCAAGTAATGGATTCCTGGAAACTTCTCAGTGTTTTAAAAGTTAAGCTTTGTAATATTAAATCAGAACGATGATCTGGAGCCATGTTTGTTATTTGATTCCAGGTTAAGAAGCAGCATTCATTCAGAGTGTGTCCAATTTCAGCTTCCTCTTTCTATTCTTTGAAAGGCTGTTTTGGCCCCTTAATTTAAAGAAATGAAAAGAGCCATACACTTTATTCCTTCTACAAGGCATCAAGGAGAGGGCAATAAACAGTACCTGCCTGATACATTTTAATAAATGCTGCTTTACTGCATCCCACAATAGAAAGCAAATACATGCAATTACTTGCAAATTTCTTCAGTGTTTGTACTTATAAATCTCTGCCTAACCCTTCCCTGCTGGGACTTCAGTTAGTCGTTCTGCTGTGGAACCAGGGCTTTGTTCTCATGTTCAGCCTCAGCTCAGTGTGGAATAATTCAGAAATGTATTAGAGAGGTTGTGTTCCCAGAAGGCATAAGGAAATAACCTTCAGTGCCGGCCTTAGGGAAATCAGTCCAATCAGAGTTTGGGCAGATTTCTCGATTAAACAAAGAACTAACTGTGCACAAATTACACCTTAACAATTTGTAAGGAGTCCACCTAAGAAATGTCTTACAGATGGAAAGCTGATATTTTTTTAATCAGGGCAGCAGGGCTGCTAAAGTCAAAATGTCGCCAGCATTTTTCCATCACTCCACAATTAGCATCCCCCCAAATTAAATTTAAAGTTGCATTCATCAGCAGTCCTTGGCTTTGAGACCCACGGCTGTGGGTTGTCAGATGCAGATGAAAACAGCTGCCCTTGTCCATGTGAGGCCTCAGAGTGCGGGTGAGTGTGCTGTGAGTGAGGCCTTGCATCCTTGAGTGTATATGACTCTGTTCATCTGGAATGCATCCCAGTGAGCTTTGGGCTGTCGAGTTTTATTTTAGTAAGTTTTGTTTTGGGAACCAGAAAGGGGGTTGAAAGTTATTGCGCTTAATGTGGTTGTGACTTCACTTGCTCCTATTCAGTTTGTTTGGATGTCAAAGCCAGACCCCTATGTCAAAATGGATTCCTTGGAGAGGGACCTAGTAGGTTTCCGATATTTATGCAAACCCTTTACAAAACCATACCATTAAGACAACCCTCCCTCTCTTTGTGTGTGTGTGTGTAATGACTGTTTCTTCCTGGGAGACCTGGGATGTTTAAATTGTGTTGGAGTACTTTTGTATTTTATTGTGGGCAAGGGACCCAGTTTAAAGGTAGATAGGTACCCTTCAACATTCCCACCCACATTGCACATCCCAACCCCTGTGCTGAGGTTCAGAAGTAAGTTAACATTGCCTGAAGACTAGTGACATTGTTTTTGGTCAGAAATTACAGCGTCACATCTTAAATGCAATGAAACAACTCAGGATTGCAGGAAGGGTGATTCGGGAGAGTTCAGAGATTTGAGTTCAGCATTTGAAAACTGCAGGTCCTTTGATGGCCTCCAGCTTTAGAGTTTACAGGTCAGCCAGCCACTTGGAGAAGACACTGAGTGTGCTTTCTTTGTCATTTAAAGTTTGCTTGCTCGAGTGTTCTTTTTCTGTACATAGAAGTTCAAACACATGGACACATGGATTGACAGGTTTTCCTATTTAGTAAATCATAAACCTATGAATATTCCACATACATAAGGGGCCTCACCTCACCTGTTGAACTATTGACTGTTCTGGGGCAGAGGTAGTCACTGTCTTCACTTGCATACCCACAGGTGAGCCTAGCAGATTCCAGTGTATAGTGGAAAACCTGTGGTTGAACTCACTGGGTCCCAGAAGGACTTGGAAAGAGGAGGGTTACTGAGAGGGGTGGAAGGGAGAGAGAGTGGGGAATGATAGTAATGTATTATTTAGCTGTATAAATTTGTCATAGATGAAATAAATCTGGATAAAATGTAATCATGAAACCTTTTTATTGTGCCCTTGCATTGCTGCACACAGGAATGTTTTTGCAACTGAGTAGTGCTTCATTGATAGTTTATCACATTCATTTGCTACGTGTACAATTGGGTTGTTTTTATCTATTAGGCAGTTGGTAATTCATAATTGATTATATAATATTGATCTGAAAGTGTTCCTGGATACTCTAGATGTGAGTTTGGAATTGGAAACATAGATTAGAGTATTTTCCCACAGTTTTAGATCATGCCATTTTAAAAATATATTCTGAAGTGTGATCCTTTTAAAGATTAAATTAAATTCTAATTGTTTATGTTTTAATTTTATTGTCCATAGTTAATGCTGGATTTTGTGTTTTTGTCTTCTAAGTATATTTTGAACAACAACAAATAGGTCAAACCCAGGGATGTGTTGTGATGAGCCGTGGTAGAGCTTTTAACAGTCATTTTCAAGGGCCCTGGGTTCCAACCCTGAAATTTCCTGTTGGAAGGGCCATGAACCAAAGACCAGATTTGCCTCTCATCTTGATTTGTTGATGCTTCTTCATCCCAGTTCTTTGGCTGACCTTTGTTCAAAAGGGAAATTCAGAGAAGTTGTGCCTGCCTCCATGGTTATTAGTCAGTTTCTATGGGGTGTTATGTTGAAAACCCTTTTTCCATGTGAGAGGGCCCACAGAGTGTCTTGTGAGGAGCAGAAGGATGACATTGAAATGATGTCCTTTATCTTACAGTCTTAGGGAAACTTCTATACCGTCGCCTTTGACATTTGTTGTTCTTAACAGTACTTAGCTTACTGTTAAGAACCTGTGTTCATCTTAGAACCATAGAGACTCGTCAACAGTGGTGACAAATGTTACTCTTTGTTTTCAGTGTCAACTGAATAAGAAACTTAACTATGGGAATCAGAGTTGCCAAGACCTCTGGATACAGATTGTTGCTTCATTTATCTCTTTGAACTGTTTGTTGCTTGGAAGTTGGGCATAACTATGTTTACTTCTCAGATCTGCCATATAGGATATGAGATAGGAAATATAAAAAAAATTTCAGCTTCTAGGTAGGTATTAGCTCAATATTAGGATTAGTCAAAAGTATTTGTGTTGGCTAGTTTTATATAAACTTGACACAGAAACTAGAGTTATTTGAAAGGAGGGAATCATAATTAAGAAAATCCTTCCATAAGATCCAGCACAGTTTCTTTATTAGTTATTGATGGGGGAGGGCCGAGCCCATTGTGGACGGTTCCATCCCTGGGCTGGTGGTTCCACTTCTATAAGAAAACAAGCTGAGCAAGCCATGGGGAGCAAGCCAGTAAGCAGTATCCCTCCATGGCCTCTGCATTGCTCCTGCCTCTAGGTTCCTGCTGTCTGAGTTCCTGTCCTGGCATTCTTCAGTGATGGACTATAATAAATAGCTAAATAAACCCTTTCTTCCCCAACTTGATTTCGATCATGCTGTTTTGCCATAGCAAGAAAAACCCTAACTAAGATTTTGTGTGTGTGTGTTAGAAAAAAAAAAAGCCTAAGTAATGGTGAAAAGTCCTGAATATCTTTTAACAAGATTTTTAAGTTTAATAGGGCATAGAATTTTGAAAGTTGGTGTCAGGAGCTCCTTGTTCAAAAGATCTATAATTAAAGATAAATTCTTCCTTTTTCAGTCCTTATATTTGATAGGATCTTCTGACAGCATGATCATCAAATACATTCTTGCATTTGTAGCATTAGATAATGAACTTTACCATTTGCATGGACATTTTATTAACCGTGGTGTTGGCCAGCTATGGAGACAGCAGCCAACAGCCCCGAGATGTGTCTCCCAGACTATGGAATCCTCAGTGGCATGCGAGTCTGGAAATCCCCTACCTGGGTTTCTTTTAAAATGAGATGTAAATGTACACCAGACCCACATCCATCACTTGAATCTAAACTGTACTATAAATTAGCATGCGTGGCTGCTGAGGTCACACTCTTTACCAGAATGGCTTTAACGTAACTTGGCAGCTTCAGCTTAAAACATCGTTTGCTCTGTTTGCTGGCAAGAACAGGCAAAGAGCAATTCAAAACTGCTTTCAGTAATGAGACCTGATCTTTTTAAAAGCTAGAGTTTCCTGTGTCTCTTGTACCCATTTTGTGATTTACCAGGTAACACGAGTCAGGATTGCAGTGCCCTAAGGAGAATTTCCTCATTTAAAATCCTCATCTGTTGGTCATTTTTCTTAAAACTTAGTTATGGCAGTTAGTATCTGTGGGACTTTTTAATTCTTTAGACTTACTAAAAGGCTTTGTTACTTGGTACTGCAGTATGTAAGACTACCTGTCAAAGATGAAGTTATAAAGACCTGAGCCATATAAGGGTACTCCTAGGTGGTAGAGTGAAAACATTGCTTAAAAAGGCATCCATGGATTCGGAGGCCAGAGTCATGTTGCTGCCATCTCTGTCCTTTCCTAGGTGTCCTAGAGACACCTAGTCTCTCTTTCGTCTGGCTTTTCTGACCAGTTTATTGAATAAAAGTCACAGTAAGCCATACCCCTTGTCATGGTAATATTTGAATGCCAAGATTAAAAATTAGGATGAGGTTTAAAAAAAAAAAAAAAACTGAGGCTCCCCAGAGAGCAGGGACTCTAGAGGTAGTTTGGGCGTTTGCTTCTCATTTACTTAAAGTTTGTGCGATACTATGAGCCCTTTGTAACTACAGGAGACAGAGTTGAGATACATAGTATCTGCAGGCCATGAATACTGGTAAAAGTGACCATTCATAAGTGTTGATTGCTAAGAATTACTCTGTTGTGCAGAGATGAAAGGGACTTCACAATGACTGGTCAGCGTTCATGAGATTACAACCTTAGCTTCCGTTACAGAATGTTCCTCGATGGCGTTTCGGCTCTCTGTCCTTATGCACTGTTAATGTTTACGTGCTAATACTCTAATGCTCCTGGAAACAGGCAGGAGCGACCTGCAAAGCCTAATAGGCTTCACGATGGCTTTGCCTGTTGGTAACAAAGCCCTACCCTTTACCCCAAGAAAACCGTCTACCTGGCTCTTTAAAACTCGCTCATGTAACAGGAATCAATGGAGAAAATTTATAGACAAATAACAAAATGATTCCATCAGTTAGAAAAGATAAACAGCTTCAATTTAATTTAGTTTTTGTTCTTTGGTAAATCTGAAACTTGAACCTAATGCTGTAGATATTAATGAAGATTTTCAGTTTACTCAGCCAGTTTCAAGGCATGAAATTTGTTAACATAGGTATTGTTTATCTTTTTTTTCTGTTTCCTTGGAGAATTTTAACCCATATTCACATTGACTGGAGCAAATTAACCCATGTAAACTCATATTCTGTTCTTTGAAATTTCGAAGTTTTGATTGAGCCATTATGTACAATTTAAGTTGAACATTTCATTAAGAGACCTGTATCTGGGCAGGTCATACAAGATTGCTTTTCTCCACATTCAAATTTGGAATTTTTTATAAACATGATGAGTTTGGCATCTAGTAGTTTCTGTCAGAGCAGGTTATGCAGAATTGAATGTTTCAGTTCTGGGTATTTTGCTGACCTACATTGCTGTAGTTCATGCTCGTGGGACTGCTTGCATGTAAAAACTACCTTCTGTGTTCAATTTGCAGTAGTTTCTTCCTCCGGTCTTTGAGAAAACTCAAGACAGCCTACAGCAACCTCTATTTCAGACTTATTTTTAATGTAGCCGTGGGTAGATATGACAGTCATTTAGCTCTTCCCTCCAACCCCAAATTATATAATATTCTATGAAAATAAAATCTTAGAGCCAGCTCCTTCCCACTTTCAGGTGGGAAGAGAAATGACTTCAGATCACATCTACCTGTGATCACCATTAAAATGACTTCGTGCACAGAAGAAATTTAGTTTCTTCTCTCCGAGGGCAGCATGGAATTTCATCCTGAGGGAACTGCAGCGAACCTCACACTTCATGGCACCTACTAGCAGCTGGAAGGTCTACAAAGCTTATGCAGCCTTCATCTGTGTCACGTGCCTATTGGGATTAAAAACCAAAACCAAAGTGAAACAGTGATGGTTTATGTGGCATTCCACTTGGAGAGATCAAGATGTATGATTTGTTCCTGTATGGAGATCTGTAGCTTCTGCTCCTTTGTCCCTGCCTCTGTTATTGCAAGTGCACTGTTATACTTTTAGCTGCGATTCTCCCTAGTGTGCATGTACACTCAGACACACATGCACATGTGTACATGCACACACACACACACTGGTGTATTTCTGAGGTGTTTCTGGTTAACCCATGACATTGGGAATCTCCACCTTCAGTGCAGAGTGTGGACAGATGTGTTCTCAAGTCTTTTTCCTCTCATAGCCAGTCAGCCTTTCAGACACTTGGCTAATAAGATGGCACATTTGCATTATTCACCAGGGATGCAAACCTCACACTGCCTGTCCCACCATTCCTTCATCCCTGTAATTTGTTACTGGTTACCTCTTCTTTCATGGTCTATGTGGAATGTGTGCTTTCTTGTCTTCCTTGTGAAATGAGGATGACTTTAGTGTTTTTTTTTTAAACAGGTTCACATATTTATTGCCTTTAGACTTTTTAGTCAATGACTGTTGCTCATCATTATTGTAAGCTGAAGGAACGTTAAAAAATTAAAATTGGAAGTATTTCCGGGGGGTTCATGTGCCCATGTAAATCTGAGTAAAATATTAAAGAGTTGAACTCCAATTTTGTCTCTCAATATCAAAGGCTGGGTTTCTGCTTACAACAGCAGTGTTTACTGGCTCTTAGTATTTTTGAGTATACACAATGAAGGTGATCTACTTGGAGAACCAAGTCTTGGTTTTTGAAAATAGCTCATGATATTGGGGTCTAGGGGTAAATTTTCCCCGCTTAGTGTTTTTGGGTATCTTCAGCATCCTGGACATTATCTTCTTCCAGGCTTCTGTGATCATCCTTGATTGATTCTTCATCTGTTTGCTTTCCCTTAAGCTCTTTTTTGCATTCCCACAGCATTATAGACTGGACCAAGACAACTGTTTTCCATGTTCTGGGTCTTACGTTTTAGTCTCCATTCTGGTACACAGTCTTTGTGGATGTTGGGTGAGTCAACTTTTCTGTGCTCTAAGGAATGCGGGAAACAATCATCTAAGAAGGAGAAAGTCTGATACTTACTAACAATTTTGGAGGCCCAATCCATGGATACTTTGCTTCATTGTCCTTAGGCTCAGGACAGGAGCACATGATAGAATAAGCTGTTCCTGTTGACCAGGAAGGGAGGAGAAGGAAGAGATGGTGTCCCACAGTTCGACACCACTTAGAGTCCTCCCTTCTAGTACTGTAAGCTGGGAATCAGACCTTTGACACATGGGCATCTAGGAGATGCCCAAGACCCATATTAAAGCAGTCTCTTGAATATCATTAGTTCTCAGCCTGCACACAGTGTTTGTGATTGCATTGGGCAGTCACAATAATCTGAAACCATCATCATCTCCTGTCTGTGCTCATTTTCCTGGACCAAAGAGTGGAAGCTGAGGAAAAAAACAGAGTGGGCTGAACTGTCCCAGGAGCAGTGGTGCACAACTTCCCAGGTACTTGATGCTTTAGCACTGGTTTCTTCCCAGTGTAGCTCATGCATCTGACCTTTACTGTTCCACACCTGTTTCCCTTCTGCATGGTTCCTTGCCTACCTTCCACCTATATGATGTTTTGAGGTTATAGCCTCCATTCTCTTCTTGATCCTTGTCGATGCCTTCATTTTGAATAACCTCATCTTTCAGTTCTTCAGACTTACTGCCAGTTTCCTGCTTTGTTGATCACCCGTCATGCAACCTTAAAGGTTCTGCTTCTCACTGACAGCCTTCCTAGCTCTTGTTCTGGCTACAGCAGCCCTGCTACTCCAAAATTATCAGCACTCTGCTTTCTTTGGGCCTTGCTTCTTTTAGTAGATGTGTCTCTAACAAGGAGTGCCAGTTACCCACTGTTCAATGAACAACCCAGACAATGAGGTTTACCTTGTGGTCCCCTCATCTGGTTTACTTACACAAACCACAACCACATCTGGACCATGTGCTGATTCTAACACAACCTCTAGATAGGTATGTAGAAAGGTCTTTGCCAATCCACATCTCCTAGGAACCCTTCCCACAAAGCTTGGTTTGGATAATACTTGGTAAGATACTAGTGTTTATTTCTGCTAGCTCTGTGGTAATGCCTTTCCCTATTACAACTACTACCAATAGTAACGGTGTATTAATCTAGGCTTGGAGGTCATGAATAGCTTTTCAGAATGTCCCTAATTCTTGGTAAAGCTGAGAGGTAACCCAAGTCTCTGACACCCAGAGCTGTGCGTTGCTGGACTCTGTTGCTACCTTGCCTACATTGGGTCTTCACTGTGCACTAAGTAATAAAATGGCCTTACCTTTAAAAGAATAATTTATATGTATGCACAAGTTCCTTTGTGCACTTGTGTGCACCGTGTGTGTACAGGTGCTTGTGGAGGCCAGACACACCAGATTGCTGAGGACTGATGATTTGCCTGGTGTAGAAACTGGGTGCTGACAGTCATTCCTCCAGCCCCAGGGACCTTACATTTCAGGAATATGTCTATTAAAAGAAACACATCCAGCTGGTTTGATTGACCATTCATATTATGTCAACACCATTCTTGTCTCCATCCTTGGTCATTCATATAAGTAGGGTCACTTTCCTTTACAATAACTTTATTTTCACAGTGGTTTTTAAACGTGATAGTCAGCAGCACTGTGGGCATTTACAAACGAAGTGTAGCAGCATGGTATGCTATGTGGCATACTTCCCATGGTCCTGTGCTGACTCTGTGTGACCACTGGGTCACTCTGGCTCCCTTCACACCTTTGAGCTTTTCTTTCCGTGCACTTTGAACCTTAATTAGGTAATTGTTTGTGGGGTTATTTGATAGTTGTTTCTCTGTGGAAGGGAGAAATCACCTTTGTGCTGTTGATATTGCCTCTGGAGTGACTAGCACACAGTAGGAATTCAATCAAAGTTTGTAGAAATTCAAATAAGCAAATGAATAAATCCTGAATGCTTAGGCCTGTGTTCTTATTTAGGTATCCTGTGTTGCGTTTTTGTGAAAGTGTATAGCAAAGAGATGTTTTTCTAGTGAGTCATATGATAAAACTGAGTTTATTCACGTAGAGAACTGTAAACTGTGGACACATTTGGAGGACAAATGAAGACAGAAGCTAGTTAGTTACCCTCTTGTGCAGTAATGACTGTGGCTACCTTCAGGCTTCAGACTGATGCTTACTGTTAGACTAAAACAAGAACTTAGATAAGATAGCTCCGCATATTCCTCACATTTCATAGTACCAGAAAAGTGGTACTCAATTCTCTCTCAGAAAATAAAGTAACTCAGACAGGCAGAGCTAGTACCCTGTATCAAAACCTCTATACACAATATTCAGTGTCACTTTTAGGGTGCTCTTTTTGTCCTTTCCCTGATAAGCCCTCTAGTTTTGATGTGGAATTTATACCTGGTCAGGAGCACGTCTCATCCTATTTATTGATTCTTCATTATTCTGAAACCTCGTGTTCTATACTGTTAACTTCTGTTTCAGGAAACAGGCTTTTACTGATAAAGACTATTTCCAGAATAGGGATGTGTCTCAATGGGTAAATGTTTGCCTAGCATGGCTAAAGCTTTGGGTTGGATCCCTGGTAGGATATAAATCAGGCCTGTGACATAGGCATTTATCTCAGCACTGTGGAGATGGAAGCAAGAAAGTCAGGAGTTTGTGGTCATCCTTGAGTGTGTAGAAAATTTGAGACCAAGCCTGGGCTATATAAGACCACGTCTCAAATGAAAACCACAGAAAGAGATGGCTTAACTGATAAAGATACCTGACCCCTAGTCTGATGATCTGAGTTTGATCCTTAAGACTTACGTGGTAGAAGGAGAGAAATGACGCCTATAGATTGTTCTTTGAACCCCCTGCAGCAGGTAGTCTCCCATAGACACAAAGCTTTGGCCTTTTCTTCCTGGGGCTGTTTGTTCATTACTTTTCACCTGTCAGTTCAGATGCCCATCTGTTTACCTACTGACATCTCAGATTCTAAGGTTACTCCTCTTGGGGCCATTGGGCCATAGCCACTTGTATATCTGGTATACATCATTATCTCAGTACAGCCCATGACTGTTGTTTGATTCTTTTGGGGGGGGGGTGTTTGTGTGAGGTTTTGTTTGTTTGTTGAAACAGGATTTCTCTGTGTGCCTGGATGTCCTGGAACTTACTCTATAGACCAGGATGACTTTGAACTCAGAGAGCCACTTGCCTCCGCCCCTGAGGATTAAAGGAGTATGCCACTATTTCTAACTCTTTTGTGTGTTTCTTAAATTTTCTAAGGTGTCACACTTTTAGGAATTCTGTTTTTTAAAATCTGGGGTTAGCCCTCAGTGCAAGCTTCGTCAGGTGTCCAGCAGCTCCACCTCCACCTCTGCCTAATGTGCACAGCTTCAAGCAAAGGACAGGAATGGGGCACAGGAGGCGCACACTAAAGCAAAGTGCTTCTGTGTTGCTTGGAATTCTGGCAGAGGGTCTATCTTCTGATGCCTGAGGTATTCCCTTAGTCTTTTAGGGACCTTTTCTATGTTGGAAGTTTACTGACAAGATTGATGTATTTTAGTAGGATTGAAGATTTTAGTAGGAGATTAATAGAAAGGCACTGGGAATAAGAATGACCCACACTGGAGAATCTGGGTGTGGCTTCTCTTGGCCATGCCATACTTTGTAGTAGCCATTTCTACCGTGTTGGTGGTTTTTGGAGTTGCATCTTTAAGAGTTGCTAAGGAACATGAGGATTATAGCTGATAAGGTCACTTAGGCTGCAGGGAGAGTTAAGATGATCTTAATATAAATAAAGGTTTAGTCTTGTTTGTGAGTTTCCCACAAAATATCTGGGGAAAGAGTTAGGCTGTGTCTGAAGGCCATACATGTTTATAACCTTATCAAGATTTGTTGCTATTTCAGTTTTGTTTCTATCGTGGTAATCTTGCAGCAGATGCTGCTAATTGCACTGTGATTCATGATTTTTGGCCGACTCCAAAGTGAGGGGGCCTTCTTTCTTTCTCCATGTCCCAATAGTTTTCATTGCTGTTTTATTCTACCTTAAAACAGCCTGTCTATGAGGGTTAAATACCAGTGTATACTCTACTGGCCAAATCACATGTCTATCAAAGTATGGAGGGACCTAAGTAGGTACTTCACAGTGGGCGGCATCACCACAGCAAGCTACGCTGAGGAGGCTGGTCTCCCTGGGGAGTGGGTGTAGTTCTCTGGCTCTTCTGCTGCATCCGTTCATGATTTAATCTGGTTGCTGGTTATTAGGACATTTCATCCTTGGTTCATGAGGACTGAGGAAGGTCAGTTAACCATGTCTGTGGGATTGGCAACATTCCATTAAGCAGACAAATACTGTCTCTGGCTCACCAAACATTCAGGTCTTTGGAAGACTTGGCGTTTCCGTTTGTCATCCAGATGCTTATATCATGTGGCTATCACACCTTTACATCCTCTGACTCCAGAAATGGCTGATGACCTTCCACTTCATTGTCAACCCTCTGAGGCAGTAAATTGGTGGAGAAGCAGTGGAAGACTTAGAAATGTAAAGCACGGGAACCCTCTCTTAGCTCTCATGCTGACCGGAAGCATGCTTAGGCTTGTGAGGAGGAAGAATGTGAAAGGGTCTGTTGCAAATCCTGGCAAGAGCCTTCAGTTTTTTTTTAAAAATAACAGTAATAAACAAAATAGAAACAAAGTGTGCTTCAGGTTGCTAATTCTGAGCAGCTGCTCTGAACTCCCAGACAGGCAGTGGTTTCAGAATGGTGGCAAGTGTCTCCAGAGACAGCTTCTTAAGCTTTTTTTTTTTTTTTTTACACCCTCGGGCATTGATTGCATGGCTTCATCCTCCTCTCCAATGTGGAAGAAATACTCCACACCTCCCATTCACAAAACCCCTGGAACAGAGCCACCTTCCCTCTGCTTTCGCCTGCTGCCAGCTGCAGCTCTCTCCTTTGGCTCCTCACCTCTCCATAGCCAAGGTGCATTTCTTAGTCAGTAACCAGTGAGGATTCTGGCCATCCTGTTAACTTCTTCCCTATGCTTATATTCAAGTTGGTGCATTAGCTACCAGTTTCCTTTTAACTACTCTGGAAATTTTATATTTCATTTCTCTGCACAACTCCTCTATTGTTCATGATTACAGAATTATCAAATTCCTAGTAATTCTGAGATTTTTGACAATCACATTAAAAAACTGTATGCCTTAGAAGAGATCAATATAAGAATGTGGCGGCTGGGGTAAGGTTGGACAATGGGAAAAACAACACACACACACACACACACACACACACACACACACACACACACACACTTGTGGTTTTATTATCTCTTTTTTCTAGCAAGGTCTCTCTGTGTAGCCTTGAGTGTCAGGAACTCACTCTGTAGACCAGGTCTCCCAAGTGCTGGGGTTAAAGGTGTGTATCATCACCATTCAGCTGTTATTTTCTAAAGTACAGATAGCAAAGTCATGCACTTGGCATTTTGGAGACTGCTCTGAATCAGGCCTATGGTAGAGAAGAGAGCCTGCTTCTTACATAGCTCAGCAGGACCACCAGTACAACAGTTTCCTCCATCTGCCTAGCAGCCCCCATCTCCGGCTCAGTTGGCTGCTAAAGCTTTCAGCCTGCTTGGCTGAAAACTAGCATTAGAACCTAGAAACTCTGTACAGTGAGTTATATTCTGAAAATTTGATTTCCCCTGTGGTGAGTCTGTGTTCCTTGCATGAGCTCATGCAACTTGGCTGTGACTTCATACCTCACTCATTAAAATTAGCCTCTGTGACTGCTGACGGAACGTACCCAGACATGATGAGGTGAAGCTACCTCTGTGCTGGGGAAAACTCATTTCAATCCAACAGATGCCTGCAGAGAGCTGGATTCTCCTGAACAGACCTGTTGCTAGACATACAGGGACCTGCAAGGACTCAGGCCTTTCAGGCCGACTAACTTGGATGCTTGCTGAAGAGGAAACAGGAGTGCTTCTCTTTTTACTGCACTTATAGCCCCTGAAAAGGTTATTTTGTCGTCTCTATTTGCTTTTTGTTTTAAGTACATATAATGTAGAAAAGCATCACTGACTTGCTCTCTCCATCCTCATTGTCCTTACATACCTCTGCACACTCCACCTTATTCACAAGTTCGGAGGATCAAAAAAAAATGTGATTTTTTTTTAACAAGACACAGAATGGACAGCAGAAAAAACAAACAAACAAAACCCAGCAAACAGTCAGAGTATATTGTCTTTCTGTGCTAAGATGACTAAGTCCTAGCCTTATGCCTCCTTGCTCCTGGCTCTTTCTTACCTGATAGAATTCTGCTGCATTGTACATTACAAAACAGAGCTTCAGGCCTGGTCCAGGCAGGCTGCTGATTCTATTGAAACCTTAGTTTTCTAATCTATAAAATAAAGATTGAGTTTTAAAATGTTATGGGGGAAAATCAGATTAGAGTTGTTTAGCTTCTTGCAATTTGTCTTAGTCTACTTAGATTGTTTTAACAAAGTCCCATTGACTTGTTGGCTCACAAAAAGTAGAAATTTAATCTTTCCCATTATGAAGGCTGCAGATTTCAAGATCAGGACAGATGTGATGGGATTCATTGACTAGCTTGTAGACTATTGCTGACCCCTTGCTCTGTTCTCCGGTGGTAGTAGGGCCAACAACCTCTCTGAGACCTCCTTTTATAAGGAGCCCTGTTTATGCGGATTCAGCATTTGTGACCCAATCACTTGTAGAAGTGCACTCACAATACTGAAATAAGGTGTTGTGGACATTTTTCTGTAGCTATGGAGAGACACTATGGCCAAGGCAACTTATAGAGGAAAGATTTTCTTTGGGGCTTACAGTTTCAGAGAGTGAATCCATGACTATTATGATAGGGAACATGGTAGCAGAAAGGCAGGCATAGCCCTGGAGTAGTAGCTGACAGTTTATATCTTGTTTATATCTTATCCATAGCATGAGGCAGAGATTTTGTGTGTGTGTGTGTGTGTGTGTGTGTGTGTGTGTGTGTGTGTGTGTGTTTTACACATCTGTGTCTGTGTGTGTGTGTCTGTTACTGTGTCTGTGTGTATCTGTGTGTAGTTAACTAGCCATGGCATGGGATTTTGAAACCTCAAAGCCTGGCCCCAGTGACACACATTTTTTTTTAACAGGTCACACTTGCTAATTCTTCACAAATAGTTCCACCAACTGAGAACCAAGTATTCAAGTATATGGTAGTCATTCTCATTCAAACCACTATAGGTATCAACGTGGAAATTGTGGGGAGCACAATATTGATTCTACTAGTCTTGTAACTTGAGAGCTTCCCTGGATCAATCCATATTAAACATTTGAAAGCCACAAATTTTGCTATTTTGAGATGTATGCTTATTAAATTATAGCTTCATAATCTTATACCCAATTGACTGTGGTAATCAGAGAGGTAATCTATTAATTCAGTAAATATTTGGAAATGCCTGCTTAAAGCTAGATTTCTTTCTTGGTTAATGGAAATCAGAGATTAGTTAGAAAGCTCCCCCTTAACCTCCCCCCCTTTCCCCGGCACTATCTGCTATACACTATAAAAGTGGAAGGTGCTAGAAATAATGTGGGAACAAGGCACAAGGGTGCAGCTGTCAGGTCATGCTTAACCAGGATGGGTATTAAAGATGTTAGGTAGTAAGTTTGTCCAGATAATTTCTACATGATACACGTAACCTCTTCTTCTATCTGTTTTGACGAGGATGTACTGTCACCTTTCAAAGAAGCCAAGTTTGAGACTTTGCTGAGTGTGCTGCATTCCTCGCTTGTGTCCAGATCCTTTGTCTATGTAGTGGTTTTTACTATGTAGTGGTTTATCCTTTCAAGCGGTGTTCACAAATATCCTCCTAGTCATGATGCACTCCCACACTCAAATGCATAATACTCCAAAGATATTATAGGAGAAAGTAGAAAAGAAAATCTGTCATAGTTTGTAG
Organism: Arvicanthis niloticus; assembly: GCF_011762505.2. Classification (NCBI taxonomy): domain Eukaryota; kingdom Metazoa; phylum Chordata; class Mammalia; order Rodentia; family Muridae; genus Arvicanthis; species Arvicanthis niloticus. The sequence goes on along the minus strand of NC_047665.1, from coordinate 45,679,188 downwards.
GTATTCCCCCAAAGTTCAGCCTGTCAAAGGCTTGGTCAGCATCCTGCATGGCTAGTCGGGGTGGAGATACCTCTGTGATGGGGATTAGTGTCAGGAAGCCAGATCACTGGGAGTATATGCTTGAGGAAGATCCTTGAGTCATGCATCCTTATTGTTTTTTGCTTTCTTGCTGATATCAGGTGACCAGCTTTTTATGCTGAGTTCTGCCATGATGCCCAACACTGGGCCACAACTGTGCCAACCAACGAGGGACTGAAACCTCCCAAACCAAGAGTCATAATGAGCCGAATAAAATCAGTCCATCAGCTGGGCATGGTGGTACACACCTTAAATTCCAGAGCTCAGGAGACAGAGGGAGGTGGATCTCTGGGGCCAGCCTAGTCTATAAAGCAGATCTATGACAGCCAAGGTATTATACAGAGCCGTTGTCACAAAACAAAACAAAACAAAACAAAACAAAATAAGCAATTTATTTTATGTATTTGTTACGTCAATGAGATGTTGACTAACACTGAGTTGAGAATTAGACCATTATTTGTAGAGTGTGCACGTGTGTGTTCTGTGGCTCTCTCCTTATACTCCCTATTCTGTTACTTAGGACCATCTTTATCAAGTGATAGTGTTTTACTTGTACTTCTAAATTTTTCTGTCTCTTCACATGCTCTTCTGTCTTTGAAGCTTGACAAGTAGATCCAGAGCCCCATGCTAGCCCCTGGGTGACTTTGGGTAAGGTACTTAGCCTCTTGCCCCAGTCCACAATTTAAGAAATGAAGATTCAAAAGTCTGTGTCAGAAAGATGTAAAAAGGACTCTGTGGGATCATGTGTGGAGTACAGTGCTTGGCCAGAGAGAGTAATTGCTGAAAAGCGGACTAACAGAGATGCCCCCCAATTATCTTGCAGAACCAATTATCTTGGTTCCCCAGTTACCATATTGAGCTGCTATCAGAAGTTGGATCAAAGCACCATCTTGTGGCTCCTAGCTCTGCTTCCATCTTAATAGGATACATTTGATCTTTGAATCATTTCACTGGATAAATTGGAGATTAGAAAAGAAGTTCAGTTATTTATGGCATTACAGGAGGGCTTAAGAACATGCCTACAAATTTTTAATACTGTAGCCTCAAAAGGTAGTACTTAATTCTTTTCTTAAGCCTATACTTGAAACAACTTACTTCTAGAAGATAGGATAGCAGAGGCAATGAGTTGTCACTTCTAAAATTACATTATGGGCCTCAGTCAATAGAACTTGCTAGGATGATACCAAGGGCTTGGGACTGTCTAAAACTCTAGAGCGTAAGTATCTGCAAAAGCTCAGAAACAGGAAAGAGAGATGGTCAGTCCAGCAGGAAAGCACAACTGTTCTGCTGCTCCCTTCTTCCTCGCTTATGGTGCTGGTTGTTGGTAGGCATTGCCTGTTAGGAATAGGTGCTCTGGCTCTCCAGCAGAGTGAGGCAGGGGTATGCTATTTTGACTCATCCTTTATAGAGCCTAAGTGTAGTAGCATAGAAGTAATTCTGCAAAGTATGGAGAAAATGCTGTGGGTAGAGGGCATAGATCCTTCCCACCCAGGCCTCAAAGACAAAGCTTCTAAACAACAACCAAAAGAATGCCCACTACAAATTATTTTCTGAGAATTCTTATACTCTTTCCTATAAATATTTATTATTAATTCTGCCACAGGAGGGATTTTGTGCCCTCTTCTCCTTTAGTTCCAATGTAGAATTGCTTTAGAAAACAGACTGTGAGAAAGCCCAGAAGTATACGCTTACTGGATCTTTGAGAACAAACTGCTAATAATAGGATCACTTAAAAATATCAATTATGCCGGGCAGTGGTGGTACATGCCTTTAATCCCAGCACTTGGGAGGCAGAGGCAGGCGGATTTCTGAGTTCGGGGCCAGCCTGGTCTACAGAGTGAGTTCCAGGACAGCCAAGGCTATACAGAGAAACCCTGTCTCGGAAAAAAAATCAATTATTTTCATTTACTACAGGATTTAATCAGTCCTTTGGTCAAGGTGCTGCCATGGTCACCATCCCTCTGAAACTCTTAGCTGGGCTCTTTTGGCACTTTCATCTTCTAGAAGTTGTAGGCATTCCTTGACTTGTGGTAGTACAGCTCTGTTTTTGGCCTATTTATTGTGTATAGCTCAGTGTCCAGATCTACTTCTGATAAAGATTGAGTCATTAAATTGTTGACACAGAGAATAGAGTTGAATTAATTCAAAGAGCATGATCAGTCAGATAGCATAATGGGGCAGTGTGAACATTTGGCTTATCTTTGCATTTCCTAATACCAATTTTTAGCTTTCAGCTAATTAAAAAAGACAAGGTTGTTAATAGAACAACTGTTTTTTTTTTTTTTTTATTTCTTTCTAAAATTGGGATTTTGCAGAAATTAGTATGTGGATAATTTGAACTTAGGCCACCTTAGTTTACCTACTACTTCAATAGAGATCCTCAGACTTGCTAAATTTTATACAATGGAAGTTTAGTTGTATCTTGATTCTGCAACCCAAGAGGCCTACAGTCAAGGAAGTAAATCTAACAAGGCCCTTTTCTGCATCAAATGTCAAAGAAGGGTGAGCAGATGTGAGGGAGAACACAAGATGGGGGGGGCTGAGCTCATAATAAACCCAATCTGTCCCGAAAACTTTGTTGTGAAGACATTGCTGTTAGCCCCTGCATGAAGGGAATGCTCAAGAAGTTCTTAAAGGTCCTACCTGTAAACACAGTCATGTTGGCTGCTAGGTTCCAGAATGAGTCTGGGAGGACATTTGAACAGCACAAAGAGACTGAAAGATCTGAGCATAATTTTGTATTCCCATGTGGACTGATATTACTGTTCTTTTTTCAGTGGTAAAAAGGTACACAGCATCCCATCAGAGGCAGATGTGTTCCTGGATGAATGCCTATAGCTCGTTGCTTTAATGAAGATCTTTGAATCCCCATGTCATGCTGGTGTTGTCACTTCTTTATGTCCAGTTGTGTTGTCTCATCCTTAAAACAGATGAGAGAATGATTAGAAAGTGCATTGCGTGTGATACTTGTCATCCATCCTATTTGCACTCAGATGAGATAATGTGAGTTCAGAGCTGCTCCCACGGTATGAGCTCTGTCAGTTTGGAATTACTGTGGGAAAAGCTTAGCAATTCCATTCATTAGAGAATTTAGGGCATTTTTAAATTAAGTAAAATGTACCTTTAAAAGTAAAGGAAGGACTGGTACTGTAGCTCAGTGGAGGAGAGTTTATGTGTTTTGCCCAAGGTCCTGGGTTCAACCCATGGTACCAGTAGACACTATCATGAATGAGCTTCATAACCTCATTGTAATATAGGGCAGACGCCTTTCTCAATTTATACAGTGCTGTTCAGTTTACAGAACAACTTGGGCACAGGAGAAACCAATGGCTTATGCTCTAAGATCAAGAATTGACAAATGATACCTCATACAATAGCAAAGCTTCTGTAAAGTAAAGGACACTGTCAACAGGACAAAACGGCAACCAACAGATTGGGAAAAGATCTTTACCAATCCCAAATCCGATAGAGGGCTAATATCCAATATATACAAAGAAATTAGACTCCAGACAACCAAATAACCCTATTAAAAATGGAGTACAGAGCTAAACAAAGAATTCTCAACTGAAGAAACTCTAATGACTGAGAAGCACCTAAAGAAATGTTCAACATCCTTAGTCATCAGGGAAATGCAAATCTAAACAACGCCAAGATTCCACCTCATACCAGTTAGAATAGCTAAGGTCAAAAATTCAGGTGATAGTAGATGCTGGCAAGGATGTGGAGAAAGAGGAACACCCTTCCATTGTTGGTAGGATTGCAAGCTGATACAGCAACTCTGGAAATCAGTCTGGCGGTTCCTCAGAAATGGACATAGTAGTACCTGAGGACCCAGCTACAGAAGATGCTCCAACATATAACAAGGACATATGCTCCACTATGTTCATAGCAGCCTTATGTATAATAGCCAGAAGCTGGAAAGAATCTAGATGTCCTTCACCAGAGGAATGGATACAGAAAAATGTGGTACATTTACACAATGGAGTATTACTCAGCTATTAAAAAACAATGAATTCATGAAATTCTTAGGCAAATGGATGGAACTAGAAAATATCATCCTGAGTGAGATAACCCAATCCCAAAAGAACACACATGGTATGCAGTCACTGATAATTGGATATTAGCCCCAAAGCTCCCAATACCCAAGATACAACTCACAGACCACATGAAGCTCATGAACAAGGAAGACCACAGTGTGGGTGCTTCGGTCCTTCTTAGAAGGAGTAACAAAATACTCAAGGGAGCAAATATGGAGACAAAGTGTGGGACAGAAACTGAAGGAGGGGCCCTACCAGGAGTATCTATCCCATGTGCAGTCACCAAATGCAGACACTGATGTGGATGCCAGGAATTGCATGCTGACAGGAGCCTGATATAGCTGTCTCCTTAGAGGTCTGCCAGAGCCTGACATATACGGAGCAGATGCTCACAGCTAACCATTTAACTGGTCACAATGGAGGAGTTAGAGAGAAGATAAGGAGCTGAAGGGGCTTGAGGCCCCATTGGGAGAGCAACATTATCAACCAACCAGAGCTCCCAGGGTCTAAACCACCAGCCTGGGAGCACATTGGGAGGGGCCCATGGCTCTAGCTGTGCATGTAGGGGAGGATGGCCTTGTCGGGCATAGGTGGGAGAGGAGGTCCTTGGTCCCATGAAGGCTGGATGCCCCAGTGTGGGGGAATTTGAGAGTGGGGAGGTGGGAGTGGGTGGGTAGGTGGGGGCACATCTTCACAGAAGCAGGAGGAAGGGGAATAGGATAGGGGGTTTCTGGGTGGGGTGGGGGTAATTGGGAAAGGGGATAACATCTGAAACGTAAATAAAATAGCCAATAAAAAATTAATTAAAAGATGCTACAATGCATTTTTAAAAATACCACATGGCGGCATGACATTTGGTTTTGACTTCTGATATGAACTAGGGCTTTATGTCAGATTTTATATCTAAAAATTTGTATGTTCAGAAAAATGGAATGGCTTTACTAGGCCATTCTGGGGACTGTCTCCCTTCGAGCCCTTTGTTGTGGGTTCCATGGTACGCTGAAGAATATAATGGACTCTGGGCCTCTCCAGGTCTGTAGCAAACAATTTGAGTTAGAAACTGGCTGAATAATTAAAATTAGTTTTCTTTCTTAATTTCTTGTGCACATATCTTTTTCTGCTTTTCTGATGGCTGTACTGCATGCTTGTGCCCACTCTCTCTGGTAACAGGAAGGTGCAGTGGAAAATATGGATGCTTTGGGACCCCGAGGTTTCAGATTTAGATAATTTTTCTTCCTGTGATCAGCTGTGAAACTGTGGGGTTGTTGCTCACCTTCTCTGAGCACAAGTATCTTCCGAGTTTATAAAGAGGAAGTCATATCTCATGGCGCCTTCCTTGGTTGTGGGATCCGAAGGGTTCCGTGGGCGATTTTTGTTTCCTTACAGGTCTGGCCCAGGACGTCACATCATCAGCTGCCAGAGGTGTCCTGGAAGGGCATGGCAGTAGCAGCACTGAGGCCCTTCAATGCAAGGTTGCCATGAGAAGCATAAGGAAACCCCTGTCAAGATGGGGGGAATGATTATCTTTAAAATGTTAATTTTTCGTGTTCAGATGTGTTACAGAATTTAGATCAATAATTTAAGCTTGCCAAATAATGTCCAAGAGCTGAGGCCCAGCCAGTGACCTGGGACATGGAGGGCTTCTGTAGGGTGCAGTGCTCCTGATCAAGGAGAGGACTCTGGTGGCCTCTGAGTGGCACCTGTTCTCCTCTTGTGTACATGAGCCAACCCGTCCTGGGGTCCAGTGCCTGCTGGCTTTCAGGTCTGTCTCTCCCACTCCAGCCTTTATCTTCCAGGGAGAGTAACTGTCTGTAATGGGTGGCTGTGACAGATGCTGTGGGAATTCTGAGTTTGGGATAATGAGCTGTCATATGTCATTTCACTTAAACATAATAATACAAATATTTTGATCAAACATTTTCTCCAGCTGTTGAGCGAAAGCAATAAAACCAGTGGGAGTGCTGGTGAATTTGCTGCTGCTTCTGCTCACTTTACACCTTCAAAGCGGTTACCTGTTAACTCTTTCCGTTTGTCTCTCCTTGCTCCTTTTCCCGCCTCCTTGGAATTCTTACACGATGCTCGAACCTGGAGTATAAATAAAGAAACTGAAGATAAGAATAAAAGGGGGTTAAAGAAAAACCTTCATGGATTCCCCCAGCCTCTTGCACCCAACCTTTAGACCCCTTTCCTTCTCATTAGACAGAGAATTACAGTCTTTAGCAGGTATCATGGTGCTGAAAGCAGACACGTATATCCCTTCTGATTGCTCTAGACAATCAGGGTGTAAGTGTTCTGATACCTCCCTCAAGCCAAAACTACCGAGAGAACAAAGAGGCCTACCCTCTTGAGCCCCCTTGGTGACAACTCCAGTTCCTATCGTGAAGGAAGTCTCTTAACCCATCCCTGTTATGAGCCTCACTGGCCTTGAGTCTCTCCTGCTGCCACTCAGCAGCACTTTGACACACCCTTCAGAGCCAGTTCCTTCCCTTTTTGTTGTTTCCCTCTTCACTCTTGTTCTTTTGCAGAGGTGAATGGGTCCCAGCTAATCTCCATCCTCTCTGGAGCTTGGAACTCAGGGTGCTTGGCCCCACTCAGACCTGTCACCAAGCCTTCAAATCTCCACTTCCAGCGGCAGCATCACCTCTGCCTCCATGCGTTAGGTGCAGACAACCAGAGCTGAATTAGGCCCACCGGAACATCCCCTGGCCTAGCATCTCTCCTGTCTACACCTCTGCTCCCAGTCTGTTTTCCCAGATGACGGAGCATTTTGGTCCCTTATAGCTCTCCTCCCAGCACACAGTAAATCTGAAGGCCCCTTCAAGGAGCAGCATCTTCTTTTTGGCACCTTGGTAGCTGTTGACTACTGCTTCTCTGGAGCCTCAGTATTTCTGTGTCTATTCTTGTTATTCTACACTCTTTGTGGACAGATTTTCCTCATCTGATACCATTACTTCCCTCCCTGAGGATCATCCTCTCCCATGATTTGGAGGACAGTCTTGGCTGTCGAGTTCCTGGCCTGGATATGTCTCTCTGAGATGTTTGCTTAGCATGTGGAATTTCCACAGACTCCAGACTGAACTCAAACTTTCCTGTCCCTTGTCCCATGGCTCTGGCTCCCAGTATACCACTGATACTGGCCTGAGCCTTTTTTTTTTTTCTTTTGCCACCTTTATTCTCTGTCTTTTTTCCATACCCAGGGATGCCATTCCACTCCACTGACCTCCATTCCCACCCCTACCTGTATTCTGAGCCCTTTTCTCTCTTGTCTCTGTTCATCTGAACGTCTGTCATTCTTCTGTAACTGTTCCATCCATATTACCACCAGAGCAGTGCTTTATAAAGCCACATCTGACATGTGTGTCTCCTGACTGTCTCTCCTTGGTGGCTGGCCAAGTCTGCAAACCCTTCTGCAGGCTGCCTTCACTTTCTTCCAGGATGCTCTGAAAAGACAGGCCTCCAAATGTGGCCCCTACAGTAAAGGTGTCAGGTCATCAGGAAACCTAGAGATTCCCTTGATTAACCTGGACTGCTCATTGAGAAGCACTGGGGTGGGGCTCATCAGTTCTCATTTTTATTTTTACATTGCAGGAAGTTTAACCTATGGTCCAGAGGTTGCTGGGCAAGTGTCCAATCACGGAGGTATACCCTAGTCCACACTTTGCATTTTAGCTAGTCGTGATATGAAAGCTTATGGAAAGTTTTTGGTGGTGGGCCTAAGAACAGGCTTTCTGACTGTATCCTGTGGAGATTGATGCATCTCCTCTGTGGTCCTTCTCATTTCTGAATCAGCCTTCCTATGAGGGGAGCAAGTCTCAGACCCTCTTTCTTACCCGTTTCTTTGCACCTTATTTATTATCTTTCTTGTCATGCAATCTCAGTTTGAGCTGCTGTGCTTCTTGGTAGCTTGTGTTCAGGGTCAGCATGTTTTTGGGACATCTGGAAATGTGCCTGTCCCTTTGACTTCCCAAGACCCAACAGTTTTGGGAACCTAGGAGTGCAGAGATGCAGCTAGCTTTTGCTATATTTTGACCTCGGCCCTGAACTTATTTGGGACCACGGCCCCTTCTTTAAGTTCACCTCTGGCATTGGAAGGAGAAAGGACATTACCATTTGGGGCATGAAGATTGCCCTGCAAGTTCCCACGCAGAAGCATCCTCTTCTAAGATTCCCCACTATTGTGTATTTTTTCTTTTATAGATTTATTGCATTAGCATTTAATTACTCTTCATGACAGTATTAAATTTCATGAGTGATTTATAGTTTTAATAGAGCCTTGTATAATTTATTGTACTTGGCATTTAAGGTACTAGAATTACTTCTGTCTAGAACATCAGCATATGTGAGATCCCAAGTGGGACAGCTGCACTGCCATGCTAATCTTATTGGATGTCACTGCCCACTACTATGATGTGTGTAGCAGGGAAACAAATGCATTTGCTCTCTCTTAAAGAAATATTACTTCTTTTAATTTTCTCTCTGTGAGCATAAGAGAGACTTTCTTTTCACATCAAAGGCAGTTAGCCTGACAAAAGCCCACGTTCCCTGAACCTTGCCTTTCTCCTTTGCACTGATTAGTGGATGGTGTCAGAGTGTGGGATCTCACTTATAGGATAAGATGTCACACACAACAACCAGAGTGAGGAATAGAGGCAGAAGTCATCTTGGCCCTGTGTGCTTGCCAACCTGACTGGGTTCTAGAGTGTCACTTTTGCAAAAGAATTACCTTGCTGAGTTACTTTTGCTTTGTGTGTTTCCTTATGTAGTGGTGGGCAGGTAGTGGGTGGAAGGCAGAGATAGAGAGACTAAGGCGTTTAAGTGGAGTCATGACTGGATGGGACTCAAACTTTAGTTCTTGAGTTTAATGGTAATTATTCTCATTTCCTGAGCTATCTCACTGTCCTAACATTTGTTTCTTTACTTTTTGTTTTTCTTTTGAGACAAGATCTCATTATGTTGTTTTGTCTAGTTTGGGACTCACTGTATATAGCACAGTCTGGCCTCAAACTCAGAGCTCTGCCTGTTTCATTTTCCCAGGTTCTGGGATTAAAGGCCCCATGCTTGTGTTCTCCAAGGCAACAGAATCTAGCTCATCTGATTTTTGAAGATGCAAACAGTTCCCTGAGTCTTACATCAGTAGGTGTGATTGGGCATCTCTTGTTTAGGGTTCCTGCATCTTTAGTCATTCCCCAGATGCACAGGGATGGAAGAAGTTGTTCACAAGCTTGGGGCTCTGTCTCTTGTAAAGGGCTTCCAATACCAAGGCAGGGCACTTAGCATCCTACTGGATTTAGTAGGTCTTGCCTGCTTTCTAGCACATCAGTCCTCAGTGGTCTGATGACTACTGTTCTGTTCTAGGGGCTCGTAAGGGAACAAAATGCAGACTCAGTCCTGTTCACAGGCTTCCCTTGCATGTTTCAGCTCATCCAGCATAGGTACTTTTCCATCTTGTTTAGATCCTGTGAATTCACTACAGGCTCTGTGCTCTTGTCTGTTGGAAAAACTTTGTATTATTTTTCAGGGGCTTTTGCTTCATTTTTAAAGTAGGGTCCAGCAACAGAATCATGTCTCACTTTCCTGCGTTCCTAGTTGAGTTTTATTGATTTGCAGTTACAGGAAAGTGTGTGCATGCGCGCACGTGTGAGTGAGTGCGTGTGTGCATGTGTACTCATACACACTCTTGGGCTCTGCCTTCTATTCTCTGGTGGTGTGGATAATCCTCGAGGGCCCTTGGCCCTCAGGGCAGATAATCTCTTCAGGGTTATCTGTTAATTACCACTGAATGTGTGAAATATTTGTGAAAAGGCTTTTGAAGTGAGCTCCACGCTCGGCTGCTGCTGAGCTCCTGCACTGGCTTCCCAGGCAGAGGTTTCCCTCTCAGCTTGGTTCCCTTCAAGAGCAGAGGGTATTCTCTTCCTAAACTGTTTGCTTTTCTAATGAAGTGAGCTGTTTGTTTGACTCTGTGGTGGAAGGTATTTAACTAGGGACTAAAGTAAACCTTGGAGAGATTCAAATAAGCCAGGCATATCTGCTTTGTGAAAGGAAGGCAAATAGTTTGGCCTCCCTCACCTCCAGGAAGAGTCGTTAAGGAACTGTTTAAATAATAAACTGAGCAGAGCAAGCAGATGTTGCCCCTGCTTGTTCTACAGCCTCTGTGCTAGCCCAGCAGGCTGGCCTGGGAATTACTCTGCAGTGGCCACAAGGGGAGGAGAGAGCTGCTCGCTTCCTGCAGTTAGTAATTCTGGTTTAATGCATGTGTAGAGGGACTTTGGTATCACTCAACATTGATTGAAACAAGCCTGCTAGTCCTCAGGATGGCAAGTGAATGGTAGGGCACTATTGTCAGCAATGGCCAAGGTCCTACTTGCATTCCGACTGTTGTCCTGGGGTTTGCATTGTGTCCTGGTGAACAAGCTTGTGGTGTTTTCAGAACATGTTAGATCCCTGTTGAGTTGTCTGAGGTACTGGCACGATAGTACAGGAGAATGCATGGTGAAAGTATAGCACTTGTGTTGGTAAAGGAGCCAAGCCCCGCCTGTCTGGGCCTTTGAGTGAGGGAGGTTTGTGAACTGCAGTGGTGTATCTCCATACCAGAGCTTTGAGACAGTGCTGAGGCAGACCTGGTGGCAAGTTGGGAGTGTTTCGGAGAGAAGAGCAGTTGTATTCAGGTTTTATAAATGCTTAGGAAACCTGGGTTCCTCCTTTGGAGATTAAGAATCTCAAGATGGAGACAGTTTTGCCTCCCTCTAAGCAAGGAAAGGGTCTCTTAAGAATCACTTAAAAAGTTGATTTTACATTGAGTCTTTATGGAGAACTAAAAGCAGAATGGAAAACTAACATCTTTTGCCTTCATTTTGTGTCCTGCTTTTCCTTGGCACAGAGAAAAGGGACCACGCACCTTGGCAATATTGTGTACCTGTCGTAGCTCATGCCAGTGTCTAGGGACCACTGGGCACCATTGTCTATTACTCCCTGCAGTGTGGTCACATTGAGTAACTCTACTCTTCTCACCATACGCCTCTATCTGTAATTTGTGGTTAGGTGGTCGAACCTAGCCTGTAAGAGCTGCCGCATGAGTGTTTGCTTTGATAACTTCACTCAGGTTACAGGCACAGGACCTCAGCCAGGAAGTCAGACTTAGCAATCAAGCCTCCTTGGACTCCAGGCCAAGTCCTGTCATTTCCTACCTGACTGAAGAACACTTCTTGTCTTTTTGGATTTCTGCTGTCTCATTTGTAAAGTATGGATGTGAACATTTTCCTCCATAGGTTGTGTAAACAGGGAAGTGCCTGAAACTGCTTTAGCACATATAGCTGCTCAGCAAATGATTGCCATTTATTACCTGAGTGTGTACCTGGATATACGTTTTTATGTGTGTGTGGTTGAGCCGAGGACATTGTGTGGCTGTTTTGCAGCTCAGGAGCAGAGTTATATCCTGGTCTCAGAACTTACTTAGGGAGGAGGAAGTGGAAAACCCTTTTGTGCATTAGGATGAGGGAGGGCTGAGGAACAGGGTCAGCATTGCCTGAGCCACCAGACTAACTGTGAAGCTGTGGGCTGTCTACACAAATGGTTTCTGATCTGTGCACTAGACACTGAGTCAAGAAGGACTTAGAAATAGCAGTAAGTTCTTAAATGTCTGTTCTTTGGGATTTATGGCCTCCTTTCCCAAGGATCACTTGGTGCCTTGATCTCTTATGGAAAGTAAACAGCACAGAGTCATTTTGGCTTGACTTTTTAGATGGAACAAATATGTTTCATGACTCTAGTTATTGTATTGTCTAGTTATTTGTTTATTGGGAACTATGGCGTAAAACAGAGAACATTTCTAGCTGCCATAGATGCGATAGAGAACAGATGGATTGTTCTGGCAAGGGCAAACCAATTGAGGGTCATGTGTCCTTGGGGTCCTGAACCTGGGATTTAGAGAAAGGGAAACTGAGTAGAAAAGATAGCATCTCTGGGGATTTATATTGAAAGAAAAAGTGATGAATTTGATAACAAGATAACTGGCAGGTCACTGAATATGGTGGTGTATGCAATCCAGCACTCAAGAGGTAGAAGCAGGTTTATCTGTGTGAAGACAGTCTGGTCTACATAGAGAATTCCAGACCATCTAGGGCAATATAATAATAGCCCATCTCAAGCAAGCAAGAAGAGATGACTGACACATCACCATGAAATCTATGTTATGTTTTAAATGAGTAAAGAATCTTAGCTTTAGCCTGTAACAACACAAAGAGCTAAGAGTCGTGGGACATATTCTTGCTCTTTAGGAATGTGTGTAGACCTCAGTCCTTGTCTAGTGGCAGCTCATGGAGGAAGTAAGAGAAGTGGCCCTTTTAATGAGGTTATGTCTCCATTCAGCAAGACAGAAGAACATTCCTGTCTGAAGCGTCTGAAGCTGTGGGCCCTAAAATTGTAGTTGTGTACTCAGGTAAAACAGACTGAGATACAGACTCCAGAAGAAGTCTGGGTGCTTAGCAGCCTGTGGAAACAAGGGGATACTGTTGGACTTAGATGCCTGTGGACTAATTTATAAAGATGGAGTCTATGGAGTTGTCTGGAAATCAAGGATTACTTTGGGGAGAGTGAAGAGAAGATTCAGATGGAGAATACCTGGAGATTCTGAAGACCAGCGGCTTGCTTAGATGAGGTAGATAGCTATTGAGTCTTGATAGAGGGCTTTGAGATGAGCTAGCTGGCAAGGTTACTCACCCAGTTACAGTAGGAAATCTTGTGCCCTCAGAAACCAGAGAGCTCTGAGAGCTCCCTGAGAGCAGGTCCAGGGTTACTTAGCTCCCAAGGAAAAAGTGTCCCCAGCAGCTCCCAGCTAAATAGTAAGGTTTGTTGGCACCCCCAGAGTTTTCACTCCCCCCCACCCCCAGTCCTAAAAGCAGAACAATGGTCATTTGAATTTCTTGGTCTCTATGAATATTTCAACTTGTGTTACTTCTAGGAAACAGGGGGAGGAAGTGAAGACCAGCCATCCCCAGTGGACACTTCTGGTTTGGGAGCCCAGGCGAGATGCCATGGTCTTTGCCATGGAGCTGGTGCATTAGGAGGTGAAAGGTTGAAGATGATGTGGAATGTATTCAGGATTCCATATGGAATTAAGGCGGGGATCAAGATGGGAAGCCACATGAGACAGTGATAAAATCTAGCCATGGAGGGTGTGTGTGGAACTGGAGACAGTGAATCTTGGAATGGCTGGATCAGACATGCAGAACCCTATGGACTTGATAGCTATATATTCAGATAAGTTTGGAATAGCTATGGGCCAGACATGGGTCTGGAGAAGTTGCTCTTATGTAGAAAGAATTTTAGAATCCCTTAGATGATAACATCTGCTACAAGCCCACATGGCCAACATCTTTGAGGATGTCTGCAGAATCTGTGACTAGAGGCTGATTCAGGATTGCAGGGAAAAGGAAATTAGGAAGGGTTTTCCTGCTTGCATTCTCATGAGCCAAGCATGTGAGAGGGATTCCTTTCCCCTAAGCAATGGGGGATTCTTTCCTTTCTCTCATTTCCTTGTTCGTCCTTGCAAAGCAGCCTCAGCTGTACTTTATAATTTTACAGTCATGGTGAGAGAAGCTCCGAAAAGAAACTCATTGCTTAAAAGCTTTGTGTGTTCCTGCTAGACAATGAGAGTTCAGAGTTTAAGAGACAAGAAAGCGGGGCCTTTTTAATGCTCCCAGTATGCAATAAACATGCTGGAATTTCAGTGGAATCCAAAGGCTCACAATGCTAGCATGAAGAGCAGGCCTTTGATGTTATTGACAGAAAGAGGGTAGGAACAATAGGGCCCCTCTCATTTTTTGTTAGGAGCCTTTAAACTTTTGACCTCTAACCTTTCTGTGTCAAGGAGCTCCTTGCAAATGGGTATTAGCAGCCTGATCAAGTATCCCGAACACACCAGAGCATCAACATTTTCCTAGTGTCAAAGGAATCTTGAAAAAAAAATGTAATGTCCACTGTGGACACTAAATATCATTCAATAATTGTCTCTATAATCTCTCCTGACCTGTGATATTCACATGAAGTTATACTCTATCCAGCTGGCTAGAAAGTGACTTGAATCATGATGTGTTGATATAAGATGGACATCTGGTCCGAGCATACTCTGTGTTGAGGTAGTGTGTAGAAATCTGCATGGGCTTGTAAAGAGACGACAGTTCAGCCCCATGGGTCCTCTCCTTCTACCATTGATTCCTGGAGGCCTCTTAGGTAGGTGGATATATCCTGCAGTGCCCAGAAGGGAGAGCAGCCCCAAGTCACTCTTGCCATTTTGTTTGTTATGTTCTCTTTGCTGTGTTCTCTTCCTCTTCATCTCTCAGTTGTTGTAAAATAAATATTTGTGTGTTGCTACTGGCTTCTTAAGAATAAGTGAGTTTTTTCAGATCTCAGCCCAGGTGACCAAGGTGGGAAATCATACGGTTCTAATCTGTTGCTCTGTATACAAGGCAGGATTTGTGAGCAGTATGCTGGGCAAGATAGAGGAACACAGTGAATGCCACATGGTGGGGGAGATGCTCCAGTGTATCCAAAGGTCTAGAGTCTAGCAAGCAAGAAGTCATCAAGGACACAGTACAGCCCTTCTTCAGGATCTACAGGTAGCAGCAGCATCTCTGAATTACAAAGAAGTGCGGTAGGAGCACACAATTCCATGAGGCCACCAATAGGCTGACTAGGAGGTGGTATTTTTATTCTGTCATGACTAGCTGCTAAAACCCAGATGAGAAGATGTGTATTCTAGTTCTGTTTCTGTTCTAGTTTTCTTGCATGCCTTCTCTACAGGGACTGTAAACCTTCTCCACTGCGCCAAGACTCTGCTGATGTCCACGACCTCTTCATAACCTTCAAAGCCAGTACCACACACATGGGTGCCTCTGACATACCATTTGATAAATTCTGCTGCATGCTCTAAATGCAGCCTGCTCAGCTTGGACTAGCTCTGTGTACTGACTCTGAGGAAATACTTTCATTCCTTTTGTCACAGTGAAGCTCAGAAGATTGCATCCAGTTGTGTTCTTCTTTTGTTAATCACAACTTATGCTTCAGCTGCAGCCCCACCAGCACTAAGGGAGTGGCCCCAAGCCACTATTGCCATTGCATGGCCTCTTTTCTTTGTTGTCTGCCTCTTCACTTTTAGTAATAAACATTTGTGTGTTTCTACCGATTGGATGAAATACAAAAAGGTTTTGTTTCAAGGTGCTGATTTTTTATTCATAACTGATTCTTCAGATTCAACTGATTAACATGCACAGGTTCTTCATCTAAAATATTACATAAATGCCTGCCATCCTAAGACAGTTATCTTCGCTCTCCTCTGAAACTTCAAGAGCCAAGTTGCCACAGACAACAATCTCAAGATTCCACAACAAGGTGCTAAGCTTTAAGCTCTCAACAGCTTTTATAGATCAAACTCCAAGTTCCTTCACAATCCTTCAACAAAAGAGTATAATGTCACATGGTCAATCTGTTCCGTCACAGTAACACCCCACTCTTGGTAATAATTTCTGTTCTACTTTCCTTCTGTAGCTATATAGAATACCATGACCAAAAGCAGCATTGGACAGGAAAGGGTTTATTTGGTTTAATTTGCAGGTCTGTCATTGACTGAAGAAAGGACAGTACCTCAAAGCACTAACTTGAAGCAGACACCAAGAAAGAGTGCTGCTTGCTAGCGCACTGCCTGTGTGGCTTCCTTAGGAACAATGACCTGGGAATGTGTTGCCCAATGTGTTTGTCTTTATAACCAAAGTACATAACAGAAAAATTTTAAAAGAGAAAGACTTAATTTTAGTGCATGGTTCTAATGATTTCAGTCCATAGTCATTTGATCCCATGTGCGTAGGAAGAATATCATGGCAGTAGGAGCTTACTGGAGAAGGAAGTTTTTCACTTCATAGACAGGCAGGAAGTGCAGGTGGAAAGCATGTTGCCAATCTTCTATTTTAGAGAGCTTCTTCATCCAGTGAGCTGTATCTCAAGAAGTGTCCAGAACATCCCACAGTAGTACCATTGAACATTCACAACATGAATGTGTGGGGAACATTGCAAACTCACATTTCCATAAGAGGAGACATTCATTATTGGTTGAGAGAACAGCCGTGGTCATAGATGGCTTTCTGAAGAGCACCCATGCCCAGGGAAGGATATTCTGGGCTTAGCTAGGCTGTCAAGGCTAGAATACCTCAATTAAGAGACTGAACTGAGATGAGCAGAATATTTATACACTACATATTAGGCAAGGAGTGAGTTATGGTTCATTCTTGGTTTTAGGTAAATCTGGGGAGTATACTTGTCCCACTATCCATGAAGGCTGCATTACAAGACTCCATGTGGAAGGCTATGGGAAAGTGTATTTTATAAACTGAATGTAGTGAATGATAAACCTTAACTAATAAAAAATTAAACAGCCACAAAAATACATTACAAAAGAGACATATAAATGAAGTCATTGTCAAAATATCTTACTATATACTGTACTGTGTTTCTAGGTATCTAAGGCGTGCATAATATGGGAGTCCTATATTGTTTAGATAAAAAAATGTTGAAAACAGAGCTGGAGAGATGGCTCAGTGGTTAAGAGCACTGACTGCTCTTCCAGAGGACTCAGGTTCAGTTCCCAGCATCCACATGGCAGCTCACAATGGTCTGTAACTCCAGTTCTAGGTGAACCAACACTCTCACACAGACATACATATAGACAAAACACCATTGCACATAAAATAAAAACAAATAAATCTTTTTAAAAAGTGAGTTCGAGGTCAGCCTGGTCTACAGAGTGAGTTCTAGGACAGCTAATGCTACCCCCCCCCCCCAAAAAAAAGGATGATTGAAAAAAATTAAAATTAAACATTGACAGTGTTAAGTAAATTGTGTAAGAGCATTGGCCTGGAGTCACAACAATACCCAGGTTCTCTTCTCTTCCCCCATACACCACTGGGCAAATACCTTAACTGGTTATTCCATCTATTTGTATAAGACTTACTTTTCAGGGTCAGGATATGAAGAAATAAAAAGCTGTCTAAAAGGCCTTTTTAGTGCTTCAAACACATAAACATATTCTGTGGAGTCTATCTATTTTCACTATCACTTTGATTATTGCTGTTATTGAGAGAAACATTGGAAGAACTTTAGCTCTTCCTTGACAGGAATGATAAATGGGATAATGGTGGAAATTAAGCAGAGAGGAGAATAACCCATTCTTTAAAAACTTGTCTAATTTTGAACAGAAACAATGCATATGTCATTCATTTCTTTTAAAATTCCTTCTAATTCTCCACCCCTAGCACTGCGAACTAATTTAAGTATTTCTGCATGCTAAGCATGGTCTCTACCACTGACTTATATAGTTGCCAACCAGTGTATTCAAGATGTTGGTAGTTTTCCATTGCCTCCATGATGCATGACTCTCTAGCTAATAAACATTACTCTCTTTGTGAGGTCTATGGAGGCCAGTGTGCCAGCCCTCTTCAGGAAAGAATGGCTGTGTGGTGCCTGATTGCTCCTCAGGATTCATGCTTCCAATGTGTTTGACAGAGAAGTTGAGAACTTATAACTGTGCCTGCATTTCTTTCTGCTGATGGGCCTCCTGTCTCAGGTGTAGCAGATAGAAACACTCTCTCATTTGCTTCACTTTGTGGGGGTTGGAAAAGATCTGACCAGATGCTAGAATTTCCTTTTGTCTTGATTCTAGGAAATACAGACAGATAAGATGTGGGGACCGTAACATGCTTTAGAAATGCTGCTTTCAAAGTAGCTAAGGAGATCCTTGCTTGGGTATGGAAAGGTGTTTGAAGTCATTTCTTTTAGATAGAATACAGCTCCTAGACCTAACCTTTGCTGATCTTTGGTTTCCTAACTAACTTAGGCAAGTTCTGAATACATTAACTTCAAGGCCTCTGCTTGTGGAACTAAGGTTGCTGGATGATTATGAACATATCCCAGCCTCTGTTTTATAAATCATAAGCACTAAGGATCCAAATACATGGTTTTGCAGCTATAGATTTGACGTTTGAATTGTGTTATTAAAAAGTACTTCTCTTTTATAAAAGTATTTTTTTGTCACTAGGAACTAACTTACCTTTTAGCTTTTAGGTTTATATATTGTCAGTAAACTTTTCAACAAATATGTCAACAGCATATTTCAGAGTAATAGGATTTGTATGGTTTTATGTGATTTTCTTGGTGTGAAGATTAGATGCAGTTGCCGTGTACCTTCTCATGCTTCTCCTTGCTGTTTTTCTGTAGTTACTTCTTTCTCTCTTGTTTTGACATGGAAGGCTGCAAACCAGAAGTATGCCAGATTATACCTGTATGGGGAGCATAGCCTAGACACATTCCAGAGTCCTGGGTGGCCTGTAAGGAGGTATGGTTTATTTTCTGCCTTTGGGCATCCAACAGATGGGATCTAGAGATGAAAAGCCTACAGGTCTGCTAACAAGAGATGGTAGAAGTTTGCAGAAATGAATAGAAGCAACCATTTCTTCCCTCTTCAAGACATAGCTGAGGAGCAAAGTCTGATGGTTCTTTTGTCAAATCACATGTAGAGAGTCATTGATCACTTCTGTGTGGAAAACCTATAATTATGTCTGTTAAAGAGCATAGAATGTTTCCCCTTCTAAGTAGGCCTGAAGCATCCACACTTTTGTCTTCCTTCTTTTTGAGCTTCATTTGATCTGTGAATTGTATCGTGGGTATTCTGAGCTTTTGGGCTAATATCCACTTATCAGTGAGTGCAGACGATGTGATGTGTGTTTTTATGACTGAGTTACCTCACTCAGGATGATAGTTTCTTGTTCACCCATTTTCCTGTAAATTTCATGAAGTCATTGTTTTTAATAGCTAAGTAGTACTCCATTGTGTAAATGTACAACATTTTCTGTATCTATTCCTCTGCTGAGGGATATCTCAGTTATTTCTAGCTTTTGGCTATTATAAATAAGGCTGCTGTGAACATAGTGGAGCATGTGATCTTCTTATATGTTGGAGCCACTAGAAAGTCCCTGATGCCAAGGTAGCAAGAGGTTCCCAGGACCCAACAGGGTTGACATTATCCGAATTACCCAACAAAGGTGAGAGAGAACCTGTAGAGACCATATCCAGTAGATAAGCATGGTGGCCAGTTAAGAGTTGCAGCTACCCACCCATCTGCAAATTTTAACCCAGAATTATTCCTGTCTAAAGGAAATGCAGGGACAAAACATGGGGCAGAGACTGAAGGAAAGGCCATCCAGAGACCACTCTACCTAGGGATTTATCCCATCTGCAAACACCAAACCCAGACACTATTCCTGATGCCAAGAAGCACTTGAGGACAGGAGCCTGATATTGCTTTCCCCTGAGAGGCTCTGCTAGAGTCTGGCCAATACAGATGTGGATGTCATAGCCATCCATCAGACCGAGCCCAGGAACCCCAGTGGAAGAGCTAGTGGAAGGACTGAAGGAGCTGAAGGGGATTGCAACTCCATAGGAAGAACAACAATATCAACTAACCGGACAGGCCTAAACCACCAACCAAAGAGTACACATGTAGGGATCCATGGCTCCCGGCTTTGTCAGGCATCAATAGGAAGGGAGGCCCTTGGTCCTGTGGAGACTCGATGCCCCAATGTAGAGGGATGCTAGAGTTGTGAGGTGGAAGTGGTAGGTGGATGGGGGAGCATACTCATAGAGGCAAGGGATGGGGTATGGGATGGAGGGTTTTCAGAAGGGAAACTGGGAAGGAGGACAACATTTGAAAAGTAAATAAATAAAATAACCAAAAAAAGAGGCATAGCATGAGTTTGAATGCTTCAAAGGGGGTGTATTGTAGCATGGAGAAAGTGCTGTGGTTATAGCAGTGATATCTTGCATATCAGTTAAATTAACTGCATAGATTGCCTACATACTTGCATAGAAGAAGCAGTGAAGGCTGGGCAATTTGAGTAGTTTGGAAATATTCTTGGATGTTAATAAATTCAGTCTAGAACATAAGGTATTTGCCAAAAGTAAAGTTACTGGGTTTTAGAAATAGAAGGTGTTGTATTTAGTTTTGGTTTTGCTGGTCAACCTTCACTATGAATCTACATATGACCTCATTTTGTAACCTCAAGTTAGAAAATTAAATGATTAGTATAGTTTGGTAGGTTTCAGGTTGATTTCGTCCATTGTGTTTACCTTAGCAAGTCTCTCCTCCCTGTAGATTTACTAACACTAGAGGTATCCTCCTGTGTGCTGCAGCCTCAATCTAACGCTATTCCTGACCAATGTGCGCTGATGTTTAGGGTGGAAATCAAGTAGATTTCCATACGTAAAAAAATTGATGCATGTTTTCTGCACTGTATATAGTTTTGATAACGTACTTTGTGATTTAACAACAGGTATGTCAAACATTTTCTGTAAATATGGGCTTTGTGTTCCCTGTGTTGTATCTCAAAGGTTGTACCTTGGATGTGTGAATGTGGGCATAGATAACTGGTAGACAAGTGAGCAAGGCAGTGTTTCAGTACAACTTTCATTTCAGAAGCTGTGTGGTATGATAGTTCTAATTCCTTTCAATAGCATGTCCTATCCAACTCATGTTTTCTGCCATGCTAGGAACTCAGGTTCATTTGAGTACATTTTTACAGTACACAGAGCCTCCATTTCTTAACACTTTCATGACCCTGTGTCATTCGATCATAAATATTGCTGTTATATCACACCACATCTGCTGGGTAAAAGGGATCGGTACTTTTACATCACCTGTGTTATCGTAACAGGATGATACATATTCATAACTCTTAAGAGGTTTCAAACTCTTGACAGCATACATTTAAGATCGTGGTGCTCCTGCGGTGCTACAGGGATACTGAACAGGTCCATTCTGTCCATATACAGTAGGAATCCTTCAATTCATCTCTGTAGACCAAGGAGAACCAAAGACTGTCTTACTGAAGGCTTGTGGTAACATGTCTAGAATGTCTCCTGAGGGGCCAGATCAGTTTTCCCTGGGTGCCAGATGTCCAAAGGCAAGAGTAGCAAGAGTCTGAGTTAGTGAGTCAGTCTGGATTTGGAGACTTCTCAGGACTCAGTTACTCAGTGTCTCCATCAAGCTACTGGAAGAGGTGATTACTGAAAATGTCCCAAGTTTGAGAGGCTTTTGTAAGGTCAGGGTGCCTCTCCCTGTCATTTCATCAGGGCAGTATCTTGCCACTGCTTTGGTTTTTCCTTCCCACTTTTTCCCCCCCTTCCCAAACTTGAGACCTCATTTTATATAAGGAGAGGGGTTTGTGTAGAATTTTGCCCAGTGGATTTTAGTACAGAAGCCCATGCATCCTTTTTCTGGTCTGTTGATTGACAGCAGATACAGGGTGACTAAGATCAAGTGCAACATTGCTACCTCTGGTCTTGAAACAGTCTCCAGGCCAGGCCATGTTGCTACCTAAATCAACCAGGAGGACTTGTGCACCTGGAAGTTTACTTCTGTTGATTTCTCATCTACTGCCTCCTGGGCAATCAGGGCACTCTGACATCATTTGGCGAATTACTCCTTCAGGGCACTAACTGAGTTGACTTTGATCTCTCCTTTTTTAATCTACAATTTTTGTATGTAAATTTGAAACCTTAAAAGACAATTTCCCAGGATGGCATCCAAGAGATCTCATAGCCCGAGGACACTAAAACTATTTCCTGGGAGAAGGCTGTAACTAAAGATCAATCTCCACATGTCCTTGGTTATTCCCTGGCCGTAGGTTTTATGATCAACCCGTGCTGTTGTGAGGAGACCTAAACTCAATGCCTCTCATTTCTAATGAACCCCCTAATACTTGGCATGATGACAGGCAGCGTGAAGCTGAATACTGACAACTCTACCCAGCTCAAACATTTTTTACTATGCATTTCTATTTAAAGACGTATCAAGCCAGTTTCATATTCATAAGGTTGAAAGACTTTTACACACTAAGGGCTCTGCTAGGACACACCTTTCAAATCTCGGTTTCGTATCAGAGGCCTCTGGCATCACAGTCAAACCTTGTGTAAGTCTGTAATAAATCATCTTTGCAGCCATGCTTGTGCATAGTCCACTGCTTACCATGGCTCTGCAGACCCACCCCTACCTACTGGAATTTTAATTCCCTCAGTAAAATTGATTCCACCAGGTCTGCACATTATTCTCCCTGTCTTCCATTTAGCGCGTTAGTTTCCTGACAGTAGAGTACACAGCACTTAGCAGCTGGTTTGTGGAACCATCAGTCAGGAAATTGTATGATAAATAGGAGGTAGCCAGGTTTAGTGGCACTTCCTTCTGCTTCAGCAGTTTTTGCCTGACTTTGGAGAAGTCATCACGGAGTGTTTTGTCACATCCTGGGGCAAAAGATGGCTATGGTGCTGTAACATAAAACACATACACTGAGTTATGATGTGCCCCAGCTGCACTGCTCATGTGTGAAAAATAAACCTTGAGGTGGCAGATTATGATGACTGCTGGCAACCGGGACATTTTGGGGTCTGTGATGGAATATGCTGCTGTTGCATAGAAACAAGGAACCAAGATGCAGGGTGAGGCAGGCATTTGTGGTCTGGGATAGTCTTTTAAGGGCTCTTGGGATCACTCCCGTGTAAGGCCACACATGTTAGAGGAGTGCTTGTCCTGTGTTTTATTCTTTATCATTTCAGGGTATGTCAAGCATGCCTTGAATCAAAAGAAGTTTGTCTTTGCTAGTTCCCCCCAAAATGTGGCATAAGAGGGGTGATCTCCATGAATAACCAGTAAAAGATACACTTGTTTACATGTGCTTCAACAGTCCAGAAAATCCTGTTTAAATTTAATCAAGAGAGAAGCATATGAATGGGAAAACAGCAAACTAAAAACCAATTGTTCTTTAGTTATATAACATCACATCTATTTTCTGTCCTGTATTTAGACTCAGTTCTAGAATTAAGAATTTGTAAGTTTCCTTCACCATATAACACTTTGTATAATAGTGCTACAAGTTGTATTTAGAATTAACTTCCAAAATTACGAAACGCTGTAAACCTGACATGTGACGACTTCACTGAATGCCACAGCACTGCTCTTAGCATCTACTTACCTGGTGGATGAATGTTAACAGTACAGTCAGGAACCGAAATGTAAGGAATAAAACTCTTATCTTCCAACTCTCACACAGTTGTTACAGAGTCACCTGAGACAGGCCCATGAGGGACACGCTTCAAAAGTAGACTTTCTCTACAGTTGCTTTACATACAGTTCTATTAAATGTGGTTCTATGATTCCCAAGAAAGATGACAGGCATGAGGCGCCGGGTGCTGCAGAACCAGGCTTTTTGTGTAGGAAGGGGGTATACCCATATTTGATGATCACCTGCCCTTACCTTAGATTTGAGCATGATTGATGTGGATTTTTTTTTTTAATTTAAATTTAAAGTTCAGATACATTTGGTGAGAATCTGTCCGTCTTTATAACTAGTCTCAAAGACTGTTCCATTTAGTTTTATGTTGTCTTAAGGAGGATGGAAAAGATAACTTTTATCAAAACTGGTTAAATAAAATAGGGATATTTTGCTTTTTTTTAAATTCGGAACATTTGGTCTTCCTATAGGGTTGCTTTTCATCTCAGGATTACTGGGTTAAGTGTAACATTGAATTTGCCACATGACTGAATAAACTTCTACCTGAGACTCAAACTTAGCAAGCCGTTACAGGAGAATTGGCTTACATCCTTTTAGTACCGATTGTTAAACTTAAATTACAGTAGTTTTTCATGTGTACTTATGCATTGTGTGAGGTGTGACAAGTGATTAGGTAACTCCACTGGATGCATTTCCTCGTGATGCCACAGTGACACTGATTTGATAATACCAAATTAATTCCTTCTCTGCTTCTCTACTGTTAACTCCCTCCTTACCTGATATTACAACAACCACAAGCCTTCACTGAGTAAGGAGCACTGCTCACTTTCACAGACCTCTTGTGCTATTTTTCTAGGTTTAGAACATTGAGAAATACTAATGACAATGCAATTTTATGTCTCTCCTTGGTGGGCCACATGTATTTAGTCAGTGTATACTCATAGTTTTCCCTCATATCTTTTTGTTCTAAGTATGCTTAGATCTTTAAAGGAAGGCCACAAGGGGAAAACTTGGGGTGGGGGTGGGGAGTGAAGCATAGCTTACATTCTCAAAGAAGGAAAATTGAAGAAAAATTGGGAAATAGATGGATGTAGAGGGAAGAAAATGAGATTCTTCTGAATTCATAACTGTAATAGTCACCTAGGTCCACTTACATTTATGAATTTGTGTTCTCAGTTGGGGTGCATCATTGCTGCCTCAGGAGGTACAGTTTACACACTGGCCTTGTGTGCTTGTGCAGTTTCCCAGACCTTGTTGCCACATTTGTGTCTCCCAGAGACTACTCTGGATACACAAAGCCTGCTTATCAAGCTTTGGTTTGACTTGCCTTTCAGCCTGCTAATTATAAATTTCAGAATCCTTGAAGTAACCAGGTACCATTCTAAAGTTTTCTTGCTGTGCATATCAATCCCCAGGAGTGCTTTGCTGTGACACTTGACTGTCAGTCTTCAAGGGCACTATTTAAGAATTATCTCTGACATATTTCCTATAATATCACTTAGCACTGGTGACAAATGTACAGGTTTCAGGCTCTCTTATTTTATTCCTTGGAACTTGGACGAAACATTTGTACTAAATATCAGTCATATGTGTAGCTATAAAAACCACTAAAGTTCTGTTCACTTTTATGTAGCAGATCGGTATATTTTTTGAAAAATCATTTTTTAGGTTTGAAGGTACATGTAATTTTGGGTCAGAAGATTCTGTAAAAGTAAACCACACACACAGGACCCAGGAACTGACGGACACAATGTGTGGAAGAACAGACAGGAACTGTGGGTTACCATGGAAGCCAGACAAAGATGTTAGATCCCTTTGGAGCTGGAGTTACAAGTGGTTTTGAGCCACTGGACATGGTTGTTACGAATCAAACTCGGGTCCCTCTGCAAAAGCAGCAAGTGTTCTTAATCATTGATCCATCTCTTTGGTCTCAGTTCTTGAAATTCTTAAAAGATATTTGGTACAG
The DNA here is from genome assembly GCF_011762505.2 of Arvicanthis niloticus. Classification (NCBI taxonomy): domain Eukaryota; kingdom Metazoa; phylum Chordata; class Mammalia; order Rodentia; family Muridae; genus Arvicanthis; species Arvicanthis niloticus. Next base: position 45,654,004 of record NC_047665.1, on the reverse strand, counting down.
TAAAGTTGCCTTCAGTTGAAACGACTTCTAAAAGTATTTGTTTTATATAAGGTGTACTTTCTTTTTTTTTCAGACCCTCCTCATCTTTTCCCTGCTTTCCATCCTCCTGTACCAATTGATGCCAGACATCATGAGGGTCGTTACCATTATGATCCATCTCCTATTCCTCCATTACATGTGTAAGTATTAAAATGTTACCCATTAATGAAATGGACCTAAACCCTGGCTTTAATGCTTCAAAACTCTTTGTTAATGCATGTCTTCTGGGCTTTGAAGGTTTGATAGCAGTGTAAGATTTACTCTTAAGACATAGCAAAGCTCTATCTGCTTTTAGATGTATTGAATCCGACCCTGTGCTTTCTGAGGGTGCTTGTCATATGGTTTAGCTGGCCACTATTTTCTGAATATTTTGCTGTTGAGAGACAAAGAGTTGGGAGTCATAAACTTCAAATTAAAGCATTAAAGTTAAACTTTAATGGAAGTTTACTACTTACCATTTGTGCTTGGTTGTGATTTAGGTTTCAAGTTCTGCATGCTAAAATTTTTGTTACATGAAAGTTCTGACCAAGTATTATAGTGGATCTAAATGAAATGTTTATGGAAGATTTTCAGAGTCCCCATGGTCCATATAGCAGCAGTCACTTGATTGATGGGAATGTCACCCAAACAAAGTGGCAAATGTGATTGAGCACATGGCTTCACATAAGATAAAAGAAAAGAATGTGTGATAAAATGTATTTAGTATAAAAGGAAAAAGAAAGTCTTATTGAAATAAATATTATCTCACTTTGTTTTGAAGGGAAAGAAAAATAATCATTGATTTATACACTAACAGAATATTCGTCTGCTGTAAGTTTGAGAATACTGTCATATAGTATAATAATTGCATGCACTCCCTAGAAGGGGCTGTTCCCTGCTAATGGCCTTGGTACACATGTAGTCATATGTAATAATCACCTTTCTTTCCGAGACGGTGAAGTTAGAAAACCACGAATAATACTTTGAAGAATAATGCTGGTTATATAGATGCTAGATTGCATCTCTCTGACTATTAGTTACAGCTGTGTAATTATATGGTATGCTGAAGAAAAATGAAGTTGTTTTAAAACAAGTCCTCCTCTGTGAACAGAATTAATTGATATTAACAGTCCTAACTGCATGCCCAAGTACACATATAATATTTTACCAACCAGTTTTCAGATCCATCTCCCATTACTGAATTGTAATTTCAGTTCAGATTTGCCTGGGGCTGAGTAATAAATCTGCATTGAGAACTTCTGTAAGCATTGGAGGAGAAGTGGGTATTTACAGAGGAAGAATGCAGAATTTTGTGACTTATTCCTCCGGTGACTTCTACTAGAGTCCAAGCAAGTATTTACAGGGTTCTGAAGCCTGGAAAAGCTACTCACATAATGCCAAAGGACCAAAGGAAGTTCTACCACACAAGGGGAAGTGCATTCCTTACTGAGTTTGCAAGATGACCTGTGACTCACCTGGTCTTGTAGAAGCTTTGTGGTATGGATAGGACCACAGGGATCTTGGTGTTCTAGCCTGTATCTAGATCACACAAGACTTTAGAGACAAAGATAGCTAATTCCTCTCAGTCTTTCTGATGAAATAATTTAAACCAGATGTTCTATGGAATCTGAAAGTTTTTCCCTTTTCAAAAATCATGCTCTAGAGAATTTTATTAAACTGAGCTCAAATATGCTGATCTCTTTCCTCTGGGTGTATTATAGTTCATTTTGTAAATAAATTTAAATAGGAAGTTACCAATTAAAAACTGCACCTATTGGTCCTCTAGTAGTGTTATAGGAACAACAAATTTTCCCACAATCCCTGTTGGATGGTCTGGGTTCATAGCAAAAACAGTGTTAAAGATAAGGTAAGTCCTGTGTGGAGGAGCAGAGAGTCGGCCATGGGGTTTTGCTTCAGCTGTGACTTGGAGCTGAGGTTTCTAAGCTTCCCAGTGCTTTCTACTTTTTCAACCAAGTTTTAAGATACTTGAGTAGTAATTGACTAAATTGTTCTTGTGCAGCCTACATGTGTAATTATCAAAGAGTTACAATGTAAGGCAGGTTGACAATTCTGAGTTTCAAGAGAATAAGTCCTCGAGGACTCTGAGAGAATGTTGTGTCTGTGGGTGTGAAACACGGCACCTCATGTCTGCAGTTTTCTGGGATTGTTCACATCAGCTTGCCTTAGTAGATTCCTGGGTGGCTCTGACTGAGATTATGACATGGGCTCTAAGAAGTTAGAGCAAATCACATCTTTGCCTTTGTAGCATTGTGTTTTCTTCCCATTGTATTCTTCTTGCTTGGTAATTTGTTAGGAATTGTATTTGGGGAAAGTGCTCAGCATATGAACAGATAGATGTGTAGATGGTCCTCAGTGGATACCTAGGCTGGTCCAGCCTTGGAAGTAGTGGCTGAGTTATCAGGATGCCTTAGGCTTGTCACACACTTGTACTGTATACAGGTCCTGGCAAATGCCCCCTGATGTGAAGGCCCTGCTTGTCACTAAAACAAAGCTATCTGCTTTAGGAAGTGCTCAGTAAAATAACCTTAATGTATATACTCTGCAAAGGTTGGGTCTCTAAATAAATGCTTACAATTAATGTATAAGGGTACCAAATTTCTCCTGGTCTCACTCCGTGATGACCCAACTTTCTGTACCCCTTCTGTCAATGTGTGAGCACACCTGAGATTGTTAAAGCTGAGGGTATTGATAGTAAATGTGGCCCCTCTACCCAAACCTTCCCAGTATTAACTGTAAAACATAAAAGTATCTTATCCAGAATTTGAATTCCAAAATGCTTGCTGTATAATCGTGTTCTAGAAAATGAAATCAAGAGAGCTTAGTAAGCTTTTTAGAGTGAATATTTTAATTACAGGAGGATAAAACTTGGAGATATTCTCATTGTTTTGTAAACACAATTGTTCTTCTGGTGCCAACTTTAGAAACTAAATTATAAGTCTGAAAAGCAAGGGCCTGTGTTGATGGAAATGCTGACAGACCAGTGTTCGGAAGGATGGCAGGCACGGCGGTAATTATGCTATCATATTCCATCATTAGAGATTCTATTGAAAAGATTTATAAATTGCCCCTCTTTTTAGATAAACCACCCTATATTAAGGCATCAATGATATGGTGCAGAATTAAATTAAAATCTCATAAAATGAAATATGTTCTGTATTAGCTGTTTGACACTTAATTTGCCTCTGAATGAGTAGGGGAAATCACAAATTAACCTGCTTTTGTTTTTCCAACCGTGGCTTATTAGGTGTTAGAACAACTGCAATTATAGCCCAATAATAACCCAGAAGCCTTATAAATATGTACGGAAATATGTCAGCGTATGTTTAAAAACTGGGTTTGTTACATGAAATGCCTTTAGCGTACCCTTCTTGCTTGCACATTGTTGTCCATAGTTTATGGTTGAGCAGTTCAAAGATAGAAATTTAAATAGACTAAAATACAGTACTAGAAATAATACTAAGATTTGTTATTTCTTTTAGCCCAAAATCATGAAGTTAGATTAAGAAGGACATGCTATAGGTGTCATCTCTCTAGGTTCTCACATCAAACTGCTCTCTGAAATGGACAATGGCTGCATCATGTTTGTGTCATTCAAATGGTTCCTTAAACATTGAGTATGAGAGTTCTTTCCTCATATTCTGAGTTGTTTTGAATGAATTCACCAGGGCTTGTGTCCAACTTACAGCTGGAATGTCTCTTTCTCAAATTGCAATAATTCCCAGTTCTATGTATAGTATAAAACATATAACAGTATAAAACACTGTTTTAGAAAAATCACCAAAATCCACGTAGCATATTACTGAATCCATCTGATGCACCAGTGTTAAACCTGAGCCTGGACACACACTGCATTGTCCAGTCCTCTCTCTGTTTCCTGGCTTGAGCTGTTTACACCAGGGTTGTGTAACCCTGTGGTTGCACTGTTCCATTCTGTGGACCTTAATAAAGCCCTCTAGACTACATGTTACAACTGGTTTTTAAAACTTCTTTAAAAATGGAGATCCTTGGTCAGTTATATCTTGCACCTCCAAAATACACTCAGATTTTCAAGTGGTTGCTTTTTACAGTCATGAAGAGTGTGCTACTGCGCTTTGAGTTTGTGCACATTTTGAGTGTGTGTACATTTGAGTGTGCGCATCTTGAGTGTGTGTATGTTTTAAGTGCTGGAACTTACTTGATCATGTTTCACTTCAAAAGTCGGAATGGTGTATTTTTAGAAACTCAGATAATAAAGTGTTTTGAATTCTTGTACGATTTCATTCACATTCATTTAGGGTTTCCAGGGTGTGTTGATGTCTATTCTGTATGTAAAAACTCTTTAAGCCATTTTTTTTTTTCATTCATGAACCAGTATGAATTAGATTTTGGACTCTCCTGTAGCTTTCTACTGAGATCTGCAATTCATTTTCCAAAGCTGAGTCCTTAGTTACTAATCCATTGCAATAATTCAGGCCCCAGTGATCTGATCTTGCCGTGGAACTGAGAGCAGTGCTCGTATTGTGCAGTGGATGAGAATGGCACCTCACTAGGCTGCATCTCCAGCCAGTATGCAGACACTGCTGTGTATCACCCTCCACTTTACTAATTCCCTTTAACTTTACGGTCCGATGAGAAATGAGCACTCTCCTGGTTCTTTCCCTTGAGTCAAGGTGGCTTACATGGAGGCTGCCCAACTCACTGCAATTACTCTAAGGTAGAGGAACTAGCCTTTCACAAGAAGTAGCCTGCCTCCCGCTGCTTGGAGAGGAGTGCAGGGATCAGCTTTGAAACACAGTATACTGGCACAAGGAAGGTTTTGCCCTTGTGATTGATTACACAGCCTTTTAGGCTTGAGAGGAGAAGGTGAGCAGCAAGTTTGGAGAATGATTGCATTCATTACTTCCCAGAGAGAGGAAAAGTACAAGGAAAGATACTCCATTATAGTAAATATTTAGAGAAAGAAATAGTAGGTAAATGATCAGGACTGCTACTGAGTCTTCCTGCGCCACTGAACTCAGTGTCTTGTTAGTGCCAACCGTGTTTATTGGAAGTGCATGTAATGCTTATTCACAAGAAGCTTTCAGTCTGGCCCCTTAAAATGGGTGCATATGCAAACTAGTGGTTTCATTTTATTTAGTCTGAGGGAATCCTTGACTAAGATATGGAGAATTAGCAAAATCTTCAATTTGGGGCATAAATGATTTAGAATATTTTAATAGCATAATTTAAAATGAAGAAATGGCATATATATATATATATATATATATATATATATATATATATATATACACACATACATACACACACACACACACACACACACACACACACACACACATATATATCCTCCAGTATTTTGATCTACCATAGATGACTCTGAGGCTGGTAAAGTGCACTGACATTAGATTAAATTGAATATTGTAGCAACACAATTACCTCTACCTTCACACAGAAAAGATAAAAAACTAGATTGTAATTACATCTCTCAAGCCAACTACTATGTGTTTCTTTGCTTATATGAGACTGAGTCTGTGCTGTAAACCCTGTAGCTTCTAAGTAATTGGTTATTTAGCAATGAGAATGGACCGCTGCTGTCTAGGCTGCTGCCATAACTTTGCCTGTTTGCTTTTCCTTTTTATTTGTTTCACTTTATTAGGATATGTTCCTCATTCCAAGAAAGCTGGCACACTCAGGAGTGAAAGATCCAGAACGCTTGCTTGCTAAGTTTCTATTAAATAGTTCCCATTACAGTGGGAAATGCTTCCTATAGCCAGGCTGCTCCCCTGATAGGAAACCAGGTACTGTTGTAAAGATCTGTTGTCTCCTTGCAACTGGGATACACACACAATACATATACACACATATATGTATGTTACTAGTTTTATATATAACTAGTTTATATTATATGCACACATATATATACATTCTCTAGCGGTGCACACTGATGTCTAAGTTTTCTAGCTATATAAAAAAACCTTTCAGTTCAAAAGCCTGAACATGTATGTGACTTTTATAACACTTCTTCAGATGATCATGTGTTCATCTTAGCATCTCCCAGAAGTATCAGCACCCACTCCTTCTCTTGGGTATTGATACATCTGTGTATTTACATATATATTGCAATTGGGTACAAATATTACAAATACCAGAATTTCATGGATAAGGCACAAAAGAAACAGTTTATGTTGGAAACAATACATAATACCAACAGAAACTAATGCTGATGACTTACTGTATGTTAAGCACAATTTTAAGACTCCATACTTATCTACTGTGATATTTACTCCAAGCCTATGATGGACGTTTTATAATTAGCCCCATTTTAAGCTTATAGACATCTAACCATATGGACAGATACAGCTTTTGGAGTGGGTTACACCTGTATTTTAGTTCAGGGATTGGGGTCCACATTCTTTGCCCATGCTGCTTGGCTCTGTTAGTGAAAATGAATACCACACACTTTGCAGGCCTGGATTTGACTTAACTAATTCTACCAACACCTGACTCCTGCAACATGCTAAGATGAATACATGACACTCTGGAGAAGTCTTATAGAAGCCACATATGTGTTCAGGCGTTTGAGTTAAAATTTAGAAGTCTGTGTGCACTGCAGTAGAATGTTCGAAGCTTATGGGACAGTTTACATATCCAGCCACATGTGTGGCACACCTAATTACTTTTGACAAGACTGCATTGAAACATGCATAAACAGCCAGCACTTCCTCTGAATGTCCAATAGAATTCAAGCCTTATTAACTACTTTCCAGTGTTTATTTTCCTGGAACCTTTTTTTTTTCTTTAGATATTCATGCTTGCTTCCTCACTTAATGTCTTCCTACTTGGATGTCTTCTTACCAGACTTCTGCTGGGAACAACCACCTAAATTACTATGTGGCACCTGAGCCAAGCCTGGTCCACCATCTGTGTTTCTAAGTGCAGTTTTATTGGAGCACAGTGATGCGCACTGTGTGCTGTTTCTACAGCAACTTTTACCAGTAAGGGCAGAGTAACATCAACATCCAAAGTACGTGGAGACCCCAGTTGCTACCTGTGCGATGCCTGGTCTAGACAACTACCCTCTCCAGCCTCCTGCTGTTCTCTGCTATAATTAGCATCACACATTGTAGTCAACAGGGTCTTTCAGCTATTTTCACACCTTTCCCAAGAGTTTTCATTGTATGTCCTCTCAGTTCAAAAAAGGTCTAAGTGTTTGGTTGTAGTTTTTCCAAATAAGCAGGAAAGTTTAACACCTTCAGGATCCGTTTACCACTGACCTTCACTGTCAGCCCCCACCATTGGCTTGAAGATATGATCGAGGTCATCTCCTAGGCTTTAGAAATCATAATGGGTATGCAGCATACATTCTGATCAGCCAGCACACATTTTTCTTTATATTAGGAAATGAGCACAGAACAGGTTGTGTTCAAAAGGTGTAATACTTCTCCGCTTTGCAGTATTTCTAATGACTGAAATATTGAATCTGTTCTTCAATTGCAGAGAAAGCGGGCCCTAATTACAGCGTACATTCACGGAGCCCGAGCGGCAGCTTCTTGGAAAAAATTCCTGTGTTCTTTGTGCTGTGCTCAGCAACACGGTCCGGAGCAGATATTGACTGAGGCATTCACAGTCACTGAACCGGAAGCTGCCGACTCTATAGAGGCTGCTGTCAAACCTGTTGTGGGGGCCTGGGAGGTACTGGACTGTAACCGACTTTTTTCTTTGAGTACAATGCTTCCACTCATGTTAAGCCTGGCTTCAAAGAAAACAGAAGTTTACTGCATTCATTTTATTTATTTTTCAAAATACAAGTTTTAAAAATTGAACTTTAACAAAATATCCCCACAGGAAGATGCTTGGGAGTTTTACATCACAAATATTGCCCCACCTAGACCTGAGGGCAGCATTTCCTATGTGGCTATCCTTCTCTTAGATATAAGAGCTCACTTTGCAATAACCTAAAACAGGTGGTTTTCTCTAGCTGCCCAGCAAGTTCATTTAAGTCTTTTCCCCAGGGAAACAAAGGCCTAGAACACAAGGCTGCCTGTCATTCATTCTTGTTGCTGCTATATCCCTATACCTACCCCTAGGGAAATTCATTTATCAGGAAAACAAAATGTTAGCAGATATGTTTCTAGGAATGGCTTGTGAACTCTTTGCATACGAAATGCCAGATTAGCTGGATTTTTGCCTCTTGGATGATCTGGACCACTGCAAAGAATGAGCAGGACAAAGTGTTAAGTGAGATGGCGGCTTTTTACACATTTGCCAGGTAACCATGCTAGGAAATTTTTGAAATGTAATCTTTGCCATTTTTGTTCTGATGTGATCAGTTCAAAAGGCATCCCAGAACAGGCATGGTCCCTTACAATGTGCTTTGGTTGCTTTCACTGGGGCTGGAGAGATGGCTCAGCAGTTAAGAACACTGACTACTCTTCCAGAGGTCCTGAGATCAATTCCCAGCAACCAATGGTGGCTCACAGCCATCTGTAATGGGATCTGATGCCCTCCTCTGGTGTGTCTGAAGACAGCTACAGTGTACTCATATATGTTAAATAAATAATAATTTAAAAAAAAAAAAAAGGCTTAGCTGGAATGGTTGTACTAAACCAACTTTGAAAAGTCTGAAGGTGGAGGAACACAGACAAGTAACAACAAACTCTGAAATGGGAAAAGCAGCAAATACAAAACCAGATATAGTGATCACTCCCTGTTTTGTACTTTTTTAAAAAGGCCTTTTTTTTTTTTTTCATTTAAAATTTTGTTAGTTCTTTGAGAGTTTTGTACAGTGCATTTGGGTCATGTTCACATTCCTTGCCTAACTCTTCCTAGATTCATCTCCAGTCAGCATTGTTTCCCCTCCTCCTCAAGATCAGTGTGTGCTGCTTGGGATATTTGGTTGATTTACCAAGAGCTACACTCCTAAAAAAAACTGCATCCCTGTCTTCCCACAGCTAACAGTTACTGGTAGCTCTGCATTGAGAGGCAGGATTATGTGCCCAGCTCTTCCCTCCATGCTGGGATTTAGTCTGGTTTGGGCTTGCACAGGGTTTAGTCTGCTGCTGCTGCAAATGCTCTGAATTAATGAGTGCAGCTGCCCTGCTCTGTCCAGAAGACGCTGTTACCTGGTAGTCATCCACTGCCTCAGCTCATACTCTTTCCACCCTCCTTGTATGGTGATCCTTGAACCTTGGATGGGGCGGTGCGTCAGGGGAGGGCAGATGTGTTTTCTTTAGTATTCTGAAGTCTTGCCCTCTACCAAATGGCCATCTGCGGATCTCTATGTAAATACCATTTACTGAAAAGAGAAGCTTTTCAGAGGAGGGTTGTGCTAAGCCATTAGGAGTCTGTTTAATGCTGTGTCTGTTTAGCAGCACAATAGTAGTTAGGTTCCCTTAAGGCCTTTGACTTGTCTGGCCATAGGTTCTCAGCTTGCCAATGGGACCTTGTATGGGCTTCATCTTGTGGAGTGGGATTTAAACATAATCAGACACTTCCATGATGTATGTGTCACTATTGCACCAAAGGGCATGGTTTGTCAGGCCAGTTTTTTTTTTCCACCAGTAGTTTGTATTTTACCCTCAAGACTACAAAAACTAACCAGTATCTGAGCCATCTCTGTGGCCTGAGTCCTCTGTCCTTTTAATCTCCATAATGGGAAGTTTCCACTTGGGACTGTTATAGGGACACAAGTTTGACTTCAGTCTAAAGATCTGAACAAACACTGGAATGAATTACACCTCTCTAAGAAAGAAAGAAAGAAAGAAAGAAGAAAGAAAGAACAAAAGGAAGGAAGGAAAGAAGGGAGAGAGAGAGAGAGAGAGAGAGAGAGAGAGAGAGAGAGAGAGAAAGAGAGAGAGAGAGAGAGAGAAAGGTGGAAAAGAAAGAAAGACTAAAGAAAAACACCTGGCTATAACACCATAAAGAATAAAGCACATTAAAAATTAAAAAAAAAAAAACAAAAAAAAACCCAAAGAGTATTTTGTATTGGTCAACTACTCCTGAGCATGAGGCTTGCCCTGGAGTGTGTTGCTAAAGCCAGCCTCACTCCACTGGACAAAACTGCTGTTCCCTCACCCAGTAGGTATCAATTGCGAATGGCTCCTTGGTCAGGGGTGGGACTTTGTGCCCACTTCTCCCCGCTGGGGTTTTGTCTGGCTAAGCTTCTTGCTATTGATGGGTATTAACACAGAGACCTTCAGCTGGACAATGAGGAGACTTTGGAGCATTGAGTCCTAAATGGAATGTCTTTATCACACCCATCCCCTCAATACTCAGAGATCTATGTGGAAGAAGAGATGAAAGATAGTAAGAGCCAGAGGTGGTGGATAATTCCAAAGAAACAGTGTTTTCCAGACACAGCAGGAATGATGTACATAGGGACTCACAGAAAGTGTGATAACATGCATTTTAAAAGGTCCCTCTGTCAAAGGTCCTCCACTGCTGACTAACATCTCTAAATTGTTTCTAAGGTGCCTGGGGACCTGTATTGAGACACTCCGGGTAGCAAGGGCTTAGCTTACAGGAGTTATGTCACATAGGAACATGCATCTTTTACATCCTGGGAATAGGTTAGATGCTAAAGAGGAGTTATACACTCATTTTAGTGCATTCTGATAATATGTAAATTCTGCCAAATGCATAAGGGAGCAGTAAATCCTATCATATGGGCCAGGGGGGAGGGAGCCAAGTGAGTGATTCCTCCCCACTTAGAAGAGAAATCACGGACTCTTGTTACTCCAGTTTACTTTATACATGTGGAAAGCCCTGCTAGTTTACTGTAAACTACTTGTTACTGATAAACTGAACTACAGCTTCTCAAATGAACAAAATCCCCATATTCCTAACCTGAACTGTTTTCAGCCTGCATTATAAACATCTGGGGGAGTTTCTAAGAACAAGTTTACAAGCCTGAGTACCAACAGGCGAGCTGACTTCTAGTGATCACTCTGATTCTTCACCTCTCATCTGCTGGGGCAACAGTGATTAATTTAAACTTACATTGGATTATATTAGTGCTGTGGGACCTACCATGTTAGGTGTGGTTCTACACACACACACACACACACACACACACACACACACACACACACACACACACAGAGTATGCCCACTCCTCTTCACTTTTTTGTAGTAATTATTCCTTAAGACGTGGCAGTAAAAACCTGCATAATCATCCATTTTAATGAAAGTAGTCAGGAAAAGCCAGCTTGAAGTGATTTAATCTTGTTTAAATGACCAAACCCTGGGCTCCTCTGATTCTGGTCTTTAGACCTGTAGCAACACTTACAGCCATTGCATAGAGGGAAGGTTTCCCCCAACTCAAGATTCACTGGAAATAGATGGAATTTGGTACTAAAGCAGGGACAGCCTGCTACAAGAAGCTTCTCTGTGCCTTGGTGTATGAGATTCAAGGATGCAAAAGTGACACAGTTGTAAATTTTGTGTATTCTTTGTAAGAGTCCTGGAGGAGTAGCTCCTCATTTAGAAGGTAGGTGCCAGGCTGTAGGGATTTGACCTGGCTGGCTCCTTCCTGTGCTCCCTTGTGTGATTTACTTTTGTGATCTGAAGCAAATGTGCATTACGTCATAATGAACATGGGCTGAATTCTCCACCTTTCCAATTTTCAGCCTAGGGATAGACTTGGGTTGTGCAGGTCACTGTCTGCTGCTTCTGTTTATGGGGAGGAGAGATTTGCCTTGAAAGGAATGGAACTTGAATGGGAAGGAAAGGCAGAGTGCAGTCCCTCCCCCAGTGTGTAGAGGGAGGGAAGCCTCCTTCCTTGGTCTATTTGCTTTGCAAGGGTCTTCTTTGATGCAGTCTTTTCGTGGGCACCCACTGAAGTCTCAGTGTACTCAAGCTTTAGAAAAGGCCATTGGCCAGTCTTTGTTTTCTTTGTTGAACTGTTTATTTTGCTTTCTTCCCACGAGGTTCCCTGGCCCTGCTCTGACAGCGCTTTTCTACATGAATTGCATTCCTCAGAGCCACAAGTCTCCTAGTTCTTCCAGGCAATTTGACTCTGGTCTGTGTGTTCAGTCTATAGCTTCCATCTGCCTGAGGTCTTTGCCAAGAAGAATACTTGCCGAATGACTAACATGGGGACCTAAAGACATGTTTTAAATGTCATTATCCAGAAGAGTCGAGGTTCATTCCAGTGTGTAACCTGGCTGTTCTGTCGTCATTATGAGCTTTAACATCAATGAAGGAAGAGCTGCTAAGCCCTTTGCTTTCCTTTGAATACGGAGAAGGCAACTGAAGCCGATAGTGCAGGGTTGCCCTCCTCATGTCCAGGTAGTAAGTGTCAGGTGTCCTCTGGGATCTGGGGGGGGGGGGGGGGGCAGCATAGCCACTCCGTGTAAGTGAAAGCCACATTTCTGAGCTATCTCATAATTTTTATTTTCAAATTTTAGATATTTGTACTTGTAAATCTTGCCATTATGTACGAAAGTGCATTGTTCTCTCTGTGGAAATAATAAACATAGAAAGTATGCAGCTGTCTTAGCCATGGCTGTTTCCTTCTCTTCTGTGTATTATTTTTCTGAAGCATAGCTTATAGCTGGAACAGAGAAGAATAACTCCTCAATTCAAAATTATGTTTTAAACTTCCATTAATAATAGCATATAATTAATTTTCTAATGCATTGTTCTTCACTGCAGGTGTCAATGGGGATAGTTATATAGTTTTCAAAATTCATCTACCTTAAGAACAAATTTCTAGGAGTGAAGAATGGGAATAGATATAATGAAGTTACATTATATGTATTAATATATGTATATTATATATATGGTTATATATATATATAATATATATATATTATATATATATTTAAGATACATTATATATACCCATGAATTTCAAAGGATAAAATAATTTTAAAATTTCAGAAAGGACTTAGGGAAGGAGAAAAAAGTATCCTAAGTGATGATAAATGAATATTTATAGTGGAAGAATGTTTTCAGTATCTGTATGGTGAAATATGATGGATTGCTTGATTGAAATTTTTATTGGCAAAATAAAGACAAGCAAAATTCCAGACAATTCTGCTTTAAAATTACATTTGCCTGCCTGCCTGCCTGCCTGCCTGCCTGCCTGCCTGTCTGTCTGTCTGTCTGTATACATCTAGACCATTTTATACATGTGTATATCGAAAGATAACATTGAGTAGGGACTCACCAGACTCAGGTTGTCAGGCTTGGGGTAGGCAACTTTACTAGCTATGCCATGCCAATGTTCTCACCTGCTTGGTTGGTTGGTTGGTTGGTTGGTTGGTTGGTTTGCTTGCTTGTTTTCACCTGTGTTCTTTGTTTGCTTAGTTATTGTTACTTATGTGTACATACAATCTTGATTTTACTGGAGCACACAAAGTTTATTCCAGAACTCTGTATTTATCAGTAATGGACCTAGGGATCGTTTTCTGTTGGAATTCCCAAGAAAGTAGCCCCAGATTCTGTCAAGCAAGGTAGCACATACTGACAGAAGCAGTACAGATCTATTTATCCACAGGACTTTCTGGAAGAGAGTCTTGAGTGGCGTCCAGGGGCTGTTGTTGGTTTCTTCTCTCTCTCTCTCTCTCTCTCTCTCTCTCTCTCTCTCTCTCTCTCTCTCTCTCTCTCTCTCTCTCTCTCTCTCTCTTTTTCTTCCCAAAGCCTGATTCGAACTAGGCTTTTTCTCTCTGAGTTTTCCAAATGGCTGAGTGTTCTCAGGGCACAGACTTTTCTGTCTGCCTCCCCACCACCATTCCATTGACAGTAAAAGATCCATGGATTTGCTCAGTAGTTTTTGACCAACAGAAGTACTTCCTGCTTCTTGTGAGCTCTGATATTAGATTCCCAGTGAGCTAAAATGCAGTAGCTGGTAATCCTACTGGTGCGTCATGATATCTTGGGCTTGGGCCTCAGTGAAGAATTCATTGCCTCTCAGAGCAGGCTTTCTCTACTCAACATTTTGTTTGCTACATTGGTCTATGGTAATGTTTCTTTCCTGGGTTTCAACATATAACTCCAGAAAGTTCAAACATTAGCTCATGGATTCAGATTATCTTCATTTATCATGGTCTTACTAGGTATCCCTGGCTTATCTGGAACTCATTTTGAGGACCAGTCTACCCTATGGATGCTGGGATGGAAGGCGTTTGCCACTATGCTAGGCCTGACAATCCTAATATCACCACCCTTCTATTTTCATAGTACCTGGGCCTGAGCTGGGTTCCATTCTCAGCTCTGCCCCAGGTTAAGTGGCTCCTTGAACATTTGAGCTTTTCCGCTGACCTTTGTTTCCAGATGCAAAAGCTGGAACGGAGAATGAGCCATTAGGGGAAGGTCTAGGTTTGTTTATTGAATTTTGTTTGTTTGTTTGTTTGTTTTTCGAGACAGGGTTTCTCTGTATAGCCCTGGCCGTCCTGGAACTCACTCTGTAGACCAGGCTGGCCTCAAACTCAGAAATCCGCCTGTCTCTGCCTTGTTCATTGATTTTTGTTGTTGATTTGGTTTGTTTGTTTTGTCTTTAGCTTTTATACAGACACTTCAAGAGATTTCTGAAGAGATTCTCTACCCTGTGCCTGCTCACAGGACTTTTTTGTTTTATCCTATAAGCCACAGGTTTCTTTCAGATTAGTTAATCTCTCCGACTCTGCTCTCACCATCTCATCCAGGTTTGTTTGTTTAATCTAGGAACTGATGATGGACACACATAGAGCACCTAATGTCTCACACAACACAGAGGTCTGGCAAATGGTAGACTGCCCAATCCATATATAATCATAAACTTAACTCACATGCTTGTGGTTCTACATCTTTCCTGTGACTCTTGAACTTTGAAATTGGGCATATTTTATAATCTGTAGTGGGTTTTGTTTTTATTGGTGAAGTGGCACACAGGAGGAAGTTTCACGAGTCTCTTAATATGACTCTTTTGTTTCCATTTCTGTTTTTTGTTCATGGGGTATAGGGACCGAAAGCTTTTAAAAGAAAGACTATATTTGAGAAAGGCCCTTAGAGTTCTTTTAAAATTAAAGCAAAACCTGAATGTGAGACAAAGGTATTTCTCAAAATCCCGAATCTTTAAAGTAATGTCATTTTAGAGTTGAAAACATGTCCTTGTTTGTTTTTAGAAAAAAAAAATAATAAAAAATATTTGGTTTCCCCCTACCCCCACACACTAATATCTCAGCTACAGTTTTCTAAATTTCACAATAATGAACCTACTTGGAAAATTGCAAAGTTAAAATATAGAGAGAATGTTTCCGAATGCTTCTGCTGCCTACATCTTAGAAAATGAAAAACGAGGGGTCCCTCCACCTGGCAGGGGATAAAGAGGAAAGCACGGACAGCCAGCTGGCTGTGCGGTGTATTTGTGAAGATGCATAGCACAAGCTCTGAGAGGGTAAGGCTTCATGATTAATGGTGTTTATTCTTGACAGAAGCCTCCTTTATTTATCTGCAATACAGTTTAGTGATTTTATCAGGCACCTGAATGAAAAATATTCAGTCATACCAATATTGCAGTGTAAATTGAGTAGAGTCACTTTTTATTATATCTTTTTGCCTTATCATCCACACAGTAATTTTCCAGCAGAGGTTTGATATGGAAAGGCTGGATTTAGTCGTACTTGACACAAAACCTCTTCAATTTCCCCTAAAAGTTCAGGCTTAGAAGTGTGTGTGTGTGTGTGTGTGTGTGTGTGTGTGTGTGTGTTATATAAACACCTCTCTTATTGAAGCAGTTTCAGGATTTGAAAGAATAAAGATAAACTGTACAAACCTGGGTAGGGAGAACTGTTAATATAAAAATATGTAATAGCTGTAAACTCACTGTAAAGCTCCGCTGTTGGGTGAACACCTGGCGTCCACACTGAAGCTGTGTTTGGCTCATGGTCCCACTCTTCTAATCAATCACCATCAGCCCTCATCAACATAAAGCCTTATCCTATCATCTCTTTGGGAAATGACATCAAAGCAGAGAATGAGGGTGCCCCAGAGAGGACATCAGTAGCTGCAAAGATGGCAGTGATGTCACAGGGATGAAGAAAGGAGAAGGAGAACCCAGTTTCTGATTAACGATGGAGCCTTGCTTTTCTGGCTCAGAAGTCCACATAAACCTGACTTCAGTGTGAACATTTTAACTTGAAGTATGAAAGTAGGCACAACCTGAGGTCAGGATTAATTTGTTGGACTCTAGAATTGTGCTTTTAATTGTTGATCTGTACCCAAAGTGACTTCTCACAAAAAACAAATTCAAGGTTATTGCTTCTGGGATTTTAAAAGTATCTGTTTGTCTAAAATTGTTTAATCATCCAGATAAATGTGCAACCATGAAATGAGTTATTTTTAATGCCTTTAAAATTTTCTGTGTATTTTTTTTATTATATTCCTTCCTATTCGTAAGTCCTCAAGATCTTCTCCCCTTCTTAGCCACACAACTTTATTCCCTCTCTTCAAACAAACAAACAAACAAACAAACAAAAAAACAAAAGAAAAAGCCAGTAAACAGCAGGAAGTTCTAGTTCTATTTCTGTTGGCCAACTGCTCCTCAGCGTGGGGCAGCACAGGGAGCATGCTTGAGAACCCCAGTGTTACCCATTGAAGAAAACCGATTGATTTCCCCCTCCCCCTCGCCTCCTAACAGCTATTTGTAAATATTTTCTTAGCTAGGGCTGAGAGTTTGCACCCAGTTCCTTTCCTTTATGCTGAGATTTTTGTCTGGTTGGAGCTTTTGCATGTCTCGTGCATGCTGCCATGCTCTCTGCTCGTCCATATATGCTCCAGTGCTCTTCTGTCCAGAAAAATGTGTACTTGAAGTCGTTTTCCTCTTATAGTTAGTAGATATCATGGTTCAAACTCAGAGACTTTCTACAAAATATGAAGGCTAGGCTTCTTCATTATTATGAGGATGTGGCAAATGGCAGAAGTTTCAGAGTTATAGTTAGCTCTTAGATGGGACTTGGCAATTTGCTGGGTGACTACACGCTTCAAAATCAAAATATTTTTATTTTTGATGTGTATTTTCTTTTGGACCCAGGGTATTACTTGCCGATTTTTTAGTTTGAAATAAATTTTCCTATAAACATGTATTGAATATATTTTGAACATATTATCAACTCCTTGTATACCCACTTCTCTCTATTCTCACACTGATACTGTGTTCGACTACTTTGTTCCTCTAAACCAGTGGTTCTCAACCTTCCTACTGCTGCGAGCCTTTGACCCTTTAATATAGTTCCTCATCTGGTGGTAACCCCAACTATAAAATTATTGTTTTGCTACTTCATAACTGTAATTTTGCTATTGTCATAAATTGTAAATACCTGTGTTTTCTGATGGTCTTAAGAAACCCCTGTAAAAGGGTTGTTTGGCCTTTAAAGGGATCAAAACCCACTGATTAGAACAGCTACTTTAAACAATCTTTCTCTCTCTCTCTCTCTCTCTCTCTTTCTCTCTCTCTCTCTCTCTTCCTCCTCCTCCTCCCCCTCCCCCTCCCTCTCCCCCTCCCCTCCCCCTCTCCCTGTGTGTGAGTGTATGAATGTGTGATACTGTCACCATTTAGTACTCTCTTACTATTTGAGGAAAAAGGCAGGAGAAGCATTTCAGGAAGTAAGCATAGCCAAGGATGTTCTGAATAAAACCTTTGTCACTCAAGGGCTTTTTCTATGATTTTGTTGGAAATGTCTTAAGCCTTTACAATGAAATACCTCTCCTTTTTATGCCCCTGATTCTTAGATTGAGTTTTTTTATGGTGTTCTATTATTCATCTTGAAGTTAGTACTCATGCTTAATTACTAATTTATTAATTTATCTTTTCTTTGTTTGAATTCAGTTGCAGTGTTTTGAACTTGTTTTCTGTCTTCAATATTCTTTCCTTTCTTTAGTCCATTCCTTGGACAAGGCTTTTATATTTTAGGTGATGTGTTTTTCATTTAATTTTTTCAATGTATTCTTTTTTCAGTATTTATACCTCTTTAGTGTTCATCTTTTATATCTTATATTGTCTTTCTTACTTTCCCAGCTGTTTGTGATCTATTGGGATACATTCAGAAATTTGGATTTTCTTTGATTTCTTCGAACACTCCTGTAATGGCCCTTTTGAGCCCCCCCAGGACTGAATGTAGTTCACATGTAATTCGTGCTTTGGGATCAGTAGTTTTGAGGAGTTGTGCTGTTCAGTTTCTTGCTCACTTATGTGTTTGCATTAAAAGTTGCACATCTGGAGTTAGATAATGAATTGGATGTATTTATTCTTTAAAAAAATGTATTCATTTGCTTATTTATTTTAAATCACCCTGATTGTTCCAAGGGGATGCTTGCTCTGTTCAGTAGGGACCACGGTGTTGGTGTTGTAGAGTTGGGGTGTTGTTTTGCTTTGCCACAGTGGCAGTTAGAACTAGAAGCTTCATCATTATATCACAAAGGTTAGAATATTGTTTGAAAAGACAATCACTATCAACATCAAGCCAGCAATGATGGTATAATAAGAGTTGAATTAAAAATTAATCATTCTACCAGCACCAATAATTTGGGGACAGAGGATAACTAAAAGTACTGAACGCACTAATATGTTATTTATTGTGAGTATGTACGGACATGAAAGGGGCGCAGTACCAACAACAGTGGCAAAGAAACTCATGTTTAGACTGAGGTAGGGCTGGTTTAAAGCAAAAAAGTAGAGGAGAAAAATGCACTGATGAGGAAACAGTTGGCGTGAAGAAGAGGGTGTAAGGAAGCCTGAGGTGGAGAATGACTGAGAAGAGACAAGTAAAGACAGACAATTAAATGAAGAATACCATCCCCAGTTCTTAAGGAGGCTTAGCGATGGAGGTTACACATTCCTCACTAACTAACCTGTCTTTTCTAGTGTTGAGGCCAATGGACTAGGAAAGAGCAGGGGCACATGGCGGGCAGAGCAGGGTGGTGCTTAGAGGATGAGTGACTGGCTTCCTGTGTTGCCTGAATCCTGCTCTGGCCTCTGTACCTTTCTTTGGGACTTCCAGCAGCAGCTGTTATTCTAAGCCCCTTGTAGTATAACAGAAGTCACATGAGCACAGGACCAGCACTAACAACTGGAGACCAGTGATGTCACTGGCAACTGAAACCCCACCTGTGAAATACTGTCTACTGAGCTGGGGTCTTTTTGAAACAGTGTCCTTCAGTTGTTCCAAACTGAGTCTGCTTCTAATGACCATATGTTCATCTCTGTTTCAAGCCACTCAGTCTACTGTGCCATGACTGCCTTATCCCAGGACCAACGATCTACTCTGTGCTCTGTGCCTCATGCCATAGGGGCCAGGTAACTGTGCTACTAACTCAGCAGGGGTCCTTTTGAAATGAGACCCACAGCTGTTCTGTGAATGAAAGCACAGCATATCCACCCCTTGTTGGATTGTCCTCTTTCTCTGCTCTTTATGATACCACAGCTGTGGCTACTATACAGATGTCTTTAGCCTATCTGTCTTGAGCTGTGTCTCCTAGAGTTGGCTGGTTGGAGCTCCTTTCTCTTTGTCTCCTTTAAGCTGGCTCTTGACTTTCTCTTCTGCTTCGGAAGTTCTGCTTTTTTATTCCTCTTAAGGATAAACATTCATATACCATCTGACTTCTTTCACCGTCATTGTCCACATTATTCTAGGAGACTCTGGAAGACTATACCTAGGAGTGGTTGACTATCTTCCTCTCTTATTTTGCCCATTTGAGTATTATTTTCAATATGGATTTGGAAATTCATCAAATTCCGGAAAATAGGTTCTGTAGAATGAGTGGGTAGTCATTAGGAAAATTACTTAAACTTTTTGCTTATTTGAAAAGAAAAACAATTCTAGGACTGGAATGATGATTCAGTGGTTAAGAACATTGGTTGCTCTTCTAGAACACTCTGGTTCAATTCCAAAGAACCACCTGGAACTCCACTTTCAGGAAATCTGACTCCTGATACTGGGCACTGAAGACACAAAGCACAGGCTTGGTGCACAGATATGCATAATGAACAAACACCCATACACATAAAATAGAATAAAATAATAAAACGTTTATTAAAATGTCTTCCTTTAAAAATGGAAAGAATTGGGTTAAGAATTGGATTAAAATGAAAAAGATAACTAACACATTCAGTTTCCCTAAGCTTGGATCAAATCACTAAGAGGTGCCATGTGGGTGCTACTAGAGTGTGTCCAGGGTGTCCAGTAGCTGGGCTTACTGGCTTCAGAAGAGCTAATGTCCTGTGAAGCCAAGAAGAAAACTATTATAAGCAGACTGTGGCAGCGAGAAGACTGCCTTTCCCCAGGTAACCCCTTGGTAGTAATAGCAGCAGCAGGCATGAGGCTCGTAGTGACCAATATTTACAAAGCACTTGCCATTTGACAGGTACTAGGCTAATTGCTTTCTGTTTTCACTAGCTCTATATCTGTGCCTTCTGTTTCTGAGATTCAAAGATATTAAGTAGATATGTATTCTGATGTAACCAGAAAATATGTCTTAAGTAAAATCAGTTAAAGTATATCCTTAAAATTGTTGTTTGTAATCTCTTATTACTCATGCCACAGTCTCTTGGTTTCAGGCCTTCAGGGTCTTGGCATGTATTTTCTGCAAATATAAGAAGGAATCTTCTTTATGCTATATAAAATGTATAATGTATTAAAATACTTCTGGTTTTTTTATTTGCTTGTTTGTTTTGAGGCAGAGTCTCTACATAGCTTTCTCTGTCTTAGAACTTACCATTTTTAATATGTTTTAGTGTCTTTTTTGTTGATGCAAAGATATATGCTGAAATATTTTGTTTTGACTCACCGTTCAAGAGTACAGTTCATCATGGCTAACAACTAACACTTGGCTTCTGGGGTGGGAGTATCTCTAACACTTTATATTTCCTTCAAATTTAATAATTTATTTTATTATTTTTTTGTGTGCACATTTGGAGGTGAGAGGACAAATAGTGTCATTCAAAGTAGGTGTGTCCCTCTTCAGTTAGCACAATTAAGACACTTCCTTACAGGCTTGTTCCTAGGTGATTTTATATTCTGTCTAGTAACTATATTGCTAGTTATACAGTACTTTCTTTAAGAGAAAAAAGAAAAGATGTCTTTTTATTGCACATTGCAAAATCATATGTTTATATAGGATATTGGTATTACATTTGTTTGAAAGCTAGACTTCCTAAAGTTATAATTTTTGAGTACAATATGCATCTATATTAAAATCACAACTCTTTTATTTAGAGGCCATTTTGTTGCCTGTCATGGAAATGAGGTTTGCTGGCTTGTCACTAGATTTTCCCTTTCCTACCCTTGTTTCTAATGTGTTAGAGGACAGGCAAGATGGCTAAGCCAGTAAAGCTGCCTGCCACCAAGCCTGATAGCCTCAGTTCAGTTCCCACCCTTGGAACCTGTTTGGTGGGAGGAGAGAACCAACTTCTCTAAGTTGTGCTCTGACTTCCAAGTGAGTGCCATGACTTATGTTTGCATGTACATGTGTGTGCTCACATAAAACAATAAAAATACATAATTAAATATGAAATTAAATTTAGTGTCAGATTCATTTAGCTCTTTTTCTTCTTTTTTTGTAAAATTTATTAACTGATCAGGAAAAACTATGAGAACATCATCTCACAAATACGAGATCTCACAAATACTATCTCCCAAAGATTTACTTAAACTAGTAGTGTGTTCATTAAAAAAAAGGAAGGAAGGAAGGAAGGAAGGAAGGAAGGAAGGAAGGAAGAAAGAAAGAAAGAAAGAAAGAAAGAAAGAAAGAAAGAAGCCACTGTACATTGTAATCAGTTGGACAGACTTATTTAATTTTTCAACCTTGGAAGTTTAATCTATTAATAGAGATAATTGTAGTAACATTTTTATCAAATTGATCTTATCATCTCTGGGCAGAATTAAATCTGTTTTAGGTGCAACATATCCATCCCACTGACCTTATAATGTGGCACATAGATAGAAGGACATCCATCATGAATGTGATGGTTTCTTGCTTCTCCATTGACAAGAAACTTCTGGTTTTCCTTAGCAACAGCTTTCTCTACTCCTGACACTTATATATGCAGTCTGTCTTCTGCTGTCTACTTGGCACTTACACCACTGATTTAACAAGTCTAATTTGTCCAATAATAGCAAATGTTATACTATTTGTACTACTTTTAAGGTCACCAAACTTTTTATAAATTTTGTAAAGTATTATATATCTGTAGTTTGTTCTAAATTTAATTGATGGCAACGACTATGAGAAACTTCAATATGTGCAGCACTAAAAAAATAGTGTATCTTTTGAAAAAGTGATAAACAGTATTACAGAAGAGTGCATGCACTGTAGGTATACAGCTCAGTGAACTGTAATGAGTCTCCATAAGTAAAAGCATCTGCCAATTGAGCAAGACCAGAAATAGAACACTGTAGCACACCCGTTGTACATGCTGTCCATCACCATGCACACAGGGACGAATATTCTGATATCTTTATGTTTATAACATTGGTTTTAAGTGTTATTAACCTTTGTATAAGTTACTATACTACCTATAGTAATCTTTTAGCTAGATATTCTGTCCAATAATCCTCATTGTAGTTCATTCATTTTCATAACTTTGCTATTGTATGAATTATTTCATTTACTATCCTATCATTAGATAGCTGTTTCTAATGCTGTAGAGGATAAAGAATGCTTCTGTGATCTTCTAGTCTAGATGTCACATGTGCATTCATTCTTTGGGGGTATGTCACTGGATAGTAAAATGCTAATGTACTCAAATAGACAATCCATGGCTGTGCTTTCACAAGGAGGGTCCAGCCTGTACTAATGGTGGCTGAGCAGTCTGTTTGCTACACATTTACGTTAACCATTGCTTATCATTTCTATCATGGACAGCATGAGTGATTGCATACTGTGTTAGTAACCCCATAAAATGGATGAACCAGTGATACCCAGTTTGGTTAGAGAAGGATATCTAATTCTTACTAAGAAGGCCAGCCATTGTTGCAATGGCTTTTTGTTGGTTTTGTTTCTTCGTGGCAACAAACATTATTGATATTAATTAATATTAATATACTATTAAAATGCTGTAATAACCCTCTATTCTTTTTTATTGTAGTCTAGTTTCTTGACCTTATAAAATTAGTCTTAAATTATAGTCACAAACAAAAACAATTTTATATTGTTTGATCCCCCTGGGGGAGGTTATTAAAATAGTCTTTACTTGTGTAAGATTGTGCTTGCTGCACATTTATCAGATTCCCATAGGCATATAGAAACAAAGCAGCATTGACTCTTTAGGCCTTGAACAAGCAACTGTAGAATCTTCAGAGGAGGCTTTTCCTACATGGGTACCAATTGGGGATTCTGGGGCTTTGAATTCACCCAAGATGCAGAGAAACAGCCCATCCTTTCTTCCAGCCCTGGAAGCTCAATACATAGCTGTGAATACAGCTTGAATTGAGAGGGCCATTGCCATACTACTGTAGTCCTGTGCTACAACATTCATGGCATGGTTGTTGTCTGGTTTTAAGGTAGTTTGAAATATCATTGTTTTTCCTGCATATTTGTTGTTTGTTATTTCTGATCTCAGCAATTGAGCACACACAGTTCCAGAATATGAAGACAGAGAAGTATTAGTAATCTTCACTTTCCATTCTTATGTGGATCTACTGAAAGTATAAACCAATAAAAGTCTTTTTTCTGTCTTTTTTTATTGCTACTTCAGTCATCAATTGAATACTTACAAAAACAAGTTTGACAAATATTTACCAAGTCAAGTTTATGATAGGTCATAAAATTCATCTATTTATATGTGTTTTGTGGCTGCCTCTATATTTTCTTATATAGAATTCATCCCTCCTCTGGTCACTATTTTGATTAGGTCCTCCAAACAGCAATGTCTGCTAAGTCTGAAGAGTTTAACTTTCTTTCACAGATGTGTGTTCCATTACAAATGTAAAGATGGACAAATGAGTTAGCTACCAAGGTTTTAGAAGCAATTCTGTTAGGCAAAGTCGGAAGTGGCTTTACTGAAAGACTGATTCATATATAGTTAACTGGCTGTCAACACTATGGGAGTGTCATCTAATCCAGGTATCTTACTAGGGTATCTTAGTCAGTGTTCAGTTACCGTAAGGAGACACCATGACCATAGCAACTCTAAAAGTTAGCATTTAATTGTGGCTGGCTTACAGTTTCAGAGGTGTAGTCTATTATCATGGCAGGAAGCATGGTGATAGACAG
Organism: Arvicanthis niloticus; assembly: GCF_011762505.2. NCBI lineage: Eukaryota > Metazoa > Chordata > Mammalia > Rodentia > Muridae > Arvicanthis > Arvicanthis niloticus. The sequence continues at coordinate 45,629,794 of NC_047665.1, read as the reverse complement.
GCAGAGAAGTTGCTTGAGCAGTACCTGAGAGTTCTATATCTAGATCTGCAGTCAGCAGGAAGAGACACTGGGACTGGCTTGGACCCTTAAAACTTCAAAGCCCACCCCCAATGACACACTTCCTCCAACAAGGCCACACCCATTCCAATAAGGCCACACCTCCCAACCCTTCCCAGTTAGTATTGCTCCCTGATGACCAAGCATTTAAAGGTATGCACCTATGGGGGTGTGCCTCATATATCCTTATTCAAACTACCACGTTGGGTCTGATGCGGAAGTCTACCTTAGACAGAGTACACGGTAATGGAGCAGTATGGAAAGTAGGCTTGCAGCCACTGCTGTATTTGGAGGCTAAATTGTCATCTGGACATCATTGGGTCTAGAATAAAAGCGGTTTTGTCAGCCGTTTTCAAAAACCATTGACATAGGGTTTGCACGTGGGCTTCTAGTGCTCACAGCAGCAGGGAGAAAACTTCTGGTGTCACAGTGCACCTGTCTCATGGGTCACGAAGACTAAGCACCAAGAGGATGGAGATGGTGCCTAGGTCACGCAGCTGCCAGCTACTGAGCTGACTGCCTCATGCTGTCCCTTACAGACTGTCTGACGCCTGTCTCCAGGATTCCTGATGAGCCTGCGCTGAGTCACCATTGTAAAACACTCTCTTGCAGAAGTGGGTGGCTTGCATTGACAAGCTGGCCTGTTTCCTGAGGGCGATTCCTGAGCAGTGTGGTTACTGTGCACACCTCTCTGAAGCCTGTCCCAGTCACCTTGTTTGTAAACAGTGATCCTCTATTTCTGAGTGCATCTGCCTGGAAGGGACACATTTGGCAGATGGTTAAAGTCTAGCAACTTTAGCTCTGAATTTTGGGTTAATATCCTCTCTGCTGATACTTCTCACTAGTATGTGAGTACCCTTGAGACTAGCACTCTTGTCAGGAATAGAGTGGTTAGGTCTAGAATCCTTCTGAGAGACTTCCTTAGTTGTTCCCTAGAACGAGGCTCTGGAGCCCCTGTCACATCCTCAAGGTGCAGTGAAGAGATCAAACTTGGAGACTCCACCTCCTTGCCTTACTCTGGGATTAATGGCTGCCCCAGCGATTTCTCTGCGGTTCCCATGTAGGTTTGTCTTCATGGGCATGGTTCTCTTCTAAGTGGAATTTGGGCTGATGGGGACAGAATATTAGAAACAGAATAGGTTTTCATCTTTATCAAAATTAAAAACAGAACAACCTACCAAGAAAAGTGAAATGTTCCACCAGTGTGCAGTTCATATGGTTCAGTCTGCTGGGACTACCATGGTGTTTCCCAGAGGTGTCTTGTCAAGGACTCAGCAAAGTGATTACTATGTGTGTGTTTACTTGTATCTCAGGATAAGGTCTATGTTTTATAAGGATTACTTTTTAATCAAACTGGAAGGATTGCCCATTCTTTCTGGTAAAAATGAATGTGAATTTCTCCTGTACTCTGTAAGTGACCGAACATGTCTGAACAGAGTTTGATTTAACCAGACACAGAAGGTCACTTGGAGGTTAGGGTTGGTTTTCCAGAGACATGAAGTGAACTCCTCTGGTACAGCTTCTGCCAGTTTCTGTTTACTTTGGCAGGTGGAATAAAGGCCTTTTAACTTTTCAAATTGATAGATAGTGTGCATAACATCCAGTAACTATTCATGTGTTCTATTCAAGTATTACATAAGTGCGTTGTTGCATGCTTGTAGATACTAAGAACTGTGTGATGGAGACTTCTTACTATTTGTGTATAAGTTTAGGAAACTGAAATTTTAGTGTATTTCTCCAAAAGGAACTCCAAATAACAAATTTACATGAGAAAATGTTCACACTCCCAGCATCTTGTTTCAGCTTATTTTCCAGGAGGGGAACATTTGGTCTTTGCTTCATATGCCCAGTCTACTTGCTGGAGCCATTTCCATTCTGATCCTACTCTGACAGGATCACAGAGCTAGGGGCCCATTGGCAGTGTCTTTGCTTCTCCGAGTGGAGGGAAATGGCATTTTTTTCATTCTTTGGTTTCCCTCCTAATCATGTGCTCTCAGTGGCTCTGTCTCTCTCATAGTCTGTTCTTATGGCCATGCTCTGTGCATATGAGGCAGGCAGTGAGTACACAGTTTAGCCTGTCGTAGCCAGTTCCCTGGGTCATGCCCACGAGGAGTCTATTAGGGAAGGGGCGCAGTGGTGCAAAGCTACGCAGATCTGTGTTCTAGACATGGCTTTCCCTAGTTTGCCAAGGGTTGCCTGAATGTCTGTGTGTGGTGAGGATGAAGTTACAGACATGTCTCTCTGACATCAGATACATCAGAGAGCTCTGTAGAGTTTGCACTTCAGGAAAGCAAACCTCCTCCGTTATCACATCGCTACCAGGGCCTGGGCTTAATAAAACCCTGATTCTTTTCCAGATCTGTAAGCCCAGGTTTTCTAAGTTGTTGGTGCCTTACTAAACATAATTAATAAGGATCCACATGAAAAATGAGTTGTAGCAGAAAAATGATTCTGAATATTGCCTCATGGCAAAGAGAAGTTGCCTTTAAGTACTGAAAATTGGTTTTCTTTACCTGCAAGCCCATTGGAAGCATGTAGAGAGGTGTAGAAAGAGCCTTCACATCGCTTACAGACTTTCTTCAGTTTTCACTCTTATGGATAGCTTTGCCATCAGAGGCTCCAGCTGGACACATTCTGTTTTGTTTAATAACGAAGCACTATAAAGTAAGAAGTTTTAAATGCTCACATTAACATTTGGTTCAGTTGGTTCAGTTAGCTGTTCAGATTTTCTGCAAGCTAACGACTGACTTAGTATGTGTGTGTTATATTAGGGCTCAAACCCAGGGCCCTGTGCCTGATAAGCAGATGTACTATCACTGAACTAAAACCTCATCCATTTTTGAGATAGTCTCAGGCTGGCCTTGAATTAATAACTGTACCATAAGTCTTAAAGTCATGACCCTTATGCCTGATTTCTGGTATTACAGTTACCTACTACCATACCTGACCAAGGCTGGCTTTTTTAAACCCTATCTTCAGAGGAATATGAAATAGCTCAGAACTCTTTTTTTTTGTTTGTTTGTTTTTTGTTTTTTGTTTTTTGTTTTTGTTTTTGTTTTTGTTTTTGTTTTTAGAGACAGGGTTTCTCTGTATAGCCCTGGCTGTCCTGGAACTCACTGTGTAGACCAGGCTGGCCTTGAACTCAGAAATCCTCCTGCCTCTGCCTTCCAAGTGCTGGGATAGAACTCTCTTTTCTTTGCTCAACCAATTTGATAGTATTCTATCTGGATTACATCATCCTTATATATTAAAGTAAGAATGCTAAAAATTAGTTTATAATTGACAGTTTTTCCCACGGCTGCTTGAATTAAAAATCTTACGCTTCTTCACAGAATATGGAGAATATGTGTATATTTCCTTATATTTGAGATGCTTGTCTCATGCATGTGTCTGTGTCTCTTTCTCTCCATTTCCAGGCCTTCTGCCTTATCTAGTAGCCCGACGTATCCAGACTTGCCCTTCATTAGGATCTCCCCACACCGGAACCCCACTGGAGCTTCAGAGTCCCCCTTCAGCCCCCCACACCCCTACATCAACCCATATATGGACTACATCCGCTCACTACACAGCAGCCCATCCCTCTCCATGATCTCAGCTGCCCGAGGGCTGAGCCCTACAGATGGTAAGTCTCACACACTTTCGTATCTCCGTTGTGACACTGTATAAAGCAGATCTAGCCTATGGTAAGTTTTTCCCACATGACAGACACTGTGGCAAGTGCTTTAAGTTCAGAATTTAATTCCAGCTTATAGCAGTGCTTTGTGGGTGATGGTGTCCATATTTTGTAAGAATAGCAGTCTAGAGAGGAATTAAATTTAGAGTAATCAAATTGGGATTCAAAGCAAGACCTGACCGACTACCTCCTTGCTGTAAACACCCTCCTCTTCTGCACTCCACACATGATTAGACAAGCCCTTCGGGCATTCCCATGCCAATATGAATTCCCTGACTGCCTTGCCCATCTTCTAATGAATGCTTTTTCTGTACATCAGAAAGACACATTTATATAGATGTGTCTCTGAAAACAGTGCTTGACACACTACTGTGTCTGGGGATCCTGATAAAACTGATAGCTCTTAGGGCAAAACAGTGTGGAGTAGGGAACCTGAGTCTTTAATCTGATAAAAGCTTCCAGGTGATGTTAATGCTGATGACCTATGGTGGGCCATATTGTAAGTAGCAAGAGCTTAGGGGAGGAAAAACACCCATTATTGTGTGTGCCTTCAGCCTTTGAGCATGCCACGTAAGACTAGGATAATAAGAAATAAGAAAGAGACTTTATTGCTGTAATTTCTGATGCTCATTTTAGACTTCAAATGTAGGCTTCATTTGGAGCTGGCTATTCATACCATCCTATCAAGTTCTAACCTATTCTTTAATGCTTGTGGAAAATATTTACTGTATCTTCATGTGTATTCCAGTTTGCCTACAACTGCTCAACTCTTCATTAAGATGAAAATTACATAAGCTTTACTAATTGCTGATGGGGATTGTGTATGCATGCTTTATTATAGAATATAAGTCACTGCTGGTGTGGCATAGTAAAGAGATACTGTGCAGTTCATTTCACTGAAGTGTTTGCTACAACTTCCATACCCCTAATTCTAACATAGGAACCATAGTCCGAGACTGTACACTGCCACTGTACATAGTGGCAACTATGTGAAGTTTCTGAGGACTCACCCATTCTCATATATTTCCAGGAATTCTCATCTTCTAGAAATAGTTATTATCCCATGTATTTTCTTTTAAAGAATTCCATACAGTGAATATTTTTGTAATGTACCCAAGAGATACATGTTCTCATTTGAGCAATATTGTCATTTAAAAAAAACCTACCAAAAGTAAAACATGATTAAATTTTTCTGCTTGGAATTTGAATTTGTGATAAAAAATGTTATGTAGTAAATATACCCAACCATAAGGAAATGCATAAAGAGACTGAGAAACAAGCTCAAGATGCAGTTGTTGTTGCTGTACCTGACTTGTAGAAATGACTGGCTGAGGAGCTGGTAGTTGTGGTTACTTTATGGAAAGCATGCTCATCATCTGCATTTAATTAGTGTGGGTTAAATATTCATTGATTGATTGGTGGTTCTGCATTCCCTTTCCTGCCCCATGAGACTCCAATTAATAAGAGTCTCAGTTACTTTCCTACTGCAATGAGGAGGTACCATGAGCAAGATAACTAATGGAAGAATTTATTGGGGCTTACAGGTCCATAGGGATAGACTCTGTGACTACCCTGGCAGCAGGCAGACAGCCATAGCAATGGTGCACTTACTGAGATCTTTCCTATCCAGAAGTAGGAGGCAGAGAGAGAAAGTGAGCAGAGAGAGAGAGAGAGAGAGAGAGAGAGAGAGAGAGAGAGAGAGAGAGCGAGCAATGGTGTGAGCTTTTGAAACTTCAAAGCTTACCTGCAATGAAATACTTCTTCCAATAAGGCCACACTTCCTAGCCCCCCCTCCCCAAACAGTTCCACTAACTGGTGACAGAATATTCAAGTATATTCACTTTCAGAGGCCATTCTAACTCAAACCACTACAGTGTCCAGTCAGATAGTTTCACTAATGTTTTTCTCTTGTAGTCTAATACTTTAAAGATATTCATCTTTGCTATGTATTATGCATAAAATCTACATGTGGACACTAATTGAAAACATCTGTTGCCAGGATTCTTTTCCCTGTAGCTCGTCACCGTAAAGAACCGCTGCTCAAATGCTGTTCCTAAGCACTTTACAAATGTAACCTTACTTTTGGCTCCTAGCTACTTCATGGAACTTTTGGAATCCAGATTTCTGAAAATCTAGAGACCACCCTCAGAAGTGCTACAGTATCGTGCTGCTTTTGCACATAAATTGGCAGGTGGAAACCAATTATTATCCCACTCATGAAAGGCTGGCTCTTGCCAGGAAATTGTTCCAGATTGATAGGTACATTTTCCTTTTGATTTTGTAGTGGTGAGGAAAAAAGGGAAAAGGAGAGCTTTTAAATTCTGGAACGTGAAATTACAGCTTATCATTCAGTTGTGTGTCATTAATGCTGTGCCGCTCTTTTCTTCTTTCTTGTAAACTCCGACTTCTTGTGTTAGTGAGTTAACTCAGACACTCCTGTCAGGAGCCTAGGGAAGTATTTTAAGTATGTCTGGAAAGATATCACAGTTGTCTGCATTGTCTACTGGTATCAAAACTATGAACATCCAGTAATTGTCTATAGGAACCTATTTTCTTTGCAGGAGAGGGTCAATTATGACTGTCTACATACAGCCTTCACTCTGCTACTCACACTGGGACAAGGTTGTGTATATTGGACACCCCATAAATTGCACTGTCTTGTTAATATCCTTACTTTCTTAGTATATACATGTCTGCTCTGTGATCCTAAAATGACAAGATTGCCTGAGTGACATATCTCTTACAATGTGTCCCATCCTAAGAGACACATGACTATATAAATTTTGAATTCATGATAATTTCTTTAAACAAAGAAAAAACTTTTATAATGTATTTTACCATTATTATTTCTCCAGTTTTCTGTTTAGATAAAGACATGATGCCAATGAATGTATACTTAGAACAGCTTTATTGCACATGCCATAAAAGAATTGTGTTCGAAGGGTAAATGGCAGGTGGGTTTAGCATGCTTCCCAAACAGTATCTCCTTGTCTGTCTTATAACTGTTGCTGTCTTGTTTCCTCTTGTAGCCCCCCATGCTGGAGTCAGCCCTGCGGAATACTATCACCAGATGGCACTGCTAACAGGCCAGCGCAGCCCTTATGCAGACATCCTTCCCTCAGCTGCCACGGCTGGTGCAGGGGCCATCCATATGGAGTACCTTCATGCCATGGACAGTAAGTGGCAAGGCTGGTTGCTGGAGTGCTGGGAGAGTAACAAAAGCTAACTAGGACATGAAGAGAAAGCTACAAAGGTTAGGTGATAGGCTAAATTTCCAGTCTCAAGTAAGATTACACAGATGGAGCCAGCCTGAGATGACCTGTTGCTTTCTGGTAAATGGAAATGTGCAGAGAATTGTAGTTTGGCAGCAATACTAGAAACATAACTGATCAACAAAGTATCCTCTTCTGCTGATATAAAAAGAAAAGAACAGATTCCTGTTGGACTTTGCATGGCTACTTCATGGATTTTTATCCTTTAGAAATTAGGCATTAAAAAAAAAATCAAGAAACTATAAGATATCACTTATTTCCATTTACATACTCATATTAAAATACTGTGTTTTATGAAGACCCTTTTCAGGTGCTAAGAACACGGAAGGTTCATAATAGTTATACTTCATGGGGGGGAAATCCAGAATCATTTTCAAATTTTAGTACTGGGCAATGAAGAAAAGAAGCCCATGTAATTTGCATGTCACTTGGGGCACGAGGGTGTCTAGTGGTACATTAGGATTCCTTTGGGTCACAGTAGGTCTCTGATACGGCTTTTGAGAGCATTTCAAAGCTCTCATCTCTGAAAGGACCTGCTCAGTAAATATCCTTTGGCAGGATCTTGAGGAGTGATGCCAAAGCCCAGCCATGCTGCCAAGTGGGCAATGTATGGTTTTGTTTTGTTTTTTTGTTTGTTTGTTTGACTTTTAGCAGTGTGCTTAACCCTTGCTTTTCAAGCTAGACTCTGTTTAAAGTCATTCTTGTCAGAGATGTGCTTCTGTTAATCTAGGCCTCAAATTTGGGGGAAAGGGGGAATGATGGATGGTTGGTCCACATAGAAATAAAATTGACAGTCTGAGTCTACTAATCACCCAGGACCACCTTGGTGTATTCTGAAGGAGTGTGAGCTGGTGCTGGCCTCTGTTTGGGCAGCTTGTTACCACACACCAAGTAAAAGAACTGTGTTGCACCCTTTGTGGGGGTTTTCTTGTTAGAATCAGTAGCATAAAGAGCTGAAGTCTCAGATTCATCATAACCACATTTCAATTAGCACTTGTTTGGGGGAAAACAGTTCACCGTTATTATGCAAATTAGTTATTTAAAAATCTGCAAATAAAGAATTAAAATAAGAGAGACTCCTTGGAAGGTCAGCCTGCATTACTCTCCCTGTTTGATAAGAATATGTTTAGTCAGGAAGTGGCTTTTTTTTTCTTTATCTAAATAAAGCTACCCTTTTACTTTGTAAAACCTAATTAAAGGAATTTTAATTTGCCAGAGTATATGGTAAATTGACTGTCATTAAGTAGGAATTTAGATATCCTATCATTCATCACATGAAAAGAAAGCTCCTCTTTCTTTGTCAGAAATTTTTATTAAAATGGAGAAACAAAAACAATTAACAGAAACTAGGTTGGAACTCCCTGTGCTGGAGCAGTATAGGAAGGCCCTGTGGCTAGGCTTGTAGCTCAGTGGTAGCGTGCTCACCTAGCATATAGAAGGCTTTTCATTCAATCTGTACGTCTGCCAGATTGGTGGATGCACATAGTGTGACCCGTGAGGGATGACTTTGACATGGAGGCTAGAGTATATTGTGGGACATATTAGACTAAGCTGGTATATTCATAGCTCTGATAGTTCCTGAGATTGAGGGACCTTGAGCCAGTAATTTCTTTAAGGAACATCCTAGGGGCTGAGGGAGAGCAAGGAAGTCTGGAGTTCATGCCATACATATGGGCAGAGACTGACTTAAACCAGTGCTATTCTCAGAGAGAGAGAGAGAGAGAGAGAGAGAGAGAGAGAGAGAGAGAGAGAGAGAAAGAGAGAGAGAGAGAAAGGATATTTTCCAGCCAGTCTTCTGTGACCTGAAGAATTTGATGAGAAGGTTTTGTCAGACCTCTGGCCCCTGACTTTGAGTAATGTATGGTATATTTAAGGCTTTCTATGTCTCATGGTATTACATCACCTCCGGCATCACTGCTAGTTAGTGAGTGCTCGAATTTAGAAGGCTGGTGTCAATCCTGAGCATCCTATCAAAATCAGACATGGAGGGAGGGAATAAAGAATGTCTAGGTTATCTTGGTTCTTCTGAGTCCTACCAAAAATGGTTAGTGTTAAGGGTTATGTGAAAACTAAAAGTAAGTCTGGTCTATCACTCCAATTGTCTGAAAATGACAGGCATTTCTTCATTAAAATCTCTTATGATGCAATTAGCTTATTGCAGTAAATGTAAAATAGTTACATTCAAGGACAGGGTATAATAAAAATGAGATGCCCCTTGCATAATGGAAGTGTACGCAGAGCCAGGATTACTGTTCTGTACTTACATGCCCCAAGTCTGCTGGTGATGAACCTGTTCTAAATGAGTGAACCCATTTTAAATGTGACTGAAAGAAAAAATTGAGAAGGCTCGTCATTCAAAGTGGTAGAATGGTGTTGCACATGGGTGTTGCCACCACATGATGATACTCTTTATGGTTGTGAGACTAACTGTAGAAACTTTCAGACTCATTTCTTCTGTTTCAGTAAATTATCTCAGCACGGCGGGTTGTTATCTTGCCTGAGGTCAGTTGTGATGACAGAAACTTTTAATTCCAGCAATTGAGAGGCAGAGTTAGGTAGGATTGTCAGTTTAAGACCAATGGCATGCTACCCATCCACCCCCCACCCCCCGCAACACACCATATACATGTAATTTTCTGAATGAGGCAAAATTGCCACGTCCCTGTAAGCAGTCATAGCATCCTATAGAATATAAAATCTTCTGTTTATACTTAATATTATTTGCTTCTTATCTGGCAGGATAACCTCATTCTCTCATTAAACTTTAGTTTTATGACTAACTTGTAAATTGCTCTTCAAAAGCCAGACATGGACAAGTGGTTAGCATTCGCTGCTATGACCTAAGACTAAGTTCTTGATGTCTAACAAATTTGAATGCAAATAATATTTAACTTTAACCCTTCAGTTAGAAACCACCATATCAAGTGGGCATGTGTTTAAATTGAGATACTAACCTCCAGATTAAGAGGCTTATAGACTGAAGTTTAAAGACTGTCAATTCTTTAATGGAGAAGATAGAATCATCTCAATATCTTTAGGCATATCAGATCTCATTCACATCCTTGCAGGGTTTATAAACTACCACCATCAACAACATAGAATATATATGCTTAGATGATGAGGCTTTAGGACAGGAACGCTTCATCTTGATACCACCAAGTTCAAGGCGCTATAAGGTAGGATGTTCTCTGCATCATAGAGGTTTGACAGTGCCTGGCCTCTTCCCACTAGATGTTCGTAGCAAACCCAGATGCCAGACACCTCCTGGGGTACAGAATCACCCTAAATTGAGTATGACTGGCTCAGGTAATGCATTTATAAGTTGCTTTAGTGATGCTGTATGTTTACCAGGGAGCATTTAACTGCAGGGTTCTTGACAAAGGCAGGATAACACCCAATTCTTTATTTTAGCATGCTTTAATTCTTTTTTTTTTTTGTCATTCAATTCACTGCCTTAAGATGGTGTGTGTTAGAGTGGAGAGGGCATTGTGTTGCAGCTGTGGGAACCTCTGTCTTTGTTGCTTGTGGTGAATTAATGATGGGAATATCTAAGCAGCTGTCAGATTCATAAATCATTAGAAATAAGAAGGATAACACATAAAAGTCTCTCCCTTTTGTTGGGCAATTTATCATTTTGCCTGCACATTAATAAACAGCACTCCACTGAGGTAAGCCCCTGGAAGATAAATATTTTGCCCTAATTTCTTCAATTGTAGCCAGTAGATCACAAGGGGGAGGAGAGATGCTTGTCACTACAAGTTGCCAACTTCTTGTCCCTCTCCTTTCTCACCAAGAAGTGACAGTCAATGGCGTATAGATTCTGGCTGTAGGTAATCAAGTTCTGTTTTGTTTCTGTAACAGGCACCAGGTTTCCCAGCCCTAGGCTGTCAGCTAGGCCCAGCCGAAAGCGCACACTGTCGATATCACCACTGTCAGATCATAGCTTCGACCTTCAGACCATGATAAGAACATCTCCTAACTCCTTGGTCACAATCCTCAATAATTCCCGCAGCAGCTCTTCAGCAAGCGGTTCTTATGGGCACTTATCGGCAAGTGCAATCAGGTACGCGTTTTCCTGAATCCACTATGTGTCTTTATAATAAAACGACAGTGCTCACACGAACCAGTAATCCATTTGTAGTGCCAGTGGTCTGAGAGAAAGAGTTAGCAGGCTGCTGCACACACACCAGGATTCGGGTTAAACACCACAACAATGAGCCAGAGTTAATTTGTGTGCATTGTTCAATAGTTGTTATATGACAGTTACTCAGTTTCAATGAGAGATCTTCTTAGAGTTGGAGAATATTAAATCTTTTATCCAGTTCTTCTGTTGCAAATATTTCTGTAGAATAAAAACTAACTCTGCTTGGTTACCCAGTATGAGGAAGAGTGTGGGGGTACCTACCTAGCCAATCACTGGTGAGTTAACAGGAAATCTATCAAAAGCATAATTCTTATTTTTTCAATTATACATTTCCAGCTTACCTTTAAAGACAAAAACTTTGGTTATTTTTTCTGTATACGGAGGTAATTTTTACACACCTTTACATCAGTGTGAAGAATGTAAGATGCTATTGCTAATGATCAGATCTGGGCTTTTATCTCTGCATATGAAAGGAATATAAAGAAGCCATGCTAAGAATCTGTGAGATACTCATACTGCTGGTGTCAGCTGATCACTTCCCCTTAAATGTGCTAGTGAACAGAAGTAAACAGCATCCTAGCAAATAGTTCATTAAAGCAATCCTGGTTATAGTCTTCGGCTCTCACTTTTCACTCCAATTCTCACCCTGGTGTCAAAATTTCCTTCCCAGTAATCTTTTGTTCTAGCTCTTCAAACTGAGAAATATCCCTCATTCTGAGAGTCATACTAGTGACGCTGGCATGAAGACAGAGCGCTGGCATGAAGACAGAGCGCTGGCATGAAGACAGAGCATTGGGAAGTAAAGACGGGAATCAGGAATTCAAAGCCAGCTATTGCTACACAGTGACTTGATCAGCTTGGGCTGTTTGATATCCTGTCAGAAAACAAACAAAATAAAATCCCAGGAAAACACAATAAATAAATGGAACAAATGATCTAATCACTATTTTCACTAGCCTTTCCTTTAATAAGTAAGAATGTATTTTATTATTTTTTTATAAATGGGCAAGAGCTCTAGTTATTAATTGATGAGTCTTTCATGGTGACTTTAGATATTTGGGACACTTCAACAGTTCAGAAAAATACACATAAATAATACTACTGTCTCCATGTTTATTAAGAATAACTAATACCGTTCCACTAATACATATTTTTTTAGTGGAGTTTTGATTTTTTTTTAAGTTCAATTATCAGCATTTCTTATTGGCAGCCAAGTTAGTATTGTTACAATAAATCATGATTTTCATTTTCTGCTGTTCTTTCATATGGCTGATAAGAAATGGAAATATGGAATGAAGCAAACACCTGCTTATATGACTATATAGTCCACACATAATGTAGGGTTTGGAGTGTCTCAAGGTTAGCCGGTGTAATCAGTACATAGAAGTGGGTCTAAGGTGTCTCAGGATCTGCTACTATAGTCACAAATGTAGGCTTCAGGTGTCTGCCTGTAGTCAGATCCCAAGTGTGGCCCTAATTTACATATTTAACAGCTGCAGGTAAGATATTAGTGTGTTGCAAAAGGGCCATGTTTTATTAAGGTGATACGGATCCAGAGTGCTACAAAATTTTTTCCTCATTGGGTAAAGTGGAAAGAGAAATGGTAACTCAAAGAGACAACAGCACTGGCCCGGCTGTGCTACATCAGTGCTACTTTAGCCTGTTGTTCTCCAACCCAGCAGCTTGTTTCTGTTCTCCTGGCATGTGCTCTTAGGTCATCTGCTACCGTAAACTATATGTTAATTTGCTGAGACTTTACAATTTTGTAACTTGACTAGAACATCCATGTAGAAATGTCACGTCCTGTGATGTATACACAAGTGATAGTTACACATGCCACTCTGTGGCTTCTGTGGAGAGGAGGCAGTACTGGAGAGTGAAATCGGGACTTTAACTAAGCTAGGCAGATGCACTACTCCTGAGCTCCACCTTCAGCTGCAGAATTGCTTTGTGAACATTTCTCCTTCTCTTATCTATTGTTATTTGTCTGCTTTACTCTTTACAGTTTCTGAGAATTCAGGTTAGAATATGCCACATAAATTTCCAGGTAATATCATTTATTCTTATCTAGCATCTTTATGATATCATACAGTTGCTCTGAGATGGAGGTACCACACTTCAGAGACCATTGGTATCCTGACTTAAAATTATCATTTCATTAAATATGGAAAAAGAGATTCATTTTAAGTCTCAAAAGATCCTGTGACAGTCAGGTGACCTCGGACTATCTCATACTCAGTTTCTTTCTTTCCTTGAGTATTTTTATGCATATCCTCTCTGTCAATGGGTCATATTAGTCTGTGATACACATTCATGGTATGCCAAGAACATATGTCACTTTTTTTTTACATAGAAGGTAATCCAATATGTGATGAGCTTCCCTGTATTATTATAATGCAGTAAATATACTAATGTCATCTCCACTTGCTAGAAAAACTTTGGTGTATTGTTGTCCCCAGACTTAAATAAACCCGCTCAGCAATCATCAATTATAGACCAGAAATGGCAGGGAAAGGATTCATGTGAATACCCTGAGGGCAGATGCTGATCTGAAGAATGAAAAACTGAGCAGGAAATAAATTTGATGTCTGAGTTGAACTGGATGAGAGGATAGGCACATGGAATGAGGAAGCTGGCCAATTTACTGTGCTTGGTGAGCATTCATGCCACCAGCTTTCCAGTCCCGTGCTCATCACTTTACCCGAAAATACACCTGACTTTTACACTCACCATTTTACAATGCCTACTTCACTGTTAATGTTGGCAGTGCATAGGGAATTATACCCATTTAAGTTTGTAAGGATGCTGTTATACAATAACATAGTCATTCTGGTTTCTGTTGCCATCCACTTTACTGAAGTAGAGCAGAGCACCAGACCTCTCCTCTTATATCTCTGCATCACCTTTTTCCTCTTGCATGGATACAGCACCACAAATAGTTATTGATAGTTAATAGTTAATGTTTTTCCTCCAAATGAACAATGAGAATCATCTTTCATCTTTTTTCACTGAGTGATTCTAGTTTTTGACAAGCTAAGATCTATGCTGGCGTTATTCTACATTTCCACAGATAGATACTTTATATATAGAAGCAGAGACAAGCTGATACAATATAAAAGGGTTAAAATAATGAATGTCTGTTTTAGTATATTATTTTTATATTTTTAAAATATTTACTTAATAATTCAGACTCCTTTAAAATATCATTTGAAACATCTACTCTGAAAAGCAATATCCATAGTACTTGGGTCTATCAGACTAGGTATGTATCCCAAGTCCTCTTTTTATTCTAGAGCTGCTGTAACTCAAAATCTCACACCTAGTATAAACTATTTAAAGAAACTGTAAGTTCTCCATCACTTGGAAGGTTTCCACTGAAGACGACAGCATCATGCAGCCTGTGGTCCTTGTTATACAGTTAACCCTAACATTATATAAATAGCTCATGACTCATAATAGTAAGTCATTCTGCTATTATCTTCCCCAGATATTAAACCATCATAGGAAAAGGAGACATTTCAAAAGATCCTTATTGATGGTCAGATGTAAATGGAATGGAGAAATGATTAGTAAAAAGATCAAGTATAGCTTTTTCATTACCAATTTAGTGGTAAAATGAAGATGGTTTCCTCATTGGCTGTTTAAGATCTGGCATGGTTAGGAAAACCATCTCATGAAAATGATATTTCTTGTTCTGTGTCACAAATCACCCAGTGAGTTGCCCACCTCTCCATCTGCACAGACATTGCAGGTTTTCTCTTGTCTGCACAGACAAGTGCGGCCTGGTGAGTATTGTGTTCTCTGCCCTGTCTTTTTTATGCCACCATCCTTCTCTGTGTAAGACTCCTATGGAACAAGGAAGTATTTTCAAGTCCATGTATGCTGCCTGATGGGAAGTAGGAACCAGTGTGTTCTACAGCTCTCTGGCTCTGTGCTGGTAATGGGAGCAAATGTCTTGCTTATGCTAGAGAAACAACACATATACACAAATGAATTGAACGTGTTGGAAATAGGTAACTTCAATGCCAGATTACTGGTATATTTAAAAATCTCTGATCCCATCTTCTAAAAACTGTTTTCTCCTTAGTATTAGTAAAGTAGTATCTTTTTAAAGATAACTTTCTTCAAATCATTCATTCATTAAACATTTGAATGAGTTTAAGTACAAGCTAGGTATGAAGGCTGCACAGTGAGTAAATGAGATTCTTACCTTCAGGGAACTTGCAGGAAGAAATGCCTCCAAGCAGACATGAGTAACTGAGCAGCTGGTGGGACAAGCTTACTTGACTGCTGGTCATGGCTGCAGAGAAAATGACCCAGGTCGTAGAAAGCTGAGATCTGTAAGATAATGGAAACCACCATAGGCAACGCTTCTTTCTATGACTAAGAGCAATGATAAACATATAGATCTAACGATGGGAGGAGCAAGGCATCTGAAGAAATGATACTGGACTAGAGAACTAGAAGACAGTAAGCTACAGGCAGGTCAGCGAGGGCACATGTTTGAGGACATTGACAGAGTTAGCTTATGCAGTATTTGTGACTGATGCCATGGGGACAATGGAAGGCTTTGAGGAGGATGTTTAACTCTATGGCTGGGAAGACATGCTCAGAGATGGACTGTCAAAGACATGAAACCACCGCAGTGTCAGTCTGGTGGGTCCTCTGATCTTCCTTCTGTTCACCAGGTCCTGTTCATCAGGATGTACTTCCTCTGAAACCTTCTAGTGGCTGTAGCACAGCTAACACAACACTGGGACATACCACTCCCATGAGCTGATGCTGCTCATATGAACATGAGTTTCCTAACCATGTGTACATACTCAGCCCATTCACTGCCTTGAAGGTCCTGAGCAACTCTTACCATACAGTGGGCCATTGCTATTCCTGTTCATGGCTGCTTAGTTTCCTACAACACATTCGCAATAGAAAGCCTAGTGCACATTCTCCAAGGCTACTCAGAGTAGCATACCAGAACATAAATGTTAGGACACGTTCACTTTGAGTGTGTGCATCTGTACCTTTTTTTCTTCTTTCCAGCTGAGGCTTAGCTGTCTTTTCTACTAAATGTGCCTTAGGAATTCCTATGGATGGAAGTAAAGTTTTTATTTTGTTCTCAAGTATAACCACATGGGTGCATATGTATACATATAAAATCACGTCTATACATATAAAATTAATAGAAGCTGTGAAGCCATTCTCTGCAAAACTGGAAAGAATTGTTCTTTGAATGAGAGCTGTTGTCTAGTGGGTACCAAAGCTGTAAGTGAATGGCCTTGTTAACACAGAACCCAAAACATGACTATGAAATCTGGTGTGATTAGAATGCATTTCTTCTAAGGTCAGTTTTCAAGTTGTGGCGCCTCTGTTATCCCTGTGCAGCCTCACTTTACATCCAAGACTTAGGGTTCATGAGCAAAAGATTTGGGAGGGGCAGAAGCCAGAAGGCAAGCACAGCCCTTACATTCTTCTGCCTTTAGAGAACTGGGCTTATCCATGTCCCAGTTTATAGTAGTACTCTGGTTCTTTTCAGAATGTTTTGACCTGAACCAAGTGCACACATTTTTAATCCTCACACTCTGGGGTGGATCTCTGGGAGATCAGTCCAACCTGATCTACATAAAGAACTTTGAGACCCTGTCTCAAAATAAACCCACTTTACATCTGAAAATTAACTGGCATGGCAAATTAGGGAATATGTTTATTGATAGTCATTAAGGAGAATAAAGTTTACATTTAAAGTGGGGTATCTCCTTAGGTTTCAGAGAAGTCAGCTATTGTTTACACAATCCACTGGATTTAGGAACTGTGCCTTTGAGACTTGCTGTGTCTTTTTACCTTCCACTCCAGGGCTCTCATGTAACCTCGTTCTCTCATTAGCCACCTTCCTAACCAGCTTTGTTCAGCTCACTCTCAACCACTGAGAGATTTCAGAGATGAACTCAGAAGTCTAGGAGGCTTCTGCTACATCCATATAGATCAAAGATGTGACATACTTAACTGCCTAGCTACCCATAACCCCAGCTTTGTTGTGGTTTGACACAAGAAAAAAGAACACCTCTGGACACCATTTTATATATATATATATGGGGAGTCGCATGGTTACTATAAGGAAAAAACTGTTATTTTTAGGGAAAACACTGCTTTTTACAAGTGATCACACAAATGAGGTTGAGTAAGCTAGTTCACTCATATACTAGTGCTGTACTCCAGCTTTTCCTGGTTTGTGTCCAGTGACTGAGTAATGTCGCCTCCTCCTGGCTTTCATTTTCATGTAAAAAACAATCAGTTCTTCTGTGGAAAGGATTGCATTGGTCCAAACCATGTGGCCTTATTGATAGCACAATTATTAAGAAATTCAGCATCATGTTTTCTACCTCCCACTGTACATGAAATTACTCACAACTTTAAAACACATTTAATGCTCTTCAGGTAAGCTATTTTCATGGGGGTTTTCCATGTGATTTGAATATGACTATATTTGAAATGCCTATTAATAGTAAAATTGAATACATGTTTAATAATTTATTTCCACAATATAAACTTTCAGTGGCCCATTTATCTATTAATCTGTTGTTGTAGAAATTAAACAGAAATGTGATTTACTGACTGGTCAAAAGTTTGTGTGTGTGTCTGTGTCTGGCTGTGTCTGGCTGTGTATATATGTGTGGACTCATAACTTATTGATGTGACAAGTAATGTTTGTCATACATGATTGCATTTTAAGTTTTACCATATTGATTATAATTAATATATATCTTCCTAGCTGCAAATAGCAAGACATGTAGATAGAAAGTACTTAGTTCAAAATTCTGGAATTAATGAATGAGATTGCATTGTAGATAACTATTGATAACTGTCATTTAGTTGTTTTACATATCTTCTTTTTGCTAGCATTTCCAATTTTACCCAGTTGGGGACAATTGGTGAGATTCTAATAGGGTACGTCCATGCAGGAAACTGCTATATTATTTACTACAATATGAAGAAACAGCCAAATTTGCCCAAATTTTGGAGGAGAAGGGAATGAAAATTGAACCTAAAGCCTCCCAACATGCTAAGCATGTGTGCTGTATCACTGAACTAAGCATTGTAATAAATCTTGATTTAAAAAACTTATGCCTCAGATTTTTGATAAAATATACATACAAGATAGAAATTTCAGTCTCAAATTTTGAAAATCTTATTTAGTTTTTTTCAATTGTATATGTGAGTGCTTGCCTGTATTTCATGTGTGCTTTATGCCCACTGAGGCCAAAATAGGACATCAGATTCCCTGGAATTAAAATGTTAGTTTTGAGCTACCATGTAGGTGCTAAGTACTGAGCCCCAGTCTTCTGTAATAGCAGTGAGTGCTCTTAACTACTGAACCATCTTTCTGCCTTGAAAGTCTTGTTTTTAAAGTCTTTGGGAAAATGAGCCACTGTTCACATGGAGGGCTGTTGCTCACTCTGGATTCATCTCAGAAGTGTGAGAGAGAGGGACCTGACTGAGCAGTTCTGACCCAGCAGTGCTCAGGATGTTGCATGTAAGCCATGGGTTCAAGGCCCTGTTAAACAAACACTCCAGTAACCATAAATTGGTGCTGGTTAGTCAACATCTAATATCCACATTACCTACTCTTTTACTCTTTGAAAAGTAAAGACCAGTAATGCTTATATTAGTTATTCCGGTGATAGAACCAGTGTCAAGGAATACCAGGGTCTAGCTTCTGTAACTGTTAGTGTTGGAAATTTTTGCCAATTTGACCAAACCTACTCATATCTGGGAAGAAGGAATCTCTTTTAGGGAATTGCCTCTATCAGATTGAATATGGGGCTTTTCTTTTTTTTAAATCAATGATGATATGGGAGGGCCCAGCCTACTGTGGATGGTGGTCCTGGGTTCTATAAGAAATTTCAATAATATTGATACTTTGTAGAGAATTGTGGAATGAATACATGCACTATTTTGCAAGGGCTTCTGAGGCATACTCTTTTTAAGTGTAATTAATCTTTTCTTTCTAATTTTGTTCTTTGTAATCAGATTACAACAAAGTCTTTGTTGTACTACCAAATTGTGAGAAGTGTAGTTAAATGTCAGCTTTGAGGCCTTAATACTGTTTGGTACATAGGTTGCCTGTAGTTTTTCAGAGGAATGCTATTTCTTAATACAGCTTTTCTGTTTTGGGGTTTTCTCCCTCCCTCCCTAGCTTCCTCCCTTCTTCCTTCCCTCCCTCCCTCCTTCCCTCCCTCCCTCCCTCCCTCCCTCCCTCCCTCCCTCCCTCCCTCCCTCCCTCTGTTTTTTCCAACAGTATCCTGAGTGTGATGGGCAGGATAATAGCCCCCGATGATACTCATGTCCTAAGCCCTTGAACCTATGAACAAGTTACCTTACATGCAGGTGTGGCTAAGCTGCAGATCCTGATTTTAGTTTTAGTAATCTGTGCTATTAAATTAATGACCAGAGCCCTGTGAGAGAACAGGCAGAGAATCAGTCATAAGAGAGACCCAGAGTGAGACGGCAGCTGGAACCAGGGAGTATGAGCAGCCTCTAATAGCATGGAAGACACAGGAAGGCAGGAGCCCAGGGCTTCATGTGTAATTCTAGAGGCAAAGAGATCCAAGTAGGGAACACAGAAAGTGCCACTTTACAGAGTGGACACCTCTGTACCAAGAGTCCAAAGATACATAGAAGATTCTCTTTTCTATGGCACTGCCTGCTTAGACTTGCTCATAAGATACAAAGGGTTGGGCTCCCTGGCTTCCCCTCAAGTACTAAGAAAGTTCTCTGCACACTTTTCTCACTGAAGATTGAGTGTACAGATGAAGGCATCATTTGATAGTGTGTTTGGGTTCTTCTTCATATAGTCGCTATAGCCCATCTTGTATGGCCCGCACTCTGCTTTACCTTAAGAACTCAGTCTGAGAACTCTGTAGACAGTGTTCTGATCACCACTGACTGCAAAATTTGCTAATGTGGATACTGTGACGGAGCCTAGAACTTTGTGGGTATTATTATTATTATTATTATTATTATTATTATTATATTCTAAACTGGTTTGTGGTCTGGAGCTGCGAAGCCCATCTGTAACACTTTTTAGAAACTGTGTTAGTGGCCTGTTCCAAGCTCATTAGTGGCATCTTGGTAGTTCCCAGTTTGCAGTACCTAGATCTTGGCATAGAGACGAGATCATCTATCTGTTTGTGGCTTATAATAAACCACAGAGGCTGAACGATCCTAAGTCTGTCTGTCAATCTTGCTGCCTAGTAGTTCCAGTAAATTTTAGAACATACTTATTTCAGTTCCCTGGTTTCACTAGTGAAAAAGCAAGGCCCAAAGAGTGTGCTACCAAAGTGTGGTGAAAATCTCAACTTCTCGTCTTCCCGTGGTCAAGGCAGACTGTGGTGCTACAGAACCTCTATGGGAATGCTGACCCTTGCTTCATCTACTTCTTTCTAAAAGAGACGTGGGCATTTTCTGCTTTGTGAAATACTACTCTTTAGTAGTGTCAACTCACAAACAACTACTCTATTTTTAAGCCCCCAAATCTGATGTCACTTGCAGTTTAAAGTATCAGTGGCCTTTTTCTAAGTTTCCTTCCTTTAGTCTGCTGGATAGTTTAGGCCCCTGAGAAACTAAAAATGTGTATAGAGGTTAATGCAGGGACTGTTGACGTTCTAATTATTCCTGAAGTGGGGTCTTCGGGTTTTGTTTCTTTAATGAGTAGAATAAGGTAGTTACACTTGGTAATACCCATTCACCCAAAGGAGGTGGAGGTGTTAAATCATTGTGGGTTTTGATGAATGGCTTGTACACTGAAAAATAAATTGGACAAACTGGCACAGAGCTCAGTGAACATGAAATCAGCTATTAGAAAAAAGCTTGTGAACAAATTCTGAGGTAGATATGCATCTTTTGATTAATGCCCTATCAATCATCCACACAGCTACCTTAGGTGAGTCTTGCTGTAATCATTCATGGTTGCTTACAGAAATACAGGCAGAAAGTATAGCATTGTAGAATAGAAATTACTACTTATTCTAACTTACTGTGAAAGTCACTGTTTTTTTTTTAACCATGTTTCTGCTTTCCTTTATTAAGGAAATACAATGTAAAATGAAAGGTGAGACCCTCAAAGCCTAGTGGATTTCTTTATGGGTATTCTTAATGGTATTCACTTTTAAATGGGCAAGCTATTGTAACAGGAAACTCTCTGTAGGAATAATAGTAATGAATTCTTATTGAAGCCGCCCTTTTATGGGTTATAGTCAAATAGACAAGAATGTAAAGTTGTGTTAATGAAGGGAGTATATCTCTGGAATTATTACTTAAAGTTGTTGAAATGGTTTGAATTTTGTTATTGTAATTATTTTATTCTCTGTTAATGTGCTTAGCAGCAATAGTAATTAACCCACCAGATTGGAAATTTGCATGAGTTCTACCTTTAATATTATGAGAAACACTGGTTCTTTCTCACTAATATCATTGTTACGTGTGTGTGTGTGTGTGTGTGTGTGTGTGTGTACTAATAACTGTATACATTTTCCATGTATACAGTTATTAGTGCTCCATGTATTTATGTGCCACTGGAAAAGTCCTTCACAGGCTGTCATTGCTTTCAGAGGATTCCATTCCTAAACTGTGTTCACACAAAGAAGCATTTGGGAATTGGCCACTGGCCTGAGTATCTTGAGGTGAAGGTAGCAATTCCTGGGAACTGACTGTGACCTGGGAAATGTGTGGCAAAATAAAGTGGTGACAGGCATTAACATGCATAATGGGTTGTAATAGACACTTAATGCGAGTGTGCTGGAGGAAGGAGCTGGGCTCTCCCACTGGAATATTCCTCCATCAAAGCCCATTGATCACTGATTTCAGTGGGGAGAGCTTAATCCATCAGCGTCTGTAACCAGACGGCACTGATGGAAATTCTTTAGGTGGTATTCTGGATGAACCAAGCTTTCCATCTTTACAAACAAATGAGTGATATGACAAGCATGGTGTTCAAAACACATTTAACCAATTGATTTTCTTTCCTCTTGTAATAAGATCTGGAGACATATGAAAGCGATCGGTATGAGCTAAGATTAAAGAAATTGCTCCATGCACAGGAACAAGTGGGGCCCAAAGCACTGAGAAGTACTATAAAGCATGTAGTCACCCATTCTCTTTTTTTCTATAAGTTTGTTATTGCAATAAATAGTTATTATTGAGCCGGTACCCCTTATTTCCCTTTTCTAGAATCTTCCATCAAGGTGGTGATCTGGGCAGATGTGCACATATGTCTGATCTTCCTGCTCTGCTTTTTCTTGGAAGTATTCAAGACTCTTGGCAGTGATTGTTTCTAACTTTTTCTCACTGAGACAGACAGACCTGGTGTGATTTGGGTGGCTTCAGTTAAGGCTGTAGATATTCTTAGTTTGTGATACTTTCTGATGTCAGCATAAGTGATACTTTTCTTTCTTATCTTCCTCCACAGCCCTGCTTTGAGCTTCACCTACCCCTCCGCCCCTGTGTCTCTCCATATGCATCAACAGATCCTAAGCCGACAGCAAAGCTTAGGCTCGGCATTCGGACATAGCCCTCCCCTCATCCACCCTGCTCCAACGTTTCCAACACAGAGACCTATCCCTGGGATTCCGACCGTTCTGAACCCTGTCCAGGTCAGCTCTGGCCCTTCTGAGTCCTCACAGGTGAGAGGGACAGCTTTGTTTCATCTTAGTCAACAGAGGCTTTATCATCATACTGGTTGTTGGGGTCATAGAGGTATCTTGACTAGTCT
The DNA here is from genome assembly GCF_011762505.2 of Arvicanthis niloticus. Lineage (NCBI taxonomy): Eukaryota > Metazoa > Chordata > Mammalia > Rodentia > Muridae > Arvicanthis > Arvicanthis niloticus. The sequence goes on along the minus strand of NC_047665.1, from coordinate 45,606,884 downwards.
CTAAAGGTGCATTCAGTTTTGATGAATGTGAACCAGGGCATCTCCCATCAGAGCCGTTTGCTTATGATTAAAAGTAGGCTGGCTGATAAGACTCCACTCCAACCATCTATAAACTGCATCTTCTATTGATAGTCTCTGTGTGTGGACTCTCAGCCATTGTCCACTCCCCCCACTGTAACCAGGCTACTGCTGAGCGCTGTATGATCCTTTGTAATAAACATAAAATACCAGTCTCTCTACTCTTTTTTGCCAGCCTGGTGTGGTTTCAGAAAAACATCCAGAAGCTATAATTGAGGAACTTCACTTATAGTTTGAGTTGATCTCCCACCCAAACTCAACATTTTTGGAAATAACTTTAGATTGTTGAAGTCTGGGGCGCTTCTTCTATTCTCCAAGCTTTTAAAAGCCACAAGCAATTGCTACTCATGAGTTAGAAGTGAAGAATGAATTATCTAGCATCTTCTGGACTCTTCCATAGGTGACTGGCATGAACAGAATCCTTGTGATATTATCAAACAGGCTTGTTTGTTTTCATTAACATTTTTTACTTGAGTTCCATTTATTAATCAAAGTCTGATTTTTTTTTTTCTGCAAACATGACCAGCAGAGCAAGCCCACAAGCGAGTCTGCAGTGAGCAGCACCGGCGACCCTATGCATAATAAGCGTTCCAAGATCAAGCCTGATGAAGACCTCCCCAGCCCAGGATCAAGGGGGCAGCAGGTAAGACACCCAGGCTTTTACAGAAGAGCCTTTACATTTCTCACAGTGGTTTGGGGTCAGTTCCTCATCCTCCTAGATTTATACACGACATTTACTTACCCACTGTATTCTTGACATTGGCTATGTGTTTGAAAATGACCCCATTAGGGATTGGTTGAATTCATTTCTCTAGTTCAGAACCAAATACTGTCAATTAAAGATGTTATGTGGGTATGTGTTCTTCATAGGTGAGATAGTTTAGAAGTTTGAGCCACCACAGTCTGTAGAGAGCTTGGTTAGAGCAATCCATCTGTTTCTATTCATAGGTATAAATAGGTTTCTCATCCCTGACCTTGGGCCTAAATTCCTAAGCTTCTGACCCCATGCTTAAGCTCAGGCGGAGTTTATGATGTCCCCTTCATTGATTGTGTTCTCCACTTTTCTTATTTTGCTACTTCTTACTTAGTTAAAAAAATGCTCAGAAAACCAGGAGATAAATTGATTCTGGACAGTATTGCTGATCATTTAAATCTGACTCTAATAAAGAACATGTAGGGTATGTCTAGATTGGATTGCCATTTCTTATGCTCTTGAGCCAGACATGACAAGTTTAATCAGTGCTGTTTCCCTCCAGTCAGAGCTGAGTGAGAGTCTAAACGTCCATAAAATCTGAACCTTCCTCTCACCAGAATGGTTCAACCTAGTCCCTACTGAAGTAAGGCAATGGGTCCCTCCAGGAGAATTTTGAGGAGTGAATAAAGTTCTGACAGAGAGGGAGATCTGAAACCATCCTTCTCACAGTTTGCTAGAGAACAAACAACCTTGCTGCTTACACCGTGGTGTACGCATAAACAGTTTTATCATGTAAGCCTAAATCAGGACTCAGATCTAGCTAGCTAGTGCGTAGAATCCTGGATATTCTTTGCATTGTGTTTACTAAGAAGCTGTTGTAGAGGACTAGGAAAGTCTGTCTCCAGAGCATCAGATGCTCTTTCTATTGCATCAACCATGAGGCAGACAAGCATTTCCCTGAAGACCTGATATTAAACCAAGAAGGCATGATCCCTAACAAAAAAGTCTACAAAGTACCTCTGGCATCGGGGAAAAGAACTGAAAGTATTTAAATGCCATTTGCCTGCATTACAAGATATAACAATAAATAAACAGATTGAAGACAATCAAAACAACCAAACAAAATAGGGACAGCTTGGAGTAGTAAGTAAAAATTGCTACTTTTATATATATATATTTTGTTGCTATTTAATTTTTGCCTTGGATTTGTTTATTTGTTGTTTGTTTCAAGATGTCAGTTTGGTTCATATTCTAGGCAGCAGGACCTGGTTTCAGCTTTTTTCTTTCTTTCCCACTGTGCCTGATTTTTCCTCTCTGTTTCTTGCCTTCACCCTAATAGGAACAGCCGGAAGGAACAACCCTAGTCAAGGAGGAAGGGGACAAAGATGAAGGCAAACAGGAGCCTGAAGTCATCTACGAGACAAACTGCCACTGGGAAGGCTGCACAAGAGAGTTCGACACCCAGGATCAGCTTGTGCATGTAAGTGACTGGTGTTCAGGGACGCAGCTTCCCAAATCAGCGACCTTTGCATGAGGTCAGCTTCTCTGACCCTGCGCGGAGTCAAGTTTCTTAGCTGGCAGCACTGAGAACTGGAGGGGGCTTTATGATTTTCTGAGAATAAAGGAAACCCTGAGCCATGGTGCTTGACCTGTTCAGTCAGCTAAAGCTTAGTGTAAAATTCAATAAAGTCTTCAATAGAGAGTGTAATGACTCTGATCCTGTAAGCCAGAAAACACTATTTTGAGTTAGAGGCTTTGATGGTTATTGAGTAATAGTAAGCTGGACATGAATTATTATTAACCTTTTAACTAAGTTTGATTCCCCTTCCAAGACCCAGTAACAATATAAAAACATTATTACAAAAACAGATGGGTTCTTCTGTAGACCTCAGAGTTTAAGGAGCTTCCTATTATTGTATGTAGCAATGTAGCCCTTTGGTTTTGACCTGAAGGCAACACTGTGGATTAAAGTTTGCATGGAAAAAGAAATTGTGTTTAATGATGGAAACCTCACAGTAATCACATTGTGACATCTTTCCCTCTCTTACTAAATGAAGGCCAGATACCCTTTGCTCACTCTCTAGTGTTGTTTCTGATGTCATGGCGTACCCACAGCTCCTTTGCTGAGCTGCATCATGCTTGGTTTCAATCTCAGATGCTGGTAGAGCCTTCTAGACAGATGGGACCAAGAACAACTGACATGGAACAGCATTTAGTGTGTCTGGAATAAGAAGATATAGGCTGTGATGACTTCTTGACAGAAGCGCAGTGTCCTGTTAAGGCACCAAGGATGGTTTTACCAAGTAGGACAGTTTGAGCATTGCTCTAGTGCGGTGGCTCTCCGCCTTCCTAATGCTGTGACACTTTAATATAGTTCTTCATGTTATGGTGACCTCCCCAACCACAAAATCATTCCGTTGCTACCTCATAACTGTAATTTTGCTACTGATAGAAATGGTAATGCAAATATCTGATATGTAGGACATCTGACATGCGACCCCCACAAAGGGGTCGTGACCCAAAGGCTGAGAAGAGCTGCTGTTGCAGTGACTGTGTCAAGTCCAGCACACAGAGTATGAGAAGCCCGAGAGACAGAACGTTACATTTCACATCTTACCAGCAGGGCCTCCCCTCTTCTTTTTAAATAGCGCCTCTTTTATTTGTGTGAGTAGAATTATACATTTCTCAAGTACAGCCAAAAAGTAAGTCAAATGTTTTTAATTAAGGTACATTTTCAGGTTTTTCCACACATGTAATTTGATGGGTTTTTTTCTTCCTCCTTGGTTTTATTTGAGTATTAATTTTAAACTAAGTCTGGCTTAATGACTCTTTATTTGTGCTGACTGCTTTAATGGAAAGCACAAAGGCCTCGTAATACTAAGAAGGAGACGTTAGATTTTTTTTCCATGAGGAAATATTCTCAAGGAGTACCATATGCTATGAACATTACCAGTAAGGATGAGGGGTATGGTAGCACCTTAACCTTTTCACTACCTAACTGTTACCAAGGCAGGTTTGGGTTTTTGTTTCCCCACCACCACCCCCTTTTATGTTGCAAAGCCATTGTAAAGGCAGTGACTATTGTAGTTATTTTATATAATCTCAACACCAAGATTCCTGTGAAGTCTCCGTAGATTTGAGTCATTCTATGAGAAGGCTGCTGAAGCTACCACTTGAATGACCGTAGTGTTTCCAGTTACGTGGATCCTGTCTTCACTCATCATGACTGCACACACACGGCAGAATGTTAAGATTCTAAATCACAGAGAGGAGGCTGGTGTCTGGGTTTAATCACGATTTAGTGTGATACCTTTATGACCTCAATTTTAGTCTAAACTAAATTTCCAGAGTTAGCAAACTGAATTAAGTAAGTTAAAAGTTATAACTTATAAAACCTGTGGTTCATATCCCTCCTATCCCATCTAAAGGATAGAAATTCCACATTTCAGCTGCTTGTCCATTGCCTGTACTATGCTGTCCTTCTCTGGATGCTGCTGGAAACATTAGTGGTGGCCCTGGGCAGAATAGGCTTGTGTGTGTGTGTGTGTGTGTGTGTGTGTGTGTGTGTGTGTGTGTGTGTATTTTGACTGAAGTAACAGGTACTTCAACTCTACCTAATTACTTTGGTGACAGGTGGAATATATACCAGTTGCAAAACCTGTTTTTAGGGACAGGGAAGCCTTAATCGTTTTGGTTTTTGCCACCTTCCTTGGAGTGCAGACATTTTCTTATTAGTTGGATTTTCATGCCACATATAACCAAGCGGCAAGGTGTTAAACCATTCTGCTGCTCTGCCTTATTTATAGCCATGACCCATTCTTTCCCCCCTCTTACAGTTAATAGAAAGATTCATGATTCTTCATGGTTGTCTATCTAGTGTCTGACAGTCCCGACTGCCTGCTAAAGCAAGTCACTATCTATAATTGATATCCTGCCGTGGAATAGGGTGCTGGCTGCAATTGAAGGGCTTTGCTGAAAGCCCTTAAATCCTGACAAGTTCTCCCCTTGTTCTGCTTCAGTCGCTGAGCTGCAAGGTTGGAATTCCAGAGCTATTTGAACTTGGTGCAAAAGAGAGACATGTGTTTCACATTAGCAAATCGCAAAGTTGAAGAAGGGAATTAGGAACTGGCTGACTCTCCCTGCCAGTAGTCTCCCTTCTAGTGCAGTGCATGCCGTGTTCTAAGGGAAAGATTACCTCCTCTATTACTGACTGAAAAGATAGGCAGAATATTGCCTTTCCTCCTCTTCCCTTTTATTTCAAGCCCCTTTCCCTTCCCAAATGGATGTTATTCTAGATGTGCTGCAGCCGGGATCTGATATCACAGTGATGTGTAATTAATTTTATTTCACAGCAAAATAACTATAGTTGGGCCTAGTTGCTCTGAAGCTAGCATTGAATTTGAGATAAATTTACTTTTATTACTAGAAACTAGGAAAATATACATGTGTTTGTATTCATCAGGATTTTGTTATATTTTGACTCTTTCTTGGTATCGGTTAAAATAGAAACCAACAAAAGCACAAGAAGAATCTGCAGTAAAAAGTTAATTACAAGTACTTTTGATTGATTGTATTTCTGATGGATTTGTCAAGATCCAAACCTGATTTCTGAAAGACACATATTCTGATGTTTCAAGATAAGCCGAAGTCCCACATTTCTGTTCAGGTTTGAATTTGCCAGATTCTGCTATTGTGCATCATGTTACCGAGCAACCCGTGTGTTAAATGTAAATATGCTTCTGAAGTCGGGCTCTGTCAGTTCCCAGAGTGTTTGCTCCAGCCTTTGCTGTTTCTTACTTAACTCAGCCTGTGTCATGGAAAGAGGCTCCACCCACCTTCTAGACTTTGCCCTGCTCTGCTTCTTTCTTTGAATTTTGCCCTGGAAGTAATTCTGCCTTTGACTCTTGGTGGTGGAGGCATTTGAAGTCCTCACAGCGTGAAGCTCAAGGCCGCCTTGTATTCTCTGAAACCCGAATGATTCAGTGGCAAATGACACTGTTTCCACCAATGCATGGCAAGGCTTCTTAAACTAAAACATAAAAGAATAAATGTAAAAACTGTAAGTTTTAGAGTGTCCTTACCACTGCTCCATGGCTCCCTGTGCTTGTAAAGATCAGCGTTGAAATCTAAAAGAAGAAAATCAGAGCAGTCACTGCTCACCTTGGCCAGCATCCACTATGACACTGTCACTCTCAAACAGATCCACAAACTCTTCAACACTGCTCTCAAACACATCGACTCTAGTCTTGTTTTGTAATTAATACATACAAGATCTTTCCCAACAGTCTACAGAAAGTAAAAATAGTTCTTAGCAGGTTTTATTTTTCAATGTAATTTCTAGCAACACACTCCAGGACGTTGGTGCCTTGGCAGCAACCAATGGTCACGGTATCTTAAAGCTGAACTTCAGATCAATCAGGCAGTGGTTTATAATAACATTCGACTTCAGCTGGGCGGCATTTAAGTAAATGTAATCCTCTATCCGCATCTTTAAAGCAGGGTGTCATTTTTTTTTTTCTTTTTGTAGAATGATTAGCCACCTACCTGGATTATAAATGCTTTTATATGCTGCAAATTTTGATCTTCAAAAGCATGCTGAAGTTCTCTCCTAATCACTTTTGCTGCCGGTTGGAAACAAATTCTGTACATTTACAGCATAAAAATCAAGCGCTTTCACTTTAACATCAGAGGTTCAGGTGTATAATTGTGTCTATAGACACATAGGAAAGTTTGATGTGAATATTTTGTTTTCATATTAAATCCCTAATCCTAAATTTGCATTTCATGTCCCTTGTCTAATTTTTATCACTGTACTGAGTTGCACTGAATGTCTTTAGCTAATAGAAAATTGGGTTTAAGACGTGAGAATGGTCTCAGATGAGAAGCAGGGATTGGTTTCACGTCTGAAATCTAAAATGAACACGAGTAGAGATTTTGATCTTATTTTCTTCTACCTGTAGTTGCTAGTTAATTGTCCTGCTCTAATTATTTGGAAACGTGGCATGTAAAATGTAGAATAAAAAACTACAAACTTCAAAGTCACTCTGCAATGATTTTTGCCTTAAGGATTTTTTTTTGTGTGTGTGTGAAGTTACTGATGAAATTTCACCTGCAGAAAGCATTTCCATCTAAATATATCTAAGAGATTGGACTGAAAGTGCAAGGAATGAGGGTTGGGTGTGTAGAAGCAACCCAAAGCCCCAACTAGATTCTGAGTAGCAGTCTCATCTCTGCCCTGATACAGGATGCCCTCCCAGGCACCACTTGACCTTTTCAGACATTATTTTCTCACTTATCAGACTGTGAAACAGTCGTGAAAATAATTACTGTCCCAGATGTCCAAGGCCAAGCAGAGATCACATACAGTGGCCCTGGTGAGGAACAGACATTGGGTCTATATGAGGCAATTCCAACTCTTGTTTGTTTTTCAAAGGCTGGGTTAGGGAAGATGGTATGATGAATCTGTTGGTCTTGGGGTTCCTGTGTCCTGTGTCCTACCCAGTCTCAACACTGGCATGGGCTCATTTAAAAAGCCACTTGGACTCATAAAAAAACTGATCAACCCAATTGGAAGATATAGATAAGACAACATAAAGCTGTTAGTTTCACTTATCTTAAAAATTGCCTTCAATATAATGTTATTGATTCTTGCTATTTCGAGGTTGTCATAGCAGTGAAGCCTGCTTTAGATTGCTCTCAGGTGGTCTCCAAGTAGGGATACCAGCATGAAACTAGGATCTAAAAGTTGTGGAACCAACCCTCAGTTCCCAAAGCCTCCTCAGAGAAGTTGAATGGACTCTGAGCCCCTAATTCTTAGTACCTTTTTACTGCTGACCTTCAGGGGCTCTCTGTAGGTTCCAGGGCCCTGGGATGCTGTTAAAGACTCTCCTTAAGGTACCACTAAACCAAAGCACTTGTCTGACACAAGCTCTGCAGTGTGTCATTGTCTGCCGCAGACAGTATCCTACATGCTGTAAGATGTTGGAAAGCATTCTTGCCACTGAGTGCCTGTAACACCTCATCCCCAACTGGGATAACCAGGATTGTCTACACATATTATCAGCTGTGTCCTGAAAGGCAAAGTGGCCTTGATTTCTCTCCTAAATTTCCACTTCCAGTGTTGATAAAAGTTACTCCTACTTTGGAATGTTCTGATTAAAAGAGAGGGCTGGCTGACTTGTTTGTTTTGTTTGTTTTTAATCTCTGGCAAAAGAAAAAAAAAGAATAACCTACAAGTGGGCTGCTGGGGAGCGAGGTATGGTGTCTATGTGTACACTGGCAGAGCTTCTTGGAAATTACACTTGCTGGGCTTGGTCACTCGGTTGTCCTCAGCATGACCCATTGCCAGACAAGCCTCTCTTCTCTGTGAAAAACTCCCAAAGTTTTTTTTTTTTTTTTTTTTTCTACAGACCCAAGGAAGTTGCTCAAACTCCAGCCTCTGAAATCACTGCAAGTGAGGTTGGAGATCATGGGCCTGCTTTGACATAAACCAGTTCCAGGAACAGGAAGCTATTTCTAATGTAAAGACTTTGAAGATTCAGGGACATTTATGTTTTTCTGAGGTTAGCCAAATACTGCCATCAATGAGTTATATTTTTTTTCTACAGCAATTAATGTCACCAAGAAAATGTAAAAGAGTCTTACCCTCAAAAGACTATACATAGGACAAGGCCTTAAACTTAAACCACCCTGCTCCTCCCCTACCTTGCCAGGTCACAGGGATAAATTCTGAGAACGGCAGATAGTTTGGCAGAGATGTTGTTCCCAAATCTGCCCCAAAGTGATTTCGCCCACTTCCTACAGCTTTACGTCCCATTTCTCATCGTTAAGGATGTCATAGTATTTAACTTATTTTGTTCATTTTCTTGTTTGACTTTGTTTGGGAGATTATCATAAGGTAGAATCATTCAAGTACTGCAGATAGTAGTTTTTATTCAGACATGGAACTTGAATCTATTGGAGGTAGAATTAATGAACTCAAGTAAACTGAATAGTGAGGCCAAGGAAATCTTTCACTTGTATTTCATTAAATAGAAATAATAAGTATTTAAGTAGTCCACTAATTCAGTATCACATGCTTCTCGTGTAGGCTGCTGATACTACCTACAAATGTATTCCATCCCCTGGTGACCACTGTAAGTAAGTAGTCTTTAAAAGGAAAAGCTACATGAGTGTCAGACCTCGAGAGCGGGGACTGACATACTCACCTTCGTGTCTGTGTTTGGGGTAAGAAACCACAGGGCAGGTTATTTTGAAGTACTATCCACATAGAATCAGGATGTTGGGGAAAGAAGGCAGAGGTGGTAAGGAATGAATAAAAGGTCTTGTGGAGATAGGATATAAACACTGTCTTGAACAAACAACAAGTAAACTCTAACAGGGAAAGACTGAAGTGTTTGTTTAGTGTTCTATGTTAAAACAGCCAGAAGGAGTTAACAGTGGAGTATAATTTTACCCATTCATATACCTAATGCACTAATAGGCTGGGCTCGTTGAAATTTCCTTGGTTTATGAGTAAAATGACAAAATGGTTTATTTTATGCATCTTGGACAAATAGTGGCAAGCATCAATCTTCATGAAGAGTGGAAGAGTAGGAGGGGGAGGTGAGACCTAGGAACAAGGGGAAGGGGTTGCTGGGCTAGAAGTCTAAGCTTCCATTCTAAATGGAGGTAGGAAGATCTCATGTTTTTGATGAGTAGAATTGCTTGCACTGTGCAGATTTTTAGAAAGTCTTGAGCTCAGCTTTGCAAAGCCTTAGTAGCTGTCAGCATCCCTGCACTGAAGAGGCCAAGGTTGTGGTAGGACAGAGTCAGAAGTAATGCCTACAGTAGGGATTATTTAAAATTCCTTGTAAAAACTTAGGAGACAGTTTAGAGATATCTCAGAGTTCCAAGCAGCTAATATGGTTGTTACAAGTGGAAGTCACAAAGAAGTCACCTCGAAGCTGGTTTTGCACATGGGCTGAGTCCTCATCTTTGCTCTGTGCTTATTACTTAAGGATCTTGAGATTCTGTTTCATTTTGTTTTTCTTAAGTTGCTTTATCAGGGTTTGGAGGAGAGTATGACAGTTGATGAACTTTCAGCAGCCACCTCCTAGAGTGAGTCACATTTTCAGTGTCAGTAGGGGCTTATGGGGATTTCTCTTCTTTGTGCACCTTATTTCTCAGTTTGTACTTCAAGCCTTGAGTTCTGGGAATGTCTTATGTTAGTGCACAGGATTCCATTTATGTCTCTTAAGGACACATCATCTCGATATACCCCACCTTGGTGTTTGTTTGATACAAAGTGGTGCTCCTGTTTTCCAGAGAGCAGGACGTGATACACAGTAAAGTGGTCCCGGCTGATGAGAAACGGGTCTTCCTGGTGGCTTTTCCTGGAGGTGTTGAATGTTCTCACACCTTGCTCAGTACAGCTTCTATAGCAAGATAAAGCAGTCAAGGCACAAAGGAAACACAGCCCCACGGTCCTCCTCCTTGTGTTTAGCAGAGATAAACTTCAGTGGAGTCTCAGTGCTGAGCCATTTGGCTCCTGGCAGCAGCTTTAATTGGTAAAATGCAGATTTGATTTTATTTTTCTTGATCAGGAGGGGATTATTCTGTTATCAGTGCAGAGCATCTTATTTCAAGATGAAAAGCCTTTACGGAATTACAGATGCCAGTGCTTGTACAAAGGTTTTGTTGGCGATTGACAACTCAAAGAGAAAGTATGATTTATTAGCCCATAATGGCTAACCCTAAGCAATGGTCTAGGTCTACAGATTGTGAAATTGCTTATGTGAACTGCCTTTTTATGCCACTCAAGCCCCAGGTTACGCAAATAAATGTAGAGTCTGCACTACACAGAATATCCTAAGAGAGGAAGAAAGAAACGAAGGTGGGGGTAGGGAAAAAGGTGGTTTCTAATATCCATCTTGGTGGTGCCTTTTACAGTAGTTCGGCTGATAAGCCTGCAGAGGAAAGATTAATAACAAGGCTTGTCGCTATCAGTACCTGTTTGTCGATTCTCTGTAACAGGGCTGTCTGTCCAGCATGGAAATTATTGATTAAATAAAAATTGCTATTAGATTGTGATGTGATCCATAATCACAAACAATGGTGGACATTCCTCTTTCAGATCTTCAGCCATGCATCAAGTTGTTGCTTTTTCCCCTTTGCCGTAATTTATATTGTGCTGACATTTGGGCTCATTAGCTTTATCCTTTCTGCTTGAGGCACAAGCAGGATGACTGCTGGGAGAGGGGGAGGAGGAGCCAGAGGAGGACCAGCAGGGCAGAAACCTGGCTGCTGTGATCTCTGGATAGCATAGGAGCTACTTAAACTTGCTCTCTACCCTCTTTTGACAAAACATACATACAAACAAACAAACAAACAAACAAAAAACAAACCAAAAAAGTCATGATTTCGAGTATCTAGGTATGAGAACTAAGTATAGAAATCAATATGTACTCATAAAAAATGATAAATTTATATTAAAACAATCCCTTGATGCACATATATTTTTATCATTGATTAAACAAGGAAGTAAATTTGCGTGCTGATGAGATAGATACTTACTTTCTATAATAAATTCAGGTTTGCTGAATATTTGAAACTTAAAGGATGTAGAATGTTTTCAACATTTGATATTTTTAAGTTTGTAATAATCAATCATGAGAATTCTACTTTGTATAACCCTAAAGTACAGAATGACTTAAGTTTTATTCAGGCCCAACTAGGATGTTGTTGGGAATTCTGCCCTAATCCCAAACCAAATTTATTCATAATATTTGCATGAAATTCACGTTAGCAATTTAAATGTGATTTTTAAAAACAAATATTCTAGTATAATGAATATTATAAAGCTAGTAGAAATTTACTGGAAAATGATAGCAGAAAAATATTCTGAAAGTTTTTGTTATTTATAAATAAACCATTCTATTTCTATAGGAAGAAAATATTGTATGTATCATAACAATACTAATTTGTAATGTTCTGTACTCACACATCTGAGCAGAGGTGCTTTAGGCAGTGTGTGCATTCTGTGGTGTGAGTATGGCCGTGTGCTGTGCCAACCTAAGTGTTGTCTGTTCAGAACCAAGGCTTCAGTAAAGTTGCATAATGGGATTTGGGTGACACCGCCAGAAACACTTTAGATTCATTGTGTGTTTTAGTTCTAATTAATTTTTGATAATTTGAGATTACAAAACTTTTTTGCTATTGCCAATATTTTGTGACTCTCATATTCAACTAGAAGTTCAATCACGAATGTGTGAAGACGCTAGTAAAAGAGAACAGTGCTCACTGCCTTGCCCAGCTCTAAGTGCTCAGTTCAGACCTTGGATACGTTCAAATGTTAGGCATGCCTCACAGCTATTGATGTCCACCATGTTATCAGCACACCCCAGAGATTTGTGCATCTACCAGAGACCTCTCTCTAGCCCCTGAAAACTCAAAATATACTTTCTATTTCTATGACTATTTATTCTGGGTGTTTTATTTAAATTGATTTATGTAATATGTAGTGGCCCATGTCTGGTTTTTTGTTTGTTTGTTTGGGGTTTGGTTTTGATTGTTTTAATGTAGAATGAAGTTTTCAAGGCTTATATGTGCCATGGCCTACATCAGTGCTTCATTCCTCCAACTGACCCATTAATATTTCTTCCTATGGTGCCACTTTATCTTGATGCAATAGGTTAAGGTAAACATTAGTGTTGTTTGAAATTTTTGACTATTGTGATGTTATGAATCTCTTGAAGCAAGGTTTTTATTTTCAATTATTTTAGCAACAGCCCTCACAGTGGGAGTTACCTCTAAGAACTGCCAAATAAATGGCAATTTTTAAGCACCCTGTGTTGGCTTTGCCTTTTGGGGTGGTGACACTTCCGGGGTCATTAGCCTCTTAGATGTATTCTCCAGTCTGCCTCCCTGGACCTCATACTTTCTGGGCAGTGGGCCAGATAACTTGTAAGGAGCTTGTATCAATGGTGCCATCTATGAGTCTCCAGACATCATTCAGCATAAATCTCAACACATCCACTTCTCCTCAAATAGTGTTGAGCTACATTGAATAAATGCAAATATAGTATTCAAAGTATTAGATATAGTAGGAAGTGACAAATGAAATAGAACACTAGAATGACAGAATTTTGTTTCTAAATGGTAATTTAGGTGAGGAGTAGGGGTGGCAGAGTTCAAGTGCTGGACAGTAGAAATGACCATAGCTTGCAGACGCTAGTCTATGTGTGTCCCTCAATGAACTCTAATTTTTAGTCCTTCTCCCAAGAACAGTATTATCTAGAAAGACCCTCAACTTGATAGTGGGTGGTTTAATGCTGATTAATTTTTTATTCATACACAAATCTTTTGTTAATATTTATTTTATTTTTTTTTAGTAATTATTTTATTCCTAAATGATATTGCCCTTCCTGGTTACCCCTCCAAAACTCTCCATCCCTTCCCCCCTCCCCTCTCCCCTTTGACTCTATGAGGGTGCTCTTCCACACCTACTAACCCACTCCCGTTCGTTCACCCCTCTAGCATCTCCCTTCGCTGGGACATCGAGCCTCCCCCCCCCCATTGATGTCAGATAAGGTTGTACTCTGCTACATACATATCTGGAGTCCTAGCTCCCTCCATGAATACTCTTTGGTTGGTGGTTTAGTCCCTGGGAGCTCTGGGTGGTCCAGTAAGTTGCTACTGTTCTTCGTATGGGGTTGCAATCCCCTTCAGCTCCCTCAGTCTTTTCCCTAGCTCTTCCACTGGGGTCCTCAGGCTCCATCTTATGGTTGGCTGTGAGTATCTGCATCTGTATTGGTCAGGTGCTGGTAGAACCTCTCAGGAAACAGCCCTACCAGGCTCCTGTCAGCAAGTGCTTCTTGGCATCAGCAATAGTGTGGAGGTTTGGTGTCTGCAGATTAAATGGATCTCTAGATGGGCCTGGGGGGGTGGTCTATGGATGGCCTTTCCTTCAGTCTTTGTTCCATTTTTTGTCCCTGTTTTTTTTTTTTTTTTTTTTTTTTTTTTCCCTTTGGACAGGAACATTTCCAGGTTAAACATTTTGAGATGCAGTTGAGCCCCACCCCTCAACTGTGGGCTATGCCTATTTACTGGAGGTGGTCTCTACAGGTTGTATCTCCCCTTTGTTGGGTGTTTTGGCTGGAGTCATTGCCATTGGGTTCTAGGAGCCTCCCTTCCCCCCCTCCTCTTTTCCTTCCATATCCCTCAGTCCTTATAACTCCTGTGATTATTTTGTTCCCCATTCTAAGTAGGACTGAAGCAGCCACACTTTAGCCTTCCTTCTTCTTAAGCTCCATATAGTCTGTTGGTTGTATTATGGGTATTCTGAGCTTTTGGGCTAATATTCACATATCAGAAAGTACATACCATGTGTCTGGGTTATCTTACTCAGGATGATATTTTTTTACTTCCATCCATTTGCCTGCAAATTTCATGAAGTTATTTTTTTTAATAGTACTCTATTGTGTAAATGTACCACATTTTATATCAGAAGTTCAAGGTCCACTGGGTGGTGGTGGCGCACGCCTTTAATCCCAGCACTTGGGAGGCAGAGGCAGGCGGATTTCTGAGTTCGAGGCTAGCCTGGTCTACAGAGTGAGTTCCAGGACAGCCAGGGCTATACAGAGAAACCCTTTCTCTAAAAAAACAAAAAAAAAAAAAAAAAAAAAAAAAGGAAGTTCAAGGTCCATACGTAGTAAAACATAGTAGAAGCAATATACTACAAACCAATAGCCAACATCAAACTAAATGGAGAGAAACTTGAAGCAATTCCATTAAAATCAGAGACAAGATAAATGTGATGGTTTGTATATACTTGGCCTAGGGAGTGGCACTATTTGAAGGTGTGGCCATGTTGGAGCAAGTGCGTCACTGTGGGCATGGGCTTTAAGACCTTCATCCTAGCTGCCTGTAAGTCAGTATTCTGCTAGCAGCCTTCAGATGAAGATGTAGAACTCTCAGCTCCTCCTGTACCATGCCTGCCTGGATGCTGCCATGCTCCCACCTTGATGATAATGGACTGAACCTCTGAACTTGTAAGCCAGCCCCAATTAAATATTGTCCTTATAAGAATTGCCTTGGTCGTGGTGTCTGTTCACAGCAGTAAAACCCTAATTAAGACAACAAAGCTGCCACTCCCCCCCATCTATTCAATATTTATTTTAATATGCTTTTATTTATTAAGTTACCAATATGGATACTCTTGTATGGAATGTTGTAGATGTTTTTCAAAGCCAATAAAACAGTATTCTGATGTCCAGCCCAGAAGAAAGATAAACAAGATGGCATTAAATGTATCATAAGAACTCACTAAGAGAGCAGTCAAGGTTCTTCACTTCCATTAGGATTTTAACTTTCTTGAATTATCCCTGTTTTATAACGAAAAGCTCAATAGATCGGTGGGTGCTGATGTATGTATGTCTCCTGTCATGAATGAAGGCATGGCATCTCTCTTTGTATACTGCAACCTTCTGTAGTGACACCCAACCTCCTTTGTAGTTCCCATTGGCCAATAGTGGTTCTACTTGAGTGTGGAGAGAAGGTAGCTGGGTCACAGGATGCTCTCATTAAGGGCAGATGGATGTTAGAGCCCATTTGCTGGTGGCAGTGAAGAACACACTGTACTTTGCCAAGGAGATTCTAATCTCAAACTTGAGATTCCTGCAGTTCATGGTGAGAAAGTAGAGGTAGAAATTTTAGTTATAACTATTGCGAAAACATCTGAAGAAAGTACTGGGTTGGATACTGAATGTAGACTGTCTCCCTTGTTATTTTGTCAATGGCTGCTCAGTGCAGAAATAAAGGTTTGGCTCCTAAACTTCATTTACTATTGATTGTATGCATTCACGTCAGGCTTCCTTAGGTTTGCTGATTTCTCTGCACATTTATTACCGATTGGATCCCGTTGAAAATAAATAGGACCCTTCATCACATACCAGAGAGCCTTTTAGCAAAGCACAGGTAAACACTGACCACCTTGTATAAGACAATACATGTTTACTCTTGACTAAATCATAGGCTGGAAAGCGTCTATCTGCCCTTGGCTTTTATGAGGATGCACACTATTAATTACATTAAATTTAAATCTGAAGTAACATGCAGGGAAGGCAGAACTTCTGGAACTTGAAACCCTACTCTCAATCTCAAATTCCTCTCCCCACCTCTGCTGGTGCTTCCTATTTATACTTTAAGTGCTTCACATGGAGAAACACGAGGTGAGGATTTTCAGGGCATTCAGACAGCTAGCAGATCCACCCCACAGAGCCCTATGCAGTATCTACTTCACAGTGGAAGCTTAAAGCACAAGCTTTGTGGTGGGCTGCCTGGCTCCCAAGAAACCTGAGAAAATGCACAAGAATGTTGAAAGCTGAGCAAGAAGGGCACTTAGAGCAATTACAAACTTTCTAAGAAAGCAAGTGAAAGTAGGAAAAGGGTGGAAAAGCGCATATGCTGAAATGAGGAAGTTACACACTGGTCCAGTCTCACTGGCCACACTTACAGAAGTACCTTTGTGGGATCCCAGAGGAAGCCATATCCCTTGCAATCCACAGACTTAGGGAAAGCAATGTCACTGCTTCCTACTCTACTTCTGTCTTTGGCCTTTGTCTGTGTGAACTCAATTTACTCAGAACAAGAACAGAATACAGCCATGATTTCAGTGAGGCCTGTCTTCTTGGGACTTCTGCTGCTTCACTGCCTTCATCAGGGAAAGGAGGGGGAATGCCTATCCAACTGAGATAGGAATTAGATCACCGACTGGGAAAGTCAGTCACAGAGGCCATTGGGGTGGCAACATCTCCTAAACAGGAATATTCTCTACGCTAGGAGGATTGAGATTCCTTACCAAAGTAGCCCTGACCCAGTATCCGTCAGAAAATTCTGAGCAGTTGTTAACAGATGGCATAGTGCTAAGAGAGGGAATAAGAAAATATGTCCCAAAAATTACAAGTAGAGGGAAACAAGTAAACATTAGAAAAAGTGTTATTTATTGCTAGGAATTTGATATCCTACTGTAAGATAAAATAACAATCAGTAGGATAACCCCCCTGAGGGTGGTGGTGGTTGTTGTTTTTGTTGTTGTATTTTAAATGACACTAGACCTGGCTCATGTTTTCTTTGATATCATTAAACTGGCAGGTCAGGAAATTGCAGTAGATATAGCAGAATCACTGTATAAGCACCCGTGGCTGAAACAAGAAGATGGCAGCATAGAAGGCAATGAACAGATGGAGTTGTTGTGTGGATAGGAAAGTTTCGGCTTAGCATTAGCTGAGGAAACTGTTTTAACTTGACCCTCTGCCCTGAATTACTAGACAATGAGATCTGCAACTAAACTAGCTAGTGTGATTCTCAGTCATGGAAATAGAAGTATACCATCAGAGTCATATTCAGGCAGTTTCTAGAAAACCACACAGTCCAGCAGCGCACATTCTAGTGTGCTCGCTTACAGTTATTAGGTGTGTTAAAGCCAAATGAATGTGCCTATTAGATGGGTCGACTCAACACAGGGAGAATATTTGTGTAGTGGGGTTTAATAGTGGGCTTGATAACTCTCCCTGAATTTGAGCCAGACTTATCTCAATGAGATTGATTTTTGTAGTCTGTAGCATACAGAATGTAGCTCTAATGTATATAATCCTTAAGGAGACAATTTTAGCCCTGTTTTGAACAATATTAAACACTGAGTGCTGGCAATAAAGCTGTCTGTGGAGGGGCACTCATGTACTAGACCCCGAGATAGGAAATGTTGAAGACCTAAAGGTGCAGAATAATTCTAATTAATGCTGAGCACAGGGGGCCACTGGCCTCCGTGAAGTCTCAAACCTGGATGAAGTTAGTTTTTTACCCTTAAGAAGTCTCTTTGCTGTTTACATGCCTGTGTTCCGAGGAGGAAGAGAGTGGCATTTGCTTTGTTTCGTTACATTCCCAGTAGCTTCTGATCTTAAGACTGTCCATTCCTGTTCGAGCATGTGTTACTATGAACAACTACTAATTAGTTGAGCAGAGGAGGTTGTGCTGTGTTTGTACAGAAGGGCCTTTGAGAGCCTGGGAAAGAAGATCGGTGCTCTGAGACATTTGTTGCTCAGCCTGTCTCATATGCAGCTCCACTCCACTTTTCTCATTCACTTTTTATGTTGATTTACCCTACTCTAGACATTACAGATGGAAACTTCTGTTAGAAGTGTTTTTAAAAATCAGTCTTATGCCCAGAGGGTTTTTTTTTTAATAATTTAAACAGTGTGTCCTAGGAGTCTTTCAAAAATTATTAAGCCTATGTATTCATAATACATTTAGAATACTGAAAAAGAAGAGTTTTTCCCCAATAAATATTTCAAATGAGTTTACAGCGTGGATAAGAGTCTAAAGTTATGGGACTTCCATATGTTTAGTCTTACACAATTCTTTAAATCATTTTTTTTTTTTCTTTTCAAACTGCAGTCCTTATCAGAGTATGCCTCAGCCTTGCTTTTGTATTTATTCAGACACAGTCAGAATTACACTTTAGCTCTGCTGAATTTGTTCTCATCTGTTCTATGTGTAGTAATGTTGGGTTTTTCTCAAGCAATATGACCTGACAACGCAGAATTAACACCTGATAGGGTACTGATAACGGACCAAAGAAAATTACTCAGCAGAGTCTATCTTGTGACCAGGTGAGTTTCTTGGGTCCACTGACAGGGACTTGGGTGAAAGGGTAATTACAGGAGCATGGGTGACTAAAGAGATCAACATCACTAAAAACATGAGGTGATAACTCAGACTGCATACCTGGACTCCCTGTACAACCTTCAGCCAGACAGTCTCTTCCCAGCAGCTTTGGAAGGGACCATGTTCATTCCATGCCTTTCACTGGCTCCCTGAGTCTATTTAAGTTTCATTTACTTCTCTAGTATGCACCTTCCCCTTTGTTCCAGGGAAGAATGTTTCAGTTCTGAGCACACAGCTATCCAACAAGCACTATGCAATTATTTCAATTCCCTCTCTCTCTGTTTGTTTCACTTCTGTCCTTTTGTGTGTTCATATGATACATGCCTATGTGTGCATGTGTATGGAGTCCAGACATCAAAGTCAAACTTGGATATCATTCCTCAGGTGCCATCCACCAGCTGGGCTAGGCTGGCTGGCCTGTAAGCCCCAGGGATCCACCAATCTCTTCCTCTTAGTGTTGAAATTGCAAGCATGTATCACTTCACTGAGGTTTTTACCTGGGTTCTGGGGACTGAGCTCCTCAGTTTCTCATGTTGCATGGTAATAAGTATCACTAGAACTATTCCTAAACCCTTCCCTACCTCCCCTTTTGTTTTGCCCTTTCTCCCATCTTCCTAAGTTTCTTTCTAGTCTCATTTTCTTAATAATTTTCTTCTGTCCATTTTCTGTCTTCTGAACAGAGCTAGGCTATCTCTGGTTCTATTAGTATACCTCTGATGGCTAAATGCCCTTCATTTTTCCTTCTTTCTTTTCTGGATCATAGAATGAGACTGAATGTATAAATGTTTTATTTTGAGGTAGATTAGAGATCAGAACTTTTTGCACACTGTCTCTGGAATTCGTGCAACACTTCTGAGCATCATAAAAGAACTGATGTCACCATCACTTGTACATTCATGTGTTCTTATCATTAGGAATCTGTGAAAAATTCAGAAACTTAGATATTGAGAAATGAAAGATTTAAATAACTTTTTTTTTTGAGGCATAGTCTCACCATGTAGCCTAGGCTGACCCCAGCCCAGGCTGACCCCAGAATCAGACCTCTACCTGCCTTTGCTTCCTGAATACCAGGTTAAAGATCCAGGTACCTTTAAATGCTGAGAAAGTCTGACCAGTACTAGGTAGTTATTTCCTTGGCAGCCCCCTTTCTGGGGTCCTGCAGATGTTAGAGATGTGTTCCCCAACACATGGTGAGCCATGTTTCTTTGGATTAACATTTCCTGTTTTGCACCCTAACCTGGACATTGAGGAGTTTTTATCCATTTTGGATTTTCTTGTGACTAACCCTGAAAATACATGTAAGAATGCAAATGAATCCTCACATATAGCATATGTGAAAAAATATTGAAGCTAACAAGCTTTTTAAATGAAGCTATTTACACTTTGAATTTGTCTGTTAAGTTGCCATGACTGTGGAAACCAGGATTGATAGAAAATTCTTTTTCTTCCCAGAGTTCTGTACAGAAGGGTGGGAATCACCTTTCATTCCAAACCATGTTGTGCTCTGGAAAGTTTTCTAGATTCTCTCTTCTTTGCACCCTTCACTGCCCTCTAGTCACTAGTCCTTGGATTTTGGGCACACCTGATGCAGACCATGGAAGCTGGCTTTCTGTTCTGTTTAATGAGGACCTCCCAGTCTCAGGTGTCTGAGGGTGTGGCTCTGCTCCTGCCCTTTCTGTCTGCTTGGTTTTAGTGAGGTTCATGGCTAGCAGAGGTGCATTCTGCACTGCAACTGACAACTCATGTGTGGCTGCTGTGCTGTATCGAGGAAGGAGGTAGGTTGTGCCAGATGGTAATTAGTATTGGCTTCTTCTCAAGGCAGCACTGCTCTAAGGAGCTGTCAGCTGACCTGCCCGGGGTGCTAAGTTTGTTTTCTATCCAGCACACCTCCTCCCCCAGCAGGAGACTTGGATTAGAGCTCAGGCTTGGACAGGTCACTTCTCAGCTGAGGCTAATGGCAGAAATGCTCAGAGGATTTTGAGTCCACAGTTTCCTCAGGTCCTAGCTGAGACAGGATCCTTGGGACAGCCTGCACCTCCATACATTGTCCTCCCTAGGGTCCTGGTCACAAATGATGCTCACTAGGACATTGGTGATTAGATGCCCTCTGCATCCCACCCTAAACCAGTTAGGAGCGCCTGGGACCCAGTACCTTGATCATTCCAGGGCATATAAATCTGAGAACCCCTGCCCTTACTAGGTCTCTCAACCCAGGTAAGGATCAAGAATCACATGCACTCACTATCAGACCTGAAGGCCCGAAAAACTAAGAGGCTGGCTCTTGGTAAACGTGTGTTCCGAGTGCTGATATTGTAGCAAAATCTGTCTACTATATAATTCAGAGTCCTAGGCACGTGTGCAGTGTGTGTGTGTCTGTGTCTGTGTGTGTCTCTGTGTGTATATGTCTCTGTGTGTGTCTCTGTGTGTTTTGGAGGAATTGAACTCAGGACCTCCAATATGACAGGCAGGTTCAATGCACTTATTATAGGGTTTCATCTATGAGTAAAGGGTGAGACACTAAGTTCCTATGGCTAAAAAGAAACAACAACAAAAGCCACATGCAATTTGGTTCTAAGAGGTGTCACCATTTCACTGGGGTGACCATGGTGTACTTTGGACTGTGACATGAGAATGACTTAAAGTGTCCTTCCTCCTGTTCCTCTCTAGCCCTCCACTTCCCTTCTCAACTTTTCTAACAAAATGGGGTCCCCTTCCTGATTCTGGCTTTGGACTTTAAAACTGGAATTGATTAGAAAAGATTATTTGAAAAGAAATCTAGATTGGTAGAAAATAAATATTTCTATTTGACTGTATCCCTTCCTGCCTTAGGCAGTGGCTCTTGGAAGGTCACTGGACAGTAGTAAATGAACAGAACAGGCCTGTACTGACTAGACCCCGGCCCTTTTTCTAACCATCAGACATTGGCTGCTTCCCGATGCATGCCAAAGAGTAGCTCTTTTTTCTCTCCACAGCCTCCAACACCTAGAGGAGGCCAGTCCTAGAGGCTCTGATTGTGGCTTCCACTCTCCACAACTACTGGAAATCACCTGGAGGGCATAGTTTAAGCCTTTGGAATAAATATGAAGTACTTCTCCTGGGGGTGACTCCGTAGCTTATTAGCACCATCTGCCTGTATGTCCCGGAAAGGAGCCATGTAGTGGACATCCATGGGTCATTCCTGCTGTTTCTCTGGTGAAGGGCGGGTTAATGCAGCAGATAATTAGAGAAATGATGGAGACCTCAGTGTTCAGGATTTGACTTGGGTTCAGAGCTCTGGACACCCTGGGAGTGCTCCATTCCATCACACTCGTGACTTTTTTCAGACTTGTAATTTGGCTGTTGGGATCAAGTGGTTCGTTTGTACTTCTAAACTGCTTTAAAGTCACTGGCCTCTGTGGATGCATTTAAACACAGTCAGTTAGCTCCAACTTGCTGGAGATTTCTTTTCAAAATGTTTAATTGCAGTACAGTGTAAAGTTTAAGAGGATTTAGGGGGAGTAATTAAACATATGCGATTAATGAACTGTATGGTGGCTTTTCCTATTAATTTTTACAACCCAAATATTTTTTTCTTGCATATCCTTTTGAGCCAGTGGGTCTCTTCACTGCTAACTAAGACATCAAGGCCATGCCCTCTGTGGGACCCTGGCACTTGTTCTTCCCACTGGATTTGGTCATCTCACACAATGTGCAAGGATCTTTACCAGAGTGTTAATAACAACATATGCCAGGGCTTCCTGAACAGCCTTCAGAAAACACCCATTACTGTCCTTTTCCAAATTAGAATTATTTTTTCACATTTAATTGTTTATCTTATGCCACAAAGCTATAAGCACCGTGAAATTAAAACTTTGATTTAGTGCTATAGTTCCAGGGCTGGAACTAGTCTGGTGGAGAGTGGGTGTGGACATGTTGGTAAGTGAATAAATGTGTCTTAGTTACGGTTGTCATTGCTGTAATGAAACACCATGACCAAAAGCAAATTGGAGAGGAAAAGGTTTATTCCACTCAAATTTACAGGTAACAGCTCATCACCCAGGGAAGTCAGGGCAGGAACTCAGGACAGGAACACAACAACACAGTAACCTGGAGGCAGGAGGCCATGGAGGCTGCCTACTGGCTTGCTCATCCTTCTTTCCTGCAGAACTCAAGACCATCAGTTCAGGCGTGGCGCCACCCACAATGGTATAGGTCCTGCCCCATCAGTCACCGATTAAGAAAATGCTACGGCCCAATCTTACGAAGGCATTTACTTACTTGAGGTTTCCTCCTCTCAGATGGCTTAGCTTGTGTCGAGCTGACATAAATCTAGCCAGCACAGAGTGGCTACTCCTTATTCTTAATGCTTTGGATAGGAAAGTGTACTCTTGTTTGAATTTAGGATAAAGAGATATTTTTATCCATGTAGCATGTAGCATATCCATGTCACCTGTTAAGTCATCCATCCATTGTTAAGGAGGACTTTAAAACTCCATGTATAGCGAACATGATACTGACATGCAGAGGAGAGCCCTTAAAGCGGGGATTCTCAACCTTCCTAACGCTGTGACCCTTTAATACAGTTCCTCGTGTTGAGGTGACCCCCAACCATAAAAGTACTTATCGATACTTTATAACTGTAATTTTGCCACAGTTACAAATCATAATTGAAATATCTGACCCCTGAGGGGGTCATGACCCGCAGGTTGATAATGGCTGCCTTAAAAAGACCACACTCACTCATGCATTAAATGTAGGGCAAGTAAGGAGACTAAAACCATAGCAACTAGGAAACATTAAACCGTTTCCAGTTTTGTGTTGTGTTTTGTAACTTCAGCTCTAACAGATCTAATGCCCTTTGGCCTCCATGAGCCTCAGGGAAAAACATTAAGGCAGCCTAGACAATATAAGTTTGTTTTACTTTTTAAAAAATTTTTGAGATTATAATGCAATTATAGTGTTTCTCCCTTCCTCCTTCTAAAACCTCCTTATGCCTCTCCTTGCTCTCTGGCAAATTCACGGCCTCTGTCTTCATTAATTGTTACTGCATGAATACAAGAAAGTAAGCTCAAGAACCCCAAAGACAAGCCTATGCTAGTTTGTTTCACACCATTGTTATCGGGCTACGTAATTCCTGAAAATAGAAGGCAAACATTTCCCGTTAATTGCAATCATGAGTAAAGCAGCCTAATGATCTGGGCCTAGAGGTGAAATGCAGAGACATGGGTTACACTAGAGCTTACTTAATGTTTACTTCATCTGTGAACTTCATTGGTTTTTGAGACAGGGTTTCACTGTGTAGCCCTGGTACTCACCTTGTAGACCAAGCTGGTCTTGAACTCACAGACATATGCCCCTACCCTGCCCCAGTGCTGACATTAACAGCATGAGCTTTTATCACCTAGCCATAACATGCTTTCAAATATGAGATAGGAAGCTTGATATTTATCTAAACGTCTACTTTCCTGATCTGTTTTTGAGAATTGGGGCTGTCCGATTGACATATCCGTTTATATTAAATGTGATGTTTTCAGCTGTAACTGCCCCATTTTAGACTGGATCTCATATCCCACACTGACTTAACTTGCTAGGTAGCCAAGGATGACCTTAAACTTCTGATCCTTTCTGCCTCCATCTCCTAGAATGCTGGGATTACAGGCATGCATCACATCTATGCTTGCTTCATGCAGCATTGGGCATGGAATCCAGTGCTGTCTCTGTGTTAGATATGCACTCCACCAGCTGAGCTAAATCCCCAATCCCTGGCTATAATCACTTAATCCTTGTCATTTAGATTTTTTTCCTCAACATTTTTCACTATTAGAACTAATTAACATCTTTGTCTAAAATGTTTGTTCCTAATGTTTATCGTTCCCTTCTGCTATAATCTTTAAAGCAAAATAACTGTTAATTAGTGGTAGTGTTATTTTAACTAAGATTAAATGAATATTCCACTGGGGTTTTGCCTGGAGTTTTATTCAAGTCTTAAATTAAAGAGAATCAACACTCTAAACATAAGATTTTTCAGAGCTGTAATGATGACTCTGTGACTAAGAGTACTGGCTGCTCTTTTAGGGGACCTGGGTTTGATTTTTAGCACCCATGTGTAGTAGCTCACAACAGTCTGGAACTCTAGTCCCAGGACTTGTGATACCTTCTTCTGGCTTCCTCCAGCACCTGCCGTTCACATGTCACACAGACATACATACAGGGGAGCCATTCATACACAAATATAAATTGAAAGTAGATAAATAAATAAAAATAATTTGAGTTTTCTATGGAATAATGGGGTATGTTACATATACATTTTCAGCTTTTGAGTTTTCTGCTATGGTACTATTCTGCTGTCTTTTTTTCTTCTTATCTTCTTATCTGGCTATTTCTGTTTTTAGGTTTTTGATATTAGAAAGAGTCCCAGGTAACCCAGGCTGGCCTCAAACTCAACAAGGAGCTGTGGAGGACTTTGGACTCCTGATCCTTGTACATCTGCCTCTCAAGTGCCGGAATCCTGAGAGAGAGCCATCACTCCTGCCTCCTACCTTTTCCTTGGGAGTCATTTATGTTTCTTTGGTCTGTCACTTTCCAGGCATGAAGAGATTTGTTTGTTTGCTGTTTGGTTGTTATTGTTGTTGGAGTTGTTTTGCCTTGTATGTTTGTTATAGGTAGTGTTTTGTTTTATGTGTATATGTGTGTGTACAGGGAACATACTAAATTTTCTTAATTGTCTGATTCTGTAGATTCCTTAGATTTTATAACATGTAAATTTTATAACATGTAAATTCCTTAGATTTTATAACATAAATATAGATCTACTATTTGTATGTGATGAGACCTATCTTCTTTGGAATAAACACATACTTGTTATGGTATAGAATAGAGTTCTTGAAATTGTGTCTGTGCGTGTGCATGTGTGTAGGGAGATTCCATTACTAGGATTCAACCCTGTTTTGGATTTGATTTTAATAGGAATGCTTTGGACATTTAATCTTATATGTTTACTGTTCATTTGAGATTGATAATACTGGAACATTTAAAGAAAGCTTTCTTGTATATATTGCTAAGAAAATTTTAAGGTTTTTTTTTTATGCCAAATGATTAGTTATCATATTAACTTTTGCCATCTAAGGACATGGCTCCTACCTTGTACATGTATGGAGGTCAGAAGATAATAGGAGGAAGCCAATTTCTCCTGCTTTGTAGGTCCCAGGAGGCAAATTCAGATGGTCAGGCTTGGTGCAAAATCCTTTACCTGCTGAGCAATTTTCATGGCTCCAAGATCTCTTTGTCTTCCTTTCCCACTCCCCTCTGCCCTATCTCCCTCCCTCTACTTAAGGTTCTATATGATGTTTATAGTACTGTGTCTGGAGAGCTTTACATAGCAAAATGGTATTGTGTTTCATAAGTGTTTCAACATTCAAGAGCTTTGGGGAAATATAAAATCTTCAATAACTTTCTCTTAAATTTGTTTTTAGAACTTTGGGTGTCTTTGAGTCCGAGTTGTTTTCAGTTTTGTAGAAGATCCCCGATATTATTGAGATGTTCAGCTCAGTGTTTTCAGACTGTGGTGGCTGAGATTCTTTTAACAATACCTTCTCTATTCTGAATTTTACTGTTTTGTTTTCTATTTTGCTTTGTACTTTCTCTCATTTTTTAAAGTACATCAGAAGCCTTTTTATTGTCCCCAATAAAAGTTTTTGTTAGTTATCAATTCTATTATGTATGTTTTAATTGATGTCTTTAAAAACCAGTTCTTTTTTATTCTTTAATCCTTTTTTACAGTCCAGAATTTATCCCCCTCCTGGTCTTCGCGCCCCCACCCTTTCTCATCCCAAACCTCCTCCCCCCATTTCCAAGGATGATGTACCTACCCCCCCTCACCCCACTCCACCAGACCTCTTCACTCCCTGGGGCCTCAAGTCTCTCTAAGGTTAGGTGCATCTACTCTCATGGAGGCCAGACCAGGTAATCCTCTGCTGTATATGTGTCCGGGGCCTCATATCAGCTGGTGTTTGCTGCCTAGTTGGCAGCTCAATGTCTCAGAGATCTCAGGGATCCAGATCAGTTGAGACTGCTGGTCTTCCCATGGGGCCACCATCCTCCTCAGCTTCTTCCAGCTTTTCCCCAATTCAATCACAGGGCACCCAGGCTTCTGTCTATTGGTTGAGTATTAGTATCTGTATCTGACCATTTCAGCTGCTTGTTGGGCTTCTCAGAGGGCGCCTGTCTGCAAGCATACCATAGCATCAGTAATAGTGTCAGGGCCCTGGGCCTCCCCTTGAGCTGGATCCCAATTTGGGCCTATCACTGGACCTCCTTTTTTTCATATTTTTCTCCATTTTGTCCCTGCAGTCCCCTCAGACAGAAACAATTCTGGGTCACATCTTTTGACTATGGGATGGCAATCCCATCCCTCCACTTGATGTCCCTCCACTGGAGGTGGACTCTACAAGTTCCCCCTTCCTACTATAGAGCACTTCATCCAAGGTCCTCCTTTTTGAGTCCTGAGAGTCTCTCACCTCCCAGGTCTCTGGTGCATTCTGCAGTGTCCCCCACCTCCTACCTCCCTGGATTGACTGATTCCATTCTTTCTGCTGGCCCTCAGGGCTTCAGTCCTGTACCCCCCCCCAATACCTGATCATGTTCCCTCCTTCCCCTCTCTGTCCCCTCTCCCACTTAGGTCCCTCCATTTCTCTGCCCCCCCCCCCCCCGACTGATTTCTTCTCAAGTGGGATTGAGTCATCCTCACTTGTGTCCTTCAGGTTGATGGCCTTTTTGTGTCCTGGATATTCTGTATTTTTTTTTTTTTTTTTTTGCTAATATTCACTTATTAGTGAGTACATACCATGTATGTTCTTTTGGATCTCAATTACCTCACTTGGGATGATATTTTCTAGTTCCAACTTGAAAAACTCATGATGTCCTTATTCTTAATAACTTAGAAGTATTCCATTGTGTAAATGAACCACATTTTCTGTATCGGTTCCTCCATTGTGGGACATCTGTGTTGTTTCCAGCTTCTGGCTATCACAAATAAGGCTGCTATGACCATAGTAGAACACATGCCCCTGTGGCACAGTGTGACATCTTTTGGACTTTTGGGAATATGCCCAAGAGTGGTATAGCTGGGTCTTCAGTTAGATCTATTTCCAATTTTCTGAGGAACCTCCAGATTGATTTCCAGAGTGGTTGTACCAGTTTGCAATCCCACTAGCAATAGAGTTTTCTTTGGCTGAACTTTTTTTTTCTTTACCATAACTTAGTCATTATTGTTACATAGGTATTTACATGTGTACATGTATACACACACTCACAGCCTGCTGATTTAGTATGTGTTGCTCATAGGTATGTTTTAGAGCTATCTACTTATTAGATTGCCAGTTAGGGAGCTCATTCATGGAGAAGACAAACTCTCCTTGTCTCAGCAGTCAGTAATTTCTTCATGTAGGGGTGGGGCCCATGAAGTTTCTCCATCCACAGGTGAGTAACCACTCATGTTGCCATCACTCACTTCTTGGTTAGGCAGCTGTACTGCTGAGGGTTCATAGATGCAGCTTTCCCCGTACCATGAAAGACACCATCACATAGTAGAGATACTGGTCCACTATGGCTTGAGTATCTTCAGAGAGTTAAAGTTTTCATAGAATAGATCTTTTACCTCCTTCCTTATACGTATTTCTAGTCATGTTTTCTGAACTATTGTGAAGGGTGTTCCCATGATATCTTTCTCTTCCTGTCGTTAATGATGCTTAGAAGGGCTCCTGACTTTTGTTTGAATTTGTATCCTGACCCTTTGATCAATTTGCTGATCATTCCTAGAAGCTCCCTGGCAGAAACTTTGGGATCTTTTATGTATAATACCATCACTAGCAAATAAGAATGATTTACTTCTTCTTTTCCTATTTTTATCCCTTTAATGTCCTTTTCTTGTTTTAATTGCTAGAGGTGGTTGAAAAAGAATGAGGATAATGATTGGCCTGGTCTCATTCCTGATTTACTTCAGGTTTTTCTCCATTTAGGTTAATGTTGGGAGTGCGTTTGTCATATATACTCTGTTATTCTGAGGTATATTCCCTCTAATACTGCTTTCTCTTAAGACATCATCTTTGATTTTTGCCGATTTTTGTCTTAAGTCCATCTATATGATTCATTACACTTATTGATTTATGTATGTTGTACCTATATCTACTGAATAAAGTCAACTTGATCATAGTGGATGGTCTTTTTGAAAAATGATATGCCAATATTCTGTATAAGTATTTTTTGAGGTTTTTTTTTAAGGATTTATTAATTTTATACATGTGAGTGCACTGTCGCTGTCTTCGGACATGCCAGAAGAGAGCATTACATACCATACCATTACAGATGGTTGTCAGCCACCATGCTGGGAATTGGACTCAGGACCTCTGGAAGAACAATCAGTACTCCTAACTGGTGAACCATCTCTCCAGCTCCTGTTCAAGTATTATATTGAAATTTTAAAAATCTATTTCTGTCAGTGATACTGGTCTGTGGTAGTAGTTGTTGTTGTATCTTTTTATTTGTTTGTTGTGATTTTTTAGATCAAGTCTTTCTATATAACCCTGGCTTTTCTGGAACTCACTATATAGACCAGACTGTCCTGGAACTTACAGAGGTCTAAGAACCTCTGCCTCCTCAGTGCTGGGATTAAAGATGTTTACCAGATCCACATTGCAGAATTTTTTTGCTTTCGAGTTTGGAAGTACTCCTTCTATTTCTTTCTTCTTAAAAAAAAAATAATAATTTAATAATCATTGGTTGTAGATCTTTTTTTAAAAGTAGTAGAATTTTTTTTTTATCTCGCTGGGATTTTTTTTATTTGTTTTGTTTTGTCTTAGAGGACCTTTTTTTAAATCAGTGTTTCAATCTCCTTATTTGTTATGGGACTCTTTAGGTTGTTGACCTTTTCTTGGTTTAACTTTGAGGATTAGGATACATCTAGAGCCATATTTCCCTTAGATTTTCTGACTGCAGTATAGGTGTTTAAAATATCCCTTTATAATAGTCTGTATTTCTTTGGTTTCTGTTGTAGTGTTCTCCAATTGGTCTGATCCAGTTAATCTGGGTCCTTATTCTTTGAATTAATTGAGCCAAAGGTCTGTCTCAGAGCACAGGTTGTGTAGGCCAGAATAGGCCTGGAAATTGGATAGATGCAAATGAGAAAAGGTATATACAGATGTACTTAGCTGGCTTGATTGGCACAGAGGCCTCTTCCTTGGTCCAAGCCCAGAGTTTAGGAATTGTACATGCAAGACTTACCAGAATGGGCTGGAACACAGAATGACCAGGAAGCAATGGCCTGGAGGTTGGCTATAGTGTAGACCAGGTAAGTTCAGGCAGATGCTGGGCTGGGCTGACACAAAGGATATGGCTCAAGCCTGTTACTAGTTTATTTTTAAATAATTAAGGTGCACTTAAAGGTGTTCATGTAAAACTTGATTCATTTCAGACTCATAGAGACATTTCTTTGATATTTCAAGATAGCCAACCCTGGTTGAAGTTTATAGTTCTTATGGTTTATTTAGTAGGGAATTTACTTCTTTTTTTTTACAAACAAGTATTTCTTTAACCTTGCTGTCACATAGGTCTTGCTCTAAGCTCTGGAGGTCTGTCACTGAGCAAAACAGCCAAGAGCCATGTCCTTATCGAGGTTGCTCTCCAGTAAGGGTGCATGCAGTCTGTTGTGCTGAGAGCATCCAGCTAACACGGAGTTTGGTGCCATAAACTACATGCTAGCCTCTGGCCTGTGGGCATGGATCCATTCAGCTAATCTACTCAGTAGCTCTCAGCCAGTGTTTAAGTACCTTGATCTGGTTGCATTGCCAATAAGTGAGGGAGCCAATTGGCTTCTTAATAACTGTGTCAACAAGGACACTTGCCTTGTTACAGCCCAAGACATGGGAATGTGGTAGTTAATGCTGTAAAGTTTGTGTCTTTGTTTTATGGCTTCATCTTTTCCATAGGGATTTAAATATTTTATTGAGGGTTTATGTTGTGTGATATAGTGTGTGTGTGTGTGTGTGTGTGTGTGTGTGTGTGTAATGTATTCATTCACTTCTATGAATCTTCTGTAGAAAAGGCAAAATAGAATGTCAGCATGAAACATTGTGCTATCTATCCATTAACCTTATAACTGTTCATGTTCCTTCTGTCTGTGTTTACTCTGTTATCTGTTTAATCTGTCATAAATTGGTCCACATATGGTGAATCTCTTGTGTTTCTGCTCCTTATATTCATCCTTATTTCAGTGGCTGTTGATGTATTTGGATTTTCTTTGCCTTGTTAAATGTTACATTGTTCAAACAATCATATTTCTATCAAGAGAAAATAAGTATAATTTGTTCCTCCACTGGAGTCCTTTTACTCTAAATGGAAGTGTTTAGTACCTCCCATTTATTCTCATTAATGTGCCAACCTGTTTATTGTTGTAACTGTTCCTCACATTTTGTTTTCTACTGAAAACAAATTCCCAAGATTTAGAGTTGTGTTTGCTGTCAGGAAGGCTGTGCTGTCCTGACCAGGTTTGAGACATTTCGTTATGAATGAATTGTGTGTGTGCTGCCAGTTTTTCTCATTTGTGTGTGTTGGCTAATTTAAAAAAAAAAATTAAAATGTAAAGACAGAGAAGTAATCATTTTATTCTTAACAAAATTTAATTAGTACTGGATAGTCAATTATTTTTACTAGAAGTTTTACCGTAGAAATTCATTTGCTTCTTGTTTTCTGTTTTTGTTTTCTAATAGTCTTTTGGGCTATTCTTAGGAGTTCTGTCTATTCAGTACTTCCTTTATGTAATCACTTCTCTGAAGTATTTCTATCTCGTAGTCAATAGGAAAAACTACATTAAGAATAACTGCAGTCAAGAATATTGTTGAAAAATTTTTATTTCTTTATGAAGTGAAATTTTTCCAAAGTGTTTCCTTCTGTGCACAGTTCTGCAAGATTGTTGCTGGAGGCCAGCCGGGGAGGAAAGCTAGATGGGCAGAGGCAAGCACTTGCTGCAGGATGTCATCCAGCTTTCTCCATGCCTGTGGCTCCTCTGAGTGAGTTTGGTGAGCCCTGCCTTGTGACCCACAGAATCCTATTTTTATTATTATGTGGTAAAATCATCTGAAGTTGTGTTTTTTTTTTCTCTTTGAAAGGACACTTTATTTTCTTATGGTTCTATTTTTTTCCCCTTGAAATTGTGGGGTGGCTCTTTTCCCTCCTCCTTTCATGCTTTTGGTGCCAGCCTTTTGTCACTCTGACAGAGTACCTGAGGAAGAGGGATTTGTTTGGCTCCTTCTTAAAAGGTTTCACTGCAGAGTCAGCTGGCTGCATGACTGTGGGCCTAATTCAAGGCTGAAAGATCACCACAGAAGAACACTAGTTTCCTCCTGGTAGTAGGAAGTGCAGGGGAGGGGCTGGAATGACTGCCTTAGGGCATACTGGACTGGATGTGATCTACTGTTTCCAAGGCCCGTGTTCACGTTTCTATCACTGCCCAATATTCCCATGAGAATTTTGAAGCCACTATTAGATTAATCCAGAGAGATAGTAACAGTCCTCTTGACCCCACCCACTTTCCAGAAACTTCACCCCTGGACATTTCAGAGGCAATAGAGGCTTTCACACATGGTTTGAGGGAAACATTGCCTATCCAAACTGTAATTGAGGCTATGAAGTTCAAATCTTGCTATGTTATGTTGATTGGTTTCCTTGATCGCAGCTGTTTTTGATGGTGTGTGTGTTTAACATAGCCTTCTTCCTCCCGCAACCTGTTTCCTGTGACTTCTCAACTTCAGTGTAGGTTTGGTTTGGGGTTTGGGGTTTTAAACAACTTTTATTAATTCTTTGGGAATTTTATTCAGTGTATTTTGAATATTTACACCCTTCCTGATTTCTACCATAACCACCCTCCCACTCTTTTCTACCCAGCTTTGAGGTATCTTTTCTTTCTTTTCTTTTCCCTCAAGTACAGTTTATGTTGCCCAACTATTCTTGGGACTGGGGCCCTCCCTCATATATGGTAGATTTACCAAAGGTCTTATCATTAAACAAAACTGACTCACCTTCTCCTAACAGCTTTCAAGAGTCATCTGTTCTGCCAATAATGGGGTATTTTTCCCCTTCTCACCCCATCCATGTTGACAGTTTGGCTGGATTTTCAAGGTCTTGTGAGAGCTCTCATGATCAGTGTTCTTGAGTCCGTTTATATAACATTAACATTTATTGATTCGCATATGTTGAATATCTGCATAGCTGTAGGATAAAGCCAACTTGATCATGGTGAATGATCTTGTGATGTGTTCTTTAATTCAGTTTGCAAGTGGTTTTTTTTTTTTTTTTTTTTTTTTTTTTGCAAAGTTTTACATATATATTCACCAGGGAGATTGGTCTATAATTTTCTTCCTTTTAAAAAATGTGTCTTATTCTGACTTTGGTATCAGCATAATACTGGCTCCATTAAACAAAAAAGAAGCATTTTTTTTTTTTTAAAGATTAGGTATAGTTCTGCATTAAATCCTTCTAGAGTTCTGGTTTTTTAACATGGAAAAATGTTATTATTCATTGCCTCAGTCCTACTTTGATTAAATTGTTTCTCTCATCCTGGTTTAACTTTGATAGTTCAGATACATCCTAAAATTGATCTGTTACATTTAGATTTTCTAGTTTGGATAAATGGAAGACTTTAAGGACTGTATCCATGATTTTCTGAATTTTATTGGTGTCTATTTTTACGGCTCCTTTTTCATCCCTAATTCTATTAATTTGGGCCTTTTAAGTTTAATGAGTTTTGTCTAAGTGTTTATCTTTCTTATTTACCTTTTCAGTGACCTTGACTATTTTACCCCATATGTTATAGTTTTCATTGTTCTTTAATTGTAAGAATAGTTCTGATTTCCTGTTAGTTTCACCCATGTCTCCTGGTATTTAATCTCCATGACTTTGTGTCCTTTCTGTAGTTTCTCTTGTTATTGATTCCATTGTGGTCAAGTAAAATAATAAAAATTAAATTTCAGTTTTCCACTGTTTGTTGCTTTTTGCTTTGTTTCCACATATGTGTTCTATTTTAGAGAAAGTCTTGTGGGAGGCTAAGAAAAATGGTTTTTGTCCTTTTGGATAGAATATACTGTAAATGTCTGTTAGGTCCATATGATCTGTGCTATATTTTGGTCAGAGTGGCCTATTTATTGGTGACAGTGGTGGGATGTGTTAGTCACCCAATATTACCATATGTGGTTAATCTGTGGCTTTATATCTAGTAATACTTATTTTAAGAAACTGGGTATACCCAGGTTTGTTGTATGCATATTTATTTAATGTTGTACCACGAGTATACCCAGGTTTGTTGTATGCATATATATTTAATATTGTACCATGGGTATACCCAGGTCTGGTGTATGCATATATATTTAATATCGTACCATCTTCTTGAAGGCTTGCTTCCTAAATCAGAATCACGTAGCCATGTCTCTTTGATTAGTTTTGATTTAAAGATTATTTTGTCAGGTATTAGGATCATGCCATTTGCTTGTTTTCTACTTTGATTTTCTGGGAATGTCATTTTTTTTTTTTAACCAGAAAGTCGTATTCATCTTTGAGGATGAAATATCTTGCTTGAAGCAACAAATAAATGGATTGTGCTTTGTAATCTTGTCTTCTAGTCGAGGTCTTTAACTTTTTAAATTTTATTTCTATTTTTGTGTGTGCTCACATATATACATGCACATCTAAGGGCAGGGCAGGCAAACATGCCACAACATACATGCAAGATCAGAGGACTCAGTGCCATCTCACCAGTGCAGTCTGTCTTTAGATTTGGCAGTTGAGATTATTAATATTAATTGTTATTGAAAGCTGTGTATTAATTGGTGTGTGTGTGTGTGTGTGTGTGGTTTGGTGTTTTCCTCTTTTGCTTAACTACTTATTATTCCGGGGTATTTTATTCTTCTATAGTCTATTAAATGTGTTCATATTTATTATTAAAAGTATTCCTTTCAGTCTCCTCTAGAGCTGCCATGGTGGTAATGAAATTTCTTTACCCATCTTTTATCATGCAAAGTCTTTTTTTGTCTTTCAAGTATGATGGATATTTTTCCTGAATATAATAGTATGGGTAGGTACCTCTGTTCTTTCAGAACTTGAAATACAAGTTCTGAGCCTTTCTTGCTGTTAATTCTTCTTATGAGAAATCAGTTGTTTTTCCTGAGAAGCCCCTTTTTACATGTCACTTACTGGTGTTCTTCTCTTGCTGCAGCTTTCAGTGCACTCTCTGTGTGTCATGTAGTTAGCATTTTAAGTGTAATATGTGGAGAGGTTTTTTCCTAGTCCTATATATTTACTGTATGTTGATGAACATCTCTTCACCCATATGTGAGACTTTTTTTCCCATTTATTGAAAATGTCTTCTATACTTTGGCATAAAATCATTCTCTTCGTGTTCTCATAATTTGTAAATTTGGCTTTTTCATAGTGTTCCAAAGTCTTGTGTGTTCTATTTGCACATTTATTTATCTTTGTCCTTGACTGAATATTTTTTTTTCTCTCCCTCATAACCTATTCTGTTGGTGAGGCGCCTACGAAGCTGTTAAAGTGGCTTTTGAATTTTTCATTCAGTTTCAGTTTTGCTTGTCTTAAGTATCTTTGCCTCTATTTAAATCTATTCTCATACCTCCCGTCAGTTCCTTACCTCGCCCACCTGTTTGTTTTTCTTGGGAGTCATTCAGGAATTATTTCTGTCTTCTGTGGTTTCTTTGCACTTATTAATGATCATTCTTGTTAATTCTTTGTAAAGAATTTAGTCCAAGTCACTCTCGCTGGGAGCCATTTCTGTGGGATTGGTACTGGGAGGTATCTTCCTTTGGTCTCTTACGATACCTGTGTCTCCACATCAAGATTTGCCTGCCTCAAGTTAGGTCACTGATTGACTTTTCTTTTTAAGTGGACTTTCATCAAAAGTGTTTGCAGTGCTCTAGAGGAGGTAAGCTGTATAGTATGTTGTGATATTTTTACTTCACTCCTAAAGTGTAAAGCATTCTACAATACTATATAATGTAACTACATAGTGTTTAGTCCATTACAAAATAAATAATCAACTAAAGACCAATCAAACCCATGATGTACGTTATGTTGGCAAATTGTTAAGGGCTATGTGACTTCTTTTGACAGCAGGCTCAGGGAGCTAGGATACCTTCCTTTATCTCAGACTCAAAGCATTATTATGTCAAGGGATCTCAAACCCATGTCTTGAGTCAGTCTGGCCCCCTGGATTTGTAACAGAAGAAGGAAAAACAAAATCAGCTCTAGTGAAAAACAGTGTCCTTGAGAAGAACCAGGACGTAAATCATTTCATGCAGAGGTTACTATGGTTTATCTCATGATATAAAAATGTGGACAGCGGGAACAAGAAGCTGGGAGTTCATCTATTATGTGACTCCACTCTACCCGGGACTTTCAATCAGCATCTCTGGCACAACTGTTTGATTCCCTAATTGGTTTCTTCTGGATGTTTGTAAACCTCTAATTTGATGATGTTTTGTTATCTGTCTGGTGCTACTGTCTGTCTGCTACTGATACTTGTTCTTTTACTTTTGCTTGCTAGGTACTTGATTAAACTCATGTATTCAAAACGAAAGGCATGGCTCCTGTAAATCATTCTTTTGACCATAGAGAACAATACTATAGGCACCTGTGAGTTTAGAAAGTGAAGGGACATTGATGGTACTATATGTACTGATATATTAGTTAACTGTGGGTCTTTGTAAATAATGAAAGGGGGCAGGGAGCAGAGTAAGACTGGTGATTAATATTGGGTTAGTAGAAAGTATATGAGAGAATGTAAATAAAAGGGAAACAGTAGAAGCTAGAAGGAAGGGCTAGAGAAAAGTAAATACTGTATGTCTGATTAGTTTTCTCAACTGGACACAATCTAGAATCACTTGGGAAGAGAGTCTCGGTGCAGCTTTATAGACCAGCTTCAACTTTGGCTATGTCCAAAGGATTGTCTTGATGACGTTAATTGGTGTGGGAAGACCCAGCCTGGAAGTTAGCCACACCATTGCCTGAGTTTGGATTCTGAATGGTGCACTAGTAAAAGAGGTGGACTAAACAGTGATGATGTGTGCCTGCATCCCTTTGTCTCAGCTCTTGACTTAATGCAATGTAGCCAGCTCTTTCGAGTTTCTGCCTTGACTTTATAAGCTAAAGAAACTCACCCGTAAAGCTTCTTTTTCTCAACTATTTTATCATAGCAACAGTGAAGAAACTAGAACACCATTATATAAACAATATAGGACAGTCCCATCTCTCAGGGATGAGCTACAGAGAACCTTGAAACCCATCCAGCCTGTGTTCTTTGGAAGAAGAAAACAAGAAGGTGAGCAAAGAAAGATGAAAGAGGAAGAAAGATTATTTGGTATGAACAGAGCCAAGATGGAACCAACCAGGTGATACTGGTTACTAAACAAAGGACAAAAAGAGATGCAAAAAGTAAAATTGGTGGAAGTATACTGTGTGGAAACTGGCTGGCCTGATTGCTGGACTCAGTCTCAGGCATCTCTGGAATAGGCTCCTAGTCTCTAGAAGCCTGTTTTATCCTGGGCAACTCTGCAATAGGCAGTGCTTGCTTCCTAAAGATAGGCCTTCATGTGTACAGATCCTGGCACAGTTTGTGGGTGAGTCCTCAGAGATGGCATCACCCATGCTGTTGATACTTCTCCATTCCTTTAAGGTTTTAGATGTGGAGGTTGGTCCCGTCCTTGTTCAGCTCTTTCCCTCTTTTCTGCATCCCATGTGCCACTTAAAGCCTGCCTAAAAGTTAGGTTTTCTGCTTGATAAATCCTATGCAGATCTATCTCAAAGTTCCATTTTCTTGTTGTAGCAGCATTCTGTTGGCCTTGTTACAGTTTATAGTTCTCTGGCAGTTGCTTCTGGCTTGCTGAGAGCGTGGGTCCCATGTCTGAGACTGTAGATCACAGATTTACCAGGGAAGCTCCTGCCAGTGGAGGCTTACTTCTACCCTGTGGGTTACCAGGTGGAAAGGGCTTTAGTCAGTGTCTCCTGCTAGCATTGTAGCCTCCCTGGATGTGGGCTTTCCCACAGGTGTTTAGAGTGTCTGTCACTATTTTAATGCTGTCTTCAAGTTTGCCATGATTATTACCTGGAACCTCTGGCTGATTGTGCCTGTATGTCATCCTTTTTCTTTTCTTTATACTTTTACTGTCTATAGTTCCCCATCTAATGATAATAATGTCCTCATGAAATCACACCTAATCCAAAGGGAACAATGTGCCTGTCTATTCTCTTCAACAAGAAGCACCACCCGAATGAATAGTATCTTTCATGATTATCTAAGTATAAATGTAGAAAATGTTTTAAAATATACATATTTGTCCTATTCTGTAGAGACTAGAAAGCTACGTGAAAAAATATATCTAAGTCGAAAATGAAGGAGGTTGGCATGAAAAAGTAAGCAAAGAGAAACAAAATAATTGAAGGTGTTGGCTCATATTGCACACTTCTTTTATGTACCAGAGAAGTGCTGTAACTGTTGACATCCAAGCCTGATGAGTTTGTTGAGTAATGTATTCATTGAAGTAAAAGTATTCATTACTGAAGCATTAAACTAACTGGCTGAATTTAATCTCTTTTTATGCCAATATTTTGTTAAGGCCATCCAAAATCCAGGCCAATAAAGTTAAGTTGTCCTTTGAAATGCCATGATTCATTATTTTACTTTTTTCCTAAGAGTAACACATTTTATACTTTATGATCTGATGAGAGGCATTAGAGATCAAAATGAAATTTATTTTTGAGACACTAACGAAGGGAAAATTATTTAACACACGGCTGTGGAATAGGACCCAATAATGTTTCATTAGCAATTTTTTTTTGACAGAACTTACACCTGCCATATTGAGAAGCAGATGTTTACAGCATTCCTTAAGTATCATTTGAATGGATTTTACAAATCTTTTTAGGTAAGAAACATATGAGCTATTTTGATAAATATGTGTAAAGGAAATCGTGTCCTTTGAGACACACGTGAGGGATTTGTACCTCTGTTGTGACTACCTCAGAAGAAATGCCTCTTAGTGTGACTACTTCAGCCGTCTGCTGTAGTCAGTGTAGTGAGCATGCAGATCTTTCCAAACACTGGTCTAGAATTGCCAGACAGAGCCGGGTTAATGACCGCATATGAGCTTTAATCTTAATCCCTGTTTCTCATAAAACAATTAAGTGATCTTTAAATTAAAGAAACGATGCTCTGTGCTCATCGGCCTATGGAACATGTTGTCTGTCTAGAGCTTGTATTTCCTGGCTTGAACCCCAGCTATAGAAACATGGTGTTTAAGTCAGTGGAGGAGATCCTCTAGGAGCTCTGGTTCATAGTCAGCCTTGCTCTAGCAAAGAAATATGAAGGATGTTACTAAGTCACATTCTCCATTCATGCTGCTTTAGGAAACGCAGCTTCATAGGCACCTACTGTAAAGAAGTAAAGGCCATGGGGGTTCAAGGTAATGAGATGCAGACCCTAGTACCATGAATTCCTCCCTGTAAAAGAGGTCAAAGCTATGCACATGCAAAACACTTGCAGAATATGGAGCAGAGGGCACTGCCGGCAAAACTGTAGTGCAGTAAGGGTGTTGAGCTAGATTGCTCTTAGTCACTCATTCTTTCTGATTTTCTGTTTCGCTGTGTATGTCTTTCAACTTTGCCAGTCATAGGAAAGCAAAGAACAGTGGTGACATGATTTTTGTGTGTGTGTGTTCCAGAACGATCCTTGGCTTCTTTCAACATTACCAATGGTATTCACTTTAATAAAAGTGAACTCTGACAAATCCCTGTTACAGGCAAACCAAGTGTAAAAGTAAAAGTGTCCGTCTATAAAGTTGGTAAAGCTCCTACTTTTAAGAATGTTTCAAATTTCTTTCTATATCTAATATTAAAGAGAGAAAATGCAGATGAACTATCCAGATGTCAAGGGTCTTTACACCTTCTAGCCCTATAGCCATGGATGCTGTTATCAGAGAGTGAGTAGAGGGAAAGGGAGAAGGAAAGGGAGAGAGACAGAGAGGGGGGTGTTTTAGGATGAGCTTACATCATATAGGGAAACCTTTGTTAGAAAATATTTTTGTGTAGACAGAAAAGGAAATTGGTGAATCTATCCCCGCTTACAGCTGAGAATACAGCAGTATCTCTCCCAGCAATGTCTTTTCCTGTTTGAAGAAATGAAGATCATTGTTCTGCTGTCCATTGACTACATGGCTGCATGGACTTGCACTGGAACTCAGAGAAGAGCCATATGAAGCACTCTTCAGAAGCCTCTTTTCCCTTACCACACTTGTCACATACAGATGCATCCAGTCACACCAGAACAAGATGTGGTCCTACTGAGAAATAAAGCTAATAATATCACATTTCCTCCCTCTCAGGACTCTCCCAAGCATGCATAAAATGTAGAAGGCCTACAGTAAAATATTATAGGAGAGCCTCCAAGGCCCCAGAGCAAGTCGCCTTACTTTTCTTGTACCATATTATATATACATCTTACAGTTATGTCAGCTATTAAAGCATTGTCATGCTGCATTATAAAGTGATTTTATGTTTAGGATTAGGAAACTGTCTTTCATTCTTCCTCTGGTTCCTTTTTATGTCCTACAGGCAAATCTTTTTTCTTAAGTCAGGAATGTAATAAGGTAGGTTTTCCTCTCTAGAGTATTGTGTCTGTCTTACTGTGTTTAAATTGATGCACAAAGCTCTTTGGAAAAAAAGACAGTATTTTCTTTGTATAGAAGCCAGTGGTTGCTTAACCCATGGGGATTCTCTGTGTTGAAGATTTTAAAGATATAGTTTGCGCTGGGTGGAGATACTAGTGCTCCGCAGAGTCCCCAGGGAGGAGAGTTGGCTCTGGCCCTGCAAGTGGAGGCCCTTTCTCTTTGTGGTCTTGAAGAGAAAACAAATAACCAACAACTTTAAAGAAGGAGGAAAAGATTCAGCGATGTTACTAAACTCCGTAACAGTGATAATTCAGAAACAATAAAGAGAAATTACAATTAATATAAACATATATGTGTGTATATATATATATATATATATATATATATATATCATTAAAGATACCTAGCTAATTAAAAGATATTTCCTAAAAACAGCAAATTTATTGTTTTCCTTCAGTTTGATGCCTCCTTCCAGACTAACAGGGTCAAAGGTCAAAACGACTGTTAACCAAGAACTTCTAATTTCTTGGCCTCTCTTCAATATATAATCAGTGTATTCTCTCTCTCTCTCTCTCTCTCTCTCTCTCTCTCTCTCTCTCTCTCTCTCATCTCTTTCTCTTTCTCTGTGTGTGTCCCTATGTCTTCATGTCTGTGTATGTGTCTATTTGTCTGCCTGTCTACATGAATATTATATTTTTATATAGTTTTTTTTTTTTTTATTATTGTTGCTGTTTGTCTTCATTGGGGTTTCTGTTGCTGTGAAGAAACTCCATGGCCACAACAACTGTTATAAAGGAAAACATTTAATTGGGGCTGACTTTCAGTTCAGAGGTTTAGTCCTTTATCATCATGATGAGAAGCATGGTGGCATGCAGGCAGACATAGAGCTGGAGAGGTACCTGAGAGTGCTACATCTGGAGCCACAAGGAGCAGGAAAATACTGATCAGCCAGCCCTTGCCTGAGTTTCTGAGACCTCAAAGTCCGACCTTTTCCTTCAACAAAGCCACACCTTGAAATAGTATCACTTCCTATAGACCTATAGGGGGAAGTTTTATTCAGACAACCACATTGTTTTTTATAATGAAATATAGAGCAGGCTTGTGTTTAAGCAGATGCTAGTTTAACTCACCTCATCCTCCACTCTAGAAAAGA
Organism: Arvicanthis niloticus; assembly: GCF_011762505.2. Taxonomy (NCBI): domain Eukaryota; kingdom Metazoa; phylum Chordata; class Mammalia; order Rodentia; family Muridae; genus Arvicanthis; species Arvicanthis niloticus. Next base: position 45,565,558 of record NC_047665.1, on the reverse strand, counting down.
GTTTCATTGGCTGAGTCGCATGATGAGAAGACAGCACATGTATCTTTGTCCTTATCTCTTCTCTCCCTCCTTTTAAAAGGCCACTAGAACACAGTCATGGGACCTCCAACCTAATGATCTAATATGATTGATTTCCCAAGCCCACTTCTCTCAACTTGATAATCACACTTAAATTTCCACTCCCCTTAATACCAATGAAATATGACTTGGAGGATTTAACTCTTTCATGAGTAGGAGAAGTCTGTAAGTCATACTTTTACAAATAACTTGGAGGAATCCCTGCAGAGATGTCATATGTTACCAGGGAAATCAAGGTCCTCTCATGTGGTTGACTACCATTAATAAAAGAATGTAAGAATGAATTCAAAAAGAGGCTTGAGTAAAATTTCTGAAAGAAAAGTCCTGGGATAGGCAAGCTGCAAATGTTGGCAGCTACTCGGAGGAAGGAGGTGGAGAAGAGGAAGATTCAGAAACTGATACAGGTTGAGTTAAGCTAGTGCAAAAGTCAGCCACATGGTGAGGAGAAGAGCTGTAGAGAAACGGTAAGGAGACACAGACCACCAGACAAAGTTACTACCTGGGCTCTGGCCAACATTCAAAAGAAAACTACAGAAGACACGAAAAGGGGAAGGTTACACCTGAGTCAGTTTTAGCAGGTTTGAGAAGAAAGTGTGTTATCTCATTACAGAGCTGATGTGCCCTGCTGTATCTTTAGCATACATAACGAACCCACCTTCCTTGTTATAATTCAGTAATTTATTTGTGTATTTACATCCCAAATGCTGCCCTTCCCCAATCCACCCTCACATAGTCTCTCTCCCCATTCCTCCTCACATTCGGTATTTACCCCCCCCCCCCCCCGCCCCTGTCCCATCAAGGCTCTGCAGGATTAGGAGCATCCTTTCCTGCTGAGGCCTGACAAGGCAGCCCTCTGCTGCATGTATGCCAGGAACCACGGGTGAGCCACTGTATGCTCTTTGATTGGCTTAGTCTCTGAGAGCTCCCAGGAATTAGGTTAGTTGACACTGTGAGTCTTCCTGTGGGGTACAAACCCACCTTTCTAAGAGATGGTTGTTGCTGTTGTTGTTGTTTATTTGTTTCTTTGGCTGGTCGGTTGGTTTTTGGCCAAGTGATTGATCAGCTCAAGTGGATTAACTCTTATGGGAGAAAGAAAACCTACATGTCTCCCCAGAGGTAGATTCTATTCTTTTGGCTAGAAGGCAATGGCTTCCTCTTAATGGACTTTTGTGGTTACTGTAAAATGATGAAATCATAGCAAGCACCTATCTCTTTCCCTTGCTTCTTTTTATTTTTATAGTTACATGTTGCATATATATATATATATATATATATATATATATATATATATTTTTTTTTTTTTTCCCATGAGTCAGTGAAAGAAACTCAGGGTAGTTTCTGATTCTGGAGAACTCTTTGGCTCAAGTGAGCAGACTCTACACTTTTTTCGCTCACGATCATGTCTGTGGGTAAAGAGTTTAGGACTGGGTTCTATGCCAGAAGCTCACCTTGTAATGGGAGATAAGAAATGAAGACGAAGCAACCAGGGAAGGACATTAGAGAAGCATGTGAGGCCACAATTGGTAAGATTAGTGTGCATGGCACTGTATATGTAACTTCTATACCAGGTCCCTGGAAACTGAGATGAAAAAACAATGTTAAGAATGACTATGATATGGCTGCCGTATTCCCATGGCCCTGTACAACTGATGGACATCCATCATTGCCAGGAAGAAGGGCCTAGATAATAGAGGGCCTGCGGCCAGGCTGCTGCCTTTCCATGGCAGAGTATTGTCTTGATGATTGTATTGTGTTTCTGCTGTGTGATAAATGAAATAATGGAGATGACATTTTGTAACTAATTTAGATTAAAACAAGGATAAAAAGTTATGTCCTATAAGTATTCAAGCAACCAAGTCCAGCTGTCTCATATCTGGTTTATTTTGTGAATGCACTTACTGTTCTCTGCCCTAGAGAATGTTGTAATTCACCAATATCAAACCACATCTTATTAATTTTCTGTTTGCATGCAATGTGGAGAGCATTATGGAAGCCTTCTATATTTTGAATGCATGTGCTTGAAGGGTCAAAGAAAAGACTCCAGTGAAAGTTTTAGAACGTCGAGTGCTTTGCTAGCCAAATATTCCTATGAAACTATGCTTGTAAAAGTAAGTTTTTATGGGATCATTCTCCAAATTAAAAACATATTTCTAGGAATAAATGGGAATGAAATTCTTACCTTGTTGAGGAGGTAATGGCAAAATAAAATGAAACAAAGAGACAGAAACGGCTGCAAATGAAGTAGTCACCCAACCTTGGGAATGCTCCTGCTACATGAGGGTTGACAATGCCCAGTTCCAGGCAGGCCGCCTTGACAGTTTTCGGGATGAACCGCCGCTCTGCACAGCCCACAGCCTTCATTATTATTTTTTTTTCCAATTTCCAAGTTTCACCCTTGGCCATTTGCAGCTACAGTGTTCCTATGTAAAGCCCTTTACTCTTTTATTTCTCCAATGGAAATTTATGTGACCAACCTTACTTCCTGATTTTTCTTTCTTCAAACACTTTAGTTATGGTGAGGCAAAATTTCCATGACATTAATGAGATTTCCACAAGCAAATTAAAGAGAAAAATATGCCCTTTGGTCTTTTGTATTTAACAGCACTGCATGAAGAAGAAATCTTGGAGTAAAGCGTGAGCTGGAGCAATAGCCAGGGGACAATGCCAGGGTAGCTTCATGCAAGTAACTAGACTTTTTTTCTCTCCTCCATCTAAAGCTTTTAAATTATTTCAAGACAAACTTACTATAAAACATCAGATAATTTGCTCTCTGCTGCCAGCTGAGCATAATTCTAGCAGTACAGATTACCACTTCATTTCAAAGTCCTTAACTTCAAATCATGTTAACATTACCATAGTGGACAAAAAAAAATTTTCAGCATTCTTTTCATTGGTAACAAATGGGAACTAAGTAAGGTAACCTTACTTATGTCTTTCTGAACTGAGGATTTTATTCTACACTTGGCAATACTGAAGGTGGCTCCTATGGGAAGAGTCTAAGGGTGTCTCTGATGGAAGCCTTCAGATTGTTGGGAGTAGAGCAATCACAAGAGACTGTTTTCCTTCCTGTGGCTCCTGGATCTCCAAGCACACAACTCTAAGGCAACACAGATTGTAGAGTTAAAGCTGGGACCATATTTGTCCCAGTAGTACATTCTTGCAGCTAATAGCTATCGAGTTTTTACTATGCACTAAATATTGTTCCAGATACCCTTGTTCTTCATTTTGGTTATTGGGGTACAGAAATACTGTACCCCAATAAATTAGAATGTCCTCAGGAATCTCACACTGAGAGAAGAAAAAGCATACAGTCTGGGCCAACCAGAAAAGGAGTTTTTCAAGTTATCAAACACCCTTGCTGAAAGGTAAAACAGAAACACATGGATCAGTGGTGGCTAGGACCATATTCACTAGAGCCTGGTTAGGTCTGTATAACTCTGGCCTTCTACATAAATGTCCATCTCAAGTCAGGACCTGACGTGCACTCATGGATTACTGTACTTTTTTCTCTCTTCCCAGTGTGGCCACATGAAATAAGTCTTTTTTTTTTTTTCTGCCTTTCACTACTTAATTTGGTTCTTGTAATTGGTTTGCTGAGAGCAGGTGGCTGATCCTGGCTTATTGGTATATAAGCTGTGACCCTGAGTCTATTAGCAGTTGGAATGCATCATTTAAACAAAACGGCTAGAATCTTTTTTTTTTTTTTTTTTTTTTTTTTTTTTACAAAATTCACATTCTAGTGCCAGCAGAAGCTGTAATAAGTAATAAGTTCATTGAGTAAATCAGGCTGTAATATGTTACAAGTAAAGAGAGAGCAGAGTAGGATTGGACTACAACGGAGTACTCAGGACCAGAATCAATATTAGAAGTCTTAGTAAGAATGTAATCAAAATTTTGAAGCACGTGATGGAGGTCAAATACTCTTGGCTTACCAGCCTTTGGAGAGGCACTGTTAACCACACCGACTCTCCTTTTTCTCATTCAAGTGCAGCGCGTAGTATGTGTGATCTTCCCTTACACATTCATCTTGCTGTTCCAGCTCTGTAGACTGCTGCAACAGCAGGCTGTATTTTGCAGTCCTCTTGGGAAAAACAGAGACAATCAAATGAGTGACATAAAAATAGAGGGGCATGAATATTTGTCTACATTTCCTTAGTGCCTTCCAAAAGAGAGAGTCATAGGACAGCTAATGCCTTTCCTTAAATCTGTAACATGAAGTGCGGTCCATTTCCTCTTTGGACCAGGCAGTGTCTCGCTCTGTATCCATGATTGGCTTGGAGCTTTTGTAGACCTTATTGGGATGGGATTTCCAGCTCTCTTTTATCTTTGCTTCCTGAGTGTTGGGACCCCAGGTTTGCACCAATGTCCCAGCCTCACCTTCACCTCCTTTATTCATTTTCTGTTTTTGTATCCACTGTGGTAGTTTCCAATTGCTGTCCCTTTAATTCCCAGGGACAGTAGGCATAGAATAAGAATTTTCAAATTTTGTTTTAGGAAGTATTTAAAATTCTTTGTAAGTCCTTTAAAGGGGTAATGGAAGATAACAAGAGGTTGGAGAGCAGATTTCAGTCTTTGGCTAGTCTTTGACAGCATGTGGAGGTGTTGCTGGAGATCAAGTCAGGACTTTATGCACACTAAACAAACTGCATTTCTGCCAGATTCATAGGATTGTCTTCTCTACAGAAATGCCCTGAGGGCTTTGCACTATGTTACACCACAGACGAAGCAGTGTTCTTTAGGTCTGATGACTCTCCAATGCTGATATTGTCTCAGTCTCAGAAGTTTCAAAGTTAGAAATTATAGTACCTTTATACCTACGTACTCAAGTTATTCTAGTGCCTCTCAAGTCTAGTGCTGTCTCTCCATTAGCAAATGTGAGAGGGCAGTTCTCTGAGCGAATATATTGCCATGACATTCCTCAGCTCCTCGGTGACACTGTTGGAGGTAACCTTTTAAAAAAGTACAACTTATAGCAGCCTTGATTACAGTCTTGGTTGCTGCAGCTGAAGAGGTGGCTCAACAATTAAGACAGTCCATGCTGTTCCTGAAGAGGAGCTGAGTTTGAGTTCCCGAGACATATACCAGGCAGCTCACATATACATGTAATTTCAGATCTAGGGGATCTAATGCTCTCTTCTGGCCCTCATGCATGACATGCACACAGAGACAGACATGCACATAAATGAAATTAAATCTTTTTTTAAAATATTGGTTTACCTGGGACCTGAGTGTCCTACTAGAGTACTCGTCACTTCCCCTATACTACCTCAGTAGCATACACAGACACACTAGGTGCACACTAACAAGTGCACACTCACAGGCAGTGTACTTGACATCACTTTGCAGTATACTCTTGGTAACCTTGAGCCTCTGTCTCTGATGTTTTCTTCTGTGAAGGTGGCTCGAAACCTGTGAGTTTTAATCCCTTTGGGGATCACATACCAGATTTCCTGAACATCAGATGTTTACATTATGATTCACAGCGTTAGCAAAATTAACAGTTATGAAGTAGCAACAAAATGATTTCATGGTTGGGAGTCACCGGAAGACCAGGAACTGCATTAAAGGGTCGCAGTGTTAGGAAGGCTGAGAACCACTGGTCTGTGATGTGCTTCTCTGTTGGCTCTGGGTCCAGCTCAGTTATGTAGCCTTCATTTCTTCCCTCATGGTTTGTTGGTTGATTGTTGGCTTTAGCACATTTCCCACTTTATTTCCTTTGTTCCTACACACTTTGAGTATCATCTTCTCAGACAAAAATGCTCACTCTCTTTTATTATCCACAGCACAGTTTGTACATATAGACTGATGACTAAACTTGCATTCTTTCTGTAAACTTCTATGAGAATGGTATAGAAAATTACAGTCTAATTATGAAATGAAGATGGCACTTATACTTAAGGAATGTTAGAAGTCTACCTGTATATAACAGCACAAACAGATTGAACTATTCAGGAGAAGCACTGCTTCTGAGGGTGGCTAGTGAAGAAGATGACTGAAAAATTGCTAAGAGTAATATCTCTATAGGGTGGAAAGCATGTGTGGTACAGTGTCCCACAGACTCCCCAACATCTTGATTTAACAATATGAGCCTGAATAACCCCGCTCAGTGAGCATACTCATTTCTCTAGGGATGAAGATGTTAAAGAGGAAGATAGGAAAGAGGGAAGAAGCCTGTAGTTCTTAGCAAAGACATATCTCTTATTAGCTGATGAATGTCCCAGCAATTTGTCATGTAAGACTCTGTTTGGGCAATGCAATTGGCAGAGTACTGTCCAGGGATATAGCTCAGTGTTTACGAGTACTTGCTGAGTTTGAATGTGTAGTACCCATTTGAAAATCCAATTATTGTTGCATATGCCCATAGCTGCAGAATTGGCATGGACAGTGGACACCAGGTACTTGCTGGCCAGCCAGCCCTACCCAAGGAAGACCCTCTTTCAAAGCTATAAAAAATTAGACCAGTATTCCTGCCTGAGTCTCAGTAGCCAGTCTCTGAGATGCAATACGCATGTCTTATTTCATCATGCCACCCCGGTACTTAACATACAACTGTCACACCTCAAATAAACCTGGAGTTAGTAGTGGAAAACTGAGTCAACCCAGTGGGAAAGATGGGCAGCTTTCAAATAGACTTCCCTGATTTCATGTCTCCTCCCTTCTTTCCTACCATTTATGAGACTTATCTGTGTTTCTGTCAGCAGTCACTTCCATCCTCCTGTACACGTACACATACACACACTTGTTTAATCTCTTATTAGCTGATGAATGTTGTCCCAGCAATTTGTCATGTAAGACTCTGTTTGGGCAATGCAATTGGCAGAGTACTGTCCAGGGATATAGCTCAGTGTTTACGAGTACTTGCTGAGTTTGAATGTGTAGTACCCATTTGAAAATCCAATTATTGTTGCATATGCCCATAGCTGCAGAATTGGCATGGACAGTGGACACCAGGTACTTGCTGGCCAGCCAGCCCTACCCAAGGAAGACCCTCTTTCAAAGCTATAAAAAATTAGACCAGTGTTGGTTTCCAGACCCCTGCAGAGGCACTCACTCTTGTCTCCCTCTTCTCTCTTTTCCTCTCTTTTCTGCCTTCCCTCCCTCTCTTCATCCCTCTCTATTTCTTCCACTTCTCTCGAGCATTTACACTACCCCCTAAAAGGGAAAAATTCTTGACTTTTCCTAAACTATTAGATGAAAATTGTCCAAGTCTATTTGAAACCAAAATGTTTTTGGGCCTATTGCATTTTGAACGAATGCTTTCATGATCAGACTCTGATATCAAACACTTGATTTGGCATGACAGCACAAGGGCTGCTGGTTATGACACTCAGAATCAGAATTCAATACTGAGGGTGCCTGGTTTTATGACACAGTGAAGAAAGCATCTGCCCATTAAAAGCTGGATCTCATTTTTTTCCATTCATGTTTAAATTGTTGTTTTTCTCATAATCATACTCTGTGCTATCCCTCTTACAAGGGGCAGTGCCTGTGTTCCCAGCTCCATGTGGATTCCTGAGATCATGAAGTAATTAAAAGTTAATATTCTGTTACAGTTAGACAGTGAGAATCCTAGATCTTGCATTTCACAAAGAAATAATCTGTTTTTGTTTTTGTAATCAAGGAGGAGGCATAACATGAATTTTCTCCATTTTTAGAGCTAGTGAGGAAGAGTCACTTTAAAATTACAAATTCAATAAGTGCTATTACAAATATTTTGTAACTTTCCAACTTTTCAAATTGTAAAATAAAATAAGAATTCTTTCACTAGATGAATCTGTGCAGAAGCCATATATAAAGAAAATCCAGTCACCCTCCCTGTTGCTGAAGAAAGCCACATAATGTGGAATGATTTTAGTACTCTGGGACGTTGTCATGCTTCTGAAAATTCCATCTTGGTATACCCACAGTGTCCAGTTTTCATAATGTTTCATAGACATGCTGGATTTCTGGGCATAATCCACAAAAGTACATGATAAATTATTTCAGTCTCTGGGAGAGGCCGGATTTTATGGCTGTTTTGTTGGCCATTTTCAGTCTCATGAAGCTGAGCTGAGAAGGAGCTGGGAAGCAGAGAGGCAGCCTTTCCTGCACCTATAATACACTGTAGAACAGGATGGAAACCATGTGCCTGCTGGGTTTGTTCACTGCAAACGAAATAGATGAGCCTTTTAGAAAACGGATTTTCTAAATTATTTATCATTTCCATGATGACACAATTAATACTATCTTCTTCCTCTGGGTATAGTGTTCTTTTCCATCTTATCGGTAGAATTCAAGAATCCTAATCAATCCTTTCAAGCTTAGCCCTGTCTGTCTTTGTTTTGGGTAGTTAAGCCAATACCACTTTTGCTTTAAGAGTTTGGGGTCTTGTCATCTTTGCGATAGCAAAGTAAAAGACTAGGGTATTAAGTAGGTACATGTAGGGCCTCAAAACTCCCAGGGCTTCTGTGATGTGTGGCGTAGAGGGAGTCGGGTTTTCCTGATTGTTCGTTATTTCGCATTCCCTTCCTGGCCTGGAGCTGATGTTACTTTGTGATGTTTCTGATGTGGTTTTGTTAACAGCTCAAGTTTAAATTCTTCCTTCCATTTTTCCCACTCACTTTTACAAACTGAAACACAGTAAGTAAAGACGGGAAATAAAAATAATTAATTAATTAATTCAGTAGCATGATTCCCATGCAGTTCTCAGATTGTTCACTTTGAGTACTTTATGAAATTTTCTAGGAAGTACTGTCTTCATAATGTTTCCTGTCAACCCAGCCTGCTGGGGAGGGGTTACAGGGGAGGGGTGGAAGTTTATACATGGAGCCTTGAGCTTATATGGAAGGTTGCTTGTAAGATCCCATCTCTGTCTCTAAGGAAGAGAAGCCCCCCCCCCCCCCCAATGAGGTTATATACCACCCACTCCTTCTCTTTCTTTTTTTACTTTTTCTATTTCCCCACATCATCCTCAGATTCCATTACAGAATAGGTTTTAGTGATTTTTTTTCCCTTTGTGTATAAGTGGTTGATATCTTTATTGAGATATAATTCACATACTGTATAAGTCACCCATTTAAAGTATATAGCAATTTAGTATATTGAATGCATTTTATCATACCATAGCCCTCAGTTATCATTTCCCTGTTTTCTCCATGTATCCCTCCCACAAGTAACCACCTACTTCCTCTCTGCATAGATTTACTTAGCCTGGAGGTTATGGAATTACCACGCACAGTTTGTACCATGGCTTCATTCACACAGTGGGTCTCCAGATCTTACTTTTCTTTGTCTAAATTTATTTTTACCTGTGAATGATAATGGTTTTTTTGCTTCCATGGAACCTGTGCCCATCCTACCTCAATGTTGGTTTGCAGGGCATGGGGTGGGATTCCATTCATAGAAATGAATGCAGAACCCCTCATTCATAATGTTTGCCTTGTTAAAGAAATTTCCTTTTTTACCCATAAAAGAAACAATTGTGTGGCTTAATTGTGTCAGACGCCTGTCAGTGGGGATTTGTTTATTCATTTTAAACCAACAAGCACCGGTTTCTCAGTCTCACTGTAATGCTTCATGTTCATAGACCAGAAATTGGAAATTATTTTTAGTTTTTGAAGTGCTTTTTCTAAGTTTTTGCTGTTTTCCTGTTTGTGTTTATAGTGTGTCAGACAGCTACAGATGAGTGAGGAATGTTGTTAACCAGCTAGAACTTCAGCAGTCTTGCTGTGAAGTCGTTGGAGAAGGCCCCTCCCACAGCAAGCTATAGCTTTTTAAATAATCTGATTGAAAGATTGACAGATGCCACAAAAACAATTTAAATTATTTTGTTTATCTGAAATTAAAGTGCATATTGATATATAAGGCCTATTTCTGCCCTGATAGTTTGTGATTTGCACCGTTTTTCTATTTCTGCTTCCTAATGCTTTAAGGAATCCAATCACAATATGTCCCTAACATAATCCAGGACATGACAGTCGTGGAACTTTTCAGAAATACTGCTTATCAAGTAATACCCATGAGAAGATGTCAGCCCAGCTCAGATGGAAAGTGGGAGGAATTCTTGGGGAATTTAGTTTTCTTTTAGGTAAATCATTTCTATCCCTCTCCCAAATCTGCTTTATTATAAATTAAACTTTAATAAAGTCTAAATCACTTTGTCCTTCCCTCCTTTTCACAAATGTCTCTGAGAACCTAAATCAACATAGCCAAAGCATGTACAGTAGGTAAAACTGGGGGGGGGGGGAGGGAGAGATCACAGCCACAGCAAGAGAATGGAGTCTCAGAGCTCTAGGCCGGTGGCTTACCACCACCTTCTTAGGTATTTACACATGAAACACTACTGTGTAGTACCTTTTCTATCACATCTATAATACAGTGTGTGTGTGTGTGTGTGTGTGTGAGAGAGAGAGAGAGAGAGAGAGAGAGAGAGAGAGAGAGAGAGAGAGAGAGTATCGCATACACTTGGCAGTATTCTAAGAACTGTTGTTTTTTTTTTTTTTTCCTTCCACATATATGTTGTACTATGAAAGAGCTGACAACACATATGAGAGTCTTTGAACTTGGTGGAAATGCTGTGTTATTTTGGAAACAGGTGGAGACAGGAAAGCCAGCAGAGTAAATAAGTGAAAAGACAGAGTGGTACTGGCTCCTATTTGAAGGGTTCAAAGTCTGTGTGTCCCATTGTTGCTGCTTTTGTGTATGCTTAACAGGGACTTTTCATGACAACCTTGGGAGGAATTGCTCCTTGCTATCTGGATCCTGCTGACTAGAAAAAACAGGCTTGGGAGGCAGCCAGTGTTTGTCTACTGATCTGTGAGTCACCTTGGGCAGTAGGTGGGATGAGTGATTTTTTGCCGGCCTCTGAAGAGTGCTGAACTTCTCCTCTGAGGGAGTTCCTAAGAACTGAGCCTACTTATCTAGAGAGCTGTGCTTTCCAAGTGGAAATTGAATCTGGCCGAAGGAAGGGGGCTGCAGAACAAAAGCAGGACGTACCTCTAAGCTTTACCAACTGATTGAATAGCAGCTTTATGTAAGGCTGTGTGAGCGTCCACTGCATCTGGGCCACATGTTTGTTTCAGCTGAAGGTTAGGAAAACTGCCTGCTCTGAACTCACTCACATAATGAAGCAAGAAGAAAGGATGGTGATTAGCTCAGTGAAGTCCATTGTAGGCTTCCATTCTACTGCTGCTAGTGAAAAGAAAAGCTTCCTTCTCCTTTCCCTTCAGGTCTCTCTTCTGCCCCTCTCCAAGTCTCCTTGGTTCACAATTGGGCCAGAGCTTCCCAAAGAGAATCCCTTGAAATAAAGAGGTGCCTTCCACTTTCCCCATTGCATTGGCAGGCAGGCTATTGAGTTCTCCTGCCTTTCTCTAGACTCTCATAGACCAGAGTGCGTAGCAAAGATGGAATTATGGCCCTTGGCTCATTCTGCTAAAGGCTTGATCACAGTTGGTGAATATCCAATCTTAGTTTTGCCATTATGCCTGTTATGGTAATGTCATCGATTATCATATCCTAAGCCAGATGCAATTCCAACTGGAAGTCCAGTCCTTGGACTTATCCTTGTTGGAAATGTGCTGATTGCAGTGTCCCCTGTTTATTCAAACAGAGAGCATTTAGAGTGTCTCACTCATACAGCATTGTAATTTTTACCATCTATCTCTTTCTGGTTCTTGGGCCTCTGGCAAATTGCATGTCATAGTGTTGGATTAGTTTGGAATTTAATCATGCATTATTTTTCCTTCAATTAAATTATTTATATATTTGATTAACATTGTCACTGTTAGGAAGTCAAATTTTCAGTGAAAACCACAAATAAACTCACAGCCATTCAATTTTAGGCCAGCTTCATTTAGAAATCAGTCTGTTTGTTCAGTATCAATTGTCTATTCATTGTATGTTACTCTCAGTGACCTTGGATTTTAGTTAGAAAAATGAGTACACTTTTGACCTATATGTAGAATGGTACATACAGAAAAATGTGGTTGAACCCCCTCTCTTGATTGGAGACCTTTTTCCCCTAGCAACCTGGGTTATATTCCTTTCTAGATGCTAAAGAGCATGAAAACCCACCTCCCTCTACTTGTACATTTTCATGTTTGAGAAATAACCTGACAAAGGATAGTAGAAGAAGCAAGCCCTGGAATCATTTTAGCTAGGGGCAAGACAATGATGGGCCTATAAGTCAGATCCTGGTTTTGGGGGTTTTGTGGTGTGTGTGTGTGTGTGTGTGTGTGTGTGTGTGTGTGTGTAATCCTTGAGCTGAGCCCATCAGCTAAGGATCATTTTTATGCCTTTAAATAACTGAAAATAAAATGTTAAGAAATATCTTTTGGCCTGTGAGAATTTCTGACATGCATAAGTATATAGCTTATTTTCTCATTGACACTAGATCTACAGCAGGGGACAGGGATGCTTTGCTTTGACAGCAGAGTCTGGTTTTATAAGTAAAAGCTTGCTAACCATGTGTGTGTGTGTGTGTGTGTATGTGTGTGTGTGTTTAATATGGTTGTCACTATGATTTTGAAAGTAAGATAACTAAGGCCCAAAGTTGGCAAATGGGCCTGCCCAAGATATGAGGTCCTCAGTTTACTGCTGAGGCAATCAGTGCCGTTTTATCCTTCTGAGTACTCAACTAACCTATAGGCACAGAGACCAAACAGTTATTTTTAAAGGCAAGTAACTATTTAAAACTTTCAACCACATGATTCTATGATTTCTTAGAATCTTACTGTGTAAGGAATTCCTCGATTTTAAAAACAATCTCTTACATGTTAAACATGTAAGAATGTCTTACATAATCAAATAGGTACCTCTGTATTTTTTTTTTTATGGTAGCTGACTACAGCATCTGGGAGGCACTGTTCACTTCCCCTTTAGATCATTGAAGTTCCTTTACCGAAAGAAAGATAATTTTGCATGCACGCACGTGCTCGCACCGATGTGAGCGTGTAATCTCTTTGAATTTAAGAGCAGTTTCGGGAAAATTATAAAACATACTAAGACTGCAGTCTACTCTGTAATCTAGTCTTGCAGAATATGGAGTTTTAGTTATTCAACACCAGTCTTTCTTGCTCTTCGTCATGTAGACATGACAACACTGGGGCTGCCTGCTGCTCAGTTTGCCACGCCCCTCTGATGAAACATGAATGCAGTTGATGTTTCCTGCTACTGTACTCCTGTGCTTGCTGTTGGTTCTCCCTGCTTAGAGGCGACACTATTATATGCAGGTTCTTCCTGGCCACTTTCAATACCTGGAGTATTCAACTCAGACACAGTTCAGAGCTTTCCCCACCCTGCCACAGGCAGGGACTGTCAGGGAACCTGGACAGCTCTTATCCTTCCTCTTCCAGTTCATATGAAAGTACAAGGAGCCAGGGTACCTCTGGAGACCTCTCATGTTTAACTCTTCAGATGTGTCAACAGGACAGAGGAAAATGAGTTTTTATTATACTTCACCCACTGTTGACCCCTTCTTCTGCTGCTCAGGTGGCTCCCTGAGTAGCTCCAGTTACTTCACCCCAATGTCCTCCATGGGGTATGTGCTCAAGACCTATGTTGTTTGGGTTTAGTCCCACAGACTTATTGCTGGAGATCTGAAGTCCCTTGCTTTTTGTGAGCATTGGTCTGATAGCCTGTGCCTGACCATCTGAACAGTGTCTCTTTAACTCACGGAGAGTTCGTGCCTGCTCACCATGCCAAGGAGCAACACTGCCTGTAGCCTGCCAGGTCTACCTGGCGAGTTCTTTCTTGCTGTCTGTGGGCATCACCACCATCCTCAAAGGCACCAAGATCTGACTTTCAGTGACTGCTTCCGCGTCGTGTATCTGCCATAGTCTCCCATTTTCTCCACTCTCAGCCTGACCTCACACCTGGTGTGGTTTCGTTCAGCTTTCAGGTTCTGCTTTCAGTGTGGTTTCATTTGAACTGACCCCTGATTCCTGATGTACCACACTGATCTTGGACCCCTGTTACATGCTTTTATGAAACCCATTATTTCCCTTCATAATGCTTATCACAACTGTAATTATGCAGCAATTTAAGTTATTATCTGTTTTCCTCAAGGAGACTGTAATTTCCTTAGGGCAGAAATTATGTCTGCCTCACTCCCCGTTGCTGGGCCTAGTGCAAAAGGCTTACCACACACCATCCTGAAGGCAAGAAAGAGAGAACCATTATCATCATTGTATCCCTTTGCCTCCCCCAGGGAAAGAGTGGGCCATGCCTAGATATCTTTAAAAGCTTTTGTGAATTCTTGAGAAAAATTTTATAGGAACAAAATGCTATACATTAAATACCACGTAAAGCAAAGTTGTATTAAGATAAATAAATGTTCGGGGTGTCTTTTGCTGGCAATATTTCCATTGCTTGGTAGATCAGATGGACTCAGCAGATACTATTGCTAAGCCTCAGGACACAATCTGTGAATGAGTGAATTGTGTTTTCCCATTTTAATCCTTTTTCTTTCTCTGTATTTCATCCTCCTCTCTCCATTTTTCCTCTTTCCTCCTTTGTTCCCCGTCTTCTTTTCAGGTATTTTAGGACAAGGGCCAATTTGTTAATTTCCAATAATGGAAAAACTGAAACAATAGCAACTTTATGGGGTGGTTCTATGTACTCAACTATTTTTCTCTCAGAGAAAGTTGTATATGCAGACTTTCAAAAGTCTTTTGGGTCACATTTGGGACCATCGTGGGCAATGTGCAGGCAAGGTGATTGACTCAGACTATGCACAGCAGCACTGAATTCCCCTTGGTGCACATCTGTTCTCTTTGTGAATTATGTGCACAATTGTAATGTCTAAGACACTGCTTCCTAGGACATCTGGCTTATGATAGGAAGTTCAGGAGGAGACCAATTCTGCTGCCACTGTGGTCTGTTGCATGTAGTCCCACATGATAAGATTGTCTCTGTGTGTGTGCTGTCACACACTGCTCAGTGTTTGCAGTTCGTCAGGCATTCTGATTGCTCTTCAAAGAGAGGAGAGTAATGACTTTTTTTTCTCTGTCGTATGCATCCTTAACTTCTAGAAACAATACATAAAACTATTTTTTTTTCATGCACAATTTTTATCCTCAGGCAATCAGCCACCTAGAAGAATAATCAAGAGAGCCTATTCTGGTAGCAAAAAAATTCCCACTAGGTCTCTAAGCTAGAGTGTTCAGAGGCACATATCAAAGTACTGCAACAGAACTCAAGAACATTTTAATTACTGGAGAACTTTTAAGATATACATATCTGCATATTTGAAAAAGTGTACCTGGTAGCCTTAAAATAAAGAAAATAAAGCATAACTTGGCCAGAGAATTTAAAAAAAAAAAACACCAGGATAAAATTTTCCCTGATAGTCTAGTAGACTAAAGTTACTGAAGATGCACTCAGTCGGCTTTGGTGTTTTGAGAAAAAGGCTCAATGAGAAGTCCAGTCTAGTTTTCAGTTGGTACTGTTCCCTACTCAGCCTCTCAATATTGGCATTACAGACTTGTACAATAAAGGCATGTCCACTGTTGTTTTATCTGGATAGCTCCTTTGCTCTTCCTCAGGTATTACTATAGAATTTTCATGTGTCCTCATGGAAGGCACTTCACGTATCCTTCTAAAGATGTAAATGTAACTAACCCCAAAACCTTGAATTGATGAGGGATTTGAGGAAATCTACCTTCATTTTTTATTTCAAAAAAAAAAAAATTGCCTGAGTGTGAAGAGATGACTTACTGCAGTGTTTCTCAACCTATATGTCACGACCCTTTCCAGGCTAAATGACCCTTTCACAGGTGTTGTCTAAGTCTAAAGGAAAACACAGATATTTCCATTATTATTCATAACAGTATCAATATTACACTTAAGTAACAACAAAAATAATTTTATGGTTGGAGTCACTACAGCGTGAGGAATTGTATTAACAAATCACAGCATCAGGATGATTAAAAACCACTGGATTAGTGGTTAAGAGACTTGTTGTCAAGCAGAAGACCCAGATTCTTTGGTTCCCAGCAACCATGGCAGCTCACAACAATCCATAACAAGTCCTAGCAACCAGATTTCCCTCTATGACCTTCACAAGACAGCAGGTACCCACATAGTAGGCACAAATATGTGCAAGCAAAGCAGTAATGCACAAAAAATAATATGAGTAAAATTTTAACCTATTAATAGAATTCTAAAGCTTGATGGAAATGATGACAAATTCTCTTTTGTAGCACCCAGTTCTCTGGGATTCTTATTCAAGAAGATACTGTGCTAAATCTGAACCAAAGTTGCAGTTTCTTGAGCTTTGTTAGGGAATCATGGGTGCATGTGTGTTCTGTCCAACCCCCCATATCACACACACACACACACACACACACACACACACACACACACACGAGACTGAGAGAACACTTGTGGTCCTATGCTAAAAATCAGTAGAAAGCAGAGGCACAGAGCAGCAGGCCTAACATGTTCTTTATAGAAGACTTAACCTGTTCCCAATCGTGTTTCCCATGCTGGCTTCACAGTCAGTTAGCAACAGCAAATGTACTTAGAAATGTATGAATTTCTAAAAAAAAATTTTTTAAAGTTTTTAAATTTTTAAATTTTAGAATTTTCTAAAAAAAAACTAGAATTTTTTTTTTTAAATCTGTAATGTAGTAAAGTTATTTGTGTAATCTTCAAGGCTTAAAGTTTGAGCATTTTTTCACTTCCTTTTGTTTCCTTGAGAAATGGCTAACATATTTTAATTTGATTTCTCGCTTCCTCAACCCCAGCATATCAATAATGATCACATTCATGGAGAAAAGAAAGAGTTTGTGTGCCGCTGGCTTGATTGTTCAAGAGAGCAGAAACCATTCAAAGCCCAGTACATGTTGGTAGTGCATATGAGAAGACACACAGGAGAGAAACCTCACAAATGTACAGTAAGTACCTACCTGACAGCCTCAATGTACCTCACACCAGTGAGTGTGACACTTTGCTCTATAGATCTTTGCTGTTCTAAAGGGCTTTGCATACTATTGACCCCAGGATCTGAAAACGTAGTGAGAGCACTGTGGAGAGTGCCTTAGTGCTGAGCTTCAAACAGGCCATCTCTGCAGAGTGACAAGCAGGCATAAGGTGACTGGCTCCATGAGCTCATGCCTTCTGTGCCTGTCATATTCCCACATTCAGCACACTGCAGGACAAAACACACAGTTGATTTATTTTTTCAGTTTAATTTTTTTTTTTATTTGAGCTTGTAGTGGTCAAAGGATAATTTTGTGGAGCCAATTCTCTATTGTACTTTTAAGTGTGTTACAGGTATCAAACTCTTGCGGTCAAGTTTACACAACTTGCACATTTGAGCCCTAAGTTGAACATTCTTTATGAAAAACAAAATTCGGCATACTGGGCTTGGGATGTAGCTCATACCAGAGCACTTAACTACCATGCACAAGGCTCTGGGTGCTAACATAATGTTCCAGTTAGAAAGCCCTGTTCATTACCTTTGCAGCCACTTGTGGTCACAACACAGGTGCACTAAAACTGTTGTATAACATTATTGTTAGTGTGCATATGACATGAAGCATAAATGAGCTTGTGTCTTCATTATGTCTCAAATATTACTTGTATATATCCTAAAATCTAAGAAGAGCCCAAGCCGCTTCTCACACCAAGCCTTTTGGCAAGGCACATGGTTATCATGTCCCATGGTTATCCTGTCCCATGGTTATCCTGTCCCATGGTTATCCTGTCCCATGGTTATCATGTCCTATGGTTATTCTGTCTCCAGGCTCCTTGCTCAGTCACCACAGTGCGTAGAAGCCTCTGGAGTAGACTGGGGCTGCAGGGAGACTTAGTTCTTCTCTCTGGAGTGGCTCTGAGTGCCTCACAGCCTCCGGTACTTTACATCTTAAAGGGCCTTTACAAACATGATCAAATTCCATGCCTTTGTATGGACACAAAGCCATATTAATGAACTTTGTGCTGAATCTGAAATCAGTGGGAATTGGAGGAGATCAATGAACAGATAATGAAATTCATTGTCCACATTGAGCTGTCTATTAAAAAAAATAGGAGAGGGAAAAAAGGCCTTCAGGAGTTTTACAGGCACTGACCATGCTTTGTCTTCAGCTGCCCCAAGCCACATCTGAATCCCAATAAATGCAGAGTTTAGTGGGGTTTTTGTTCCCTGGTTTTGAAAAGCTGCTGACCCTTGAAAGGTCAAGTTTTTATCCACTTGGAGAGGGGGTTGAGCACAAGCAGCAGCTGCTATTGTATAGAGTGGTCCAGATTTACCTGTTGTCCTCAGTTTGAAGGTTGCACAAAAGCCTACTCGAGACTCGAAAACCTGAAAACCCACTTGAGATCTCACACTGGAGAGAAGCCATACGTCTGTGAGCATGAGGGCTGCAACAAGGCTTTCTCTAATGCTTCAGATCGGGCCAAGCACCAAAACAGAACACATTCCAATGAGGTAAGCCTCCTCTGCTACCCAAAGCTACCAGCAAAACCAGTGAGCTTCCATGTGGCATATACCTGGTACGGTAGAAGTGTTTTGTTTTATTTTCTCTGAGTTGTTCTAGCTGTGAGTGGGCTCCAAGACCCTGCAGTTCTACAGGTGAAGGTTTGAGACCTCAAGGATAGACCTTGTTTAAAGAATAATGCAAATGAAGAAAAAAATTCTATAAAAATCCTTGCTGAACTTAGTTTCCTGTTGCTCGGACCTGCCACCTACTGGCTAGACAGTAGTAGCATTTACTTTAGAGTTCAGGCTGCCTGCTCTAATAGCATGGACCCACACAAGGTAGGACCTGGTACTACCTAAAGACTTCAGAATCATCACAATTGCAGGTGACAGACAGCTCACTCTTAAAACCTTCCAATTTTATTTGTTTTCTAGGTGAGAGCAGTTTCATCATATGTGTGATATCTAAAACTATTTTCATCAAGCAAACAGCTTAAATACTTATAGATGACTAAATTCCAGAGAAACTTGGAAGATATTCTTAGAAGCCCAGTTAATATTTAAGTCTGTTATTTAAGATAAAATGAGCAAAGCTTCATCATAGTAGTTTGTGTTGTATTACCATTATTTTTAGGTAATTTTCCCCAGACTACTGATAAGTGTAAAAATGGTTGCAGATTTGTTTTAGCTAGGCTTTGATGCATATCTGACTAAAAGCATATAACTTCTTCTTGGGAGGTGTAGCTGAAATATTGGCTCCTCTGTAAACAAACTGTCCCTTGAATAAACCAAGTCTAACAAAGCTCCCCTCATTTGGGATAGAGATGAGATAGCTAACAGCACATACATAGTTCAGGTCTGCAAAATGTGTCCTTGGTTGATTTTAAACATTGTTTTAAAAAGAGACATTTAAATGTATGAGAAGTGGCCATTATGACCTCATCAGTTGTAGGTCAATCTCACAACCTTGCAGTATCTAAACCAAGTAAGCCACTTTGCTAAGGAGCCATTTGGCTTTAAGCAGAGGTGGTGGGGAATGGTCCTGATGATCGAATAAAACAGATTAAAATGATCTTTAAGGAGATCATCTGCACTGTCTAAAATGTATATTCAGATCTGATCATACTTGAAACTCAACACTTGCAGGTCCACAGACCTAAGGAGACAGATTTTAATTTTTGTTTTAAATGCCTTTTCTGTATATAATAACCACTGTGTCATCTGATGCTGTTGTTTTGAACATTTTAGGGAGTCTAGAATGGGCAAATCCATAGAGACAAAATAGATTAGTATTTGTCAACACTGAAGGCTGAGGGAATAGCAGACTGCTGATTTTGGAGTGCTAGAATGTTCTAGAATTATTATACAACATGAAGATGTCCCTGGTTGTTTTTCTATCAATCTCAATTTCAATTCATAGAGTTGGAAAATCTTTGCCTGGAATTTTAATTAACATAATAATTAAATTAGCTATCTTTCATATATTTAAGTAAAGGAAGGCATTCATTCCTTTTTGTAGAGTTTAGGCCAACTTCTCTTTCTGTAGAGAAATTTGGTCAGTGAGTATATTGAGACATGGATGCACAAATACATAGATTTTCATTTTTATGAATTAAAACATGTACACACATCTATTTATTTTAAGTATGGTCTAGGTATTTATTTTTTCTTTGGTAAGGTTAAGAAATATAGGATTATATGAGGATTAAACATCTCAGGAACTTGGAAGATGACTTGGACAATAATGTTATTACCAGGAGAGAGCCACTTATTTGAATGGGTGACCTTGATAATGGCACATAATGAATATTCACTCATGAACACACAAGTCATTTTTCTCTATAATGAGTATGAGGCTTTTTGGTTCTGAGTATGGAAGCCAGCACAATTTTACATATACAGAAAATAGGCCTGCCCTGGAAATCTAGGTTCTTATAATCAAGTCAGCCCATCCTAAATAAATCCTGATACTCACTTGTGTTTATTTATTTTCTTATTTATGACTTCACTTCGTTGCTAAGCAAAGAAGTTATGTGTGAGGACTTTTTGCTATGTTAGGTATAGCCAAGAATTCAACAGGGTAGATGCAGACAGTAAGTCCATTTACATAACAGAAAAACTGTCATGGCATGTCTCTGTCTATAACTTTGTCCTTGCTCCTTCAGGGCCCTGTGCTCTATAGCAGTGACCTCTGAAGGATTTCCCACTCGAGATCATACAGCTTGTATTCCTCCTGGAGCTCCCTTTATGCCCATTCTCCAGACTGCTCATGAACAGGACCTTTTCTAGGGACCCTTCATTTATGGCATCTCGTGGCATCACTTTTATTCCACAAAATCTCATTCTTTGTTTTTGCTACCTACCTAAAGTGCTTCCTCATAAGAAATGCTCCATTGAGCAAGTGTTGACTCTGGGTCATGTGCAGTTGCAAGCATCTTATGTACCCATGAGATGGGAGTTAAGCCCAGATTTCAATAACTGACACACCTCCCAGGATTATCCCAAACAAAAAATGAGTCCTGAATTGTCTATATCCTTAAGATTTATATGTTATATTATAAATGATTACATGGCCTACTTTTTCCTACCAGAAAAGAATATTCTGCATACAAAATATAAAGGATTACATAAAGGATCTTATACTTATTGAGGTTACACATCTTTGTGCACAGGAATCTTGCATATAGTAGCAGTCATTTGCTCTTCAGTGAAAAATAAAACTTATCTGGGAATACAAGCTCAATGTTGTAATCCCAGCACCTGGGAGGCTGAGGTGAGCGAATTCGCTGCTAGTGTAGGCTGTAGAAAAAGAACGTATTCCTCTCTCTCTGATAATTTGTATAGTCAGGAGAAAATGTATCAACTGTTTTCTGAAGGAACCTGAATGTGCAAGTCAAAATGGAAACCATCATGTCTGAAGTTAAATGTCCAGGACATGAAAAGCTGACCCCTTAGCATGTCTGCTATTATCTTGGCATTTTACTGCTATCACAAGCTTCATAGTTGTTTATGTGTTTTGTTTTAAAGCATAAACTTCCAGAACCCATGTTCTTTTGGGTTCTTGTAGGTGACATTTAATGTGCATGTTGACATGCAAAGGTACATGGTCATGGGTGTGCTGCTGTGTGCCATTGGTCTTGAAAATGCTAGTTCTGATGGACTTCTCTGTGCTCGTTGCCCATCAGCTGTGAACTAATTTCCAGGCTAATCTTAATATTCACATGAAAGTGTTTATAGAAAGAATAGCACTTCTTCTCCCTATTCTGTACCCTGTCAATGTCCTCTCTCCCCTTGCCCACACACCTGCATCAGGCACTCTGCTGTTGGAGCAGCCCATCCCATTGGTGCCCTGAGCAAGCACTGGGTTGATGTACAAACACCCAAAGGTAATGGCACTAACTGTCAGAGCCATTCTTCTGTCCCTAATGCATGGAATCCTGTACTCTCATTTCCTCATGCATATGCGGCAAATCACAGGGCTCCTGAGTAGACATAATTTGAAGTTAATGGGAATCAATTCTATCCAACTGAATCTTACATTTGAAGGTAAAGTCTCTCAGGATAATGTTCGAAATCTTCACTTCTCTACGTTACAGAATCTCAGCATTTTAGGTTGCTCTCATTCTGGCCTTAGGCTTTTAGTGAAAAAGCATCTTTTAGACATGCATTCTGCAAGACAGGGTGTTCAGCAAGGATAAGAGATACATTATTTTAATCATGCTTTTCATGATGATTTCTTATATACTAGCTCACCTTCCGGTACACAGAGATGGAAGTACATAATCCTCTCATGGCTTTCAGCAAGGGATCATGCCCAGAACCCCTACCCACACCAGAATCTGAGAATACATAAGTCTCTTGAATAAAATGCTGTGCATACTATCTATCTATCTATCTATCTATCTATCTATCTATCTATCTACCCATCCATCCATCCTCTCATACTTCCAATTACATCTAATGCCTGGTGCAGTGTAAATGTCATGTAAATGGCTGCTATATTGTTTAGGGAATAACAATAAGAAGAAGTATCCGCTCATGATCACTACATGTATAAGGTTTTCACACTACAGGTGTAAAGTTTTAGTGTTTTCAATCTGAAGTCAGTTGAGTCTGTGGATGTAGAGCCCTTGGGCACGCAGATCTGACTTTACTCATGCCAGCATCCCATAGCTCTACTGTTCTGGAAGACAAGAACAAAATCGCCATTCTGGCATTGTTAATTAACAAAGGGACCAGTTCTGTGATCTATATGAATATTTTGTTATAAATGTCCCGGTGTTTATAACTGCACCAGGAGGCATGATGGATGATTCAGGGAGAAAAAAAAAATTAGCAGGAAGTAGTTCTGCCACATGTAGACCTGGAAAGTCAGAGGAAAGCAGATTGAGAGTCCTGGTTTTCCATAAATGCCTCACCAGCCTTAAGTAGTATATGGAATGGGTGTGTGGACAGTCTAATGAGGCTACAGCTTTAGAGGCCAGAGACCTTCTGAGGAGTTTTTACATCTGGACCCCAAATGCATACATACACAGATACCCAGCTACGCAAATGAACACATTTAGTTAAACAACATGAGAACAGCTCTGGGCAGCTGAGTTTTATGCCTTCTTATTATACCTGTCTATAAATATCACATTTTCAAAGCAAAGAATTATTATATCTCAGAACCAAGATAATAAATTTCTTCACACAGACCATCTCCTGAAAGATGTATAAAATTGTCCTGATACCATCTTCGTGTAAGCTTCTCTCCATTATCATCATCAATAGATGGAGAGCCATGATACTTCCACTCACAGCATAAATGCTTCTAACAATGTAAAGGCAATTTACACACTATTACCACTTGCAGAGCTCTCTAAATAGTGCCTATTAAGCTAGAGTCTATGGACACTGAGCAATATCCAAATAGGCTTTCTAAGTCATTAGACCTGAGAGGTATCTGAATGCTGTGGAAGTGCTTTTGAAAGAATTAGAATCGTAATGAGCAACTGCTAAGTCATAATCAACTTTTATTGTCATTCATCAACAATTCCTTTTTGTGGAATTTGCTAGAAACCGTATGTATGCAAAATCCCTGGCTGTACCAAGCGTTACACAGACCCCAGTTCTCTCCGGAAACACGTGAAGACTGTGCATGGCCCTGAAGCTCATGTTACCAAGAAGCAGCGTGGAGACCTGCATCCTCGGCCTCCACCCCCGAGAGATTCTGGCAGCCATTCACAGTCCAGGTCCCCTGGCCGGCCAACTCAGGGAGCATTTGGTGAGCAGAAGGAGCTGAGCAACACTACCTCAAAGCGGGAAGAATGCCTCCAGGTGAAGACTGTCAAGGCTGAAAAGCCCATGGTATGTCATTCACTGTCCTGTCCTCCTAGAGCTGACCAGACTCATTGAGAAAAACCCAGCTGAACATGTCAAGAGACAACGCTATGCCCCTTCATTGTATCTGGCCACTCTGATTTGAGAGTCATGAGCCCAGTGATTGAGACTGCTCACTCGAAGTTAATCTGCTTAGTCAATAACTTTGCTCACAGGGAGTTTCTAAGATTCTTACCTGACTTTTCAAACTGATCCATAGCTGTACCACTTGTGGCAGACAGACATGGCTGTCAATGTCTTCAATGTGGCTACTCTTTAGAAAATCATTCCTTGAGCCTTTCTGCAAATACGTTTTCTGTCTTCCTTGCCCTGGTGACCCCAGGATGAATAAGCTAAAGTCCTTATTCTTTGGGGGTTTACAGTTCAGTGGGATGTACAGATTGAAAAACAAATACAATTCAGTTGAGGGGGCTTAAACACGAGTCTGTGAAAAGCCTTCTAGGGAAGGAGAATTGGCAGTGTGCTCCCAGGGCAGAGGCCCTGAGGACACAGTTCAGCACTCAGACAGGGAGAGCCAGGCTCCTTGTGGAACGGGAGGGAGAAGAGAGTTACCAGTTGTGAGATTCCCCAGAGCCAAGGAGAAGCAGGACAAGGGCAAGATTAGTGTGAAATCCTGAGCTTAACAGTTCTAGTATTAAGGATTGCAGTACATGTAGGGGAGAGTGGAGACAGGGACAGAATCTGCATGTCACTGTAACCCCATGATACCTTCTACTGCATAAAAAAGAATTGCCAGAATTAGTTACTTACAGCAGTTTCTCTTAAAATGACTTGGTATGTGACTATTTATAGATAAATTAGATTATAAAGATAGAACTCAAACAGTTGCAGTCTAAACCCTATATTTCCAGGTGAGAAAATTGAAGTTCCTTGAGGTGAATTATGGGATCCCGTTTCCCCAACAGATGCTGTGTGCTCATATGCATTAAATACCAGATACCTTCACACTTATTAATGAACATTACATTTCTAATATAATTTCTTTCAAAACATGTCTTTAATTTGGTCATTGTGCTATAAATTAAATTCTTTCTTCCTTTTTCTTATTAATGCAACACCTCTTCTGTCTATTGCTCCCAAATGTCTTGTTCTCACTTCCTAAGGACAGTGGGTAATAAGGTGAGGGAATTTTAGCTTCTCTATTCTTTTTTGTTACCATTTTAACATGCAAGTTTTCTTCCCATTTCATCTTCCTTTGGTTTTTATGGCGTTGTGATATCCTTGGTGAGCATTCCTCAGCTCTGTGCCTTGAACATAGCATGTGAAAACTGTGAAGTTAGATGGTGACTCACTGTTACTTTTGCCTGTGACTTCATAATAAATCACACTGGGCCAACCAAGCAGTTGTTCTCAAATTCTATCTTGACTAGCATAAATTCCAGTGCTCTTTGAAGAAGACCTAGATAAATTTGTTAGCAACTTAACCTCCATTCAATTGAGTACATATAAGTATTTTTCTGATTGTAAGTGCCTGTGCCTTCTTACCTGTTCTGTGGCATGTATGTGTGTGCAAAGTCCTATACACAGATCTGTGTACATACATATTTTGATTATTATGTTGAAGAATGAAAGTTACCCAAAGCTTTAAAAACACCTAGTACCTCTGGAAGTGTTGATATCTCAATACTTTGCTGAGACAAGATAATTAAGAATTTACATACTCATGATCAGATTTACAAATCTTCCTTAGCTCTGCTTGGTTGCCCAGGTTGAAGTTACTGTATGTACCATGTGGCACTTGCTGAGAAAGTATGCATTTGCTTGGATTCATATGATGTGAAAGTAAATAAAGCTAGAAGGTTCCCCTAGAGAGTTACCTGTACAAATACTTTCTCAGCAGCACTGTTAATCCCCCCTGAGAATCACTGAGGAAGTCTTTTACTTGCTGTTAGTGGCTCCAGGAACCCTGGAGAGAGCACTGCAGTGGCTCTGATTAGCCATCTTAGTAGTCTTTATAATGTGACCTTCAGTGGCCAGTGAACTTTTCTGAACACAACTTTTGTTCTTACAAAGATGTGACTTCATCAGTAGGTACTCTTGCAGTTTTAGGTAGACCAACCAGTTGTGCAGTGTGAGAACTACCCCATGTGCTATAGGTCTGTTCATATGGTGCTTGCCAGACCCTGAGATGGCCAGACTTTCCACCTACTATTCCATAAGCCCTGGCTTAGACAAAAGTTAGTACTCTCTTTGATTGAGACTAGTCAGTAGGATTAAGTTTTCATTAGAGAGGCACACACCAAGAGGAACTGTAAAATCATTCTACAAACTCAGGCCTACATGGATACATTGGATACATTGCAGCTTATCTTCCCTCCTGAGTGTAATAGAAGCAAAATGATTGATGTTTTTTCAGTTACTGCTGCCTTGATTCAGACCCTGGTTGAGGGTCTATAACACTAGCAAAATGAGGCAGGGAGGAAAACAGAATAATTTGAGAACCAGGTCTGAATAGCCTAGAGGGATCTTTGTTGAAAGGAGGTACAGTAGTCTATGTAGCATCCCCTCTATGTATGCTGTAGTTCAGCAAACTGAGCCCCAGTTGGAACAACAATAACTACCAAGGCTTGTAACCTCCTCTTTAACTTTGCCAGATCTTTATACTTAGGCACTCTCTGGGATTTATATTAATTTCCAGTAACAATTGATCCATTAAGAATTGATCCCATTATATACCTAAAGATTCTGTTGTAATGAATGATTAAGAAATTTGTCCAAAAATAATGTCCTGGAGATAGAATTGAAAATGAGGAAGTGTATCTGTATAGTTGGCATTTGAAACAGGGGCTCATGGCTGACAGCTCTGATCACACCACATCTGCATCCTACACCATCCATCACCTCCCCTTGTGTATCAACTTGGGTGGTGGGCCATTCTCATTTGGCCCAAACATCCACCAACACATAGTTTTTCTTCTCATTTAACCAGCTGTTAACCTGAAGGTTTTGGCTTTTGTAAGCTGTCATTTTTGCTTCCTCTCCTTTACCCTTCCTGATGTCATTTCATTCCTTTCTCCTTGACCCCAACAGACATCTCAGCCAAGCCCTGGTGGTCAGTCTTCATGCAGCAGCCAACAGTCCCCCATCAGCAACTATCCCAACAGTGGGCTCGAGCTTCCTCTGACTGATGGAGGTAGTGTAGCAGATCTCAGTGCCATCGATGAAACCCCAATCATGGACTCGACCATTTCCACGGCAACCACAGCCCTTGCTTTGCAAGCCAGGAGAAACCCGGCAGGGACCAAATGGATGGAGCACATCAAACTTGAAAGGCTAAAACAAGTGAATGGAATGTTTCCAAGACTAAACCCTATTCTACCCTCCAAAGCCCCTGCGGTATCTCCTCTCATAGGAAATGGTAAGTCCCACGCTAGACCATGTGTCTGCTCCGGCTAGTGTTTTCCTTTCAGTGTGGCCAGAACACACAGAGCAGACCTGGAACCCTTGGTTTTATATTTGTTAGTTTCCCCACAGATCCTAAACTGAGGCTAGGACATAACTTGTGTTGTTCAACCATCTGCACTGCTTTTCCAGATGGTCCATATTTTGAAAATAGTAGCAGAATAATACTGGAACAAAAAAAATAAAATGTGAAGACCCCAGATTTCAGTGAAGAAATTATAACTGCTTGAGTTCTAGTGGGGCAAGAACAATCTCTACAATAGGTGTATTTGTGATTAGTGCCTCTAGTCTCCAAAGACATAAAACCAAGAAAATTCTGTTTGACTAGTTCAAGGAACTATAAATGCTTGTCAGCACCTGACTTAAGGCATTCTAAACTTTATGCCTCTCTCTCTCTCTCTCTCTCTCTCTCTCTCTCTCTCTCTCTCTCTCTCTCTCTCTCTCTCTCTCTCTGTCTCTCTCTCCCCCTTCCCTCTATGACTTCCCTCCAGGCACACAGTCCAATACCAACTATAGTTCGGGTGGACCCGGGACCCTCCTCCCGAGCAGGAGTGACCTGTCGGGTGTAGACTTCACCGTGCTGAACACACTCAACAGGAGAGACAGCAACACCAGCACTATCAGCTCTGCCTACCTGAGCAGCCGCAGATCCTCGGGCATCTCCCCCTGCTTTTCCAGCCGCAGGTCCAGCGAGGCGTCACAGGCTGAAGGGCGACCCCAGAACGTGAGTGTGGCCGACTCCTATGATCCCATCTCCACAGATGCTTCAAGGAGGTCCAGTGAGGCCAGCCAGAGTGATGGGCTGCCCAGTCTTCTCAGCCTCACACCCGTCCAGCAGTACCGCCTTAAGGCCAAGTATGCTGCTGCCACTGGAGGCCCACCACCTACACCTCTGCCCCACATGGAAAAGCTGAGCCTGAAGACCAGGATGGCCTTGCTAGGGGAGGGGAGGGACTCAGGGGTTACCCTGCCTCCAGTCCATCCTCCTCGGAGATGCAGTGATGGGGGAGGCCACACATACAGCAGGCGTCACCTGCTGCCTCATGATGCACTAGCAAACAGTGTGAGGAGAGCCAGCGACCCTGTGAGGACAGTCTCGGAGAACATGTCACTTCCCAGGGTGCAACGCTTCAGCAGTCTCAGTAGCTTTAATCCTTCAAATTTGCCTCCGTCAGTGGAAAAACGTAGCTTAGTGCTGCAAAATTATACCCGGCAGGAGAGCAGCCAACCCAGGTACTTCCAAGCATCCCCTTGCCCTCCCAGCATCACAGAGAATGTTGCCCTGGAGGCTCTGACCATGGACGCTGATGCTAACTTGAATGATGAAGATTTTCTGCCCGATGATGTGGTACAGTATTTAAATTCCCAGAACCAAACAGGGTATGGGCAGCAATTGCAGAATGCCATCTCTGAAGATAGCAAAGTAGCCCGTGAGCCAGAGGACTTGGACTTAGCGGGGCTGCCAGACAGTCATGTTGGCCAGCAGTACCCAGCTCTGGAGCAGCCCTGCTCTGAGGGCAGTAAAACTGATTTGCCCATCCAGTGGAATGAGGTCAGTTCTGGAAGCTCTGATCTGTCATCCTCCAAGCTGAAATGTGGTCAGCGCCCTAGCGTACAGCAGGCTCGAAGCTTTGGGTTATACAACAATATGGTGGTACACCCACAGAATCTGTGGAAGGTTGGCACTGGCCCAGCTGGGGGATATCAGACTCTGGGGGAGAATGGCAGTACCTACAGTGGCCCAGAGCACTTTGCAATTCACAGTGGGGATGGACTTGGCCCCAGTGAAAATACTTTTCATGAACAGCCCTATAAGACCCAGCAGTATGGGAGCCAGCTCAACAGGCAGCCAATAACTTCCAGTGCTCTAGACAATGCCTGTGGTACTGGGATTCAAGGGTCCAAGCTGAAAGGCAACAGTTTGCAAGAGAATGGGGGTTTGCTAGATTTTGGCCTGTCCATGGCAGCAAATGAGTTAGCTGGCAACACAGTGAATGGCATACAAACCCAAGATCAAATGGGACAGGGGTACAGTGGTCATCAGCTACTCAGTGGCAGCATGCAGCACCAGGGGCCCAGCCGCCATGGTCAACAGGTACTAGGACAGGTTGGTGCTACCTCACATATCAACATCTATCAAGGGACAGAGAGCTGCCTACCAGGGACTCAGGACAACAGAGGCCAGCCATCAAGTATGGCAGTTATCAGGGGCTACCAGCCCTGTGCCAGCTATGGGGGTAGCAGGCGTCAGGCAATGCCAAGGGGCAGCCTCACTCTGCAACAAGGACAGCTCAGTGACATGAGTCAGACCAGCAGGGTGAACAGCATCAAAATGGAGGCACCAGGGCAGTCCCAGCAGCTCTGCTCTAATGTGCAGAATTATTCCGGTCAGTTCTATGACCAAACCCTGGGCTTCAGTCAGCAAGACAGGAAAGCTGGCTCATTTTCCCTCTCAGATGCCAACTGCCTGCTCCAGGGGAATGGCACTGAAAACTCCGAGTTACTTTCCCCAGGTGCTAACCAGGTTACAAGCACAGTTGACAGCTTTGAGAGTCATGACCTAGAAGGTGTGCAGATTGATTTTGATGCCATCATAGATGATGGGGACCATACCAGCCTAATGTCAGGGGCCTTGAGCCCAAGTATCATTCAGAACCTTTCCCACAGCTCCTCCCGTCTCACCACACCACGGGCATCCCTCCCATTCCCATCGCTGTCCTTGAGCACCACCAACATGGCTATTGGGGATATGAGTTCTTTGCTGACCTCCCTTGCAGAAGAAAGCAAGTTCCTTGCAGTTATGCAGTAGGTGGTAGGCAAGGAGAACCACACATAGAGGTAAAACATTAGGACTTGAAAGACTGAAATGACTCTTTAATATTTTTTTTTTTGAGTTTGGTTTGGTTTTTTTCTTTCTTTCTTTCTTTTCTTTTTTAAGTTCTGTATGTATTTTAGCAATCTCATCTCACCTGACTGGGATGTGTCTCAAGTATATTCCTTTTATGGAAAAGGACTCTAAAAAACCCTAAGGTATTCTAGGGGAGAAACTGTCTTCCATTTCAGTTTGAATCAGTATTGTGACATTCAAATCACCCCTGTTTTTTTTATTTTAACCTGTAAGCCTGCCCTCTTTCGAGTGAACTAATGTAAATGTATAATGTGCATGTTCTTTCTTTTAGAAGAGAAGTCATCAAATTAAAAGATTTGGCCTGCTTCTCTGCTATCCCAGGAACTAGGAATTGGTGTGCTTGTGACCAAGAGGTTACAAGTCCATCCTTTTAAAGTTTTTCTTTACAGTACTCAGTGACTTGTTTTTATGTGTGTATGTACATTTTTAATTCCCATACTGAGTACAAGAATTGAATGAATAGTGAGTTTGAAGATTATTTGTGGGTACACTATAGTTAGAATAAATAGCAGGTTTTTATGTGTCCTCCACCTTGATTCAATTCAGGGCATACTTTTAACAGCTGCACAAAAGTGGAAATGTGGGGATCCTGGAAATGAAGTAGTTTGATCAGGGTTTTTATAGGGGGGTAAATCTTCTGTAAGTATGCATCCTGTGGGTATGTCTATATGGTCAGTTCTTGGTTATCTCCTATACATTCCCTTCACCTTTATGAACATTCAGTGTTATTTAGCACTGCAGTGGGAGTGGACAGGCAATTGATGTTCAGATGTGTCACACTTTTAGCTTTTTGGTACAAAGTTAGACCAATTATAGATTGAAACAATTGGATAGAATTACTTTGAAGAACTGTTTTGGGGACTTGCTAGAATTATTCACTGGTCTCACCTCTTTCCTCATTATCATAGGTAACTGAGAATTGACTATATATAGTTCTAAGTAGGTGTTTAAACAACCCACAACTGGATACATCACTACCGTTTATTAAATTTACTATGGCGAGAGAATATGTCCTTTCTAAGTGCCCTGTTATAAAGGGAAAATGTGTAAAACTTACTTGTAAAAGGCAAAACTCACATACATTGACATCAGAAATCAATTGTTTTAACCGTTTTTATCTTTAGAGAGCATGAAAGATGATATTTAGTAGCCATGCGAATTTCAAATGCCATTAGTCCTTAACATTGGACTAGCACTTTTCTTCTGTATTCAGATTTTAAAGATTTACACAGTGCAGCTGCTCTTCATGTGCAGACCACACATGAGTCATACTATGTGTGCACAGAATACTTGGATAATCTAGCATGTTACCTTAAAACTGTAAACAAAGTGAAATGTTTGCCCATCAGCCCCAACCTTGGATTTCCCCCAGGTGATTCTTAACAGGGTTGTATGACTTCTTTTAAATTCTATCTGTAAAATTAGGAGTAGAAGGCGAAAAACCCAGTAGGTGTTAGGTAATAGGAAGAATGTTATGACCAGGCAATTTTGCTCATGCCTATTTTCTCTCTTTTGGAGCCCGAATTTTAACAGGGAAGAAACGTTGCCATGTAGGATGGCTTTGTGGCTAAGCCAGCCAGTTTGCTTTCTGATAGATGTCCACAGGACCACTAAAACAATCTGTAAGTTTTCCATGCCCTGCAGCCTTCTCCCAGAGGTTCCTTATAAATCAAAGGACAGCCCACAAGCAAAAGGGAACTACTGGTCTGAGTTCAGGAGAGTAAATAAAGCAAGGCTGCTTTTTGCCTCAAACAGGTCAGTCATCACAAAATGGGTGATAGAATCCCTGAATTTCAGTTGTCAAAGTCTTTTTTTGTTGTTGTTGTTTTGAAGTCTCTGGTCTGAGTCAGACCTGGCATGCCTTATTATTTGGCCAAATCTCTTTATTACTTTTGGTTTCAAAGAAGGGGTTCAGGGTTCTCCTTCCTCAGCAAGAAGAGTGAGCTTGGTTCCTAGTCAAACCCATACCTCCTGCAGCAGAGACCTTTCTAGATGGAGGTCTTGCCTGTGACCTTGAAGTT
The DNA here is from genome assembly GCF_011762505.2 of Arvicanthis niloticus. Lineage (NCBI taxonomy): Eukaryota > Metazoa > Chordata > Mammalia > Rodentia > Muridae > Arvicanthis > Arvicanthis niloticus. The sequence continues at coordinate 45,533,367 of NC_047665.1, read as the reverse complement.
CTCAAGTGCAGTGACTTTCCATGTTGGCAGTCCCTCCTAGGAGCTGGGCAGTGCACAGAGCCAGCACCCCTGCCTCCTTACCTTCTGCTTTTGACGTTTTCCATTGGTTTCTTTAATTGTTTATTTTCATCCTTATTTTCCAAGCTGTTGCCTTTAGTTTTGTGAAATTGATGTTTTCACTCAGTATCTAACCTTTCTTAATATGAAGATTTCAGGATACAGGTAAAGAAAGAAAATGGAGGGTGAAAAGTGTTCTGTTCCAAGATTTCAATGATCTGATAGTCCAGTTCAAGAAAAATCATTTGGTCACTAAAGGTATCCCACGGGACATGAGATCTCTTTAGGCTTGGTGTTTCCTGTCAAAAACCCACTCACAGTCAGCAGCCTCTTGCCATTCCTTGGCTGTTGTATTTAGGAGAAACAGCTTTGACTCTCATGTCACACACAGCTGCTTTTTAATCAAAGTACAGGCTCATACATGGCACTCTTGTTTAATGTCTGTGTTAAATGGGTTTTTTTTTTCATAACTTTTTCTAAAGAATTAAGTAACTCACTTCCCTGCTCCTCGTGTGTTGGCTTGTCCTGAGCCACAGGTTTTGATTCTTGCAATGTATGTGCCTTATTTTATGTTTCTCTTGTCAATGAGAAGGACCAGTTGTTGTTGTCCAGTCAGCACTCAGAGGCTGCATGCCCAGACAGTGTTACCAGGAATCGAACACAGGACTGTGGCAGTCTGCAGTGTTGGGTGGCCTGATTTCCTGTGTTGTTTGAAGCTTATAGGAGGGTTTCTCCTCTGACAAGTTACCCTTGTATATCCTGCAAATGTGTAAGATAAACTGTGTTCCTTTTCTCCACCATTTTTTAGATTTTTAAAAGAAGAAAATGTGTACTCCTTTTTAAAGAACAACACATGTAAATACATTCAAGTGTCGTAGATGTAGGGTTGGGATGTGATGGCCTTGGGCCTTCCTTGGAAAAGCCTGTGGCTGCTCAGTGCTCATAGGCCGTGGGAATGGCAGCCCAGACACATGAACTCTGCCTTGGCTTTCAGAACCACTTAGTCCTTTTGTAACAAAGAAAAAATAAATAAATAATAAAAAATGTTTCTTACAGTGTCAATAAAAAAACTTTGTACTGAAATATTTTACTGGATTTTTTTTTTAATTTAATTCCTATTTTTAAAAAAGGACACTTTCTCAAGAAAACTTGCCAGGCTCTAGTTGACTCTATAGTGAGTCCATGGAAAGGAGACCTCTGATGGTAATGTGGAGAACACTATTTCAAACCAGCAGGAAAAGCAAAGGAGACAAAGACATTTTTGAATGGAGCTAGACATTAAAAGCCATGTTAAAGTAAGCCTCCATGGGTCGGAAGAGATGGCTCGGGGGTTACTGACAAAGGCTATTCCAGATAATTGTGGCTTAATTCTCAACACCCACATGGTAGCTTATAAAGGTATGCAACTCTAGTTCCAGGGTTATATTAGAGTTATGTTAGAGTTCTCTAGAGAGAGAAAGATCATAGAAGGAACGCTGTCTGTCTGTCTGTCTCTCTCTTTCTCTTTCTCTCTCTCTCTCTCTCTCTCTCTCTCTCTCTCTCTCTCTCTCTCTCTCTCCCTCCCTCTCTCTCTATCACACACACACACACACACACACAAACACACAATTTATTAGAATGGCTTACAGGCTATGGTCCAGCTAATCCAATGATGACTACCTATTAACAGAAGGTTCCGCAATCCAGTAGTTGTTTAATCTATGGTCTTCAATATTTTCTGAAATCCCAAAGAAGTAGGCTTTAATGGTAGTGAAGAAATGTACTTGCTAACAAGAGCAAACAAGCAAAAAGAATATTTCCTTCCTCCACCGAAGTGTGGTCCAAGTTAAAGATGGATCTTCCCACCTCAAAAATCTGGATTACAGTGTACTTTCCTACCTCAGAGACCCAGATTAGAAGTGGGTCTTCCCACATCAGATGGTTTAATTTAAAAAAAAAAAAAACAACCCTCACTGGTATGCCTAGTTATTTTGGGGTTTTGTTAATTCCAGATTTAGTAAAATTGACAACTAAGAATAGTAGCCATCACACCAGTTGAATTTACTGCATTTATTCACTAGATGGAGATGAAAATACTGGCAAATTAATTGGTGGTGTAAGATATGTATCTACCATACATAGGGCTGTAGAGAGCGTGATAATAGTCCCTATGTTTCTTATTTTTACTGCTTTGTCCATCTCTGAGAAAGGGTGATAATAGGAATTAAAATCCGACAACTTGTCTTCTTTTTATATACTCACCTTTTATCTAGAGATATACTAACACACAAATGAAAAGCTGGCAATATTGAGACTTTTCCCTCATACTTTTTAAAAATTTCTATTTTATTCTATGTGTATGAGTGTTTTTGTCTGTATATATGCCTAGAGACCATGTGCACATCTGGTACCCATGGAGCCAGAAGAGTGAGTAGATCAGATCCTCAGGAACTAGAGTTGCATGTAGTCATGAGCCACCATGTGGATGCTGAGACTCAAACTCTACTTTTTTGGAAGAATAGCCAGTGCTATTAAGCACTGAACCATCTCTTCAGCCCCATGGAGGCTTACTTTAATATGACTTTTAAAGGTCTCCTTTTTACTTTGTAAGTAGCAGCACATCTTGTATGCCATCAATTTAGCACTGTTGCTGGGAAACAAGGGTGCAGACTGGGTATCCCATGCCACAGCATCAGAGCATCCTTTGTAAACACAGGCACACATGAACTTAAGCATGCTCTTTTGATTCACAAGGGGAAATTCCATTGCCCAAAATGCTTTGATCTCTCACAAAAGGTATTCAAATAAGTTTGGAGAAAAATAAGAAAGCATGAATTTATACTCTGTCCAGGTATAAATTAATCAGCTCACAAAAATGTGTATCATTCAACATGGCAAAAATTAAAAAGGAAAGTGCCACTAATGAAAAGGAGGAAAGGCAGGGTCGTGCCCTGTGTTAAGAGCAGCAGGACCAAGAGAGGGAGGGAAGGAGGGAGGGAGAGAGAGAGAGCGTTTTTAGAAAGTTGCTCAGTTTGTGGTTTGCCTAGTCTGCTAGTCCAATAACAATGGCTGTCTCCCAAAGAAAAACCAAGAATTCAGGAGTTATTCCATCCAGAAGGTTGTATGTCTTAGCTGGTCCTTAGTCTGCATTGGACTCTCAAAGAAGTTCTAATCTCAGTGAAGGACTGATTGAGCAACAGGATAAATGAATCTTCCTATCAAGAGTGAGGGCACGCAGGCAACAAGCAAAAGCTTCCTTATGCCATGTCAGTTTGTGGGGCCTGCCACTAGAAGGTGTACCAGATTTCCCACCTGAAGATATCCAATCAAAAAAAAAAAAAAATCCCTTGGGTTTTAGTTGACTCAAATTGTAGTAAAGCTGACAACTGAGATTAGCTATCATGTGCCTCAGATGCCTTTTTAATCCCAGAGGGCAGCCGTGGAGATGACTCACAGATTTCCTTTGAAAATACCTCCTGTGACATAATTGCATAAGTATAAAGATTCTAAATAATTTTATGTGTGAGAATTAAAGGGTTAAGAAACAGCTGGGTATGAGGTAAAATTATACACAATCAGTTAATTTCTTTTTAATTGTATTTTTTCATTGACAATTTTTCTCATACGATAAATTCTGATCATAGTTTTTTCCTCCCTTGTTTCCTCTCTAATTCTCCCCACCTCCCCACTCATCAGAAGTTATGTCCATTCAAGAAAACAAACAGGCAGAAAAAATTAAAAATTAATATTGCACACACAAATGAACAAAAAACAACGTAAAAACCGCCAGATGTGGTGTCACACTCCTTTAACCCCAGCACTTGGGAGGCAGAGGCAAGGCAATCACTGAGTTCAAATTGAGCCTAGTCTACAGAGTGAGTTTCAGGACAGCCTGGGCTATCAAGGAAAACCCTGTCTAAAGCACCAAAAACAATCAACCAAACAAAACCAGAAGAACAAAGTTGAAAATCATAATATACCAACAAAAAGCCAGTAAGTATTTGGTTTCCCATTAGAGCCATGACCTTTCTAGAATCAGATTCTTGACCACCCGATCAGTGTTGGGAATAGGTTTCACCTTGGAGAGTGGACATTATGACTGATCATAAAGTGGTTGGTTGCTTTCACATCTGTGTCACTATTGAACCAGCATATACAGGCAGGTTACTGTTTTAGATCACAGGGTTTGTAGGTGAGTTGGTGGTTTCCTTTGCTCCTTCCTATGAATCCTCTCAGTCTATCCCCCACTTGTTCTGTCAACTCCTGATAACTAGAACACTTTTTACCTGGGACCTCAGTAGTCACACCAGGCAGAGACTCAGATATGTCTCCTCTGTTATGATTTCTCCATTCCAACCCAAGCCCTGTAACAGGTGCTTACAGGTGTTCTCACCTCAGCTCCATTCACAAGAGACTCCAACTTGCATACAGACACAGATCATCATGCCCAATCCACACCCCACCCCAGCTCTTTTATACCTGTCTCCTGAGTATTCTTTGTCTTTAGCCTACTTACAGGAGACTCTCCTCTCATCACACCTCCATCTCCCTGGGAATTTTGCCTCTTGGTGTGAACAGGATCACCTTAGCTCTTTCTCACAGCCCTCTTAGCCTCTTCCATCCCATCCCTGTTCTATGCCACCTACCGAACTACAGAAGCACTATCTAACAGGAAATCCATAGCCACTACACTCCTAAAACTGAACACCCAACAAAGATAAGACTAGATATCAACACATAAAAATCATATCAATCTTCATAACTCCAGATGCCTAGACACCAGTGCAAAAACCCAAACATTAACAGTCAAGACAATACAGTTCCACCAGAAACAGTAACCTTTGGTCCCAAGAGACCTGCAAGGCACAGTGAGGAGACTAGAAAGATGAAAAGGGAGAGAGATAAAAACTGAAGAGGGAACATAAAGAGGTCAATGTGGTTAGAGACAACATCTGGTCAAGGAATTTATTGACCAAGTCACTGGGCACCATGGGAGATGTGGTGGCTGAAGACAGGAATCAGACCAGAGAATTGAATGACAATTATTCAAAAATGAATTTAGTGACTTTTTCCAAACATGCCACATTTCATTCCACATAAGATGCTACCCAGTGATCAGATGTTACTCCATCTTCCCAATGTGAAAAGAAGATACTGCTAAATTAATTGATAGGAGATTAAAGCACAGATCTCCAAAATAACCAAAAATAAAACATGTTATAGTCTGAATAGTTACCAAAATGGAGAAATGCATACCCTGAAGCTATGGCACAGATTACATTCTGAGGGAAAAGGTAGGTTTTCTTATGCTTTTTTTCTTTTTCTCCAGTTCCTCCACTCATTGATTCTTCCCTTCCTCTCCTCCATCCTCTTCTCTCCTGAAAGGGGCTTAACTTTGTTAATTAGTCACTAGAAAAAGAGCAGAAGAAAGGCAAAAGTTGGTGTGAAAGCAAGTAGAAAATACACCAGACCTACCTGCATTGCTGAGACAGATGTGCTGGGTAATGTAGTTGAGTCACAATGCACAGGCAGCTTCGACTTGCGAAGACAGAAAGCATGCAAATGTATCAGGAAGGCCACTGAGCTTGAACTGGGGCTTTGGAATAAACGAAGAATGAGGGTAAGACTGAAATAGGAGAAACAGCACCAAACAGTGGGGCTCATAACCAAGATCTGGTTTTTGTTTTTGTTTTGTTTCCTTATCCCTTTGAGGGAAATGTTTACAATATCACTGGTAGTGATGGTAGATGGCCAGTAATGGAGAGGAACTGATCGGGATCAGAGTGAAGAGGGTGCCCTTGGCTCCTTCAAGCTGAGTTCTTCCCTGTAGAAGGAAGCAGGACAGTGAGTAAGAAAGGCACCCAGATGTACAGCCTCCCTTCCACTGCCTCCAGCAGGTACCTGGAAAGCAGAACCATGGTAACACTGGGAAGAACCTGGACCAGAGACAAGACTTTACTATTGTCATGTGCAAGAAGCTTCTGCGTGTAATTCTGTGTTCTAGAGCCTATGAGTTGTTTCTCTCACATTACAAGGATACAGTTTCCTCATTGCTCTTTCTGTTTCTCATTTTGCACAGTTCTGTGCAGCTCAGCTAAGCCTTCTTTCTGTGTCTTTTTTTCCCTTCTTGAGAAGGCTGTGTGAGCAGCTGAAGTGAGAGGTGGTCTGGCCAGTGAACTAACCAAACAGGCAAAGAACAACACAGAGGCAGCCTCACTCATTGGCCTTGCTGGGGGCATGAGGCTGCCTGCTATTTTTTTAAGTGCTGACCAAGGTGACATTTTGGGCTGGGGAGGATAATTCCCATAATGCTTAGATCTGTCTAACGGGGCCTTCACAACCACCAGCTAAACAAAGATTCACAACTAAAAGCTAAAGTTTCATTGAATTCCTGCTTTGGGAAAGGGCCTAGGCTTACAATGTGTACTTTAATGCAGGAGAAAAAAGGCATATCTCGCTAGTGGTAGCCCTCTTGGTCATCAGTTTCCAGGCCATTTAAATAAAAGCCCCATATAAGCACTTGGCTGTACTTTTAGCCCAGTGCATCACTCTTGTTTGTGCTAAGGCCATGCTAACTGGAGAGCTTACAAAACAGACCTTTCCATGGTCATTAAGAGGTGGAAACCTTGTCTGTGCTCTTATCTACATCTGAGGCCCTCTGCCTGTAGGAGGGGCAGGGAGAACACTTTCCCTGGGAGCAGCAGCAGCATCGTCCAGTTTGAGTACTCCCTGCTTCTGGATTAGCACCCTTCCCCTGCAGCTGGGAAACCTCCTGTACTCAGAAATTCCAGGGGCCCCAACATGATCCAGGCTCAGAAATTGGGCCTCAGCCCCTTACTGTTGGCAGGCACAAGGCTTCAACCCTCTGGGGCTTGTAGGAGCCAAATGCACTGTGGAGGTGTGATTCACTGAGTTCCCAGAGGAATGGTCCACAGCCAGCTGGCAGGGAATTACTGAATGTCCAGGCCAAGGAATTCCATTGCTGTTAGCTGGAAACAAGCAGCCAGCTACCTCCCTTCTCTTCCTTGCTGGCTGAGGCATGGAGCTGGAGGTAAGCCAGGGATCTTGGGAGAAGGGAAAAAAGGGGGGATCTGAGCTGCTTGTGGCCAACATACGTTTGTGGCTGGGGTCCTCAGCTGAGTTAAGTCAGGAAATATTTTTATTTTTATTTGAAGATGATTCTTGTGCTCCCAAATATTTACCCAAATTATACTTGGAGATATTGACCAGAAGTGATTTTTTTTAATAAGCATCAAGTGGGAGACAAGAAAAATAATATGTATGCCATAGCTCAGGGAGAGTCTATATTCTGAATAAGAGATTTCTTCCCTTGTACCTTGGATGCACTGGGGTCTCGAGGAGTGATGCTAGGGGTCTATTGCTTAGCCATTCTTAATCCCTTTACTCTCAACAGACTATGGTGTCCAAGCACCCAACTCCCATGATGCTTTCCATTTGACCCCACATCCTTCTAAAAATGAGATCATGGAACATCGTGATAAACCTTTCACTTCAAGTTTATACAAAGAATGAAAACCAAAGCCCCTATTCAAGCAACCTCCCCTTCAAGCTTAAATCAATGTGTCACTTGAACTGAGGAAACAGTTAAGATCTTTTTCACCTGTCTTTGCCCCATCTGTGTGTCAATAACAAGCACCTTCTACAACATATCCTCGTAGCCGAGGACAAAGAGTACTATATTGGTCCACAGTACTGAAGGTAAGTAACAAACTTCCCACTCTGGTTGCCTTGACCCAGGCTTTCTTCACTTGCTGTGAAGTTTTGAATAATTTAATATCTCTTTGCACAATTCTACCAGAGCATCCAACAGCTTCCAACATGCTGATGGCTCCAACTAGTTTGAAATGCATTCTGAGGCAGTTCTAAATCAAGTAGATTTAACACACAGCCAAAGCTAAGGTTTTAAAAACAAGCTGACTCTAATGTAGCCTTGCCAACCACGTGCACTGAAATCCTAGCTTCATTCAGTCACAGAGTTTTTCTTATAAGAAGGAATGCAAAACAGATTCAAGGGAGGTTTGATCCATTATTGTATCTCTGATGTCAGCCCCAACTGATGTTACACAACTCACTTCCGGTACTAACCATCTGGGTAATTGCTTGAGTGGGATCTCACAAACTAAGAGCTCAGTTCTTCACAAGGCTGCCTAAAATTCAGATGGAAGCCACATGTATAGACCATTGATGTTTCTAAAAAGCGAAAAACTCAGGAGTTTCCATGATCTTGTAGGGTTAACAGTTATTAGGTTTATTCACAGAACTTACAACAGCACCATCCTTATGTTTAATTTTATTATAAAGACTACAGCCAAGGAACAGACTGGGGAGACACCTAGACCAAGGTATGCAAACTCAGATGTGTACTGAAGGCACTTTAGTGTCTCCGCCAACTAAAGAGCCTCACTGAATTTTGTTCTACAGATGTTTAATGCCATTTTTTTTTTTATTTAAGCAAAGCTGATTGAGTCATTCACCACCTGCTCATGAAATTGACCATCCCTGCCTTTCTGCAGAAATAAAGCCATCTCACAAGTGTCAACCCTCCAAGCACATACATTCTGGTAGCCAACTCCTATTATGACACTTTTTTTTTTTATTATTATGGAATCAAATCATTGGTATGGACTAAGATGTGAATCTACGGTTTTTAAATAGTAAGTGTGGTCCTGTAGCTGGGATAGTAGTAAAGACGATGGTCAGTCTCCATTCTACAACCAGAAGTTGATTTCTTCTTGGAAACCAAGAGGTCCAGGACAAAGAACAAGATGTGCCTGGAGCTCTGAGATCCCAGGTCTCTGGTAAAACCCTGATGTGGGCTGATGTGTGGACACAGTTTCAACACCACCAATAGCTAAATATAAAGCGTACACATGCTAGAGTGTCTAAGTTTTAGCGAGGACTCAAGATTGCAGATACAAAATGCTTGTCCTTGAAATGAGTAAGAAGTGCACAATGGAAATTAGGAGGTTTTCCCCCTGTCAATATGTATTTAATTACAGATGGTTTTGTTTCAAGGCCTCTTAGATCTCCTTATTATGTCCTACTTCCCTCTTGAAAGTTTCCATGGAAACCCCGCCTCCTCAAATCTCACTGATGCTCTAACACTGTGAAGTCACCTGTATTCACTTTCTTTTTGTTGACACTGCTGAATTAAGGGTAATTTAGAATTTCAATGGATCCTTTATTCAATTTAATTTTCCCAAGTTGGCTTTTCTAAGACCTTTCCCCTCCTATTCCAATCTGTAGCTCCATGTAGTCAGTACAGAGTTAAGAAATCCCCATTCCCTTCTTTATAGTTCTTGAGACCCTAAAGGCAAGTATGTGAACCTTAAAAGGCTAATTTGAATCAAATTAAAGCCACTGTCATATAGCCCTTGGGACTATCCAAGGAGCTATTTGATGCATCTTCCTTCCCTCTTCTAAAACTTAGTTCAGATTCCTAATGGAATATATGCCAAGGCAGAGGGAGAAAATGTGTACATTTGTGGAAACTTGGGGTTTTTTGGTTGTTTTTTGGTTTGGGGGTTTTTTGGTTTGGTTTGTTTTTTTTTTGGTTGGTTGGTTGTTTTTTGTTTTGTTTTTGTTTTTGCCAGTCAGTCTTGCACTTTATTGTCATTGTTGTCTCAGGCCTTGACTGCATACTTGCACAGTGGGTACAGCCGCTCCTTCCGATGCTGCTTCTTGGTCTTCAGCGTCTTTTCCGGCTTGGTGCGCAGGCGGGGCATGGCTCTAGTCTTCTTGGATCGCAGATCCAGAGGCTTGTACTTCTTGCCCTTGTACAATTTCCTAAGGCTTTCTTTTTGAGTCTGGTTAATGACAGTGAGGACACGGGCAATAGATTTGGGTATAACAAGTATCTTGGAGAGCTTGGACACAGTGTCGCCTGTCACTTTGGTGATGCGAAGCTGGGACAGTTCCACCTTCAGATCCTCCAGGTGTTTCAACAGCTCCTCCTTGCGGCACAGGTCCCGAGACTTTATCTTGGCCATTGCTTCGTTGCTCATGGCTGAAAACGCCTGGTTCGAGTGGTGGAAAGTTTTAATTCTCATATCTAGCAGATAACCTTAACTTATTCCAGCCCCTGGAATTCCAGCACACCTCAGAGATACAGATCTTCATCTACTACAGCACTATTTATAAAATAGCCAATATATGGTATCATCACAGAAGCTTGCCAACAGATGGGTGGATTTTAAAATGTGGCACATATGCGCACAGGAGTTTTGTTAAGCTATAAAAATAAACTCTATCTTTTCAGGAAAACAGACAGATGTAGGAAGTGAGTGAAGTTCTGAGTGGATGGCTATTGTTGGTATTGACACAGCCATGTCTAGAACCTCAGTGCCTTAGACCTATGAGAACTTGGCAATGCCTTCTCTGCATAAGGTTCAGAGTTATGGCCAAGTCTCCCTTTGGCCTGAGTGCAAATGTTGAAGGTGTGTACAAAAAATGTCTATCATAGCTTTTTTTCTCCTAGAGCTTTTATACCCTGAAGACTACTACTGAGATTAGATAATATTGCTTCTTCATTCGGTTGTATATAATAACCCTGCCTCCTTATTTATCAATATGTAGTAATCCTACATCCTTGTTCAGGTTATATATTGCAATAACCCACATCCCTGTTCAACTGTACATAATAAACATGTTGACCTGCTAGGATGCTAAGGCTTCTCCATCAGAGAGCCCAGACTACAAAATCACAGTGCTTCTGAGTGTCCAGGTGTTTGTCTTTGCTTCATTGTCTTGCAGCCATAGTCAGGCCAGCCCTTGGATCTATGAGTGATGTGGCAGATAGAACTGAGAATCTTTATGTTAACCAAAATAAGTCAGACTCAAAGATAAATACCATGTGTTTTTCAAATATGTGGAATCCAAATTTAAATACACAGACGCACCATATGTGTACACATGAGATTAAAGCAGAGGGAGGGCATATGTATTTGAAGAAAAAAGGAGACCAGCAATAGAGAAAGGGGGAACACAAGAAGGGTTGACCAGGAGGTTGGAATGAGCAAAGTATGATATATATGCATGAAATGTCATTGTTTTTGTCTGCTAACTAAAAACATTCATAAAAAGCAAGAACACATAAAAAAAGAGTATGCAAGCAATGTAGGATATGCTTTTCTAAGGGGAAAGCTTTGTTCTAAAGCAATGAGTAGTATTTCTAAAATGATAAAGAAAGACATGTAGAATGAACCCTGAGTGGATGTGGAAACCTAGAAGTTTCCAAAAGCAATTATATTTTGTGTCGTCCAAACTATCCAAGGCTAAATACATTTACTTTTAAGGATCTTTTTTAAAAATGATTTTTAATACCTATGGTACTGGGATATAAAGTGAAAGTGTCCTGCTTGCTGTGTCTCCCCCCCCCCCCCATGTTTTACAAAGTTTTCCAGGGTTATTGGTGTGTTTGTAATAAAGAATTATAAAGGGGTTTTTTGTTTGTTTTGTTAGTTTATTTGTTTAACTGTCTGAGTAATCTGTATGGGAAACACTGGTCTAGTTTGCTTTCTATTCTGTGATAAAACACCACCACTAAAAACAGTTTGAGGAGTGAAAGTTTTATTTCACCTTACAGACTACAGTCCATCTTGCAGAGAAGTCAAGCCACAAAATCAAGGCAGGAACCTGGAGGCAGAATTTGAAGCAGAGACCACAGGCTGGCTTCCTCCCACATGGTTTGCTGAACCTGCTTTCTTATACAGCCTAGAACCACCTACTCAGGGATGGCACCCTACACAGTGGAAGGGACCCTCCCACATCAATAACTAACCAAGAATATGTCCCACAAACTTGTCTACAGGCCAGTCCAAGAGAGGCATTTTCCCAATTGATGTTACCTCTTCTAAGATGACCCTAGCTTGTGTCAAATTGTCAAAACTCAGATTTCATTTCTTTGTATAATAATTTCATGTCTGTCACGATGACTTGATTATGTGCCTAAGAGAGTTGTCTCACTTTCTAAGACAGATAAGTCTCTAATTATTTTAAATATTACTTTAAACTTACTTTTGAAATATTTTTGTCAGTTTGGTTAAATAGATAACTATGCATGATTTCACAGTGCCCTATGAATCTAAATTCAAGCCTCTAGATACTTTTTGACATTTTGCTGTTATATAATACACACACACACACACACACACACACACACACACACACACACGCATGCACATAGTATACATTTTGAATATAGATACATTGTGGTCTGCTTTCTCCTAATATCAAGCTTTATCAAAACATTAGATTTCAGACTAACTTTAGTATTTCTTTAAGAATCCCTGGAAAGCCTTAAAATTCTTGTGATACTGAAATGATATGATGTAATTACAAAGGATAAACGGCATAGGAAACAGTTCTCAATAAGAAGAGATGCATAACCTTGCCTAGGTCAATGTATACAGGCAAAACGTTAATAGTACATGTTTTCAGAATTAAATTTCTCAAATTTAATACATGTTCTTACCAATACATTATAAGAATAATGCTATACTCGGTCTAGTTAATGTTTAAGAAGTTATAGTACCAGAAACAACCAAATTTTCTTGTAGTCTGTGCTCTATGTTTTCTTAAGAGTGTGTGTGTGTATTTGTGTGTGTGTTTCTGTTCATGTATTAAGTGTGCACATACATGTGGAGACCTGAGGTTGATGTTGAGTGTCTTCCTTGTTTTCTCTGCATCTTATTTTCTGAGACAGAGTCTCTCGTTGAAACTGGTACTTATCAATTCAGATAGACTGGCTAGTGGAAGAGCTTCATAGATCCACTTGTCTCATGTCTCCTGTGGTTGGTTACAGCCAACAGCTTCCATGTCCCAACTCAGGACTTTAGGCAACTGAGTCATCTTCCAGCTCTAATTTGTGCTGATTTATAATGAACTCTCACAAGATTTCTAGCCTTTTAAAATGTCTTCATCTACATGCAGTTGAAATGTATGTAGAGCTAGCCTCTGCATTTCCAAAAGCCTCCGTAGTCACCTACCATCGAGAATGCTCTGTCGTCAGTAAAAAATTCATCTCAGAGACTCATGAAAATGACTTTGGCAAGAACTATAATGCACAGATTTCTGAGGATACAATGTCAGCACATTGATATGGTGCCACTAGTCTGCATGAAGAGTCCCCAAAGTCAAGAGAGGTTAATGACTTCACAACATTCACCCAACACCAATAACAGCAATTAATAACATGAAATCATGTGGATGGATGAAATATGGCAAAGTCATTATGGCTTTATGGAAACATTGATGGCTCTTTAATGTATTCTGGAAGGATCTGAGGACTCTGGTCCTCTCTTACCTATAATTTATAATGATTTAGTAAACTAGGATTCGAGAATAGAAACAAAATATTTGTCTTCTTGCTCTCCCAGGACTGGGAATTCTTGTTGACCAGGTCTTTATTTACTGCCACTTAGCTATTTACATTGAATTATCTCTTTCCTTGTGATAGAAACAATGGTTAAATAATAAAGGTTTCGACTAAAATGTTACTAAAATGAAGAGTAATGTGCATGAAATCAGGCAGAACTGGACAGTTTTAAGTAACTTAGGTTAACTTTATGGGGCCAATGCTTACAAAATTGTTGGGTATTGGACTTCAGGGTTCCCTGATCACAGTTGAGTCAGGAGGGCCAAGTACTGGCAGGTAAAGAATCTTAGAATATGGAGGAGAGTTTTAATAGCAGAGGCATTTTCCTTGTGGGTATTATAAGAAAGCTAGAGCCATGTACATGGCTTGGTTTCTAGACTGCAGTCACATTTAAAAGTCCCACTTAAGATTGCATAGGCCAAGTCAAGCAAAGCAAACTGTATGGTCATTCATCATCCTTAGTATTTTAATCGGGCATCATCTAATTGCTTATTTTGTTAACAGTGATACTTTTACTTTCATTAGTTTGATCAAAGAGGGAAAGAATTACAGAGAAAATTATGTGTTTCAAAAGAAAATGATAAGACACCCCAAGAATGATCAGAGCCAATTTCTTTCATTATCTTTGAGGTCCTATAGCATTAGCAAGCAGGATTAGATCCTTCTATCTTTGTCACTTTCTGATAAATTTTAAATACTTCTAGTTTTCTTCAATATCTGACAATAATGCTTTAATATTTCCTACTTGCCTCCCCCCCCCCACTTTATGTCACTGAGAACTAAAACCTTAGTTCTCATATCACCACATTGTCTTGTGTACAAGAAAACCACCAAACACCTAAAGGAGCTCTCTAGGCCACATCCAGGCAGCTTTGGAGTTTGTACGAATGGCTTAGACGTAGACAATCTCCATGCCTGTAGCCACCACCCTGCAGGCCATTTAGTATGTGCTCGAAGAAGCCCACATCTTCCGTATTCTGTGCTGCTGACTCTGTTGCCTGTGATTGCTAAAGACTTTCAAAATGAGATCTGGGAAAGCCAATCAGACTGACCTACTGTCCTCACTTCACTATTTAGGACCAAGTTCTGCCCAGCTAGACCTCTCAGCTGGCTGTCGTCAGGACTCAGAGATGCTTACCTGCCCCTGTCTTCCATCTGTGACTTCAGTTTCACTCCAGCTTTGCTCATCTTTTCCCTGTGCAGAGCCCTTAGCTCTAACTCGTGTCTTTTCTCTGCAGCAGTCAGCCCAGAATTTTGTCTGAAATTTCTTGAAAAGCTTGACATGTAGGAAAAGTAGAAGTCTTCCAAAGGGACAAACAAAGAAACAAATAAAGAACAAAACTAACCAAACAACCAACCAAACAACCAACAAAACAAAGAACCAATGATGGATACTAACAGTAATAACCAAAATATCTCATCACAAAGGCTCTGTCTAAAGTAGAGTCAGCTCCTTCAACTTTCTTCCCAAACAGTCAGAGGATTCCCTAGGCGGGAAAGAAACTGATCTCTGGCATTGGGACATGGAAAAAAAATAATGGTAACAAACCTCATTTCATTCTCATCCATCAAATTTTTGTGTTCAGTCGTTTTGTTAAGTCAACATGTTAATCTTTACTTCTGGTTATTCAGTGAATTCTGCATTCTCGAGTGCTCCTCTGTGTGTGTGAACAAACTGTCTCTTCTCCTGTTCATTGTGAATCAGTGGCTTCCAATTTTTCAAATAGGAATGAAGCTGAAAAGTTTTGCTCCCAACATTGTTCACATATCTGTAAAATCCTAACAACTTTCACACAGAGCATGAGATACAGAAGTGGACAAAAGCGTACTTAAGTGTGTGATGGCTATTTCTAAAATTGGTGGTAATGAAAAATGTGCATGATGTTGGAGATTCAGTCAAAAGAGCACAGCCTTCAGAAAGAACTGAGTCCAGGTCAAACTCTGTAGGTGGCTACAGTTCAGTTCCTGGGCTCTGCAGGAGACAGACAGGGATGTGTTCAGATGATAAATGAACTCTCACTGAAGGCTTGTTGTGAGGACAAGATGAATGATCCATGCAGAGCATACGTCTCAGATCCCACAGCATGGCAGTGCTTGGCTGTTAGCGACTGTTATTGTGAACTTGCTCTATAACCCTGAGCAAGCTATCTGATCTTTCTCAGCCAATTTACTGTAGCAGGACACATACAGATATTTGCAGTAGCAAAATCTAAGTAAGGCACTGTGCTGTTTGTTAACAGTTTCCACCAAATAACAGGTTCTCTCTGATTGGTGCTTTAAGCTCCACTGTAGATCATAATGGAATATTCTCACGAAAACATTGGCACATGGTTTCTTTAGAATGAAGATGTTGGAGGTGACCTTAAAACCGCAACTAATCTTTAATGTGATCTATTAATGGTTTTCTAGACATGCTTTCCTATTGAGACCTGGTCCATACTCCATCTGTCAGCCTGCACCCCATGGTCCCTTCCAAATATTCTGGACTGGTGAACTGATGGCCCATAGTTACCTCCACTCTTCATTCAGGATTACCTTAGCCCTGCTCTATGATTGCTGGGAAAGGTCTTGGCTAGGCTTAGATGCTATTAATTTATAAGTCCAGGGTGTGGCACCAAGTCATGCAAATGAGGCTCTGGCAGAGCCAGCCCAATCATGGACTGAGCAGAGACACATGAACACACATACTGAAACCAACCACATGGGCAAATGGAAAGGGAATGAAGACCTACATTCTCAGAAAACTGGAGAAAGTTCTTTGGATACCAACTTCTTCCATCCAGGTCTGAGTGGACAGGAACATACCAGGGCCAGGGCCATGGAACTTGCCTTTATTGGGATATTATTGAAGGAGCCACTAAGGTTTCTCAGGTTTCAATCCTTCAATTAGCCCCGTGTAGTTAATGCCCTCAGCCACATGGCTTTGAATTGTACCGTTTATTTAGTAACTTCACAGAACCACTGGAGTTTGGCTGGATCTCTTTCCGTTTACAGAATGAGTAATTCTGAATTCCTGGTAATACAAATCAGGGGAGGAGGATAGACAGCAACTCCTAAACAAACTCTACTGCAAATGCAGCATGTTATACGCTTTGTTTCTAATCTTTAATCTCACAAAGTAGCATTTTATTAACAATATTTTAAAACACGAGTGAAAGGGGGCTATAGAGGTGGATCAGCAGTTGAGGGCACTTGCTGTTTTTCCACAGGACCTTAGTTTGATTCACAGAACCCACACTGGGTGATCTCACAACCAACTGTAACTCCAGCTCCAGGGATCTCATGGCCTCTGGCCTTCCAGAACATTCAGATATGTAGCATATAGCAGAACACACACACACACACACACACACACACGAGAGAGAGAGAGAGAGAGAGAGAGAGAGAGAGAGAGAGAGAGAGAGAGAGAGAGAGAGAGAGAGAGAGAGAAAGAGCAGGAGAGAGAGAGCAGGAGAGAGAGAGAGAGAAAGAGAGAGAAAGAGAGAGAGGGGGGAGCAGGAGAGAGAGAGAGAGAGAGAGAGAGAGAGAGAGAGAGAGAGAGAGATCTAAATGTGAGTGAGAGGAGAGACAGATGGGATGATGGGGATGATGTGTGGTTGTCGGTGTGGGTGTTGGGAGATATAGAGCCACTAGTCCAGAACCACTCAGAATATGCCAGAACATCACTTCATCCTGCTTAGGAAATGAAGTGCTGGCCATAACTGGTCAGAGGAACCTGATGACAAAGCTACCTCTTTCTGAGGGCAAAGGCAAGTGTGTTAGTTACCACGATAAGGTGAGCTGGGGTCCCTTCTTCTTACCACTTACTTTAGCTGTGGAACCACAATATTCTCACCTGCCCAGCAAGATAATCAAGACAGAATGAATTATATAGGATGCCAGTGGGCCTTAGGACAAGGCTGAACACTGTTGTGCTTCCAAACACGGGGAAGAGTTAAACGAATTAAATACCGGGACTGGATAGGCAACCCTTCAAAAGAAGACATGGAGAGGATGCCAAACAGAACCAGCTGACTAGAAAAGGTACTTTGAGCCGGGCGGTGGTGGCGCAGGCCTTTAATCCCAATACTTAGAAGGCAGAGGCAGGCGGTTTTCTGAGTTCGAGGCCAGCCTGGTCTACAGAGTGAGTTCCAGGACAGCCAGGGCTACACAGAGAAACCCTGTCTCGAAAATCAGGAGAGAAAAAAGGTACTCTGTAGGTGGGGCTAGGAAGGGGGCAGTGGATGCCTGGAGTAGAGGCGGTGCTGATGTATGGGCAAGACTATGGCTTGGACACACAGCCCACACTGACAAAGAAGCCTTGATCGTGGACCCCAAAACCGAATATCAGAGAGTAATTAATTGGGACCTATACTTTTGGGAGAATATGAGAAAAGGTCGATGGGAGAAGTCGTAGCTTCCTTGAACGATTAAGCAACAACGGCAACAGAACTTTTCAATCAAAGCACAGTGCCAGAAGGAGAATCCTTCCAGTCCCTTTTCTGCTGCTTCTATTTCTAGTGTTAGCCAGAGAAAAGAAAACAAAACACATCTCCGGAACATATTACCATCATTCTCCATTCTCCTGGAACACCACTGTCCTTTTTCGTTCCTCTTCTTCCTTCTGGGGGACCCTTGGCACGCAGGGGAAGACCCAGATCCTGGGGCGCGGAAACAGGGTTTAGCTTTGGGCTGCCTGGCGGAACTCCTTTGCTGTGCTGCTTCCGCCACCGCGCGGCGACACGCGGAACCGCTGCCCTCACATCTGCGCTTTCTGTTGGCAAGAACCCCAGGAGAGCATCCTCTCTGCTGGGTGTTAGTAAGAGAGGACCTACATGAGCAGAGCAGATAAAGAGCCTCTTGGTTCGACTATTCCAAGCACGTCGCGTTTGGAATCAATCGGAAGCTGCTTTAGAGGGGCGCCGCTTCTCGGAGTGGCTTTCCTGAATCTGAGCCAGTCTCTTCTTAGCACGAAATACAAATAAACAAGAAGGATTGCTCGGAGGCACAGGCTGCCTTGGAGGATCTGCTGTGACAGGAGCTCTGCTGCTGACAGCGTGGGTCAAGGCCCGGTTTGGCATCTCTACTGAGAAGCAGCATCCCGCAGCATCCCGTAGAGAGCCAATTCAGCGTTCCTGGAGCTGTTTTTCTCTTCTAAGACAGAAGTCTCATCTCTTCTCCTTTCTTACTCTTTCTGAACAAGCAAGATGACTTCCCTTAGGCCCTTGGGGAGACAGGGCATGCATGAGGCCCGCCCGAGGAGCCTTGTGCCTAAGTGGATAACGGTTCTGCCTTTTGCAAACCTGTTTAACTTTCACAGTGGGCACAAGTCGCCCCGCAAAGCTGGTGAAGATTGAATGAGGCTTCTTTGTCTTGTGCCCTTTTCTGCTCTGCGCGGCCTA
Organism: Arvicanthis niloticus; assembly: GCF_011762505.2. Classification (NCBI taxonomy): domain Eukaryota; kingdom Metazoa; phylum Chordata; class Mammalia; order Rodentia; family Muridae; genus Arvicanthis; species Arvicanthis niloticus. The sequence goes on along the minus strand of NC_047665.1, from coordinate 45,514,554 downwards.
GCGAGGTGCTCTTTTCACATGTTTCCTTTATTCAAACTGTTTGCCTTATCTGTGTCCAGGCAACCTTTCAAATACGGATATAGAATATAGAGATCAGGACAGCCAGAGCTACTATGCCATCCACAAGGAGAGCGAGGGCAGATATGGATGACCACAAGTCCTTGGAGGGGGGCGGGGAACGAAGAAAGAGGAAACTGATATTTGAAAAGCAGAAGGGGAGAGAGGTGAGTCAGCTGGCCAGTGCCACATGATTGGTCAGCGACAGAGTTGGGCCAGTGTGAAGGCATAACCTGTCCACTACCCAAAGGAAAACAGGGCAGCAAGAAAGGGGTCCTCCGCTAAGGGGCCTTGGATCCAGAATACTGTGTGAGAGAACAGCAAAAGCCTGTAAAATGACCAACTCTGGGTGAAGGAGAAGCTTCCCGCTAGGGTGTCAGGAGGAGAGCCCATTAGGGGAGGGAAGGAAATGGGCACTGTCCAAGAGCACCGGAGAAAATCGACTTCCTTTGACTTCAGGTGCTCTGGGAATCAAGCTTATGTGAGTAGGAATCTCAGAGTCAGGATTAGCCTCCTAGAACCTTGATTCAACTTAACAAATTATTTGAGAATTTCATACAGGAATACAGCGTACTTAAACACTAGCCTTTCTCCTTCCTGTACACATTCCAGCTCCTTCTGTGTGTTCCAACACCCCGACCCCAAATTAGTATCTCTTCTTATATAATTACTAGTGTGTGTGTGTGTTTACGTGTGTATAACTTACTGAGTCTAATTAGTATTGGCCTTTTGTTCATGTGTTTAACATCTGATCATTTAGGATCAGAGGCCCCCTTTCTAAACAACAATCAGTCAAACAAACAAACAAACAAACAAACAGGTTCTCCCTTCCTCAACAGCCACTGGGTGCCTACAGCTCATCCAGACGTGGGGCCTTGTGAAATTTTTCTTCGTTTATATTGACATGTTACCAGATGTGGTCTTTGGCTGTTCTTTGAAAGCTTGTGGGTACAATGTCATTGTCCTGCCCAGAAGACAGTATTTTGTACCAGTTGTCCTGATCCCCAAGATCTTATACTCTCTACAACTTACCTTTAGAGATGTTCCCTGAGTCTGAGATACAGAGTCACCCATGTATCAGCTGGTACTGGGAACGTTCAGGTCACTTATAATCTATAGTTTGAAGTTGTGGATTTCTCTATCAGTCTCCATGTGCTACAAAAAGAAATGACTTTGCGAAGTGAGAGCAATACATTCATCTATAGTAAAAGGATAAATATTTAGAGGGCAGTTGGAAACTTCATCAATTTAGTAATATGGTAGCAGCCTCTAAAGTCTATGATCTCTTCATCCAAGGGTTCTTGATCAAGTTTACAGTATCAGGCATGAGTTCCCTCCAACTGATCAAGCTTTATGTTACATTAGAGAGTTGTTGGTTACCAAGATACAAGTATCACTGTTACAACACTGGGAATGCCACTGTGGTGGTTCATGGGATTCAGACTTCGGTAGGACTGTCAATAACTTTCATAGCATTTTCTGACACTCTGAGAGCTCTAAGGAGGATGTTTTCTGGTCAGTATCAGCTTCATTTCTGTAAGTCCCATGACCAAAGTATGTGGTGTCTTCAGCAATAGGGACTTAACATCATTTATGACAGGCAAGCAAAAGCAATGAAAAAAGTCTATGTTGTTTTGAACCCCATCCACCAAAAACTCAAAGTAAGGTATCACTCACAGGGCACTGTATTTGTTTTTGGAAGTGTGTGTGTCTGTATGTGTGCGTTGGGGGTGATGACCTGGGGGGCTTGGTTAGTCTATGGTTTCTGGGGGGATCGATTAACACACCATTAAAACTACATCTATCTCTCTGTCTGTCTTCAGTAAATCATCACTTGAATAATAAATCCCCACACAGTCATGGGCATTTGAAAACTTGGTCCCCAGGTACTGGCTTTGTTTAGGAAGGTTTAGGTGGTACAGCGTTGCTGGAAGAAGTATGTCACTGGGGGGCCAGGCTTTGAGATTAGAAAGCCTTGCATACTTCCAGTTTATGTTTCAGCTTTCTATGTGCAGTTCAGGATGTGAGGGCTCAGTTTCCTGTCCCTGCCACCATCTGCTGCCATGCTGTCCCTCCTTTTACCCTGTGGAACTGTGGGCCCAGATAAGCTCGCTCTTCAGTCTTAGGTGTGGCATCTAGTCGCAGCCACAGAAGAGGAGCTGGTTGCAAGGGCTATTTGTGTTTTCTTGGACTTCAGTTTACTTCATTTGTTTTAAGTTCATTCAGGTGTTTGCTCATGAATCATGTGTATAATTGTTCTTTTAAATTCTGTGTCCTGAGGTTACCATTTATTTAGGACTGGTAGTCCTGAGGAGGATGGCATGCTGACTTGAGTTTTCTTTTTCGCTTTTCTTTTCCTTTTTTTCTTCTCTTCTCTTCTCTTCTCTTCTCTTCTCTTCTCTTCTCTTCTCTTCTCTTCTCTTCTCCTCCTCCTCCTCTTCCTCTTCTTCCTCCTTCTCTTCTTCTTCTTCTTCTTCTTCTTCTTCTTCTTCTTCTTCTTCCTCTCTCTCTCTCTCTCTCTCTCTCTCTCTCTCTCTCTCTCTCTCTCTGTCTTTTCTGTGGTGGAATCAGGGCATGTGAATTTATTTCATTGGTTGTGTGTCTGAGATTTTATCCTGCCTATGTTGAGTGAATGTTTGTTTTGCTTTTTACTCTTGCCAAAGATTGGTTGACTTCAGGGTAACAGGAGGAGTGATTAGGACACTCAGTGTTGGCTTTTGGAAGGAGAGACTGGGTCATTTCAATTCAGGGGTAGCTGGTGTGTCAGGACTTCTTTGGGGTAGTGTCAGATTGGATGAAGTCAGAAAAAGCCCCCTATCTTCCAGTGTGGATCCTAGCTGGGCCTGGAAAGGTAGCTAAGGACAAGGGGCCAGGCTGACTCATGGAGCAAGCACATGAATGTGGCTTACAGCTGGGTTTGGGCCTGGAGAGACTGCAAGGATAGGGAATGTGCTGAAAGAGAGTCACCCAGAAAGTGTGTGGCTGTGACTTCTAGCTGGGCCTGAACCTGTAGCAGCTGCATGGCATGAGGGCTCTAGGAGAGGGAAAACATTAGACTCTTGCTGTAAGGTGAAAATCTTGTGTGAGACTCAGGTAGAATATATGCGGATGTGCCACCTGACGGAGACTGGGCCACTCCATTCTATTCTTAAAACTGAAATTACTTACCCTCAGGTGAAAGAGAATGACACGGTGGAAATAATGGAAATGTAACAGGAATATTCCAGACAGTACTCAGTACTGCTGGCTGCTCCTGGTTCATTGATGGTTAAAGATCTGCTTGCTATTCTTTGATACCATGCGGCAAATAAAATAGTCTCTTGTCGCTAAGGATTGCTTAGACTTATACAGCCACTTACTTCATTGATTTCAGTTCCATCTCTTGAATGAAGTCATGCTGGAGAGGGTCCAAAAACCAAGTGGTAAAAACAATGATGAGATTTGTTTTATTGGGGACTGAAGAGTGGAGGGGAGGTTTCATTTCCAAGTTAATCGTGGAGAATGGGAACCAATGGTGGTTACACATTGCCCCCTGCTGTTCATAAGTGCTTATTGCACTCAATCGGCCTCCTAAGGGCCCAACAAGGCAAACTGTTTCTGAAGATGCACTACCTCCTTCCCAGCTATGTGAGCTTACAACTGTACTTCCTAATAGTGACTAGGACCAGTCTCCTTGTTTACCAATATTCTTGCACACTTGGTGGCCCCACAGACTCACAAGAGGAAAAGGTTACAGAAAAAGAGAAATAGACTGCTTTTTTTTTTTTTCCCACTCTGTTCTCTGCTCCCTGGCTTCTATTGCAGTGAACCAGAGAACTGACTTGAGTTGTGATTAAAAGCCATACTGATTTCTATGTCATTAAAGCCCCCCTTCTCAGAGGTTTTGTAGACACTGCTGTCATATGACTGGGGATTGTGCACGTCACCTCACCTGGCTGCATTCCACAGCAGTCCGTGCCAGGGAGGCCTGTCACGACACCATTGATCTTATTATTCAAGTGGCTGGGAGTGGGGTGGAAGTCTCAAACCATGGGAATGCACTGTCAATACAGTTAAGACATTGAGAGATGTCGGCACTGGGGATGCTTTATGAGAGTGGGGGCTGCAAAAAGCTGTTTAATGCAGGCGGCTCTGAACGTTAATGTGATGCCATGGGCAAAGTATTCAGAGAAGTGTCTGCACACAAAAAAAAAAAATGGCAGGAAATTATGAGCACAGGAATCCCAAGGAAGCTTTTTTGGGGTCAGGGGACAGGATGGAGGAGGCAAGTGAAGGACCAGTGGATATTTAGTACAAACTGCAAATGTAATCACAGATACAAGTTTAATTGTTCTTCCAGCCCCATTGAAGGCACTTAGGAGAAAGAAACTGTGATTTAATAGGAGGGAACTGTGATGGCTATTCCTAGTAGTCAACTTGACTACAATCAGAATGAATTATAATCCAGAAATAGAGGGCACACCTGTGATCCAGATCTTGAGGCTGGAAGACACAGGCTTCTGACCTGAATCTTGATATGGGATGACACACGCTTTTGATCCAGATCTTGAGGCATAATGGCTAAGAAAAGTTTAGGTTCAGGCAAGTTAGTACATGCCTTTGATCCCAGGAGACTGAGGCAAGCAGATATCCGAGTTCAAGGCCAGCCTGAGACAGAGCTAGTTCCAAATCCAAGCATAGTAGTACACACCTGTAATCTGGGCCATCTCTTCTGCTGGAGGCCTACATATGAACAATGGAAGAAAGAAGGCTCACTCTGCCTGCTTGCACTCACTTGCTAGCACATCTGTCAGAGCTTCCTTCTTCAGAATTCCAAATTACAGAAGACCAGCTAAAACAACTAGCCTCATGGGACTGAGCAACTACTGGATTCTTGGACTTCCCATTCACAGCTGCCCATTGTTGGGTTAGTTGGATTGCAGACTGTAAGTCATTACAATAAATTTCCTTAATATATAGAGGCATTCTATAAGTTCTGTGACTCTAGAATACCCTAATACTAATTTCAGAAATCTGAAAGGGTTTTATTTAATCCTGTCTGTGCCCAGTGTATTCTTATCCAGGTAATCAATGGGAAAGATTGCAAATGAGAACTTTTGGAATTTTGTGATTACTCCATGTTCAGTCTTATGGGTGCACCCCAGTTCATTCACATGGCATTCTTAGGCTGGAACTACCATATTAATGGTACAGTGAGGTCTGTGTTTTAATGGACCACCTTGGCATTGAAAGGTGATATACCTTAACCTTGTGCTTATATGGAGGTGCTTCATACTGGGGATGCTAGATCATATCAAAGGATCTTCTGAGATTACAGTTTCAAAATCATCTGGCTGCTTTTTGCACAAGACTCCACATTTCTTGCCTCAATCTTAGAAGACCTGGACTCAGGGTTTTGAATTCACTCAATTGAATTTGCCATCTCTGCTGGCTAGTGTATGCCAATTTGACACAGCATAAAGTGATCAGAGAGGAGAGAGCTTTAATTAAGAAAATGCCTCCAAAAGATCTGGTTGTAGGGTATTTTCTTAATTAGTGATTAATTGTGTGTGGGGGGAACCAGCCAATTTTAGGTGGTAAACATCAATGAGTAGGTGGTCCTGGGTTTATAAAGCAAGCAGGCTAAGCAAACCATGAGGAGCAAGCCAGTAAGCAATGCTCTTCTGTGGCTTCTGCATCAGCTCCTGTCTCTAGATTACTACTCTGACTGAGTTCCTGTCCTGGCTTCCTTTGGTGATAAACAGTGCTATGGAAGTATATGCTAACTATACCTTCTGCTCCCCAAGTTTCTTTGCTTACGATGGCAAATCACAGCAATAGAAACCCTAACTAAGACACCGTCTGTGATAGTTATGTCTGTCTTGCAATACTGAGTCTCCTAGAAGAAAGTCTCAAGGAGGATTTAGTTAGATTAGATTGGCCTATAGGCACGTCTGTGAAGACTTTTTTCTTTAACCGAGTTCATAGATGTGGGAAGACGCACCCTGAATGTGGGCAGCCCAGTGTTCCTATTTCTACTCAGAATCTCCACATTCCCTACTTGCCTGTGGCATGTTGCCATAGGTTCACTAAGCCAATATTCCACCATATCTGAGAAGGAAAGTCTTCCACCAGTGAAGAACTTGTCTTTTAGTCCATCACCCTCCACCGTAAATCCTACAAACCTGAAATGTTTTCTCAGCCCGACTGTTTCACTCAGAGCAAGAGGGAGAAATTCCCAGGGAGGAATACCTAGCTTAGTCAACAGCCATGGACTGAATGTATACCTACCCTAAATGTATGCAGTGGAAACTTCATCCCAATGCAGGTGTGTTGGGAGGTGGTGTCTAGTGGGAGGCAATGGGCTGTGGGACTTTCCTCGTCACTGCATAGGTGCTGTTGTAGAAGAGCTCAACTGTGAATGCTGTATGTGTTCTTCCTGTGAGGATGTCACATTCCTATACAACACAAGACATGGAAGAAAGGACTTCATGATCTCAGGTGCAGGTATCTTGGTTTTCCCATAATCTAGAATGCTAAGAGGCACATTTGTGTTGTTTATATTTATATTACCAACTGTCCAGCATTCTATTATAGTAATATGAAAAGTGCTACGATTCTAGCCTAACCTCATAATTCGTTCTCTTCCTACAGAAATCCCTTGTCATAAGAGCTATGGGTACCCTACCTGGCAATGGGCAAAGAAACACTTTGTTCGTGGTGTTGTTCTTGTATTAGTTAAGGGTAGACCCATTTTGTTGGTGGTGTTGTTCTTATGTTAGTTAACAGTAGAGTAGATTGCATTCCTTTGTTTATCCTAGCTGGATGCCTGGCTTGCTGGATGTCTTAATCGGGGTTTCTGTTCCTGTACAAACATCATGAACAAGAAGCAAGTTAGGGAGGAAAGGGTTTATTTAGCTTACATTTCCACATTGCTGTTCATCGCCAAAGGAAGTCAGGACTGGAACTCAAGCAGGTCAGGAAGAAGGAGCTGATGAAGAGGCCGTGGAGGGATGTTACTTACTGGCTTGCTTTCCCTGGCTTGCTAAGCTTGCTTTCTTATAGAACCCAGGACTACCAGCTCAGGAATAGTTTCACCTGCAATGGGTGCTCCCCGCTTGATCACTAATTGAAAAAATGCCTTACAGCTGGATCTCATGGAGGAATTTTCTCAACCGAAGCTCCTTTCTCTTTGATAACTCCAGGTTGTGTTAAGTTGATACACAAAACCAGTACACTGACCAAAGCTGTCTTATGTCTAGGACTCATAAAACTCAAACCCAACCCAACCCAACCCAACCCAACCCAACCCAACCCAACCCAATCCAATCCAAGCAGCATAGCATAGGAAGAGGAAGTCAGACAGAAACTTGTAGGCCACCATGCCACCCACAGATATGCCCTCCAGCACATGACACGAGTGGGCCATAGACACCCACTTGCTGCCATGTCATACAGCACAAATAAAGGATATCCCCAGGGGCCTACCAGCCATATGACTAGCCTGCAGTGGGAGCCCCCACAATGTGGGAATATGTGGTAGTCAGATGGAAGAGAAAGAGAACTGGAGCAGCTTGAGCATTATAAAGAGAGACAGAACTGGTGACTGAAGCCTGAAGAACAGCCTGCTATGGGTGGTTAGCCCGGCCACCTGAGGCCATGAGGAGGTCCTAGCCTGAGCTACTGCAGAGGACCATGTCTGAGTCTGTGGCTACACAGCTACAGGGATTGGAGTCGATGTCAATGGTTCATATTACTACAAGAGAACATGGAGATATCTCTGATTGGGATAGCTGCCAGGGACCACATGGATGTCCAAAGGCTGTGCATAACTGGCCCCACCCCTCACTGGATATGGCACTCTGGAGAGCTGCTTCCATCTCTTACTGCCTGCAAAACCTGGGGGAGCCCTGCACCTGTCCCAGGCAGCACAGTGAAGCCAGTTTTGATGTTTGGAATGTGGGTGAATCAGCTCCGAAGGTGTGAATGTGGGAGAGCTGACCTGCCACTCATCTACCACAGGGTGGCATGGGTGCATATAGGATGACCCCCACCCCTCACCACCTCTGGCATTTGGGACAGTTGCCCACAGAGTCATGAGCTTAGAAGAGCTATCCCCTTGCCAGCTGTAGTACCCTAGTGGTGAGGTGCTCACGTGAGCCAGCTGTGAGGATGAGAGCATGGGAAAGCTCGTCCCAGCACTCATCTGCTGTGGGGGTGATGTGGGCGCGAGAGTGATGCCTTGCTCCCCTTGCCTCTCTCCATGTGGGGTATTTGGGAAAGATGGCTCTGGGTCATGAGAGCAGGTGGTTTAGCCCTGCCCCTCACTGGCTGCAGCACTTGGGAGAGTGAGCTTTGCACCTCACCTTGGCAGCACAGTAGAGCTGTCCCTGGTGGATTGGGGGCAGGTGAGCTAGCCCTGAAAGTGAGAGTGGAGGAGAGCTGGTCCTGCCATCCCTCTGCCATGAAGTGGCTTGGTGAGGGATCTCCTCTGCCCCCTTGGCCCTCAACACCTGAGTCATTTGGGAGAGCTGATCCCAGGGTCATGAATGTGGGGGAGTTAGTCCTGTCCCCTTATTGGTTGTAGCACTTTGGGAGAGCATGCTCTTTATCTTGCCTGGGCCATACAGTGGAATTGGTTCTGATGGTGAAGACAGGGGTGAGCTGGCCCTGAGGGTGTGAGAGCAGGAGAGCTGTCCTAGCCTTTCTCGCAGGGTGCAGCACTTGGGAGAATGGGCCCTAAACCTTTACTGGAGAGCACAGTGGACTTGCCTCTGGAAGTGTGGGTGCTGGAGAGCTGGCCCTGCCTCCTGTTGATGGCAGCATTGGGCAGCCTAGCTGGGGCAGTGCTGGAGAACTGGCTCTGTTTATGTGGATAAAGGAGAGATGGTAGGCTAACCAGGCCCAGATACAGGGCTTTGAATTAGCCCACCTCAAAATCTGTATCATCTTCAAATGACTGGGATGTGCGAAAAGGCCAGTCCTGCTGTTCCAGTGTTGCATGATCTCCATGACACAGGGTGACAACAGGATAACCAGGAAGAGGCCTGAAGAAGAGCCAATGTTGTTGTCATAGAAACCAGAGAACTTGATCCAAACCAATTACGCATTGCAATGAACATTTGCAAGTGAAGATGTGTGGACAGAGGGATATACTGTGGGACGTACAGAAAGATCCACTGTAACATACAACAGCTTCCATGATGAGATATTTTCTATGCTTTGGGTTTTTTGTTATTGTTGTTGTTTTTGTAGTTGTTTGTTTTATTTTGGCAGAGAGGTTGCAAGGATGAAGGGCTGGTATGAAAGGACAAAGAGATGAGTGGGACTAGAGTCCATGATGTGAAACAAAGAATCAATAACAAAACTTTTAAAAAAGAAAAAAAAGGAAGCTATGGGTACAAAGAAATGGTAAGAGAAAGACTGATATGTAAAACATAGCTGCTCCAAATGAAGCATTTATTATTAAAACTCTTTTAAGGCATTTATTTCTTGCAACAGACTTTTAATAAGGGTTCAACCTCTAGCCCATCACCCAGCAGAGGTAGTGGAAGAGAAAAGTTATGAGGATATAGGGGAAGTGGACCTGTTCAGCAATAGTTCATTGGGGGTGAGCTTGATCTTTGGCAGCAGTTCAGTCCCGTAGCAAACACCAAATATGACTGCAGATCAGTCCCCCCAGGCAGGCACACACCAGGAATGAACCAGCAGCTACAGCCCAGTTCTTTCAGCAAACAAACACCAGGCAGCTGTAGTTTAGTCCTGAAGAAACCACCAGGCTTCCCAACCCCAACCCGCTTGAGGTGAGGCCACAGAAGCAGCAAGCTGCCACGAGAACCTTGAGAGAAGTTCTTTGGTGAGTTTCTCTCAATGGTGATGTTATTACAAGTTGAGCTCAACAATGCTATGTAAGGAGAACCAATATATGCATGTTGTTAATGAAGAATAATGAGGCGGAGCAAACGAGACCAAGATTCAGTGCTCGTCTCCCACTGTCTGTGGGTTCACATTTTTATAGTCCTTCATCAAGAGTCCTTTCACGTGTTTGCTACATCCACACACCCTTTTACCCATGTCTGCTTCAGGAAAACAGTCTTTCACGTGTCTGCTTTAGTAAGACATCTTTTCATCTGTGTGCCCCAGCAAAACATCATTTGACAAAACTAACTTTCCAAAGAACTAGAAGTTTCCACTTCAACTCATTAGGTTACTTTATGTTTTCAATGCTGTCTTAGTTTGGTTTTCACTGCTGTGATAAATACCATGACCAACAGCAATTTGTGGGAAGGAAAAGATTTATTTGACTTACACATGACAGCTCACCATTGAAGGAATCTGAGGCAGGAAGCTGGTGGTGAGGACTAAAGCAGAGACCATAGCTAAAGCTTGCTTACTAGCTTGTTCAGCTACCTTTACTTACAGTTTTACTTGCCATGGGTTCATGGTACCGCTCACAGTGGACTGGATCTTCCTACAATCAGTTACCAATTAAAATTCCTTACAGACATGCCCAGAGGCCAACCTGGTGAAGATGTTTCTTCAGCTGTGTTTTCCCCCCAGCTGTATCAAGTAGTCAACCAAAGAAAGCTAAGCAGGACAATTGCTAAATGTTTAGTTGTGTATTCTACAAAGAACTGTAAGTATACTAACTTCACTTCGTCCATCACCCTAAGGTGGAGTTACTTGATTCCATTTTACATTCCTGGAAAGTGAAGCTGAGAGAGTTTTATAACCATTTCAAGATGACCTAGCAACTAAATAGTGGAGTGTTAAATCCCACAAATAAGGTAAAGAAAAAGACACGAAACAGGGTGCCATGCTTTGGGGACCCCTTTGTAAAATCATGCATCTTGATACCTAACATAAACTTTCCATTTCTTGTAAACTCTGTTTCTTCCCATGAAAATAATATGAGTTGAGGCAGGTGACACTGGTAACTGTTGTTTGAATATTCATTTGACCCTTTGTTTTGTGTCAAGTCTTTTAGAAAGCAGACATCCTTCTTGCTAAAATTTCAAACTTTCTCCTTTCAGGGCCATAATCATCAGCAAAGCCATTCACTAGAGCACAAGTCAGTAAATATCACCTCGGTCACTGTTTGGTATAACAGGAGTGACAAGGTTATAATCCACAATCTGTCCATTGGGAGGATTTATTTCTATGATTAACTCTCTGGACCATTCCCCTTCAGGTTGGATTTCAGGATAGTCTATTTCCAACTTGTACCTTCATTTTGTACTAATCCGTTTGTGAGGCTAGTGTGATTCCTGTTCTGTTTATTACTTATGAGAATGAGGAACAGATTCTCGGACAGTAGAGGTGGATGACATGAGGGTCTGACCAGAATGACCATGTATTCTGCTTACTCTCACCTGACTTTACAGCCTGAAGGTTCAACAACCTAGGTTCATGTTGAGCCATTGTGGCTGCATGGTTCTGCCCAGTAAGCAGTCCCATAAGTAGCAGCTATTTTTCAATAAGTGTTTACTCTCCCCTGAGGATAGTATGGACTTGATCCATTAAATTAAGAATGTAAATTTTGAATTCTCTATAAGAACTTGTCCAGGACTGGAGAGATGGCTCAGTGGTTAAGAGCACTGACTGATCTTCCAGGGGTCCTGAGTTCAATTCCCAGCAACCACATGGTGGCTTACAACCATCTGTAATGGGATCCTGAAGCCTCTTTTGATATTAATGAAGACAGCTACAATGTATTCATATACATAAAATAAATAAATGCTTTAAAAAAAAAAAGAACTTGTCCAAAACATGGCAATATGGTATTTATTCCACCACAGGAATTACCAGAACAATTAATTCTTTGATGTCTAGAACCCACATGAAAGAGCCATTTGTACCACAGTCTGAGTGTATTAAAAGGCCTTGATCTGCTGCTACTTAAGAAATAATGTGGTATGATTGATGCAAAAGTGTTATGTAAATGAGCCTCAACCAGAATATATGTAGGATCTCTACTAAAGACCTTATCTACAAAGGTATTGTTGTTCATCTCGACAACAACTGAAAAAGAAAAGAACTAACTTTGCTCTCTTCTGTTGCTATGATAAAATACTTAGACAAAAACGACTGAAGGGACAAAGGGTTTATTGTGACTCACAGTCCAAGGTATAGCAGAGAAGTCAAGGTGTCAGAAGTCCAAAGCTCCCAGAACCAGGATGCAGAAAGCCAATGAATGCTTGCTGCTTCTTAGTCCTCCTTTTCATGTCTGTCTGCTGCCTTCCCTCTTTCCTCCCTCCTTCTTTCCTTCCTCCTTCTCTTCCTTCCTCCTTCTCTTCCTTCCTCCTTCTCTTCCTTCCTTTCAACTCGATTGTTTTGATTCTTTGTGAGTTTTACACAATGTATTCCAATTCTACTCGTCCCCCAGTGTCTCATGGAGGCATTTTCTCAACTGAAGCTCCTTTCTCTGTGGTAACTCAAGTTTGTGTCAGGTTGACACAAAACCAGCCAGTACACTTTAGATATTTGAGGACTTGGTCTTCAGTTGGTGGTACTGTGTGGGGAGGTGCCAGTGCCTTGCTGAAAGAAGCACATTACTAGGAGTGGACTTCGAGAGTTCACGGCCTTTGTCATTCTTCCAGTTTGCTTTCTTTGCTCTGTGCTTGAGATTAATGTGATCCCTTAATTTTCTTCTGCCACCACGCCTGCTACTTGCTGCCATGTCTATTCCCTTCCATGATGGACTCTTATCACTCTGAAATCATAATCTAAAAATAAACTCTTTCAGAAGTTGATTTTGGTCATGAGGTTTTAACACAACAATGAAAAAAGTAACTAAAGCATGTGGAAAGTCTAAAGTCTCTTAAATGCAAACGCTGCAAAATCTAACCCAAATACATACCTCTAACATTTAATGGCACAGATGAAACATTACTATTCCCAAATGGAAGAATTATGGTATAACAAAAAATGTTAAAGCTAAAGCAAGATGAAAACAGATTGGGTAAACACTGAGTCTTGTGGCTCCATGTCCAGCATCTGAGGCTCATAATGCAATCAGTCAAGATTCGAAGGTTTTGGGCATCCTCTTTCTTGAACTCTGCCATTTTCAGCACACAGAGCTTTCCTCTATGCTTTGGTGTACATCTCACAAAACTGGAAGCCCTCCTCGGTGTATGTCTCATGAAACTGGATATTCCAAGAACTTGAAGTCTCTACTGAAGCTTAGATTTCATATTCACAGCTCTACCCAGTGGTCTCTTGGGCCTGTTTTCAGGAACACTGAACCTGCATTTTCACTGAACCACACATTTTCCTGGTTTCAGCTGCTCTTCATGTCTTCATCAAGATCGTGCAGTTTTAATACCTGAAAACCCATTATCATTGGACAGATTAGATAAGTGATTAGTACCAGCAGGGCAGAGAATATGTAGGAGGTATTGTTAGTCACTGAGTATTGCTGTGACAAAATACCCAAGAAAACTGTCTAAAAAAGGAAAAAAAAAAAAAAAAACAAAAAAAACCTCTAAATCTAATTTTATCCTCTGGTTCCAGAGATCTCATTCCGAAGTTACTTGGCTTTAATCTCTCTGGGCAATGATAACATTGGACATCAAGTCAAGCAGCATGTGGTAGAATGGAGGAGTAGATTTCCTCATGGTTGCAAGGGACGGACAGAAGGGGTGGTGTGGAGAAAGAGAAAGAGAAGGAGGGATAAGACATGTGCTTCAAAGTCATGCCTCAGGTCACCTGCTTTCTTTAATTAGCCCCTCACTCCTAATAGTCCATCTAGCTATGAACTCACCAGGGTTTAATGCTGTTTTCCTTCAGTCACATCACAATGACATCTATGGTGGAGTCTAAGCATTCAACATAGGTGCATTTGGGAAGACATTTCATTCACATTACATATACATACACATACATCATATACATACACATACATATATCGACATTTGCATCTATATCTATGTCTACATCTATAATTAGGTGACAGGGTTTTTTATTTGAGACAAATATTCTAAAACTGTGGTGTCTATAAAATTTTGAGTATATCGAATTTAAATTGAACACTACAAATAGGTGTGTTTTATGGTATGATAATTATACCCCCAATATAGTTGAAAAAATAATAGAAAGAAAATGGATAAATTCTATATTTGAGTGTCTAAATTCCCTCTACAGAAAAGATGAGAAGAAAGGCATAAATGGAACTGGTAATGCAGTAACTGGAAAGTCTGTCATGTTTGTTGACTGCAGATGTGCAGTGTATTGCTACACAATGACCCTGGCTTTGTCTATATTAGGGCAAGATGGACTGGTTTTCTTTTCCTCCCATTATTACCATCTTTCCTGATTGTGGTGTTAATCCCCTGGGAGACTATGCTGAGAAAAGGGATAGCATCCTGATCTCAGCAGCAAGGTTTTAATAGCATTGAGGCCTGGCACTCTGGGCCACATGAGTTCCTATGTGCTGGACATGCCTTCTTGCTCTCACATGTGGATTTCCTGGAATGTTATAGAGACACATTAATAGGCTGGCGTCTTTGAGGTTGGGTGTAACATTTCAGATATGAATGTGAATCGTACAGTAAGAAAACACAGGTCTGTTACTAAAGATGATTATGAGTTACCGCCCATTCTTAAAAAGTAAAAAAGACTAGAAATGAAACTATAAAACTCCAAAGTGGTGGTTCTCAATCTTCCTAATGCTGTGACCCTTCAACACTGTTCCTTGTGGTTGTGGTGATCCCAATCATAAAATTATTTTCATTGCTACTTCACAACTGTAATTTTATTACTGTTATGAATCATAATGTAAATATCTGTGTTTTCAAATGGTCTTAGGTAACCCCTGTGAAAGGATTGTGACTCCCAAGTTCAGAAACATTGCTCTAGAGATTCTGTAGGCAGTGAGAGAAGGACCAAAGGGAACAGGCAGCCATGGTGAATGTATTCTCTATTTCTTATTTATTTATTTATTTTGCTGTGATAAAATATCATGACTAGGGCAACTTAGGAAAGGAAGAGTTTATTTGGGCTCATGGTTCCAGAAGATTAAGAGTTTATCACCATCCAGGTAGGGAAGTGTGGCAGGTAAGCATGGTGGCGGGAGCTGGGAACCGAGAGCTGAGAACTCACATCTCAAACCACAGGAATGAAATAGGGCGTGAATTAGGGATGGCAAATAGCATTTAAAACCGAAAAACCCACCCTGAGTGAGTGACACATGTCCCCTTGGAAGGCCACCCCTCCTAAATCTACCCAAACAATATTGCTAGCTAGAGAACTAAGTGTTCAAAGAGGAGAGCCTATTGGGGGGCAATTCTCACTCCAGCCAGCAGAGTAAGAAACAGGGAGATGGCCTTTCCTTCTGTCTCTGCTCCACACCTTGTCTTCATATTTCCTCCTGTGAGTATGTTGTTCCCCCTTCTAAGAAGGACTGAAGCATCCTCACTTTGGTCTTCCTTCTTCTTGAGCTTCATGTGGTCTGTGAATTGTATCTTGAGTATTCTGAGCTTTTGGGCTAATATCCACTTATCAGTGAGTCCATACCATGTGTGTTCTTTTGTGACTAGGTTACCTCACTCAGGATGATATTTTCAAGTTCCATCCACTTGCCTGCAATTTTCATGAAGTAATTGTTTTTAATAGCTGAGTAGTGTTCCACTGCATAAATGTACCATATTTTCTGTATCCATTCCTCTGTTGAGGGAAATCTAGGTTGTTTCCAGCTTCTGGCTATTATAAATATGGCTGCTATGAACATAGTGGAGCATGTGTCCTTATTACAAGTTGGAGCATCTTCTGAGTATATGTCCAGGAGTGGTATAGCTGGGTCCTCAGGTAGGGGATTCATCTCATATACAGTCACCAAACCTGGACACTATTGCAGATGCTGGGAAGTGCTTGCTGACAGGACCCTGGTTATGGCTGCCTCCTGAGGGGCTCTGTCAGAGCCTGACAAATACAGAGGGATACTTGTAGCCAACCATTGGACTGAGTACAGGGTCCTCAATGGAGGAGTTGGAAAAGGTCTGAAGGAGTTGAAGGGGTTTGCAGCCCTGTGGGGGGAGCAACAGTATCAACAGGCCAGAACCCCTGGAGCTCTTGGGGACTGGACCCCAACCAAAGAGTAGACATGGAGAAACCCATGGCTCCAGCTGCATATGTGGCAGAGGATGGCCTTGTTGGACATCAGCGGGAGAAGTGGCTCTTGGTCCTGTGAGGGTTCGATGCCCCAATGTAGGGGAATGCCAGCACAGGAAGGAAGGAGTGGGTGAGTGGGTGGGTGGGGGAGCACCCTCATAGAGGTAGGGGGAGGGGGATAGAATAGGGGGATTCCAGAGGGGAGACCTGGAGAGGGGATAACATTTGAAATGTAAATAAAGAAAATATACAATTAAAAAAAGGAAAGAAAGACAGAAACAGGGAGACTCCAAAAGAGATCATCTGGACTCTACATGAACCTGCTAGAAGAAGGCTTTAAGATGACTCACTAGGTCACAAAATCAAAAAAAAAAAAAAAAAAAAAAACAAGTGACTTGAGATAATTAAACCGTCATACCAAGAATATAATCACCAGATAACATGTCACACTAGGAGATATTTTTGTAAGGAAGTAGGCATTCATTTCCTCAGAGGAGATTAGCCATTGATCTCTTTTTAATGCTGTATAGATTTGGTCTGTGACTTGAAGAAGTTACATTCCTTTGGCCCCAAACCATCAAAATGCCAGGGTTACTGATCTCTGTAAGCTGCTGAGTAAGTCAGCCAGAGCCTACAATCCTCCCCCAGGTCTGTTCTTCCCAAACTGTTTCCTGACTCATCCCAGCCACTCTGAGTGAGCTTGGGGGGTGAGTGGGTGGTGACAATGAGTGGAAAATTTGAAAATTCTCAGAATCATGTTTTCTGAGGCATTCACCAAGGAAATAGGAAGTTGGTATACTTCACCAGCTACTGTCTCCAGTTTACGAATACATGTCTTCTCTCATCCAGGAGGGATTTACTCATAGTATGATATCTGTAAAAAGCCAGTGATGAGTCTGCCTGAAGTACAGTTGTTTCTTCCAGTTCCTTGTCACTGCTGAGATGGTTGTCTGCTTCTACCTGCGTCTACGTTACATGAGAAAGAGTACAAATGAGTGGAGGGAAATGAGTTACTTCCATGACCATATTTGGACTCATTCATCACAAGCTAAGAGACACACATTATGCCAAGAACCCAAATTCCTAGTGAAAATCCAATACTGGCTACCCAATTTTGTTTTTCTTCAATGTAGAATATTGGAAAGGTTCTGTGGAAGATGATCATAACAGCTAATATTTACCAAATTCTCATTCTTAGTAAATAAGTACTTTACATATGTCAACTCATTTAATGCATGCATTCTATTCTTTAGAATAAATTTTATTTTATCACATAGAATTAATAGATGAGAGTCTGAGCCATGATAATTATTCATGCTAATTATTATGTATTCTATAAATATTGTGAAACTCTGAGTTTTCTGACTGCAGATGCAACACGACAAGCTGGCCCAAACTCCTTCTGCCACAATGTTTACATGATGGGTAGTATTCTGTAGTATCCTAAAACTGTGAGCCACAGTAGACCATTTGTACTTCAAGTTGATTTAGTTAGAATATTATCACAGTAACAAGACAAGAAACTAAGAGAACTGGTACCAAGAAATGGAGCCATTGCCCCAATCAACCTGGCCATGTGGTTTTTAGGCCTTTGAAAGTGTTTTCACTGGCATATGGAAGAATTTTGAACTTCAGACTAGAGAAGCTTGACAAAATTGGAAACAGGGCTTAAGAGGACATTCTGGTAGAAGTTTGAAAGACAAGACTGATGTGAGTGCAGATAGTGGAGGTTCAGGTCAGAGGGGAACAAGGACTCTATCAGGAATTAGGATAGGACTCTTGTTTGATACTTTGGCCAATAATCTTCATTTTGTCTGTGTTCTGAGAACTTGAGAGAAAGTGAATTTAAGGATAACAGAGCAATTGGTTTGGCAGAGAAAAGTTCAACACAGATCATTATTCAGGCAGTGGTGTGGCTCCTTTTACTGCATTTATCTAGGTCTACACTGAACAGAAAAAAGCCAAAAGTTAGAAAGAAAGACATGAACAATGTGTGACTTGGAGAAGAAGAAAAGAGCTAGTGCAAGTTAGACTGCCACAAAGGTATGTGCTAAGAGACAGGCTATAACTGGTAGTGAGAAACATGCTGCCCTTAGAAGTCCTAAGGGAAGAATGCTCACTCAGCTCTAACTTGTGGAAAACATACATTTGCTTGAAACAAAAGAGCTTGAACTGAGAATTCAGCTAAGTGGTCTTCAGAAACAACTGCCTAGGACAGTGTTTCCTTGGGACCAGCACAAAGAACTTCATCCAAGGGATCCAGGCAGCATCTCAAGGAATCAGTAACCTTGATAGAGTTGTCCGTATGGTCCCTGTTTCACAGACATAAAAGATGCAAGATCAAGGGAGTCATGGGCCACCATTTTATAGATTATTCTTGGCTAGGCAATGTATGGCAGCAGCAGAGTCCTGGAAGGAAGCCCTGAGAAGACAATGTGTGATGTGAAGGTGAAGCCCAATTTAGAATGGAGACCCAAGAACCTTAGAGATTCCTGCACAGGACATGTATGGAAGAAAAGCTGTCTGCATGGAAAAAAAATTGAATCAAGAGAGAGATTGTCTATGTAGCAAATAGCAGAGTTGGAAGGATGTAACTACCCAATGCCTTTGGAGTCCACATATGTCTATTGTAAGTCCCAGGTGCTGTATATTTTCCTTCCAACTGACAGTTTTGATACGGACTTGAGTCTCAGATGACACTTGGACTCTGTAGTTTTAAATAACATTAGTCATCCTTTAAGGAATTTGATATATAATTACTGTAAAAATTAACCATGCTTCTTCTTTGAAAGCCCTACTCTTATGATCTTCTGTGCCTCATTTTCTTTTGAGTGTTTCTCTTTTCCTAACCCTTATGTCTAAGCCTATGCTAAAATATCTTCATTGAACTTGTGTCTATGCCATAAATCTGCTAGCTCTTAAATTCTTACCTTTATCAAACCAGCAACTCATGATTTGGTTTAGGATAAGATCCCTTAAAGTCCAGGGGACATCCTTGGGTTTCCATGGGTATTAATCAGAAGTGTTTCTGTGCTCCAATGCTGACAGATTCACCCAGAAGACAAGCCTCCAAACACACCAAACAGAATTTTTAGATTATGATTAGTCTTTGGGCATGAATGCTTTGGCTTGATCAAGTTTTGGTGGTAAAATCCACCTCACATCTTTGTTTAGACTAGCATGACACCATGCCTTGGTCCCTAGACCACATAAAAAGGGAGAAGCTTGCCAAGCATGGGCATTTATCTCTCTCTGCTGCCTAACTGTGGATACGAGGTAACTGGCCTCAAGTTTCTGCTGCTAGACTTACATATGGTGGAAAATACCCTGGTACTGTGAGCCAAAATAATCGATTTCTCCCTTGCTTTTGTCAGTGTATTTTGTTACAACAAGGAGATAAGATACCTAATGTTACATAGATGCAGCTTTAACAGGAAGGTAGCTGGTCTGTGGCAGCAAGATGGTTCAGTGGGTAAAAGGACTTGCCATCAAGCCTGACATCTGAGTTTGATCCTTGGGACCCCACATGGTGGAAAGAAAAAAAAAACACTTGCAAATTGTTCTCTTATACACATAAAAATGCAGACAAATTTGAGGAGACCCTCTGTTACCTACTGAAGTCCTGGATTACAAACTCTATAGAACTGTGTTGAGAGTTCATGATAAAAATGGCAATGAGTGATGTGGGCTTTCTGGTTTCTAGCCAGTCTTGGGATAGCTTGCCGCTTCTCAGTCCTTATTTTGAGCAGGGCTGACTTTTGGCATTCTTCCCATTATTCAGAATCTCCTGAGAAAATATTCTCAGTTGGTAGCAAATTGTAGCATTTGACAAAGTACTTTAATGAGCTAAAGTAATTTGGCCTCTTCTCTACTAGACTTAAAGCATGACTCATTCAAAGGCATCCCTGACCCTCCCAGAGGGGTCCTGTGGTTATCTGTGATGCAGAGTTGGTGCTGAGGAGTGAGGGTGGGAGGAGATGCTTCAATCAGGGATCCTTGTAGCCTCCACATTTGTGCCTCACATCCTGTCATCTTCTTTCTCTGCATATCACATCCCTATGTAAGTAGGAGGAGGATGGTTATCATTCCAGTAAATTTCCTGTCTATATTTTAATCTGCCGAGTGTCCCAATTATGCAAACTTTATCTCAGCATCTGAAATCTGCTGTTAATAAACCTGCCAGACACATACGCATATATCAATCGTGATGAAAAAAAAAAAAGTCAACGTTTCCAGCTCGTTATAAAAGTTTTGTGAGGGTGAGCATGGCGCTGAAGGGGTTGGGAAAATTCAGGATGTGAGTAGACATTCCTCTGGGAGATCAGAGGCTTGGGAGAAAATATATTTTTATGTAGGCTGATATTAAATCTGGAAGGAAAGGTAAATACGTCTCCTGTGAGTAGACGATGAAGCATAGAAGATGCTTGGTAGGCAGGAGGAAGGTTGTCTATAGTAGATGTGGGCTGAGGAAGAAAGAAACTTCAATGGAAAGTGAGAACAGAGAGAAAGCAGCCTTCCTAAAATTAACTAGCTGGTGAGAAGTTTCAGCTGCACAGAACACAGGTTGCAGATGAGAGGAAACCTGAGTCCTTTGTGTATTATGAGCTCTCCCTTTTATCTTGAAAAAAGTGTTAACTTAGAATTTAACATTTAAATTGTGCATATACTTATTTTGGTCACAATAGATAATGTTTTGTTTAGAAACCAAGGCTTTAAGATGTGTGGTTCTCAAATGTAGGAGATAGCTGTTGGGTGTGCATTAGTTCATCTTAATACAAAATGGACTCTATTTTTGTAGGTTTGTGTATATACATATTTTCTTTTGGGGGAAAAGGGGGAGGGGGAAGTATCTGGGAGGAATTAGCAGAGAGGAAAGAATGCAATTGAAATATATTGTATAAAATTTTCAAAATAAAAATTAGTATTTTGCAATCCAAAGACTATGTTCATAATAAATTAAAATGAACAATAAAATGAAACAACAAGTAAAACAAAATTCAGATGAACATTTGAGAAGATTGTGTGATCAGTTTTCTTTGTTAAATTTTATTTCAATATCTTTATTGTTTTCTTCTTTCAGATATACATTCCTGTATGGTTTGTGTAGGAACTTCTATGGATAACCAAGTCCCCAAATCTTCACACCTTTGAAAAATGCTATTGTTTTCTCTCATTCATTAACAGCAGTTTGTTTGGGTATTATCTGCATGCACATTGTTGCTTTCCCTTCTTGTTTGAAGATTTGAGTAAACTATTGTCTGTCTCCATGAGCCTCAGAGAGTCTAAGATTTTTTTTCTTCATCTAGTTTTATTGTGTTAATATGTCATAATGACACTGGTGCTTATGAGCGGAATTCATTCATCACTTTTGGTATTTGGAACCCATGTCTGATCTACGTATGTTGGTCCTCATTTCTGTGACTATCTCTTGTAATTCTATTAGTATTCTTCCAGCCACTTTAATGAAACTTCTCTCCAACATGTTTAAATTATTTTCCAGGTCTCTAAGTTCATCTATTGCTTTCTTTTTATGTCTGTGTCTTTCTCTGGTGTGTTTTTGGACATTAACCTTTCACCTTGTTAGATGCAGAGGGCAGCAGCACACCTGTTTAAGGACATGGCATTAGCATCCTTAAATCTTCACCTGAGGACTGGAGTCACAATGCAAACACTGCATCGTGGGTTTTAATGTGCCGTACAGGAAGCATTGTATTGTACCCTAAGCTCTCCAGTCTCATCTTGGTTACTTTTATTAATATGTAGTCTTAAAATATAGGCACCTGAACCTAAATATATAAAAAAGTTAAAATTAAAGGGAAAACAAATGATTATATACCCACTACAGTATTAGTGTAAGGCAGCATTATATAACAGGGATAAGAACTGATGAGGAGAAACTGATAGAGTCTGACAGCAAGTCTAACATCACAGGCAGAGGAAGGGACTTTCATACAAAGGAACAAAACCAAACAGAGAAATCATGAAGGGATACTCACAACTTAAGATTGTCTTCAGGTAATTGGGGAAGAACAAATTATCCAGGGTTTCTTGTTGACTTTAGTTGACATGTGCTGAACACTTCTATATTGTACACAAATAAGTGCAGAACTTGAACTAGCAGATACTGTAGACTTACTGGAAGTAGCTGGTGTAAGGAGGAAAGAGGGAGGATATTTGGGTGATGTGGTTGAGTGATGGCTGTTGTCACCAGCATTGGACTCTTGATATTTCATTCACTCACTTCATACTTTTCCAAAAGGGATCTCAAACAAAAGATGGGAATGTAAGAATATGAGGCAATTTGTGAGCGGGATACAGGAAAGGGGGAAAAACTGAATTTGGAGAAAATTCACTTTGGTTGAAGTGTTGATCTCCCTACCTCTGGAAAACATGGCATTGTGGAGAGATGATGTCTTTCCAACATTAATTATGATAATTATACTGTCCTCTGCACATCCTCAAACGGGAGTGTTTCCTTTTACTTTCACTTTATTTCATAGCATGTATATGTTATTTAGATCCCAATAATAAAATGCTGACCTCACCTTCAACAATCCTGGTATACTCCTTTAATGACAATCTTCTAACAGCAAAACTTTCTTGACCCTTTGATACATGCCAGGCTATTCTATGTATTTTGGATGCATGGTAATGGTCTAAATTTCTACAATAAGCTGGGGCAAAATTCACCTTTTATAGCCAAAGAAACTGTAGCATAGAACAGTCAAGAAACTTTTTCAGGATTGCAAAGTTTATATTAAGTTATAGGTCAGAATATGAGCCCAAGTTGTCAGGCTCTGGAGATTTTTTTCTTTGCCAAGTAAGTAATTTGGGTACATCTAGGTATGGTCAAGATGACCCAGAGCAGTGAAATATGTTCCCACAGAACTCCATGCACCTCTGCCTGGTAATCAAATTTGAAATAGACTACTGAGGCAGAAAGGAAGCAGTGACATTTGACTTAGAAAAGCTGTGTTCTGATACATTTTCCATGCAGCCATGTGGTTTTCTGGGTGTCACTTTTAATTCCTTTAGTCTCAAACTTCTTAAACTCAGACAAAAATGCTTTTCTTGACTATAAGATTTTGGTGCTATCAAATGAAACCAGGTTAGTCAAGAGTTTGGCAGACATGAAGGATATGTGGACATCAGTAACTGCTATGGCTGTCATGGTATGATGAGTTATCAGCTTAGAGTAAGCCTATAGTATTTCTGTCACTTCCAAAGTCAGCATACTAATTTTTCTATGTCACTGGGAAAGTAAAAACAGGAAGCATCCCAGCCGGGTAATAGAGGCCTGGAGTAATTGACTTAAGTCAGAGGGCACATTTCCCCAGGCCAACTGTAGTAATTACACCGTTTGGGAAAGACCATAGAAGGCTAACGTGGTGATAATATTACAGGGTATAATATTAGAAGGAATGTCCATATTCTTTGGATTTAGTGAACTGCATTCCTTGTGCTATATCTCAGACTTCCAAAGAGACAAGTAATTGTTGAACTCATATGTCTTGCTCTAAAGGATCCACAGGGAAACTCTTCCCTTTATAAAACTTAAAGTGAACATGTCTGAGCTCCAAGCCACAAGTTTAAATTCACTTCACATCAGGGTGACTTAATCTACTCCTAATGACTCTTCAAACACTGAAGAGGAAGACATAGGTCAAGTTGGGATGTTCCCAGGAGATGCATCAGGCTCGAATCACAGCCACAGCAGACACCCTCTGATGGGTGGATGACTCTGCAGTAGACACATGGAAGACATAAGTCATAGAGCATGCAATCCAGGGAAAAGCAGGCGAAAACATATGTTTAACAGAAATATCCCAAAGAACATTCATTTGCCATTTAAAAGTTGTAAGAATTATTTTTCTCTTAACAAGTGTTCTATATATGTTGGCTACAAGGCTCCCAGTAAGATAAATTTGGGATGTTAGATTTTTTTTTTGATATCCACGATGTAATTGCTTGATTAATCTCCCTTCTGCCTGGTGATTTGGAGGTGTTTAAACTTAGTTTCTAATATAATCATGCTAAGTTCTTCATGATTTGTTATTGTCTCCTAATTTCGTTAATTTAAGATTTCTATATTTTGAATCATTTTGGTGGGACACATGCAAATTTGTACAAATACCAAACTCATAATTATTGTTCAGTTGTGACTATGTCATGTCCACTATTTATTCTTATTAAAATGCTTTGCTGAGAAGTAAATTCTGTCTGATACTAAGAGTGCATATAATCTCGGTTTGAATTGTGGTTTTATGGAATGTATTTGTTTCTCCTTTAATTTCAACATTCTTGTGTATTAAGATTTAGGAGTGTTTTTAAGTTGTATTATGAACACTATTTTACTCATGTCATATTCTAATTTCTCATGGACTTTCAATAGTTAAAGATAATTTGCATCTGTTTATTGTGGTAAATGATATATGCCTTTATATGTTTTATAGAACCTTTTGTTTTTAGTTTTTTTTTTTTCACCTTCTGTGATCTATTGAAAATAACAGGTTTTTGCTGTTGTTGTTGCTGCTGCTGTTTTTTTTTTTTTTTTCTTTGAGACAGGATCTCATAATATAACTCCAGTTGAACTACAACTCACTGTTCTGCCTTGGCCTGCAGCCTGCTGTGCACAGAGGTCACAGGCGTACATGGCCAAATCCAGGTGTTTTGTTTGATTTGTTTTTCATAATAAGCAACTGAGCCCAGAATCAGTTACATGAGAGGCAAGTATTCTACCTCTGAGCTCTTCCCCTAGTCTCCTGCCTCTTTTAAAATACATTTTTACTTTTGAGAGAAGGTTTTTCTAAGTTTTCTAGGCTGGCCTTGAACATATGATTATTCTGCTTCTCTTCTTGAGAAGCTGAAATTACAGGTGTGTCCATTGTGCCTTGCTAGCTATGCCAAAGTTTTTGTTTCTTTGTATTAGTTAAATATATATATATATTTAAAACTATTATGCTGGAATACATGGATAACAATTTTAATCTTAGTGTTTACTTTGAATTTATAACATACATTTAACTATATATTTTAAAATAAACTTGAAAAGCATGCTCCCCCATACCTACTATAACTAGATTGTTTTTCATTTTTTATTGGTTATTTTATCTATTTACATTTTAAATGTTATCCCCCTTCCCAGTTTCCCCTCCACAAGCCCCCTATCCCCTCCAGCCTTGGCTCTACCTCTATGAGGGTGCTCCCTCACCCACCCACCCACCCATCCACTACTGCCTCAGTGCCCTAGCATTCTCCTATTCTGGGTCATCAAGCCTCCATAGGAACAAGGGGCTCCCCTCCTAGTGATGTCAGATAAGGCAAGCCTCTGCTACATATTCAACTGGAGCCATGGGTACCTCCTGTGTACTTTTTGGTTGGTGGTTTAGTCCCTGGGAACTTTGGGGGTGGTGGTGGATCTGGTTGGTTGACATTGTTGTTCTTCCTATGATGTTTTGAACCCCTTCAGCTCCTATAGTCCTTGGCCTAACTTCTCCATTGGGGTCCCCACACTCAGTCCAATGATTGACTATATACATCCGCATCTGTATTGGTCCAGCACTGGCAGAAGCCTCTCAGGGGACAGCTATATTGGGCTCCTGTCAATAAGCACTTCTTGGCATCAACAATAGTGTCTGGGTTTGGTGTCATCAGATGGGATAGATCCCTACCTAGGTGGAATCACCTCTGAATGGCCTTTCCTTCAGTTTCTACTCCACTCTTTGTCCCTGCATTTCCTTTTGACGGGAGAAATTCTGGGTTAATATTTTTGAGGTGGGAGGGTGGCCCCGTTCTTCAACTGGGAGCTCTGCCTATCTACTGGGTATGGTCTCTACAGGTTCTATCTCCCCTTTTTTGGGTGTTACAGCTAATGTCCTTTTTGTTGGGTCCTGCGAACCTCTTGGGTCCCTGGCATCTGGAACTTTCTAGTGGCTACCGTCAGTTCCCCCTCCCCCACTGCTACATATCTACTTTCAAATTCCTGACCTTCTGTACTTCTCCCCATCTCTTTCCATATCTGAACTGCCCCGCTTCACCTCCCCCTCCTCTCTTCCTGCCAGAGATTATTCTTTTTCCCTTACTTAGTAGGACTGTAGCATTCACACTTTGGTGTGATCTTCTTTCTTCTTAGGTTTCATATGGTCTGTGAGTTGTATTGTGGGTATTCTGAGCTTCTTTTTGGCTAATATCCACTTATCAGTGAGTATATACCATGTATGTTCTTTTGTAACTGGATTACCTCACTTAGGATGATTTCAAGTTCCATCCATTTGCCTATGAATTTCATGAAATCATTGTTTTTAATAGTTGAGTAGTATTCTAGTATGTAAATGTACCACATTTTCTGTATCCATTCCTCTGTTGAAGGACATCTGGGTTGTTTCCAGCTTCTGGCTATTATAAATAAGGCAGCCATGAACATAGTGGAGTATGTGTCCTTATTATATGTTGAAGCATATTTTCAGTATATGCCCAAAAGTGGTGTAGCTGGATCCTCAGGTAGAACTATTTCCAAAATACCCTCTTTAGTAGTAGCTGTGACAAGCCAGGATTGGCCATCCAACCCAAAACACCAATGAAAGTGATAGCAAAGGCAGATAAAGGAATTTAGTCAAGGTTTTTGAAGAGAAATAAATAGCTGGAGGAGAAAAAATGGAGAAGAGGAAGAGGAAAAATGCCAAGCTATTTGAGTTAAGCTGGCATTGAAGTCAGTCACAAGGCAGACTGAGAAGCACTTGATGGGGAGGGGAGGCTTACAGATGGAGTAAGGAAGAACTAATTACTAGAAGGGGCACACTTGCTCCAGACAGTATCTGAAAGATGGAAGAGAATAGAAAGGGAAAGTCATGTCTTAGAAAAATGAACAAATGTGACAGAGCCTCCTGGTAGCCACAGAGTGACTGCATACAGTTACTCTGGAAGGAAAACCACACTGTCACATTAAGGTTAGCCCCCTCTCCCGTCAGCACAGTTTAGGGTAGACCTGCTTTCTGAAGAGACAGTCACTTGAAAGGTTATCAATATGACCAACTAGATTAACTCTTAGAGGAAGAGACAATGGCATATCTCTTTACCATGGCAGGAGGAGGTAGATAGCAATATGTTACATAGAAGTCTGGAGATGGTCCTGCCACAGTGACATCCTGGGTCAAAGACTAAGCAAGTATCTAGGCTCTCCCTCGCTTCAGGATTGGAAGTGCAGACTTCAGTTTCTTGGCACTCATCCACATAATTATTTCAAATGCCTCTAGGAAACTTGGATTTAGGAACCATCCAGTTCTGACACAGGGACGATAACACAAGCTTTTAGAATATAGATTTTATTTTTTAAAAATAGCCATAAACAAATCCAGACTATAAATAATAAACTCACTCTTCCAATCAAGAGATGATCCTATAGACTAAAAAGCTTCAAGAGCTTTTAGAGAACCATGACCTCAGGATACCATTTAAACTGTTAAACTGCATCCTAGACAGTTATAGTCTATTCTCTCAAATAAGTTAAGTTTATTCTTAGTTCATACAAGAAACATTCATGTCAAAATTAGAAAATCATACCAAATTTCATATAATGCAATGAAATTAGGTAACAACAGAAAGAAAACTTTGAAAACTATTTATTAATTATTAGTCATAATGCTTGCACTATTTGGTCCTGGTCAGAAACTCCTTTCATGTGTCTAAAAGTCTGTGATGACTTGAAAGAGAAATGTTTCTTATAGCCTCTGGACTTTATGAATACCTGGTCTCCAGTTAATGTTATTTGGGGGAGATTTAGGAGGTGCAGCCTCGCTGGAGGAAGAGTGTTACTAGGAATGGGCTGTGAGTTTAGAAGCTTACTTCCACTCTCAGTTATTTCTCTGTTCTTGTGATGGAGGATGTGAGCTCTTGGCCACCATACATGCTGCTCACTGTCTTGCCTTTCTACTCTGATGGACCTTTGGAAGCATAAGCCAAAACAAAGTCTTTCTTCTATAACTTGGTTTGGTCATAATGTTTTAATTGCAGCAACCGAAGAGGAACTGATACAAATTTCAAATATATTTCCTACTTTTTCTTTCAAGTTCAGGGTATCAAGTTTCATATTGAGATTCTCAGTCAATTTGGAGTTTTACAAAAGGTGAGAAATAAGAATCTAGTTTTATTCTTCTGCACATAGCTATTCAAATACCTGGAAAGTAAAACTTATTTCCAAACAACCAATGAAGCAGAGGGAAAAAAAAAAAACCTTAAAAATGAAATACAAAACAATCATTTTTATTTATACATTTGTAAATAAAATATAATTAAATTACATTCTTCTTCCCTTTTCTTCTCCAGCCTCCCCACAATTACCATCTCTCCAACTCCATACATGTCCACTCCTAACTCTTAAACTGATACACTCCTCTTTTTGATTGGTATTGTTACACACATGTTTGCATATGTATGCATAAATGAGCAAGTAAAACTTGCTGAGGCTGTTTTTTTGTTGTTTGTTCATATATTATTTCAGGATTTACTACTTTGTATTGAATAATCAATAAGGGGGCTTATTCCTGAGAAAGGCTAATTCTCTCTCAGCACTTATTATTTGTGTACACTTTTTTGTATAGAGGTGAGACTCACTATAAAATGTTTTTCTCTTCGGCATTAGACATCTCCTGATATTGCCACTATTCAAGAGTTTTCTTTTTTAATGCAGCCATTTGCAGAAGACACCACGACTTCCTGGTATTCTGGCTTTCACCATCTTTATTCATCTCTTCCATGATGTTCCCTGAGCTATAGATGCAGGAGCTGTTCTGCAGATGTATCCATTGTGGCTAGACTCACCCACATCTGTCGATCTCTACATTGTGTTCCTTTGTGGTTTCCTTTGATGAAAGATAATAGCTAAATTTATCTTCATGTATAAGATTAAGATTTAGAATGTAGTTAGGAATGCTGGCCTAGCAAAGAGTCAGTAGTAGATTCCCTTCTAAGATTCAAGACCTCACTGGCCAAAGAAAGTTGGCTAGATTTGTAGTATGAGGCTTGATTTCCCTCTTGTTAAATGAACTTTAAATCCACTTAGATATTTGTTGGTTACTGGAAACATCTAAGTGTCCCTTATTGTACCTATTCATATATTGTACCATGCAGATCCATGTTGTGCTTTGTAGGTGTCATAGCTGGGTATGATTCTTAATAGCTTCTCTCTTGGCAGCTTCCATAGTATTCCATGGAAGCTAGACGGCAAGAGGAGGCTTTTAGGCTGATAACTAATCTAGCAAAAGCAGTTTACAGACATAATGTAATACCATTCAGAATATCCACAACAGTCTTCACAGAAATAGAAAAAAGAATATAATTAATATGGAACCAGGAGAGACCCCAGGTAGCCAAAGCAATCCTGAGCAAAAAGAAATACTGGAGGGATTGTTGTTCCAGTCTTTAAGACACATTATAGAGCCATAGTAATAGAAAAGCATGGTACTGGCATAAAACAGGCATGCAGAGCAGTGGAATAAAATAAAAGACCCAAATATGAGTACTCATAGGAACAGCTACTGATATTTGACAAAGGGGCAAGAAATGTACATTGAAAAAAATGCCGAGGGACACAAAACAAAATAAAACATGCATGGGAAAAAAGACAAAATTTTCAACAGATGATGATGAAAAAATGGATATCCACATGGAGAATAGTGAAATTAGAGCCATTTATATCACTCTGCATAAAAATTAGATCCAAGTATGTCAAAGATCTCAATTTCAAACAGTACTAGAAGAAAATATGGGTGACATCCTACAAGATACACATGTAGGAAAGGACTTGGTGAACAAGACTCCAGAGCTAATAAATGAGTCAACAACTGACAACTGCAGCCATATACAGCTAAGATGCTTCTGGACTGCTATGGAAGCAATCAAGTGAGTCATGAAGAAACTCACAGAATGGGAGGACATCGTTGTCACGTATACACCTGACAGAGGATTGATATCCAGAATATATAAAAACAAACAAACCACCACCACCAACAACAGCAAAATACAAACAAACAAACAAACAAACGAACAGTGAAGCAAACAAATAAACCGAAAACAAAATTAGCTGAAAAAGGGGTGTTGGGTGTTCAAGATCTAAACAGAGTTCTCCATAGAAATAAAAATACCTAAGAAACACCTCAAAAACTGTTCATCTTCTTTGGGAGTTGTGGAAATGCAAATTAAAACAACTGAGATTTCATCTTATCTTTGTCAGAATGGCTAAGATAAACAAAACAACTAACAACAAATGCTGGAAAGATGTATGAAAAGGGAAATTTCATTAACTTTTGGTAGAAATGCAAGCTGGTACAGCCATTCTGGAAATCCATATGGAGAAATTATACATATATACATATATACGTATATACATATATATATATACATATATATACGTATATACGTATACACATATACACGTACACACGTACACACATACACACGTACACACGTACACACGTACACACATACACACATACACACATATATACATATATACTTATATACATATATATGTGTGTGTGTCTGTGTATATGTGTATATCTATGTGTGTGTATGTATATGTGTGTGCATGTGTGTGTGTATCAGAAAAACTAAAACCAAATCGACCATATAACCCAGCTGTACTACTCCTTGGCATTTCCCAGTGGACTAGATTTCCTGTTCCACAGACACTTTCTTGGCGGTATGTATCATCATGCTACTCACAACAGCCAGGAAATGGGGAAAAGAACCCTAATGTCTTCCAACAGATGAATGGGTAATGGGTGGCATATATACACAGTGGAATACTATTACATTGTAAAGAAAAACAAAATAATGACATTTACAGTGAATTGAAGAGCCTTGAAAAGATTATATTGAGTTATGAAACCCAGACATGGATAGAGAGACACTGCACACTCCTCATTTGTGGGTTCCAGCTCCAAATTCTCAGATGAAAGTACAGTGTTCAAAATGATATAAATGTAGAACTAGGAAAGTATAAAGGGGCAGTGTGCACATAGTGCTTAAGAGGGCTTAAGAAGGATGCAGTTGATAGGAAGCTGGAAATAGAAAGACAGGGATACCAACTGGGAATAGGTAGGAGAGACAATAAAGAAGAAGAGGTGGTGGCACACGCCTTTAATCCCAGCACTTGGGAGGCAGAGGCAGGCGGATTTCTGAGTTCGAGGCTAGCTTGGTCTACAAAGTGAGTTCCAGGACAGCCAAGGCTAACAGAGAAACCCTGTCACAAAAAACAAAAAAAAAAAAGAGAGAGAAAAGAAGAAGAAGAAGAAGAAGAAGAAGAAGAAGAAGAAGAAGAAGAAGAAGAAGAAGAAGAAGAAGAAGAAGAAGAAGAAGAAGAAGAGAAGGAGGAGGAAGAGGAGAAGGAGGAGGAGGAAGAGGAAGAGGAGGAGGAGGAAGAGGAAGAGGAGGAGGAGGAGGAGGAGAAGGAGGAGGAGAAGGAGGAGGGAGGTACAAAAAACATCAAAGTTTCTTGATAATACCTCAAGGAATAATGTTACATTTACCTAAAAATTACACACAATGCATATTAGTGTAAATGCACACACACACACACACACACACACACACACACACACACACTCACACACTCCTCCCAAAGAAAGTTATGTCACTTGGGCTGACAAGTTATGCTCTTCATAAGAATCATAGACTAACAAAATCTCCAATACCAGGCATGAAAAGAACTTCTCCAGTGATTGGTCAGGGTGGTCTAGTAACTCATAAATGAGTATGTATGTTACTGTTACCCTTGCTTGCCTCTCAGAGGACGAAGGCAAGCCCTTATTGAAAACACTGTACACTTATAACACAGAACTTGATTATTTGAACTGGACCTAATCTAAACCTAAAATACTTTGAGAAAATAAAAGTAAAACAGAATTGCAGCACACCAAACTTTACTGGAGTGAAAACAGCTGTAAGAGACGAGCTTATTAAAATCAGCAACTACATCACAAAAAAGAAGGTCCTCCAACAAGCACTGCACGGCAAAGAGTTAGGAATACAAGAAAAACAAAACCCAAAGTTAATACAAGGAAAGAAATGATTAAAAGCTAAGCAGAAATACACAAAATACAGACTAAATAAGGAAGAGCTGGATATTTTGGAAGATAAAATATTGACAAGTTCTTAGCTAGACAAACTAAGAAAAACAAAAGGAGATAAAATAAAACCAGATGAAAAAGATATATTACAACTGACAGACAAGGGAGTGTTAGAGATTATTATAAACAACTATTTGCCAAAAAATGGATTACCCAGAAGAAAAGTGGAAATACATCTTACCAACACTGAATCATGAAGAAATAGAACCCTAAAATTGGGAGTGTAATTCAGTGGAACAGTGTGTACTTAATATGTGCAAAGGCCTGGGCTTGATCCCAGCATAACTTAAGAGATAAAGAAAATGTAAAATAAATACCAACAATTAGAAGTAAGACTTGATTAATAGAATAGCAGAAAGCCACTGAGTAAAGAAATGCCCACGACCAAATATCAAACACACAAAATAGATCCAGTACCAGATTTTCTTAGAATAGTTCAAAATATTGAAAAGGAGAGGATTGTGTTGTCCTCATTCTATGAAGACAACATTACCCCAATACAGAAATGAGACATGACACAGCAACAGCAAAAACCTACAGGGATATCCTCAGCGAAGAGAGATTAAAAACTTCAATAAAACGCTGGCACACATTTAGAAGGCTGTCGTCTCTGATGTAGGATTTGTTTCAGAGATTCAAGGATGTCCCATCTATACGTATCAAAGAATGTGACAAGTCATGGCAGCAACATGGTTAGCAACAAACATGTGAGCACTTCACCAGCAGATCGGAACAGTCCTCTTAAAATGTATCATTCTTTCATGATCAAAACTTTGAACAAATTAGACACAGAGGAATGTACCTAAAGATGACCTAAACAAGTCTACAGCTAGCATCATACCCATGATAGTTTCAAGGAGAATGTCTTTCATAGTCTATAGTGTTTGAATACTTGGTTCTTACTTGGTAGTATTCTTTGTGAGGGATGGCAGTGTGGCCTTGTTGGAGGAAGTATATCACTGGGGATGGACTTTGAGATTACATAACCCCATACTACTTCTAGTTTTCTTTCTCTGTGCTTGTGCTTGAGGGCGTGAGCTTCTTCCTCTGACTATCATGCTTGCTGCCCATGGCTCCTTCCTTTCATGGACTTTTATTTTTTTGGAACCATAAGCTCAAACTCTTCCTTTTATAAGTTGCCTTGGTCATGGTATTTTATCATAGCAATAGAAGATGAATTAATACAGTACTAATTAGAGAACTTTTCTATGACTCAGAATAAGACACAAGCCCATTTTCATTTCCAGTTTGATACAAGTCAAAATGGACCAAAGATATAAATCTAAGATCTTAAGACCTGAAATTAAGAAAGAGCTTGAAGATAACATAGGGGAATTAGTTCCAAACTTTGGAAGTGACAAAACATTTTTAAAAATTATATCTATCTAAAGCATAGGAAACAACAACAAAAAGTAGACAAGAGGATTTACATAAAAGAGACTGTGGTATGGTATGGGGTTTATACATTTATCTTATAGCTCTAATTGTTCGCTTATTACAGCCTGAAGTCACCAGAGAGGAAAACCTGGATAGAAGAATTACCTAGGTCAGATAGGCCTGTGAGTAAATTTATGAGGGATTATCTTTATATTAATTGATGCAGAAGACCAAGGCGACTGTGGGCAGTACCAGCCTGACTTTGTCGGATTCAAGTGAGTTCCTTGGTCAGAGGTAATGCTGTGTGGAATAGCAAGTATGCTTGTATTGAATTCCTGCCTTGACTTCCTTCATAGGTAGACTGTAACCTGAAATAAACAAAATAAACACTTCCTTCCCCTAAGTTACTTCTGCCCATGGTGTTTGTGCTAACAATAGAAACTAGCACAACTTTACTCTGCAAATTTGGGATGCTGAGGCAGAAGGATCTTAAATTTGAGATCATCCTGGACTAACAAGGAAATTTAAGGTCACAGAAAGTTTTATAGTAAAATTGTTACCTAAAAAACTAACACATGTATACACACAAAAAGACACAGATACAGACACAAACACAGGCACAAACACAGATACAGACAGACAGACAGACAGACAGACAGACAGACAGACAGACAGAAAGATAGACAGACAGACTACAAAAATAAAAGTGCTGGAGTAGAGTTCAGTGGTGCCTAGCATGTGCAAGGCATAAAATGAAAACATTAAAAATAGAACAAACAAAATAAAGCAGAAACTTAACAGAATATCAGCAACAAGTAAGACTTTTCTGCAATGGTAAAGGAAATAATTCACAGAACAAAGAAGGCTGCAGAAGGAAAGTGCCACAGTCTGTACCTCTGACAAGGTGCCAACAGTCAGAATATATAAGGATCTCAGACAACTGAGCAGTTGAAATGACAGGCAGCAGTTGATTTTTAAAATAGACTTTTTAAGCATCTCTGATAAGGAGATACACAATGGCAAGACATTATATGAACAATGTTCAGAGTCGCCAACCACCATGGACCCAGAACCCAAAACACAAGGAAGATGTTCTTTACTCCAGTCAGAATGGCTGCCATCAGGAAGAAAACAAAAACCAAACCAACCAACCAAAACCAAAAAAGCAAATGCAGTAAAGATGTGGAGAAAAAGAAACTCTTATATAGTGTTTATTAATATAGCCATTGTTGAAGCTGAATGAAGATTCCTCAAAATCCCAAGTAGTTCTGTCCAGTAACCTCACTGCTTGATCTACAGCCAAAGGAAATGCTCCCTGTGCACTCCGATATTGACGGCAGCCCTGTTCACCACAGCCATGGCAGAGAAAACACTTAAGTGTTGATTAGCTCATAGATGAGTAGAGTAATTGTGGTACATTAATCACAACTGAATACCATTCAACCATAAAAGGAAACATGTCATTTGTAGCGACATTTACAGAACTGAAACTTGTGTTGCGTGAAACAAACAAGAGCCAGAGTGACACATGTCACAGTATTCACTAATTATATGCAATCTGAGAAAGTCCCTCTCACAACAGATGAAAGGCAAGAAGTGGGTACCAGAGGGCAAGAGGGGTGTGGGGTGCACAGAGAATGGGGAGGCTAATGAACCAGCAGTACATAGAAGAGGTCAGGTCTGGTGTACAATGGCAGGTTTATTATTATTTTTATTTATTTTATTTATTTTTTAAATATTCCTTCATAACTCTTTGCACTTGAGAATTTTTTATATGATGCTTAGGTATCTAAGACTATAAATTAAGTATATATCCAAGACTATAAATTAAGTTACTGATAGCAAATCATGGAGAAATTAGTTCTAAAACACCTATTTGATACACACATATTTTTACCATCTGCTAAAGTCGGAAGCAAATCTGTACATTAATGAGGTGAATATATCTTGTTTATTTTCACATAAAGAACTGGATCTTAAATGGATCCCTGATGCTATTTGTCTTAGGGTTTTACTGCCGTGAAGAGACACCATGAGGCAACTCTTATAAAGGACAACATTTAATTGGGACTGGTTTACAGATTCAGAAGTTTAGTCCATTATCATCAAGGCAGGAACATGGCAGCATCCAGGCAAGCATGGTGCAGGAGGAGCTAAAAAAAAAAAAAAAAAGTTCTACATCTTCATCTGAAGGCTACTAGCAGAATACTGACTTCCAGGCAGCTAAGGTGAGGGTCTTAAGCCCACACCCACAGTGACACATCCATTCCAACAAGGCCACACCTCCTAATTGTGCCACTCCCTGGGCCAAACACATACAAACCATCACACACTAATGGATATCAGGCACCTCTTGTCTGTGATGAGAATGTTGTTTGTTCATGCATTTGTTTGTTTTTGTAAATACATTAGTAGGAAATAATATCAATGTATTTAAGACCATTTCAGAAGTTGCTGGATGTTAACGCTAAGCTAAAATTAATTTAATAATATTTTTAAAGGAAACTTATCCAAAGATTTTAAAAATCAAACATTCTAACACAGTATAAGGAATAGATATACTGGTGTGATTCTGTAAATGTACAATTATGTTTCTGCAAGAGAAGAGAATGTATGTGCAGTAAAAAGCAATGCAAATTATAATCTGACTGTTTTCTGGAATCTGAGTGTTTCAAGCATTGATCATTGATGTGTGGTGCTGCAGGCTGGTCAATGCAGGGTCCATGTTGTGAGCTCAGAAAGAAGGCTGTAGGGAAGTCACGTGATGGAGACACTGCCAGAAACACCTTGGGTTTTGATTTTTTTTTTGAGTTAATTTTTGGTCATTTAGTTCTCATAAAACCTAGTATTGCCATTTTTTTTCTACTCTACATTTAGCTCCAGGACCTCGTAGGGTTTTAGTGGAATGTAGGGCACCATAGGCATCAATGTGCCCTTATTTCACATTAGAGGAAAGAGAATGTTTTCATAGCATAGAAATCATAAGTCTTTGAGGAGACATATATATTTATCCTGATCTGAACAGTGTGTATAGGAATTTCACAGGTAACCCCATACATGTTCAAAGTTTATGTGTTAATTAAAACTTAGATGAATAATAGTAATAATAAAACAATTCTTCCAGCTCTTCTCCGGTCTCACCAGAATGACGATTTCCTTTCGTGTTGCCCTGAATTCTATAACATCAGAATGATTGCAATTATCTGCTTACAGCTCCGTTTCTTCCAGGATTACTTGAGAGCTTGTGGAGGACAAGAAATAATGTCTCTGCACGTCATAGATTCAGATCGTTGCCTGTCAAAAGGCATCATGAAATATGTCTTTAGATGGATTTTCAATGACAAAGAGAATTCATTATGGTTTAAAACGAATCTCTTTCTCCTTTGAAAGTTTTATTCTGGACCACCCTTCACTGACAGTTGGAGTCCTTTGATTTGGTATTGTTCTGTTTTTTTTTTTTTTTTTCTTTTTCATTCTCTCTCTCACCCAGAAGGCTGCACTCATATCCTGAAGAAAGGGACAAGTAACTCCATTCTGGCCTCTCGTGCTCTGGGCTTTTTGACAAGCTTTTGAAAATGACAGGGTTCGGCAACTTCACAGGGTGTTCAGCAACGGCCGCTTCCCCTGCTTCATTTTGAAGCCAACACGGGAAGGACAATCTGTCTGTTTTTGGTTGGTTAACACTTAACTCGTCAAAAATATGTTTTGTAACACATAGTCTATGTCCAAGAGGTCTTGCAAGATTTCCAAAGCTTTTCCCACACTCGTTTTCTTCTTACCCACGAAAAAAAGAAACAGTGTATTGCCAAAAACAAATTATCCCACTTCTCAAAAAGGACTGCTGTTGCTCAGGAATCTTCAAGCCACAAGAGTTCACTTCAGGCCTGATCTTGGCCAATACTGCCCGCCACACTGCACGTAGCTTGTTCTCCTCCTGCTCCAGTGCCGAGCAGAGCTGCACCATGCTTCCTTCTCTTTGAGTCAGAGCTTGGATGTGGACAGTGTTTCCTGGCAACCGCTGAGGTCAGGTCAGCTGCTCTTCTGGCCGTGCCACAAAGATTCCTTTATATATATAAAATGTAATTAGGATTTTGTTGAACATCAACTACAATTTTTGTTTCCTAGGGAAAAGAGAGGAGCAACATTCTAGAATTTAGAACCTACTGGCAGAAGACCTGACAGAACTCTTTCGTTTAAGAAATGCCTTTAAATGGCTTGGTAGGAAGGAGATTAAAATGGAGGTATATCAAGTCTAAGAAAGTTAAACAAAAATAACAATAGGGGTTTGAAACGTGTAAACGTGTATAATTTGTAGAAAGAACTAACTCAAGAATATTTTAACCATGACAAGCAGGCTGCTGAATGCATCTTTTCCTCATTGACTCTACTAAGAAAAAACTTTTCCAGAACATTCTAAGAGCCTCTTGGAATCCTGACTTTATGTCCTCTGAACCAGACACCTACTACTCTCAGAAGAGTTTCTCTAGACTACACAGTGGATCATGCTGGTCTACTACAGAACCTTTTAGTGTCTCGCACGTCACACATACTACCTGGGCTTTTAGAGCCCTTTGGAGGTGAATAGACTCACCCCCAATACAGATGTTCTCCACTCCCCCCAACCCAAGACAAGGAAAGTAGCTAACACATTAGAGTATTAAAAAGTTGAGTTAATATCATTAAGGAAAGAACACAAAAATAATTTAAGAACTGAACACTAAAAATATTAGGGTTCATGGAAAACAGTTGTAGTTCCAGAGTCCTCTGTCCTAAAGAATTACTTAGTATGAGAGAGCAGTAAGTTTTTTTTATCTTTGCTCAGAAAGGCCCTTCTCTTTCACACTGAATGTGTCGCTTCCTTATTAATACCAAAATAGCTTTTATTGGAGGTTGTCAGCTACAAAAATCAGTAAGCCAATGTGCTGTGAACTAAGTAAATATTTGTATTACCAGTTTCTGGCCAGCAATGATAAATGGTTGAGACAATAATAGCAGAAAATTGAAGCCAGACTAATGAATTCCCCTAAAAGTGTATTCATCTCCTCTCTCTCTCTGAGATGTCCATACCCTGGCTAGGTAGTAAGCTTGTGTGAGCCACAGGCTTCTCATCTGGAGAGTAGGGAGAATGGGATTTTTCTCTGAGTTGTGATAATTAATGGGGGTGTCGGATGGGTGCTTTTCCCAGTTATAAGTCGTGAGAGAAAGAGAAAAGCAGCCTCCAGGATCATCTCTTGGTTGCAGAGAGGGTATGGGACAATGAGCTGTTGCCCATGTTGGGGTACAGAAGCACCCCTGACCTCCTCCAGGTCTCCTGTCACAGTCTTCAAAAACATGAGGATTCAGACCCTGAAATGCCACAGGCCACTTCCTTCACCTTCTATGGACTCTTATTCTTAGCACAATATACAGTTTTAGAATGTGCCAGAAGGTAGCCTCCTCTGCAGTGAGTGTTGTCCGACAACTTCTGGTTATGAGGTTTCACTCGTTTCCACCTCCCGTTTCCTGCCGCCTGAAATGTATCACCGAAGTGTGGCTTTCATTCTTTTCCAGTTGCCCTGACTGTGACTCATGAGAACAGCACGCGTGCTCCTCTCCCAACCCTCAGTCATGCTTTGTCTAATCTGATGGATAAAGTAAACATTTTAACTTTCTGGACAAGTAGAAGCACGTTTTAAAACTCATTTAATTTAGAAGGAAGACGTTTTCCTGGCCTACCTTCTTGAAATATCCTGAAGGAAAGATAAGGGCAGAGTGCTCCCGTGTAGCTTGTGCAGTTTTTGCCAGACTCTGTGGAAGACCTTAATATTTACTTACTTTACAATGGAAGCAGAAATACTTAAAGGTCAAGTCGTTACTTCTTGATATTTGGTCAAATTTTACAAACAGTATTGCTCAGTGCCTGTTTTTCTATTAGCACCCAACCTACCAAAAAGGGATGTTGTGTTACCTGACATTATTGACAGATACCTAGACTAAACATTGTAGAAAGGCCCCAAACCATCTTTTTTCTTCTCCCATCAAAGACAAGAGTCTTATTTGTCCACTTGTGCAGTCATCAGAATCATCTTAGCAATTATCAACACACACTGATTAATGTGCTGGTAACACTGAAAGTGCAGGATGGCTGAGAAATATCTGGAAGCTTATACTGTGGCAAAAGAGAATTATGTGAGAAGATTGGAGAGTGGTTCTGGGAAGGACTGGAGTGTACATAGAGAAGAATGAATGAGCCTTGGGATTCAGGACTGGAGTATCTCCACTAAATAGTTCTTAGCGACTCAGAGATATAGTTCAGTGGGCAGTAGTGCTTACTATCCAAGTATGAGACCAAAATTTGGATACCTGCCCCACATAGAAGCCAGAATGATGACACTTATACCTGTAAATCCAGTGTTGCAAAGAGTGGAGACAGAAGGATTGCTATGGCTCTCTGGTAGCCAGCATAGCCAAGAGAAATAAACAAGCCAAAAATAGCAGTGAGATTCAGCTTCAGCTAGAGTCCATTTCTCAAGGCAATAGGTAGGAAGACATGTCATCCTTCTTTGTATTTGCACAAATACACTACACATGCATATACCACACACATTCATTCATCACACTAAAACATACATAACACATATGTATACAGTATTTACAAGCATACACCACACATATGCATATATCACACAAATGCATATACCTCACATGGTAATATTATAAACATGTATACACTACATGTATACATCATATGTATGCATGCATCACACATACCACACATGCATACAGCATACACATGTGAACATAACACACACACATATACATGTATATATATTATAAACTTGCATAAACCACACATATGTACTAATCATACACAATTACACATATGTACTAATCATACATATACCTACATCATACAGATGAATATACCACATACATTCCTACACATGGGTATATACTACACACATATGCATCTATACACCACATAGGTATACACTACCACACAATACTTCTTCCTTGCTTTCAATCTCTCTTTCATGAGTATGTACATGCTGACACACAACTTCTTAGAGCTCAATCCCATAATATACTTAATGATAAAAAAAGCTCAAATTAATGATTGAGAAATGCAGAAAGCTTCATTCTTTTGGGAATAAATGTTAGCAAATCAGAGCTCAGTCATTTGAGAAATATTATGGTAAAAACAAGTTACCTATGATTTTTCAAAAATAATTAAAGCACTGATCACCACTTATCATCTCACAGAGTCAATGATCTAGAGATTCCTTTTGAGAATCACAGACCCATTCTTATGTCTACACACCACAAAGACTAAACCCCAACTACTGTGAACTAAACGGCTTATTCAGAGACAGAGACAGATGGGCAGAGTGAGTCAGACAGTTGACAGAGAGAAACATAGAGAGACAGAGACAGAAGACATGGAGAGAGACAGAGACAGTGAAAGAGACAGATGACAGAGACAGGGAGAGAGCCTTAGAGATTACTTCAGACATGTTAAAGTCCACGCAGTGTATGAAATGTCTCTCACTGCTTTATAATTAAAAAGCATATGCATAATTATGCATGTAATAGGATGCAATGCTGTGTATCTAACTGCAATTTATTCCCCCCAAGCATCACACTCACACATATACTTGAGGAAAATAGTTACAGCAAAACATTTAAAAAAAACTTTAGTCAAGAATCAAAGCTCTTTTCTTGCATTTAACTGAAGACAGATAATTGTTCAAATGAACTTGTTTGTTCTCTTAGCCTATCAAATATATATGTGATATAGTTGTACATATACATAGATATATGTCTCACATAACTTAGCATTATGTGGTCATGTAATGCTATATTTAGCCACAATTAAGCCTGATGTTTGAGGGACCATGTGAAGGGCTTTGTTCACATTTCCTCAATAAATTATAAATACAGTTCTGTAAGTTACTTGGGATCATCACTTATTATTTATTTAATTATTTACATTGATATAGGATTTCAAATGGTCCAGGAGGGCATTGAACTTGCGATGTACTTCAGGATAAGCTTGAACTTTTGATCCTTCAGGTTCCTCCTTTCAAGTACTAGGTTTGCATGCATATCACCAAGTTATACTTTCTGTGGGGCTGTGGATCATGAGATCAGGGTCTGTGCATGCTAGAGAGTCATGCTATCAACAGAGCTGTGTCTCTAGCCCTTTGATGGAGGCTATCAAAGTTGAGAAACTTGAAGCTCAGAGGGATATGGAAACTGATCCAAGTCCTTGAGGTCATGGAGCCGATGAGCTCCTGACACAGCCCTGGATGAATTGGAAGCTTATAATCTTAACCACCATGTTTTCATAATATTTAGGAAGCTGTGTGGATTTAGAAGATCCCACATTGACATCTCAGAATGTTCCAAGTCAACATCCCTTATTAGGAAGAGCAAGTGACTCAGTGGCTAAGGAATTCATACTCAGGCAGTGACAACATATTGAGCAAGGCTCCAGCCTGATATTTATTCTACAGCCCTCTTTAAATCATGAAGCCTTCAGAAAAAGACAAGACTTTGTATGGTCAGCTTTGAGAAAAGATCACGAAGACCTGAGTCACACAGTCAGGTCAGGTCTGACTGTACTTGCTCAGTCATCACTGGCCAGTTGAGTCAGATCTGAGAAGACAGCAGGGAATGTTGGACCCACAGTCATACATACTGGCATGGTATTCATTACCCTTTCTTGTCTTGGTGTCTCCCTATGAAATGCTGTGGGAAGAACCCAGTTCCCCAACTTCCACTGATTACAGGATGGCACAGATTCTGTAGCAATGGTAATTGTAAATTTCATTTGCTTTCCTTCAGGTTTTTCTAAGGAAAATTGTCTCAGAATATTGGAGAATCTTCTTGCTTTCCATGTTTCACATTTATTAGCTTTGAATTGAATT
Source organism: Arvicanthis niloticus (assembly GCF_011762505.2). Lineage (NCBI taxonomy): Eukaryota > Metazoa > Chordata > Mammalia > Rodentia > Muridae > Arvicanthis > Arvicanthis niloticus. The sequence goes on along the minus strand of NC_047665.1, from coordinate 45,472,001 downwards.
TATCAATCATTTCCGGATTATAGGTAAAAATATGTAGTTTTTCTTTGTAAAGAAAACCAGTATGAAAGCAATAAAAGGTTCTGTTTGAACAATACTCATTCAATTAAAAGCTATAGACATGCTTTTTTGCTCTTTCTATTCTTCCGAAGAGACTGAAGGGTGGCAGTAATGTTAGTACAAGCTTTTTGTATTCATTCATTCATTCATTCATTCATTCAAAACTGAGTGCCTAATTTGTGTCAGGAGGATTTATTGTCCTGAAAAATAGGAAGGTAAGCTCTTTGCCTATCTAAAGCTTCCATTTTCCCAGGGTGGCTGGTAATGAAACAATAAAAAACAGATTATTTAATAATCATGAAATAATAAAGTATCTCGATTCAGACAAATAGGCAGCTGAGAGAAGATGACCTGCCATAACCATTTTGGATGGGGTACTAAAACAAACAATCTCACTTATAGGGGCCATGTGGACTTGAGATCTGATTGATAGGGACTATGACTGGAAGGACTGTGGAGAAATAATTCATAGATAAGAAAACAGATTCAACTGCAACTCATATAGTTAGTTCATGATAAACCCAGACTTTATTCATTTTTTAAAATTAATTTACTTTATATCCCAAACTCAGTTTTTCTTCCCTCCTTTCCTGCTAGTCTTTCCCGGCTGTTTGCCCAATCTGCTCTTCCTCTCTGTTTCTTCATTCTTAACATAAATCTTGGACCTAGAAGTCCGTCATCTATTTCAAAGGTACACATGGAAGACATGGATAATTTACTACACTGCCTTTGTAACTGAACAGCTATGTTTCACAATATAGATGGTCACTTTGATAATGTAATGCTCAAGTTAATGTTTCTATGTGTGTGTGTGCGTGTGCATGTGCGTGTGCATGTGTGTGTGTGTGTGTGTGTGTGTGTGTGTATGTGGTGTGCATTCTCATTCATGGATGCTTGCATGTGTATGGGCACATTTGTGAGGAGGCCTGAGGATGATATCATGAGACTTCTCAATCACTCTCTACCTTTTGTATTGATTCTGTGGTCTTATTATAGACCAGAAGCTCATTGTTTAGGCTAGTCTAGCTGGCCAGCTTGCTCTGGGAATTCCCTGTCTTGGTTTTCCATCCACACCGGGAAGAAAGGTGGGGCTACCTGGTTTTAGATGGGATCTGGTTTTGATGATTTTGCTGAAAGTGCTATAGAAAAGAGGAAACTGTAGTTTGAATTTTTGAATAATATGTGTGTAACAGAAACATGCACAGGTGATTTCTACTTAAACCTAATGATATTTCTGGTCAAAAGAAATCCATACAAAAACAAACCTAAGAATTCTACCCCACCCTCTATTTCTGTACCTTCCTTCCTCTCTCTGGTTCCATTGAGTAAAAGGGGGCACCTATAGCATCTCTTGCTATTCTTAATACTTAGGATTCCAAATCTCTAGTTCTTTCTCTTCTAGCAGCATGATTACTAGTAGCATTCTTAACCACAGGTAAGGCAATTTTAAGAATTTAAACATCTCATTGTTACAAATATTAGTATTACTCTAGAAATCCTACAGGTCGAGTAATGTCATACTATAGCTTATAAAAGAATGATCAAGAAATCTTGTTTGAGAAGTGTTGAAAGAATTCCTTCTAGAATGGATTAGATGAAAACCCATGAAATTATGAAATTGACACATAAATGGATAGAGGTAGAAAGAACGATTCTGAGTGATACAGCCCAGACCCAGAAAGACAATTGTCACACATTTTACCTTTTTGTGGATGTTGGCTTTGAGTCTTTAGATATGTGCATTTCATTTGGAATCCCTATAGAGGCCAGGAAATTAGTAAAGAGACATGGAGGTGGCATTCAAAGGAGAAGAGAGAGAATACAGCAGCACACAGGGCTAAAGGGGAATAATAAGATGGGAAGGAATATTTGAGATGTGAAACATGTATGAATATGTACTCACATAGATGAATCACTGTAAAATAATATTTTTACTAATTATTTGAGAATTTAATGCAGTGCATTTGTATTACATTTACCCTGAAACTCCTCCTTTCCACCCTTGCCTCCTAATTCACAGAACTTAGAGGATGAGGAGTCTTCCTTCCTTCCCTCCCTTCCTTCCTTCCTTCCTTCCTTCCTTCCTTCCTTCCTTCCTTCCTTCCTTCCTTCCTTCCTTCCTTCCTTCCTTTTGTTTTTCTGTCATTCTCTTCCACTTCCTCTTCCTCTTCTTCCTCATCTTCTTCTCATTTTCCTGTCTCTTTCTCCTGCTCTCCAATCCTGCTTCCACTCTTTTTTTTCCCTTCAATTCACTTTTATTGTCCAACTGTTTTGGGGGCTGGAACCCGTCCTTGAGAGTGATCAACCTACTAAGGATGACATCATTAAAAAAAATCTGAATCTTCCTCTTCAAATAGCTACTGAATGCCAATAACTTCTCAGCTAGTGATGGGATTTCATGCCTACCTCCACGCCTCTAAGCTGAGATTTTGTTTGCCTTAAGCTTTTGCAAGTTGTATGCGTACTGTCATAATTATTGTGAGATCATTTGTGCAACTTCTCTGTTTTATAGAAAACACAATTATTTTAAGTAATCCTCCACCTCTGGATCTTACAATTTTTCTGCCCTTTCTTTTGTGAAGTTCTTTGAGGCTTGGAGGAGTGTGACATACACATTCAATTTAGAGCTGAGTATGCTATAATTTCTTATATTCTAAACATTGATCATCTGAAAGCTCTATGTTAATTGCAAAAAGAGGCTTCTCTTACGAGGGTTAAAAATGCATTTTTCTATGGATAGAGCAACAAATCATTAGGAGTGTTTTAATACTATGTTTATTTAGCAGATAAATAGAAGTAGGTTCTTCCTTGGTGTCTATGACCTTTCTATCTACATGTTCTTGATCTCAGTAACAGTACCAGAAATGGATTCCATCTTATGGAGCAGGCCTTCAATACAACAAGAAAGTAGTTTATTACTTCCATAACACACACACACACACACACACACACACACACACACACACACACACACATACACACTGATATTTCACAAGTGAGCATATTTTGTCAGGCTAGTCATTATTGTAACTTTCATGGTTTGTAGCTGTATGAGACTTATATTTAATTTTCCCCCAAGGTAGCTTAGATATCACCATCCACCCTTTTGTAAGCTAGCCAGGAGGAGTCAAGGTTTTAAGCAAGTACCAGCTTGAGCTTTTTGTTTTGTGACTTATGTGTGGTATCTCCAGCATCAGGGTCTTACCATCAACTTCTAGAGGGTAGTTAGGACTACTTGCAATAGCATATAATGCTTGGAGGCCTATGAAATCCCATTGACTAACAACTCACAAAGAGGTATTGTGTTTGTTAGCAATCAGTGTCTAATCTCTCTTTTGTAGGGTACCTCCACTAAAATTCTATGTGTGTACATGCATATGTTTTAGGAAGCTTCTCCCGTAACATATTTTATTGTCATTTATGAATAATCTTTAGTATTACTTATCCCTTCCCATTGTCTCACTTCTGGCCTGTCTTCCCTTCTCCCACCAATTCCTCCCTGTGCCACTATTTGCCTCTAACTCTGAAGCCCCGTATCCCACTGCGTTCTATCTCTTCTCCCTTAAATTCCAGCATGATGACACTAATTTCCTGACCTCCATGTATTCCAAATGAAACACACACATATCTGAAGAGTCAAAGCTAACAGAAACAAAGAAAATATGTGACATTTGTTTTTCTGGGCCTGGGTTATATTACTCCGAATGATTGTGTCTACTTCCATCCATTTACCTACAGTTTCATTTTTTTTAACAGTTGAATATTTTTTTTTACTGTTTAAATGCACCCAATTTTCATTACCCATTTATCAGTTGATGGCCATCTTGACTTTTTTTTCCCCGTGGCTATTTTAAGTGGAGCAGCAATGAACATGGATGACCAAGTGTCCTTGAAGTAAGACATAGAGTGCTTTGAGTATATGCCCAAGATGGGTCCAGCTGGATCTAGTGGTAGATCTATTTTAAACATTTTAAGGAACCTCTATACTGATTTCCATAGTTCTAATATTAGTTTGTACTTCCACCAGCAACAAATATTCTCCTTTTTCCATATCTGCACCAGCATCTGCTATTATTTGTTGTTTTGATATTTATCATTGTCACTGGGGTGTGGAATTTCAAAGCAGTTTTAATTTGCATTTCTCTACTAGGTAAAGAGGTCAAACATTTAGTAAATCATTTTTTTCATTCATTTGTATTTCATCTTTTCATCTTTTGAGAACTGTCTGTTAAGTTTCATCCTTTTTATTTTAACTGAGAATTTTTTCCTTCATGCTTAGTTGTTTTTGAGATTTTTTTTTGGTATATTCTAGATATGAATCTTCTGTCAGGGGTATAATTGATAAGCGTTTCTCCCATTCTGTATGCTTCTTCTTTACTCAAATGTTGATATCCTTTGCTGTACTATAAAACCTGTTTAAGTGTCATGATGTCCCATTTGTTTACTGCCGGTCTTAATGTTGGTGCTGCTGGGGTTCTTCTCAGAGAGTCCCTTTCTCAGCCTGTAAATTCAAACACATTTTTTTTTTTTTTGTTAGTTTCTCCTCTATCAGACTCAGGGCATCAGATTTTTTTGTCAAGGTCCATGATCTGTTTAGAATTGAGTTCTGTGCAGGGTGAAAGATAAGAATTCATTTTACCCTTTTACATGGTGTTAACCAGTTTGGCCTGCACCCATTTGTTGAAGATGCTATCTTTTGTCCCTTGTATATTTTTGCCTTTTTTTTTCTTTTAAATCTCTTGACCACAGGTGTGTAAACTTATGTCTCATACTCAGTTGTATTCTGTTAATAAATTGGACTATCTTTATGCTGTTTTAACTATTATAGCTCTGTAGCATAACTTAAAATCAGAGATAGTGATGTCTCTATTTTTCTTTTATCTTTCGTGTTTATTTTGGATACCTGATGTGTGTGTGCGTGTGTGTGTTGTTGTTGTTGTTAAATAAAATTGAAGATTGAAGATACTTTTTTATTTTCCTTAAAGAATTGTTTTATAATTTTGATGGGGATTGTATTAAATTTGAAGATTGCTTTTGGTAAGATAGCCATTTCCACACTATTGAGCAACAGGAGATTTTTTCATTCTCTGGTATCTTCTTCAATTTCTTTCATCAGTGTCTCAGGTTCTATTATATATGTCATTTTCTTAGTTAGATTTATTCCAAGTTATGTTTTTGAAATTTTATTTCTTTTTTTATAATGTTATGAATATATGTCTGTGTGCCACATTTGTGAACTGCCGTGGGAGGTAAGAAGAGGGAATTGGATGCTCTGAGACTGGAGTTACAGGTGGTTCTGAGCCAATATGTGGGTGCTGGGAATTGAATCTGGGTCTTCTGGAAGAACACCAAATGCTTTTATCCACAAGTTATTTCTCTAGCCCAATATGCATTTTCTGAGAATATAATGAACAGAATTTGTATCTGTCTAATTTTTATTGGTACATTTACTATTTGTATGGAAGAAAATCTACTGATTTGGGTGTGTTAACATTGTATTCTGATATTTTGCTGAAAATACTTACCTGTTGTAGGAGTTTTCTGCTGAACTTTTAAGGATATTTTTTGCATAGAATAATTTCTTCTGCAAATGATAACATTGTTTTTTCGTATTTGCATTCCCATTATCTCCCTCACTTGTCTTATTGTTCTATATAAGACTTTAAGCACTGTATTGAACATAAAAGGACAGAGTAGGAATTCTTGTTTTATTTTTTGGAAAGCTTTGAGATTTTCAACCTCTGGTACCTTCATCAATGTCTTAGCATTTATGATAAAATCTTTGGATATACAGGAGACACACCTCAATATAACAATTGTAATATACAACAAACTTACAATCAATATCATGCTAAATGGAGATTAGTTTATAATTTTGCTTTTGTGTTGGATCTTTTTCTGGTTTGGGTGTGAGGATAACACTGAGTTCATAAAAATTTTGATATTACATTTTATGAAATAATTTGAGGAGTATTAGTATTTTCTCTTGAGGAAAGCTCTAGTCTCTATGGGCACCGCACAAAAGAGACACATTTACACTTTCGCGGGCTCCATTTAGCATATTGTTAGTTGTGGGGTGGTAGTATATTGAATTTATTATTTTGTGATATGGATTCTATATCCCTAGACTTTCTAGAACTTTTATCATAAATGGATATTGAATTTTCCAAGGTGTTTTCTGCATCCAACAAGATAATTAGATGGTTTCTGTAATTAAGTTTATTTGTATGGGTGATTTCATTTATTGTTTTAAGTATGCTTAACCATATCTGTATTAGTGGGATAAAGCTGATTTGACTATAATAGATAATCTTTTTGATGTGTTCTTGAATTCAGATAGGAAATATTTTTATTGAGAATTTTTGCATCTAAGTTTATTAGGAGATTGTCTGATAATTTTCTTTTTTTTTTGTTGGATCTTTGTTTTTGGAATTAGGGTATGATATACTTCATAAAATGTTTTGGAAATGTTCCTTATACATTTTATGAAATAATTTAAGGTGTGTTGGTGTTTTCTTTTCTTTTTCATGTCTAATTTTGTTAATTGGGGCCAGATTAATGGCTCGTGGTTTTTTTCATCTTATTTTTTTCCCCAAAGAACCTACTATGTTTCATTGGCTCTTTGAAGTATTCTTTTGATTTTATTAAAATTTATTTACTTTATTTAGAAGTAAGTATGCGAGCTGTGTGAATATAAGTTTTTTACTTAAAAGCAGGGCCCATGGAGACTAGAATAGGGTGATGTTTCTTCTAGAACTGTAGTTACAGGTGGCGTGTGCCATCTACAGCAGAGGACTGCCTGGTCTAGCCTCAGTGGAAGAAGATACTAGATTTGAGGCCCCAGGGAGTGGGGAGGCCTGCAGGGGTAGAGTGTCTCTTGGAGATGGGGGAAGGAGGAATGGGATGAGAAACTGTGGGAGGGCAGATTGGGAGGGGGCAATGACTGGACTGCAAATGAAAAAATGAAAATAAAAAAAATGATGGCTGTGTGCTGTCAAGTAGGAATAAGGAACTGAACTTGGGCTCTCTCCAAGAGCAGCAAGTGTTCTTAACTATTAAGCCATCTTTCTGGTCCCTCATTTCTATTGTTTTAATTACACCCCCATCTCTTCTTATCTATTTTTTGAGACATTATTTGTTCTTGTTTTTCTAAGACTTACAGATCCAATACTAAACTATTATTTTGAAATCTTTCTAGTTTGTGTGTGTGTGTGTGTGTGTGTGTGTGTATGTGTGTGTGTGTGTGTGTGTGTGTATGTGTGTGTATAGGTATTTAGTGCTGCAAATTTTCCTACCAGGACTACTTTCGTTGTGTCCCATAGATCTTGGTATTATGTTGATTTTGTTTTCCATTTAATTTTAAGGAGTCTTGATTTTCTTATTTCTTCCTTGAAAGATCATCTTTAGGTAGTTTATTAGTTAGTTTCCATGAGTTTATGTACTTTCTGTTGCTTCTATTTTGGTTGATATTCAGCTTTATGCCATTGTTCTCACTGCTCTCCTCATGAGCCTTACAAAGTGCACTTCCCCAGAATGTCTCACGATTCACAACACCTTTGTCTGTCATCTATTTTCCACCTCAAAGCCCATTTTATTTGTCATTTTCGATCCTCAATGCATATGGTCTGACTCACTGTCACCCACCACTCATCACAACTACTTTAGAATGCCTTGAAAAATGTTTCCCATAAACTCAAACATTTTATAGGGTTTGTCAAGAGGTGCTAGTCTGTTTTTTTTTTTTTTCCAAATTTGATCCAGTTGTTATACTTTCCTTGCATGCCTTCCCACAAACTATTACAAATGTTCCCTGTGGAAGACATACTGGCAATGTCTTCGATAAGCCATATACTACCATATTAGTCAGGAAACCCAACTGACAGAAGACTTACTCCAACGCAACCAAGCCAGAAATGGAGTTTGTTGACTCACATAACAAAAAAAGAAAAGAAAAAAAAGAAAGAAAGAAAGAGAGAAGAAAAAAGGGATACAACTTGGAACACATGGTGGGACAAGGGTCTTGACATAGTTACAGCTCTGTCCCTTCAGATTTACTTCTCTGATTAAAGATTTTATTCTTCCTATAGGCAAAGGCCTTTTAAATTTCGATATAAAGAACATATTCATTGTTATACAATGGTCCTAGTTAGACTACATATATGGTAGTAAAACATCATGACTGAAAGTTACTTGGAAAGAAAAGGGTTTGTTTAAGCTTTTATTTAGTTCTACATTCCAGATCATCCCTGATGGAAGTCAGGGCAGAAACTCAAATAGGGCAGGAACCCAGAGACACGAACCAAAGCAGAGGCCATAGAATAGTATTACTTACTGATTTGCTTTTCATGGCTTGCTTGGCCTGTTTTTCTAAGGCACCCACTTTTTTCATATAGCACTGTCTGTTTCTCTTCGCAATGCAACCACATTACGTATAGCTCCTCTCTCTGCTTTCAGCAATGCCTACATGTTTAACTGGAATATTGGACTTAGGTAGCCAAGCCTTTCTTGTTGGAGCTGCTGGAGCTGCTTATAACCAAGAAATAATTAAGTGGTGATAAACTATTAGAACAGAGCAGCATTCTGAGCTTGAGCTGTAGCAAAGCTATGCACTGAAGAGCCCAGCACTTTAGTCCTTGTTGGTTTGTTATTGCTGTAACTAAACTATCCAACTATCATGTCTTTTCCAGTATTTATTGGTTCATCAATTTTACACTATTACTAGAGTTAGAGAGCCACATGATCCTTCTGTCTTTCCTATGCATTAAAAAGCATATTTTACAAACTTGATCATGACTGGTCGTTGATCTTTTTTTAAAGTGGAGCAAAAGAAGTTACAAAAAGTTACCTACAAGGCACTACCACCATCTCCATACCCATAGGCCTAGATCCAGACCCACAGGGGCTGAACTGGCTTTGCCTCGTAGGTTCCTCCTCCTAACTCCCATCCTTCTCACTTCTGTATTCAGCCCAATAGATCTTGCTCCAGCCTGAAGCTCTGACTTTACATGTTGAGTCTCTCAGCTCTATTACCATCTGCCCCTCCTCCATCTCCACACCTCCAAGTATAGCTTTAGATCATGGATCTTATATCATCTATGCCTAGCATGGGTCTAATAAAATAGTTACCATGGTTATGAAGAGCCACACTTGAGTGTCCTGGATATAAAAACGGAAGCAGAAGGAAACGGGAAAAAAGCTAGTCATGTACTAGCTTTACCCAGCTTAGCTCTGGTCATGTAGTTCCTGAACTGACACAATCAAAGAAATCTCTCTCTCTCTCTCTCTCTCTCTCTCTCTCTCTCTCTCTTTCTCTCTCTCTGTGTGTGTGTGTGTATCTTAATTTTTCACATAGCTTCTCTGGGTCTGTGGATTGTAGTATATTTATCTTTTATTTACAGCTAATATCCATTTATTTATTTATTTATTTATTTATTTATTTATTTTTGAGACAGGGTTTCTCTGTAGCCCTGGCTGTCCTGGAACTCACTCTGTAGACCAGGCTGGCCTCGAACTCAGAAATCCACCTGCCTCTGCCTCCCAAGTGCTGGGATTAAAGGCATGCGCCACCACCACCACCCGGCTACTAATATCCACTTATATTGATGTCCCATAGCCAAACATGAGGTAGAGCTCAGGGAGTCCTTTGGAAGACAGGGGTGGATTGTAGGAACTGGAGGGGTCAGGGATAGGACAAAGACACAGCTCACAGAATCAACTCATAGGGGGCTCAAGGTGATCAGGAAGCCTGTAGGGGTCTGACTGAGGCCATCTGCATATGTGTTATGGCTGAGTAGCTTGGTGTTCTGGGATTCCTAATAGTGGAGCCAGCTTTGTCTCTGACTTATTTATTTATTTTTTCATTTATTTAGCATAGTTGTTGGGTCCTTTTCCTCCTACTGGGTTGCCTACCTAGTTCAACTTTGACATGACAGTATGTGCCTGATCTTGTTACAGCTTGTTATGTTGGGTTTGGTTGATGTCCTGGGGAAGCCTGCTTTTTCTGAGGGAAGGCAGAGGTGGGGTGTGAATCTGGCAGAGAGGGGAGGTAGAGAGGGAGATACCTAAAGGAGGGAGAGAAAACTGCAGTCAGGATGTAATATATGAGAGAAGAATAAAAATAATAAGGGAAAATGTTTAGGTTATGGCAAAAATTTCTAACGTTTTTTTGCATCTTTACCAACAGTTGGCAACCTGGTCCTGGTGTTTGTGTGTGTCTCTCCACAATGGTTGAATTCCCAACCCTTAACTAATCTGGTATATGGGACCTCCCCAGACACCAGAACCACAAGTGCTTTGATCTCAGATTTTCTGGAACCCAGAACTATGAGAAATCAGTTCCTGCCATTTGTGAGGCGCCTGGGCTGCAGCTGGTGTGACAAACTCAATGGATGAAGATAGTTTTTATTATCAGCTTGATGGATTGACTTGCACAGCCATTCTCAGAAGTCTCTAGTCATATTGTACTGTAGTTTTAATGACTGATGATTTCTTTCTCCATTTCTTCCCATTTCCGTGTTCCAAAACATCCTTTCTTTCCACGCTCTCTATTTATCAATTAGATTTTCTTACATTTGACCTCAAAGATTTTTTTTTTTTTAAAAAAAAAAACAATGTCTGTGAAACAAAATGCTAATGCTCTTGGGATCTTCCTTTGAACTTTAACCTCCTAATGCCATTTTATTGTGCCATATTTTTCTATTTTCTGAAATAATTTCTAATTATCTCAGTTTGATTTGGTGGTTATTTATGATGCTGAAGATCACTTAACAAAAGGCAAAAACGATATTAATCATTGCATTTTATACTCTCAGGGTTTGGTTGACTAGATAATTTATTGACAGTTAAGCAGTAATACTTTGCAGTACAGAGCCACAAGGTTGACAGCACATAGCCAGGGCTCCATTCAGCTCCCTTGCTCACAGGTTTTTCAAATGAGCTTCACATCAAGATGACTGTAAAAGCATAGAGATGAGGAGCCTCTTCTTTAGAGATATTGATGCAGATGATTTGAGGTAGAGACTGAGCAGTGTTTAAATTTCCCAGGCATCTTAATGTGTCACAGAAACAGAAAAACACTCTAAGCATGTAATGTGTTTCATGGGCTTCCAATCTCAGCAACATATTTTTATCTTATGAAGCACAAATATGACATTACCCACAAATTGCACTGCCCATCATTATCATTGCTTTGTTAAAATATATTTTGTCACCCTAACATAATAGTAAATAATTAAGGAATAAATAATAATCTCAATAAACTGAGTTTTAAAACTACTGTTTCAGTTGATATTACATTGTTGTATTTCTCATTGCCAGTTTCTCTACAGGTCATCCCTAACCCTTGTGAAAGAAATTGAGAAGTTTGAAACCAGGCACATCAGAGATCACTGTTTGTTCCATTTTAATTCTTCCTGTTGAGTCCTCCTGAATTTGTCTTCCTTCCTCCTCCTCCTTTCTCCCCTCCCTCCATTCCTTCTCTCTTTCCCTTCTCTTCCCTTCTTTCTCCCTCCCCTTCCCTCCTCTCTTTCTCTCTCTCTCCCCTCCCTCCCTTCCTCCCTCCCTCCCTCCCTCCCTCCCTTTCTTTCTTCCTTCCTTTCTTTCTTTCTTCTCTCTTCCCTTCCCTTTCCTCCTTCCCTTCTCTCCCCATCTCTTCTCCCTTCCTCCTTTCCTCCCTTCCTCCCTTCCTCCCTTCCTCCCTTCCTCCCTTCCTCCCTTCCTCCCTTCCTCCCTTCCTCCCTTCCTCCCTTCCTCCCTTCCTCCCTTCCTCTCTCTTTCCTTTTCCTAGCATCAAAATCTTGCAAATATCTGGAAGCAATACACAATTGCAGATTGATTCTGAACATATCACATCTTGCTTTAAAGCTTCCAAGATATTTATGCCCACAATGTGAGGTTGGTAAAAACACCATATAGTAGTGGGTTTAACAATACAAGGGCTGGGCTCTCTTTTGTCTATCTTCTAGGATGCCCAAGTATATATTTCCTCAGTGGTAGAACTTGATCGGATGGCACAATGTGGAAACCAAGAATGTCCCTCTGAGATGAGGGACAGAAAAATATATTTTATTTTCTTTGCTTCATCTTTGCTAGACATCCTTGGACACTGACCACTATATGTGTGGATGTCACAGAAAATTTAGTACTTAAAAGCAAATTCATCAGGGAGAGCATAAAAGAGAAGCAATTTTGGTTTCTTTGATCTTCAGTTTCCTGTTGAAGCTGACATCTCAAATTTTCCCATTTTGTTTCCTACTGGTCTGTTTTGGTGACTGTTTCTGGTTTTCAGAAGCTTTGGCTTAGCCCTTGTCATTAGATGGAGAAGTAAAAAAGCAAATTTCCTTTATACTGACAATTGCCAAGAATATTTGAAAAAATGTAGCCTCAAATGATTTTTTTTTGATTTGAGAAATTAAATAACAAACCATTTTCTTTTTGACATGTGCCAAATTTATTAAACCACCTTTTACTATTGCTAATTTTTCAGTGAATCAATCACAAAATAACAATTCAGAGCTTAAAATATAGAATTGTGATGAAAATGGAGAGATAGTTGTACCATTTTAACTGTGATTTGAACTCTATCAGAACAAGGTCTCTGTGTAGGTATCTATTTTTCTCTGACCAGATAGGGTTTGTGGAGCTATGAACATGGCTATAAAGACACTATCATAATTTATATATTATGGAAAGAGTAAATACTTTTCCTAGGAAGAATACCTTGTGTTAAACTTGGATATGCAATTATTTAAAAAGAAATAATAAATTAGCATTATAAATATCAAATCAAATACTAGCAAGGCTCTAGTTGGGCTCTTTCAGTTTGTCAAGGGAGAAAAGCATCAGAAAGATCATTGGATAATGACAAAGTCCAGTGCCGCCACTTCAAGTGCTCAGAGAGGTAGATAGAGACACCAAGGTTTGTTTCCTCATGGATTTTGGGTTCTCTCATAAATCCAGCTCCATCTCTAAATTTAACAATATCATTCCAATGTTATTTCACAGATTACTTAATATCAGTCACTCTAGCATTTTACATTAGGCACATTTCTAAAATAATTATGAAAATGTCTTCCTGAGGTTGTATGATTTACGTGTCTGCTTGCAGACATTTGAATAAGTAAGAATTTATTTTGGCTCACAATTTAGGGTTCAGTTTAGTTAAGTTATAGCAAATTTTTGAAGTAGCTGGTCGCATAGTGCCACAGGCAGAAAGCAGATAGCAATGAATGCTGCTGCTCTGCTCGTGTTCTCTCTCTCTTCTCTCTCTCTCTGCTTCCTGTAGATCCATATGTAGAACACTCAGAATAATGGTTTAAAATTCTCAAATTGTAAGCAAGTGCCAATGTTTCTTTTATAAGAGTTGCCATGGTCATGGTGTCTCTTCATAGCAACAGAATACTGACTAAGATGGTTTGTAAGGATTTATGGAGAGTTTTTTATGATTTAACACTTAGATCTAGTATCTAGAAGTTTTTCTACTGGAGAAATCCAAGTTCCAGAATATGTGTGCACATTCTTTGATGACTATTCTCTTCTTTAGTATGCAATGAGTGTGTTTGATTCCATGAAAACTTGCTGAGTAGTTGCTATCCTACAGAAACAGTTTATTACAGTAATAAAATCATTGAGTTAATATCATAGAAATGTCAATATCATCTCACATGTATCTATGAATGGTTGAGGTAGAATCAGGAAAGTTAACTTGACATAAAACTAGTTGCTCAAGTCTTTGTCCTTTACATATATGTGGTGGTTTGAAAAGGTATGGCTCCCATAGATGCATGTGTTTGAATGCTTGGCCACAAGGAGTGACACTATTAGGGGTTATAGCCTTGTTGGAGTAAGTGTGGTCTTGCTGAAGAAAGTGTGTCACTGAGGGAGCAGGCTTTGGTTTGATGTCATATATGTTCATGCTATGCCCAGCTACACACTCTCTCCTTGCTGCTTGTGGATCAAGATACAGAACTCTAGATCAGTCTTCAGTACCAAGTCAGCCTGTATGCTGCCATGATTCCTGCCACAACAACAGTGTTCTAAACCTCTGAAATTGTAAACCAAACTCAAATTAAATGTTGTCCTTTATAAACATTGCTGTGGCCATAATGTGTCTTCACAGAAATAAAGCCCCAAACTAAGAAAATAAACAAGCTGCATGTACTCTCACATAATAGAGACATTCTTTATTTTTTATTTTTATTTTTTTGATAGGGTTCAGCGAGCGTGTGCGAGTGTGTATTTATGTATCTCTACCTGTCCTAAATTCACAAGTCCAAGCTGGTTTTGAACTCATATAGGTCTGTCTGCCTTTACCTCCCCAGTAGTAGGATTAAAAGTCTAAAACACTATGCCCAGCCTAAAAATTACTCTGAAAATGAGTAAAGACATATAGCATAACAAAATTATGATTAGAGAGGATTTTAACAGGTCAATAATTCTTATTCAGAATGACCAGTTAAAAACCCCTTAGAGCACATTCTTGTTGAATTAAATTCCTGGGGCTAGAGAGGGCACACTAAAATTTATAGCTAAAATTCTGATGCCATCAGGAGTGTGATGTAGAGGGAAGCAGAGACACCTATGTTCTGGCATACTGCTATCTATGGTCTAGGATATACTTCTCTGTGAGGAACAAAAGGCCTTGCTTTATAGATTCAGATTTTATTTTGAGCCAATACTATATATTTATTTGTAAAAATAAAAAGGGGTACTGGGGGGAAGCATTTGAGATATAAATACATAAATAAATTTTTAAAAATCAATTAAAAAATGCAGGACCCCCCCAGGTATTCAAACCCCACCCCTGCAGAATTCCACTTCCCTTCTGCCCCTCTCCAGATCCCGGTGGCGGGAGCAGACACACAGTGGATCTGCACCCTTGTAGAAACTGTATCCTGAGATATCTCAGAGAGGCCAGTGTCCTCAGGGAGGCAGGTAAGGTCAGCCATGTACTGCCCTACACACCGTCGCCATAGCTGTGAGTAGGAAGCTCGCAGGACCCCACCCCCCAGGTACCCAAACCCCACCCCTGCAGAATTCCACTCTCCTTCCGTCCCTCTCCGGATCCCAGTGGTGAGAGCAGACACCCAGCGGGTCTGCACCCTTGTGGAAACCATATCCTGAGACATCCTAGAGAGGCCACCAAACTCAGAGCAGGGGACACCATACCCAGAGACATCCTAGAGGAGCCATGGAACACAGAGCAGCAGACACCATATTCTGAGACAGTCTAGAGGAACCACTGCACTCAGAGCAGCGAACACCTAGCTGGTTGCTCTCATAAAGACACCTTATCCTGAGACATCCTAGAGGAGACACTGCACTCAGAGCAGCTGGAGCTCAGGATCACAGGATCACAGGATCACAGGATCACAGGATCACAGGATCACAGGATCACAGGATCACAGGATCACAGGATCACAGGATCACAGGATCACAGGATCACAGAGACATCTGGACCCTGAGGAGTTCTAACACAAGCAAGATAACTGGAAAGACAGTCTCCAGTCAGAACCAGTGAGTGAGGGTAGCACTAGAGTTAACCAAATGATGAAAGCCAAGCGCAAGAACATAAACAACAGAAACCAAAGTTACTTGGCATCACCAGAACCCAGTTCTCCCATCATAGCAATTTCTGAATACCACATCACACTGGAAAAGCAGGATACAAAATTAAAACCACTTCTCATGATGATGTTAGAGGACTTTAAGAAGGTCATAAATAATACTCTCAAAGAATTTGAGGAGAACACAGGTAAACAAATAGAAACCCTTAAAGAGGAAACACAAAAATCCCTTAAAGAATTGCAAGGAAACACAACCAAACAGGTGAAGGAATTAAACAAAACCATCAAGGATCTAAAAATGGAAGTAGAAACAATAAAGAAATCTCAAAGGGAGACTACCCTGGAGATAGAAAACCTAAGAAAAAGACCAGGAGTCATAGATGCAAGTATCACCAACAGAATACAAGAGATAGAAAAGAGAATCTCATGTGTAGAAGATACCAAGAAAAACACTGACACAATTGTCAAAGAAAATGTGAAATGCAAAAAGCTCCTAACCCAAAACATCCAGGAAATCCAGGACACAATGAGAAGATCAAACCTAAGGATAATAGGTATAGATAAGGGTGAAGACTCCTAAGTTAAAGGGCCAGTAAATATCTTCAACAAAATTATAGAGGAAAACTTCCCTAACCTAAAGAAAGAGATGTCCTTAAATGTACAAGAAGCCTACAGAACCCCAAATAGACTAGACCAAAAAAGAAATACCTCCTGTCACATAATAATCAAAACATCAAATATACAAAACAAAGAAAAAATACTAAAAGCAGTAAGGGAAAAAGGTAAAGTAACATATAAAGGCAGACCTGTAAGAATTACACCAGACTTCTCATCAGAGACTATAAAAGTCTGGAGATCCTGGACTGATACCATACAGACCCTAAGAGAACACAAATGCCAGCCCAGACTACTATACCCAGCAAAACTTTCAATCAATATTGATGGAGAAACTAAGATATTCCATGACAAAAGCAAATTTACACAATATTTTCCCACAAATCCAGCCCTTAAAAGGATAATAATGGTTGGAAAACTCCAACACAAGGTGGGAAATTACAACATAGAAAAAACAAGAAAGTAATCTTCCAACAACCCCAAAAGAAGATAGTTACACAAACATAATTCTACCTCCAATAACAAAAGTGACAGGAAGCAACAATCATTTTTCTTTAATATCTCTTAATATCAATGGACTCAACTCTCCAATAATAAGACATAGGCTAGCTGGATACATAAACAAGACCCAGAATTTTGCTGTATATAGGAAATACACCTCTGTGACAAACACAGGCACTACCTCCGAGAAAAAGGATGGAAAACAATCTTTCAAGCAAATGGTCCCAAGAAACAAGCTGGAGTAGCAATTCTAATATCAAACAAAATTGATTGTCAACCAAATGTAATCAAAAAAGATAAGGAAGGACACTTTATACTTATCAAAGGAAAAATTTACCAAGATGAACTCTCAATTCTGAACATCTATGCCCCAAATGCAAGGGCACCCACATACATAAAAGAAACTTTGCTAAAACTCAAAACATACATTGTACCTCACACAATAATGGTGGGGGATTTCAACACTCCACTTTCAGGAATAGACAAATCATGGAAACAGAAACTAAACAGAGACACAATGAAACTGACAGAAGTTATGAACCAAATGGATTTAACTGATATATATATATCAGTATATATATATATATATATATATATATATATATATATATATATATATATCAGAGAGGGGGGTCATGGAGGCAGATGTTCACGTGTCTCCACCAGTCAAAAATAGGTGATATATTTAGGTTGGGTATTGGGTTACACTTCTGATTGAGCATTACCAAACTTATAAAGCCTTTGATTAACATTTAAAAAAATGTATAAAAGCAAAAAGGAAAAGGGCTCATGGGATAGGGGTTTTCTAGGGAGGGGAAATGGGGAAAGGGGATGGCATTTGAAATGTAAATAAAATATCCAATAAAAAATCAATTTAAATATGTAGAAAATAGAGACAAATAACTCCCTCCCTAAATATTTGAATGCATTTTGGTCATAATTTCTTCCCTCCCAGACACTCTCCTTCCATACTCACACAACATCACATTTTTTTCTTTTTCTAAACAAAACCAAACAGAACAATAATAGAACACCAACGCACACAAACGTGGAGTCCATTTTTTGTTGGCTAACTACTCCTGCGCATAAGGCCTGCTCTGGAGTTTGATATCCCCAGTGCCACCCTGTTGGTAAAGACTCATTGGGTTTTTAAAAAAAGATTTATTTATTTTATATCTGTGAGTATACTGTTGCTGTCTTCAGACACTTCAGAAGACAGCATTGGATTTCATTACAGATGGTTGTGAGCCACCATGTGGTTGCTGGGAATTGAACTCAAGACCTCTGGAAGAACAGTCAGTGCTCTTAACCATTGAGCCATCTTTCCATCTCTGGTGAAGACTCATTTTCTCTCTCTCAGCATCTGTTAATTAAAAATAGCTTCTTAGGGGTGGAACTTTGTGTTTCTATGCTAGGATTTCATCTGGTCTTGTGCATGCTGTAACAGTTTTTGTGAGTTCATACATGCATCTAGAAAACACTGTTGCATCTAGAAAACACTGCTTCTTTGGAGTTTATCTACCATCTCTAACTCTTTCAATATTTCTGCCTTCTCTTTTGCATAAATCTCCAAGTGTTTAGGGGAAGAACGTGATAAAGACATCCTATTTAGGAGTGGGTGATCCAAAGTGTCTCACTTTCTGTGTATTATAAAGTAGTGGGTCTCTGTATTAATTAGTATTTATTGCAAGAAAAAGCATCTCTGATGAGGGTTGAGTGAATGTCCTTGGTAGCAAGATTTCATTTGACTTTTCAAAAAAGGCATTTAATATTAATTATTCATCCTCATATTTCCTCCTTTAACTTACCTTTCCATTCCCTTTTCCATTTAATTTTTCTATTCTAATTTTCCCCGTATTTCTTTATACCATTATATTCTATTTCCCCTTACTTGGAAGATTCACTCTTCCATCCAGATCCCTTATTACCTACATAACCTCTGTGGATATTCTAATGAAACACACATATTTAAAGCTTAAAAGTTAGATCCACATATAAGAAAAAGTATGAGAGTTGATAGAGGGGGAACATGGAAGGGTGAGGTGATGTGCTATATTTAATTATAAAATTAATACAAATGTTCAATGAGATATTAATATTACAGAGGCTTATAGGTAGCTACCAAATGTCTATTTTTCTCATTTCTGTTAAAAATAAACACCAGGATTCTTTGAAAGAACTCTACAAGTTCTAAATAAAATGTTCTTCTTTTCTTAAAAAGAATTTGTGAGAAACAGTAGCAACCTCAGTACAAATGGAGTAGATGGCAAGAAATAACAAAATTCAGAGCAGAAATTAATGAAGTAGAAACAAAGACAAAATTAATACAAAATATCAATGACTTTAAGAGCCGTTCTTTGGGATGGCATACAGATGGACACAGCCTAACTATCCAAAATAAAGGGAGAAATGACCCAGATTAACAGAATCAGGAATGAAAAGGAAAATATGACAAACACCAAAGAAATTCAGATTAAAAGGGAGTGTTTTTTGAAAAACCTGTATTCCATTCAGTTTGAAAATACAAAAGAAATGGAATTTCTTTTTTTAATTGGACATTTTTTTTATTTACATTTTAAATGTTATCCCCTTTCCCAGGTTCCCCAATGGAAACCCCTTATCCCATCCCCCTCTCACTGCTTCTATGAGGGTGTTCTCCCACTCACCCACCCACTCACTCCTCCTCATCCTTGCATTCCTCTAAACTGGGGCATTGAGCCTTCACAGGACCAAGGGCCTCTTTTCTCATTGATGCCCGAGAAGGCTATCCCCTGCTACATGAGGTCCCTCCATGTGTACTCTTTGGTTGGTGGTTTAGTCCCTGGGATCTCTGTGGGTGTCTGGTTGGTTGATATTGTTGCTCTTCCTATGGGGTTGCAAACCCCTTCAGATCCTTTAGTCTTTTCCCAATCTCCTCCATTGGGGACCTGTTGTTCAGACCAATGGTTGGCTGTGACCAACCACCACTGTATTTGTCAGACTGGCAGAGCCTCCCAGGAGACAGCTATGTCAGGCTCCTGTCAGCATGCATTTCTTAGAATTCACAATAGTGTCTGCATTTGGTGACTGTATATGGGATGGATCCCCAGGTGGGGAAAGGCATCTTTGGATGGCCTTTCCTTCAGTTACTTCTCCACACTTTGTCTCAATATTTGCTCCTGTGAATATTTGTTCTCCCTTCTAAGAAGCACTGAAACAACCATAACTTTGGTCTTCCTTCTTCTTGAGCTTCATATGGTCTGTGAATTGTTTCTTGGGTATTACAAGTTTTTGAGCTAATATTTACTTAGCAATGAGTATATACCATGTGTGTTCTTTTGTGATTGGGTTACCTCACTCAGAATATTTTCTAGTTTCATCCATTTGCCTAAGAATTTCATGAATTCATTGTTTTTAATAGCTGAGTAATACTTTACTGTGTAAATGAACCACATTTTTTTTGTATCCATTGCTCTGTTGAAGGACATCTGGGTTCTTTCCAGCTTCTGGCTGTTATAAATAAGGCTGCTATGAACATAGTGGAGCATGTGTCCTTGTTTTATGTTGGAGCATCTTTTGGGTATATGCCAGGGAGTGGTATTGCTGGCTCCTCAGGTATTACTATGTCCAATTTTCTGAGGATCCGACAGACTGATTTCCAGAGTGGTTGTACCTGCTTGCAATCCCACCAACAATGGAGTAGTGTTTATATTTCTCCACATCCTTGCCAACATCTGCTGTCACCTGAGTTTTTTATCTTAACCATTCTGACTGGTGTGAAGTGGAATCCCAGGGCTGTTTTGATTTGCATTTCCCTGATGACTAAGGATGTTGTATATTTCTTTAGGTGTTTCTTGGCCATTTGATATTCCTCAGTTGAGAATTCTTTGTTTAGCTCTGTACCCTATTTTTTAATAGAGTTATTTGATTTTCTAAAGTTTAACTTCTTGAGTTCTTTTTGAATATTGGATATTAGCCCTCTATCAGATATAAGGTTGGTAAAGATCTTTTCCCAATCTGTTGGTTGCTATTTTGTCCTATTGACAGTGTCTTTGACCTTAGAAGCTTTGAAATTTTATGAGGGCCCATTGTCTCTTCTTGATCTCAGAGCATGAGCCATTGGTGCTTTGTTCAGGAAATTTCCCCCTATGCCCATGTGTTCGAGGCTCTTCTTCACTTTCTCTTCTATTAGTTTCAGTGTATCTGGTTTTATGTGAAGGCCTTTATCCACTTGGACTTGTGTTTTGTGCAAGGAGATAAGAATGGATCGATTTACATTCTTCTACATGCTGACCTCCTGTTGAATCAGCACCATTTGTTGAAAATGCTGTCTTTTTTCCCACTGGATGGTTTTAGCTCCTTTGTCAAAAAATCAAGTGACCATAGGTATGTATGTGGGTTTATTTTTGTGTCTTTGGTTCATTTCTGGGTCTTCAGTTCTATTTTATTGATCTTCCCGTCTGTCTTTGTACCAATACCATACAGATATTTTTTTAAATCACTATTGCTTTGTAATACAGCTTGAGGTCTGGGTTGGTGATTCTTCCAGAAGTTCTTTTATTGTTGAGACTAGTTTTTGCTATCCTGGGTTTTTTGTTATTCCAAATGAATTTGCAAATTGCTCTTTCTAACTCTATGAAAGACTGAGTTGGAAGTTTGATGGGTATTGGATTGAATCTGTAGATTGCTTTTGGCAAGGTGGTCATTTTTACTATATTAATCCTGCCAACCCATGAGTATGAAAGATCTTTCTATCTTCTGAGATCTTCTTTGATTTCTTTCTTCAAAGACTTGAAGTTCTTGTCATACAGATCTTTCACTTGCTTGGTTAGAGTAACACCAAGCAAGGTATTTTATAGTTTTTGTGAAGGGTGTCATTTTCCCAATTTCTTTCTCAGCCAGTTTATCCTTTGAATAGAGGAAGGTTACTCATGTGTTTGAGTTAATTTTATATGCACCCACTTTGCTGAAGTTGTTTATCAGCTGTAGGAATTCTCTGGTGGAACTTTTGGGGTCACTTAAGTATACTGTCATATCATCTGCAAATAGTGATATTTTTCAATTCTTCCTTTTCAATTTGTATCCCTTTGATTTCCTTTTGTTGTCTAATTGCTTTGGCCAGGACTTTGAGTACTATATTGAATAGGTAGGGAGAGTGGACAGCCTTTTCTAGTCCCTAATTTTAGTTGGATTGCTTAAAGTGTCTCTCTATTTAGTTTGATGTTGGCTACTGCTATACTGTATATTGCTTTTACTATTTTGAGATATGGGCCTTGAATTCCTGATCTTTCCAAGACTTTTACCATTAAGGGGTGTTGAATTTTGTCAAATGCTTTCTCAGCATCTAATGAGATCATTATGTGGTTTTTTCCCTTTGAGTTTGTTTGTATAGTGGATTGCGTTGTTGGATTTGTGAACATTGAACCATCCGTGCATCCCTGGGATGAAGCCTACTTGATCATAATGGTTGATTGTTTTGATGTGTTTGTGGATTTGATTTGGAAGAATTTTATTGACTATTTTTGCATCGATATTCATAAGAAAAATTGCTTTGAAGTTCTCTTTTTTTTTGTTGGTCTTTGTGTGCTTTTGGTATAAGCACAATTGTTGCTTCATATAATTAATTGGGTAGTGTTCCTTCTGTTTCTATTTTGTGAAACAGTTTGAAGAGAATTGGTATTAGGTCTTCTTTGAATGTCTGATAGAATTCTGCACCAAACCCATCTGGTCTTGGGATTTTTTTTTTTTTTTGAGTCTTTTAATGATTGCTTCTAAATCTTTAGGGGTTATGAGGCTGTTGAGATGGTTTACCTAATCCTTACCTGATCATTTAACTTTGGTACCTGGTATCTGTCTAGAAAAATGTCTGTTTCATCCAGATTTTCCAGTTTTGTTGAGTATAGGCTTTTGTAGTAGGATCTGATGATTTTTTTGAATTTCCTTGGTTTCTCTTGTTATGTCACCCTTTTCATTGCTGTTTTTTCTTAATTTGGATATTATCTCTGTGCCCTCTGGTAGTCTGGCTAAGAGTTTATCTATCTGTTGATTTTTTCCAAGAACCAGGTCCTGGTTTTGTTGATTCTTTGTGTACTTCTTTTTGTTTCTACTTGGTTGATTTCAGCCCTGAGTTTGGTTATTTTCTACTGTCTACTCCTCTTGGGTTTATTTGCTTCTTTTTCTTCTAGAGCTTTCAGGTGTTCTGTCAAGTTGCTAGTGTATGCTCTCTCCAGTTTCTTTTTGGAGGCACTCAGAGCTATGAGTTTTCCTCTTAGATTGTGTCCCATAAGTTTTAGTATGATGTGCCTTCATTGTCATTGAATTCCAAAAGTCTTTAATTTCTTTCTTTATTTCTTCCCTGACCACATTATCATTGAGTAGAGCATTGTTTAACTTCCTTGTGTTTGGGCTTTCCATTGTTTTTGTTGTTATTGAAGACAAGCCTTAGTCCATGGTGATCTGATAGGATGCAAGGGATTATTTCAATCTTCTTGTATCTGTTGAAGCCTGTTTTGTGGCCAATTATATGGTAAATTTGGCAGAAGGTACCCTGAATTACTGAGAAGAAGGTATATTTTTTTGTTTGTTTTAGGATGTAACCTTCTATAGATATCTGTTAACTCCATTTGGTTAATTTCAGTGCGTCTTGGTTTAGTTTCTGTTTCCATGATCTGTTCATTGCTGAGGGTGGGGCATTGAAATCTCCCACTATTGTTTTGTGAGCTGCAATGTGTGCTTTGAGATTTACTAAAGTTTCTTTTATGAATGTGGGTTCCCTTGCACGTGGAACATAGATGTTCAGAACTGAGAGTTCATCTTGGTAGATTTTTCCTTTGACGAATTTGAAGTCCTGATCTTTTTTGATAACTTTTGGTGAAAAGTCGATTTTATTTGATATTAGAATGACTACTCTAGCTTGTTTCATGGGACCATATGCTTGGAAATTTTTTTTTCAGCCTTTTACTCTGAGGTAGTGTTATTGAGGTGTGTTTCCTGTATGCACCAAAATGCTGGGCCCTGTTTACTAATCTAGACTGTTAGTCTACGTCTTTTTATTGGGGAATTGAGTCCATTGATGTTAAGAGATATTAGAGAAAAGTGGTTGCTGCTTCCTGTTATTTTTGTTGTTAGCGGTGGAATATTGTTTGTGTCTATCTCCTTTTGGGTTTGTTGGAAGATTAATTTCTTGCTTTTTTTTTTTTGACAAAATCAAAATGCTGTCCTAAAAAAATCCCTACAGTGAGCTGGACTGGAGAGAACATAATACCTCAACATAATAAGAGCTATATACATCAAACCTGCTGTCAACATCATTCTAAATGACTAAAAATTTGAAGTAATCTCATTAAAATCAGGAATGAGACAGGCCTGTCCAGTATCCCCTCTTCCTTTCAATATAGTTTAACACACTCACTGGAAGAAAAAGTCACGAGAAGGAAATTAAAATGGATACAAATAGAAAAAACGTTACCCGTATTTGATTATTATGTTGTATTCTATATAAGGGATCCTAAAAATTCTACCAGAAAACTTATAGAAATGATTAACACTTTTGGCAAAAATGACAGGATACATGATCAACTTACATAAATCAGTAGGTTTTCTATAGGCTGTCCTCAAACACACTGAGAAAGAGAGCACGGTCACATTCTTATTCATAATAACCTCAAAAGCAAGAAAATACCTGAAAGTTATTATTTCCTTTTCCATTGTGTCCTACATTGCTTACTGATAGCTGGGAATCAAAGAAAAATGAGTCTGGCTCAAGACTTTTTCTTTGAATCTAGTGCCACAATTCTGTGCAGTGCCTGTCAAATTCCTTCCACTTGAGTGACCTGGGTGATTTGTCCTGAGATGATGAGCTGTACTTTTTAGTCACTACCATCTAACTCACTAATGTTGCTGCTCAGGGGATGGGAAGTGTCTCAGTGAAACAAGCCATGGGAAGGTCAGGTAAGCGGTGCAGCACATGTGGATTCATTGAGCATATATTGTTAAAGGGAGCCCTGTGAGGGCTTTCTAAGAGAGTGCATTAAATATAGGTATTGTTTAGCTGGCAATGCTATCTTATTTATGAAGCCTTTGAGGCATAGGTGGTCACAAAGGCAGTGCTGATGGATAGAAGATACATGGGTGTTTCCCTTTCCCTGGGGCTTGCAGAAGGACAACGCTGTGTTCCAAATATGGAATGGTTGTGTTCTAGTGGGGGAAGGATTACACACTCTGATACTCCTTCTGCTCTGCCTCACCGCACCCCACTTGAGTGCATGGGCTACAGAGAAACCTCCCT
This sequence comes from Arvicanthis niloticus, assembly GCF_011762505.2. Lineage (NCBI taxonomy): Eukaryota > Metazoa > Chordata > Mammalia > Rodentia > Muridae > Arvicanthis > Arvicanthis niloticus. The sequence goes on along the minus strand of NC_047665.1, from coordinate 45,446,999 downwards.
TCTACACTGTGGCCTCCACACAGCAGCAGAACAAAGGGCTGGCGAATCAGCACTGTCTCATTCATATTCTGCCTGGAAAAATACTTACATTTTTTTCTTCTGCTCAAGGATGAACTTTTGAACCCAATAAAAAGGTTTTTCTATGGGAGCTCCTTTTGGAGTGTCTTCTACCAGAGTCTGGAATTTTGACTCTAGGGTGTAACTTAGTCCCTGTCTGGTCATGAGACATTTACTATGCTAAGTACTTCTAGCTCAGCTTTTTTTTTCTTTTGTAAAAAAGACAAAAATATATTTCACAATATATTTTGTTATTTGGCTGCACTCATTATTCCCCCAGGATAAATTCCTGAAAAGCAGAATAGAAACCTCAGCACAGACAGCTATTTGCATCCAAACCCCAGCATGATAGGTTTTTCTTGGTTGAAGTACTTCAAGCCACAGTGATAGAACACTTATGAGTTTAATTAACTACTGCTTGGATGGTGACGATCCCTATCTCTTCTGGAATTATACACCCTCCATTAATGCACAGGAGAGTGGGCCCAGAAGACCCAGCATTAAACCAAAGCCAAATGAGGACTTAGCATATATATGTGTTTTCAGCCACTTAAAATTGTATGTGTGTGTGTTGTAGATGTGACACCCCATTAACCCCTTAAATTGATTTCTGCATTTTGACCAGTTGTGCTTTTTTGATAATCATCTTGAGTGGTAAGAGCTATATGTTTCTGTGGGTATAAGGATATGTTTTAGACTGCTGTTAGGAATTAATGCTGGTCTAGTAAAGTGGTGGGAGCTTCTCCTGGAGCCCTGGATGTTTGGCGAGGTTTCCAGCTTTAGGTATGCCCTCCCTCTTGTTCATCTAGCCTGAACCCCAGTTATACAGCTATTGGTTACTACCATGATATAAGCATCTTTATTGCTCCTCTAGGATTATCTTGCTAGGCTGATCACTGCCGTGGCTCATAGATAACACAGCTGGGTAGGACTATTGGTTGCTTCCCTCCCTTGGCAGCTTGCAAGACATCTTCTGGTACTATGAAAGCTAGACCTCAGGGAGGAGGTTTCCATGTCAGATGTAGCCCAAATCTTTGAAGTTCTGTTTCTAAAGTATGAGTATCTTCAATAGGGACTTTGATCCTCTGGGAGGCAAATGCCTGTATTGTTTTTGGAGTCTCTTGGACTTATCTGATTAGCAACTTTAAAGGTCCTAGTATTAACATTTTTCTTATACAGTCTGTTTCTTAGGGGAAACATTATCAGCCTGTGTGGGGTGTGTGTGTACATTATAAGTAATTTTAAACAATATAAATAATATGACTCCTTAAAGCTTTTCAATCACCCTTAGTGTTATTTTTCTCTCCTCTCTTCCTCTCCGTCTGTGTTGACCTCCCTCCACCACTCAAATTAAAGCTTTTCATCACCATTTTTCCCATTTACTCCTTTCTATCACCTGTATCCTGCTGTACCCCTCTCTAACCCCCGCCTCCCATAGTTCTTTTTTAGTTTCTCAGTTTCCATAGTTTATATCTGATTGTATGTCCTCATCTGAATGTTTGGAACTAGGAACACGCAGATAAGAGAGAACATGCAACATTTACCTTATATCTATAGCACAGTTCCTGCACACCTAAGGCTCAGTGAACACTGTGGAAGAGGGGGAGGAAAGATTGTAAGAGCTAGAACATAGGGAGTCTGCTGTGAGATTGTGTCCCTTACAAATACCAGGAAAGCTGCCTCAGCAGTATAGCTGTCTAACCAAGACCTGGACAATGAAAACACCAAAAGTCATGCTAATGTAAAAGGAGAAAATTTCTCTGGACCTGATTATTAGATAAAACTACTGGCAAATCACGACTTCTGAGAAAGTGAGAATTAGCCTATTCCAGGGATGAGACCCCTAACAGGTTGTCCAATATAAAGTGGTCAATCCTGAAACTATACAAATACATACAAATAACAAATTGCAATCAAGCAGATTATATTTATATGTTTATGGACTTATACCTGGTGTATATACATAAATATGATAATACATATAAATATGTATATCATATAACAATAATAAAGAAAAAAGCTAGCAATTTGAGGCTGAGAGGCATGGGATGGGATGTGATGGAGGGAGGAGAGGTAATAATTATATTTGATTAAAATATAAAAATAAAACAATTGATCTTAGGAAAAGGAAACAGTTTTTATAGTCTATAAAAATGAAAATATTTAAATAAAGCCTCAAAATATGTCAAATATAAATTTATGCTTTCTAAGTTTATTTTGCAGTTTTTGTTAAAGTTTTCAGGTTAAGAGGACAAATCAATGAGTATTAAATGGCCTAAACATCGTCTCTTGAAATGTGATCTGTGCTTTTCAGCACAGGGTCAACCAAACAAATTTTAAGGAGTTAGGCCTGGTGCCATGACCTGGGAGTACTCCATCCAGGGAGTCTATAGGCCAGAATGATCACTGAGTAGCTCCATAGCCAATTCTCTGGCTTTATAATAACATTTTAGAGAGCTCCAAAAGGCTCCAAAAAGAAAAGTAAAATTAAGTTAAACAAAGTAAAGACATAGAGTAAATAGAAGATAAATAGGAGAGGAAGATGAAGTCACAGGTGAGGCTTTTACATTAAATGACCAGAAGAATTTTTGGGGTGTTTGCTGAAGACAAACCTAACACATGACTCTACAGGAACATTATGAAATCAGTCATCCAAGATCTTCATGATCCAAGGACTAAAGGATCTTAGAGTTTTTTCTTCTGTGCTGAAAGAAAACCAAAGTTTCTCTGACAACATGTGCCTTTGCAGTGACTCCTCTTCCTCTGTCTGATGAGTGTGCCATGGAGCCAGAGGAAGTCATTCTTTACTGTGTTCCTACAATGACAGAATTTTCTTGGTTGCCTAGTGTGGTGGTTTGAATGAGATTGCCCCAAACCCCCAATAGACATATATTTGAAAGCTTAACCACTAAGGAGTGGAACTGTTTGAAATGATTAGAAGGATTAGGCATGGTCTCATTGGAGGAGGTATATCACTGGGAGTGAGCTATGAGGTTTCAAAAGTTTATGACAAGCCCAGTCTTGCTATCTCTGTCTCTGCCTAAGGATGTAGCTGTCTTCTTCTCTCCTACCCAGGTCCCCCTTTCCTTCCCTCCCTCCCTCCCTCCCTCCCTTCCTCCCTCCCTCCCTCCCTTCCTCCCTCCCTCCCTCCCTCCCTCCCTCCCTCCCTCCCTCCCTCCCTCTGCTTCCATGATTGCTCTCTTCTCCCTCCCAAGTGGGATTGGAGCATCCTTCAGCTTTTTAACCATCTTGGGTTCTGTGGATTGTATCATGGATATTCTGTACATTTTTGGGCTAATATTCACTTATTAGTGAGTACATACCAAGCATGTACTTTTGGGTCTGAATAAGGAGAACATGATCATATATTGTGTAGGGGAGTGGGTGGAGGCAGGGGACAGGAGAGATGTCCTGAGGGCCAGCAGGAAGAATGGAAATATGCAACCACAGTGGGGGGGGGGATTTGAGAATGTACCAGAGGCCTGGAAGATGAGAGACTCTTAGGATTAAAAGGTACCTTAGATAAAATGCCCAATAGTGGGAAGAAGTAACTTGTAGAGTCCACCTTCAGTAGAAAGACAGGGCATCAAGTGGAGGAATGAGGTAGCCATCCCACAGTCAAAAACACTGACCTATAATTGTTCCTGTCTAAAAGAACATCAGGGACAAAAATGGAGAAGAGCTGGAGGGGAAGCAGTCTAATGACTGGCCCAACTTGGGACCCATCTCAAGGGGGTGGGGGGAGGCTTGACACTATTACTGATGCTATGATGTGTTTTCAGACAGGAGCTTAGCATGGCTGTCCTCTAAGAGGCCCAACAAGCAGCTGACTGAGACAGATGCAGATACTTATACCTAACCAATGGACTGTGGTTGAATTAGGGAAGAACTAGAAGAAGCAGAGGAGGAGAGTGACCCCAAAAGAAGACCAGCAGTCTCAACTAACTTGGATCCCTTAGATCTCTCAGACACTGAGCCATCAACCAGGCAGCATACACTAGCTGGTACAAGGCCTTCAACATACATACAATGGAGGACTGCCTGGTCTGGCCTTAGTGAGAGAAGAGGAGCCTAACCCTCGAGGAATTTGAGGCCCCAGGGAGTGGGGAGACCTGCTGGGGTGATGGAGACATCTTAGAAAGATGTGGGAGGAGGAATGGGATGTGGAATTGTGGTAGTGGGGCAGACCAGGAGGGGGTAACAACTGAACTGAAAAAAATTATTTTAAAAAAGAGGATATAGTTCTCAGAACCTGCCTGTATGACACCATACTCCCTGTCATGATAATAGACTCTCTGAAGTTGTAATGAAATGCTTTCTCTTATACAAGTTGCATTGGTCATGTCTTTTCACAGCAGTAGAAACAGTGACTAAGACACCTACTCATTCATGTGGGACAAGAACTGCTGCAGGGGCACAGTGAAAGTTGAGCCAGGGAGGAGGAGCCTGATTAGAGACCTGCCTAGAGCTCTCATCTACAGAAACTGTGGATTGCGCTGCTGCTGAGATTCACTGACTCCCTAGAAAAGTGGGTCTCAGCAGACAAGGGAACACTGAGTCCTGAGGGTCCATGGAGGGCCTGTTGTTTAAATATCATTTTTGGGCATTTTCTCTTTGCTGAATTGTTGGTTTTCTGTCTGAAAGGAGGCTTGGCCAAGTTGCAGCAAGTGAGGGCTGCAATCTAGAAGCTCAGGAGAACAGATCAGAGTCTGCACCCGAAAGTGTAAGCGATTTTGTTTAAAGTGTTTGGGGATTTGAAAAAAGAGGACTTTCCTGCCAGCTTTTAATTTCATTTTATAAGTTTTGTGGATGGTACTGAAAGTTAAGGTACAGAGTGAACAGAAGGAAAGCATCTTCTTTTTATGCCCTGTCTGTACCTCCGTTTCTCACTCTTTAATATCCCCTGTTTCAAATGGAAATAGTGTTCCCAGAAACCACCTAATGAGGAAGGATCCACAGGGAACATGCTTAGTTTGGGTTCCATTGCTGTGAAGAGACACCATGACCAAGGCAACACTTGCAAAGGCAAACATTAAATTGGGGCAGGCTTACAGTTTCAGAGGTTCAGTCCTTTTCATTATGATGGGAGAATGCCTGCAGGCATTCTCACTGCTGGAGGAGCTGAGAGTTCTACATCTTGATCCCCCTGCCACCAGGAGGAGGAGGCTCTCTTATGCACTGGGTGCAGCTAGAATGTTAGGATATCTCAAAACCTGTCTCCATAGTGACATACTTCCTCCAACAAGGCCACATCTTCTAATAGTGCCACTTCCCATAAGCCAAACATATTTAAACCACCACACATGCCAAGCAGGCCCTTGCTGAGTGCTTGACTGACAGTTGCCCACTTCCTGAGTAGCAGGCCGGGGCTGTTTCCTCTTAGCCATTGCCAAAACCTTTTACCTCTGAAAGCCAGAGCTGTGTCACATGATCTGAGCCATCCTAATGAGGCATTATGCAGATATTCAGGCTCCAGGCTCTGTGCATTTCTGTAGGCCAGTTGCTAGGAGGGATCCAGAAGAGGGTGAATTCCAGAGTATTCCTTCTTAGCTCCAGAGCTTGTAGAACTATGCTGAGGTCATTTTACATATTTATACTGCAGGTGGTGGTTCTCATTTGTTTTCTTTTCTCCCTGCCTTCAGCTACACACTAGGAAGGAAGTAGGTACACTCAGGTGACTGCCTTTGGTCAAACTGAGGTAGCCCAGTATTTTGTGCAATAGCTATTTCTCCAGATGAATGTAAAAGCTGAGGCTTTGGGTCTAGAGTTCATTTCCATGTCACAGGTGACAATTTAGGACTTGGTGTGAAGTCATAGCCCTGACTTTCCTCAGACCAAATGTCAGATAAGGTATTTCAGACCTTCTCCCCTAGGTACAAGCTTTCTACATGTCACTCACAGAGCTGGAGGTGGAGGGAGAATGATGGAGGAGTGAAAAAAAAGGAATAAGGGAAAGGGGGAGGAAAAGATAGTCTGGAGAGCCCCCTCTGCTGTCACATAGGAACCTAGACTGGACAGGTTTGTCTCTGTTAATATCATTATCTGTAACCAGCTGTTGCTTCTCCATGACTATAGTCCCTGTGTCAATAATCCCATCTTATTCTTGATGTAATTTCTGTGCCCTGCTAGTGTCAGAGCCTCCACCTCCCTGCCAGTAACTCACCTGACCACAGACATCTATACCATTAACTGTCTCTTGCAGATAACTTTGGTATTTCTCTCTGTGTCTTGGGCAAAGTGAGAAACCCTAACAAACTGCATCAGAATACAGGAGAAGGCTGGTGCCTGCTATCTCAGCCTCAATTTGGACTTTCCCATTTTGTGTGGGTATCTCTCTCTCTCTCTGTCTCTCTCTCTCTCTCTCTCTCTTCCTCCCTCTTTCCCCCTCCCCCACCCCTCATCTCACACACATCTGGTGGGTCTTCTTGAAGGAGCTACTTCTGCCAGAAGAATCATCCTCCTTCATGTTTAGCTAGTTCAAATATGTCTGTTGTGCCAAGGCAGGATTTATTATTCTTCTACATTTTTATAGTCCAGCTCAGTATTAAAAAGGTAAAAGTTACCTTCTAAAAGTTTCCGGAATGAATGAGGGAATGGATTAAATATAATGGAGTCATTCAGTATCTGGCAATTGCAGTCAAGATCTGGTGTCAGGAAAAGAGTTTAAGCTCTGGAATCAGATCAAGACATATTTGAATCTTAGACCCAGTAGTGTTCAAATCACTATATAGCACAGCCGTACACAGAACAGAGCATGTAGGGGTCAATCTATCACCTATCTGTGTTTATTTTTTCTATCTGTCTTTTATATACTATCTTTATTATCTCAGCCATCTGTTTCTGTCTCTCTGCCGGTCTGTCTATCTGGATTTACCATCCATCATCTATCTTGATCATCTATATGCCTATCAAGAGATTGAGAGTTGTTCAAGGAATATGTAGCTGTCCAACAAGTTTGGACAGAACAGGCCACAGGCTGCATGCAGACCCAGAGATGTATTGATGGTTGCAACTAAAGTCTGCAGCAGTCGACTGGTGGACATCTTCCTTCTTGAGTAAGCTCGTGATTTCTTTCTATTCTGATTTTTAACTAATGGGATGAGATCCACCATTTTACAGGGTCATCTGATTTCCACTAAGTCTATTGATTTAAATATTGATATAATCTCAAACAACTTGACACCAATATCTAGAACTGTGGTTCTCAACCTTCCTAAAGCTGTGACCCTTTAATACAGTTGTGGTGAACCCCAACCATAAAATTACTTTCAGTGCTACTTCAAAGCTGTAATTTTGCTTCTTTTAGAAATCATAGTGTAAATATCTGTGTGTTCTGATGGTCTTAGGCAATCCCTGTGAATAGGTCAATTAGCCTCCAAAGTGGTCAATTCCCACAGGTTGAGAACCACTGACTTAGAATTAAAACAAAACAAAACAAAACACAATGATGCATGCAGAAGAAATTTTGGTTAATAATAATTAATTGTAAAACACATGACAGTGGTGCCACAAGATTCTAATATGTAGAGACAGTGACATCATCTGGGTTTGGGGAAGTACACTGTATGACATTTGCACACAGTGAAATCACTGAACGATGCATTTCTTAGAAAGTAATGCCATCTTTAAGGGATGCATAGCCATGTTTGGAAACTGTGCCTTATCCAACCCCATATGCAAGTTTCTCCATTTTACAAGGCCTTGCAGATGAATTTCTTAAGGCCTTCCAGTCTCTGTTTACTTCCTCCTGATGACAGCTCAGGATCAACCTTGTGAGGCTGTACTGAAGATGAAAGTAGACCATGCTGGTTCACAGCTCTGATATTACCTGGCTCTTGGTAGGAAAGGTTTCCTCCCACCTCACTCTTATTCTGGACCTGCTTCCTACTAGGAAATGTCACGTGGTAGGTCCTTTCCATTCCTTCTGTCCCTGCTTTATTTATTTATTTATTTATTTATTTATTTATTTATTTATTTTTTGAGAAATTCTAAAGGCTAGCCACGAGTGGTAAAAGGACTGAATGAGTATTTATTGAGGTCAAAGTTACAATGAGAATCTTGAATAGGTATGGGGAGGGGGGATGCATATGGGTTGACTTGTGTGTATCTGTAATGTTTACTACCCATGTCAAGGTTGTTTTGACTTGAGCTCTGGAACCACAGAAGCCCAGAAAACAAGATTTAATTTCTATTAAGGACACATTGAGCCCTTCCTTGATGACAGATGTTACTATCGTTTGCATATATGCTCTGTAGGTTTGGCTTTGGTTCTAAGTTTCTTTGAAATAAAGATAGTTTTGCATGATAAAACATCCTCGTTTCTTTGATAAATGCAAGACCCATAGTCTTCTTTCTATTTTAGGCAAAATTGGTTTCTTTTCTGTTAAAAAAATATGAAGAAAAAATATTGTCCATCCTGTGTGTGGCCTGAACATAACCCTTAAAATATCTTAAAGGTTATCCACCAACGTTTGTAAAAGGAAATATATTATTCTTAATTATTCTTATCTTATTATTATGTAATACTTGGTGAATTTATTTTTTAACCTATAATCTTATGCCAAAGAGTCTGCTTGGATTCCCATTTGTAGACAGAAACAGAAGATACACAGAAATAAGTTTACTATCTTAACTCTACTCTCTATTACTTTCCTTTCAACTTGAAAAGGCCGTTGTGCTACAGATGGATGCTTGGCCCTGGGTCACTGCTCTCACCAAGGCTGCCGGGGAAGGCCTGAGAGAGTTCTAGGCCAGCAGGCAGCCATATATTTCTTCCATAATCCTGAGTGCGTGGGCGAAGCATCAGGCTGAGGTATAAATAAAGTGTTCTGACTCCACATATGGTATTTTGGGTTTACAAATCCAGCCCCATCAGCAGTTTTATTCATTACAGGACATCCAGCAAGTCTCCTTTTGGGATTATTTGGGAAGCAGCAAAGACATCCTGAGAAAGGAGTGTGTTTTCTGTGAAGTTTGGGCAAAGATTGAGTACCTGTGGGAGCTCAGTCTCTCTGTAACTGATCTTGGCAGTTGTTTTTTTTTTTTTTTTTTTTTTTTTTTTTTTTTTTTTTTTTTTTTTTTTTTTTTTCCTTGCATTGGCTTTATGTTCTCCAGACCCTGTGGTACTCTGGGCATTTTTCTCCAGAGTTCTAGGGTCACAGCTGTAACTGGTTGACATGTTTCCTTTTTCCTGCCTGTTTTCTGCAGTATTTTCAGTGATTTGGGGTCTAGACTGGGAAATCAAGCCCCAAAGGGTATATTTTCAAAAGTTAAAACAAAGTACACTCAGCATGCCACAGCAAACCTAAAACACGCTTCTACCTCCCCGTGAGCCTGGGCTTTGGCCAGGTTGTATAAAAAGTATGTCTTGGATTAAAAATAGTCAATAAATAGACTTGTCCTGGGAGACAGGAGTTTAAAGGGATCTCGCTGAAGAGCTTTATGCAGAAGCACAAACAGAAAAGACCCCAGACCCACTACAGAACTGGAGGAACTGGTGCTTAGGACTGAGCTTAGCATAGGGACCTAGAGCACAAGGGCCAACAGAATCAAGAGATTAGTTTACAGGCCTCTATCTTTGCCATGGTCATCTCTATATCCCATGATAGAACTGAATGTGAGTATTTTAGTTAGTGCTAGAGGATACAGGCCAGATCAGATGGTACCATGTTCCTTCCATTCTTTTTTCTGTCCCTCTCTATTCTTAGTTATCACAGAATCACCCTGATTTTACTTTCTAATGTCCATTAAAAATATCTTTTTTACTCTGTGGATACTATGGTTGCTTTCAATCATTCACTGTTACCACTGTTTTGAGATTGGCATCCTCAGCTACAGTCAGAGCCCCGAGAAGGCTCTTCCCTGAAGATGACCAACAGAGTTGTGGCTCTCTCAGCTGCACAGGCTTCTCCTAAGAGCTTGGAGGAGCCCTTGCAATGTGTTCCCTTGGTTGTACATCCTTGTAAAATCTATTACAAATCAGATATATTTAGCTAATGTTGCTTACTACTGTTTTCAGTTGCAGTTTCAACTTCCCCTCCATGGTTTTCTTGCTGGAGTGGGGTGTCCACAATGTGATGAGCTCTTGGGACTGTAGCTAAAGAGAAGTCAAGATGAGAATATGTTTAATTTACATTAAGTGGGGGCTATTTTCATGGTTTACAATAGTTTCCAAGTACTGGTCCTCTTGGGGTAAGAATGAGTGGCTTCTAGAAATCTCTGTAACAGGAAGTAGAGCACCAATACTCATTTTATGATGTCAGTGTGTCCCATGGCTTTTGATGTCAGACGTCACACATCTTCAAGGAGAGGCCTGGTTTGTACAGCACAGAGTAGAAAGCTGTTGTGGGAGAGGTTCTTCAGAAGTCAGATGTGTAAAATTGCCAGTAGAGGACTTCACAACCCCCTGCCTCCCACCTTCCCCCAATAACAACTTGAGAGAAGTCTTATTCTTTTATGCATAAACTGAGGTAGGCTTTGAGAATACTGCACAAAAGAGTACCATGGTCAACCTAGAGAATTTGTTATCTTTCTAAAATTAGTATTTTGTCCAGGCCTTTTTTTTTTTCAGTTCTGCAAAAAGTGTTTGGTTTTGTACATAATCGTATATTCTTAGTCTGGAATTATCATTCTTGCCTGTTATTTTGCTTATAGTAGCTGCATTACCTTTGTGTTCCAGGTGAATCGAGACAAATCATGAACTTATCATCCAGGTTATAGTCAGGCTGTCTTTTGAAATACCCCATCATCTAATCCGTTAGTGATTTCCTCCCTTCATAATCTGGTACCTGCCCCTGTTCCCTTTCACCCCTCCGTGTACCCACTGCAGTGGAGACACTCAGCCTAAAGTGCACACATCGTCCTCTGCTTCATGTCCTTTAAAAATGCTTCCTAATCACTGAGCATCACAGCTGCTATTTGCTAGTTTGATAAACTTCTTTACTCTGCAAAATAAAGTGAGGCAGAAAGTCAAGCAAGTGTCATAGTAACTGTCTGAACTAGCATAACCCAAAGGGATAACTCAAGTTGTTGTGACTGAGTTGGCTTTTGGGAGGTAGCATGGGAAGTTCATAGTGATCATCATTTGCCAGTCTGTCCTATTTTTCTGCTGTTGGCTCCTTACTGGATAGATACAGACAGATGCTGGATGAATTCTGGTTGCTAGAGTATCCTAGCAAGTATACTGCCTGTCCACCCGAAACAGAACAACAAAGTTCAGGATCATGGCTTTCCTCCTTTCTCTGGCTCTCTGATTCCTTCTTGGTATGTTCCCTTGCTATAGTAGTCTACACATGGGACATTTCTTATTACCCTTATCCTAATATGCCAACAATCCCAGGCCTTTCTCTTTGCCACTTCTTACAAAGCCAGAGCTGTGGGGACATCTTAGGGACAGCTACTTTTATTATTTTTGCTTACGGGGTGCTTTAAGTATTTCTCTGTTCTTAGTGGGCACGTGCTACAGAAATGGTGTCTCTAAACTGATACTGTGTCCGATTTGTAAGTAAGGCATTCAAATCACAGTGTGGTGATATTTGTTAGAGATATACTTTGATTTGGTGTGAGAGTGTCACCAGAAGCATTTACAATAAAACAGAGGCTATTGTTTGTTTACAAGATGCACTGAATATCTTTTTCATGAGGACTTCATCATTTGGTGTAGGCTATAATTATTCACAGCACTACTTACTAAGTCAAAGCAGAGATTTATTAAAATGCACAGCCCCCTTTCACTTTATCTCAGGGATAAACATATGAGAACTTGTGTACTAAGTTGTCACTTTCCCTCTGCCGATTTAGAATACACTTATGGATGGAGAAAAGATGTAAGAAAATTTGGGGAAATTTCCAGTCCAAAGAAAGCAAAGATAAATGTCTCATTCTGTGAGAATGTCCTTGGACAGTGGGACAGAGCTCTCCTGTGATTAGCTTTTTGGGAATATTACATCATTTCCTATATTTCTCCAGAATTATGTACTTTATTTTGCCATATATATATATATATATATATATATATATATATATATATATATATATATATGTGTGTGTGTGTGTGTGTGTGTGTGTGTGTGTGTGTGTGTGTGTGAGACTATCTAATGTGAAGTCCTCAGTTGATTGGTATAGGAGATATGCAGAGTGTTCTTTGGGCAGTTTGTTCATTTGAAGCTCAAGAACAACAAAGAGACACAGATAAATCACATGAAATCTCATAAATCTTACTTCATTTAGAGGGCACAAGTAGGAAAGTAAGAACAGAGTCTGGCATGATAGTGTCCTCACACAGGGATTACCAAAACCACCGTTGGTTTTGAGAAATTTTTTGTTGCTTCAACTGAATTATATACATATATGTATGTATGTATTTTGTATGTATATATGTATGTATCAATGCATATATGTATAAAGTGTCTCTGTCTTCCTTTCTTTCTTTCTTTCTTTCTTTCTTTCTTTCTTTCTTTCTTTCCTTCATTCTCTCTTTCTTTATTTTTTTCTTTCTTTCTCTGTGGTTTTGAGGCTAGGAAGCTCAAGACTAAAAGGCTCTCTCTGTGACTGTCTTCTTGTGAGCATCCTCCCAGCAGAGTCTCGGGTGTAGGGACGAGCATCAGGTGAAGACAGCACAAGCTTCCCAGAGGGAGCTATGAAGCTCGTTCCTTCCACTCAAGAGGTTGGTGCTTTTGTGATCCAGTCATGTAAGTTTCTCAACTCTCAACAGTTCACGTTGAGAATGAAATTTCAGCATGAAATTTGACTGGAATGTTTAAACCATTGTGCCAACGTTGTGTGATCTTGAACATAAGAGGTGAGTCAGGGCATCAAGCCTGTCCCCAGCCCTGCTCAATTGCTTCAACAGTGAGATAGGGTTAAAAGCTAAATTACTGGTTGTTATGATCAGCTGGGGTTGAGAAATCTTCTGGATCCTCCCACCCCTGAATTCTAGTTCCCTACCAAGCAGAGGGACTTTTAAATGTAAATGACAACTTCTTAAGCACAGACTTCCTCAGGTAGATTTCAAACTAAAGTCAAGTCTCAGAGAAGTCTCACAATTCAGACAGTTGTCAAAATTGAGACACTTCCAAAGGCACTGACTAGCATCCCATACTAAATAAGGTTCTGATCTTCTTTTATCTCTTATAAGTAATAAGGGTGAGAGAGGGATCAAGCATAGATCAGGGGTGTAAGATAAATGGCAACCCCCCACGCCTTCTAGAACACACAGAAAGGAGGCTGTTTATTTCACACAAAATAGTTATAACTCTCATGTATGTTCAAATCTATTTTCCCCCAAAAGATCGGTTAGCAATTATAGTTTCTGGCAGATAATTAATAGTTTCTTATCCATATTTCCATTATCCAAACTAAGCTGCCAGGCAGAATAGAAGAAAAGCATGAGTATATTCAGTATGTTAATTATAAGGTTAGGGCACTAAAAAAAAATGGTATAACCCAAACACATGGCCTTAAAGATTCTTAAATCTGTGCCAAGTGTGAATCATCAAAAGACAGAGTCACTGCAAAACCTCCCTTTAGTGACCATTTTCACCTTATGCAAATATCATTTCTTTGAGGAGATCTTTTCTCATTTATTTGTTTATTTACTTGTTTATTTATAAATGTATGATTTCAGTTGTCTACATCATGTGTGATCACAAAGTGATTTGGCATAGGTGAGTTGACTTAGTGATGGGACAAGAAAGGGTTTAATCTTCAAAGATACATTCCACATTTGTTCTTCTCTTCCACATTTATCTCTGTCGCCTTCCCTAATACACTGATTTCTTTGCTGCAATACACAGCTTCTGTCACCTTTACACTCTTGAGTGCTCCTTAACACACACATAATGGGCCTGGGTTGCATCTACATTTGTTACCCAGCACTGGGCTTGCATAGAACATAGTCCTGGCTGACAGAACTTTACTTATAGGATATGACATGTAATAGATGTGATTGCTCCAAGTGGCTGGTCTTTGGCAAGTCCCAGAGTTGTACTTTGCCAACTGCCTCTTTCTCTAATTTTCCATCTCTTGTATATTTTAAGATGAAATTTAATCCATTTTTGGTTCATTTGTAATTATAGTAATTCACCAGAACCTTTGTTGTAAGACTCATTTGATGTTCAAGTAGTCTTATGAACTTTTCCACAGCACTTTGAAAATATTATTTCTAGAATCCAGAAGCAGTCTTCTGTCAATTATGAATTAATTTCAACATGACCATGTTATTTTAGTCCCAGACCTACATTAGTTAAAAGGCCCACTATGAAACTATTTAGATGATAGTCTGGTTTATGTATTCCACATGGATACACTTAATGAGGTAAGATTGCGTGTACCTTGAAGGCAAAGTCTCATAATTGTTACCAGTTACAGGGTGATATGGAGTAGGAAGCTTCAAGAAGACACTTTCTAAATTATAACAAACAAGAGAATCAGGATGTCAACCATCCTGTTTCCTATATGCACGTCATTAAAGAGAGCCAGGAGAACTAGCTTGTTGCTACAGTGGGCTTCTGTGTGGACTGAAGATTTTGGGGATGGAAGTCATTGTAAGTGGAGCTTACCTCTGGGAACAATGTGTAGACAATTGAAATTGGGGTAGACTTTCTATTCCAAGGAAATTAGAGAAGTGAGAACAGATTCAATATTTCTTTCTGGACACAGTCAGTTGTGAAATATGAGGCATTGCATGAAGTGTTGAGATGTTTGGACTCTCTTTCTTTTAGGTACAGATAAAAAAAATTAGCGTTAAGATAAATACTGGCATCCTAAGTCTTGCCTGCTTGATGTATAGCATGAAGTGAGTTCTGTCCTTCTTGGTCATTGCAGGGGTCCACTCAGTAGTTACTTGGTAGCCCTTTCTCTGGATGTACAATATATAAGCTTGCACGCAAGTTTTTGAGGGCACAGTTGAGATTTAAGTGTAGTGACAAGCAGAGGATACGTTGGGTACAAAATATGTGACTTTCACTAGGACAATATTCTCCTAAATACAGGGCCAGAATCTTGGGTATAGAAGAGTGATCCAGTTATATTATAGTTGGAAACAAAGCAATTGGCCATCCTCAGACTTACATAAGTCCTTACTCAAGGAGTGCTGACATTTGAATACTGTGCAGGGAGATACAAGGCTTTCTCTAGAGAATGAAAGCTGCTTGATGTTCATTGTAACAGAAGCATTTGGAGAATGGAGCTACACCCTGGAAAATGAAACAGGAGTCAGGACAGTCGTGTACTTATCATCAGGATCCTCTTCCTTCTATAAATACCATATGATCCCCAAGTTCTGTCTTTCTGTGATGCCTTCAGGTCCCTAAGGTCTGTGGAGCACCCTGTTCAGTGTCTCCCTAAGTACTCACAGTCCATGAGGATTTATTGACGTTCCCTTGTATGGGTAATCAATCTCTTTACTAAAGATGAGTATTTATAAGATAAAATAGTTGAGAATTTTATTTTCCTCATGTCTATCAGATGACCAAAGCCTATTATGTTTGTGTACATGTACATGGTGTATAAATTGAGAGACAGAGAGACAAAAATAGAGAGACAGAGACAGATATAGATTAATTTTGTGTTTAATCGTGTCTAATTTACATATTTTGAACTTCAGAGCAATGTGAAGTAAAATAAGAAAAATGAGTTCCTTGTCTTTGAATGTTTATGTTTACTTATGAGTGTTGCCAGCTATTGATTTGTTTATTTTGTTTCTTTTCTCATGCTGTTAAAGTATCCATCTTAGAGTTGTTTTCTGACATTCCAGGAAAGAGTGTTGCTTCTTCAGGATCTATTATAATGCTAGTGTGAATTTTCTCTTTGAGCCTACTTTGATGTCATAAATAGAGTTTCTAACCCTATCTCTTCTTTTTAAAAAAATTATTTGTGTGTGTGTGTGTGTGTGTGTGTGTAAGAAAAAGGGAGTAGGGAAGGGAGAGGGAGATTACTTTGGTTGCCTGAAATCAGCCACAGTGAGAATGCTTTTACAGAAATTGACAATACCCATCTCTCTTCCTCTTTTACCACCACCCAAATGGGTTGTTAAGCATATGCCTCAGAACATGGCCATATGTGTGGCTCTTCAGGCATTCCCTCCACTAGCTGATGACTGGAGAATCTTGGCTTTTGATTTCTTCTATAACACTCTTCTTTTCTCAGAGAATCCACCAACTGAAAGCTACAAGGAACGAGCAGGAGATCACAGGAAAGACTCTATAACTTCTTATAGGTCTTTAACTTCTGCTGACATCTTATTGGCTAGAACTTGTCACATGGGTTTTTTTAATAGAAGGAATATAAAATCATGAAGGTATATATCTCTGCTGATAAATTTCATTTTGTCTACTGGTCTATTGTGAGAATGGGCTTCCATTTCCTTCTTTTTTGTTTCCTCTTCTTTTGCAGATCTATTTCTCTCCTTGTTTTTCACCCCAAATTTTTATTTTGTTTCCTTGCTCATTTATTTTCTCACTTTATTTTTAGAGGTCATGTGTGAGGATTTTAGGGAAAAGTTTCAATTTTAGCTTATTTAGATTACATTAAGATTATAGATTTTGGTGATTGTGCTTTCATTGTTGCTGTTGCATTTTCTTAAGATGGTATTTTTTGCACAGAATGGCCATGAACTCAGGAGTGTCCTTCCCAAGGCTCTAACATATAGATTTTAAAAGATAAAGTTGGAAACTTGATGGACATATTATACGACACAGTTAACTAGTAGTAAATAATTTCTTTGTTACTGAACTTAAATCTCACTTTAGTTTAGTTTCTTATTACATGTTGTTCAAATTGCATGGGTACAATATGATTTGGAATTTTTTATGTAATTGTCATATGATATTAGCTTCTAGTCTTCTTCTTCATCATCCTCTGCTCTACTACTCCCCTCTTCCTTTTCCTCTTCCTCGCACTCTCTCTCTCTCTCTCTCTCTCTCTCTCTCTCTCTCTCTCTCTCTCTCTCTCTCCCTTTGCTTCTCTTTAATATCCTTGTCAGATTTTACTTAGAACTTGAGACAATTAATTGAGAATGATCTCATCAATTCCTATGCATTACAGATGTTCAAAAGGCCTGATAAGTGTTTCCCCAACTATCTGACATTACCAAATTTTCTAATATCTTTTATGGTTCTTGATTTACTCATTTTTTATTTCTTTTTAGTTAAGATGTTTTAATAATTCTAGTTTTATGCAATCATGTATCAAGTTTATATTTTCAAGATCAGTTACACAATTATCAGTTATAGAATAGAAACTGGCTGAGTATTTCCTGAGTTAATGCTGAGTTCAATATTTGCTTGTGGTCTGACTTATATAGTTTACATATCTGTAAAAATTATTAAAATATCATTCAAGTCAGTGCACATTTTAAAAACATGTTTTACCATAACTAAGTTCATTTAAAGGGTTTATTTTAAATGTTAGCCTGTTGTACATGTGTCAGTCATTTGTATTATGTTCATTGAATTTTCAGCCTTGCATTTGTTTTTGTAAGAAGGTTATCTTTTTAATTAATTAACATTTATTTATTTTATTTTTAATGTTTCTGTATTGCTTCTCTTGTTTCCAGATATTGTTATATGCAGTGTTTATAATAGTCAGTTAGATACTTAGACAATGTTAACCTACTTTTCAATTCTGATTTCTCCAAAGATTGATTTCAAGACTTAATTAGCTTCAACAGATCTCCATAATGAAGAAAGTAAGCATTTTAAGCTCTTCATATCTCTTTCATTTTCCTTTAATGTACAGTGGAATCAGAGCAAATCATCAGCAAGTGTTTCAATAAGTCAACAATTTAGAAAACAGAGGGATGTGGTTAATTAGCCATCACTGAACACCAACTCTATCATTCATGAGTTAATATGTGGATCGTCTTTGGGTAGATTGTTAGAATGTCTTCATCTGAGATGGTAAGTCCACTGACATAATGCTCATTGTAGTTTCCATCCCCCCAAAGGATCCTGTGTGTAATTATGTAGTGAATGCTCATGGGAATAGAGACATTTTATTAATAGGACACTAGGAGCTCGGATAATTGGTCACCTTGGTGTCACTGTTGGCTCTTATGCAATATTAATAGTGAATAGAAGTTTTTATCTTGCTCAACATTGACCCATGTCACTTTCACAAATTGTATAAATGGGGAAGTTTTGAACATTGTGTAACTGTTAATACCTATAATAAAACAAAGCTTTTGGTAAGTCCCTGGAGATGAAACAGTATTCCGATTAATATATCAGCATTCTGTCCCCCATAAGTTACTGTTTGCTGCCTGCAGTGTAAAAAGCAATGTCATTTCTTTGCTTTACTATAGAATTAGAGATGTTTTAGAATTTGGAAGAAGGGATTTCAGTGCCCCCAAATTCTTAGGAAAACAAGGAAGTCATGAACAAGTCAAGATGGTTGATCATGCTAAATATATAGCTAGGACACAAAGTATTTTAAGTGACACACAACCAACAGTATGTTACAGAGCAGTGGAGAAATAAAGCATGGGGCATGGGATTGATACTTTAGAGGCTTCCTTTAACACAATCATCATAGCAGGTGAAGCTGCACATGAAAAGATTTTAGACACAGTCTGAGGCTATTGTTAAGCAGCAAAACTTTCATTATGTTTCATAGCTTTGAGACCAGAGGCTCACTCTTGCAGCAGCAACTGCCCAACCATCCTTAGGGTTTGGAGTCTGTGTTAAAATCTATAGACTCTTTTTTGACCTCAGTATGCTGTTTCAGAAATCACACACATTAAACAAAAATGCAAAGTCCCTGGACCCTTAGTGTAGCTCATTTTGAAAATGGAAACAGACTTTCTACTAAGAACCAGAAAAATATTGAAAACATGAAACAACAAAAGTCTGTGGTGTGTTTGCAAACCCCAAGACTCTAACCCTGATCTACAGCAGACTGTTTTCTCCTGGCTGGCTCTTCTTCCCTTAATTAAGCTAACTGGAAAGGCAAGACTTTCATCAGAGCTCAGCAGCGGTCTTCCTCTCCAAATCTCCAGCAATAAACATAGACTTTGCCATGGAATTGAACTTGAAATATTAAAGAAAAATGATCACCAGCTCACTGTTGTCACTGTTCTCTGTTTTTGTTTCTTTTGTGTCTAGTGTCAAGAGGAAAATAATTTCATCTTATGGAAATCTGAGCATGTTTGCATTTTCAGATAATCAGAATTAATGTTAGAGGGCCAAATAGCACTGAGCGGTCCCTATACTTCTCATTTGTAAAGGATTGTGTGATGGCTTCTACTACATTTCGTAGTCTGGCAGGCTGGGCCACCTACCTTCAAGCAGCAAAGTTCCTTTTTCTAGAAGGGAAATTTATACACTAGAACTTAATAAATAGGGCATAAGTGAAACAGAGTTCTGAAAATTCCTTTATCTATTTGGATTTCCCCTCCATGTGTATTTCTTCCTGGATGGCAGGGCTTCCAGCAAAATAGGAGTGAACCTGCATCTCACAGCTGTTGTAAAGGCAAAGCCGAAGGAGGGAAGGACAGCAATGAATTTTCTTGAAGGCAGGCTAAACCCCGGGAACTGGTTCTGAGACATCATCTGTGAGACTCGTTCAGGGAGAAGACCCAGACACAATGGTTATTTGTTATGGGCCAGGCAGTAGTTGACAGGATGTTTGACTTTCCCATAAATTGTTTTGCCAACTGAACACATGATCTTTGTGATTCATGCATATGAATCTTTTACTTAAAATCCTTCAGTAGCCTCTCATCACCCACAGGGCGAAACCAAAGCCCTTGAATCCCTTGGCACTAGACTCATGGCTTTTCTGGAACTGGGTACTCATTAGCTGTCCAGCTTTCTTTTCTACTGCTTAGTTCACATGCAACAGACACCGAATGAACTTCCAGTGTCCTGAACACATGGTTCTATTTTATGAACATATACTCCCATCTCCTGAAAACCCTATTTATCTTCATGCATGATCTGTATCTGGTAGGTGCTCTTTGAAAATGTTTTACAAACTTTATTACATGAATCAAATTGCAAATAAATAAACACACAATATGCCAAAATTAACCAGACACAAAGTATATGCACTTCAGACTTCCATACACTTAGGCAGTGGGCATTTGGAATGGATGCTGTGGTACTTCACATGAAATTTAATGCTTTTAGAATCGAATATATTCTATGCATTTATCCAGTTTCAAAACAAAAGCAAAGTCCATGACATATTCTGAGCAAGAAAAGCAATTAGTTTTATATCTTCTTTTATAACTTCCTCCTTTTTTCCATATTATGTTGTCAGTGTTCACTCTATGGAACAAACAAATTTCAAAACTTAATGAAAAATCCATAACTCCTCTAGAGACAATAAGGGCTGCATCCTCTGTGCTCCCACATTCTTTAGCCAGTTTACTCCTTGGCTAGCTACTAGGCATGAGATTGACTCTGAGAAATATCTGAGAGTTTAGGCCCTATGTCACCTTTGTAAGGTGGTCTTGGTATCTAGAACAGCTATTAGGTAGAGAACAGTGTCTGTTAAATATGCTATAATACATATGGCAGGTCCTACAACAAGCAAATATTTAATCCAAAGCATCAATAATACCTAGTGGGAAAATTGCTTAGCAGAATTGTTCTTTTAGGATAGTCATTCTGAGGTATGTTTGTCTCCTCTGCTACACGGCAAGCTCCTTGATGTCAGGGTCTGTATCATTATATACCCATTGTTCGGTAAAGTGTCTGGTATTTTTGAGATGCTCAGGAAACGTTGCATGAGATGAGGGATGGAGGAGGGTATTAAATGTACTGCAGAAGTTCTGAGTAATCATTCTCCAAGGAATCATAAAAGTAAAGATGGAGCTTGTTTCTGTGTAGGGCACAGAAGCTTCTGTGTGAAGCATATGGAAGCTTCCCAGTTCAAGGAGAGAACTCTTCATCTTTAGCACATCACAGGGGTTTTGTTCTGATTATTCACAATGCCATGAATAGTACCATGTTGGGAAGTACCTTCTCCTTGGGAAAAGTTGCTTCTATAAACTGCCTTTTCTCAAACCCAAATTTACACAGAAGGTTGGCATTCCATTTTTATGCCAACTCTCAAAAACATGGGCTATTTGTAATTGGCCTTAGCTACAGCATTTTGGAATGCTCCATAAATAGGGCCCATTGGGGAGCTTTGGGTAGTGCTATTTTGATACTTCCTCCATGCCCAGTCACTTGGATTCTAGCCATGTGTCAAGGGAACCATTGGAAAAGGCCACTCAGTATCCTACCCACATGATCTCAGCTCCTCTTTCTTCTTGCTGATAGTATTAGGCTAAAATTGGCCTGGTTTTGACTTTACACATCCCTCTCACTGAATAATTGGATTATGTTTAGAACAGGAACTCACAGCACAAAGGATTGACTGTGAAGCTTGTGTTTCTCAGAAGTCTTAGCAAGACTTCTTCTATTGTAATTTCTCTGTAGAATTTCATTTTGCTTGGAAACACTGGAAGCAAATTATGGTCAGTGTTGGTATTTTTTTATATAATGAAAATGTGAGAGATGTGATTTCATTTAAATTTTTCCTCCCCAGAGTAATTGGGACATTTAGGAGGAATTGTCCTTTCCTGCTACACATTGGAAGGTACGATTATCCTTACTTAACCAAACAAAAGCATCCATAATTCTGTATGGATCCCTATGAGAATTAAGCTTATTACACATGGGTAACATTTTTTCATCCGTTCCTTGGAGAATTTTACCCAGTAGATTTGGTGAACTATGAATTTATTACGTTGAAGATTATGCATCTGGCTTAATGAAATAATTTGCAAAGCTTAATGAGCATGTTTCACAATAGTTCTTTGCTTTTTAAAAAGAATTAACAAATAATTATTACATAGCATATTGTTCAAATAATAGATGAGGATTCAGAGAAGCATGGCTCTTGAAATAGACCATATTGCTAAGACGCTTCCCTAGTGTAGAGTAAATCCCAAGGTTACGAATGCAAAAGGTGTACTTGGACCATGATAGGGACTGACTGACAGATGTTACTGAGGTTGTAGAGAAAGTTAAAAGGATATAAGTGTGATATTAAATCCTTACAGAAGCTTCATCCATAAATAGACTGCATGGATTTTTTTCCCCATACTCTTTCAGACGTTCATGGTGTTTTGCTTCTTTCATTTTTCTAATATTATCAGCCTCTGGCAACTAGAGGTCTTGGTCACTCTCTATATATCTCTGGAGCAGACAGCACAGTGTCTGCTATTGAGGAGACTTTAGTAAAAAGGTCAATGAAAAGAACGTGGCAACTATTTGTGGAGTCCCTCTCATAAATGCGCTAAGCAAAAATGACCGTTGGCCAGATGGAGCCAGAGATTGTGGAGGGCCTACTGAGAAACAGCACGTTTGGGAGTGACAAAACATCTGCATTCATCTCATAAGGGCTGTGGTTACCTACACAGAATCTGCTCAAGATCAAGCTAGGCATCATTCTAGCATGGATTGGGGAGGAGCTAACAAGTCTATGCCACTACATGAAAGCTAATAAAGCTAATGGTCGTTGGTTCTGCTGGGAGAAAAACAGTTTTCTTCAGAGATGTGGCTCCCAGAAGCCTGCATGTCCACACTCCAGTGGTTGACTCTACACTCATGAGCATATGAGCAGCACAAACTGGACTTAGTGTGCTATAAAAATTTAAAGAAAATGAAGTCAGGAAGTTGGGAGAGGAATGTGGCAGGGTTTCCAGGAGTAGTTGGAGTCAGAGAAGCAGGGAGTGCATGTGATCTAAATGTATTGTATACACACCTGAAATGATCAGAGCTAAAAAAAAAAAAACAACCCAAACTGGAAACTGGACATGAAAGATGTACTGTATCTCTCTGTGTCAAAGGGTGGATCAGTCCCATGAAAATCTTGAGATTTGGTGCAACACCATTCTCCGTTTTGTTTTATTTTTGCACTACACAAAAGTCTAATTGCTTTTGTCTTCCTTTGGGATCATAAAGAAGTTGACCTATGCACCTACTTAATATGGTTTATTTGTTTTTATTTTCCCATTCACATCCTCAGATGAATAAACTTAAAATAATTTGAAAAACCACATTTAAATAAAATCAAACTCTGTAAGTGCCTTCATCTTCTTCATGGCCTAATTCACAACTTCTTTAGAGCCTGGAATTTACTCCAGGGCAAACTACAAATATTTTGTATTTAATTGCAGTTTGTAGTTCGAGATCATTATTTATGTCCATGAACGGCATTGATTTTACACATAAATTTTACTTGTCCAATTCACTAGTTACTGAGGAGGATGAAGTGGCGGCATCTTAATCTAGGAAAAACATCTCAAATGGTTCTGCACACGTTTTGCATTTGGCATAACCTAAAACACATTTCCTCACACAACTTTTCCCCTTAACTCTTAAGCCCCTGAGTATTTCAATGGAAACCCAAAACTTTTTATCTGGATTCATTTAGACTCTCATTTACTCATCAGAGTGGTGTTTTGTAAGAGATATTTAATATTCTCCAAGAGCCCTTTTTTTCCTGCACATTTCAAAGTTTTTCCTGTAGGAAACTCTGTGTTCCAGGCCATAAATTGAGTCTGAATCCAGAAAACAGGAGTTGTGGGAAGCTGTAAATTCCAAATGAGCAGCAAGTGGTACTGATTTTAACTCCTCATTATATGTACAGTGTGGTTACTGAAACAGGCCTGGTTTCCCCCAGTTAAGCAGGCTTTGAAAATTGGTGGCAAATTTTGCATCAGGAAAGAGAATCCTTGCTCTTACTGTGTTGGCTGGGGACAATTTCTTTGTCAACAAACAGGTGTCCCTACCAAAGAATCCTCTCTGGAGTAATCTGCTTCCCACAGAGCACCATTCTTCTTATATGAGCCAAAGACCAATAAGTTGTCTGTTGTGGTGGCCAAATGATCCCCAACACACACCACGATGCTGCCCCAGCAACCATAGTTCCCTCCCCAGTGAATTCATGGAAGACAGTTAACTGATGTGTTAAACTTATTTTTATTCTGAATCTTGGAAACCAATGCTACTGAGATATTTGAAAAGGAAATTTGTTGGAAGGATACCAAAACCATCCTTAGAATTTTAGAGCAAAGTGGAAAATTCAGCATCTTGAGATGCATGGTTAACAGGCTGTTGGAGTTCCCAGGCTGTGAGTATGACAAGTTAAGTCAACAACACCATGAACAGATTGAGCACACACCCAGGTAGTGTCCAAAGGCAAGTGTCGTAAGCCAGTAAATCCTGACTAATCTGTTTTTTATCCTTTTTTTTTCAGTAGAGAGATTGAGGCCTCCTTTTTTTTTAATTTTAAAATGTTTCTTTATTCTTCTTTATTTGTCAGAGTGTTGACTACCTTGTTATTACTTAGAAATTGCATATTTAAAATGCAATACTATAGTCATGTTTATGGTGTCTCCTGAAACTACGAGTTTCTAAAATGATTATACAAGGCTTGTAGCCCATCCTGGTCATGAAAGTCTGATCATGGTTTATAAGAAAGTGAGTCTAAAAATTATCTCCTGAAATGAATATTTACAATGGTTAGATTATTTTTTGTGATAAGCATATCTGAATTTTGGAGACACCTAGTTCCAAACAGATTCCTGTTTTCTTCAATATTTAGTTTCTAAATAAAAATGATTGATAATTGTGTCTCTCCAAATATATGCAGGTGGCATAGTTACTGCTTAATTGTACAATAATATAGAAATTGTATAATTACTAATTTAAAGCCATATGTTTATCTTCTAAAATTTAATAAGATTAATGTAAATACTGTGGCAAAAAGGTAATAATATCTAGTGGGATATTTGAACTGCTGTAGTTTAAGTTTTGTGACTTTCTTCACCGATTTCCAGGTGCCCACATACTGTGTAATGGTCAGATAAAACTTAGCCCAGTGTTCCACATCTGAGAAGCAGCTCTATTCTGGGGCAGTAAATCAAACCCAGTATCATTGAACGCAGCTCCTCCAGCTAGGCTGTCTGCTGCTGTGCTTGCCAACATGAACCCAAATTGCTCATGTTGGGGTGTCATCACAACACTTATTAAGGTTGAAAATCTTTGAGAGAGGAAAGTCACTATGTTTTTTCTTCTTCTTCCCCTCTTTGCTGATTTTACTGGGTCAAAGAAAAACCTGTAAACAGAGCTTGCTTTAATCATCTGCCAAACACATGGGCTCAAGGATTCTTTCAAAGGAAGGAAGCCTTGTGAGTAGTCTGAAAGGAGGCTTTACCTACACAGAGCAAAAGCACACTCAGCAAGTATTCTCTGCATACATGATACACATGTGCCCTATTAATTATCTTGGAAGAACAGTATCAGAATATATGTTATATAGATTAAATATATAACATTTAATATGTTGTCTCATCTACTTAGATTGACATGGGCCAAAAAAGAAATCAAATTGCATTCCAATAAAAATCTGATCTGGTGATGCCTTAAAATAAATTTTTAACTGATTATGATTTTTTAACATAGAAATTAAGAAAGATCCTATTATAGCTTAGTAATATTTATAATAAAACAGTAAAATGAAAGGCCCTTCAGAGATACATCACTGTTGCATCCTAATTTAGCAATGAGAGCAAGAATCCCAAAGGACATGCTCATTGGATGGTAAGTTTAGATCAGAGTCTGATTTCATGACTTAAATTTTTTCTAGATCATTAGGGATTGAAGTGTCACTTGTGAACTAAGGGTTTATGAAAGCAATCCTCACTTTCACCGTCCAAAAATTATACTTTGGGTACTGAGACTTGTGTGTGTGTGTGTGTGTGTGTGTGTGTGTGTGTGTGATGTCTCATAAGACAGACACACAGCTCAAAGAGGGAGGGTAAAAGAGTTTCAGCCCTAAGTGGGGTGCAAACTACATGACACTATGTGCATCAGGATCCATCATTCAGAAGTGTGACTTTAGAACATTTGGATAAGACGAAGAAAACGCATTTGACTGAGTAGAACTTTACATTCACCTCCATATAAGAAGGAAGAAGTTCATGGAGAATAAAGTAGTTCAGGCTTAAATCGTCTACATTTTAGGAAAAATAACTGCTACTCAGCATAGTTGGTGGGGAGCTCGTCTCTATAGGCAGACAGTATCTACCTGGTAATGTTGGCTTCTTGGAGTAATAGTGAAGATTCCTTCAGAGTATGGAAACCTTCCTAAAGTTTGTTATTTAAGTCTTTTTGAATGAAACACAGCATGAACTCACTGATACCCAGAGGTTAAGAACAAAGGTTCAGAACATCCATGTGTTCTTACTACTTCTCTTTGGCCTTTTCAAATGGCAATGTGTTTCAGATTTCTAGCTCTTTTATATTGGTATTTGATTTTTAAAATATATTTTAATGAAAATACAATTATGTAATTTCCCCATTCCCTTTCTTTCCTTCAATCCCTCCCAGGTTCTTTCCCTGCCTCCCTCTCAGAGTGATGTGCCTGACTTTTATGAGGTTGTCTCTCAGCTTCATTAGATAACATTCTGTACTCTGCATTCAGTCACTCTCACTGATATAGATGAATCTGAGCTAAGCAGCATCTCCTTAAATTCATGTTCACTTGCTATTCAAGAGTCTGTCCTTATTTAGAAATTGAGTCTTTGAAGATTTGTTTTGTTTAAATATTGTTTTCATTATTTGTTTCTTTGTTTTTTGAGGGGAAGAGAGAACGTGAAATTCGGTGGGTAGGGAGTAGGGGAAGAGCTGAGAGATGTTCGGAGGAGAAAGAAGAAAATATATTGTATGAAAATTTTAAATAACAAATTTAATTTTTAAATAGAAAAGAATTAAAAATTATAAACCATAAAGTTGAAAAGAAAACACAAAATGAGGCAGTCCTGAATTCACGTGGCTTTGGTTTCAGAATCTATTTTTTTTATGTGATAACACATAGTTCAAGAGATATTTGATATGAAAACAGAGTAGAAGAATCTACATAGTCTTTTACAATTTTTCATCTATCTATCATCTATGTATGTATGTATGTATGTATGTATGTATGTATCTATCTATCTATCTATCTATCTATCTATCTATCTATCTATCTATCTATCTATCTATCTTCTTTGGTTTTCTAAAACAGGGTTTTCTGTGTAGCTCTTGCTGTTCTGGAACTCACTCTGTAGACCAGACTGAACTTGAACTCAGAAATCCACCTGCCTCTGCCTCTTGAGTGCTGGAAGTAAAGTGCAAATTTATGCTGTTTTAAGACAATGGATTCCAAGGGTTTCTAGAGAGCACCAGAAAAGAGAAGCTTTCCTGCGTAAAGATTTCAAAGAAAACATGTCCCCACTGACTTCTTCATGTCAGGCTTCTGGCCTCAGATCAGTGCAAGTTCGTGTTGGAGACTCCACCATTGATGCCATTCATGGCAATCTGTTCGGACAATCTCACAGACAGATCTGAAGAGCATCAGGTTGTTAGTAGCACTGCAGACTGTCCTATGTACTGCTGCAGTTACACTTAGGAGCTTTGCTTCCAGCCTAAATGTAGCATTTAGATTTCTGCAATCCACACCATCCTTACGTTGTCTCTGGGATCAGACAAGTTCCTATTTCTAATGAGGCGAAGAGCTACAAATTCTAGGAAGATATATCATTAATAAGAAATACACAGCAACAGGGGATTTCAGGCTAACAGGTTTATCAGCCTGGTGGTCATAAAAGTCCATTTTAGGATTTGAGATTTCCCTGTGTAAACTTCCCCCACAGGCCTCATTCTATAGTGAATGCTTATAAGATATGATGGAGACGTAGGTTTCTGTTCACTGGATTACATTTTACTCCTACAGGGTTTTAAAAATACTGGTGCAAGCATGTATGTTCTCACTTAGGTAAGAGTGATATACTTGGCTTCTTTTACATGACATTAATGTTAGAATGCCCAGGTAAGTATATTAAAATATAAAATAAGCTACCACTGGTCTTACTGAGACATACATGTATAAATATTACTTTACTGGTATATTTCTTCTGACTCTTCCATTCCACTTTTTACTCTATCAGTAGATTTATGGCAGTCATCATTCAGTTGAAGTTTCTTATCATTCAAAACATCCTTGCAGCAGACAAAGTTGTGTATGGCCCTGAGTAGGTATATAGAGAATTTCAAAGTGAGGGCAAAGATTTTCTGGTTTTGTGTGTATGTATGTGTGTGAGTGTGTGTGTGTAAACATTTCCATAAAGGACAAACATGAATGCACATATGTGAAAATAAACAGGTACACTTTTAAGATAAAATGTAAAGGGAATATGAATACGGAAGTGAAAGAGCAATTAACTTTTCACAAAGAGGCCTCTTTGTCTTCAGGGACACTGGTCCTGGGAAGTGACCTGATCATGGAGAGGAGGCCTGGGATGCTCAGACCTCAAGCTCATGTTGTGTGCAGCAGCATTGTCTTGTTCCCTACCATATCTGTTTGCCAAGACCCCTGTTATGTTATCCTCAGTAAAGTTTTGCTATTTTAGCTGAAATTTAGGGCTTTCCACATCCTGTTTCCATTTTAATCCTGCTCTTCTCTTTCATCTTCTGCTCCATCTATGCCGTGTTTTCTAGGACCTGGCCTCCACAGCTCCAGGATTTTAAACTTCTGTTTCTTCTATCTCTTGTATCTGGTGTCACAATTTACAAACACCACATGGCATCACCTCCTTCAGAAGTTCTCCCGCTGTCTTTCAGTTAGCATCTATCCTCACTTTGCCAAATTCACCACACATCCCTGTCCCTGTACTGATGGGCTGACTCCATCATAGTTCTGTAATTCTTGCTCTCTTTGCAACAATACTTGTCCCTGTGCTCTGGTCCCTCCAGGGTACTTACCAACAATATAAGTGGCTTGAGGAATGTAAAAGAGGTGATGTGTCAGTTCTGTGCAGAAATTATTTTGTGTTGTTGCACATTGCACTATCATGACCTCAGATGCCCCATGATGGCTGTTTGTTTAACCTGGTTCCAGGAAGGAACCAGAGCACAGAGCAGGAATGCAGCTGACCACAAAGGACTGGGGTTGCCTCCAGGAACCTGTGGTTGTGTTATCAAACACAATCCATCATGAGTTGATTTATACAATGATTCTTGCAGTCAGCCATAAATTATCTCCAATTGTATACGTGGTTTCTCTTCCTCTTTAGAATATGAGCTTCCTCCAGAATCTATGATGGATCAATATTTAAATTTATCAGAGTTCTCTTGTTAATTTTTTTTTTTTTGGTAAGGTAAGTAGGAACAGGATTTCAGGAAGGGTACCAGTATTAAAAGCCAAGATGAGAACAGGTTGTGATGATGATAGAAAAGGAAGCTGCTCATTTTCTAGCCAGAGCCTGGCCTGACACCTTCCCCTTAGTAACTTTCTATTCTTCTGGGCTGAATTATGAACCAGTGAGAAATGTTTGTTTGTTTGTTTGTTTTTCTTTTATTTTTAATCTAATTACTGGGTTTAAAAGATAAAACACAGAGGGTATTATTTCAGGATGTTGACCTTATGAAGGGAATGTTAGTTAAAGGTTGTCTTAGAATCAACAGAGGCAATTTTCTGACTGGGTTTTTAAGGGTATTTCTAGAAAGGATTAACTGTCAGGGAAGCTCTCATGGAACAGAGGGGAAATTCTGGTGGTGGCCAGAATACAAAGAGGCCCTAAGGGAAGAAGGCATGGTGCTTTAGCCTGCTCATTTTCACTCCTTGCTGATGAATGCATGTACCCCCTTGCTCCCACGACTGCTGCCTCGATTCCTGGCTGCCATTGGAACCAAGTTTAAGTCAGCACCTCTCCTGGAGTGCTCTAAGCCTTCAGTACCAAACTGGGACTGAAGAGATATGTAGCTTCTTGGATCCAGCAGCTACCAGATACTCAACATTTCCAGTGTATAAACATTGCTAACTGACTGATGTCACATAACACAAGACTAATACAAGCTATTATACCACAGGTGGGTCTAGAGAAACAGATTTGCAACAACAAACTTTTCTATTCTGTTCAGTTGTCATCTGCAACTGGTTCTCTAATTTGATGGAACATATAGTTATAAAGGACTCTCTTGTTAGCATATAGAGCTCTGATAACTCAGAGTGAACTATTTAAAGAACTGTGCAAGTTAAATGATTTTGATACTCTCAGTTTACCTCGTGTATTGAGTAAGAAATTTAGTAACTTGCTATTAAAACTTGATTGAGTAAGGTTTATAATGATGTCTGGTTGCTTTTAGCATCTCTGGATAAAGTAATGAAAGAACATAGTGGGCTTAGAAATGAAATTTCTCCATCACAGAGGTCCACAATCTTACTTTTAATTAATTGCTTGATACTTTTATGCAATATATTTTGACTATATTACCCACCGTCAATCCTCCCAGGTCCACCTTCCCTACCATATTCATCCAGCTTTGAGTCCTCATCCTTATGGGATTTGTTGTTGTTGTTTTGTTTTAGTTTTGCCCATGAGTCCATCTTGTACTGGCAACGTACGATGGTTTGTATCATGACCCACTGGAGTAGGATTCATCTATCTAGAAGTTATCAATTATAAAACAGTTTCTCAGCTAGGTATGATTCTCCATGCTTTTCTCCCTTCTCCATGACGATATTTATTTTTCTGGCTTGAGTTTGCACAGGTTTTGTATAGTTGTCACAACCACTGTGAGCTCATAGGTAAAAGCACCCTGCAGTGTCTGGAAAAAACGTGTTTCTTACGCTTATCTACTGCCTCTGGCTCTAACAACCTTTATAGCTTTCTTCCAAAATGACCCCTGAGACTTGGGAAGAGGATATGTGATATCAATGACAAATTAGGATGGAATATTATTTCTGCACCTTGACCTGTTGTGGTTCTCTATTTTGGTCACTACCTATTTCAGAAAAAAAATGTCTTGATGAAGATCGAAATATGCATTAAACTATGGGTACAGTAAAAAGTCATTAGGAGTCAATTTAATAGTGTTTCTATTAGCAGAATAAAAGAGGTAGACTATGGGGCAGTGAACCAGGCCAGAAAACTTGGTAAGGTTGAGTGGGTTGGAAGTCCCAGAACCGAGAGGGGACAGTAGGACATTTATCTGCTTCTGACCAGGCCCCTGTCATGTGACGTTCCTCCCTACATAGGAAAGTGAACTATGGTCATGTAGATCAGAACAGAGTTCTCCATGCTAATGAGGTATCTAGAGGTCCTGAGTGTTAAGCCAAAAAGCTTCCCATCTCTGATATTGCTTCCTGCAAAAGGTATTTAATCTCTGGTCCACCCTGAGGAGGTGGTATGTACCCATTGTCCACAATGGACAATCAATAAACAGTTTGGAACCAAGAACTGTCTCTTTCATAAAGAACCACCATGGGGGTCATGTAGGAAGCCTTTTGTCTATGCAGCTGCACTGTTTAAGTCTCCTAAAGAAGCCCCCCCATGCCTATCAGCCCAGGACCTGTGTAACCAACTCTGTTCCCAACTCCTCAAGACCTAGCAACAACTGAATGTTCAGGAGTTTGGGAGCCCCTGCCTCTGAGCTCCTCACCACAGGCCTGAGT
The DNA here is from genome assembly GCF_011762505.2 of Arvicanthis niloticus. Classification (NCBI taxonomy): domain Eukaryota; kingdom Metazoa; phylum Chordata; class Mammalia; order Rodentia; family Muridae; genus Arvicanthis; species Arvicanthis niloticus. The sequence goes on along the minus strand of NC_047665.1, from coordinate 45,415,451 downwards.
AGCCCCTGACCCTCCATTCCCAACTCCTCTGACTCCTCTGCACGTTTTCCAGTGGTGACTGGATACACACAAGTCGGGGAACCCCAGCTTCAGCCTTTCACATCCTGGGCTGCATTTTCCCACCCCCGAGCAGTGTATCTAAGCTTCCCTCGAGCCCAGCACCCAAATGCAATCTAACTAATCTCTGCATTTTGCCCAACAGCGGGGCGAAACACAGAACCACAGTAGACTCTCCCTCAGGGCCTATGGCCTGTCTAGCCACAGGTTCTTGGACCTGGCAACAGTGGCAGATATGATTTTTCTTGTTTTAGGCAAGTCTTAAATTCAATAAGAAAGTAGTTAGCTACATCAATAACATTCATGTCATTATTACATCAGTGGACATATGTTGGCAGTCCGGTTGTTATAGCTTGCAGGGTTAAGATGAGTAAGTTTGGTTACTTTTCTGTGCAGGACCTTCCAGCAATATAATAGCTAGGCAATAGAAATGAAACTTCCAGGCCAGTACCAACTTGATTTCTTCATGTTCTATATTTCAAGTATGTGGTATCTTTAGAAAATAGGCTCTTACTGTCATGTTCTGGAGGATGACTAAAAGCACTGGAAAAAGACTGTAATGTTTAAGGATCTATGGAAATTTACTAGCCATTTGTATTTCATCATTTGAGAACTCTTTAAGTCCATATCCAATATTTTAGTTGTTTTTTCATAATATTTACTTTATTTGAGTTCTTTATGTGTTCTAGATACTAAGTCACTGCTGGTGATGCATAGATTTTAAAGATTGTTTTCCACTCTGCAGGCAACCTCTTCATTCAAGTGATGATGATCTTGATGTCAAGATGCTATTAGGTTTTTACAAAATTGTATTTATTAGTTGGTCTTAATGCCTGAGCTACTGAGGTTATACTTATAATTTTTTTTCTCTTCTAAGAAGTTCATGCATATTACTTACTTTTGTCTCTATCAGATTCAGGGTATCAGGGCTTATATTGATGCCCCTGATACATTTACAGTTGATTTAAAAGCTGCGTAAGAGGTAAGTAATTATTTTTATTTTTTTTTCATGTAGATATTCACTTTGGCCAGCAGCATTTAGAAAAGATGATGTCTTTTCTCTGTTGTGTACTATTAACCTCTTTGCCAATAATCAGGTGTCTATAGGAGTGTGGACTTATATGTGACTCCTCATTGTATCTAGTTAGCTAACACATTCATTTTTACATTGCACCATGGTATTGTCATTACTCTATCTCTGTAGTATAACTTGAAATCAGGGATGGTGATACCACTGGCAAGTTTTTTTTTCTTGTTCTTTGGGATTATTTGGGCCATACTAAGTCATTTTTGTTTCCATATAAATTTTGAGATTATTTTCTCAATTTCTGTGAAATGTTATGTTCGAATCTTAATGGAAATAGAATTGAAGGTGTAGATTTTGTTTGAAAGTATGGATCTTTTCACAGTATCAGTTCTATCAATCCAAAAGCTAGGAAAATATATCTATCTTCTATATCTACTTCTGATTTTTAGGTTCCTTTAAGTTTTGATTGTACAAGTTTTAACTTCTTTGGTTCTATTTATTCTGTGATATTATTTTAGGTTATTGTGAATGCTATTGCTTCCTTGATTTTTCATTTTTAGCATGCCAGTATTATAACACAAAGGCTAATGATTTTGAGTTAATTTTGTTTTACATGCTTATAAGTGGTACAAGTTTTCTGGTAAAGTCTTTAAAATATTTTATGGATAGAAACTTATCTGCAGGCTAAGATATGCTATTTCTTTTTTCTTTGTTTTTTTTCCTTGTCTTTTTGCTCTAGCAAAAATTTATTGTTCACTATATTGAACAGGAAAGGAGAGGAGAGAATAGTAAACTTATCTTGTTTCTAATTTTAATGGAAATTCTTTGAATTTTTCTCCATTTAGGATAATAATGCATGTGGGCATACTGTATATTGTATTTACTAAATTGAAGGATGTCTCCGGTATCTGTCTATATATTCTCTAGGACTTTTATCATGAAGAAATGTTGAATTATTTAAGGGTCCTTTCTGCATCTGACAAGATGATCCTATGGTTTCTGTACTTGAGTCTATTGTGTGATGGGTTATGTTTATTGATTTATGCATGTGATTCATTCCTGTATCACTGGAATGAAGCCAACTTGATCCTGGTAGGTAATGTTTTTATGCTTTCTTGAATTCAGTTTGTAAGTATTCTGCTGAAAATTTATTTTGTATCTATGTTCATTAGAAAGCCTATAATTTTCCTTTTGCTTGAGTCTTTATCTGGTTTGGGTACCAGTGTAATACTGGATTTGTAGAAAGAACTTGGGGATAAAATTTTCATCCTTTTCTGTTTTATAGAGTATATTTTGAGGAGTATGAGTGTGAAGTCTCGAAGTTTAGTGGAATTCTGTGTTGAATCTATTTACCTCTGTGCTTTTTTTGTTATTGATTTTTTCATTACGTCTTCTATCACATTGAATAATATGGATTTATCTAAATTCTTTATCTACATTTAATTTTGGTAGGTCATATATATCTATTAATTTTTATTATATATTAAATATATATTATTAAATTAAATATATAATATATATTTATTATTTTAAAAAATATTTTTACAATTTGTTGGAAAATAGATCTTTTAAATTATATCTTTGATTTTCAATATTTACCAAGTCTCTATTGTATATCTTTTTATCTTTAATTTTATTAATTGGTATTCTCCCTTTCTTTTTGTTTCTTTTGGTTCTATTTGTTTCAAATAACCTATTCTACCCTTTTACTCTAATCTAATCTGGTATCTATCATTGATAGTGAAGTGTATTTCTTGGAGGCAGTGGACAATAGATTGTAATGTTTTCTGATCCCATTCTATTAATATTCAGAGATATTATTGACAGGCATATGCTAATTCCTGTTATTTTGTTGATTCTGTGATCAAGATCTTTCTTGATTATCTGTCCTGGTATTGCTCATCTGTTCTCTTTGACCTCTCAGCTATGTTTACTGCTTTCTCCAGATTGAATTATTCTTTCTAGTACTCTCTGGAGGTCGGGATTCATCATCATGTATTTCTTTAATCCAGCAGTTCTCAACCTGTGGTGATAACTTCTTTGGCAAATCTCCATCTTCCAAAATATTTACATTTCAATTTATAAGAGTAGAAAAATTGCAGTTATGAGGTAGCAATGAAAGTAATTTTATAGTTTGAGCTCAGCACAACATGAAGAACAGTGTTATAGGATTGGAGCATTAGAAAGGTTGAGAACCATTGTGCCTGTTTTTAAATTTTATTTTTCATAAAACACTTTTATTTCCTCTTTAATTTTAATATATAATTTTTCTGGGAATAATAGTCTAGGTCGACAACTGTGGTCTTTTAGAATTTCAAATACATTTTTCCAGGCTCTTCTTTCAAATATGCTGCAGTTACTCTGTTAGGTCTGTCCTTGTAAATAACTTGACCCTTTTCTCTTTCGGCTTCAATACCATTCCTTTACTCTGTGTTTTTATTGTTTTATGTCCTGGAGAATTTCTTTACTAGTCTTGTCTATTTGTTATTCTGCAGACTTCTTTTATCTAGAGGGATGTCTCTTTGGTTTGGTGAGTTTTTTCCCGTGATTTACTGAAGATATTATTTATGCACTATCTATAGTGTTATATTTTCATAAAGTCTTTATCCCAGGTCTTCTGCTTTTCATTGACATTCTGATGCCTACTTACAGCAGTGTAATCAAAGACTTTGGAACAAGTTCCCCCTGGTAGTGTAGACTGGTCCTGATTCTCAAGACCAGACTGGAAAATTAGAGAGTACCAGTGAGGCTATTGGCAGGACTCTAGTGTATCCTGAAAGAAGGTTGTGGTTGGGTCTCTTGGTTATATGGGTCAACTGAAGAATCTCCGGTGGAAAGTGGGTTTGGATCTGAGAAGGTCTTAAGAGAGGTAGAGGGGCCTGGAGGAGGTGGCCGTTCCTGGGAAGGAGCTATGGTGCTTTAGATGATTTGATTTATAGGAGGCTAGGCAAGAAATAGAAGGTAGGTTATTTGGGTTTCTAAGATAGGGTGGCTGTGGAGTTCACAGTAAAGAAGTAGCCTGAGATCTGGTGAGTTCCAAAGGAAGGGAGATCTAAATTTCACTACATTATTTACTTTTCTCTGTGTGTGTGTGTGTGTGTGTGTGTGTGTGTGTGTGTGTGTTAGTTTAGGTTGTTATTACTACAATGATCAAAAACAAGTTGAGGAGGATATGACTTATTTGGCTTATACTTCCACATAGTTGATCAGTGAAGGAAGAAAGAACAAGGACCAGGAGGCAGGAGCTGACACTTAAGTCGTAGAGGACTGCAGCTTACTGACTTGTTCCTATGACTTGCTCAGCCATTTTTCATACAGAACCCAGGACCATCATCTCAATAGTAGCACCACCCTCAATGGGCACTCCCACCCTGTGTCAGTCACTAATTTAAAAGAATACCCTACAATCTTGCCTATATATAGCCTGACATTATGAAGATATTTTCTAAGTTGAGGCTTCCTCCCCTCAGATGACTTTAGCTTGTGTCAAGCTGACATAAAACTAAACGGCACAACTGACTCCTTGCCAAATTGACACAAAAACATATCACTGTTAAGCAACAACCTTGCCTTTCTTGTTCATCCCCAAGATTACAGATTAATAACAAAATCACAATATAAAACATTTTGCGAACTTAAAAACTCCCACAGCTTTAAAATTTAAATACTTTAAAAGTTGTTTCTTTAGAAAGAAAAAATAGCCAATCTCCTAACATCTAAAATCATTGTAAAAATCCCAAAATTTATTTTTTGAAACTTTGAAGTCTTTTAACTGTGGGCACTGATAAATTAAAAAAATAAATAAAATATTGTATCACTTCAAGAAGAAAGACCAGGACATAACCATAATCAGAACAAAGTAAAACCAAACTCTAACAGCATAAACAACTCAGTGTCCAATATCTGCTATTCACTCATAATTTTCTGGGCTTCTCCAAGGGGTTTGGGTAATTTATCTGGTTCTGTCCTCTGCAACACACACAACTTGTTTTTTAGACTTCAGTTGGCTCCACTCCACCACAACAACTGCTCTTGGTGGTTATCCCATGGTTCTGGCATTTCCAAAATGCTGGGATTTTCTGCTACAACTCACCAGTAGCTGTCTGGGCTTTCTTCATGGTGCCTTAAATTTTCTATATGACTCTAATCCTGTGCCTTTGACTTCTCCTGAGGCTGTCCCTTCACCAATGGCCTCTCCTGGAATCTCACAATGTGAAGAATCAGCTACTTTCCAAGACCCCTTCATACCTTTTGTGTGTTGACTCAGAGGAAACACTTACCAGAAGATTTCACCTTAATAATGTTAGTCTCTTCTTAAATGTAACTGATTCTTCAGCCCTAGCTGATCATAATCCATTGTCCCAGCAAAGCAAAGGTTTTACCTTAATCATTCTGTTCTCTTATTAAACACAATTGATTCTTTACCTCCAGCTGACCAAATAGCACAGATTCCTCACAAATGCTCCAGTAGCATCCTTGCTTCCCTTGGAAACTTTACAAGCCTGACCTCCATCATCTCTACTGCTCAACATTCTAATCTTTCAGACTTCTCTAGAACTATTCACTGAGCTCTTAATACTGAGGGCTTTCCCAGACTAAAGTTCCAAAGATCTTTTATAATCCTTCCCAAAACAACATGATCTGACATCTATAGACTTTTGTGTCTGGCTAATTAATCATAGTGCTTTCAGAAATGAAATATATTATATATATGAAGCTTACTAAGTCCTCACTGCATTTGTTTAAGAAGAAATATTCCAAAAATCATGGACCAAGGGCTACCTTAAATAATAGCAACAGAGAATCATACTCCTTAACAAATTTCTAGACATGCATGATTTGAATAAAGATGAGGCCAGATCTCCTCAAGGAAGTACCTTGCTACAATATAACAAAGATTTATTATTAATCTTTATCCCATATTTACAAAAGGTACTTTTTAATGGTAGCTGCACATTAGGAAATGTAAATAATCAAACTTTTGGGGGCCTTCTAGATATTGGCTCTGAATTGGCATTGATAATGGAAACCCCAAAGAAGGCCATGGTCCTCCAAATAAATCAAGGGCTTATGGAGGTCAGGGGATCAATGAGTTTTAGCCAAGGTCTGACTCTTTCAGTGGGGGAGTCCAGTAGCTTCCTGAACTCATCTTGTAGTTCTTTTCCCATTCTAGAATGCATACATGGGATAGATATACTCAGAGATTGGGAGAATCTCCACACTGGTCCCATGGCCTGTGGAGTGAGGACCATTATAGTTGGAAAATCCAAAGAGAATCCATTGGAGCTGCCTGTACTAGGGAAATAGTGAAGTGAAATCAGTCTCTCATTCCTGGAAAGATTAAAGAATTTAGTTCCACTAGCAAGGACATGAAAAGTGTCTACCCCACCTCCCTTTAATTCTCTTATTTGACCTGTGCAGAAGACTACAGAGCATGTGTAATGGCAGGTGATTGCTAGAAACTTAATCAATCAGTGACTGCATTTGTGCCTACTATAACTGATGTGGCTTTCCCCCACTGCTTGAACAGATTAATACATCTTTTAGAACTTGATATGGAGCTACTGGTCTTGCAAATACTTTTCTCTTGATACTTGTCTGCAAGAATGACCTGGAACAATATTTTTAGCTGGCAAGAATTAACATATAAAGTATTTTTTCAAACTTAATATACTTTTTCAAATGCAGGTTCCAATAGTGTGGGTTGGTAGGGAGGCACTGGGAAGATGCTAATAATAAGCTTGAAAATCCTGGTAATGGTCAGTGTATCACTGGAACTTCGGTATTGAATCATAGGACACAATGTGATCTTTTAGAAAAGGAAGGAGTAGACAAAGCAAGTCCAAATGTCTGTTGATCAGATAGGAACTCAATTACCTTAAAAATATTAAAGATGTCAGAAAGGAAACATTTTAACCATATGCCCAGTGGCCATCATAGATGAGATTTTAAACTCACAGAACTGGAGATCAGATTGCAAGTCATCAATTGACTCCTCAACTGAATGCCTTTGAACTAATTCTTTTCCTCTCTGGGTCTCTGTTTTTTTGATTGGTTAAAAAAATGTGTCAGAAAAGATCACAGGCACAAGAGAGGTATGAACCCTTGTAAGTCTCAGCAGATAGATGAAGATCTTTTAAGAGGTCTCTTTCTATCCTCATTTTTGAGTTGAGTATGATCTTGAGGAATAAGATACCAAGTAAACACTGGCAGCTCCCCTTTGACTCATAAGCTGAACAAGAGGCTTCTGTGAGTTGTTGGGGAGCTGGTGATTTACTAAGTATGTCTGGGAGAGTTGGAGGGCTTATGTTTAATGGTTTGAATGCTTGCAGTTATATGATGCAAACTCTATGATGGATTTTGCCTGTGACCTCAGCACTTGTTGTGTCAAGGATGTTTGCTGTATTCCCACAGAATGATTTTCTTCTAACAGAGAAAAATCAGCATGCAGAAACACAGAGGGAGAGCAAAGCCTGCCATTGGCATTTGGGTCATAAAGGAACCCTCAGTAAGAAGTTGGAGGCTAATACCAGATCTCTAGAGATTTCTACTCAGAACACATAACTTAGGATCAATGCAGTTGTAGCACTAACCTCCTTGGAAACTCCAGAGAACAAAGGAAATGACATCAGAGAATGAAAGAAGCCTCACTTGTATCTCAGGCATAACTGCAAAGTTACTCCTCATCAGGAGCCACCAGGAGAGCCTTTAATAATTTACTCCCGTAAACTTGGACCACTCCTGAGCATTTGACCCCATGAAAAAAGTATAGAGACAGTAGAGGTGGAAATGTCAGTGTGAGAAGAAAAATGTATACATTACCTATGGCTGAGGCTCTCAAGACCAGGAGGAAAGATCTTATATGGAATGAATTTGGTGGTTTGATTAAATCTTTGAATGTTTTGACTCTAGAGTTAAGACTTTTAAAATTATTGCATGCAGGAGGCCCTGAGTTTACTCTCTAGCTTTTAATAATTGAATATATAAAAATGCATTACTTAGAATCCATTACATGTCTATTACCTAGGATTAGGCAGAAAATTCAATTGAAGTTTTCATATAGAGGCCATTGAGGGTAGATTTTTAAATAATTACCAAAAAGGAGCAATGGGTAATAATAAATTTCAGTTTCATAACAGCTGTTTTTTGTTTGTTTGTTTGTTTGTTTTAAAAATCTAAATAACAGAAACATAACCAAGTTCATGACAAAAGTTTGACGCACAACATGGGAAAGGTATCTGTGAGGAGGCAGTGGAAGGTGTGAAGCTTGGAAAGGGGGACTTGATCTATTGTAGGTACCCATAGTACAGGCATATTGAGACCTGAGAGTTTGGGGATTTATTTAAGAAGTGAGCTGAGGATCAAAGCCAAATTGTTTTTATCAAAAGAAGGAGGCTGGGGCAGTAATAGTGGTATTCTCACCCTGGTTGCAAGTGTTTGTTGGTTTTCACTGTCTGACTTTCTGCTTTTCTTGTCCTTCATGAAAATGTCTTTCCAAAACTTTAGACAAAAGCATTGTCTAAATTTCAGTATACTGATGCAATTTTAAAGCTCATTTTAACAGTGGTTCTGATCAACACAAAGAGACTAAAATACATCACACCCATGGAATTCTTCCTCTGTTTTCAGAGAAGAAATGAAGCAAGTTTTCTCCCACCTCCTACTACACCCATTGCTTCTTGTCATCCCTCTCTGTGATACGTTTATCAGAGTGATCTTAATTCTTGTTTTTATATTCTCTAGACGTTCTTTCCTTTTTTGTCTTTGATCATGGAAAAAGGAGTAAGAGCTTTATGGGGTGGAATGGAAGAGATTCTGAGTTACGATTAACCCTCTGGAACACAGAGAAGCAGATGGGCTCTCTTCCTGACAATGAAAGTGGTCCTAATATTTTATGCATCAAAATGCATGAAGATTGCAAACCCACCACATTTGTATGATGAAACCTGTGTGTCACAGCAGCAGAACACAGAGATTTCTACCCTGTTATTAGGGAGGACACTAAAACAGGACAAGAACAGGCTTCAGTACTTAACCTACCCATGTGGGAATTTTAGTACCTGGTGCATTTCTCACATTTATGTGCTCAGCTTTGTCACTACAGGACCAAAGTACCTGCTCTATGGTTGATGTGGAGAGCTTTTGGGGCTGCTTGGCAGAAATTTGACATTGGGCCCAGACAAAGCAGTAGGCTGCAGGCAGTAATCTGATAGAGGGCCAGGACTGGAAAGTAAGTTCAGGCATGGATCTGATTTTAGGCTAGAACAAAAAAAAAAAAAAAAAACAGGCTTCAGGAAAGTATATGACTTTGGGCTAGGAAAGAGAAGTAGGCTCAGATATCTTGGTCATCCTGATAAGTCCTTAGAAACAGTGTTCACAGGACTTTGTTTATTGCCTTGCTTTTCCTTGACTATTTGTATTTATTATCTAGCTTGTTCCTTAACCTAGAGCTGACCTAGCATGTTTACCACAGATGTAGAGGTATATGATTTTCCTATTAGTTATATGTAGAATGAATGTTCTTCTACCTCATTGAAGTGGAAGAGGATGACAGATATGGGTTTTTTGAATGGATGAGACATGCTAAGTATTTTGTAATGTATAGTTGATTAGAATAGCAGGCTGCATCTGAAGAGTGTATATCTTTTCATGTGAGCTTAGCAGAGGATGGTATCAGGGACATGTGGGAAGTGAAGATAGAAGGGTAATCTGGATCATGAGAGCACAAAAGGCCATGTAACCTTGCCAAATAGTGTATATTTTATCCTATAACAAATTTCATGCCAGGGAAGGCAGAAATCATTTATGTTTCAGGAATCTTTCTTTGAAGGAAAAATTTGAAGGGCAAGATTGTAGCTGAGAGAGAAAAGCCAGGGCACTATTGCGATTATTCAACTGAAAGAAAATGAATTTCAGGTCTTGACTGGAAATGGGGAGTTACCTTCAGTTGGGTCTCTGAGAAGCAATATCAGAGACTATGATTTGAGGGTAATTAATTTGGGGAAGCATAGAAATAAGCTCATATGTCAGGCAAGTGGAAGAAGGACAGAATCAAGGGCTAAATGGAAAATTATCAGATTACCATGGTAGAACTGAGACTGTGTCCTGCCAGGACACTATAGATTACATTGATAGTTCTCCCATCAAATTAGGAGAGGTGAGTTTATTTATTTCTCGAGTCTCATCTGTCATAGGTTGGAAACCTTCCTAAGGACATTAACTCACTAACAGTTTAGGCTTGCCCAAAGCAAACAAGGTCTGTGAAGAAAACAGGAGGCCCCAGGAAAACAGGAGGCTGAGATTGAGAGTCAGAATTGCAGAAGTTCTCATCAACTGAGAGATGAGGAGCATCAGAACCTCCAGTCAGGGTGCCAACTTGTCACCTATTGGAGGCAGTGAGTCAGGAGGAAGAATGAATAAGTATGTGGTTTGTGGCAGCGAGACAGAATTGGCTAGAAAAATTTTCAACTTTTTGAGAGTAGAGAATAGATAAATGTTAATAAACTTTGACTGAGGGGATAAAGGTGCTGGAGACTTTGGATCAAAGACAAAAATGAATTTGCAAAGTTTCTTAATCCTTCTGAATTTTAAGGTTTTTGAGACTATTTGTGGTAAAGAGTTAGTAAAAGGATTAAAGGCAGCAATGGCAGTGTCTAATAAACAAAGGACTCTAGCATTGAATTGATGATCAATAAATATCATTTACTGAGTTCTTGTTATGCGAAGAGAAGCGTCTCTCTGAGTATTATTTTATTTTATCCATAGAGATCTACAGGAAGAGGTACCACTACGATTCTTATTTTAGAGATTAGGCACCTAAACACAGCAACGAAGCAGTGCAATGCTAAAGTGGTTATTGTGGCAACCCACTGTATTTGGATGAGCAATGATGAAGAGAATTATGCTGATTTTCTCTTTGAACATTTGGGTGATATATTTTTTAATTTCTTCAGTTTCTGTTGTTACATCTCCCCCCCTTTTTGTGATTAACAATAGCAATTTATTGTATCTGAGGAGTAAAGAAAATAGGAGACGTTGTTGTGGATACTGTCTCTGTGCCCTCTGGTTAGTCTGGCTAAGGATTTATCTATCTTATTGATTTTCTCAAAGAACCAGCTCTTGATTTTGTTGATTCTTTGTATAGTTTCTACTTGGTTGATTTTAACCCAGAGTTTGATTATTTCCTGCCATCTATGCCTCTTGAGTGTATTTGCTTCTTTTTGTTCTAGAGCTTTCAGATGTACGGTTAAGCTGCTAGTGTATGCTAGTGTATGCTTTCGTCAATTTCTTTTTGGAGGCACTCAGAGCTATGAGTTTTCCTCTGAGCACTGCTTTCATTGTGTCCCATAAGTTTGAGTATATTGTATCTTCATTTTCTTTAAATTCTAAAAAGTAAAATTCAATGCAATCCCCAGGAAACTCCCAAATCAACTCTTCATGGAGATAGAAAGAGCAATTCTCAAATTCCTCTTGAATAACAAAAAACCCAGGATAGTTAATAATATTTTCAACAATCAAAGAACTCAGGAATCACCATCAATGACCTCAAGTTGTACTACAGAGCAATAGTTATTAAAAAAAAAAAAACCAAATGATATTGATACAGAGACAGGCAAGAAGATCAATGCAATAGAATTAAAGACTCAGAAACGAACCCACACACCTACAGTCACTTAATCTTTGACAAAGAAGCCAAAATCATCCAGTGGAAAAAAGACAGAATTTTAAACAAATGGTGCTAGTTCAACTGCTGTCAGCATATAGAAGAACTCAAATTAATCTATTCTTATCACCTTGTACAAAGCTCAAGTTCAAGTGAATCAAGGACCTCCACATGAGACCAGATATGCTCAATCTAATAGAAGAGAAAGTGGGAAAGAACCTTGAACACATTGGCACAGGTGAAAATTTCCTGAACTGAACACCAATGGCTCATGCTCTAAAATAAACAATTGCTAAATGGGACCTCATAAAGTTGAAAAGCTTCTGTAAGGCAAAGAAGACTGCCAATATGGCCAAACAGCAACCCACAGATTGGAAAAAAATTCTTTATCAACTCTATATCTGATAGAGGGCTAATATCTAAAATATACAAAGAACTCAAGAAGTTAGACTCCAGAGAACCAAATAACCCAATTAAATGGGGTTGCAGAGCTAAACAAAGAATTCTTGAACTGAGGAATCTCCAATGACTGAGAAGCACTTAAAGAAATGTTTAACATCCTTAGTCATCAAGGAAATACAAATCAAAATGACTCTGAGATTTCACCTTATACCAGTCAGAATTTCTAAGATCAAAAACTCAAGTGATAGCAGATGCTGGCAAGGATGAGGAGAAAGAGGAACACTCTCCCATTGCTGGTCAGATTGCAAGGTGGCACAGCCACTCTGGAAATAAGTCTGTCAGCTCCTCAGAAAAATTGGAAATAGTTATGCCTGAGGACTCAGCTATACAACTCCTGGGCATATACCTAAAAACTTCTCCAGCGTATAACAAGGACACATGCTTCACTATGTTCATAGAAGCCTTATTGATAGTAGCCAGAATCTGGAAACAACTCAGATGTCCCTCAACAGAGAAATGGATACAGAAAATGTGATACATTTACGCAATGGAATACTACTCAGCTATTAAAAACAATGACTTCATGAAATTGGCAGGCAACTAGATGGAACTAGAAAATATCCTGACTGCAGTAACCCAGTCACAAAGATCACACACGGTATGTACTCACTGATAAGTGGATATTAGTCAAAAATTTTCAGAATACCCATGATACAACACATAGACTGTATGAAACCCAAGAAGGAAGACCATAGTGTGAATGCTTCAGTCCTATACAGAAGGGGGAAGAAAATCTTAGAAGGTAGAGGTAGGGAGGGATCTGGGACATAGGAAGAGAGGAGGGGGAGGGGAAAGGGGGCAGGATCAGATGTGGGAGCAGATGGGGAGAAGTACAGAGTCAGGAATTTGAAAGGAGGTATGTAGCAGTAGGGGATGGGACACTACAGGTAGCCACTAGAAAGTTCCAGATGCCAGGGACCCAAGAGGTTCCCAGGACCCAACAGGGATGAAATTTTCTTAAATACCCAAGAAAGGGGAGATAGAACCTGTAGAAACCATATCCAGTGGATAAGCACGGTTCCTGGTTGAGGAATGAGGCCACCTGCCCATCTCAAAAATATGAATTCAGAATTGCTTCTGTCAAAAGGAAATGCAGGGACAAAGAGTGGAGGAGAAACTGAAGAAAAGGTCATCCAGAGACTGCCCTACCTAGGGATCCATCCCATCTGCAGACACCAAACCCAAACACTATTGTGGATGCCAAGAAGTGCTCGATGACAGGAGCCTGGTATAGCTGTCCCCTGAGAAACTCTTCCAGAGCTTGACCAATATAGATGAAGATGCTTGCATCCAACCATCGGACTGAGCATGAAGACCCCAATGGAGGATTTAGGGGAAAGACTGAAGGAGCTGAAGGGGTTTACAACACCATAGGAAGAATAACAATATCAACTAACCTGATCCCCGAAAGCTCTCAGGGACTAATCCACCAACCAATGAGTACATATGGAGGGACCCATGCCTCCAACTGAATATGTAGAAGAGGATTGCCTTATTTGACATCAATGGGAAGGGAGCCCCTTGGTCCTATGGAGGCTGGATGACCCAGTGTAGGGTAATGCGAGGTTGCTGAGGCAGGAATAGGTGGTTGGGTCGGGGAACACCCTCATAAATGCAGGTGAAGGGGGACGGGATGAGGGGGTTGTGGAGGGGAAACTGGGAAGGGGGATAACATTTGAAATATAAATAAGTAAAATAGCCAATTAAAAAAGAAAATGCATTATATTTTCCATATTTCATCAATATGTCCTTGAATATAAATATTGATATCCATAAAACACCTTGTTTAACAATCAATGTATATACATCTTTAGTGACTCTCTCCTATTTGCTATCTGCCACTGCCTCTAAAAGATGGTTGGCTTATGCCCTCTTTAATTGTTTTATTTTAATTTATCTTTAACCTACTCTCTCTCTCTCTCTCTCTCTCTCTCTCTCTCTCTCTTTCTCTCTCTCTCTCTCTCCCTCTCTCTCTCTCTCTCTCTCTCTCTATATATATATATATATATATATATATATATATACACACACACACAAACATTTATATACACATAGGCATAATAATATATAATACATGCATGCATGCATGCATACATACATCAGTGTGTGAGGTGTAGTGCAGGATGTAAGAGTTATTATAAGTAGCAAAAACACCTGCGTTTGCCAAGGGTCAGCTATTAAGGATGCGAATTGATGTTCCTGTAAAACAGCTACCTCTATGTTAACAAACAGTATAGGAGTGAGTGAATGGAACTTTGATTGTGGAGATCAAATGATTGTGGAGATCAAATGTTACAGATCCAATGCTAAATTTTTCTCGGGGTGTCTATAGTCCCCTTAATATGCTATTTTAATTATCAAATCAATGGATACAGAATGCCATCTATTTATGTGTCAGTATTTCCCCATCAGAAGAATTGTAGTTTTGTGTATATGTAGTTAAACTACTTACTATTTTACTATTAGGATAAATTTCTCTGTAAATATTTTATCCTTTCAAATTCTACCATAGTTGAACTATTCTCTTCATTTATTTTTTTAAAATATTTTCTTACATGCAGGAACTCAACTTCTTTCTGACTCTGAGCCTTGAGCCTATCTTTTTAATACTTGGCTGACCTTAAACACATTCCTAAATCTTTTGGAACCTCATTCTTTCATTAAATAAAATATGCTAAATGCTTTCTAAAATATTTTCCTTTACAAAATTCTGTGAAGTTGCATACATATTCTATCCCTTTAATTCTACATATAAGGAAATAAATCCAACTTTCTAGTCATAGCTCAGAAGCCAGAGGAATTTGAATAAGTATCTCTAAATGGTGTCTGCACGCCCATGCTCACTGAAGCGTTATTTATATCATAGTCACAGAAGCAAATTAAATGTTTAACGCTGAACGAGTGAATAAAGCTGTGGTCGATACTAAAATGGATTATTATTTAGAATTAAAAAGGGGAAAAGTCTGTTTTTTGATCACTTGTTAAACCTCACAGACTTATATTCTTTATGAATACTGCTATGCTTAGTGTATTTTATTATTGAAACAAGAATGTTAGCTATTCAAGTTATGAGTGTGAAGGCTGTTAGGAGTATATTTAAAATATCATAATTCTGAAAATACCTGGGAATATTAATCCATAGTTCCTGAATATCAAATGACTTGAAACATGAAATAACTCTAAATTGTGTCATTGTTAATAAATAAATAAATAAACATACTCATCATAAAAAAGAGAATTATCCAGTAAAAATATTGTTAATCAAAACTAACAATATAGACAAAGAGGTATGTACTGCAGTAGGATTTATCCTGCCTGAGAAGAGAAGGCTGGCTCATAATTAAAAAGTAATTACTATGATGTATCACACTAGTACATTGAAGAAGTAATATCATACAATAACTGTAGAAAAAGCCTTTAAAAATTCAGCACACACTAGCTGTAAATTCTAGCTAGCATATTGTGCACTGATGCAAATTAGAAACTTTACCAGTAACATAAAGAGTAAAGCAAGGGACTCCCATACCATCACCCTTCAACATCATTGCCAGTCTTGGCTAATTTCATGAGACAAGAAGAAAAAATGAGTTTGGAAAGGAAGAAATAACATTGTTATTACTTCTAGATGATATGGATTTATATAAAAAGCTATGAAAAATCAGAAAAGTAATCCTAGATATTTTTACAAGTTAAATATGAAATAAATATACATTATTTAAATAAGTAGTGTCATACTTAGATACAATTCTGACAGAAGAAACAAATGTACTATATAAGGAGAACCTATAATGCAATCTTAGCTAACCGTGGATCCTGCGAGCTACAATACTGATGACTGGGCAAGACATGTCCATTGCAATAGAAGCATGAATTTTATAGAGGCAATCGATAACTTTATGATTAGATTTTAGGCCTATTCTCCAAGACAAACTTGTACTTGATATGGTTAATTGGATGAAATAATCCCATTGCTATGTAGGTCACTGGCCCTAGGGGAGAACCTAGAACTGTTATTTTGATAAGTAAACATAGTGTCAAGCTTCTCTCTAAATTCTTGTCTTCATACCCATAGATTAGTGCATTCCTAATCAAAGAAGCTTCTTTTTGCAGTAGATGACAATAACAGAGAGACCCATAACTGGTCAATGACACAGAATATGACACAGTGGATTGATCACTTCTGAGTGGGACATCTATATCATAACCCCCTGCCCCAAGGCTCAGGGATCACTGTGGAAAAGAACACCAGATTATAAGAGCCAGAAGTATTTGATATCTGTGGCAAAAAACAAATGAACAAACAAACAAACAAACAAACAATTTGCTCAACATGCCAGAGCTATTTTGCTAATGAGTGCAAAGCATCTATGAGTGTATTCTCAAAATCTCTGCACAATGTTGTCAACCAAATTCCTTACCTGGATAGCGGAGGGGCTTACAAAGTATCCCTGGTAGCTGAGAGGCTCTTGGCCATTGCTGGATGATTGGAAGGGAGAGTAAGTTTTCTTTTGGAATGTGGCTCTTGAACTTCTCCTCATGCTGTAGCACATGATCTCACACCTTTGCCCAGACAGCAATAAATGTGTGCAATGGAGGGAGGGGTAGGGGAGAAAGAAAGGGGCTGGGAGAGAGAGATTGAGAGAGAGAGAACACATCAATTTGTGAGAAAAATTCTAGTAGCTGGAGGCTAGTAGAGGAATCAAAGGGGAGGGTAGATTGAATCAAAATCCATTATATGCATATACAAAATCCTCAATAAAAAAGGAAAGATAATATTGATGAATGAAATCAGAGAAGTCAGTGGAATGTGAGCTAACAGATTTAGGGGCAAGGAAACTTAATACACTCAATACTTCCTGACAGCATTTCTTTGTTACTTGATCTATGAATTTAGTGCAACCCAAGAACAACCATGTAAGGAAATGTGCTTAAAGTTTTGAAATCATACACACTAAGCTGGTTAAAAATAGAAAATTTTGGATTGTATAGTTTATCATAATTAAAAAGCCTTTCATTCCGGATAAGGAGGGAAGAATAGGAAAATGCAAAGCAGACACATGAATGCACCACAGCCTGATCATGTATAAGGTGATGGCTTAAAGCTAAGAGAGAGAGTTGATTTAAAGTCAGAAGAGCTCAGTGATGGCAGCATAAAACTTTATTGACTATAAGCCTCATGAAGAAGAAGCACCGTGGAACTGTCAGGAACTATGCTGTGCTCTTTGTTTTATCTCATTTTTATATTTTACATTTATTTATTTATTTATTATTTATTTATTTATTTATTTATTTAACTGTTTTGTGTGTGTGAGTGCACATACGTGTGCATGCTCATACATGTGCATGTATGTAGAGCAAGAGGTCAGAGGATGACTTTCAAGAGTCAGGTTTTTCTGTCTACTCTGTGGATTCTGGTGCTCAAACTCAGGGTGTCACATGCTTGACGGGAGATGCCTTTATCCATTGAGTCATCTTGCTAGCCTTCTTTTCCTTTGCAGATGTTGGCCTTTGTGTTTAAAAGAGTTCTATTTTGAAAGATAGCAAAATCAACTAAGTATGGAGGGAAAAAATAACAATTATTTAACAATAGTGAAAACGTTGAAAAAAGACACAAACACTGTTAAATATTACATTGTATTTTTACTGTATATATTTTATTATAATGAAGGTAGTATGGTTCTCATGGATAAAATATTTGTTGTGGAAAACAGCAACACGAGAAAATGAACTTGGCACAAAATTAAGTTTGGTTAAAATGTTTATGTGTAAAGAAATGGGAGAGAACAAATATATGAACCGTGACTGAATGGAGTTTATGGACTGCCCATGAATTTTATTTTTCGGCTCACATGTCTGTGTTTTGCAAGTCTCTGCAGCCTTTCTTTTGTCCCTCCACTGCTGCATTCATCTCACTGTGTGGGCAGAACGAGAATAAAACGCTGATGTTGAGGAAACTGTATGTGATACCATCGGGAAGAAATTAAGAAGCAGTTTTAAATGAAGATTGGAGGATTTGTCAACAAGTTGGAGAGTGTCCAGAGGACCAAGGGATGACTGAAGACCTGAGGATGGAGGCTGGCTGGAGAGGAGAGATGAAAAGACAATGTGTTTAACTTGGCCACACTGTGAGCAGATTCTGAAAATCAGCACTGGAGCTCAATCAAACCGCCAGCAACTGCCAGGCAGATCCCCATCCCTAGTGACCCCAAGAGGTCACAGCCCACTCTTAAAATGTCCAGTGCATTTTAGTTCAACCTGAGGTTAAAGACCATATCTTCCACAAAGCACAGACTGCTTTGCATGTGTGCCAAGAGCCTGTCTTCAGTGTGCCTTCAAGATGCAAACATTGTGTAGAGGAAGGAACCTCTAAAATTCCTGGTGACAGAGAACGCTAGCACAGCCAGATACATTTTGCTAGGTCTGTTCAGTTACAACCGCTCTGACTGAAAAGAGAATAGAAAGAAAGAAACACACACACACACACACACACACACACACACACACACACACACACACACTGATGTATAACTGATATGGATTCTTTCCTATTTTGTGGAGTTCTTCATGTATCATTTTTCTACCTGTGCAGAAGTCTTCTTATTTTAAAATTGTCAGTCGTTGGCATTAATTATTTGGCAAATGAAGTCTTGTTCAGAATATCTTTTCCTACACCTATATCTTGTATGGTACTGCCTGTGTTGTCAGCTAATAGTTTTAGTGTTTCATGTTTGAAATTGATGTCTTTGATGCACATGGATCTAGTTTTTACATAGGGTAATAGACATGGGTCTAATTGCACTCTTCTGCATGTGGACATCAGTTTTCCCACACTCCATTTTTGAAGATTGTGCCTTTGCTCCAGAGTATTTTTTGCCACTTTATCAAATATCAGATGGATGAATATACAAGTACCCTCTATTTACTTCCCTTGATCTACATGTTTGTTTCTGTGCCAGCACTTCTTAAAGCTCCATTAATGTATCTTGTAGTCTGGAATGACAATACTTCTAGTAATTTTTCCCCCCTCAGGATTGCTTTGCTGTTTGGGGTTTATTTTTCAACTTATTCTTAATATGCCATGGTGTTTGATAACAGATAGGAAATCAGAAGCAAGGAAAAAATTTAGTCTGGAGCTTTATATCCCCATGCTTTCTCTTTAGAGTCTCTCAAAGACTTCCTAATATTGGAGGAGCTCGATTGGTCCAATAGGGCACAGCAGGCACACTGTGCTCTGGGGAGCTGATTCTCAGCTCATTCTATTTACAGGATTAAACACTTACAAAGATGTAAAATATTATGAGAGGTTACCTATCAATTTTAGAAACTTTTATTTTGGCTCCTTCATTCTGAACACTCAAGCTCTACTAATAAGGATGCACTTTGGAGAGTTTATGATTCTGACTGGGCACTCATTTTAAATTTTTTCTTATACTCCAAGATACTGTTGGACACCAAGCCTGGAGGTGATACTCTGGGGTTTGTACCTATGCTGATGGCTACTTTCTTCTTTACAAATGTCACTAAGATACCATAAAATAGTCTCTTCTCTCACATTTACTTGATTTGATTGCAAAAAAATACAAAAATCTAAACATTCCCACTCCATATTGATCAACTTTTTTTATTTTAGTGGGAATGTTTAGTTGTGTTTGTCATGCCAAAGTGGTAGAAATTAGAGTAAGAACAATGTGTCACATAGAAACACATACTTTTATAATATTCATTCTTATTGTGATATACCTATTCTCTTTATTGGAGATGCCCATTTCTGAAGAACTATTGAATCATTTGCTTGTGCTTAGAGATGAATTATTTAAGATTTAATCAGTGATCTTCTTTAATTATGATACATTCAGACATATGTCTGGCTGGATACAGCACTTAAAAGGAAACCCACAGATGGGTCAAGGCTGAGCCAAGATCAGCAATTTTAGATTCAAAAATAATATTTATTGTCTGTTTTACACCAGAACCACTAAATATGAACCCAAGAACCTCTTTTTAGAATGCCTTATATGTAGAGATTGTTGTTGTAAATGATGGGACTAGAAGGCCCTCAGTTTCCCTGTGTGTTTGACTAGATCCTATGTGTAACTATTACTGTAATACAATCAAACAGATAATTACATCTTTTAATAGCAAGTAAGTTGATTGTCTCTGTGTTGAATTAGACCCTCCCCCCAGTGATTTGATCATTAACTCTATTGAATTACTGGAATCACACAGTTGGTTATATAAGAAATATAATTTAGATGATTAGATTGATTCTACTGGTATTTTCACGCATCAACATTGTTAGGGTTAGGTAATATGAAAGCTTGCTCCCTTTTTTATTTAGACAGCATGCCAAATGTAGAAAATAAGGCTTTCATAGTTATTTGGTAGGTATAAGATGGTTAAGTTGCTAACCAGCTGTTTACTGCATAAAACATGTTAAACTTTCCTTAATAATCTGATTTACTATATAGATATATGCTTTGTAATCACAAGAATAGGGAAGACAGAAAGAGAAGGAAGGCAAGAAGAGAAGCCAGTGGGAATTGTAAGTAATGGTCCAGTGAGTGTATCTGACTGGCTCAGCACTCAGATGATAGGCTGGGTGATGTGAAGACAGGGATCAACTCATTGTCGCCAACTCCAATGAGACATCTGACCTTTCAGTGTCTTTGTGAATGAACCAGCCACAAAGGAGCAATGGGGAACAGCAGCATGACCAAATTGGCCATGAGGCCTCTTAGATAAACACATGATGATACTGGCATTCAGTGTTCTTATGACTTTCTGTGGCTTCCTTAGTCTGGGGAATTGTCCTCATTGCAACAGACAGCCCTGTCTTACGTTCTGTGGTAATAAGGAAAGAGCCTCTGGTGTGAAACATTGGGTCACTGTGTGACTAAGAAAACGACAGTTATTTCATCCTCTAACATCAGTTAGCTCCAGGTCTACTCAGAACAATAGTCATAACAAAGACAAACAGACTTGTCAGTATGTTTCTTAAAATTAGTTTACAATTTTTTGTTTTAAGTAGGTAATATAATACTGAATCTAAAAGAAATGTAATTAGGTTTATCATGTGTTTTTTTGTTTAATACAGAATACTTAAAAATTCCTTTAAAATTATATGTACATGTTGTGGATGTGCACAAATGAATCTGGTGCCCAGGGAAACAGAATAAAGCATCAGAACTTCTGGGAAGTTATAGACAGTGGTAAGCACTCTGAGATTCTAGGATTCAAACTGGGGTCCTACGCAAGAAAAGTATACACTCTTAACTACAGAGCCTTTTCATTAAAATAATAAAAATCCTATATTTATACTGTAGTCTCATAATATCCCCTCTGTTTTCTTCTCCCAACCTCTTCATGTCCCTCCTTTCACTCCCTAATTCATGGCATCTTATATATTTTAGGTTGATCATTTCATATCAAGCAACCAATTAGAGGGGTTTATACCTGGAGAAGATGGATTCTCAGCTTCTTACTAGTCATTAGTTGCTTGTAGTTCTATAAGTGTAAGCCTTATGAATTTCGTTTTTCACATTTTTGTCTGGTAAAACTGTGTTGTCAACCTCCAGGCCAGTTAAGATTTTATGGCTATAGTTTTTTTGTCATATCTAGATGATTTCCCTCAAAGACTTCTGACTCCTTTGGTTCACACAGCCTTTTTGCCTCCTCTTCCAGGGTGTTTCCTGAGTCATAGGTATAGGGTTTTATTATTGATGTATTAATTGGGGCTAGGTATTCTATGGTCACTTGTTCTCTGAATATTGACCAATTGTGGATTTCTGTAATCATCTCTGTTTAGTTGATGAAGTGTGAGAGCTACAGTTATTTGAGTATTTGGGAAAGTGGCAGCAGTAGGCTCTCTGTAGGTTGCATGTCCTTATCAGTATCATTTCCTCTTGCTGAATCTGCCTTGTATCCACTTAGACAACTGTTGGTTACCACAAAGATATGAGTGTCATTATTGCACCTTTGCATGTACATGCCATGCTGGTCACTGTTGTGAATCACAGGCTTCACAGCTGGACAACACTCATGATTATTACCCTCTGCCTTGGTAGCTTACATACTAACTACAAATCCTGTGAAACAAGCCCTCAGAGGTAGCTTCCAGATGATTGATACAGATCAATGCCTTCAAGTCCTGTGTCCAGAATACTTGGTTTCTTTAAATCCTGGAAAGTAACCAAGTACAATAGCAAATATTGTTTTGGAGTTTCTTGGACTCTCTTGAACAATATCTTTAAAGGAGATATTTTTATGCCTGGTCCCTGCCCTTGGGATAATATCACCCCAAGTTGTATAACTTCATTTAAATATATTTACATATATTATATTTAATTTCAGATAAACATAAAATAATATAATCCCCTGTGTCTTTTCTGAGACTATTTCATGCTTTTTTATCCTTGCGTCCTCTGTTTTCCTCTGTACTGCTCCCCTCCCTCCACTTTTGACATTTCACACTTTCTTTATTCTCCCTCCATATTATTTGTAGCCCACCATTAGCTTCTCTAGAAATTCTCTGGTTCCTGTTCCTTTAGGTTATACTCATATCTAAAGATTGCAAACAAGAATCATAAACAAGAGAACATATGATACTTGTTTTTCTGGAACTGAGTTACCTCACTCAGTATATTTTCTAGTTTTATCTGTTTACTTACAAAGTTCACGCAGGTTTCTTTTGTATATACGTACAATATTTTCACTACAAATCCAACATCATTGCATTCTGTAGTTTGAAAAATTTGCCATTTTCTCTTCTAGCTCCTGCAGTTTGCCAGTGATTGTTACCTGTCCTTGGCTTGTAGCCACATCACGGTCATGTTTGTCGCTGTCTTTATTCCTGTTTCTGTTCTATGTGTTTATGAAAAGAACAACTGCAATTGGATTTAAGGCCCATATGGTTATTTAGAGTGATCTCATTTAATGATTTTAAACCTTACTTTATCTGCAAGGTCTTTTTCCTAAATAAAATCACATTTACAAGTTGTGAGAAGACAGATAAATTTTTATGAGGTTATCATTCAACTCACTGTCCTGGAAAATAGTTATTGTAGATGACGTTAGGGTCCTTGGGAATGGACCAAGTAATGTCCTTCAAACATTAAATACCCTTCACTAGGGGATGGACGGAGCACTATAGGTCACCCAGGGTTCAGGAGAGGCTGCTCAGAGGTTTAAGAAAAACAATATCAGAACTATGTATTTAACTACTATTATTTTTGGGGAAACAGAAAACCTGATGGTGACTAGTTGCTAATTTGAAGTGAAATAAGAAAGTCAGAAGGACCTCTCTGCCAGCCTATGAAAGGCTCCCAGTTCCTGCATATGGAAGGCAAAACAGTCTAGGGCCAGCCCCAGAATTACCTTTTAAAGGGTAGTCAAGTTCCATGGAAAGCTATTAACCTTGGGTAGTCAGTTAAGTTTAGGGCAGGGCCCTGATTGAGAAGTACTGAGATCTCTAATGTGTCAACGGTATATCTAAGCTGGTGCATTGTAACTTCTGGGCAACTTCCCTAGAGTTCTTTGACACTACATAAATGGCTACTTCTTACCAAAGACCAAACCTTCTCATAAAGGCAATGTACTGGATTACTCCTAAAATATTACATTCTCTTTCATTAGTATCTGCTTATCTCGTACTCTGTGACACAATTTAGAATAATCTGCAAAGATAATATCAATGAGAGAATTTTTAGTTCAGATTATTCTGATGCTTTTGTTGTGGGGCATTGTCTTGATTGTTAATTGAGAATGGTCTAGCCTAACTACTAGCAGTAACATTGTCTAGGCAGGTAGTCCTCAATGTTATAGAAAAGGTAGCTGATCTTCATCCTGTTCATCTGCCAGTCAACAACATCTTCCATGGTCCTTGCATTTCTTTGTTCCATGCATTTCTTTGGCTTGAGCCGAGTTCATTGGTTACAGGTAATGCTGAATAGAAGGTGTAAAGAGGAGTTGGAGAGATGGCTCAGTGGCTAAGAGCATTAACTGCTCTTCTAGAGGTCCTGAGTTCAGTTCCCAGCAACCACTTGGTGGCTCACGACCATCCGTAATGGGATCTGATACCCTCTTCTGGTGTGTTTGTAGACAGCTACAGTATACTCATATAAATAAAAATAAACAAATCTTTAAAAAGAAGGAGTGAAGAGGCAGCATGGGTACACTCAGTTCTCTCTGCTCTTCAGTAAGCATGATATGTCTAGCTGCTTAGCCTCAGTTCCTGCCTTGACTTACCCTCAGTGATGCTGAAACCTGGAATTGTAAACCAAGTATGTCTGTCTTCCTTTAAAGGTCTTTAAACCTTTTTTCCCCTTTTGATCAGGATGTTTTATCACAGCAACAAACATGAAACTAGAACACTTCCCTTCTTACCTACCAAGCCAATCTCTAATCTCATGTGAAAATACATTCAGGCTGGAAAAATGCTAATCCATGTTAGAAGGAAGGGTTAGATTCCGCAATGATGCAGATTTAGCTACATGTGGTGCCAGTAGGCCAAGGGGCTAGTTGCAATGTGGAGGGTGCTGCTTCAAAGGTCTTGCAGCATAAACTGGATGAGAATTTTTTAAAATATCTATACTCTTATTATGGTAGAGAAGAATGGCCCTGGTGAGGACCCTGAGTGGTGTTGATTAGTCCTTGTTTTCTAGGATTTCACCAAATACCTCTTCGTAAACATTCCAAAATATTTGACACTTGATTAATACCTCAGAATCTTTAGTAATTTTAGAAGTTCAGCTCATTCTTGCCTGCTTTTTCAAAGCCATACCATTATAGTATCATAAATTAGCCCATTGTATTAGTTTTCTATTCATCATTCATTCATTTAAAGACTTTGTTATTTTTAATATTTTTTTGTATTTTTCTATTGTGGAGTAAGTAATCATCATGCTAAAGAACAAAACAAATAAAACAAAAATAATGTTGGCTTTTTTTTTTTTTTTTTTTTGGTGAGAAGTGCCTGTTATAAGGCAGATGTTTTTGGACAAGGGCAGGAAGAACCCACATTATTCACAAAAATACCACAAGAACAATTTCTAGGTCACTGACTAATTCTCCTCTCCTTTGAAACCTCTTGAGTTAGCCTCTCATAATCTACATTGCTGTCAGCACCACTCTCTGCCCTGGTCTAACTAGGATAGCCAACTAAACTCCATTTAAAGTATTCAACTGCTTTTCTAATCCAAAAATCTTAAAGTCCACAATCCACCAAGAAAAATGGTTAGTCCTGTCACAGTAATCCCTGAGTATCTGGTACTAACTTCTGTTTTATTTCAGATTTCTTTGCTGTAAAGAGACACCATGACCATGGCAATTTTTATAAAGGAAAAATCTAATTGAGACTTGCTTACTGTTTCGGAAGTTTAGTACGTTATCATGTCAGGAAGCATATCAGCATCCAGGCAGACATGATGCTAGACAGAATGCTGAGATTTCTACATCCAATCAGCAGGAAGAGATAAAGCCATTGGGCCAGGATTGGGCTTTTGAAATCTCAAAGCCTACTCCCCAGTGACACACCTTCTCCAACAAAGCCACACCTACTTTAACAAGGCCACATTTCCCAATAGTGCCAATCTGTATGAGCCTATAGGAGCCACTTTTATTTAAAGCACCTCAGTCTTCATATATGGTCCTCAGCTCTTCATTCGTGAATTTTCTCTCCTTTAGGCTGTTCTCAGCACTCACAGAAACATCCATAAGTGTGTAACTTTATTACTTTTGGATCAAGATAATTTTGTCATTGGATTGGTGATTTGCTTCCTGGTAACCCTATCATTTTCTCACATCACCTCTGCAATTGGCCTCAGAAACATTCAATTGTTTTCTGTAAGCAAGAATGAAAAAAAAAAAACACAGACTATTTACTATTGATAAAACAGAATGGCAAGACTGGTTGGCCTAGAAGCCAGCCTTGGGTGGGAAAACATGACTGAGTAGAAGCCACCAACTGTTGAAGCAACCTTAGTAACAGTCTCTGAATGCTAAGACTGCTATTGAGGAGACAGATTTCTGAAATCACTAACTATCTGAGAAATAGTTTGTTTGATTATGACACTGGAGTATTTTTGAGTTGGGTTTTGAATTGATCCACCATGCCTCTATATATGCTCGGAATTGGATAAAAACACTTAGTGTTAGTGGTGTCATGGTTTTTCCTCTGGGAAGATGGCATCCCAAATGCAAACCAAATGAACCTGTACTTTGCTTTTTATTTTTGCACAGGAACTCTGTCCATAGTGCCATGGCTACACCTTGAGTTTAGGTTTGGGAAATTTGAGGAATTTCCCAAAGAGCTCCCATGCTTGGTAAATTTATTTACCTTTCTAAGGAAGGATGTCTGTGGCTCTTTATAGACTTGGAAAAACAGAATAAAAAGAGAGTGTTATGTTTATAATATCCCTAGGGAAAAGTATTACAGGAATTGAAAGGGAAGACATTGCTTTCCAATTTCACAACTACTCAAATTATCTGTTAAGCCAAATATAGACCACTGTTCACAACCCTGTAAGTCCTATGGTCTTGCTATATGTGAGCTCTGAGTGTGTTATCTTACATCCCTCTAAAGTTTGTTCCCAAGCTAGCTCTGAAAGCCTAACCAAAATCCAATTACTTTTCCCCAATATTAATTGTTATCCAAGTATAAGCTGTTACTTATTTGAAAAAATGTTAACTGATGTTAATAAATTTTCCCTCTGTGATAGCTGGAATGGAACACATGCTTTACAAGCAGAGAGGGCACAAATGCATCTTTCAGAAAAGTTTTTGAAGTCTGAAAAATCAAAGGAATCCCAGTCAGCAAACCCTCTAGATGTGGCTTACTGACGCAATGATTCATGGGGTTTCTCAGGCTAGGTTGGAAGATTTTGCTCAGTGTGTCTTCTAAGGGAGACCTAGATCAATAGAAAGGAATTAAGGTTGGGGCAAAGTAAACCAGTCTAACAGCTCTGAGGCCTGCAGTTTACCCCTCAAAGAAATTATCAACATCTATTCCCTGGTGATTTTATCCTTCCTCTCCTCTTTCTTTCTATCATTTATTTTTTCCCAGACTTCTGTGTCCGTGTGTTGTAATAACTCATTCTCTCTCTAACTCCTTCTCTTACTTTATATGAATATAAGCCTGATTTCATTATCTGCAGTGGCGGTGTTGTATAAAGTTGTAAAGAATAAACTAACATTCTGAGGAAAAAAACAGAATTAGGGCCTTTGAGTTTCTGGTCACAACATTTTAACAACACATTAATGTATAACACAAAATTCTACTTTAAGTATTTCTGTTTAAAAGCTATACACAAACACACACATATACATACAAATTCTTTCCATCTCTCTCTCTATATATAATGATATTATATATCTTCATATATATAATGATATAAATTAATGATATATATTATATATATCATTAATTTATAGTAAATAACACACATATACACACATTGTCTATATATATAATGATATATATATATATGTGTGTGTATAAAATTTATGGTAAATAACACACACACACACACACACACACACACACACACACACACACACACACACTTTTTCAGGAGACAGATCCCATAGCCTTCTTAGGTTTAGTGACACCAAACAGCCTTTTAGTCAGTATGCATAGAGGACCTTTTAAACACTAAAATCACTACAAAGGGTATAAACATGCAACGTGCATGGAATTAGATTCATAGTGAAGAGAGACTTGCTTACAACTGCAGAGCTGAAGCAGGAGAGCATAGTGTAACTGTGTTCAGTCTCATGGTTATCAAACCATTCATATCTTCATCAGCCAGCACATCTATAAATGGCCATGAGAACACAGGGAGAATTTATTTTGTGTTTTCTAATGGTGAGTTCAAACATCTAGTTATAAATGTTAAGGAGGTAGTTCTATAAATATGGATGTTAATGTGATATACAAGCATATATGACATAATTCTTATTCTTTTCTTCTTTGTTCTTGTCAATTGTATATATATATATATATATATATATATATATATATATATATATATATATACATCAAAGAAGACATTAGGAAACTACATTATAATTAGATGGATACAAATTTCTGGTGGTTATACTTCTAAAAAGGGTAAGATTTTTACTAGTTGAGATATACTTGTTTATGCTTGACCAAAACAATTTATGAATATGAAAATATGACAAAATAGGTAAGTTCATGTGCATCTTTGGCACAATGAAGATGTGAACACACCCAAGATATCAGAGGATGAATGACAAAGTATCTGCTTGGCAGGTGGCGAAGGCACATCTATAAATTGAACAACAGAATATAACACATCCTACCTTAAACCTTTAATATGTACCCTGAACAAAAGAGAAGTTTCTACATGACAGGAAAGAGGCAAAGCTAACCACACGGCCACCTCATGCTAGTGTAGAAGGGGCAGAGAGGCCCTGGGGCCAGGACAAAGGGAGATGAATGAGGTCAAGGGAAGGCAGATTTCTGTGTGTCCCCTATAATCACAAGAACAGAAAGCTGGAATTTAGCTTCTTTGTACTAAGAATCTTCAGAACTGACATGACTATGAAAGAAAATGAAGAAATTCTATCCACAAGACTTAAGAAGCAAAAAGATTTGTCACAATTAATACACAAACATTATATTTGTACTGAATGTAGGAGCCTAAGCTGTAGGAGGAGGCAGTCCTGAGCAAATGTGTTTGACACGAGCAAGGCCTGTCTAGGATGCTAAAAGCAAATGTCCCATGGCAAGTTGACAAGGCTGTTATCCATGTGGGTCAGGTTAGGAATGGCAAAGCTTTCCTAGGGGGCCAGAATGAGTATTTATGAGCAACTGATCAGTGTGTGCAAAGACTAGTAACTGTGGCTTTCTCCTCATATGTTTATGGACTAAGAGTGCTCCTATAGGGATCTCCTACAAAGAGTAGCCAACTTCTCCCCTTATGCTATAGTAAACATGCCAAGGTTCCAGTTAAAGCAGTTAGAGAAACTCACATGATCCCAGCTTCATTGAACATATGACCCTGTGTATGTTTTTTCTTCATTCCCTTGCTGTTCCTAGCTAGGGTACTGGGATCCAAGTATAATATATGGAACATGGCACCAAACCCATTATCCCTATTCCTATTCTATCATAAGAATTTGTGGAAGAGATTAAAAAGCAAGCTGAAAAACTTCCTGAGTCTCACTTGAATCAGTTTTTTTCATTGATAGTACCAGAAGCAATCAGGGTTCTCATAGGGACTATCATCCTCACAAAGGATGAATGCTAATAAACTATGATTTAAAAAAAATTAAGAAGACAAAACAGAAGTGCTAAGTGTAAGTAGGAATTGGCATGCTGAGGTTTAATACAAAAGTAGAAAGAATAGGAAATAGTTTTAAACTTGAAAATAAAAAAGGAACATAAATTGTAATGTCGATAAGAGGGCATTACTAACAAAGAAAAGTCTAATTAAAAAGAAACTTGTGATGGCTCAGTGGTTAACAGCACTGGCTGCTCTTTTAGAGGTTCTGAGTTCAGTTTCCAGCAACCATATGATGTCTCACAACCATCTATAATTAGATCTGATCCCCTCTTCTGGTGTGAAAGTATACATGCAGAAAAAACTCTATATAAATAATAAATAAATACATAAATAGAAACTCAAAACTCAACAGCAGCAAATGTTGGGAGTTTTAGAAGAAACATTTGATGGTTGGTTTACATACCAGGGCTAAACACCTTTGAAAAGAGATTCAGTAATCTGGAAAATTATTTAAGAAAATCTAAAATGTATTACAGAATTACAGTAGAGGTTGTATTAAAACCAAATTATCTAATACCAGGTCATATTAATGTAGAACAATTGAAGCAAATTGGAGTAAAATATTTGAAGTTTATGGTTCATGTAGCAGGTATTAAATTGCTAATATTTAGTCAAATATTCTAGCTGAATTTTTTAAGTTATAAAATTATATGTGAAGTAGTGACTTTCATTATGGCATTTACACATGCACATATACACATACACTTATGCACACACATGCACATGAAAGCATGCATGCACATGCACACACATAGAGATAGACTTTATTTTCTGCCTCCTTCTTCCCTGTTCTTCCTTTGGCCCCTTTCTTCTCCCATGGTCCTCCTTCTGTTTTTCTGTCTCTAGCATTCCATTTCCATCCTTTTCTGTTTTCCTCTCCACATCCTGCCCCTAATACTTCTATTTCCCATCTCTGATCTCACGTCCATTTTCACAACTTATTCCCTCCCACATACATATCACAAGTATATAAAAATTAAATTCTGGGATATGCATGTGAGAAAAAAATATAAGACATTGTCTTCTAAGTCTGACATACTTTGCCTGAGATGATAATTTCCAGTTTCTTCAATTTTCCAGAAAATTTCATGACTCCATTTTTCTATGTGGATGGATGAGATTCTTTGTCCTTGCAGTCAAAATGGTTATAAACCAGAAAACAAGTGACTGGGGTGGAGATTAGAAGAATGATATTGATGGATGTGTAAATTGATGTGTAGAAATCAGTATGGATGTCTTTCAAAGACTGAAAGTTAAATTACTACATGAAAATGGAACCCTGGACCTTGGGGGTCACAAGTATCTTTGATACACTTGGATATCTCTGAGACACTTGAGGTTATGCTCGTGAAATGACCCATCATGGCCTCTAAAGAGTTATTTTAATGAGAAACTCAGGGTGAGGCCAACTGTGCCAGAAACTCTAGATTAGAAGGTGAGCTTCATGTTATGTAATATCAGACCAACCTCTGTAGAAAGACAGGAGGCTAGATGCCAAACTCAACCTCTACACTAGTAATGCAAATGACCCTGGTATGTAGTGACTTTCCAACAAATCTGTTGGGCAACCCAGCTTGAGTGAGACTGCTACATTGGCACAACTATGTTTGTCACACTCTGGAAGACAGTGAAGCCACATAAGTGGGACACCCAGAAAGCTGGGAACATTTTCTCTTGGCTGATCATTTTGTTTTTATTTTTTTTTAACTATGCTCATTGGCTTTGTATTTATTTGTATTTATATATGTGCGTTATCATACATACACACGATGCATATATGCAAATTACAAGTAAGTACAATGGTATAAAGATGTATTATATTGTACTTTGCTCATGATTCAGCCCATCCTTGGATTTTTATTTTCGCTTGTTGGAGTTCTTTACAAATTCTAAGTTCATGTATTGTCAGAAATGTACTTGGCAAATGTCTTCTTCCAAACTGTGAGCTGCTTCTTTGCTCTAATGATAGTTTCTTTTGCTGTACAGAAACTTTTAAGTTTTGTACAACCTCATTTTTTAACAGTTACAATTATTTCCTATGCTCTGAGAGACTTTGCCAGAAAGCCCTTGCTCTTGCCTACTTCTTAAAGCATTTTCCCCTTACTTGTCTCATGGTTTCAGCTTCTACACGAAGGCTTTTGATCCATTTTAAAACTGATTTTGTATTGGGTAAGATAAGCAGATACTGTTTTATTCTTCTGTATGTATACATATCTAATATTATTAGAACAATTTGCTAAAGAGGTTCTCTTTTTCTGCAATGCTTATTTTTAATATCTTTGTCAAAACCTGGGTTGTTGCTGAGTGGGTTTTTAGTTCTATTCCAGTGTTGTATGTCTGTTTTTGTGCTGGTGCCATATTATTCTTGTCACTATGGCTCTGCAGTATAAACTGACATAAGGATGTGTGACACTTCTAGTATGGTGACAATGCCAATGGATTTTGATGAAGATTGCCTTGAGTCTGTGGATTGCTTTAGGCAGTACGACCATTTTCAAAGCAATTCGGCTGATCCATGAGTATTTGAAGGAAAATCTTTTCAAATTCTTGTGTCTTTTTTCATTTCATTTCTTTCTTTGTTCTTTCTTTTTTCTTTCTTTCTTTCTTTCTTTCTTTCTTTCTTTCTTTCTTTCCTTCTTTGTTGTTTTAAAGGTTTTCATTGTAGAGGTCTTTTACCTCCTTGGTTAGTTTTTTTAACTAGGTATTTTATTTTATTTGAAGCTATTTTGAAAGATTGAAAAGTTCACCTTCTGCTTTAAAAAAGGTTGTTTTGAAGAATAAAGCAGCATGCTTTCAGTTTGAGAGATACTGATGGAGAATTGCCAAATTTCCTCATCATCTTTTGTGAAATGATCTGATTTCTATAAAGAGAGATGACATTTCCTATTTTACAATATGTCTGGGTCGTTTAAGGAACAAGAAATGGGACTCAGGAAAATAATCCTTGTTTTCCCTTTGATTAAGCTTAGGTCTGCTTGGTTTTTTGTTGTTGTTGTTATTTTCTTTTGTTTTTTTTTTCTAATTATAAGTAGCATCAATATATTCCTGTTTGCAACTCAACTCAAACTTGAGCATTATCGTCTTCTTCAATGAGTTACAATGAGATAAGATAAACTGCTGTGTGCAATTAGAATGAGCTCAATATCTAGCTGAGTTTTTGTCATTCAAAATGTGTTTTAAGTATCAACAAGTCCAAATCTGGAAGGTGTTCTATTCAGTATGAATTACTTCATTGGTTTCTTTAATATTCCTAACATAAGTGGTAATAATGAATGGTCGGCCATTCATTTTCCTGGGAAGATGCCACAGCCAAGAGTGCTATTTTTAAGAGGCAGAGCTTCCTCTTTCATCTATACTACATTTTTGGTGCTCCACGTTTTGCTAGAAAGACAGGTTGCACAGGCTGATTGGAACCAGTTAGTTTCCCTAGATTTTATTAGCTTTTGTTTGTAAATACTTTCCTATTAAGTCTCAATTCAGTTTCTTCCAGTTTACACAATACAGACTCTTTGTTCTCATTTCAAAGTTTTGCCCATGTGTTACAGGAAATTCTTGGAGATGTCTTTTGTGAACTAGCCAATGGCTCTTGCGTATTTGTCTAAATTGCTCCTTTTTGTTGTTCACATGTACTTGTAGAGATGACTAACACTGGTACATACTGAGCAGAGCACCAATTGTGGTCCACCAGAAATTGAGAAGCAGCACTTTTCTTTATCCTTCTGTCTCCTGGGCTTTGGAGGTCATTGCTTAGTATTTATAATGTTTCCTTATTTTTGTAAACAGAAGCCTGAAGAAAATCAGTGTTTGACTGTCTACAGTTCTTAGGTTAGATATTCCAAGTGTTACTACTAATCCTACAAGACTGTCCTGAAAATGAGTAACACAAACTCACTCAGATTGAAGACCATGTTTTAGATTTAGAACTGGTGCAAAGTGAGGTAGAGACTAACCTTATTCTACTGTCAGAGGTTGATTTAGAATAAGGCATCAGGATCCTGTTGTGTACCATGAAAGTAATTTGAATCCCCTAAATGGCTCACTAATAACTACAGAGCATCAAAAGCATTAGTATGCATGGCTACTTGATACCACTAAATTGTTTCTACATCAAAAAATAATAATGTACTTCTTTCCAGTCCTACATATAGGACTGATGTATCAGATGACATATCAGACCAACATAATATTAAAAACCCAGAAAAGCTCCACATTTGTATTTGCAGAAGATGGTTTGGAAAAGTAAGCAAAGTTTAATCTGAGTTGATATATAGGTCTTTTTTAAAAATATGATTTGTGATTGATTGCTATGGTCTTACCTATGTCAGAGAAGACAAAGATCTGGTTTTATTTTTGTGTTTTTTGTTGTTGTTGTCGTCTTGTGATGTTTTAACAGAAAAAAAGAGGAAATGTTTATTTCTACCTTAGGTCTGGCTTACACATCAGGTTAGGATAAGTTCTTTCTGCCCACAGCCCGTAAACGGGCAGATGAACTTTCTTTACTGCATTCACAGGTAACTAGAACTGTGTTAGAAAGGCAGGAAAAATAAATTAAAAGCAGTAGATACCCTTAAAACATTTTGTTTGACCTACTGTTTTAAAATAGAAAGGTTTTCAACTGATGAAGGGCAATGTTGGTAACACTAAATAGGATATATGACTTCAACATTTTCTTGGCAAGAGCTTCTCAAACTTTAATGTCCACACTCATATCACCTGGAGAAAGAATTTGTTAAAATATAGAAATAGTAGATTTTAGAGGGACCCAAACATTTTGCATTTTAACAAGCTCACAGATGATGCTGTGATTTGAGAACACTTTGAGTAATGACCTAAATGTCCCTAAGGGCTTATGTGTTGAAGGTTTTTTTCTGTAGCACATTGGGCATTATTGGAAAGCATGGAAATATTTAGAAAGTAGGGCCTTTAGGAAGGAAGTTATACAATTGTAGAAATCACCTAAAAGAGACTATGACCATTAACTCTTCGTATAGCATAAAGTGACAAGGTCACCTTGGTCATATGCTCTCAATATGATGAACTGGGTTGACAGAGACCTCAAACCAAGTGGAACCAAGTGATTGTAGAATATAGAATAGGCCCTTTGGACATATCAATCCCAATAAACTATTCCTCTTTTTTGTTTTACTTTGGGGCCTCAGGGGAAAGAATCCAAGGCCATTTGTATGTTAAATGAGCCCTTTCCACTGAGCTACTCTCAAGCACCAAATCCTTCTGCCCTATAAAATTATTTTCTTGGTTATTTTGTCATAATATGAAAAACTGACTAGTCAGATATTAGGAACAAATTAATTCTAGCTTACCTCTTTTTGCTATTCTTTATATCTATCTACAGCCAACCATTAGAACCCCAGAGAAGGAGAGATGAATATAAAGACAATTGTAACTTAGTATTTGATAGCTATTAGCCTCTGTGGTACAGACTTACTGGAAGGAAACTACAACACTGTAGAGAAAATATCTTGTATATGGTATGGATGCATCACCTGTCAATTTAAAAATGTGTGGCCTATAGGAAAGAGAAGAATAGAAGGTGGGGCATCCATAACGCAGAAACAATTCTGGGATAGAGCCAGGTACAGGAGATTTGTTTGGGAAGATGTGATGAGACAGACACATGGTATCTGAGCACTGGTAACTAGCCATATGGTAAAATGTAGATTAGAGTAAATGGGTCATAGTACATTATGATCTAGTCAGAGAAGAGCCTAGCTATACAACCAAAGTATGTAAATATATCTTGAATCTGAGTCTTACTTCTGAGAACATGGGGCTGGGAGGAAGAACCAGGACATAACTTCTATACAACCTAGGAGATGCTCTGTACATTGGTGACCTTTCTCTATGCTGTGACAATGTGCCTGAAAGAAAAAAAAAAACTTAAAGAAAGAA
This sequence comes from Arvicanthis niloticus, assembly GCF_011762505.2. NCBI lineage: Eukaryota > Metazoa > Chordata > Mammalia > Rodentia > Muridae > Arvicanthis > Arvicanthis niloticus. The sequence goes on along the minus strand of NC_047665.1, from coordinate 45,380,026 downwards.
TGGTGTGTTTTGCCTCTCATTTCATAGGACCTACTATTCATGACTGGTAAAGCCTGGTGGCAGGAGCCATGAGGCTATGTTCTAGCTAACATTTTATCTAATATTGAGCACAGAAAGGACTGGAAAGAAGGGCTGACTCTAAACCTCAAAGCTCAGCTCATGAGATCTCACACACTTCAACTCGACCTTACTTCTTAAAGGTTCCACAAGCTCCCGACACAGTATCTAAAGCCCAAAGAGAACCACACACACTTTTGAAGGGCATTTTATATTTAAACTTTAACATTTTATTAGTGAAATAAAGCAAGCACAGGAACATAGTCCATGTTCTCATTTATGGGAGGAAAAATAGTTGATTTTATAGAAATTGAAATTCAAATAGTGGCTATTAGGGCATTAGAAATATGGGGACAAGGTATTTAGAAAAGGATGGAAATTGACTCTAGTATTTTATAGCACAGTAAGTGGATTGTAATCCACCAAAATTTATTAAATGTTTCACAATAGCCAGTAGAGTCTGATTGGGTTCAGCACATAGAAATTATAAATTGTTAAACATACCACATGTTTTAGTTTCAGAAATTAGAAAAATCATGCTGTAACTGGGTTGGAAGCTACTTCCTTGTTGGACAGCTTTCTTGGTGCCAGAAGGCACTATGTAATCCATGGAGAGGAGAAAAGTCATCAAAGCCTTACATGGCTGTGAATTCTGAGAGCCAGTACAAACTGGTACGATAGTGGTATGAGTGCCATTGGGTCATCCAACTGGTCTTTAATTAGATTTGAGGACCACTCCAAAAGAGAGAAGTTATGTATGGTTCTATAAGCCTGGGTAAAAGTCCATGGATTTTATTTTAGCTTACAAAGTCACCATCCTTGGGGGAGGGGAATGTATCACTATTGTTTTGGTAGATGGATGTGGTGCCAAAAGCCTTATAGTTTTTCTTTTTAAAATTGTTTTGTTCATATCCACAGATTCATGTTAGTTCCCACTTTTGGTCAGAGAAACTTTTGTCTGCAGCAGGTGATGGTTAATGCAGAGAAACACAACTGATCAAAATGCTGAGAATAAATGATTGCTTACATGCAAGAAGAAGGAATGGAAAGAATGCAAGAGCCAGAGAATAGGGAAGAGAGCTGTGGAACAATGTAGTTTGGACATGACATTGCCATTTTAGCCAGGAACTCACAGCAGCTATCGTTGATAGACACAGTTATGCACAAGACATAAAGACATATACAATTAGTGAGTCTATTAATACTCTTAGTCTTCTATGAGTAGCTCCTGGCAGCTAATGCTTACTCCTAAAAGTTGAGTGATAAAAGAGATATTCTAAATGTTTGAGTCAGGGGTAATGCTAATTACTCTGGGTTGATCATTGTATGTTATGTGTTAAACGTTTGTGTGGTGTGTACCTTATAAGTAACTGAAAATATTGTGTGCTAATTTATAAAATGCAGATTCTTATTCAATGGCAGAGATGCATGGTGTCTAAACTGTCTTTCTAACAAGCTGTCAAGAATCACTGAAGCATCTGGTGTAGGACCAACCTGGGCAGCCTTTCCAGACAACAGAATTTATGAACATCTCTTCCATCTTTTTCATTTCATTTGCTTTTTTTTTTTCCTTGAATTTTCTAGAGAAGAATGAGAAATGACAAAATTTTGAATTTATATAAATGGAGTGCTTGCTGAGATTCTGGAAATAAAAACAAGGAGAGTGAGATGTGGAGAGTTGGTATGAGGACGAAGGGAGCTAGGCTAATGAGGGGTCAGGGGAAGGACCAAGGGAGCCGGGTTCTCATTGAATGTAGCTCTTTTCCACATGGGTTCATTTGCTCACTAGCTCACAGTGTCTGTGCCTAAGTCACAGAGGGGTTCAGACTGGTCTTTACTCTGTTGTACTCCTCAGGCTACATAGGGGATCGAGGCAAGTAGTCTTAGTAGAGAAGATCCTGCATAACCAGAACATCCCTTTTACATTCCACATTGAGTGAACGGTGCTCAGTAGGACTTCTTTCATCTTTGACTTCTGAACAACTCAAATCCCTGTCTGCTCATGTGTGCTTGTTATTTGGAGGCACATAGGGAGGCTCTGTTTCATCAGTCCCCACTCCAGGGACCTCTTTATTTCTTAGACCAGCAGTGGCCATCCTGTGCTGTCTTCCATACCCAGGCCTTTTCTTCTCACTTCATAGGCACTGCATCCTGACTCACCATTGCTCTGTCTTGTGATCTGAGGCCACTCCTGTTTCCCCTCTGGTCACTCAGTGTTGGAAACCATGGAGAGTAAGCACCCTGTCATTCTAGTCACTGTCCAGGACATGTCACATATTTTCATCTTTGTTGTACAGCCATAGCTTTTTCATATGAGCTTGGGCTTTTGGGATGAATGAGCACAGAAGCTTTTCCCATTTACTTTTGAAATTGCATTGCGCAAACATGAAAACTGAGAAACATTCTTCTTTCTTACCAAGCAACTGAAACTACCCTGATGACAGTCCCCAGTAACCACACGGGCTGTAAGCCAATGTTTCAGTTGGGAGATTTCCCCACCTTCCTCTCCTGTCAATGAAGCAAGTGGTTCCCAGATGATTTCCTCATCTAGCTCAATGGTTCCTGGAAACATGTTTCCAAAGAAGTTAATGGCAGAATTGCTTAGCCAGGCGAGTTGTAGGTATATGAAGGAGGTTAGTGCTTTCACGAAACCAGCTGAGAGAACCTACTGCCCTGTGTGTGTGTGTGTGTGTGTGTGTGTGTGTGTGTGTACATGTAAATGCACAGATACCCATGTTGATGATGTAATCTAGGACATGTTAGGTTAATAGTGCTTTATCAATGCACTGTACTTCCAATCCTACCTCTTTTTAAACTTCCTTTCACACTCATTTACTGTCTACAGTGATACCAGCCATTAAATACACATAATGGAGAGATTCATAGGCATTTTGATCATAAATACATCAAGGATTGGCCTTGTACATAAAACTCAACTGATGTAAGATAAAATACAAGCCACAAATTCTCTTGTGTGTGTGTGTAAAAATTTTTTATTATAGACTCAAAATCAACCCGGGTGAAGCCAAAAAATCAATACAAAAAGGAATGTCTTAAAATACTTAGAACATTGTTTAAGTGAATACCTTTTAGATTTTCATATAGGTTCCTCTTTAATCAGGAATATCGGAGAGGAGAGTGTGCTAGCAACATGGAAGGTTAAAATGGCCCAGCCATTGAGCTATGAGAGAAAATACTGGTAAGTTTAACAACACATGAAAGTAAAAATTTCTGCCCATCAAGTAATTTTATGACCTTGAAAGGCATGCTTTTAAGTCATATCAGCTAAGAATACACAAGGATATATAAAATATTATTATAAATAAATGAAAGAAAGAAGATAACCCAAGAGCAACATGTTGGTTCTAATGCTACTTGTGTTAACTTGGCTCCCCAAATTACCGGGAATCCACATATCTGCATGTAAGACAGAGTGTTCCTGCCCCCAACTGGTTCAGATTGGCAAATAAAGTTGCCGGTAGCCAATGGCTGGACAGGAAGACAGAGGTGGGACTTTACATTTCCTGGGCAAGGGTACTCAGGGAAGAAGGTTAGCCATGCCAGGGAAGCAGGAGGATCGGGCTTTAGACCTGAAGGGGAGAAACCATACAGCCATGGAAGAGCTTGAGAAGAACGGCTGCAGGGGCCCCTCCTCTGATTGGTTCTGTGGTAATAAAGATGGAATATAAATTTTAGTAAGTAATAATTCAGGAATATCGGAGGGGAGAGTGTGCTAGCAACATGGAAGGTTAAAGTGGCCCAGCCATTGAGCTGTTTGAGGCATATTAAAATAGAAGGTTGCTCATGTGTCCTTTATCGGAGAATCCAGAGCATTTTGGTGGGTTGTGAGGGACTTACGCTGTAGTCACTGGCAGGGCGATTTGAGTATTGTTAAGATTTAATGCAGCAGACAACTATAAAAATAATGATGTTGACATCTTCTTAAGAAAAACACATGCAGCCAATGTAAATATTTGACAGGAAACCATCTTCATTCCAGGCAGATGCCAAGTACAGTTTAAAAACACGGAGAGAAGGAGTTCAGGTACACTGTGATGGAAGAAGGCAATTCGTAACACATTGTGACATGGCTGTGTAAATCTAGGATGTGGGTTTCTATGAGCAGTTTCTGCCTTGTCACTGGGGTGCCAGAAGGTTGACTATATGCAGCTTGGGAGGTGAAACACAGGGGCTAGCACTAGCCTGTGGTTGTTTTTGGTTTTTTTTTGTTTTTGTTTTTGTTTTTTTTTCCCCCTCACTGCTGGGGTGCAGGGCCTGTGGGACACCAACACACCTCTCTGGGGATGTGATAAGGGTCCAAGCCTGTGTGTTTTGCCTGGTGAGAAATGGTGGGGCCTGGGACAAGGGCTGTGGTTCTCAAATTCCTGTGCACCAGGTGCCACAGATAATAACAGTGGTGGCAACAGGCCTGCGAGGAGCCTAAAAGCCAATGAGCTGGGGTGGGGAGGTGAGCATTGGAGGGAATCCAGCAGAGGTCAGAGTGGGTGCCAGGAGTGTGGAGGGGCTGAAACAGAGGCCCTCTGCGGGAGATTTAGGCATGACTCTGTATGAAGAAGCATCCCACCCCGCTTCAAGGAGACAGTCCTTGCTTGTCCAAACTGTTTTATTCATGGTGAATGGAGATGTATATGGCTTACTCAGGGTGAACCGGAGATTAAGTAACTTTTGCAGGAAAGAATGCTCATTGACTGTAACACTTGGGGCCCCTAGATACCTCATTAGCATGGAGAACTCTAGGCTCTCTGCTGTAGTACAGGTTGTTATGGTCTTCTTAGTGGGGTGTCATCATCACATTGTGCTTCAGGAAGGAGATCTGGTCAGTGAGCTAGTTCAAACTCCTGCAGTTCTCAGGTATGAGTTCTATTGGGGTTCTAAACTTTGTTACTTCCTTACCAGTCCTGTCTGCTAGCACGGTCCACTGCCCCACAGTTCTCATACAGAAGTAAGCTTTCCTTTGCACAATAAAGTGTTAACTGAACACTTCATATTAGCAATATCTCTTTTTAAAAATTTGTATAGTTTAAAAATTTTTAATACATAAATAGTTCTATCTACATAATTTCCACACCTTCTTTTCCTCTTTCCAATTTTTTCAGTGCCCTACCTTGACCCGCATGCCTCTCAAATTCCTGGCCTCTTTAAAAAAATTGTTACTCCCCCCTCTCTCACACACACAGACACAGACACAGACACAGGCACAGGCACAGGCACAGGCACAGGCACAGGCACAGGCACAGGCACAGGCACAGGCACAGACAGACAGACAGACAGACAGACAGACACACACACACACACACACACACACACACACACACACACACACATTTATGTCCTTTCTCAATCTTTCAAGACCAATCAGTACTACTCAAAACATTCATGGATGTGTCATATTCTACTGGAACCTCTTTAACTTACTAGGGGCTACACTCTTAGAAAAAAATTGACCCTTCCTTTCCAAGTAGTTAACAACTGTCAATTACACCCCAAGTAGTGGTTGGGTTGTGTGTCCTACATCCTCCTCAATGTCGTAAATTGGTTTGGCTTCAGCTTGTTCAGGTATTGTGCATGATATCACAACCTCTCTGAATTAATATATGAGGTTGCCCTCTTGTGTGCAGAAGACATAGTCAGCCATTGCCTTTTTCCAATCCCTTTTTGTTGAATCCCTGAACCTTGGCAAAGACAGTGATATAAAAGACAGTGATCTCTCTCTCTCTCTCTCTCTCTCTCTCTCTCTCTCTCTATATATATATATATATATATATATATATATATACATATATATACATATATATGTATATATTATTAGGGCTGAACATTCTACACTTTCTTATTCACTGTATCTTGCTCAACAGTGGAACACTGTTAATCACTATTTACTGAAAATATATGCGTCTCAGAAAAGGGTAGGAAGATATATTGATCTATAGGTTTAACAATAAGTCATTAAGAGTTGGTTTAACACAGTGTCCATTTAGCGGCATAATAGTAGTAGATTCTCCTCTAGCTCCTATGACCTATTTAGTCATAGGTTCATGCTCAGTGATGGTGCTAGGTGTGAGCCTCATATTGTGACATGGTTTTTCAATCCAAGCAGAAAGTGGTTGGTTACTACCATTAGGTTTGAGGTTTGTGCTATCATTACACAAGTGAGAATGTCTTCCTAGGACAGTCACTGTTGTAGTTGCAGAGTTGTCTCTTCTGGTAGCATGCATAGTATTTTCCAGAACCATGAATGTTAGCTGGTAGGAATGAATCTTTCATGTCTATAACAGCTTGAATTTAATATGTTTTGTGATTCAAACATATGGTGTCTTCAGCAATAGTGTCTTACCATCAAGTTTTGAAGGATAACCAAAGAACAATGAGAATTGACTATATTGGGGGTTAATGGACCCTTGTTATTCAATAGCTCCACAAAGAAGAAATTTACTCTTGGCACTGGAATTTTGTTATTGTCGTTAGCCTCTGTTGTTAGTAGGAAACATTGTTGTCCTGTTAAAGGGTAACTCCATTTTAACTTTTACTTACTCCATATATATATATATATATATATATATATATATATATATATATATGGAGGCTTCTACAGTAATAGGTTCCAATATGTGTTTTAAACATGTCTTTTGTGTTATTTGTTCCTCTTCACTCTCCTCTACACTACCCCAGGGTAACCTTTCCTGTTTCATTATTCCTTTTAACCTTTTATACAAGTGTCTTCTATCTTCTCTTCTTTCAAAGCCATTAACCATTTCATGGTAATTTCAGAAACCTTTTCTATGGGAGAGAGAGAGAGAGAGAGAGAGAGAGAGAGAGAGAGAGAGAGAGAGAGAGAGAGAGAGAGAAAGAGAACATTTCTTGGTCATTCTGTCATGTCTGTAATAAATTGATTGTATAGCTATTTTGTATAAATCTCAGTAGGCATGATAATGCTAAGCCCCTAGATTTACAGATTCTATAGACTCACAAAGACAGCATTTCTTTTTAAGTTGAACAAAACTCATGACATGATGAAAACTGACCTGTTGTGCTTAAAATGAAGGTAATCTTTATGAGATAACCGGGGTCCAGAGAGCATGCTATTTCTTCTTTCTTTATAACTTAGCTGTTGTAGCTGTTGATGGCAACTTACTTTATTCTACTGGTTAAATACAACATGAAAATATTTTTTTTTAATTCTTATAATCTCTTTCTTGAATTTTAGGGATGGTGATAGAATCATTCTATGCGTTGCTGAATATTGTATTGTAACAATAACAATATCTTTGACTAAGCAACTGCAGTTACCATTTAACCTTTTAGAAAATGATATAACTCACCCCTCATCTAATTTTCTGGTAGTGTCATTAAAGGAGAGAAGAGAATGGTGATGTTCATTAAAAGGGGACATGAAAATGCTAACACTTATCCTTGCTGGACTCCAGTCTTATGTTACATTTCAAGTGAGCTGGTTACTTGATTAAAATGATCTTAGGCTTAGTCAGGTAAGAAAGTTCTGAGTTAATTTTGCCTGTATTTTCTTTTTTGTATAAAATGATGGTTTATTTTATTTTATTTACTAGTGGTCAGTTGGTCCTGGACTCTGTTTTCAGGGAGCATGCACATTTGTTGTTGTTTGTTTGTTTCTTGTAGTTTTTTTTTCACAAGCCTTTCCTTCTTGGAGGTCTACAGCACTAGGGAAGTGGCTTTCAGTTGAACTTGGTAGTAAGTAAAATACTAACATGTGTGTACCCTTTAGATTTTCACTACAAATAAATTAGTCATAAATCCTAAAACTAAACCTGTAATAAATATTACTAATATTCAATAAATCACCAACTGGTTTGAAAATGTGTTTAACTATTTTGTCCTACCCACAGGAGTAGCTGTAATAAACTGCTTCGTTATAAAAATCATGCATCATGTAATTATTGGCATCATTGTGCCTATTTGTTCTCTCATTTTCTCTTTTTGGCAACAGAATTCTTTGTTTAAAAAACAACTTTCCAGTGGAATTTCCTACTCTGGATTATGATGTAAAATTTAAGAAAAACAAAAGCTTAGATCATGATACAAATGAAAGTAGATCTTTTTAAAAATAAAGGATTGTAAACTATAATTATAAATGACTCACTGTTGATTAATATAATAATAATTTTCTCAGGGAATTTGCTGTAACCTATATAGAAATGCCACTATGGAGACTCATAAATGTATTATAGTTTGTCAAATTTAATTTTTTTGTGAAAAACTATAAAAATGGATATAGTGTGGGGATTTAAGGCAATAACTTACTTGTGCAGGACTTTAGTTTCTGAGACCCTAAGAAAGATTCATTTTCTTTCTTTAGTGTTAACTATTCCAGCCTCTGTCTAGTCTTTGTTGTTGTGTGACTCTTTGTAACAGATTTTTTTTTTTTTTTGTCTTTAAACACCCTAAGTAGTCACAGAATCTATTCTGGTCTGAAAGCTTTGATATTGTATTTGGTAGCTTAGTTAGGGCTTTGGTATATGTAGGGATAAAAGAGCTTTTAAAATTCAATTACATTAAAGAATGTCTAACAACCACTTAATTGATTGGACATATATTGGCAATCTTGTTGTATAACAAAGGCCTTGTCCTTGCCATGGTCCCTGCTGAGCTTCATTACTATATTCAGAGTGTCTCTGTTCAGTGTCTCAACATCTGGGAGCCATGCATTAGTTATTTGGTGGGAACTTTTCTATATAAATATATTAAAGTCTCAGAGTATTTCTGGAGTAGAAGAAAGTTCCGATCAGGTTAGTGGCAATAGACAGCCCATGATGAAGTGGGAAATCTATATAAAGGCAAAGTCCAAATGGACTTATAACATCCATATAGAACCCATAAATCAAAGACCAATGCAGGTTTCACCAATGGGACCCAACACTTTTTAGGTGTTGGAAGAAGTGTGAAAATCACCAGTACCTCTTAAAAGGACTTCACATACATTTCAGATGTTAAATCACTGGAGCCAAGGGTGTAGAATTTCCTTGCTGTTGCAACTTCCTGTATCTTAATTGTGTAGAAAGAAGATAAACCACAAAGAAAGGTGAGGTTAAAAAAATGTGGGGAAATTCCATCTGTAACCTTGATAAGACTGGGAAGCTTCTATGCAATTTTCATAAGTTATCTTTGGTCTTTTTTGGAATAACATGAACTGCTTGGTCAAGAACTGAATCTTCAGCAATAGCAGGCACCCCTCCTTGCATAGTGTGAAGTACTTTGGTGTCACAGGGCCTTTCTCAATTAAGAAAATGCCTTCTAAAACAATGACTTCATGAAATTCACAGGCAAAAGAATGGAACTAGAAAATATTATCCTGACTGAGGTAATCCAGTCACAAAAGAACATATATGGTATATACTCACTGATAAGTGGATATTAGTCAAAAAGCTCAGAATACCCATGATACAACTCACAAGCCATATGAATTTCAAGAAGAAGGAAGGCCAAAATGTGGATGCTTCAGTCCTTCTTAAAAGAGGAAAACAAATACTCACAGGGGGTAGAGGGTAATAGGAACTGGACAGGAAGAGAGGAGTGGGGAAGGGGAGCAGGATCAGGTATGGGAGGAGACAGAGGTGATGTACAGAAGGTCAGGAAATTGAGCAGAGGTGTGTAGCAATGAGGCATGAGGAACTAGAGGTAGCCACCAGAAAGTCCCAGATGACAAGAAAGCAAGAGGCTCCCAGGACCCAATGGGAGTGACATTATCTGAAACACCCAACAAAGGGAATGAAGTACCTGTAGAGACCATATCCAGAGGTTAGGCAAGGCCCCTGGTTAAGAGATGGGGCCACTCACTCATCTCCAAAATTACTCTTGTCTAAAGGAAATGCAGAGACAAAGAGTGGAGCAGAGACTGAAGGAAAGGCCTTCCAGAGACTGCCCCACCTGTGGATCCATCCCACATGCAGAGACCAAACCCAGACACTATTGCATATGCCAATAATGGGATGGATGCAATGTGTATCTTGAGGAATATCAATTGGAAAACTGAATACTTAAAATAATATAGCAATGTACCAGCTATCATTCTGCTCTCAGGTGTGTTGACTATTGGTGTCATATGAGTTTGCTTGGAGCTTTTGCATGCTGAAATAACTACCATAACTAAAACAAGGTGGGGAATAAATGGTTTATTTGGATTATACTTCAACATTCACAGTTTTTCACTAAAATTCAAATAGGGTAGGAACCTGGAGGCAGGAACTGATGCAGAGGCCATAGAGAAGTGCTCCTTTCTTGGCTATTCCCCATGGCTGGCTCAGCCTGCTTTCTTATAGAAGCCAGGACCATCAGCCATGGGTTGGTACAATGCACAATGGGCCGGGCCTTCCCCGATCAACCATTTATTAAGAAAATACTCCATAGTCTTGCTACAACTTCATCTTATGTAGGTATTTTCTTAATTGAGACTCCATCCTCTCAGATGACTTTAGCAGGTGTCAAGTTGGCACACAGTCTTTATGCCTCATCTTCCACAATGATCCCTGAGCCTTGGGAAAGGAAGGTATAATATATAATATAGATGTTCCATTTAGGGCTGAATTTTATGCAGTCTTTTACTCTCTGTGATTTAGCTAGTTGTGGGTCTCTGTTAATTATATCTACTGCAAATTCAAGCTTCTTTGATGAGGGTTGGCAGATTCATTGACTTGTAATATAAGAATAATTCAATAGGAATTGATTTAATATTCTGTCAGTTTTGCTAAGTAATAGCAGGTTTTCCCCCATGGTATATAACATGTTACATATTATCACAGTTACATAGGGATAAAACTGCAGCTGTTGAGCTCCCCATATTGCATAAAAACCCACTATAAGCTGGTTTTTTTGCTTCCTGGTCTCAGCTGCCTCTTACAATTCTTTATTGATAGAAGAAAGAGATACAATTTTAAAATTTTCTTTCTAATGTGTCAATATTTACTGCATAACCATACATTCAAAAGCTACATCACTTTTGCCAGCTGTAATTTGCCAAGTAGTTACAACTTTCCTTGATGCCTGGCTATTGGCAAACAGATTCTTTTAATTTCAATTTTAACTGCTAATATTAACTCTCAGATCACAAAACAATTATCATCTATCTATCTATCTATCTATCTATCTATCTATCTATCTATCTATCTAGTATCTATATATCTGTCAGTGTATTTGTTAATAAATGATACCAAAGGTTAAAGAGGTATTACTGGAGGCAGAGAGCTGATAAAAATGCAGGGCCTCTGCAATAATATAAAGATTATAAATGAACTAAGATGAAGAGTTACTAAAAACACAGAGATTGGCTTAGATTTGCAGGGGTGAAGAGACCCCTAGGGTTGAGTTGAATCGTATAACCAAGGTACAGAACCTTGGCTGCCATAGAGGTGAGACAAAGCATCACAAGCCTGTGGAGTTAAGGTGCAAAACTGTGGACAGGTAAATGGATGAATGGATGGGTGGAATTTAAGTAGGCCCTATTACTAGTAGGACAGAGTTGAACTGAAGTCTTGGGGACAGTTTGGAGCTCAGTGCTTATAGGTCCCTTGACCAACATACTAAGTGGAATGACAGGCCACCAGGGCTACTACCATTGAACTGTTATGCATACTCCCTTTTATTGGGCCCAGGTTATTGTGTTGCTTACTTCCTTGGTCTGAGATGTTCCATAAGTTCCCAGACATGTTTCTATCTAAATATGATTTTAATATGCTTATATGCTTATGTGACTTAATCTACTGCTGTGACATGCATTAGTTTTGTTCCAGAATCTTAGCTGGAGGCAGTGAGTGAACTGAAGAGAGGACAGATATAAAAAAAAAAAAACTGTAGACATATACTGGTACAGAAAAGATGGTATCAGGGGGCAATGGGCATGGACATTTTGATGAAATGACCTGGCATGTAGTAACTATAGCCTTAGCACATTCATTACATACAGCATGGGGTCAGGGAGGAGTTATCTAGTCTTAGTAGGAGGTCTTGGTAAGTGAGCAGTCTCAGGCTACAAATATCCAGAAGGAGAGAGATGCAGTTGTTAGCTTTTGTATACTGCTCAGTCATTTATAAACACTCAAAATTATAAATGCTGCCAACATTTGCAGTTGGATCAGAGAAAGCCTTTATCATCCTCTGACCCTCACCCTGGGGGACAAAAAGCCATTACAATGGATCTGAGGCATTGGTCTTAGGCATGTTCATGTCAATAACACACTTCCACTCAGGACTTCATTTGTTCTTCACAATTAACTTGAATAAATTTGTAGGATGATGCCCTTATACTTTTTGGAATAATTTGTCCACCACCCATTTTATGTTTGCCTCATCATGGTGGTATTAAGACTCATTGTGATGTTCAATGAAACTCAACATCATCCTGCTTCTGTATTTATGCTCAAAATGGAGGCAAAGGCTCTTTGTAAATGGAGTCTCCTAGGGCAAGTTATGGACTGGAAGCCATATTTTATACAATATGGAAAAACTTAGATCAGGATACAGACAGTGTGCAGTCGCTTGAATTAGATGGAATGCTCTTTAGCTTGTCGGTGTCATTGAGTTGGGATAGCAGTTTTATGGGATTGGAAATGCAAATATTCGCCCAAATAGGCAAGTTAGATACAGCAGCTGATAGATTTCCTCCTTGTAACTACTATAACTCCACACTAAGTAGTTTCTAGCAGTGAGGACATTCACCCATTCTCTAAATGACTACCCTCTTTCAGTTGGGAAGGATATAAGAAATGTTACATACCCCCTTTAAGACAGCTTATTATATTAATTGAATCCTTACTTTAATGGGCTTTTATCAATTTTTAAAGCTTATTTCCTTTTATTTATTATTATATATTAAACATACTCCATAAGTTTCATTGTATTTTCATACATGTGTATAGTCCATCTTTAATATATCAGCACTGCCTACTTTTCTCCCTTCACATTTCTATGGATCTCTTTTTCTTACCAATTAGTTCTCTACTTTAATACTTTTTTCTCATAGATAAACCAATCAGTTTCATCAGGGTTGCTTATGGAAGGATGTGTGAAGAATTGCTTCAAGAAGCATGGGCAACTTACTCATGTCAACACCACAAAGTAAATGCCTGTCTTCAAGGAGCCTATACTTGTTGTGATGGTTTATATATGCTTGGCACAGGGAGTGGCACTATTAGAAGGTGTATCCTTGTTGGAGTAGGTATAGCCCTGTTGGAGTAGGTGTGTCACTGTGGGCTTGAGCTTTAATATTCGTCTTGTTACCTGGCAGCTAGCCAATCTTCTCTTAGAGGCCTGAAGATGAAGATGTAGACATTTCAGTTCCATCCACCAAGCCTGCCTGGATGCCACCATGCTCCTGCCTTGATGGTACTGGACTAGATCTCTGAACCTGTAAGACAGCCCCAATTAAATGTCGTCCTTATAACAAATACCTTGGTCATGGTGTCTGATCATACAATAAAACCATAAATACAGAAGTTAGTACCAGGAGTGGGGTATTGGTGTGATAGGCCTGACCATGCTTTTGTTTGGAAGACTGTAGATTTGAGGACTTCGGATTTGGAAAGCAGTGGAATGATTTAAATAGGGGCTTAATGACCCATCCTAATAGGAATAAGGAAGACTTTGTTTCTGAGGGTGATTTGAACTGTGGAAGCCTGGTTCTAGTGGTTTCAGAGGAGAAGAATTTTAGCATGTATCTGAGAGACTGTTCTTGTGATGTTTTGGTGAAGAATGTGGCTGTTTTTTTGCCATTGTCCAAAGAATCTGCCTGAGGCTAAGGTGAAGAGATTTAGATTAATTGCTTTGAAAAAGGAAGTCTCAAAACAGCCTGCTAAAAATTCTGTTGTGTGGTTACTAAAGTTTACTCTTACCAGCCTGAGTAGTCATAGACCTTGTAAATAGGCAGCCTTGATGAATAGCACCAAATTAGATAAGGACAAGTGAATCATAGGCAGAGTCATAGTGACCTGACCCCTGAAACTTTACCCAGCTGATACCCTGTTCTGAAAGATATCTGTACTTCCCCTGAACACCTATGCTCCTGTGTCATCCCCTTCCCCACATCCTGCATTTTTGTGTTTATAACCCCTGTGTTAAAAAGTAAAAATTATGATTTGATAATAATAAAAAAAAGAAAAAAAGAAATAGCACACAGTGTCACCCTGGCTCTGCTGACTTAGCTTCTGACAATCCATTTTCTTGTTCTCAGAAATACTTTGAATTATAAAACATTATTGTGGTTTTTGTTAGTGTGCTAGGTAAAATAATTTTTATTGATTTCATTTTAAACTTCAAAGTTTGTAGTGAGTTAAAATGTCCGTCAACATAATTATAGGTCATATTTATTTTCATATTGTAAAATGCTAGTTAATCTGTTGAATATTTTTAAAAACTGGATTTCTTTTTGAGAATTTCATATATGAGCACTGTATTTGCATAATTTTTCCCTTTCTCTTCTCCCTCACACTCTCCCCAACCCCGAATACTTTTCAAATACATCTTATTATTTAATTATTGTTCATATATGTATGTATATATGTATACATGTATAAGTATATATGTATATACAAATACTGATAAAGTGTTTTGAGTTAAGGGGATGAGGCATCTTCTAGCTCCAGCAAGCAAGAGAACTCAGTAGCTTCATCCATGTGGCTTTAGAGTCAAGAATAGAAGGGACTACTGGGACAATTGATCCTGGTTAGGTGGAACTAAATTAGCGGTGATTAAGAAGAAACAGCATCACTGAGATACAATCTGAAAACTATTTTCTGAGAGTACAAAGAAGCTGTGTTCCAGAGATAGGCAAGGTTGTACCTCATGCTGCAGCTGTGCTTGGTAATGTGTAAGAATCACCCAGGTGGTACTGGTTTTGAAGGTTTGAAGGAGTCATGGAGAGCAACTGAGGCTTGGCAGTGTGAGACACTATGGTAGGACATTGGTGAAGGTGCAGCCTCAGTTGTAGTTGGAAGCCCAGGACTGTGGGGGTCATGCAAAGAAATTGAGGCTTGACACCATGAAGAGAGACTATGAGAGGCTATTGGTAAAGCCAAGTTGCAGTTGAAGACCCTAGCATATTGGAGTTGCCAGTACCATAGTTTGATCAGCAAGAACAGCAGCAGTAGTGGAGTGAATCAACCAGAGCTTAAAGTACTACAGAGGGCAGAACTGGAGATATGACACCAGCCCTTTGGAGGAGCCCAGAAAATCATGTGTGGATCAGAGAGCAAGCTGTGAAGCTGAAGTTGACTTGGAGACCCCAAGATATTAAAGATTCTGCAACCATGGGATACGTGATGAGGAAAGCTGCTAACAGGGAGTAGAACCAGGCCAGGAAAAGGAAGTTTGTTGCAGTCACCAGATATGGAAAACGAGCTGGAGAGCTGATGAACACTTTGACATCACATGGAGATATAGAATTTGGAGTTTGACCAGCTGGTTTCCTGTCTTGCTTTGGGGATTACAGTTAAGTGATTTGATGAATCTCAGAAGAGACTTTGAACTTTGGAGGTTGGATTAAATGTACTTTTTAAAATGCTCTGGCTAGTTATGGCCCCCATAGACTCGTGTGTTTGAACAAGCCTATGAGAGCCAGAGAGTGGAATGTGATGGTTTGTATATGCTTGGCACAGTGAGGTGTAGCTCTCTTGTAATAGGTGTATCACTGTGGGTGTGGACTTTAATACCCTAGTCCTAGCTGCCTGGCAGCCAGAGAGTCTTCTCTTAGAGGCCTGTAGATGAAGATGTAGACCTCTCAGCTCCTTTTGCACCATGCCTGCCTGGATGCTGCCATGCTCCTGCCTTGATGATACTGGACTGAATCTCTGAACCTGTAAACCAGCCCCCCAATTAAATGTTGCCTTGGTCATGGTGTCTGTTCACACAATAAACCCCTAACTAAGACACCTGTGTATTCATAATTAGGAGAGAGTAATGAGGTCATCTCCACCTAGAACAGGATGTGGTAGGGCAGGTCCCTAGCCGGTAAGCACAGCTTCTGTAAGGTCAAGAGTACAATGGCTGCACCATGCCGCCGAGAAGGCATGGCCACCCTCCTGATACTTTTCCTAGCTTTTACATCCTTTCTGATCCTGAAGAGGGTACTCTATTTACTATTACTGATAAGCTGACCTCAGAATAAAGCTGTTTTTGTCTTGGATAGATGGACTGCATAGTGCTCCTTGGTGGGTGCAAGAGCTATCCATTCCATCTATTCTTAAGTCTCTTTGGAGTGTTGGTGGGCACATTTTCTCATTATGTAAGCCAGTCTGAGTTAGGCTTCTATATTTCCAATGAAATTTTAATTAGTAGGACTGGTGATGTGGTTCAGTGGTTAGAATGTTTAGCCAGTATATAAACCTGACTTCAATATACAGAACTTCCAAAGAATGTTCTCATAAGTGTAATATTTCAGTCATGTTGCTTTGGGAATCTGTTACCTCCCCATGTCCCATCTTGTCCCTGCCTGATGACCTGGACTGATTGCATCATCTAGTACCCTTGTACACTGTTTTCTCATTTGGTCCTCAGGAGTGGTAGCATTGTGAGAATATGGGATGATAGAGGAGGAATTGGGGGTGCTACCCATTCCCACAGTATTAGATGCTTTCTCCCTTGCTTGACAGCATTCTTTTCTGTCTTGGCATTTGAGCCCCAGAGATAATACAATTCCCTGTTGTTGTGTTTGTTCCTTTAATTTTATGTGTAACATTGAAAGTTGTTACAACTTTTTAAAAAAAAATCTTTTTGTTTGAAAGATCAGTTAATCTTTTTTCTTTCAGGAGAGGACTGATAGTGCCTACCCTGTTTCACTTTCTAGATTTTATTTGTTTAAAGCTATAAAATTCTCCAACCCTGGGGTCTAACTGCAACAACTTTCAGAGCAGAAGTGGGAGTTTGGTCAGAAAGGGTTCAAGGAACTTTTTGCTTAGTGGCTGACTTTGAATGAGAACAAATTAGCAATGTTACTATAAATATTTTAGACTTTGTGAGGCATACAGTATGTTACAGGCACAAATTATGACACTTCTATATAAATGCCTATCTATATGTCTTAATAAAATTTTATTTACAAAAATAAGTGATGAGGCAGATTTGATTCCAAGCCTGTGGTTTGCTTCCTTTGAAGTATTTCATCTGCTTTACTATCTGCTGCTGTAAGATTTTAATTTTTTGGACAGCTTCAGATAGTACTGCTTTGTGAAAAAGTTTTCTTATAAGGTAACTCTTACACATGGTAAAGACATCCTGAGATGAGTTTTGTGTTAAATGTAGGGTGGAGGAATAATTTTCTTTCTCTAGAAGCTGAGATGATGCAGCAATCATCAGGAGGGGGCTTTCACCTTTGGCTGTCTCTTCCACACACCCCCTTGAGCTGGAGATTGATTGCTAAGGACTAGAGGAAGGCTCTAGATCTAAGAAGCTGCTCACTGCTTTGTGTCTGGGCAGGACAAGAATTATGAGTGTAAGCTGACACTAGAGTGAGTCTCTAGACACTGACACAGCTCACGGTCTACTGTAAGGCTGTATGGTTCTAAGAGGTACTTTGGACCTTTCCAAAATCCACTTCTCTCTAAGGCTTTCCCATAGGACTGACTCCGCAGATAGAGTAGAGTTTGGTATGTGCTGTGTGTGAAAGCTGACAGTGCCTATCACTGCTCTCTCCTATCAGCTAGTAAGCTCTGAGGACATATGGTGCGATAAACTGTATAACCCTGGCACAACATGCATTAGGGATTTTTCACAGGCACTCACTGGGAACTTAGTTTAATTTTTAATCAATTCATAGTCATCTTTTTAATATTTACAGGGTCTAGGGCACCTCTACAATATGATCTGGCTATAGTCCCACCCCTGACACCAGAGCCAGCTCATCGGAGATCACCCCTGTGGTCTGTATAGTGTTCTCTCCTGTCCCGTGCTGCTAGCCTTAACAGAAGTGGTTGTATGGCTCTCTCTAGGCAAGAGCCAAGAATGGAGGGGTTCAGTTCTGGCTTGGAACTTCTACACTGTCCTGTGTAAGCAGGCAGGGGCGACTACTACTCAAGTTTCTCAGGGAATTGGCTTAGCCAGAGTTTTCTCTCCACTCCTCACTTGTCTGATTCCTAGGCAGTTCTAAAAGCATCATAGAGCCACCTCATGTAAGTCAAAGGAAGCAGAGAATAGGTATCTGGGGAACTGGCCTGCTCAAATTCTGCTTTCAGCAATGGAGGCAGCCAACTTAAACACAAATAGGCAGTCTCTCACTCTACTCTCCCGGGGCAGAGATATTAATCATATCCCTTCTTTCTTGCATTCTTAGCCTTGCTTCTGCTGGCTTTGGAGTTTGCTCTGTTCACATGGCTTTCTCATAATAATCTCCATTGGTTTACCCATCAAAATAAGCAGCATCTTTTGTTACAGAGTTTGTGAGGTCTGGGATGAGTCCAAGGGCACTCCTGGTAATTCTGCCTGCTGAACCCCTGTGTGGATCAGTGGTAAGAGTCTTCTGCAGGGCCTCTGAGGTACATGTGGCTTGGGCCCAGCTCTAGTGTTCTATTTAGTGGCTCGGCATTGATATGTCTAGGATCTTCCCAGGTGGTTCTGCTTGTCTGGGCCCACATTGCCATGGATATGCATAACTACAGTTAGTAAGTACCTAAAATAGTCATAATTCTCATAATTCCACAGATATGCCATGGGTTACCCTGGCTGCCACTGACCCCAAGATATTGTTAGAAACTTGATCTTTAGTAGCTGGGAAAATAGGGGAACATTTAAAACTACACACAGTTTCTAGTCTCCAAGGGTAAGGACACAAATTTACCTCAGAGGCAAATAGTTGCTTTCGGTCTGGGAAAACCACTTGAGTTTACCATTTATTTAGAAAAATGTAAATCAAACATTCACTCACTGTTCTAGAGGGAAAAGTAAAGTCAGCATTAACCCCAACACAGATGTTTTAGACTGAGAGGTTAAGTGTTCTAACTTGTAACATAAAGTTTTTTTGAGGGGGGCTGATCCAAACTCTTTTCTGAGACACATTGTTGTCTAGCAGAGAGAATGAATGTTTTAGAATTTCCAGGCCTGTCCAGTTTTAGGGGCACTTCTCCAAAAGCCATTTTCAGTCCTGATAGCTTTGTATGCATAACTGTACTTGGAGCCATTTTCCAGAAATGCTGGCACTGAGACCTGGGGAACGGGGCAATAAAAGCCTTAGTAGAAGCACAATTATCCAAGACTTGGTTTGCAGGAGTAATCCACCAGATGATGAGGTTCAGCTGTTACGTCTCTTCTGAGGTAGGGGCAAGAAAGAATATGTCCAATGTCAAGGTTGTAAACATTGTAAAATTTCAGATGCAGACATATTGAAGGAGGAGATGGACCTGGGCAGTGAAACATAGGGTCTAAAGTTAGACAATCCTGAATCCTGAGGGAAGCTGATTCCTCAGAGAAATGCAGAGAATGAAGCAGGAGGAAGTCACAGATACTGGATGCTGATCTGAGAAAGATGTGGAGACCGATGCTAAGGATCCCTGAAGACAGCCTGAAGACTGCAGGTCTCAGGTTTCAGCACTTCTGCTACAAGATTGCACCTTGCCTCCTTAAGAGTTGCATTTTTGATGAAATATTTTTAAATTTCACTTTAGTCTTTCTTGAGACACAGCAACATAAGGGGGGGGGAGTGTTACCAGCTTATAACTACGTGCAAAAGTGAGATCAGGGTTCATGTCTTAGGCCAGTTATTAGAGCCATGAACCCCCTGCAGTGTGAGATTCTTTGGTGTTAACACAAAAGTGGAACAGAGAAGCAAGAGGGTTCAAGCCACATGTAAAAGTCACAAGTTGTGTGTGGTGAGGATGGGCTAGACTCAAGATTAACAATAATTTTGAAGCTGTGGCATGTATATTGGAGTAACAAATAAAATGGAATTGCCATGTTTGGCTACATACTAGAGAGAATTTTGAGAATAGAAATTAGATATGAATTACCACCTTAAAGATCAGATTCCAGAGGAGAGATTTCTGTTTCATTAATAGGATAAATGCATTCAAATCTTCATGATAAATGAATATATCCAACCTGTGTTAGCAGAAAGTGTCATGCCATATCTGCAGACTGCAGATTGTACATAGTAATTTCATTGTTTGAAATTCTGGTTATACTTTACACCCACCTTTTATTAATATCTCATGGCATATATACAAAACCCTAAACATGGAAGGAAATCATTTACGTTAGAGCAACCTAAGGTCCTAGTAAGCACAAGAGGCCACCAAAGGAAAACAGCCCTCCCATATAGGTTACTTTAGAGCCCCTAGAAGTCACAATGAGATGACAAGGAGCCAGATCTTCCTTGTCCCTTCAGAGCTCTCTAAGAGCAGCAGATTGATCAAGGCCGTTTGCAAGGTGAGTCATCTTGATTTTCACCAAAGTAAGCATCCTCATGCAGTAAATACAAAGTCTAAGAAGGTAAGAAGACGTAACAGATTCTGGCTCAGTGAAAACTTGGGCTGATATTTATTACATCAAAGAGCTGTGTTGAGGATGATATTGAATGAATGCAGGATTCTGATAGTGACAAATAGCAACTCAGTCTAGAAGAAATGTGGCTTATATAAATGGTGGTCACTAACTAATAAGCTGTGAGAAGAATGGTCTTTGTTCTGTTCAACGGGCTTTGTGTATCCATTGGCTATTTATTTTCCCTGAAACAGTCTCACTTGTAGCCTCAACTGGCCTTGAACTCACTATGTAGCCAAGGATTCTTTGAACTCCTGATCCTCCTGCTTTTACTTCCTGAGTCTTGAGAGTAAAGGCATTTCCCATTATGCCTGATTTATACTATGCTGAGAATCAAGCTTGGACTTTGTACATACTAGACAAGCTCTAGTTTCTTCATTGTCCCCTTGCTATTAGCTCAAATGGACAATGCTACTTCAATATTTTGATAATAGTTAAAGATATTAGTTCCTATAATGAGACTGTTCATTTTAAAAATTATAGCATTATGTTGGGAAGTTTGTGTGGTGTTGTTCATAAGTTCCAACACTGCATACTAAAAGGTTCACAATCTTTACTGAAGAAATTTTTATGCTTAAATATCTCCTTTTGAAAAAATAGTTTAGACTATGAAATTTTAACAGTTCCTTTATTTCATTAAGGTATACAAAGGGGTCACATTATAATTTCCACTTAGAATATGCTATGGACTACTTGGTATCATACAGTGTTTCTTGACTGTTCAATTTTTCCATTTGCATAATTTCCCTGGGAAAATCTACTGGTATGTAATTATCTTTTGACCACATTTTTTTGGAGTGGATATTTTAGAGAGTTTTACCAGAATTTTTCTATCCATCTCCTGAGTTTCTTTCCTACAAGTGAGACCACAAAAAAAAAAAAAAAAAAAAAAAAAAACCCCCACAAGTGATCAGCTGATATGGGGGGGAGGCTACACGGTGAATCATCTACATAGTAAAGGGAGCTTAGGCTTTGAATTCCCACTCAGGGCACACTGAGTTTTCCAGAAAGACTGCCCTACCTCTTGTGGCCATTGATGTTTAGGGGAATATAGAGTAATCACATGTCAAAACCCTCTACAGAGACGTTTCTATAACGCCAACAGACTGCCATGTGTTAGAGTTTAGGAACTCTTGAGAAGTGATGACAATGGAAACTAGGGGACATTTCACTGTGATTAGATATTTTTTCCCATTAGAATAGGATGTATTTAGTATCAATATAATTCAGGTACATCACTTTGACATGAGACATGAATGAAATTATGGTACAAGGAAAATATTGTTAAATCAAATGCTATAGATTTTTAAAAGAGGTCTACCTTCAGAAATAATAACATCTAGCATATCAGTACACAAATAGATTAGTTTCTTCAAGACTGCAATGCTCAGAAGAGTCTTAGAAGCCATGGGTTGCTACCAAAAACAAAAACCAAAAAACCAAAAAACAAAAAAACTTGGTGTGTGGTGTTGATATCTCCTCTAAAGGTGTTGGTCAGAGGTGACTTGAAGACCCCTCCCAAACAATACTGACTATTGACTGCCCACCAGACCTTGATGGTAAGGCCCGATTGCTGAAGATACCATACAAATTGGTTATACAACATGGAAAAATCAAGCCACTGATTAGAAAGCTTCATCCCTGCTGTATAGCTCCCATACTCCTAGAAGGTTATGAGGTGGCTGGAAATAATTCATCAACAGTTTCACCCAGCTATGAAAAATGTGACCTAAAATAATGACCAGTGTGGCAAGATATGCCCATGGGTGCAATAGTAGCATAAATATTATGGGAAAACCAACCACCTTCTGATTGCATTTAGGGACTGTTCCACAGGAGGAAATATGTCTATTTGGAAAAGAAGCTGTGGTTGATGATCAGGTAGACCTTGGGGATGAGCCTACTTCTCTTACTTTGATCAATGTAATAGAATACTCTGATATTCTGTTATAATATCAACCTAGCCTCTAAATTCATATCTTGTTAACTTGTAATTTACTGCACCTTTCATAGCTTATTAAAGAAGTTTCTTTGTGTGTGAATGGTTGTTAATGTAGAAACTCACAAGTGGTTAGATTTTATTGTCTGTCTCATGAGGCAATGCATAAATAGGCTTAATTTGTTCATTAAATCTTGCCAAAAGAGAAGGAGAGAGGAAAGGATAGAGAGGCAGGGGGAGGCATCTTTTAGTGACATTGTTGATTCATCCTCTTTTACCTGTGTATGGTAAAAGGTACAAGGGAAAGTTCCTGCCATGAGATCAAAGAACCAATTGTTTTCTAAGTCTATAAATACTTCTGCAGTTGCTATTTGAAGGAAGTCCAGTTGGTGGGTCTACTCTCCTCTGTTTACACTCTCCTTATGTAGTCCAATTTATCCTTTAACACATGAACAAGATTATGATACTTAATAAGGTAGTTATAGTAAGTGATTTCTCCATCTTCAGCAGTCTCTGCCTTCCTTCCATATTTGATAAACTGGTTTCCTTTTTTTTTTGATAAACTAAAATGTGATGGAAGTTGGTTTCAATCTAACTTGAGCAGCTCCAGCACTTCCTGTTTTACACAGGGATTTTAGATATCCAAAGCTAGCATGAGTTCAGGTTAGGCTTTAAAAGCCTTGGATATTATATTTCAATAACTTCCAGTTCTTCAAGAAGCTCAGTGAGGATACCATGTCTGCCATCTTTAGTAGCTGACTTCAAGGACAGAAAGGAAGTCTTTGAGAAATCTGTTACCTTCTGGCACTTCTTTAACAAAGTTTCTGTCGCTCCCAACCAGTGCACAGGGTAATACCCTCTCCTTCATTTTGAAGCTTGTTTTTCAAAGGCAATCAAATGGTTCTAATTAGCTTATCTTTCTTTTTAAAGTAATATTTTTATTAATACCTTGAGAATTTCATACGATGCACTTTGATCCCACTAACTCTCCCACACACTCTCCTCTCACACCCATTCTTTCCATCTTTACCTCCCTACAGAATTTGACTCTAAATTCTTCTTTTGTTTCCTTCAATCAATTCCAATTTAGGTTGCTTAACTACTCTTAGGAGTGGAGTCTTCCCTGGAGAAAGGTTGACCTATCAGGGATAACTTCATTAAAGAAAACCCTCCTTATCCTAGCAGCTGTCCAATGTTGATAGCTCTTCAGCTTGTGGTGGAATTTTGTGCCCACTTCCATGCTTGGAGTTTTGCCTGACCTTGAGCTTGCACAATTCTGGTGCATGCCATTACAAGTGCTGTGATTTTGTATGTGTGACCATATTGTTGGGTCCAGAAAATACTATTTTCTTGAAGTCATCTTTCACATCTGGTTCTTACAATGTATCCTCCCCCTCTTTTGTGAAGTCTTCTGGTTCTAAGGGGAGGTGTGTGATATGTACAAATCATGATGAGCAATGTTGGGTGCACCAAAGACAACGGCTGTGCTTCTACGTAAGTGTGAAACATCTTTTGTTGAATTCTGGGAAGAAAATGCCAGAAATTTCTGTTCCCACTGTAATGTAGAAATAAAAAGAAATAACATTTTACTAGCATATCATAACCAGATTTAGGTATTTTGTGTGTGTGTGTGTGTGTGTGTGTGCATGCGCGCACGTGCATTCGTGCACTGAAATCAAACCTGGTGTTTCAGAAAGTCCCATATCATGGTTCAGGCTTGCTGCAATTGAAGTTAAGTGCATTATATGATGTTATCTTATGGTATTATCAAATGTGAACTAAAAAAAAAATAGCAAACACCCAGATCTTGAAGTTAAGATCTTATTGTTGAAGACATTGGATGTAGGACTTGAAGGAATGCTACTTGAATTGACCTAGAAGCATCCTCTCTGAGTACTAGCTTTCATAATATTTTAAGGCGCTATTCAAACTTTCAAGGAAGACAAGTAGTTCTACCTAGCTGTAAAGCTTTTGAACCATAATAATGACTAGCATGGCAAGATATGCCTCATGGTGCATTGGTGGCACTTACCAACATAAGATAATATAAGAGATAACCAACAAGTATCTAATTGGATTAAAGGCCCACTCAATAAAAGGTGCTGTTAAACCTAGCAAACTACTTGTGGCTGGAGAAGTCATGGAACCTTAACGAGAACCTACTATTGCCATTTTCCTAAACCAGTATAATTTCTAACTGTATTCTAAACATTTATCCTTATATACGCAGTGTAGTTATCAGTGCTCAAGAAAGAAGCTTCTTTCTGAAGCAAACTGAAATTATCTCAGAGGTGAACAACTAGTAAAAATGAAGAGAATAGATGACTATAGGTGTCTGATTCCTATTTGACAACTACAACACAGTCGTTATACTTAAGCCCCAGTGAACATCATATAAATGGCCAGAGAATAAATCTAAGAGCTAAAAGATCAAGAAATGACAGGAAAACTGAACCCATGAAACTTTGATGATATGGTTGCCTAAGCAAGACCTGTATAATGACACAACAATCAATATTCTAATGTGGACTGGGGACACCTTTTTATTGTTTCATCTTCCCCACTGGGTGAAGGGCTATAGGCAGTCAATGGCCGCTGAGTGGAGAGAATCAGTTTTCCCCAGGAATAATCCAATTTCAAATTATTAGAACTAAGTGCACACACACACACACACACACACACACACACACACACACACAGAGAGAGAGAGAGAGAGAGAGAGAGAGAGAGAGAGAGAGAGAAAGAGAGAAAGAGAGAAAGAGACAGAGAAAACAATAAATAGGATTAGTAGGTTGTATGCATGTTTCTATATATGTATTTCTATGTTGTATGTATGTATTCTATGCCTCTGGGAGGAGTTAGAGGGATTAGAAAGTATGTAAATAATGTATCTATATATAAAAATTTAAAAACAAAAAAACAATAAAAATTTAAAGCTAAATGTCTAAGTATTGATTTTAAAATCATCCTGCAAAAAAAAAAATCGTAGTTTAAAAGTACGTATGATGATGAAAGTAAAAGGCCCAGCCAAAGCATCCAATTTCTCATATCATTCTGCATCGCAGTGAGCTAAAACAGGACATGACATTCTGGTATAAGAAAATCTATACAAAATAATGCAAGATCAACTCTGGTCTATGTAAGCTTATGCACATCATACGACTGCCAAAAAAAATGTATTGTCCACAATCTAGTTCTAGGAATGCATTGTGCCTTGAGTCAGTAATAGATTGATATGTTGGACATGTGCTTTAGATGCTGGAACAAACTTCTCTGGATCAGGCACCAAGATAGAAGAAAGCAGCCTGGTGAGTGAGGCACCACAGAGTGAATGCTGGTGGTTTCCTATTCTACAATGAAAACATAACCCACCAGCTGCTTCCCTGGGTCCACACTGCTAAACTATTGAACTTAGCAATCTCGGGGCTAGAGTATAAACTGAGGATTTCCCCTCAACTTACATCCTATCATTTACATTCTCTCTTTGGTTACTTGGGTCATGCTTATTTGTTCTATGTTACCTCTAAGTAGCTGTTACACTGTAAACAGTATTTTAGTGGATATAGTTTTAATTCATTATGTTTTGATTTTGCTGAACTTAAAGATGAAGATGGCATCTTTACTCGTATCTAATATTCAATATTTCCAAATATGAAATTGAGGAAACTGAAACTGAGAGTTGGTTCATTCCCAAATTTGAACTTCTTCACTGTGGAGTTTCATTCACCTTGTGAAAATTGGTGATGTGAACAGGAAAAATAACTGTAGGCAGTTACTAAGCAGTGACATGGGGTGACATGTGTGAGACATGAATAAAGGCATGAGTATGTTCTCCAAATTTCTCAGTGGAAGTGTTGGAACAAGTGGCTTAAATTGAGGGACTTGCTCAAAGTTGACCCAGTGATAACCACTTAATTATCGAGACTCTTGAAAGTCAATTTTCCCTCTGAATTCCTGAATGCACTGCAAACTAATATCATTTTCTAATCACTTTAAATTCCTTATCCCTTTTAACTAAGGGTCCTGGGGAAAAATTCTACTGACTTCTGGGATTTAATAAAATCTTCTGATAATTTTAATATTCTCTGAAAGAGCTGTGAAATGTGCTCTATCTGCTCCATTCAAGTGGAACCATAAACGAGTCAGAAAGCAGTTGTTAGCTTATTTCCCATCAGGTTAGAAGTAACATGTCATCAAAGAGGCTTCCTCTGGCATCGGATGGAAACAAATACAGAGATCCACAGCCAGGCATTAAACAGACATCATAGATAGACATTACACAGGCGCGTGTGCGCACACAGAGAGAGAGAGAGAGAGAGAGAGAGAGAGAGAGAGAGAGAGAGAGAGACAGAGAGGGGAGGGGGAAAGGGGAAGGGGGACAGGGGAGGGGGAGGGAAGGGGAGAGGGAGAGAGGAGGGGGAGGGAAAGGGGGAGGGGGAGGGGAGGGGAGGGGGAGGGGAGAGGGGGGAGGGGAGAGGGAGAGAGGAGGGGGAGGGAAATGGGGAGGGGAGGGGAGGGGGAGGGGGAGGGGAGGGGGAGGGGAGGGGAGGGGGAGGGGAGGGGGAGGGGAGGGGGAGTGTAGGGAGCCTTGGTTAGCGGTGATAGCATTCGCCATTGCAAGATGGCGCTGGCATCCTGTGCTCTCACAAGTAAACAACTAACTGCGCAGGTGCAAGAGGCAAAAGCATGCCAAGCCACTGCCAATCCCGAGGCATAACAAGGGGTGATGAGTGAACAGCCAATCAGAAGTGAACGCGCCACTCTAGGGTACATATAGCAGTGCCTCTTCCGGGTTTGGTGTCTTCCACTTCAACTGGTACGAGAATAAAGCCTCTCTGTGGTAACTACCCGAACACTGCCTCACTTGTCTCTTTCGTGGGCGAAGGGGACTCGAAGGGGCCCGGAATAGGGAAGGGAGAGGGAGAGAGAGAGAGACTAAATGGGAGGTCTTCATCAAATACCTCTCCTCAGAGCTCAGGGAATCTCACTGAAGAGGAGATACAAAGAGTATAAGAGACAGAGGGGATAGGGAACACAAAAACATGACACTCTAAATTAATTAAGCAAAGTACCTGCCTATGAACTTACAGAGACTAGAGCAGAAGCACAGATGCCTACAGAGGACTGTACCATTATATATATATATATATATATATATATATATATATATATATATATATACACACACACACATATATATGTGTGTGTGTGTGTTAGTTATAGCTATTAGCTTAGTATTTTATGACACCCTAGCTCTGTGAATAAGCAGGTCTCTGACTCTTGTGTCCACTCTTGGGACTTTTTTCTTCCTGTTGAGTGGGTGTGTCCAACTTTCATATGATAGTTTTGCCTCATAATATTTTATTTTGTCATATTTGGTTGCTATCTCATAGAAGCCTGTTCTTTTCTAATAGAGACAGAAGAGATGCAGATCTGGAGAGGAGGGAAGGTGAGGAGGAACTATGAGGAGCAGAGGGAGGAGAAACTGTAATCAAGCCATATTGTTTGAGAAAAGGATCTATTTTCAGTGTTTAAAAAGGAAGTAAAGTTACAAAATAAACCTGTCAAATAAGAATGTGTGATGTCGTTTTCTGATAGGGAATAGCATGAGGACAAGCTGTAGCTGCTAGTGTCTCCGGTTTCAATGGTAGATCCACTGGGTTGAGAGTAGCTGGATGTAGCATGGGAACTTGCAATTTCTTTTTAATATTTCCTGCAACAGGTGGCAGACCAACATATTGGGCAAGAATCCACTAGAAATTTAAGAGTATTAGCCTGAGCGTTAGAGTTTTATTTTTTTTTTAAGTGAGTATCTGGGTAGCACTGAGATGAGTCACGGGGACTCAAACATGGGAGCCTAGAATCTGCTTGCAGGCTCTGAGGTCCACTGCTGTGGGGAACGCAGGCTGTGCTGAGTCAGAGAGCTGTATGTGGAATGAAAAGCCCATTCCTTGGGGCAGAGATCAACTGAACTGTGCATTTATAAAGTTGGTTTTATTTGCTTTTAGGAAAGATTTATATACAAATTTTGTTTAAATCACATGGGGAAATTTGCCTGCTGTTCAGAACTAGGATAGGGAAAATTAGTTACTGACTCCAAGTAGAGAGGGCAGTGAACAGGTATTAATTAATAATGTCTGTGGCTTCAGGCAGAGAGCTAAACAGATAGATGTTATAACAAGATGACTGTTCTAGGCAGAGAACAGAACAGAAAGATGGTATAAAGATATATTGCTCTAATATGCCTCACAGGATACTCAAATTCTGTCTAATGTGGACTCCATGGGAATATTGGGTTATTGTCCTGCTTGGCAAAATAGAAAAGGCCTAAGAATAGGCACATACAGTATTTTAGTTTACTTAATTTGTTTTGGATTATTTTAACTTTCAAAATGGGTGTGATTTTGAGTTTTATGGTTATATTATTCCTCTGGGAGAAGTCAATATAAAGGCTTTTCTGGTTACAGGTTCAAGGATATGCTGATTTGAGAGAAAGTTTTGTCTTTGCATTTTTAGAAAAGGTGTTTAGTGTCTATATACCTTCCAGAGTAATATGGATCAAATTTGATAGAGGGAGACCCCAGAGGACTATATTCCAGAGAATCAAACAAAAAAGTTATCTTGATGATACTAAAATTTTGTTTTGAGATTTGTATATTACAGAATATACAGCCTTGGTGAGTCTCATTGTCAGACATGTTGACTGACCTGCTTGAACTACTGGTGTCTTGAACTTTCAGCTGGATACAGTCAAGACATAGGCATCAGAGACTAATACAATTGTTAGTGTGGCCTTCTTAAGGCCAACCAACTATCCCATTTTCCCTACCCTCCCTCCCTCCAAAATATCTCAACACCCATATTCAGCTTGAAGCAGTTATGAAGAGTCGTCGTCCTTGGGCTTTGGGGCTGGAGGTGGTTATTCTAAGGTTGTCTTTCTAGTGAATTTAGAAATGGCCATAATTGGAACAGGGAGGAAATAGCTAGAATTGATTGTATAGCCATAATCTCGTTGGGTAGAAATCTTTATCATTGTTACTAAGTTGAAGTCATAGTTACTTATTTTGGTACAAAATTTATTTTGATGTAAAATCAAGGTTTTAATTGGTATAAATTTCTTCTATTGATACAAAAAAATTTTAAAGTACAAGGCTTAGACCCTGTCCTTCTGTAACTGTTATTATAAATTGATCTGAGATGATTAAGCTTGTGAGTTAAGGTCCAAATAGCAAATTCATGGCTCTGAGTTTATTGTTAGGGTGCTTTTAAGATATTTAATTAGAAATAGCTGAGAGTAGTTAATAGAGAACACTCCAGATTATTTTACATAGATTGTTAGTTTTCAACAACATCAGAAATCCACAGAATGTAGCATTTAATGTTATTCATTCACTTGTTGTAGAGACAAATCTGCTCCTAACAGTTTCTCATTCATGGATTAAAAGCAGCAGGTGAGCATCTATACCTCCAGGTGGGGTAGTACATT
Organism: Arvicanthis niloticus; assembly: GCF_011762505.2. Classification (NCBI taxonomy): domain Eukaryota; kingdom Metazoa; phylum Chordata; class Mammalia; order Rodentia; family Muridae; genus Arvicanthis; species Arvicanthis niloticus. The sequence goes on along the minus strand of NC_047665.1, from coordinate 45,350,039 downwards.
GTGGCTTGGTCACCGTTGGACAGAAATTGCCTAACAGACCTGTTCTTAAGAGGACACAAATTATAGGTTAGAATAACTCAGTTCTGTTGAGACAGAATAGGCTAGTCCTTAAAAATTCCTGTTTTTCAAAGATCTGTAAAATTATCCTGGGCCAGAAGGAAGAAGTGTTATGGATAACCCTGGTATTGTTTGTTTTTTTATTTTAATTCTGCTTTCCTGGGATGGGCTGGGGATGAGGAGTGAGTGATGTACCCAGATGACTTCTTGTGAACCATCCCCTAATGAATGAAGGAGCCAATCACTGGGTGAGTAGGAGAAACTTCTGGGTTAGATAGGGGAAGAGAGGAAGCAGGAGAGAGAGAGAGAGAGAGAGAGAGAGAGAGAGAGAGAGAGAGAACCTTGTCAGATGGGGATAGCATGAGGACAAGATGTAGCTGCTAGTGTCTCCCAGTTTCAATGGTGAATCCTCCAGGATTCACCACCAGAGGATTTAGATTTAATAGAGCTTACAAGATTAGGATTCTAGTTGTTGCACCCAGTGATTGAGTTACCATTGTTTCTTGGGGAAAAAAAGAATGTGTGATGTATAGTGGGCTTTTGGTTAATTGTGTCTTATAAAATGTATAAGGAAATGGTAAAATACACTATTCATAATATAAACTTTTGAAAATCCATCCTCAATTGCCAAAATTGACTAATCAGTTAAATTCTCTAAAAAGCCAAAAGTAAAGAGTGAAATCAAGTAGTAAAGCAAGGTAGATCAAAACAAGTGTCTGTAAAAAAACAATGCTAAGTGGGTTTCATGTTTTTTAGCTATCAGGTACTTCCTGTGGATGAGTTCACTTAACTTACCAAGCACCCTCATTCAAATGAAATATTGTGTCTCACACCAACATGTAGCTCACTGTTTTTCTGCTCTCTATAAACTGTACAAAAAAGGAGAAGTTCCCTTCAATGCCTAGCCTATATCTGCATTGTGCAATGCTGCCTGTCCCACTTCATCTGACATTTAATGTTTTCAGAGCTCTCTTGGAAAGGTTGTCTGTCACAGTACATGGAAAGTTTTTCCTCTCTTCCCTGTCTTCTCTGAAGAATGCAGCAAGTTTTTATTAGAATCTCAGCAACTCAGAAGCTAATTTGCCTTTGGGATGTCTGGAGGTCTGAACTTATTCAGTATGATGAATATATTTCTTTGTAACTACTAAGCATCATAGTGAGAAGGCCAAATAAGTCCTGCAGGCTGGTGATTTAATACTGTCAGAGAACAATGATGTTAGACCAGTACCTTACCATTCATCAAAGAGAGCTTATTTACATGCGAAAGTACAGAAAGAGAGGTGAAAACACAAGGCTAGACATTTTGATAGGGTTGAGGACTTGGCTTTAGAGAGAGCAGGAAATGGATTTAAGTTACATTACCACTTTATTTATTTATTTAGATACATTTTTCATATGGGGCCTCACATTGTTGTTCAGGCTAGCCTGGCACTCGAAATGATCATCCTGCTTCAGCACCTGAGTGCTAGGATTACAGACATCAGCTACAACATCCAGTTAGTTGCCACATCCTTGCTATTCAAAACATATTTATGAAAGACTAAAAGCAATAGCAGGAGATTAAACAACTCTAGCCAAGGTGAGTTCAACTCAAAGGTCACAACAATCAGAATAGACACTAAGAGGCATTGCCTAAAGTTTTATGTTTAATGATTTCTACTTCCTTCAAATTATTCAAACTCTGAACAATTCATTTTCTTTCTTCTCTACATGAATGAGGAGGGAAATGTTCGTGTATAAATGCCTGTGTGTACTTATGCTCCTTGCCATGTGCTCATGAGACCATTCTTGCCTTTGCTTCTGTGTGTTTATCATAAAATATGACAGAAACAGAAGTTATAGTTGGAGAAAAGGCTTCTTGTAACATTATTATAAATCCCACCAAAGTGTGCTTTTCAGGTAAGAGTTGACAACTTATGACTGAGAAGATCATTCAAGGCATGCCAATCAAATCATAAATGCAAGTGACTTGTTCTTGAGACAGCCACATGTGCAGACATGATTTTGTGGTCCTATCATGTGCCTTGTCTAAGTGGGAAGTTTGAAAGAAGTGTTAGTATGAGGTAATTCATAATAAAGAACCTTGAGTAATTAAGCCATTGCACATGGAACTACTCTTTGGTGCAATGTAGAAAACAGAAGTGTTACATTTGTTATACCAAAGGTGTATGATTGCCATCCATATTTCAGTTCAATAAATGATCTATCTGCAGCCCTGACTCCAAACAGTAACTGTGGTATCTGTGTGGCACACTGTAACTTTTCCCCATGATATCATGAGAACTACAAACCGAGACAGAGAAATAGTTTCAGATTTCTTAAACTAGATGAGGAATTCATGGTACAGCAGAGTTAAAACTAAAATTGACAGATTAATAAAATTAATAAAAAATTAATAAAAAATAAAATTAATAAAAATGCTTTAGTCTATTTTATATTGCTAACAGGACAATACCATAAACTAGGTAAATCACAAAAAAGCTTACTGTTTTAAAGGTCAAAATGCTGCATGTGGTGATGGGCTTCTTATTGATAGAGCTTGGAGGCTGCTGCTCTAGACAGTGCTCAGGAGTCTTAGCTAATTTGACTTTCATAGTGGACCCACTTTGTAGATAGATATTAATTCAGTAAAGGACCCAAGTCACTTAAGGGTCCTGTCTGGTCTACCTCTGCATATCTTTTGATGGACAATCCATTTTAATATGATTTCAGTAAATAGTTCATTATTAATATGTAGCTAGAGTTAAAAAAAATCTACTTACTAAAGGTCGCTGAGAGTCTTCTTTACAATAGAGATGATGTCGTCACACTTTGAAATAAGAGGCAGGCCACAGGCGTCCCAGCACCCCATCAGTTATGAGTAATGGAGGCTACATAGTGTCTAGACCAGATAAGAATTCCTCTCAAATCTCCCTTTCAGCACATGCAAAGGAGCTAGAGGAAGATTGCAGAAGTGGTGGCATATCCATTAGACTTCATAGCTACAGTGGCAGGCTTCTTGAATGCTGTGAAAGGGGTCTAGGGAAAAAGAACACTTAAGAATATATGCATGCTGCCAAACTATTTTTGCCATATTAAATATTTTTATGGAAACTTGGGTTTCAAAGGAAGCTGACTTATAGAAATCAAAACCAAAACCAAATCATGTGTAATGTTATAGGCAGAGACAGATCCAGAGAGTGGCTTTGGATGCTGTGATGTTTTATTTGTTTGTTTTATCTGTTTTTATACGTTCTTGCTTCAGATGCCTGTGAAACAAATGGAAGTTGCCTGGTCTTGTCCTCTAAGGAGACTTTACCGTCACGCCAGAATCCTTCTGCTCAGAAGTAGAACTGAGGTCAGAAGAGTGCTCACTGTTTTCTGAGTATTTGATAATCGCCATTCTACCTGCAACTAAGACTTTTTTCCTGCTTCTTCTTTTCATCCAAGGCCCTCCCAATAATGTAAATTAATGGTTTTCTTGCTTAATTTCACTTAAGAGTTTTTAAAAACAAGTAAATACATACATTTAAAGAGCAAAACTTATGAAATTATCACATTCATATTTTTGAAAAAACATTAATCTCTTCCTTGTGTTACTCTTTTCAAGTTACATATATTTCTTTTCCATGTTGTCTTATGGATCTATGTAGATCTTGAGTAAACTGAGAAATGTCTATAATCCTTATCACGGAATTGAGGATCTATTTTTAAACGTTATCGTATGCAAATTTCCAAATCGGTAGACTTTCACTGATTATCACAGCCAAGATCCTGTTGTACAGAACAGACAAGCTCAGATCAGCAGCAGCCTCTGCAGCCTCTGCTTCAATGCGGTTTGTATCTGTCTGGAAATGGCTGTACCAGATGGAACACTTAACACAATTGGCACCCCATTCCTCCCCACTATGCCACTGTGTAGGAGAGAAAGCCACTCAGTAAGTGGGGATGAACGATGAGCAGGACAGAGGCTTCTTTTAGTAAAAAAAAATTAGCACTTGCAACCCATAGGCAGACAGTTTAATTAAACTATTTTGAAATGGACATAGATTTAGGTGCCTCATAATTCTGCCTGGGTTATTCCTTTGCTGCCACAGAGCAAAGTGGTGTGTGTTCTCACCACAAGTCACTGTCCCTACTACCACCTGCTCTGCTAATTCCAGTGACTCCACACTTCAGCACTGGAAACATGAACATAGAGGCTCTTGCTCCTCAAACATTGCTGTTCATCCCAAAGGCCATGGAAACTTCCACAACTGGTTCTTTCCATGTTTCCTGCCTCTGGCAAACAACCTTAATTCTGTAAATAAATGAAGGAACATGTTATTTAGGTGCAGGCCTAACATCCCATGTTTGTGTTTCTGCTGAAGTTCTGGAATATTGACTTTAAAACAGATGCCTATAGAAAACTCAGAGACATAGCCACCTTATGTCTCTAGGCCACTCCCATCATGTAATGGGAAATCAGAACTGGTTCCATTTTTTTCCCATAAAGTCCTGTTTCAGCTCCATGCACTACTTTATCTTCTGTCTGTACATTGTGTAGTGTTTAGACACAGTCACAAGGAAGTTCTTCCCCTGAGCAAGCCTTCTGGCTGCAATAAACAGGAGTGCTTACAGTCATTGCACAGATATTGCGTATACAGTAGGTGTGAAAACATTTCCCTGCTGCATTTCTTTCACATCTATGCACTCAAAATCTGTTAATAACATTTCAATTAATGTAAAGAAACTTGTTTTCTGTAAGGCACAATTGGATATGCACATTACACTTCACAACTACTGATCCATAAGCACACAAATCAATGGGAGGGAATGAAAGCTATTTTACCAGCCAACTTTATACAATATTGTGTAAATCAGGAAGACCTCCTGTGTAGGAGAGCACATATTTGTAAATTTGCTGGCTGGTTTGGAAATACAGTGCAGAATAACTCTCTTCTTCTGTGAGGCTAAATCATTTATTTCAGCAAAACTCACAGACATTTCATATTCAGGTTCTTTAATTAAGACACCTGGAACAGTTCAACTTGGTCCTTGGAATCAGAATAGTGTTGATTAGTGCCTAGGCTCTGTGCTGCATGGGTAAATGTTGTTTTGCAACTTGTGTGTCTTCTTGGAGCTTCAGTTTCCTTCTCTGAAACCTGAAACAATAATCAAACCTACTCAACACAAGCTGTTCTTTTATATAAGAATAAGGAATACCAATTTTGTAGGTTCTGGGTTTAAATCTTATCACAGAAGAATATGTGGAGGGGGAAAAAGAGAAGGAGGAGGAGAAAAGGGGGAGGAACAGGGGGAGTTAGAATAGAAATAGTAGTAGAAGGAAGAGGATGGGTCAGGAAGACAATGGCATGGTTGGAAATGTAGAGAAGGAGAATGTAGGGAAGGAGGAGAGGAAGGGAGAGGAGGATATAAGGGAAGTGACAAAGCAGGAGGAGAAACAAGAAAACATCTGTTTAGTGTCTGTGGTACCTAATCAGAATATTGCTATGTAGCTTAATTTGTCTCACAACTGGTGCTCTTGCAGTAGCCTCTGAAATCCTAGGCTTTGGTTGCTAACCTGGGTTCTGAAAAGAAGTGATTTGAATTATTCTTAGTTGGTTTAATTATAGGGCATGGTGAGTAGACTCCATCTAGAGTATGTAGAATATAGTCACTTGCTGGAAATTCTTGTAACTTTCTTGGAAGCTATTCCATTGCCACCCTTGGAAATTTATGACACCATGCCACTAGTGCCACAAAATCTCAGTGTCACCCATTTCTCTCCCAGCCATTTTATTTCACCCAGTTAGTCTACTTCATTCCCACTAAGCCAATGGTATTTTCCTCACTTCTTTTCAAGTCTATGCTGTAGTTTTACCTCAGCACCTCCAAATCCTTATGGGGATCCCCCTTCAGCTTCCATGATTTTCTTCTTCAGTCCATGGTCCTATTACATGTTGATAAGTTAAAATAGAAGTTTGAATAAGGTACTCCCAGCAGATGCCTGCTTCAGAGCCATTTTAAGTGTTATTTTTAGACCAAGAAGTTCACCTACATCTAACAGGTCCTGTGAGCTCTTGTTTCAGTTTTCTGTCTGGTTTCACAGCAAGTCAAAGACCAGTGTACATTCAAATCAGCCCTGGGTTCCTACAATCTCTGGAACATTGATGAAACAATGTCCCCGCCCCTGACACACACACCCCTTAAATATACTTCAACATTTATAATCAGACAAGAAGAATCTAAAATGTCTTTTTCCTTTCTCTGGAAGGCTTCCATTGACTTTTGGAGAACCTCTTCTGAAATGTTTAAAACATGCCCAATATGTTATTATTTGTATATTAGCTATGCCAGACAACCTTTCCAGTTTGTCTGAAATTGTTTAACTAGAAGACATTCCTAAAAGGTACATGTGTGAACTTTAGTTTCCAGGCCAGAGTCTACCTCCAAAAGTGCTGATGTTTTGAAATGCCATAGAGCATAAAAAAGTACTAAAATATTTTGTGACCTCTAAAATATTTAGCTTGGGATACAGTTCCATGTGTCAAGGTGAATTAGTCACCTGACAATGAGATGTCCACAGTCAGAAAATCTAGTTTGTCAGGCATCCAGAGATTCAATGCATCTTTGGAAGGAAGGATGTTCAGAGTAGAGTGAAATATCGGTTCTATGGTGATTTCTAGCTGAGAAACCAGCAGCAGCAGGCACCTCCCCGAAGACTAACGTTGTTCTAGAACTTCCATTTTAGCTTGTTATTACTGGAACATGTAAGGAGGTAATCACAGAAGGTGCCATGGAGCATGAAGTCCCAGTATGGCAGATTTGGCTTCTTGTGATGCTTAGAAGTATCTTGCACATACTGAATCAGCAGTGCTGCTGTCCTGTCTGTGCCTCTTGTGCTGGCAGGGGGCATGGCAAGCTCTTGTTGGCATGCCTAATCCTGGTATCTGGATATTATTAATTCCTTCTACCTCCACATCTAAACTTCAGAAAAATTAGGAAAAAATGGTGATTGAACTTACTGTTTTCAGTTTTGGTCAGACAGTTTGAGTACTGGCAAACTTTAAGTGGTCAAGATAATTTTTTTTAAAACTAATACCAACATTAGTAGCTGATTCTTGTTACATGAGTTCTGTTGTATTTGAGAGCTGAAAGAGGTCTGTCAAGTCTCTCTGTTATGCTGGCACCCCTGTTGTTCTTTTTATGCACATGTTGTTTCTTTATTCACAAAACCTACTCCACATGTCTTAACTGTTTCCTGCTGGACTAAAACTGCCTTGTGGGTGCAGGTTCCTCACATTCTATCTGGATGTTTTTAAATGAGTGGATGAACAGAATTTATACAAGTGCAGGTGAGGACATTAAATGAAAGATATGAAATGAAACTTGTAAAACTGTGGGTTCTAAAGAATGTAATAATTTTTTAATTAAAACAAATTCTCAGCACCTGCTTTCTTTTGATATAAAAATAATACTTTATGATAGTGAAAAATAAAATTAATAAGCTGGCATCATTATATTTACATTTTTCTGTTCTGTGGAAGATGATAGAAAATGATTGTAAATACAAGCCCTGAAACTAGAAAATTATTTGGATAGAAATGGTAATTATGACAAAGGATGAAAAATCAAAGTATCTAAATACCTGGACAGACAACTTATCAAGGAAGCTTTACAGTTGGCAATGGACACATTTACACTACCTACTTTGTGAACAACTGACTTCAGAACTTTGACAACACTGAATAAAAAAATCAGTCTGCGCAAGATAGTAATTCTTTTATGACTTTCAGTGCCTGCCTCCAAGTTCATGTTTGATTTCCTGCCCTGTCTACCATTCATAATGTACTGTAAGATATAAGATGAAATAAACTCTCTCCTCTCAAAAAAAAAGAAAGAAATTAGAAAAAAAGACAGACACAAACAACAGGTGAGATTGACACAAAATAAAAATAAAAATAAATAAGTAAGTTATGAGGCAAGACATGCAATTGGATCCATCATGTGTGGCTGATGGATGCTAAAATAATTGAGCTTAATTGGAAAATGTCTGGGTTATTCTTCCAGACTCTTACTATAAAATGACAAGAGAATAATTTAATTACATTCCTGGTTAAGCACAACATAGAAAACATGGTAGCAGATACTGAAGCTCAAAATGTGCACAAATATTCACAGCAATAGTATTCACAAAGGGCAAAAAGTTACAAAATACCACTGTCAGAATAATGAATGAGTATATATCCATATAAAAAATATTAGTCTGTCGTGAGAAGTAGTGAGGTATTAACACATGTTAAAAGAATGAACTTTAGAAATATCTTCAGTGAGAGAATCTATACTCATAAGCCTGAATATAGCATAATAAAAATTATATTAAGTATTCAGACTAAATAAATCCATAGAAAGAAGATAGATAATTAATGGCTGCCAGAAGCCTGTGAGAGGAACAAGGAGTGAGGGTGTCTTGGCTATAGGGTTTTTCTTTCAGGGTAATAAAATGTTCAGAAGATCATGGTGACAGTTTCACAACACTGGATATATGTTTAATTCCACTTAATATTAAGCATGTTAAGGTGGTTAAAATAAATTTTATGTGTATTTTATAACAATAAAAAAAATGAGCCAAATATTATGATGAAACAGTGACTTATTTTTTCACTTTTCCATCCTGCATTCCAGGTATGGCCCGAGATGGTTTGTATGTGCATGGCCCAGATAGTGACATTGTTGGGAGGTGTGGTCTTGTTGGAGTAGTTGTGACCTTGTAGGTGTAGGCTTTAATATCCTTGTCCTAGCTTCCTGGGAGCCAGTATTCCTCTAGCAGCTTTCAGATGAAGATGTAGAGCTCTCAACTCTTCCTGCACCACACCTGCCTGGATGCTATCATGTTCCCACCTTGATGATACTGGATTGAACCTCTGAACCTGTAAGCCAGCCCCACTTAAATCTTCTTCTTTATAAGACTTGCATTGGTCGTGGTGTCTATTCACAGCAGTAAAACTAAGACATGACCCAATTTTTTCTTTTTTCTTTTTATCAGACTGAGCTATGTAGCCGACTTTCTTTCTTTCTTTTTTTCTTTCTTTCTTTCTTCCTTTATATTGGATATTTTCTTTATTTACATTTCAAATGTTATCCCCTTTCTTGGTTCTTCCCCTCCTGAATTCCCTATTCCACTCCCCTCTCCCTGCTCCTATGAGGGTGTTCCCCCATCCACCCACCCACTCCAGCCTACCCACCCTGGCATTCCCCTACACTGAGGCATCAAGCCTTTACAGGACCAAGGGCCTCTTTTCCCGTTGATGCCTGACAAGGCCATCCTCTGCTACATATGGGGCTGGAGCCATGGGTCCCTCCATATGTACTCTTTGGTTGGTGGTTTAGTCTCTGGGAGCTGTGGGGGTCTGTTTGGTTGATGTTGTTCTTCCTATGGGGTTGCAAACCCCTTCATCTCCTTCAGTCCTGGCTGCCTCCTGTGGTAGCCAGCTGTACTTATTCTTTCAATTGGGCAGAAGTTTTAGCAAGATCTTCTATCTCATAGTCAAGTAATATTACTCAGACTGACTTATTGATAACAAGCTGAATTTTTGTTTTAATTTAGCTGATTCCTCTATCTCTATATATTTCCAATTATACATTGGGTAACAAAGAGTCTTTTCCTACTCAACACTTTCCCAAACAAGAATACAGCCAATTAATTCATAGTTTAAACAGTGACTCACAGACACAAGCAACTTCTGAACATTTTAATGTATATGAAAATATTCATGTTAATTATTAAAACAAAAACTATGGAACCAGAAACAACAACATATATCCTTTAACAATGGAACTTCCTGGCACAACTCAAACCTAATTTATAGAATATAGTTTATATAATCAAACAGGTTAGTTTATTTGGCTTATTAATTGTAAAATAGATATAAATGTTTCTTTTGTCTTTGGCATAGAAAACTTGATACAGTTTGTATAAAGTGCATAAAGAAGAGTTGAATAGTTTAAGATAGATTATATGGAAATTGGAGAAAGGCATTTCCATGGGTAAGACATGAACCTGTGGACAAATGCAAATGCAGGACTTTTCCTGTGAAGTGGCAAACCACAATCCTTGAATCTGTGATTATCATAACTGTTTTGTCTTCTAGATAAGTGATATGTTCTCTAACACTGAGAATTACTGAACAGAGTCTCAACAGAGGCTGGTCAGTGAACAGAGGCAGCTTTTGTAGGGAAGCATTCCCTTTCAGATGGCTTGATGTAGGCTTGTTGAAGGCTTGAGTTATACAGATTTCTTGCTTTCCTTTCTGTCTTCTAACTATGCTAACGTTTTAGCACCTGTTAAAGCGATACTCAGGTTACTGGGAGAAGTAGTCAAAAAGCCAACCGGCACAAACTCAATGGTGATTTTGCATCTAATGAGTTTAGGGATCTTTCCTATAACCTGTGAGAGCTCCGCTTTTATTTATTTATTTATTTATTTATTTATTTATTTATTTATTTTAGAGAAGTAAGCCTTTATTTTAATCTTTCTCAGATTAAGCTGGCTGACTTGGTTGCTTTGAGGGGATAAGTCGAAATGACCAAATCCCATACTCTCATCTGATTCCTCTGACTCTTCCTTAGCTTTAGCCTTGTCTGTGTCTGCAGCAGAAAAAGCCAGGACCCGCTTGTCTCCATTGATGATGGAGAACACGAAACCCACCTTCCTCTGGATGTGTGGCAGCAGTTTCTCCAGAACTGAGTTGTTTTCCAGATGCTTCCTAATGGCTTTTGCATCATGGTGCTCTTGCTCATCAGCACCACAGCCTTCCCTTGAAAGGACATGCAGATCTGCTGCATCTGTTTGGAGCTGACATTGTCTGTACCCACAATGAAGCATTTTGGGTAATTGTCCAAAATTGGATGATCTTAAGGAAGTAGTTGGACTTTCAGGCTGCTTTGTCTTCCCTGGAAACCATGGCAGTGTGTCAATGATTGACACGTAGGGTTTAAAAATGATGCCACTCTAATAAGGACACCTGGCGAGAGCGAGTTCTGCTTTCATACTCTATGAGAGTTGTGTCCTATTTCTGGAACACATCATTTCACCAAAAGGGCCAATAGTTGTGGTTCTACGAAGAGAGTAGAGATTTGGGGCTTCAGGGAGTGGGGAGGTCTGGTGGGGCTTGAGGGTGTGGGGACACCCTCTTGGAGACGGGGGTGAGGATGGGATGTGGAACAGTCAGAGGGTGGACCGTGAGGGAGATAAAAAAAAAATAAAGAATAAATTTTTAAAAAGTAAAAGAAGAAAAGAGTAGGGTCTACATACCTATTTCTCTTGTTTTGTTTTGTTTTCACTGCCAGGGATGTCTGTTGGGTTATAATTCATACCAGGTTAACATTATTGTTGTAACCATTGTAATTGGGGTGTGTGGGAAGGTGTTAGTGACAAATGAGTGTGTATTTCACTTAAATGTTCTGGCCTATGACACCACACTTAATTACAGCAAAAGTAGAAAACATAGATTAATTTTTTTTGAGAGTGACATACTTTCCTCCTGTGCCAGTTTTTATTTTACCTTTTGAAGAACCACGATGACCACCAAGATTGCTAATGAACATAATATTTCATGTAGATTTCTGCCTTTTTGGTTGCTATACTGCAGAAAATTATTTTTTTAACAATAGAATCTATTAAAGTGTCTGGGTCACTCCAATAAACTGATAGCATCTTCCCACAATTAAATGATTAAATTTTCTGTGGTATGATTACAATATGAAATATTGCACAATAATAAAATGATAGTAGTTATGTGCTTACGTATAAAAGACAACTTAAGAGATATTACTAAGTGAAAAATAAAGTATATCAGACACACAAAGATCACACTTTGAAATCAGCAACATGGAAGATTGGATTTTATGCAAAGATAAATTTAAGGGTTTGAAAACTTTTTACATGCTAATCAGTATACTGATCATTTACAGTTCAGTACCTCATTTAGTTCCCAGTGTATTCTCTTGTTATCCATATTGGAGATGGATAAACTGAGGTGCATGTGATTGTAAGATGCCTAAAGTTGTATAGAAATATTTGAAAATTATAGAAGTCCAACATGGTGATAAAGATGATTGATAATAGATTGACTTTGGGGAAGAAGAATGAGATTAGTTGGCAGTATTTGTCATAGGAAGAAAATGTATCATGAACAACAAGCAGTGTTCAGAGTTCTGGAGGCTAGAAAATTCAACACCAAGGTTTTAGCAGACTTGGTGCTCTAAAGGGTGGGGGTATGCTTATCAACAGTAACTTTCTTAGCATGGCCTTTCCTTGGTGTTTGTATGTGAGAAGAGAGAAGGCTCTAATCTTTTCCTTTTTCTGAGGATACCAATCCTACCATGGAGTTTCTACCCTTGGGACTTCATCAATTGAACACCTTCCAAGTACTTTTCATTAACAATACCATCACCTTGAGGATTGAGCTTTCAACACAGAGAGCTTTTGTGGTACACACATAAATTAGTGAGTACTGAAACATTTGGAACAAGTTCCTTTAAAATAAGTAATTAAAGAAAAGTATAAGGTAGAGAGTGCTTTCTTTTGAAGACTTAGCATCGAAGTGCTCAGCCACTCATCCTTGGTTTGTTAGTCTGGTGCTACTCTGAAGCTCTGCTAGAGTACTGAGTTCATATCTTTGCCGCCTTTATATTTTGGAGCTCTGTGGAGAAAATAATTTTAGGACTAGCTAATGGTCATTGGGAAATGAGAACATCGAATGTGCTCCCCCAGGATATGACCATGACTGTAACAAAGATGGCAGGGGATTTAGTGTTAAAATAACGAAATGATCGTATTTATCTCAAGTTTCTAGGGAGAGAATCACTGCTATTCTCTTACATTTCCACTATCATTTTGCTGGATGTAAATTAGCTCCAAGAGTCTTCTCTATGACTTCTCATGTATCCCTACCAGCTTTTTTGCTCTCCATGCCAGCTGAGTTTAAGAATTCTTTGTGCTATCTGGAGGTAAGGTTCTATTCCTGATGATGATATTTACATATGTCATCAAACAGAGAGAAGTTGAGCTTGTGCTTAACTAGATGCCTCACCCCTGGTAACTAGCATTTGTCGTCCTAGAAGGTACTGGAAGCAATCATCAATATATCCCAGCTATAGACCATGAGACTTACAACAGTGATCTGTCTTAAGATGTACTGGCACAATAGTAACACAAATGTTATGAAAGTAAACAACTACTTTCTGATTGGCTTTAAGGTCCACTTCATGAGATAGAGCCATGCCTGAGACTATATAGGCCATAGGCCTAGAGGAAAACCAAATACTATTATTCTGCTAAAGGAACATAGCAATAAAATAACGCCTAATGACATGCTGCTGTATCAGGAGATCAGTGTCTTTCTTAGTCCTTATCAGAGAAGCTTCTTCCTGCAGGAGATGGCACTAAAACAGATACTCAAGTGGACAATATATGGCAAGTAAAAGACTTTGAGGTATTCAGTCCTAAATGAGATGTCTTTATCAAAGCTCTCACCTCAAGGCTCAGGGATCTATGTGGAAGAGGAACCAAAGTATTGCAATATCTAGAGATAGCAGATGACTTCAAGCAGATAGTATCTTCCAGATGCAACAGAAATGATGCACATATGAACTCACAAAACTGTGGCTGCATATACAAAGCCAGCACAAGTTCAAGTCAGATGGAGTTCCAGTGCTGATAGGAAGAGTGGACCAAGAGTTCTACCTTTAACCAAAAAGCTGTTTGCAATAGAATCTGGCAAAAGAAAAATAAGTTTCTTCCTATGGAGTCTTATTAGGTGTGTTAACCAAACTTCAGGGCAGGCCCCATGAACAGGAGTAATTGGCCACAAAATGAACTCAATGGTATTTTCATAAACTTTCTGTCTCATTTTGCTTCATTTTTCTGTGGGGTTTTGTTTTGTGCATTTCTTATTATTTGTCTATTTGTTTATTTGTTCATTTTAAAGAAAGAGAAAAAAAACATAAAATCGAGTGGGTAAGAAAGTGAGGAGGATAGGGGAGAAATTAAAAGAGGGGAAAACATCAAAATAAATTACATGCAAAAAAATTTTAGCTTAAAAAAAAACAAAGAATTTTCTATCTATGCTACCTGTGTTGACATTTTAAATATATTTGGTGTACAAACAGGCTTTTCAAAGGAAATTTTAGCACATCTCACTGAAATGATATTGATTTCTTTCCCGAGGATCTAGAAAACATTTTAAGCCGAATAAAGTTTTTCCTTCATATCTGTCTCTAGACAGAATTCATGAACTATGAGGCTTGCCTTTGTATGTGTCTCTGTTGCCCAGCATTCTTGTTTGAGGTGAAGAATGAATATTTGCTTCTTTCTTTCATGAGCCCATACATTAGTGTTCAAAAATTTGACTTTCTTTTTTTTCTTTTTCTTTTTTTTTTAATAATTCTGAAGGAAGGGGAAAATACAGATTTCTCCCAAGACATTACACCAAGTCTCAAGAATGATTTTTCAAGTTGGGACTCAATAACATGCTTCCCGATATCCTCTGTCTCAGATTCTAGAGAACACCTCTCTGATTGAAAAAAAATGGGAAAATTGGAGACTTTCTGGAATGCATGTTCTTATTTGTTGAAAAGTTTTTGTTGAAAAGTGCGGTGTATTTATTTACTGTGCTTTTAGCCTTGATGAGTATACAATGAGGAAAACACATATAAATACTCCATCGAGGCAAAATATTTTCTATTTTTCTAAGTGCATCTTCATATGTTGAATATTGTTAAAATGTGAATACATATGTATACTTCACTGCAAAGCTAAAAGGTAGTTACAAAGTTTTTCTTAAAAATTATGGGAAATAATTCTTGATTATAATAGAAGTATAAGCATCTTTTTCTGGTTGTTTTAGTCTTTTCTAAGAGTGTATCTACTGAAATAAAGAGATCATTTTCATTAGAACTCTTGGAGGTGCACAGAGACAAGCAGATCTCTTTGAGTTCTATGCCAGCCTAGTCTACACAGTGAGTCCTTGTCTCAAACATACAAAACCATAAAAATATGAAAAAAAGGAAAACCAGTTAATCAGTTAATCAGTCAAAGAAGAGATGGGCTGGCCAGTGACCAGCCCAATGTGGAATCCATTTTAAGGATAGGCACCAATTCCTGACACTATTACTGATGCTATGTTGTGCTTACAGATAGGAGTCTAGCATGGCTACCCTGTGTGAGGCTCTACCATCAGCTGACTAAGACAGATGCAGATACTCACAGTCAAGCATCAGACTAAGATCGGGGACACCTATGGAAGAGTTATAGGAAGGATTGAAGGAAGTGAAGGGGTTGGCAACCACACAGGAAGACCAACAGTGTCAACTAACCTTGACCCCTGGGAGCTCCCAAGAGACTGAGCTACCAATAAAAGACCATATATGATTGGTCGGAGGGCCCTGACACATATGTAGCAGAGGACTGCCTTGTCTGGCTTCAGTGGAAGAGGATGCAACTAATCCTGTACATACTTCATGTCCTATGGTGAGGTCGACTGGAGGAAGAACTCTGCAAGGGAGGACTTGGAGGTAGGGAGATGTAAATAAATAAAGTAATTAATTAATTATAAAACCTCACCATTTTTTGACATTCATTAGGTGACCATAATTGAAACAAAACAAAAACAGGTACTAATAAAATTGTGAAGTAGCTGGACCATCATATGTTTCTGATATCTTATTTTGTCTCAGTGTTTCTTGAAAAACACAAAATTCTAGCAGACCTTTCTCCTGGGATGTGGATGATACTATTTCATTGGCTCTGGCTGTGCTGTTATAGATGAGAAAGACACGAGCTGAAGTGCAGACTTTGGGTTGTATGTCTGTTTGGTTAATATTTTCTGAGTCTTGCTTGTGTTTGTCAAACCCTTAAAATGCAAATCCAATAAATAGAAAACAACAAAGTAAATTTCTACAAGGTATAATGTCATTTACTTGAGAATAATACAGTATTTAACTACCTTAGAAAACAGTAGAAGAATCTAGGAAGTCTTTGAAAGAAAACCTTTATAAAGTCAAAGAGTGGGAATTTCACGGGTTTCATGGACACAAAGTATTGACTTAGTTTAGGGCCTCCTGCTAAAAGTCTCATTAGTTTATTGAAGAAGGCTAGTTGTCTAGTGAAAGTGTGTGTGTGTGTGTGTGCGTGTGTGTGTGTGTGTGTGTGTGTGTGTGTGTAATTGTGGGAGAGATGGCACAGTGAATGAGAGCACAGGTTATTTGTCCAGAAGACTTTGATTTGATTTTTAGCACCTATATGTGACTAATAACAGCAACAACAATCTGGACCTCCTATTCCAAGGAGGTCCTATTCCTATTTCACACCCTGTTCAGGCCTATGTGGCACCAAGCACACATGTGGTCCACAGCCATACATGTGGGCAAAACTACATCACTAAAATCATCATCATCATCAACAACAACAACCTCCAGTTATAAGGAATGTTAAAGACATACTTTATTATGGAAATCTGTGCATAAGCAGAAATCATTCAGTCCTGTGGTTTGTATGACTAGAACAAATCTCTTCGGATCTTTAAAAAAAGCCCTTAAACAAGCTCCCTTTACTTTAATTTGATCTGAATTTGACCAGAATAATTATCTTGCTATCATCAATTTTCTCAACTCAAAGGATACATATTAATTACAAACTTTACTGTAGTTCTAAAGTGAATGCCTGTCAATGAGTTAAATTTCTTACAAATATGTGAACCAATATGATATCACAACTAGTTCAAAGTAAAATATACATACACACATACACACACACACACACACACACACACACATTGTTAAACATGCTACCACCTTGGTAAACACAATAACACACACCAATAAACATATTACACACAACAGACAGAGAAATAAAGAGTACTGGGATGACTTAGAAAAAAAATACGGGAAACCATCCAGACCACCCTGCCTTCACAGTGTAAGCTGCATAAGTGGATACCACTATGATGAACAAATATATGATGGAGATAGAAAAAAAATAGAGTTGTATTTGTGCTGTGGAGAGAGGTAGAACTGGAGGTGCATAGAGATACAATGGGGTGAGGATCACGCTGATGAGAGTGGATTGTACTTCCTTCCACCTACATCCATAATGATATCTATCTGTGTTGGTAGCCTGGGCCATGTCTGGAGTTGAGATCCTACTGCAGCTGGGGGTGAGTGTTGGGATTAAAGGTCTGTGCCACCAGTACCAGGCCTAGCATTTTTTTAAACTGGAGATTTATCTCAATTTGTAAAATTCAAAAAGTTAGGTTTATTATTTTGGTTTTCTGTTTGTTTGTTTTATTATATAGCAACAACCCAAAATTTATGCCAGAATTCTTGAGGAATCATGCTGTAGAGATATAGAAGCCATGATGTGTGATTTTTTGTTTTTGTTTTTTTTTTTGTTTGTTTGTTTGTTTTTTGAGACAGGGTTTCTCTGTATAGCTCTGGCTGTCCTGGAATTCACTCTGTAGTTTAATTTGCTAATTCATGAACATGGGGGTATCACTGTGGGTGACCCATGTCCTTGAAGCAGTACAGACAATGTTCCCATAAATTCTGACTTATACTGGCCCATTCATTGACAATCTCTATAAGACCTTTTTAAGATTACTAAGCCTGTATTTTGATAATTTTGCACCATGGAAAAGAACACACAGTGCATGAGCAAAATCTGAATGAGAGGCTCCTAAATGAACTCAGAAAAGACAAGACTTGAGTCATTTTTTATGAAGATGTGATAGAAACCTCTTCCTCTCTCCCCGTCGTCTCCCCGTCTCCCCGTCTCCCCCTCCCTCCTCCCCGTCTCCCCCTCCCCCTTTCCCTCCCTCCCTCCCTCTCTCCCTCCCTCCCTTTCTCCCTCTCTTCCTCTCTCCCTCTTTCCCTTTCTCCCTCTCTCTCCCTCTGTCCCTTCCTCCTCCTCCTCCTCCTCCTCCTCCTCCTCCTCCTCCTCCTCCTCCTCCTTCTTCTTCTTCTTCTCTCTCTCTCTCTCTCTCTCTCTCTCTCTCTCTCTCTCTCTCTCTCTCGGCAATTTAAGAGAGATAGTTACTCAAGAGAAGATACAGCAAAGGCAGGGACCAAAGAGATGCTTAGAAAAAGTGATATCCTTTAACGTTTGATGTTGGCAGTGAGAAGCCATACTGAAGGATCCAAAAAGGAATTGCAAAGAGAAAAGAGAAAAGAAAGGATAGCACATAAAGGGGCAGAAGGCCAACTGGCAGAAGGGTCAGAAACAGGTGTCCATGAAAGCAACAAGGAAGAGTTCAGAATATGGTGAGAAAAGCCAGACCGGGAGTCAGTGGTGAAGAGAAAGAAGAAGAGAATGTGGAGCCTTTCCATGAGTACAAATTGGAAAATGAGGCACTGTCTATTAAGAAAATGATGTAGAAGAACTTCCTATGAACCTGTCAGAATGAAGAACCTTGGATACTGACCACCTGGAGTCCTGGTTAGAGGGGGTGACTAAGAAGAGAGCTGCTGCTCCGAACGCTTCTCCTCAAAAAGGACAGCTTGGTCAGCTTCACCTCTGGGTCCTGTTTCTGAAATACATCATGTCTTCTGGAATGGGGTCTTACATTCCATCACTGGAACAACCAAGGTCAATAGTAATAGTCTATAATATTTTCTGAGTCTCTTGTACAACTCTGACCAAAAACTCTGAATAAGGATTCTCATGGCTGATATCAGGTTTTTTTGTTAGAAGGTCTTTGGCTCTTCAAGGGAGCATTGTCAGAAAAGAAGGGAATTTACATTTAAAATAAATATGCATACTTAAAAACAGAGTGAAGTGTATTATAGGTATTTTTAGGTAAATACTTAATAGTTTGCTTCCTTGAGTTTTTCAGACATCCTTACTATTATTTTACCCTCTCCCATCCTTCTTCTGTATTTATGTTCCCCCCTCTAATTAGAGTACCCATTTTCCCATTTTCATGATGGTTATGAACCACAACAGCTTGATTGATAGCCCTAAGGGTGCAGCAGTGGTATACATTCCTTAGTGGTAAACAGAAGGTCTCTAATTAGACCTAAAACTCACTCAACAGGAGGAAAATCATGCCTGGTACTGGAAAACCAGCCAAATATCCAGGGCTAGTGACATCATGGGTCTTGAAGGAGAACCTGTAACTGCCACTTTACTTAACCAGCATAACCCTTACCTATATTCTAAATATGTGTCCTTACATCTAGAGATAAGTGTAGTATTCACACATGATCAATGGAATTTATTTTTGCAACAAAGATAATTACAGTACAATCACAACCCAGGATTTATACTTAGTTTGGAAAGCAATTTGAAATAGTTGATGTATAATCTGTCATCCCTTGATTTGTACACTAACTTTTTGGGGATATAATTAAATGGAAACTTAAGTCACCTATTCTTTTTATATTCAAACAAAGAACAAGTTCCATGACCCTAATCTTCCCAGATATTTTCATTTCTTTGGAATTTTTTGTCTTTTTTAAAAAACTTTAATACTACTTAGGTCTTAAATCTTCAGTGATAATTCTTCATCTTGTTAGCATATTCTGGAATTAATACTCTTACACATAAGCACTATTAAAAAGTGTTTGTTGGTTTAAAAACATGACATCAGTATAAACAGAATATTTTGAATTTTATTAGAAATGATTTTATTTGTATGGTTAATCATTTAGGGACTAATGATTTTATTTTTGTTGGAAGAATCTGTGCTGATAAGCCTTGTGGTTTTATAGTTACTGGGTGAATAGAAACCATGCTATAAAGCTCTAAAAGATCTATGTCTCACGAGGTGAGTTGATTTAAACTGTATTCTAATCCATCAGATAAGTAAACTGAGGCACAAAAAGAAAGAAAATGTTTTGCACTGAACCTTTGGGTCTATTTTTGGTCAAAACCAGTCAACCAAATAACAATCAGCCTGTCTTCCATTTCCCCTTGCTCCTTTCCTTCTCTCCCTTCTCTCCATTTTTCTCTTCTTCTACAATTCCATGCCATTAGTCCTTTGTTGACTCTCTCTATTTGTGTGCATGGATATGTGCACATGATTCAGTTGCATGGGGAGGCCAGAGGCATCGGGTTCCCTAGAGATGGAGTCACAGACAGTTGTGATATGGGCATTGGGAACAGTCTGGGTCCTCTGCAAGAGCAGCAAACACTTTTAACTGCTGAGCCAACTCTGCAGCCCCAGGTTTAAGCCTTTTATTTTCTTTATTAAGTGACTTAACCTTTTTCAATTTCTGTATTAAGCACACAATTAACATCTTTGAGATGAAGGATCACCTTCTTGGAAGCAAGAATAAAGGCATTATGAACTGTATGATGTATAGGCTAGCATCATAGCCGACCTAAAAAGCCTTTTACTTAGTGGAATACATTAGGACAAGGTCCCTAGTGGCTGTATCTATAATCACTACTAAATAGGTACAATTTAAAAAAAATTCTTGGAGGCTGGAGAGATGGCTCAACAGTTAAGAGCATTGATTGCTCTTCCAGAGGTCCTGAGTTCAATTTCCAGCAACCACATGGTGGCTCACAACCATCTGTAATGAGATCTGATGCCCTCTTCTGGTGTGTCTGAAGGCAGCAATAGTGTACTCAGTTACAATAAATAAATCTTTTTTAAAAAAATTCTTCAACTATGTTTTGGTAAACCTCAACTTACTGAGAGTGAACATTTACAAATGGTCATAAAGGGCGATCCAGGTTATGCTGCAGAGTGGTGCAAATGTAAGTGAGTTTTATGGGCAATGCCACATAATTTGATGTTCCTTATTATTTGATGATGTGGGTTGCAGTTGAACTTTCCCTTCAGTGGAACAAACGTGGAGACATTTAATAGTATACTTAGTACAAAAATGAATCCACAAGCCAATTTGGAATGAAAACCCAGGGCATCTGAGGATCCATTTCTGATACCTATTTAGGCATAGAGAGGATGAACTGAGTCACCAGTGAAAATTCTGGGGGAGGGGACCCTAAAATAATTTCTTCTGACTATGCTCCATCTTATCTTGCCACGCTGTGGGTGACAGAGCCTGTCCTCATTATCTTATGCCCAACCATGAGCCCTTGTGTAGGAGAAGTGAGAAAAGTGAAGTCTGTGGTGTGATTTTGATTGTCATGTGGGAAGAGGATGAAACGACTCCCTCCTTGGGGGCCAGGAATCTGAGTGTGCAGGCCTTTAGAGATGGATCCAGGGCACACACGGCACTCTCTTCTCTGCCTGACAGCTGAGAGCCCACCTCCTACTTCCTTGGCCACAAACACACATTTTTAATAAGACATCAGCTGAGCCGCAGAATAGTGGATATGGCTTTTAATTGCATTATGCTTTCCTTAAACTCTGGTCTTTGCTTTAAGTGAAAGCAACATTTTGAGGTTCATAAGGGAGCTCTTTCTATAGGCAGTCTCCAAATTTCACATTAAAAATTCTGATGAATATATTAACCATAATATATTAATCATAATATATTAATGAATAAATTATTTTGCATTGCAAAATAAGGCCCCCTTTCTCCCAGGATCCAAGCCTCATTGATCCAAAGCCTTTGTCCCACTGATAAGATGGAGTGGCCTCTGGAGGTACCCAATAAAGTAATTAATAACTCTTTGCAGAAAAGGATGGTGAATGCTTGGCCATCTTCATGAAGGAGATACTAATTTCTAGACTTTCAAAAAGGCATTGTCATTGCGAAGTATTGACACAAAAATGGGTGATTTAAGAATAGCCCTGCTAAAAGGAGCTCTTTCTGTAGTCAGTCAGGCTTCTAGAGGAGCTGATGTTCAGCTTTCCCAGACATCTGCCTCTCATTCATCTTTTGACCGCATTCAGAGCAAATTGAAACCACCAGAGACTGTTGACAAAGTTCGAAACTAAGTATTTTGGTTCCTTCCCTCTGCATGATCATTCAGACCCTAATATGGATCTGGTGACATAAAGAGTAGAAAGAGGAAATCCCAGTGTTACCCACTAGAAAAACTGACCTAACAATTTGTCACTCTGGAAATAGACTAGAGCTAAGAACAGTTCCTGGGCACTTCCTGTGGATAAAGACCAGTATCTCACTCTGGTTTAGGTAAAGTAGAAACATATAAAACATAAGGCAGAATTCCAAGATTGGCATGTAAAGCAAGCACATAATTGAAAAACAAACAAACAAAAAAACTTCTCCAGTATGCCTATGGGTTGAGAGTATATTTCTTTGTGGGTGTGACTCCAGATTATGAGACATTTATTCTCCTATTCTTGGGCACATGGATGGCACAGAGATGCCACAGATGCAGAGATATACAGCATTGTACTGCTGTCTTTCCTTGAAGTGAGCATGTAGTTCAGTTCCACGTATTAAGTGTGTATATGCTACAATTATACTGTCAGTAGAAAAGTTACAAACATGGGGCACTTGAACAAGGGGAGAGCAGCATCTGGCAGGAAGAGCAGTGAAAAAGTATATTTACAGAAATAATTTCGTATTAAAACAAGAAAAAAATTGCACGTTCTCAATAAGCTTCCATTGTGGAGTGAAGTCATGAGATCTTTAAAAGGAGTTTAAGCAGAAACTGACAAAGTTCTTGAGACATTTTATGAAGATTTTATTAACTGGTATGGAGGCCTAGTTCTTCTATTGTGGCAATGATTCTTTGCCTCCCTCACACACCTCTAAACGTTGAGATTTCAAAGGGATTAGTATTTTCTTCCTATGTCTACACTTAGTGTCTTAACTGATTTGATTCCTGTGGCTCTAGACACTATATGTATGCTGATGGCTTTGAATATGTGTTCACAGCCCAGGGTTTAAGACTCACATATCAATCACCTACCCAACATGTTCACTTGGATGCAAAAAATATTTTGGGCAAATATTGTTGTTCATGTACATCATGGTTGTTCTTTCAGACTGCCCACAAATGTCAGTGGTATCACAGCATCCTGGGGCAGGACACTAATGCCTTCCCTGGACATCTGATACCCTTCTCTAACTGGTCTCCTTTTTCTTACCTTTTGAATCCTTCTTTCTCTACTACTTCAAGGTGCCTTTTAAGGACCTAAAACACCCATCTCCTTTATTCAGAAGAATTCAGATAGGTTTCTACTGTGGCTAGAATATATTCTCACTTTTTAAATGGCTTTCAAGATGTCTGCAATCTGGTCCCTGCCTGTCCCTTCAGCCACTTTTTTGATGACTCTGGGCTCTTTTTGGAATCCCAGTTCACTTTGTTTTCCATTGTTCCCTAGAACCACACGAAATTCTCATCCTCACAGCAACATTTTAATCTGCTATTCCCTCAAGCCTGTAACCACCTTCTACAGTTTTAGTTCAGCTGGCTCCAAGCCGAAAAAGCTGTGCATACAGAAGAAGGAGAATGTAATTAGAAGACCTAACCAAGTCTCACTTCACACTTCAGCTCTTTACACCGTGGATGAAACCCACACTGGGAAGAAGAGAAAAGTTGTTTAAAGTAAAGTTTTGGATTGAACCTTTTATCTGCAGACATCTGAACAAAGCAAACACTATAGAATTCGACCAGGTTTTATTAAAAGATAAAGCTAGGAAATCCACTGTAGCATAGCTGAAGATAAGGGTTGGAAAGAAGTTAGAAAAACTCAGAAACATTTCATATGTATAATGCCTCTGGCTGATACTTCTCAACAGATCAGATTCTATGGTCAAGGCTGGGTGGCGGGTACCAGAAGCACACATCACACCCTTAACCACATTGGCAAGTAACAGTCACTCTAGAGACAGTCCTATTTCCTTTAAATTTACTCCCTTTCTCCCCATCTCCTTCCTTCTCTCCTTCCTCCACCCTGTCCCTTTCCTTCTGTGAGTAGCACGTGTGTGTGTGTGGGGGGGTGTATGCTCACCCCTATGTGTATATGTGGAGGACAGAGGTCAGCAGTGAGTATTTTCCTCTGTTATGTTCTTATTTTTTGAGATAAGTTTTCTGGCTGAGCTTGGAATCTCACAGTTTTAACTGGATTGGCTGGCCATCAAGGCCCCCAGGATCCATGTGTCTTTTTACGTGTCCCAGTATTGGGGTTACAGGTGTATACTACTATTCTTAGATTTTAGGTGAGTACCAAGAGTTCAAATTTAACACTTTACTTACCAAGTCATTCCTCCACACCCTTCCTTAAGTTTTTGATCAAACGCTTCTGAGATAGATTGCAAGAATATTATATACTCTAACCAAGAATCATGCATGGGGCAATAAAATGATTTTCAAAATGAGGATAGTTGGAAATGAAATATTCATGCCTATACTGAAATAAAATAAAGTAAAAATGTGTTACAACTGATGAAGGTGAGAATTTGCAGCATGAACAAGTCATGAATGGAAACATCCTTTGAAAGGAACTGTGTAAATAGTATCAGATCTAGCAAGTTACAGGGTGGTGTATAATTCTTGTAAATATGGATTGGAAAAACAATAGCACAAGCCAGAAGAGTTCCTGCCATGAAACCCATCATAATTCATTCGAACTAATCCAGCTCAATTAGTAGCAACTAAGGCACATAACAATTGAAGAGACAATAAAGAAAAAAAAAACATGACAAAGTTTTTCTTGGAAATATTACTGAACTCGAATGTATTGAGAATTAGATGTGTATGACTTACAATGCATAACTGAT
Source organism: Arvicanthis niloticus (assembly GCF_011762505.2). Classification (NCBI taxonomy): domain Eukaryota; kingdom Metazoa; phylum Chordata; class Mammalia; order Rodentia; family Muridae; genus Arvicanthis; species Arvicanthis niloticus. The sequence continues at coordinate 45,325,352 of NC_047665.1, read as the reverse complement.
ATTCTTTAAAACTGAACAGAATAAAATTATGACTTGCAAATCCCCTTAGAAAGGAAAAGAAGAACTTCAGCATCTGTCACAAGTCTCTGTGAGACAAAAACAATGGAATACTTTCACTAAAGGCAAAAGTTGTTTACCATCTACTACAGCTACTGAAAAAAGGGAGGGAGGGGAGGAAGGCAGAATGGTGCAATTATAATCTCAAAAATAAAAACTAATTTAAAAGACAAAAGGTGTTTTCAAGTATAGGAAAAAATCTTATAGCATAACAATGGTGTGCCAGCTAGATGACATGAATTCAATCCCCAGGGCCCAGACAAGGAGAACACACACACACACACACACACACACACACACACACACTAATTTAAAAAAATAGTGTTTAGTTATCAGATGGAGATTAGTACATCAATTTTTAAAATAAATTAACAAGTACCATTCTGTTGGTTTTTTTAAATTTTTTTAAGCTTGGGAACATAAAAGCATAACAATATTCACAAGATAAACTATTGTGCATTTATTTACTTTTTGCTTAAAGGCACAAATATATCTGTGTTCATAAACCATTTAGATAATATGTAGTATATATTAGGACATAACATTTCAATAATTTTTCAAGTATTAGATTTTATCCACAAAATATCAAGTTAAATTTCCATAATATAAAAAGCATACTTCATATTTTAAAATCTTAATCCCATTCATTTTCACCATTATTCCTGTGTTAGATTAGCACACACAGATCTTACTATAACCAAGAGAAATATATAAGCTTTCTCTTTTCTCCTTAGTAATAGAACCTCCATGTTTTTAACTGATGACCTAGAATAAAATCTTTTTCGTCCGATTTTCCATGCAGCTAAACCTAGTCATGTGACTGCAGTCCAGCTCCAGTGAGATTCAAGCTGAAGTACTGAGTACAACATCTGGTAAATGTTCTTTGAGAGAGTCATGCACACCTTTCTTGCTCCTTCTTCCTAGTGACACATCATTGGGAGCAGTATAGCCAATCTTGTACTCTGGGATTTCATAGATGTTGGCTGAGCAACCACTTGAGAGGAAGAGACCTTCTATTTTACCTTGGTCAGTGACAAAACCTTGAGACCACACTGGGTTTCAAGGAGGCACAAGTGGCTGATGAAAAGCAGACCAGCTTCCTCCAAAGAACTTCCTAAAAAGTCAAAGGGAGCATTTAGCAGTCTTCCCTCAGGGGATCCTGGCTGAGAGTAGACTTTGCCTTTTCTGGGATGGGAGAGGAAGACTGTAGGTAATACGGAATGTTTTTAAGTCTGAGTATGAGAAAGACTTACCTGTGGAGGAATAGCAACCTTTAAAACAAATTACTTTAAAACAAATAATAAGGCTGACTGGAAGATTCTCATAAATGGAGAAGATATTGTCTCTGATGGCAAATGGAAATGAAAGGAAATCAAGACAAACTTAGAAGTTTGGAGTAAGAGAAAGAAAAGGTGAATTTTTTTCCATGAAACTTAAGAAGCATATCAAGTCTTAATAATAATGAGGGAAGGAGGCAAGACTGATCTTTAGACATTAGGACAATAAATAGAGAAAAAGTACATCACTGAGTGTTTCCAATACTCACTTGAAGGCTCTAAGACTCTGTGACCAGAGGATGAGCCAGACTGGTGACTGACTTCAGCAGTGCTTGGCAGCTTGGAAAGTGAAGTCTATTGGAGTGATTCACTAGGTTGTAGAAGAATAGACTGTCTTCACGGTCCTAGAGAAGACCAAAGCATTGTTGGAGATGAGTGTGGTGATGACAGTAGTTAAGGCAATAGACTATGCAGTACAGACAAGTTCAGAAATTAAGACAAAGGGCTGGACGCCTGTTTGAATAGAAAGTCTACCGAAGAGGATGCACTATGGCTTGATTGTGTTGAATTTTTTTTAAAAATTACTGTGAGTGGGATACACTGAATTCTAATTGTCACTGTTTTCCTAAGAATAGTGAAGTCTTACATGTTAGGGCAGGCCCTTATTGATTTCTTGCTTTTTTCTCATTCCAGTAGAGGGCACTCAAAGCTCAAAGAAGTGTGCATAATCGGTTCGAGTGATTGTTTTATGTAATTAAGGCATATATTGCGTTACAAAGGAGAAATTCTGCCTTAATAAGACCTAATTACTAGTCACACACGCACATTTTACAGATGGAGAAACGATCCTATAAATAACTGAATGAACACTGGTCTCCTCAGAATACTGCATGGTCACTCACCATGTGCTAGTAGCAGAAAGGAAGTTCAGAGAAACAGGGTAGACCTTCCCAGTACCACACCTGCCAAAGATACTGAGCCTCAAGTTCCATATCACTTGTATTTAGACTTCTCTAAGAAGTTTTTTCAATAAAGCTAGAAATAATCTTGCAGCTACTAGACACATCTTCAGAGAAAACTCCCCGGAGAGCAAAGTGTGCAATGTAGAAAGTTGCCCATGTCAGAAACACCTCAAGTGAATGAGCTTCCTGGGAGCATGAACGAAGCCATAGTAGACAGTCTACAGGGAGTTCTTAGGTGCATTCCCAGAAGACTGTGTGCTTTAAAGGACATAGAAAATGCAGTATTGTCAGTAGTGGAGGGGAGACTATCCCTAAGCACAGGATTAGCCATGCCTCCTGTGCAGTGGTTCTATGCTGGCCTTCTGCAGCCAGTCTAGAAAGGTTGTCCCTGTTGGTGGCACAGAGGTCTGAGCAACCATGCAAAGAGAACTTTTCTAAAGTACATTTCTACTAACATGCCATTGTAGAAGACACTGAGAATGTTCAAACATCAATAATGAAAATTAAGCAACTTTAGGGTTGCAGATCAAATCTAAATATTACTGTCGAGCATGTCTCACCTTGCTGTGTATCATGGGAAGACTAGCAGCAGCTATCTGCTTGGTTGTTCTTTTGCTCGGCTCTCTGGCATTAGTGTGACCTATACTTTTAAGTGATAAAATACAAGAGGCAGAATTTGGCTTCTGACCTCTGACTAACTACTTCCTCTCACCTGGTAAGGGAAGTGCCTTGTTTAAAATGATAGCAACAAGCATCAGAAAAATCAGTGGAATCCAAATGGATGCCAGAGGCAACAAAGCACAAATCAACAAACAAAAAGAAAACCCAATCGATTCCTTGTGGGATAGACAGCTATATTCAAATAAGATGTGGTGCAGTCAGAGGATCTTACTCCTCTAATTTTTATGCTTTTTCTTTGGGAGTTTCAGTGACTCCCTCTGCACTTTAACCAGATAATCTCCAGAGCCTGTGCCTTTAGGGAAGAAAGAGCTAAGATTGCTAAGGACACACTCTCTGTCAGTGTCAAAAGACATGGCTCCAGGCTAAAGAGGTGGTTCAGTAATTTAAAACACAAACTTCTCTTCCATGGGACCCAAGTTTGGTTTCCAGGTCCTTCATAGTGACTCACAACCCCCTGTAAATGTACCCCCAGGGCCGGTTGGTGGTGGCGCATGCCTTTAATCCCAGCACTTGGGAGGCAGAGGCCTGCAGATTACTGAGTTCAAGGCCAGCCTGATCTACAGAGTGAGTTCCAGGACAGCCAGGACTACACAGAGAAACCCTGTCTCGAAAAAAAACGAAAACAAAACAAAACAAAAAATAAAATGTACCCCCAGGGGACCCAGTGTCCCTTTAAGATCCCCAAGGGCAACTATACTAATGTTTATGCACCCCTCCTCCCAAACAGACACAATTTAAAATAAAGTATTAACCAGAAACACCTGGAGGAAAAGAGAGAGAGAGAGAAGGAGAGTGAGAGAGAGAATGAGAGAGAGAGAGAGAGACAGAGAGAGAGAGAGAGAGAGAGAGAGAGAGAGAGAGAGAGGAGTGGGACCATATAAAGCCAGAAGACTGGGTGTGGAGTGATTTCAGAGGAGTTCAGCCATGGCTCAGAGATGTCAGCTGCCCTTAAAATATTCCCCCTCTTTCTGCCTTTTTTATTTAAGGTCACAAGATGGCTCTGAGTTTCATAGTATCATATAGTAACATTTGGAGATATAAAACAGTCTGTTCTTATTTCAGTTTTCTTATGAGCAAAACCTTTGTTCTATACTTTCCAGATTTCACCTTCCTGGGAAGAACTTTGTGATGTATCCAAACATGTAATTCACTGCTCTGAGAAATATGAACAACTATTTTCCTGGACTGATCAAATCCCTGAGGGAGACAGGAGGAAGTCTTAGTCCACCAAAGAATAGCAGGTGACTATGACCAAAATAAGGTTTTAGCAGAGCAATGTGGTAGCTAGTTGTTGAGTATTCCCTCAACACATTTTGTATGTTAATGTGTAGGAACTGTTGCTCATATGAAAAACAATAAATATTTTGAACTGATTAACTAGCCAACTAACTAACTAAATAACTAACTAACTAACTAACTACAATATATATAACTCCATTTTGTGATACTGCCCTGTACATTATGGTTTGAAAATCATCCTCTTTGGAACACATTCTCAGTTTAGTCAAAGTCTGATGTAACACACAAGACTGATGTTGCAAATTTAAAACTACTTTAATTTAATTGGCTCCTGATCCCTGTAAGTAATGGAGGTCCAGGATACAGATGTTGTCAAAGGCTGTGGCATCATTCCTGACACTTTTGTAAGTGGCAATGGTGGGGGGACAGTGGACTGTAGCTGTCTATCAAATTCATTATGTCCAGATTGAAAATTCCATGCACTCTGTTTTTCTAGTTCCCATGGCTGGCTAACTTGATTCTGAAAAGAGTCAGAAACTCCTTTTTCATGTTCCTCCCATTTTCCATTTCAAGAGATCAAGTCAAGATGGTGCTTCCCAGGGCTACCACAATGTCTCTTATTCTTTTCCTTCATAACACAGTCACAAAAGTAAAGGCAGGGGTGGCTTATGTCCATGAGAAAAAGCATGTGGCTTCTACTCTTTACCATTTAATGTCTAGCTTCACAGTGTTGTCCAGAAACCTTCCTGCTGTGGACAATGAAAGGACAATGGGGTGCTTCTTCCAAATGGGGCAGACCTTCCGTTTCTCAGTCCAGGTCAGCTGTAGTTGCAGTCTGAAGTCTTGGGCAACTGTTACACTGAAAGAACAACTGTGTTCATAATTACAAGAGAGCTGAAGTCCACAATACCAGTGCATCAGCGTGTTCTCAACAGTTAGAGGGACAGGGCAGAGACAGTTGGGAAATAGATCCAAAAATCAGAGCCAGAAAAATATGAGCAAGAGAAAGCATGCCACAATCAAGGGAACAAATCCAGAAAAGGTGTTAAGATGCTGAGGGTTGGCGGGAGGGGAGGTCAGCTATTCTGCCACATCACTAGCAAGAGAATGAAAATACTCCCCAGAGATTGGATGGCTTGGTCCTTAAAAGTACTGGCTGTTCTTCCAGGTGACCAAGGCTTGATTCCCAGCACCCACATGGTAACTCACAACTGTCTATAACTCTGGTTCTGGTGGATCTGACACCATCTTCTGGCCTCCACAGGTACCAGGCATGCAAGAGGTATATGTAAAATACCCATACACATATAATAAATGAAATAAAATAACTAAAAAGAAAATAGTCTCCATATTGTTGACATCCTCAGGTTACTGGGGCTTTGGAAATGGTATTAATGAAAATGAGAGCACATTTTTTTTCTAAAACCTTATGTTGAGAGGTTGCTGGGACTCAAATCTACCTTTTGCTTAAAGTGACATGAGTTTCTGTATTCCCTGTGTGTCTTTCTCCTGTTGTAACTGCTGTGTCATGCCCTTTATTGATTGATTTTTTGGTGTAATGTTTCTGAGATATATTGCAAGAATATTATATACATTAATCAAGAATCATTATGGATGGGACAATGAAATGATTTTCAATATGAGAATAGTTAGAAAATGGAAATCTTCATGCCTTTACTCAATAAATCCATCTCTCCAGCCCCCAAATTTGTTTTTATTTTCTCATCTTCATTTTACTTTTTGCTTGAATTCTTTTTTTCATTTTTGAGCCATGTTTTCTTTGCGTATCCCTGCTGGTCTGGAGCTTACTAAGTATACCAGATAGACCTGGAATTCATAGAGACCCACCTGCCTCTCCTTCTCTTGTGGTAGAACCACCATGCCTAGCATTCTGCTGTATCATCTCATGTCTTCTATATCATCTCTCGTGGCTCAAGAGTCATTGTAGATTTAGGGAGCATTAGTTAAATACAGCTCTCAAGAAACTGAGCTGAGCTGAAGTTCATTGTGTCTCTCTGTGTATTAATGAAGCATCTCAGGAACACAACCTAAGGACACTATACCTGTATCTGGTCCCTATGACAATAAAACCCACAAACAAAGCAGTAGGACCACATGCACTGGATGTAACACACATGCACTGGAAAGCCAGGCCAGTTTCAAGGAATGTATCTACCCAGGTAACTTTTGACTCAAGTAGCATACTATTTAACTGAGAATCAGATAGGAGCATGCATTGCTGCATAGACAGTGCGTTTAGAAGTACAATATAAGAGCTGCCCTTTTATTTCCCTGCTTTGATATTTTTAACATGCTGGTATATTGCCTCAAAGCCAAAAGATGGCTGCTCCATCTCTGACTATAATATCCCTGGTCAAGGAAAAACGAAAGAAATGTCTGGCATTGTTTATGTTTCTGTCAGTAATGGGTAAGCTTCAAAAACCAGAACTGAATCAACATTGTTTGCTGTAGAGAAAGCTGGAGATGTGTGTATGTTATTTTTTCAGTCTTTAGGGAAGACGAAGCTGGGAGAATGAGGTAGGACTAAACTTGCTTAAAAATGATTGCCACGCCTTGCTAAAATATAGGCCCAGCACAGGGAAGCTATTAAAATGTAAAGGTAAGATCTTATTTGTTTAACTTGGGCATGTTTACTAGGTTTTCTTATTTAAATGAAACTACAAGGCATGCCAAAACAGCCTTCTGAAAAGTGTGGTTCAGCCTGGAGCCTCAGAGAGTAACCTCTCAGTCCTTATGTTGGGCAATGAATAGAAATGTTAAAAACACCTTTTAATAGTGAATATATTTACTTATCCTCTTATTATTTTTCTCTTCTTATACCTATATTTTTATAAAAGTTTCACAGAAACCATTACAGAGCATCAGAAATAAAAATTAATGCACAAGAAGTCTAAGCAACAAGGGTCAGACAGACACAGGACAGGGTAGAGATGTCACCTCTTTGAGGTAACTAAGCACTGCAAAAGGGCACCTAATTCAATTTGTCCTTCATCTTTTTATTAGTCAAAATGCAGGTCTCCACATATCCAACCACAGTTCTGGGGACCAGGAAGAAAAACAGAAATATGGGGGGAAAGAAACAGACAGGATCTGTAACCCATTGAGTTCCTTTACTTGACTAGCTTTTACCTTTCACCTCAAGGCTCTTCTGGAGGAGTCTTTGTTCTGTTCCTTTAGCTGCGTTAAGAATATGCACTTCTTGGGCCTGGAGCAAAGCTCCGAGCCTTGCAGACATCAATCCACAGAGCAATTGATGTCAGGTCTCCATATAGCAGCCTGACTGCGAGGCATATGTTAGGCATGCTAAGAGACAATATTATCATTGTTGTTGTTGTTAATGTTGTTGTTATCATTATTCAGTTAATTAACAGCCTTATGTTTCTTTCTTCTACTAAAGGAAAAGGAAACACACATTTATTGAGAATATATAAGATAAGATATGGAAAAAGGAGAATTTTGCAGTTAGGTTAAACTATGTACCCTGGGCTGGAGGGACTCACTGGTAGGAGTGAAATTAGAGCTTGCGTCTGAAACTGAAATCCAGGCCCATGCATTGTATCACTTCAAAGAAAATTTTACATATATGTAAAACAGAGGCCAATCCATTTATATTCCTTTTACTCCCCAGCCAGTTTGTCTGAAGAGACATCAAGTAGATGTCTAGGTATGGAGTTCCAAAGCTTGTTCATCGGGTCTTACTGTTTTACTCGTGGCTGTGTAACCATGGTTCACTGGAGGCTTCTCAAAGCCTAATGTATTCACCTGTGGAGTAGAAAGAGTGTCTTCACGGTGATAATGATATTGGTATGAAGAAATTGTGACACAGTCAAATTATTTATTTTGCTTTGAAAAAATATAAGCAGTAATTACAGTCAACACATTACTTTTTATCACTATGATCTCAAGATGTAATAGAATTCTTCTCCATTGGCTTTTATCCATGGAGTCACTTTTTAAGAAAAATCTGTCCTGTACAAAAGATAAATGTTTCTTGACTTGTACATCTTACAAAGCTAAGCGCTGACTTCACTGCACTCAGATCTCTACAGTGATCTTCATAGTAGATAAAGAGGCAGCTGTTAACATCTGCCTTCTCCTGAGACCTGGAGAGGCTACCTTTTAGTCAGAGCTGTGTTTCATGCATTCACTGTGGGACTGGACATCAATCATGACAAATTTGGGGAATTTTAATGTTGAACAGACACTTAAGCAGTTTCTTGAGACTATTAGAGTGGCTTTTATCCTAGCAGATATCTCCTGTCTGGTATTTGGATGAGGTAGCTTTGAGTGTAAGAGGTAAATGCTTTTCAAGTCATGAATTTCCTGAGGTCAAGCCTACAGAAGGACTAGGGTGGAGAAGGAAGCACAGGAATCATGTGATACAACAGGTCTCAACTGACCATGTTCAATCCTGTGGAAGAAAGAGTTGTTTACACACTGTATTTCAGACCTGTAACTTATGCACTCACATCTTTCTACAGAGCTGAATGACTCTACTGCATTACACAGACTCACATCTGTCTCTTGGGGCTCATGGACTTGACTGCATTATACAGATGCATGATGATTCAGGCACTCACATATGTCTTTGGGAGATCATGGTCTCAACTGCATTACACAGACCAGCGACTCATAGGCTCCCATGTGTCTCTAGGATCATGATAGTTAGCTGGCATTTCAGTGCTTCAGGAAGAGGACAATTGTGATAGTCATTTAATTCTTATACAGTTTTACCTTTTAGTAATTCATGCAGATGCTAACCATCATTCAATAATTCAGCCACATGTCAGGCAATTTATGTTTATTTTCTACTTCATGAAAGTTTTTGGTCATCTGTCTTATATAATGTCAAAATCGTAAAATCAAATGAGTAAGTAGAGAGTTCCCTTGCTTTCCCTGCACCACACTATCTCTTCCTCTCCTTATTTCTTCTTGTGCAATTGTGAACCAAACTCAGCTTACATATAGAATCCAAGAACACATTATAGGCTATGGCTACCTGGGAATAAGAAATTTGAAGTAAGGTTCTCCAAGCATGACATCCTAATCACTAAATAGTTTGGGGTAACATACATGCATAAGACCAGGAGTCTCAAGAGGAGAATGAAAACAATCCAACTAAGACAGCAAGAAAAACAAAATTTTGGATTGTTTACACAAGGAGGCAGTGGAATAAATTACACAGAGGCACATTTGTAGCTTTTAAATCAAGGTGTTCAGGAGAAAGAAAGGTGAGATGGAACATCCTCTGGATGGTCTTATTAGCCAGCATTTATTGAGTATGAACTAGATATGGGGGGACCTCCCAAAGGCTTAGATACTTTGTTCCCATGGGATGATGCAGAACATCAGTGGTTGGCAGCACCAGACTATGCTGGAACTCATAGCACTAGAAGACCCTGATGGGCACTCATTCTCAGCAACCTCAAGGCACATATCTAAACATGGAGATGCTTTCAGTTCAGAAAATTGACGTAGGCTCATGACAAACATAATGGTAACTAATAACACTAAGTTTATAGATTAATGTATGACTTTATGTGTTCCCATTTTAGCTAATTACAAGTTAGACCCATATACCAGGTCACTGCTGTGTGATGAGGAATAAAGTGATTTGGATTGGGAGGTAAACCATGATTTGCCTTATCTCATTTTGATTAGAAAAAAAACCATGTTCAACAGAGAACAATTATGAGTAATAGAATGCACTAAAGTGGTTGTATTGAGGCAGACAAGATGGCAGAAAAGGTCAAGAGGCCCCCTCTTGTCTGGATCTTACTGTATACTGGGTTGTACAAATAGTTCCTATCGACCTCTTGCATGTATTTTTTTTCCCTGAGAACCGCTTCAAGGACAGAAACTAAGGGCGTATTTTAATTGCTTTATTTTTTCATGACAGAGCCATTTTCCTCATTCCCTTTTTTGGTTATTTTCAACCACTGGAAAGAAGCTGCATCTGTACTAAAGGTCCTGCACACTCCGCGATCTTGGGTGACTACGACATCCTGAGTCTGGAGAGGTGGAATCTGGCAGGTCAAGAGTCAAGTTATCTTGAGCAGTCTCAACCCTAGTATAGTCACTTTCAACCTATGTCTAACAGACCCATGACTATTAGGTCACCCTGTCACAATGTACTGCAGAGTTTACGTTGTCAGCCTCGACGGATTATCATCAGAGATTGCTGTGAGGTAATGTCTGAGACCATAAGAAAAATCCGCCTGCTTTGTTGCAGCACTGCCTCACGGCCCTGGCTATGTAATTAATAAATATTGACTTATGATATCCTTTCCATGTGTCTATAAAAGGTCATGAAGCCTGTTACGTGGCCAAACAGGGTCACTTGCACATGTGTTTCTGGAAAGTCACTCAAATTTAGCTTAGAATGGAGGATCTTCTTTTTCTTAGTAGAATTGTTATGTTTTAGCCCAAACTACAGACACTTAAATCAAGTAAGTATCTGTTGGATATTCTCATTAATTTTGATGTGCCTGCTGCTACTTGGTCAATCTATGTTCTTAGTCTTCATCTGGCAGAGAAAAGGAAATGATTTTGTGTTAATTTTTACTAGAAATTCCTGAAACACAGTTTGCCCTGTTGAAAAATCTATACACTCTATATGCTATTGAAAATCTATACACTCTGCTATTTCTTGGAGCTTAAGAAAATTTTCTTATAATTTGTCTGACTTCCTGTCTACTTTCTAGTCTGGATTTCAACTTTTTGACTCTAAAATGTCAAACTCTCTGTTTCTTCTTTTTTAAACCTTTTCCCGTTCTCCCAGTGTTCATCTCTTGGTATGTTTCCATCATGAACAGATGATGATGATGATGATGATGATGATGATGATGATGATGATGTCACTGTTGCAGGTTTGTTTATTGAGTTTCTCCTTTATGAATGTCTGCCGTGTTCTCTGTTATGTGAGCAGTTAGCAAAATGTGTAAACTATTCACTGTGCTGTGAGAACAAATTTATGTGTTGAGATTTTGAGTTTGATGGTGAAAGTTAGTGGTTAATTTTTTAATTAAAAATTGTTTAACTATTCAAATTTACTAATCATATATCACTTAAACATTTAATTCACTATGGCAGCTTTTAGTTACATCAAGTACAATTGATCAATTTTTTAATTTACTTTTTACTTTTCTTCTTGGATATTTTATTTATTTACATTTCAAATGTTATCCCCTTTCCCAGTTTCCCTTCTGGAAACTTTTTATTCCATCCCCCCTCCCACTGCTTCTATGAGGGTGCTCCCCCACCCACTCACCCACTCCCATCTCACCACCCTGGCATTTTCCTATACTGGGGCATCAAGCCTTCACACGATCAAGGGCCTCTCCTCTCACTGATGCCAGACAAGGCCATTCTCTGCTACATATGGAGCTGGAGCCATGGGTCCTTCCATGTGTACTTTTTGGTTGGTGGTTTAGTCCCTGGGAGCTCTGGGGGATCTGGTTGGTTGACATTGTTCTTTCTATGGGGTTTCAAACCCAATTCAGCTCCTTCACTCCTTTCTCTAACTCCTCAATTGGGGTCCCTGTGCTCAGTCCAATGATTGGCTGTGAGCATCCACCTTTGCATTTGTCAGGCTCTGGCAGAGCCTCTCAGGAGACAGCTATATCAGGCTCCTGTCAGCAAGCACTTCTTGTTCAATAGTGTCTGGGTTTGGTGTCTTATATGGGATGGATCTCCAGGTGGGCCAGTCTCTGGATGGCCTGTTTTTCAGTCTCTGCTCTACACTTTGTCCCCATATTTCCTTTAGACAGGAGCAACTCTGGGTTAAAAATTTGAGATGAATTGGTGGCCCCATCTCCTAACAGGGGACCTTGCCTAACCTTTGAATATGGTCTCTACAAGTTCTCCCTCCCCTTTGTTGGGCATTTCAGCTAATCTCATCCTCCCCATCCCCACTGGGAGCCTCTTGCTTCCTGGCATCTGGGACTTGCTGGTGGCTCCCCCAGTTCCCCATACCCCATTGCTACACACCTCTGTTCAAATCTGTGACCTTCTATATATTATCTCCATCTGGTTCAACTGGCAGTCAGCCTATAGAAGAATGCAAATTGATCTATTCTTATTTCCTTGTACAAAAGCTCAAGTCCAACTGGATCAAGGATCTCCACACATACTCCAGATACACTGAAACTAATAGAAGAGAAATTGTGGAAGAGCCTCGAACACGTGGGCACATGGGAAATTTTCCTGAACAGAACATTAATGGCTTTTGTTCTATGATTAACAATAGACAAATGGGACTTCATAAAATTGCAAAGCTTCTGTAAGGCAAAGGATACTGTCAATAGGACAAAACAGCAACCAGCAGATGCAGATTGGAAAAAGATCTTTACCAAGCCTACATCTGATAGAGGGCTAATATCTACTATATTAAAAAAAAAAAAAACTCAAGAAGGTAGACTCCAGAGAACCAAATAACCCTATTAAAATGGGGTACAGAGCTAAGCAAAGAATTCTCAACTGAAGAATATCAAATGTCTGAGAATCACCTAAAGAAATGATCAGCATCCTTAGTTATCAGGGAAATGCAAATCAAAACAACCCTGAAATTCCACCTCACACCATTCAGAATGGCTAAGATTAAAACTCAGGTGACAGCAGATGCCAGAGAGGATGAGGATAAAGAGAAACACTCCTTCATTGCTGGTGGGATTTCAAGCTGGTACAACCATTCTGGAAATCAGTCTGGTGATTTCTCAGAAAATTGGGCATAGTAGTACCTGAGGACCCAGCTATATCACTCCTGGGCATATGCCCAAAAGATGCTCTGACATAAAACAAGAACACATGCTTCACTATGTTCATAGCAGCCTTATTTATAATAGCCAGAAGCTGGAAAGAACCCAGATGCCCTTCAACAGAGAAATGGATACATTAGTACACAATGGAGTACTACTCAGCTATTAAAAACAGTGACTTCATGAAATTCTTAGAAAAACAGATGGAACCTGAAAATATCTTCTTGAGTGAGGTAACCAAATCACAAAAGAACACACATGGTATGCAGTCACTGATAAGTGGATATTAGCCCCAAAACTTGGAATACCCAAGATACAATTCACAGACTATATGAAGCTCAAGAAGAAGGAAGACCAAAGTGTGGATACTTCAGTCCTTATTACAAGGAGGAACAAAATACTTATGGGAGGTAGAGGGTGGGAGGGACTTGGGAGGAAGAAAGGAGGGTGAGGAGGAAAAGGGATGGGGGCAGGATCAGGTATTGGAGGAGAAGACATTATTTCTAAGGTCACTGAAATTTACAATGTTACTTACATTCCAATAAACTCAGCTGAGATGTATATCTTCTATATCTAGAAAAATCAGGGCTTAGTGAGTTAAGTCATATTTTGGGCCTTCTTCAATACTTGTTGGACCAGGATCTCCTTTATATCTCCTCAGTCCTGGTTCAGTAAGCTATGGTTGTGAGATGGGCATTGCCTCCTTATGTTCTGATTTAACTTTATGAAGTTTATATACTAAAAATGGGATGAAAAAGAAAACAGCTTGGAAAGTTGGTTCTGTTTAGATAAATTCCACTTAATGCCTTAGGATTGGGTTAGTGCCAAGTTTTCACTAGAAGCTTCCTTTAGATCCTCTAAGAACCTTGTGGGCTGTAACAGGAAGAAGTCTCCAGTAACAATTGATTCTGATATTTTAGGGTTCTTGTGGAAATAGCAGACAGTTGGAAAGGCACAAGGATTAAAATTCAGAGAAGTAAAGCAATCCAGATGCCACACTTCCTACCATCCAGACTTACAGGAGAGGAAACAGGCTAGGCTTCAAGCAAAAAGATACCTTCTCCGACAGTGTGTATATCCTCTGTGCAATAAAGCAAGTCCACCTGGAATACACAGAGCCACCATAACAACACCAGGCTTGAGGAAAACCAGAGGTATAGCAGCCGAAAAACAAAAATGCTCAGTGGTGTAGAAGCAGAAAAAATTTTCTCAAGGTAAAGAACAAAACTGTTTGATTTTTTGTTTTTGTTTTTTTTATTTTTTGGAAAAATGTTTTTGGGACATTTTTCTAAGATGTTTTAGGACAAGTTAAGCTTAAAGGCAGAAGGAAACTTTTGACTTATATTCTCAGTTTATATGAACATTTTTTATTTTTTTCTAGTCAAAAAAAAAAAGAAAGAAAAAACGTTGAAGAGATGGATGACAGAGTTGACGTCCCAGGACTCAGAGTAAAGATATAGAAAATATGAAAGAAAAAAGATCATTTGGGACATTAATTCTAAAGATTCAATAACTAATTAATCCTTGTGATGTATACTGGCACAATATACCTCCATTAAGGTATATTTTAATAAAATTATATTTTTTAATTCCAAAATCATATATTTTAATAAAATTAATCATTAATATATGCTGAAGTTTTCATTATAGAAGAACATAGGCAAAGGTTTACAGCTAACAGATCTTATTTTATGCTTGATTACTTTTCAGTGGAACAAAGAACTATCTCATAAAAATAATAAGAGGGGAGATGGACACAACACAGATCTTGACTGTACTTAGTAGTAGGGAAGAGAAAATAATCAGATCTAACACTTGACTGGTTGGATGCCAGTGTGGACTGAAGTTCAAAGGTAAGGCTCGAAAAAGTTGGTGTATTAAGTTACATAGGTCTAAAGGGAATCAATAGTTGGTCTCAGTATGGGTGTGTATGAGGGTCTAAAGCTCAGAGAATATATGGTAGCAAGGGATGAGTTTGAAATTATTAACATCTGATGAACCCATAAGATGGAGATAGTCACTCAAAAAGAGTTTGAATCTAGAATGAGGATCACAGACAGATCATCATAGCAGAAAGGGAAGGGGAGCTCTCAGTGAGTCAGGACCCAGGGGCCAGAGTATCAAGACAGCCAGGAAACATGGGAGTCTTGTGGAGAGGAGGCAAAGGGAGAAAACACACTCACTAAAATCTTCTATATGGCAGACTCCTGCTACTATTTGTGAGAAGAGTTTTAGTGGCTTTCCAGAGAAAAGATGTTCTGCAGTAGAAAACTAAACAAGGAGTTATTTCAATCTCTTACTATTCCACCTGTATTAAATGGGTCACAGAAGTCTATATAAGGTTGCTGTTGTATGACTAGAAGACTGGGTGCCTGAAAGCTGGGGCCGTGTAGACTTGTGTTTGGAGGATAGCTCTGAAACTCTTTAGCTACATAAACATGACCTAGTCCATTCAAGTGTCTTTTGTTTCCTGTACAAAATAGGAAGTAGTGAAGCATGTACTTTCTAAAGCAACTTCTATGTATTACATATTGATTTCTTTCCACTATGAACTACAATTTAACTAATTATTAAATTTTTGTGTTCTATCATCAGGCGCACAAGCTTATGAACTGGCGCCATCAGGGGATTATTTTGTTTACACAATGGTGAATATAATTTGTCTTAACACTAGCTTGTGTTTAATCCTCATATTCTCTTTTTCCCATATTAATGGTAGAAAGTCAAAGCTTGCCTCAGGTGCTTCTTTATGGAACAGTCTTCGTAAATCTGAAAAAGAAGGCGAGGGTCACTGGCATAGAGAAGAGAGTGAGCATAATGGATTGGACAGGGTTAAAAGAGGAGGGGAAGGGCAGGGATGGGAGGCTGACACTCTATCTCTCAGAGGGAATGGACAATGACCAGAGAAGGCAGCTAGGCCACAATCTTTATGGGCTTGTGCCACTAAGACACTGAAGTCTTAGTTTTAACCTGTGGGGATGTAAGCAACTTTTACAGGAAGGCTTCCTTTGGCCAGTACTCAGAATGCTCTGGGATGATCAAAAGGCAAAGGGTGGAAAGAAAATTTAACTTTTTGACCCGTTGTGTAAGTATGAGGATTAAAGAAATGCTGTGTATCTTTCCTGGAGTTGTGGATTTTGAAAAACCAGATCTGCAGCACTTTTACACCATCTACCAGTCAACACTCAAAATTTTCACCTTGTTGCTCAGGTCTGCTCATTATATTTTTTTAATTTACCAATTATGGTTATTAGAATTTAAAAAATAAAAAAAATAAAAAAACCACAGTTAGGAATGGGAAACAAAGTAGCTGTGATCTGCCTAGAGCAAGCCAGAAGACATCTTGGTGATTAACATTCAAGAAGACAGTTCACCCTCAAGCTCTTCACCCCATCAGGATTGAAAAACTTCAGGAAGTTCCCTCCCTCTTTACTATCAACTCCTATATTAGGACTCAGGGGACAGGGAAGAGTTGGAGATTTTTGTCAGAGTAAAATTCCTGTACTGTATTAATGGAGGTGATGTCTCAAGTCAACCATCCTAATCACCTGAGTATGTACATTAAAATTCATCCAAGAAAGGATCATCAATTTTTTCTCGACATATTATCATCATGGGAACTTGTATATCAATCCAGTTGAAGATACCACATTTCTTACTTAGGGTTTTACTGCTGTGAACAGACACCATGAGCAATATAAGTCTTATAAAGGATAAAAAACAACATTTAATTGTTTCTGGCTTACAGGTTCAGAGGTTCAGTCCATTATCATCAAGGTGGGAGCTGGCAGCATCCAGGCATGCATGGTGCGGGAGGAGCTGAGAGTTCTACATCTTCATCTGAAGGCTGCTAGCAGAAGACTTCCTTCTGGGCAGCTAGGATGAGGGTCTTAAGGCCCATGCCCAGAATGACACACCTATTTCCACAAGGCCATACCTCTCAACAGTGCCACTCCCTGGGCCAAGCATATCCAAACCATGACATCATACTAGCCAAGCTTTTCCTATTTAATTTTTATCTTCAGTGTTCTTTTATCATCTATTAGTATGTGTAAACTAACATGCTACATATGTATTTTTTCAACGTGAAAATATGTGGCTAACTAATGTTTGCTTGCCAACCTTTAGCACCATTCCAATTCACAGCCTTCTTAGAGTCTGTTTTTTCAGGAGTCCATTCCCTATTGGAGGCCTAATCCTCCCCATCCTTCTTCTCTTTGCACCATTCCCAACATCCCACTGCTCTAATGTCAGTAAGCTGCAATGTACTCTCAGTTTTTACCATAAATTTTTGGTTCCCTATCCTGTCTTTCCTCACATTGAATTCTCAGTGAATAGCATTTCCTCAAGTCAAGGGGCTTCCCAGATCTGGGACACATGAGTGAGGATAAAAGTGGAGCCAGTGACATGGCTTACAGTTGTTAGTCTTAGCTCAATTACCCCTTCAATGCATGCCCTGGGAACACATTATTTGGTGTGTGTGTGTGTGTGTGTGTGTGTGTGTGTGTGTGTGTGTGTGGTGTGTTTATCTATAAATGTGAACAATAGGCAAACCTGCTTTTTAAAAACTGCTTAGTGGACTGAAAAGAGTCGCACATACATCAAATACCTCATGCTCTGTTGTCTACAGAGCATCTATAACAACAACAATAACATTATGTTTCTGCTTTCTCAGGAGGACAACCTTGGGGCTTTGGCCCCAACTACATCTTGGATGTCTCCTATGCACTCAAGTTTGACAAGTTCCACTCTCGCTTATAAGTCTTTGAATTCCTTATTACCAAGGACTTTATACCTACCCTATGTAAGAAATCTGCATTCTGCATTGATCAGCTCTTTCTTCTCTACCATTTCTCGTTGGAATCTTCTAATTCACTAGGCTCTTTGGAAACTTCATGCTTGTTGTTTGCTCTCTGTCTTCCTCCACTCAGGGTTGAATGCCATACTCACCTCTGTCTCCTGTATTCTTACACAAAGATATTTGCACAAGCCATTGGTTGCTTTCTGGTTTTATGTCTTCCTTCACCTCAGTAGTAAACTTATCTGCTTTCCTTGCCATTTCCCCCCAAATAAATGGTTCTATGTAGCCCAGAATAGCCTTAAATACTCAATCCTTCTACCTCAGACTTGAGGGCCACTCTGCTCAGACTTCCCCTCTGTTGTCCTGTGGGGACTCTTGTCCTACCAGAACCTATCTTTGGATGTCTCTACATTCACCATTTACTATGAAGCAAACACAATGGCCACATGCTGAGTCTGAAGAAGCACTTGCAGCCTGTAGCTAGTTTATTGTACAGCATGGATTATGGGATCTTTTATCATGGTAAAATGGACTTCTGGGCAGAAATCCTTCATTGAGACAATCAGTTTCTTTCTTGTACACTTTGAGCTGAAAAAAAATCTGGGCATCACAGAACATGTAAGTGATTTGGTGCCACTGGGAACTTCAGCTGCATTTCATATGATCTGAAGCTTCCTGACGTTCTCTACAGAAGTCAGCTTTCTATTACTGTGACAAAACACCAAATGTAATAACATTTTAGAGTGGGAAGGTTTATTTTTGGCTCATGCATCAGAAGTTCCATTTCATACTGATGTAGTTCCATTATCCGAGGACTTGTGATGAGGGAGAAAGTCTCAGGGAAGTAAGTGGTGGATATGATGCTTACCCACAGCATCCAGGCAACTAGCTTCTCTGCACACCAGTCTCTTCACAGGTAAGGCTCACAAAATTCAACATCCTTTAACTAGACTCCATCTGATACAACTGGTAATGATTTGGGTCCTGTCACAGCTACCAGACTTGTTCGATCATTGTCTGTCCTGATACTCCAAACTTCTCTCTCGGCCTCCTGGTAGCTCTGCATTTAGTTTTCTCCTCCACCCATGGCTACTCTTCTAAAATTTTCACAGGCTTCTCTTCTCATATTTTCATCTAAAATATGGAGCTCCCAGGTCTCTTTCTTAAAAACTCTCTTCCTCAGATTTTGGGCTCCACATGTGTTATGGTTTGCATATGCTTAGCCCAGGAAGTGGCACTATTAGAAGGTGTGGCCCTTTTGGAGTAGGTGTGGTCTTCTTGGAGTAGGTGTGTCACTGTAGGTGTGGGTTTTAAGACCCTACTCCTAGCTGCCTGGAAGCAGTATTCTTCTAGCAACCTTTAGATGAAGATGTAGATCTCTCAGCTCCTCCTGTACCATGCCTGCCTGGATGCTGCCATGTTCCCATCTTGATGAAACTTTGAACCTGTAAGCCAGCCCCAATTAAATGTTGTCCTTTGTAAGACTTGCATAGCTCATGGTGTCTGTTCACAGCATAAAACTCTAAGATAACATAAGAATAGGAACTCCACTGGAAGACCAACACAAGTTAACTAACCTGGAATCTTGGGGTTCTCAGAGACTGAACCACCAGTCAAAGAACATATACCAAGCAAAGAACATACATGGATGGGCTGGACCTAGGCCTACCTGCTCATACGTAGCAGATGTGCAGCTTGACTATCATGTGGGTCCTTGAACAACTGTAGTGGAGGTTATCACAAAAGCTGTTGCCTGTCTGTGGGATATGTTCTTCTAGCTGGGCTCCCTTGTCTGGTCTCAGTGAAAGAGGATGTACCTAGCCGCACAGAGACTTGATGTGCCAGAGTGAGAGGATACCAGAGGGGACTCCACCCTCTCAGAGGACAAGGAGAGAAGGAGAAGTGACCAGGATGTAGGGGCAGTGAGTGAGATGTAAAGTGAATAAATAAAAATAACATTAAAAAACAACTTAGAAAATTCTCTTCCTCTCAGCCTCTGCTCCCTCCAGGGAAGACATTTGCTACTATAAGAAATGGTGGGTGCTTCTTAGAAGTAACAAAATACTTAAAGGAAGAAATACAGAGACAAAGTGTGGACCAGAGACTGGAGGAGGGGCCGTCTGGAGACTGCCCTACATGGGGATCCATCCCATGTATAGTCAACAAATGCAGACACTGTCATGGATGCCAGGAAGTGCCGAACAGGAGCCTGATATAGCTGTCTCCTGAGAGGCTCTGCCAGAATCTGACATATACAGAGATGCTTGCAGCTAACCATTGAACTGATCATGGGCTCCCCAAGGGAGGAGGTAGAGAGAAGACTGACAGAGCTGAAGGGGTTTGCGGCTCCATGGGAAGAGCAACAAAACCAACTAAACAGAGCTCCCAGGGTCAAAACTACCAGCCTGGGAACAAGCATGGAGGGACCCATGGCTCCAGCTGTATATGTAGTGGAGGATGGCCTTGTCAGGCATTGGTAGTAGAGGAGGTCCTTGGTCCCATAAGGCGGATGCCCTAGAGTGGGGGAATTCCAGGGCAGGGAGGAGGAGTAGGTGGATTGGTGGGGGCACACTCTCATAGAAGGGGGACAGGATAGGGATTCCTGGGTGGGGGGTGATAGGGAAAGGGGATAACATCTGAAATGTAAATAATTAGAATATCCAATAAAAAATTCAAGAAACTATTAAAAAATACTAAAAGAAATAGGTACCCAGAGGATGATGCCTCAAAATCATCGATGACAGGAAATTAAATATTCCTAGTCTATTGTATTTAAAGACTGAAATTTGAACTCAGAATCCTATCCTGATGTCAAACAGCTGTCAGAATCTGGGCTTGATGGTATAGGCCTCCAATTACAGCTATGCAGTAGATTTGGGTAAGGAGAGTGAAAGTTCAAGTTTCCTCTGGGGTACAGAGTGAGTACAAGGCTAGTCTGGGAAATATAATGAGACTCACAGTAAAAAGTAAAATTTGGGCTGGTTACATAGAGCACACACAGTGTTAGGCTTGCTCAGTGAGCATGAGGCTCTAGATTCAATACCTAGTTTCACAAAACCAAACATCCAGCTATCAGAGACATCACAGTGGGGAACGTTTTGGTATTTGAGGACAGTACAGGATTGTTAAAACTTTTTATAGACTACAAAGGCTGCAGTACTGCACAGGGGGAAGGACTTTATAAGATGCTTTAAGAAGTAGTACCTACCATAAGAATTGTTCTAGTCTTTGCATGTTCTTTTTCACTTTCCGTTTGAGTGTTGTGTTAATCTTTCATTTGAGTAACTAGATAGGGGTGAACTGTGCACCTGCTGAAGTCAGGGGCATCCTGCTTATTGTTTGACTCATACACACACACACACACACACACACACACACACAAATAATAATAATAATAATAATATTTTGGTCCCTGGGCAAGCAAGGTAAAGGGAATAAAGAAGATAGTAAGTCCATTTAAAAAATACTATTTAAAAATGAGTCACGGAGGGTGGGAGAGATTGTTCAGTGTTTCCGAACGGGATCTTGCAGAGGGCCCTGGTGTAGTTTTGAGCACCCATGTTATACTACAAATGCCTGTAACTCCAGCTCCAGAAGATCTTACACCTATGACTTTTTTGGGGCACTCTTAATGCATACAGTACTACCACAATTTAACGAAATAAAATAAATCTTTGAAAAGTGAATCACTGGAAAAGAAAAAAATGACAACTGAGGTATTTTATATAAATTTGCCACTAACAGAAAGGGATTCAGCAAAATAGCAAAGACAAAGTTGACCTTTGAACCCGAGGACTTTCAAACCAATAATTTACTTACATGTTGGAGAAAACTGTAAATACAAACAAAAACATATGTCAAAAATGGAACAGAAGAAAAACATTTTTAGAATAAATGGGGTTTTGTAAATAGAAAAACTGCTACTGCAGTTAAAAAAAATACTATTTAATGATTTATCATTATTAAATGACAAATTTTCACTAAAGACAGATACAGAAGGCTAGAGTTTACATATGTTAGGTTGCTATGAAACTCTTGATTGGCATGGCCAAATGGATTTAAAAATAAAATGTAAAAAAAAAAACTTAGAAAAAAAGCACAGGTGAATATCAACTGTATTTCCTGATAGGAAAAACTCAACATCCATGAAGTTTGCTAGAATGGTCTGAATTCAAATGATCTTTTGTTTGAAATACTATAAACAAAACGAAATGATAAAGAACTAACAGGAGAGAAGTCATTACAATGGGTAGCAGAAGATTCCTTAATAATAATAAAATATGCTTCTATTAAATTGTACATAATTCAATTTATTGGAAACTTAAAAGTAGCTCATGCACATGAACAATGACATGTTTAATCTTAATGAGCAACTTAAAAACGCAAATGTGAAGAAAATGTACACCTGGTTTACCTTTATAGGAGAATTAGAACTAGGCTAAGACCCAGGTTGAAACACAGGGATGGGGCCACACTCTTACACTATTAGGACTTGGAAGAAGGTAACTTAGAACATGGATGGAGGTATTGAATGTGTCCACATTTCTGACCCAATAACTCATCAGGAATTTACCTTAAGGAACTAATAAGACATGAACTTAAAAAAAAAAAAAAAAAAAAAAAAAAAAAAAAAAAAAAGATGCCTATAAAATTTTGGAACTAACTTCACAGTTAGTTGACTGGCTTAAAAATAAAGGCATTTATTTGATTAATTTTCCTTCAGATATTACACTTTCAAGAAACGTGTCCATTGAAAATAGTCAACATATAACGAATGATAGATGAAAATATCAATTTATCCAATTGCAATTTCTTTTCAATTTTGTTTTGCACATGCATCAAAATAGTGAATATTCTGGGAAGAAAAAGAGCACATGGATTCACATTCTTACACTTACATGCATTTTTGTTTTCTGTGTGGTGAATATATGTTACTTTTAAATTCAGGATGTGTCATTTGAAAAGCAAAGACTGGGAGTGGGTACCTTGGCTAGCCTCTAAAGTTTCCTTCTATGTGAATGCACCAGAAGAGGGTGCTGCTGCATCTTTCCATGGGAGCAACAGCTCAATCACCTGGTAAATCTGGAATATTCTCCCAAGTCCATAGGATTTACTTTCCTTGGTGGTTACCTTGTTTTTTTGGCTTTTTGTTGGTCTGTTTGTCTTTTGTTTTTGTTTTTTATTTGTTCCGCTTCAGAAATTTTCATGAGTTTCCAGTGACCCGGTGGGCACTTTCTCTAGTCACACAGCATTAACAAACATGATTTTTTTTTTTTTTTTTTTTTTTTTTTTTTGGTGAGTCTTTGCATTGATTTCAGCTGGGCATCTTCTGGAATTCATGAATACCCCTTCATCAGAAGAGGAGTGAGATAAAGCATGAGCTTAGCTGTAGAAAGGTTGAGAACTGCCACATGTACTGGTAAGGAATTTGAATTAGCCATCAGTTATCTTGCTGCACCTGTGCCTTCATGTGCTGCCAGTCTTTGCATAAGGATGCTTCCAACTTGAACATCTCCTAGTAGACTGCTCATGATCCAATACTCAGCCAGAAAAAACCTAAGTAGTAATGTATCTCACTTAATTATTGTGTTCTGCAATTGTCAAGTCAATTTTACCAGTATCTTACTATCCCAGGATTCTAGCCCTCTATTTCCTTCAACCATTACATCTTTCATATGTGCCTAACTATAGTTTGACTCAGTAAAATATCCTCAGGTTAGAAATACAAATAAGAAAATGAATGAAGGCCTCTATTATTAACACCTGCTAGATGCCCGTTTATGAGTTTAAAGACAACTCAGATTGTGGTGAAACATTTTTCCCCATCACCATGGGCCAGTCAGACTGTGTATGTATAGTCAAAGGAAAATTCAAGTTGGATGTGATAGTACAGTCCTATAACTCAAGAACTTGGACGTGAAAACAGCAGGATTGTAAGGTTGCAAGGTCAAGCTCAGTATGGGCTGTGAGAGATTGTCATAAAAAATAAAAAAGAACATAAAATGGGAGAGTATATGATGCAGTGACCTTAGTTGTTTCTGAGCTGTCTTCCTTCTTTCCTTTAATCACCTGCCTCTTCAGTTTCCAGAAGTTCTCTATTGGGTAAGTAGGAGTATGAGAGGAATTGGACCACACAAATAATGTCATAAGTATAAGCTGGCTTATGACATTCGAGCTACTGTGTAAGCCTAGTGTGCAGCTGAGTTTCCCTTTTCCTAATCTACCCCGGTCCCCAGCTACAGAATGTTTGCATGTCTTCCCAGTGTTTAATGTAGAAGGACAGAGAAGGCTCATTTTAAACAATGAAGCTTTTTAGAAAGAGAAGAAAATACCACTCATGGCCACATTGCCTATGCAGCAGTCGTGTTGTATGTGTTGGGTTTGTAGTGATGCTTTATACTGCATGTGTTATCTGTGGGGGATGTGCATTGTGACCAGCGCTCCCTAGTGAGGGGAACTACATTACTAACAACAGCGATTTCTTCAGAAATCCTGAAGTCTGAAAACAGTGAGTTTAACCCCACAAAGTCTCAATTCAATAACCCATGTGGCAATTCACAAATTTTTGCCACTCTCCCAACGGAATCTTCGCATTTTTGGAGCTCAGATGTGCAGAATCCAAGACCTAGGTCACCATGAAGACATGCCAGAACTGTCTCCTACAGTCGGATGCTGCCACCAGTGTCAGAGTGAAGCAGAAGTCATTTGGAGTGCTATCCTTTTCAGAAACTGCCTCTACCACTATCCCAGGAAGAAGCTGTTATGGGGATATTCTTTTCTGGAATAAGGACCCTTAGTGAGACTTGGCTCTTGCATACCTCCATCTGAAAACCTAACTCTTCCCTGGGAGTGTGAATTGAAGGTGAGGGATGACTGCTCAGGGGGGTTGGGGAAAGTGTGAAATGGTAATCACTTTCATATGACACTTGAGAAATGTTATAATAAAGCTGAGTAAATTGGAGCATGAGTTAGCCAGTCCTTTGCCTAATGATGTCACTCACTTTGTGCTTCCTCCAGCCTATGATTAATAAAAGGGGGTTATTACAGTAACTCACTCCTAGTGGGCAGCAGTGACGTCAGCAGCAGCTGAGCAAACTGACTACATTTAGTCGTGCGTGTGTATGTGGGCATTTTTTTTTTCCTGTGACTAACATGAAGCTAACAGCATCTAATAAAACAAAAGCGTCTTG
Organism: Arvicanthis niloticus; assembly: GCF_011762505.2. Taxonomy (NCBI): domain Eukaryota; kingdom Metazoa; phylum Chordata; class Mammalia; order Rodentia; family Muridae; genus Arvicanthis; species Arvicanthis niloticus. The sequence continues at coordinate 45,300,368 of NC_047665.1, read as the reverse complement.
AAAGTTAAGGAAGTTATTGAGTGAACTCTTCTCTGCAGGGAGCGCCATTTTAATTGTTCTCATTTTACAGCTAAATGATGTTAGCTTTAGCTAAAATGACATTATTGGTTTTCCAGTCGTTTCATTAAAGTGGTCACAAATGGTCTTTGAGAGATGAGATTTTTACTTTTAATAGAACAACTGTCCTTTCATCCATCATTCTAGCCCATCTTTCAGGAGGAATAAGTGTTAAGACAGGGGACTGTGGCTATAAGTTGTCCTTGGAAAGCTTAAGATCTTAGAATTTAGTAACACCAGCTAAACTACACAAGATTGTTATATGTTTTTACACTTCTGTTTTCCAAACTGATGAGATGAATGCTGACAGAATCCTGCCTGCTCACCCACCTTTGAAAATCTGACCTTCCAGAGATTAGCCTGTGGGCACCTGGACATCTTTATTGACCAGGCTGGGCTGGTGCCAGAGCGTGCTTCCAGAGCATGGACAGAAGAGGTCACAGTGCAGTAAAGAATGCACCCAGGCTGCTGTGGCTTCAACGTGTCCGAGAGCTGCTCCCACAGAAGGACACAACCTTTGGACTTTATCTGGACATGTAGGAGGTAGCAGCTCCCTGACTTAAAACAACACATACACACACACACACACACACACACACACACGCAGAGAGAGAGAGAGAGAGAGAGAGAGAGAGAGAGAGAGAGAGAGAGAGAGAGACAGAGAGACAGAGAGACAGAGAGACAGAGAGACAGAGAGACAGAGACAGAGAGACAGAGGGTAGAGGGAGAGAGAGACAGACAGAGAGAGATAGAGACAGAGAGAGACAAGACAGCGGGAGAAAGAGACAGAAAGACAGAGAGAGAGGAGAGAGAGACAGAGAGACAGAGAGAGACAGAGGGTAGAGGGAGAGAGAGATAGACAGAGACAGAGACAGCGAGAGATAGACAGAGAGAGACAAGACAGAGGGAGAAAGAGACAGACAGACAGAGAGAGACAGAGGCAGAGAGGAGAGAGAGAGATTGGACAGCCTCAAGCTTTTCGTTGACTTTTGATTTTTGGATCTATAATTGGATAACAGGTTGTAGAGTTATCTTTGTGGATAAGCAAAACTGGATTAGAATCAAAGCCTCTGCTCTCTTATCAATCTAATGGAATCTACACGCTAAATTTCTGTGTCCTTATAGCTGTGTCCTCAAGCCAGGAATATGGGACTTGCTATCCTAAGAGGTCCAGGTAAGGAAAAGTATGGTAGCATTCTGTTCTATATTCCTTTGAAAGTGTTGTGCATAATCTTTTTGGGGAGATAAAACAATTTCTGTAGCAGATGTTTCTTGATTCAGTTTTAACTGGGTTGTGACAATTAATGAGCATATGTATATTGGTCAGAACTTTGAGAAGGCATATTTATATAGTTTCTCTATAGGTTACAAGTGATTATTGAGTTTTTGTATGTGCTAGCCACTCTTGGGAAGAAATCCAGGCATTTATGAATCATTTGGAAGTTGATTGAGGCTTTTGGTTCTAAAATGACCATTTACCTGAGTAGACTATGATTCATATCTTGGAGGAGATGACATGGCGTCATGATGTCTAAGACACTCCTTTCATGGCTCTGTCCATCGACAAATGAACTCTGACTTACTCTCTCCTTTCCAGATGACCTGAGACACTAAGAAGCTAAGCCATGAACTTGGGACAGTGGCCCTTGTCATCTGAACAGTATTCACACCTAAGGTGGCTTGTTGTAGGCTGTTTTTGTCTTCAATATTTATCATTTGTTGTTGATGACACCTTTTCTGTGTCTTTCACAAGCATGTCTGGCTCTTCTCAGAGGAGCAACACCTGGAGGCCACAGCCTTCCTTTATCTACCCCACTTCATTATGAGAAGGGCACTTGCAGGATAATATGTTGATTGGAATGAACATTATGATTTAGACAAGAACTCTGCTTTATTTCTTTGGATATTAATTGTATGTCATTACCTTAAATACTAAGCAATGAAAATAAAATCTATCTGCCTTTTTCTTTTTCTATCTTTTTAAGTTAAGATAAGCATGGATATCTCATATTTGCAAAACTCTCTTTGGGAGATTCACTGTTGCATTGATTGAGCTGTTACTAAATGGCTAAAGTGAAGAACCCAGGTCTTCATTTACTTTTCTGTGAGTCTGTTATCTTAGAACACATTGGGTATGAGTCAGTCCATCTAAGATTTGTTGCTTGCCACCAAGACTGCCCTTGGTTTAACCCAAAAACTGGCTGAGAATGTACTGAAGGCATATGAGAATGTAGGTGGGGGCAGCAAGGCTGCCTAGGGAAATCAGCTGTTTGTTGCCAGTTTAGAGTCATTGGGTACCACACATGCATGAGGAAGCAGGGTCACTTCAAACACTAATGCTTCAAATACACAGTTGGATTCTTTTCCAGTGTTATAGCCTGGGTGTCCAAGTCCTCTTGGAACACAGATGGAAAGGGAATTGGGTGAATTCTTAAAATCATGACTCTAACTCAGGACTTCTCACTGTATAATCATTGCTAATTTCTCTAGCGTGGGCACCATCCTGTGCTGTGCATTGTAGGAGAGTTCTCAGCATTGGCCTCTGTTCAGTAGATGCCAGTGGCACCTCCTTCCTGGTTGTGACAGTTGAAAGCATTGTCAGATGTCCCGGAGAGAGAAACTGGTTGAGCTGAGAACCACTGTTCTGGAGTGAAGAACAACAGTTTACTTACTGAATTTTTTCCTTCTTTTTCTTTTCTTGTTTTTAGCTCTAGCATCTGGAGCCACTGTTCAGATAACAGTCTTCAATACTCTGAGAACAGGCCCTCATAGACAGCATGAGGCCTGAAGGGTTATTCAGGTAGTTCTGAGAAAAATGTGAGTCTTAGGAATCAGGGAGTTTTGGGTTAACTGTTTCTGATTTGTTGTTTTGGATACAGTTCAGAGAAATTTGAATGCTCTCCTTTCCGCTTCTGTTTTGAACTATTCATTCTTGTTCTAGCTTAGAAGCACACAGCCCCCTAGTTGGATTTTGACTGCAAAGTGCCGCTCCATCTCTGGCCCAAATCCTGGTATCTAACATTTGGCCCAAACTGGTTGCAGGCTGTAGCCTGTAGGAAACAGACAGGTTTGCCAACCCCATACTCTACCAAAGCCATTTGATGGGATGGTTAAACAGGGACTCCCACAGTTTACTGCAGCAAATATCATTAAGAATCCTGCCCATGTTTCTGGATGCTGTGCTGTCTCTTGTGGGGAGAGGGTCACTGCTAACCAAGGAGGCCAGGTTTTCTTTCCTAAGCCTGGAATAACATGTAGCTGATGAGAACACCTCGAAAGTTCTTTTCATTTCCATAGTCACGTTTCATGTTTACTTTCCCAGTAAGGGAAAAATCAGGCTTTTTTTTTTTTAAACAGATTTTTCATGGGAAGGAAAGTGAGTGAGTTATCAGCAGCTTGTCCGTGCCTCTGAACTAACAGCCTCCTGTCATTCAGTTGAATCAGAGGACACTTGTCAGTCACCTGCTTAGGGTGTCCACATCCTTTGGCTTGCATGTTTGACTGAATCATAGGATCCATGAGCAGCAGCTAACCACAGAATCGTGGAAAACGGCCTCCTTTTGAAGCCTGTATCCTTGCTTCAGGGATCGTAAGGGAAGAGCGATTAATAGCCTGGATGAAAGCTTAAGGACATACGGTTTGCTTGAGAGAAAAAGTGAATATTCTCACTTCTTGATCTCTGCCAACTTTAGATGGGCCCAGCTGCTGCACAGGGCAAACACACTAGTCCAGAGTTAGCTATGCCCCTGAGATGTGTGTCACCACAAGCCACCGGCCAGCACTGAACCGCAGGTTTCCCTCATCTGCACAAAGGAGCTCTATCCTCAAAGGAACTTTGTTTCTTGACCAGCTCACTAATTGTCATTGAAAACACCAGCTCCCCAGCAATGCTCACGCATCCGAGTTAGCAGAAACAAGACAGGCCCTAATTGCTCCATTTACATAAAAGTAGAAACATACAACTTCTAAATATAAATCTCTGGCACATCGCTCCTTTTGCAATTACAGTAAAATAAGGTACCAGTTTCCCTCCGGGCTCCCCCTCACAGCAAGCTGCTCCCCGGGTTCGCTAGTGGCTGCTCTTCCAGGCGAGCACAGGGCCAGCGTGGAGTTGGAGCTTTGTGAAGTAGCCAGTAAATCAGAACGCCTCCGCTAGGTGCAGAGCGCGGTGGCAGCGGGCCACTCTGCCAGTGCGGTAGTCGGTGGGACCGAACTCCACACTCGGGAAGGGGCAGTCTGCGGGCGCCGGGCCTGAGCTGCCGCTCGCCTCGCTTGGCCAGGAGACCGGCAGCCCCACTGCAGGTCTCGGTCCCTGACATTCCCTGGCACTGAGGGCTGGGATCAGAGATTCCCAGCTGCACTCACTGAACAGTGATTTTTTTTTTTCTTTCCCCTCCCTGAATTCTTTAGCTGCCAAAAGGGGGGGAAAAATCAAGAGCTGCGCTTTTAAACGAAGTTGCCCTTGCTGGTGTTCAGGGTAAAAATAGAGGCGGTCGCTTGGACCAGCTTGGCCCTGAGTCCAGGCGTCCCGCGAGCCGGGCTGGAGCTGCGCATTCGGGAGTGATCCCTGGAAACTGCCAGCAGGTGCTGCTCAAGGTACGGTGGCAGGCTGAAAAGGGACAGGGCCTGGGTGCAGGGAGTCTCCGCGGGAGGGGCAGGAAGTGAAAGAGAAACCAACCCCGCTCAGAGCTGCGCTGACCAGCGCACGCCCTGGGCCCTGGAATTCAGCTGAGAAACGCTGATCCTCAGCCCAGAATATTCCACAGAAGCTATTTTAACCTGCCTGCTTCCTCTACCACCCCCACCTGAATTTCCACGGAAAGAGAGGAGGCTTTCCCAACGTGGTTCCAGCTCTGAGGTTGGGGGGTGGGGTGGGGGGATCCAGCTACGTCATAGCTGCTAGACTGGCTTAGCAGGTTGGCACTTTCGTGTGTCAAAGGCCATCAGGGTCTCAGAGTGACCCTGTGTGAGGTGGCCCCTACAGTCAGGGTCTTGAACATTCCCATGACACACATGTGCTTAAGAAGCCACTGGGATGCTTAGAAATAACGTTCTTTTGTGACCACTGAGTTTTGATTCTGAAATTATACATCCCACTTTATAGATGGAAACACTGAGGCTTGAGTTTAAATGAGGAGGGAGCCTCGGAACTGGGGTCTGATCCAGGCACTTTTCTGTGCCACCCAGTCTACATTCTACATTCGGGTGCAAGTGGTACTTTCTCTGAAGTTATGCGTGAGACAAGAAGTGAGTTTAGATGCTCAGGGGTTCTTATCAAATAGCTGGAAGTGCCTCTCTTCCAAAGGTTTATGTGCATCCTGGGGCTGGAATGGAGTTGACCATCACTGATTCACTGATGTTCTTTCTGTCTTTGCCACCCATATTCCTGTCATCTTCCTCTGCAACTTTATTTCCTACTTCAGTTCTCTTACACGAAACCTCGTCTCCCCTCCTCCCCCATGTAGCTAGCATCCACACTTCATATGCAGTCAAGAGAGACCCTCGCACAGACAGCTCCTGGTGTTGTAGAGGGGCCTTTCCTACTTCGCATCAGGAGACCAGAACCTCTATATTTTGCTCGTGGGCACAGTGAAAAGTTTATTTTATGCATGTTAAATCCGGCACACAAAACAACATATCTGGTCATATGGCTTTCATTAGCTCCCAATTTTGCACATTTTATCCAACTTGTCATAAGAACCTGGCCAGGGCTTCAGCTGTACTCCTTCCTGAGAACAAGAGCCCTTCTTCACTGTGCTTATCGGAGGAGCATTCCTTCTATGTTATCTCCCTGCTAGGGTGACCCAGGCAGAAGAAAACTCAAACTTAACTTTTCTTCCATTTTTAGGAGAGTTCACTTCTTTTCGTTTAACTCATATTTATAGTGTTTACAAGTGATTGGACTTGAAGTTCTAGCATTTAAAGAAAAGATGCATTTTTTGTGTGTTGTTGTTTTTGCTAGTTAGGATGGGACTCCTAGATATAGGCAGGATACTTATGAAGTTCACTTGCAAAGGAAGACCATTTCTCAAGTCTGAGGTGATAAATGATGTATGAAGCAGGCATTCAATTTCAAGGTGTAAATTAATAGTGTGAGTCAAAGCAGGGAGACCATCACCAGATGGACATTCAGATTTTTCTGGGATTTTTCTCAAGAAAATAGTTTACTATAATCATAATTATAAAACTAGAATTTCTATAAAAACACTATGAATTTTTTTTTTTTTGCTGTGGAAAAAAGTATGGTGCTTTGCAAATAGAAGTAACTTTTATGAAGTAACAGATGTTTTATTTACAGACATAAAGCTGAACCTGAGTCTAATAAGAGGTGCATGTATGAATAGTAAAATGCCAAAGGTGGACACTCTTGGAGATGTGTGTATTTGGTTCTCTTATGTTTGTAAAGGGTGGACTATTTCTAGCCACAGGCTTTACTGGCTCAGTACATCACCCAGGTCGTGTCTCAGAAGCCAAGAGAGATTTCCATTAGATAATGAATTATGAAATGTCTCACACTGGGAAAACGAGTCATCTGCTGATGTCATGCTGATTCTAACCAATCCTAAACAAAGCCCCAGCCCTCCTCTTTGAGAGGTACCAATGTGTGAGTGTACAACTAAGTACTACAGTATAAAACTTCACAGTGCCAATACCATGAAGAGGAACTCAGACAGCTCTGACCTCATGAGACAAGAGCCGGCTGACAAAACAGAAGGGACCCGAAAGGTAATGCTTTTAAATTCTTGCTTGTGAGCTCTCTAAACATTAAAAGTCAGTATGGCTAAAAGGACTTTTACAACTTTTTGGCACCTCCATAGACATTATAATTTGTATCGTTTTCTACTGTACAGGCAGGTTAATACTGTTTTTTAATAGTCCTAGAGCATGCAAATAGATTATGTGTTTATACAACCCACTCAACACACATATACAAGTACATATGCCAAAAAGAAAGCTATTTTTAAGAGTTCCATTTGCAAACAGTAAATCCAGGGAACACACACATATTCACATGCAGAGAGAATCCAAACATTGATAAGTTGCTCTTATCCAAATGCTACTATTAGGACTCTCGAGTTGTTTAGAGTCATTAAACTTTTAGCTCTATGTTAGTCTGTCTCATAAAACTTAACTGCACTACAAAATGCTCCGGGTTCTGTATCTGTAACTCCAAATAGGTGGGTGACGTTATTATAACAGAAAGATGTTCTCCTGGACCATTGTGATGCCAGTGCTCCTACTTCTCTCGATTTTGTAAAATGAGAATTTTAGGTAATATAGACAGTCTTAACAGAAACAGCAGAGTCCTTGGTGTTTCTGGAGCTAGGAGTCCTCCTAGCCCAGTAAAGGTGTCAGAGGGCTTGTAACCTAAAAAGTCTTCTGCATTGTTGCTTTGAGCAAAGAAAGCATTTGTGTGGTTCAGGAAAGCATTGTTACCTGTCAAAACTGAAGGTTAACCTAGTGTCATGATTTTAACAACTTCCTTCTCGTTGGTATGTAGATCTTATGCTTGTAGTTCTGACACCTATTAACTCTGTCCTCCTGGCCTGCTTTGCTAGACTAGAATGCTCTGGACACAGTAGGTGTCAAGACAGAAGGGAATGTATCTACAGAAACCAAGAGGGCTTCTATGTAGGGAAGAAACTGAGAAAGAAGGACTGCTTTAATAGAAGGGCACCTTAAAGATACTTCTGCATGATAAAAGCTATAAGACAGAGAATGAAAAGGTGGTGTGAAGAATTTTTTTTTAAACAGCCCCAGAAAGGCATTGTTTTAAAGTGCACATTTTTCTTGTTCTGTGAATACTGCAATCCTCAATGAACTTAGCTCTGCTGGTACTTTGAAGAGAAATGACACAGCCAGGCAGCCTGCCATGAATCCTATGCTATGGTCAAGGCTGGCAAGGGGTGGTGGGCAAGCAGAACAACAAAACAAGAGTAGTGCATGCCAGAGAAAAAGAATTTGCCAATGTATTTAGAGGTTCTTGCTCTCTAGGCCAGTTACTCACATCATAAGAGTATATTGTTTTTTGTGAAAGGATCTGAGAAAGGCCAAATGAATTCTGTGGAGCTTTATCTGTGAAGCCAGGACCATGGGCAGTGGGCTATAATTTTTGAATATGTGGGCATCCAGGGTAGAGAGAGGAGATGCAGGAGGCAGCAGGCAGGGGGTTGAGTACCTTCCCTGACTATGTAAAATGCTACTTGCCCAAGGGAGCTTCCAATGCCCTGCTGTGGTGCCCATTTGGCAAAAGTAGAGTGTATTATATGACCCCAGACAAAAATTCTGCCGCGCTTCAGGTCTCATAAGATTGCTTGCTGGCATAAGGACCCTGGACATTTAAATATGAATGAATGGCAGAAAGAAATGGTTCTGGATTCTGTCAGGCAGGACAACAAGCCTCAGGCAGCCCCTCTGCCCCAGTATCAGACCCCTGACCTGTGCTACCAATCTGAGGACCTCCCTCAGACCCACATCAGGGCCAGGTGGGTACTTACTCCAGGAAAGTTCAAGGCCATGGGAGATGACTGGGGGCACTTTCCTATCTAGTTGTCTCAGTGAACTGAAACAGTGCATTAATTTGCTTGGTTTCTCCCTCCAAAGAAGAAAGGTGACATAAAAAAAAAAAAAAAAAAGGATTGAGCAGAGAAAGATGAAAAGAAAAAAAGAAAAAATAAAAGTAGGAAAAAAAGAAAGAAACCCCCAGACTAAAAAGTGAATAGAATTAGAAGAATTTATTGTAGAAAGGACTGAAGAGTCCCCATCCCCCCACCCCCACCCCCCAGAGAATGGTAGGATTGGAAGAGAGGTAGGTGTGCGTGAGGGAGCAAGGAGCAGCGGGAAGGCAGCCTGTCAGAAACGGGCTGTCCCTCCTCCCTAGTCACAGCTCATACTCACAGACGCCCTCCCTCCTCCCTCTCCCATTCACTCACTCACTTAGGGCCAATCAGTCTCTCTCTCTCTCTCTCTCTCTCTCTCTCTCTCTCTCTCTCTCTCTCTCTCTCTCTCTCTCCCTCCCTCCCTCCCTCCCTCCCTCCCTCTCACTCTCTCCCCCTCCCTCCCCTCCCCCTCTCTCTTCCTTTCTCTCTCCCTCCCCCTCCCTTGCTGTCCCTCTTTCTCCCCCTTTCCCTCTGTCTTCTCTCCCCCTCTCTCCTTTCTCCCTGTCTCTCCCTCCCATCCTCTCTCAGTCTCTGTCTCCCCCCACCCTGTCTCTTCCTTCCTCCCTCCCTCTCTCCCTCCCTCCCTCTCTCCCTCCCTCCTTCTCTTTTACTCGGAGACAGTCAGAACTCTCCTCCCTGACAGCCACAAACCTACAGCACTGACTGCATTCAGAGAGGGAACCTGCAAACAAAACTTCACAGAAAACTTTTTGCTCTTGTTCCAGAGAATTTGCTGAAGAGGAGAAGAAAAAAAAAGTCCAAAAAAACCTGTGCGCGAGGGGTGGGGAGGAAAAGCAGGGCCTTTAAAGAAGGCAACCACACGACTTTTGCTGCCAGGATGCCCTTGCTTTGGCTGAGAGGATTTCTGTTGGCAAGTTGCTGGATTATAGTGAGGAGTTCCCCCACCCCAGGATCCGAGGGGCACGGCGCAGCCCCGGACTGCCCGTCCTGTGCGCTGGCCACCCTTCCGAAGGATGGACCTAACTCTCAGCCAGAGATGGTAGAGGCTGTCAAGAAGCATATCTTAAACATGCTGCACTTGAAGAAGAGACCTGATGTCACCCAGCCGGTGCCCAAGGCAGCACTTCTCAACGCGATCAGAAAGCTTCATGTGGGCAAAGTAGGGGAGAACGGGTATGTGGAGATAGAGGACGACATTGGCAGGAGGGCGGAAATGAATGAACTAATGGAGCAGACCTCGGAGATCATCACCTTTGCCGAGTCAGGTGGGTGCTGGCATTGGGAGTGGGGGCGGGGGCAGGGAAATGTATTTCGTTGACAGTCCTAGCAGGAACTTCTTTCCCTCCAGCTCAAGACTGTCCGGGAAGGTTATTAGTTCTTAGGTGGTGGTGGCGGCGCCGGAGAGGCAGAGGAGGGGAAAAGGACTTCTTTGCCAGGGAGCCCTGCCCCACGATGGCTAGCTTACACTTGCTAAATAAACTCAGCGGTTACCCAGAGAGGAAGCTCTTGGGCCAGTCTGGAGCTGGAAAGCAGTCTGCTTGGGGCTCCTTGACTGCCCTGCCTAGGAAACCAGATTTGATCAGCTAGATGAAAGCAGGGCATTTGGGGGTTTGGGGGTGCAGAGGCAGCATCTGGACCCCATCCAAAGTTTTTCTGGGGTAGGAGTGAGAGTGCCTGGGGGCCGAGTGCAAAGGCGCTGATGATGGCTCTGTCTGAAAATAAATTTCCTTTAAATGTCTGATCCGGGGCCACATCGGAGACAGACTCTGGGCATATTTGTTAGTGACAATCATTTTCACCTCTGGAAAGCCTGCCTATATGAACAACCCACCCAAGACAGCAAAGAGCAACTCTTAGGGCATTGAATTCGTGATTAAAATTTTGGAACACTCAAACTTTTGCTTTTAGAACAAAAAACAAAATAAAAACAGAAGCAACTAATGACATCAACGAAATGCCAGCGAACCCTACCCCCAACCCAGTTTTGGTTTTTTGTGAGGTGACTAACAACTTTTTTCCAAGGAATACAAACTTGACAATGTGCTTTCAGACCCTATGCTGGACTCAATCCTTAAGAGGAAAAACTTTAATGGATTCTAATCATTGGCTCAAGACCACACTAACCTGTTGCTGTAGAGAAAATACCTGTCCTAAGCCCAGACTGGAGACTGGGAACTAGCTCTTCACACAGTCAGGAGGACAGATCTTATTGCCAGTCTGTGGGAACTGGGCACACAGATGTTTTAATACCTCTTTACTTTCATGTTAAATGCCAGGCTAAGGAATGGGATCCCTTGCCAAAGCCATTTGAAAGGAATGCCATTGTTTTGTTTGGTAGAGCATATGGCTGGTGAAGTATGTGCAGGAACTCCCAGCATTTTGTTTAAAAGTTTGCTGCAGCAGTATAAACAATTAAGGCAACACTCAAAATTTCCAATCCTGAAAACCTGTTGACTCAGATGTTCTGTTTTTAAGAAAGCTGTGCAAGACCTGGGCATCCTTGTGGGAGGGGGAGAGGAGACAGCTGGCTTGGTGGCTTCCTGTGGGAGAAGCCTTGGTACCCCATCAGCTCCCTAGACAGGTTAGTTCTGTCCATGACCTACCTCCTTAACTACTTACTAGCTCCTTCTTGACACAATTCCCCAAACCTTGGTCATTATGACTTTATTTTCTGAATCATATTGAGGAAGAAGACAGGTTGCTATTTATTTTTGAATTTTCTTTCAGAGTTGGAAGGTGAGAAAGAAAATCTTTACAACATGGATTGGTGTGTGAGGGGGATGGGTTCCCTGCTTTGGGAGACTGGCCCTGGTCCTGACACAAAGTGACTCATATAAGTTTTTATGTACAAGCTTCCCCTATGTTGGATGCAATTGCAGTTTCTACTAACTTGAAATCAACTGTATCATGTGACTAAGTATATGCGTGACTTCCACCATGTTTAATGGTACAGTGGATGTTAGCACTCTACCCTTCCCTCTGACTTACAAGGCTTGTACAGAAAACCTATCACTGCAGTTAGAGGTAGGGCAAGGCACTGGGTCATGTCCTGTCTTCTTACTTCTGACCTTCTCAGTGCTAATGGCTCTCTCAGTTAAGTGGAATGCTGTCAGTTTTGCTTCTCTGCTGTTTAGTTTGAGAGAAAATGAGCTACTATTTACATCGGTGATTCACTGGACTCACACATTGCCTGAGTGTAAAATTTGTAAGAGGAAACTCCTTCTAGTCCAGGAACATGGTGTTTTTGTTACAATTGCTTATTTTCTCATGTGAGAAGTAGCACACACAGACTTCAAGTTGATTTAATAAAATTTCACAAATGCAAATAAGATCATAGTATAGAACCTACTCTCCAAGTAGAGTAGGGTATGATGTAAGCACGTTGCCTATTCAGGAAATATATTTATTATCTGATTAGCTAGAGAAAATACATGAAAATGAAACGCAAAGATCTGTCTTGTTGCTTTGGAACAATTCTACTTTGCCATATAGTAATTAACACATTTCAGGAAAAGGGTAATTTCTTTTCTTTATAACCATTTGCACAACAGAGAATACGGTCAATAAATGTCACCTGTAAACATACTATAGATGTGCTTTTTGAGAGCAAGGTCCCTGGTATGGGAATGTATATTTTACTTTGGCCTCTTTACTCAAGATAAAGCCAACAAAAACATGAAACTAAAGGGACTGGAAGGGCTACGGTACCTTGACCTTTAAAGTCAGGTTGTCCTGTGTTCAGGTGGGAAGTGTTTTGGTTTTGTGAAGTTGATTTGAATTGCACTGGCTAAGCAGCGTGTATTCACGCTCAAGCTCTCTGAAATCTGACCCAGTAAGTGAAATTGATTTTATTTTTGTAGGTGTCACCCAAGCGTGCTTCTCAAAGTTAGCGTATTCATTGCATGGCCGGCCCCACACTGTTACTCCTCGTTTTTAGTTCAGAGGAACAGCAGTATGGGAGAGTCAAGCCAATTCAATGGCTATGACCTAAATTATCAATGAATTTGGCCTTCTTGGCCCATGCACTGGGTTTTATCTACTTTTCCTTCTTTATGGTAGATGCTCAGTGAATGTACAGTGACAGCCTGCTATTGAGACTACATAAATTCTGGCATGGTGAGCTGCTGATTTTCACAATTAGCTTACTGGAGCGCTAGCTACACAGGATATGGAAACCATAGAAGTGATACCTGCAAAATTAGATACTGTTTAGGTGCTGTCTATAATAGCCTACCTCTCCCCTTTTGGAGAACACCAGGTACAACAGATTTGAATGAGTTCACCTGAAGACTACTTCTCCACACCCCAAGAAAGCCATCTCCAAGTGGAGTAAACACAGATAGCTCCATGCCCTGCCTTTCTTCTGACCTATCCTGAGAACAACACTTCACTGAACCTCTGAACCTTTAAGGTTTCACACTTACCTAAATTTTGAAAACGTCTGGCCACAAGAGGGCGCATCCCTAAACCCTCATCTCTATTAGCTACTCTGAGAAAGGCGGTTTTGTGGCTACTTGAAGCCCTGGCCTGTAGCACCTTAATCTTCAAGAATATCAGTTACTTCCTTCCTACAACCCCACCTTCCTGCAGAGTTATGGTTTTATAGGCTGGGAGATACACAGCCCCCCTGTAATAATAGACCGAGACACAGGCAGAGCAATGGCAGTGCTGGGGTCCACACGAATCGCACGGCTCCATGGACAGCAGAGGAGTGATACACTTCAAAAAACAAACACAGCGGGGGCTTGGGATGTGTGTGTGTGAATCATCAGCTACACTGATGTGAGCACAGTCTCTCCCTAATACAGTCGCCCGGGTTTTACAAAAAACATCTTCTGTCTCCCCCAATTCTGCTTCCTAGTTTGTCTGCCTTACCCATGCCTTTCACGAGGGACAAATGACAAGTGACTTCCAACAGGGAGAAAAAAAAAAAAAGAAACTATTTATTTAACGCCTGGTAGGAACATGAGGTTCAGCTGCTGAGGACGCATTTGTTTCCCAGCTGAGTGTGTGGAGAGAAACCGTGGGGGAAGGATGTGCAAAGAGATGAGCACTGGGTTTTTGCCTGGGGAGTGGGTGGAATGGAGTGGGGATGGGGAGATGTCAGGGGAGAGATGCAGTTTTCACACGGAGACGGAGCACCTTCCCAGGCACTTTGCATGAACGTACTTATTTGTCTTGGCCCTTCTTATATCAAACTTGGGCATGATCCTGTCACTTTTGTTCAGAATTCTTCATGCTTGACTGGTTCTTGGGTCCAAAATTTAAAGTATAAAAGTTTTGAGGAACTCTAGGAAACAACTCTCGGGTTGAATCTTGAGAATTTTTTTTTCAACATTTAACCCTTTACATAATTATTTAAATGGAAGAAGCAATGGAATGTAAGTTACTTAGGCCCGAAGAGTTACTATAATTAAAAAAAAAAAAAAATGGATCCCAAGGAGAGATATTAAAGTTAAAGGGTTCGACGGGATAATTTATACAAATAAGCTAATATGCCTGCAATGGCAAGATTCTCTACTGTAGGTCAAAGGAAAAATAACCTTTCAGATCTTACTCAATGCCTTCTGCAGAAACCTCTGGAAGCCATCCAGAGGCCAACTTGGTGCCTGAGAGAACGTACAGACCCTTCATGCTACTGACTGTACTGTATCTAGGCACAGGGAAACTTGATGAAGAATGGAAAATTTAAGTAATACATATTTTTACAGCAGAGCTGTGCTCCCCTCTTGGTGAGTTTAAATACTCACTGTGAATGCCAAGGCTTTGTACATTAGCAGAGATGTCATTATTACCGATTTGTAAAAGGGCAGCATATTTTACCCAGGATGTTGATGAGGAAAACCGGGCTAATTAAGCTGAAAGTTTATGTGTATACTGATTATTTAATGGGAAATTATCATATACCCCACAAATCTGAGACCAGGACTTTTGTGTATGTGGAATTTGCATACCAATGTCAGGAAGGAGGCTAGAAGCCTGTTTACTTAAGCTCTGGCATACCTTTATGATCAAGTTAGTGAGAACCCCTGAAAGCAAAAGAGAATTACTACAGATATCCTTCTTTTAGGCTTATGTAGACTTTCTTTCTGTCAAGCCCCCCCCCCCCCCAAAAAAAAACCAGGCAGCATTTCAAAGGTATTCTCCATAAGGTACAAAAGTTATCCCTACTGAATGTTCTGTCCATTTTCTTCTGCTTTGGTGTGTGTCCACCAAGCTCACGGGGGCTTTGGTGATGAGATATTATCACCCACATGGGTTTGCGTGGGACTCCATTGCTGAGTTACTCAGAGCAGGCTGTGTGATACAAGCCTTGCTCACAATCCTCAGGACAAAAAATAGCACAGAGGAGGAAAAGAATGTTACCAGGGAGTAGTTAATAAAAGGTTACGAGCAAGCAGCTCTAGCTGGGGAGCTGTGGCCTGGTGGAGGAGCCCAGTACACACCTGTATACGCCAGTACCATGTTTGCTTACGCAGCACTGTGGGAAGGCATTCAATTCAGGATTTTACAGCACCAGATATTTAAATCAGGCCTGAAACGGATGGGAAGTTGATCTTAAACATCTCATCCTTAGCTACCTTCCTTCCTTTTTCTAAATCATTCCATGTTCAGCTTGGGGCCTCCTGGAAACATCACTACAGTGGAGTTATTTCTCTGAGGTAATAGAGATAAAGGGAATAGAACATTTACTAATTATATCTTTCATCCTTATGTAACTAACTTGAGAGTTGTAATATATTTCTGAAACCAACAGGTCTGATAAACGGTCAATCTACTTCAGCTCGCATCCATCTCACTCCCCGCCTTCCCCCCACACCCTTCTGCAATGAAAGCTAAGGTAAAAGAAAAAAAAATGCACTGCTTAATAAGTCAGAATACAATAGAACTTGTAAAATGTACCTGCGCACGAGGTAGATGGAGGAAGACTTGACTCTCTCCTCCCCCTGTCCTCCTGGGCATACGGCAACAGCAATTTCATGAAATTGGATCTCAGTTTTATTTTTTTTTCTCTGATAAAATATCATGCAATACACAAATAGCAGTTCCAGAAATGGACACCAGGAGAAGGAGGGGACAGGCATGTCAATTAGTAGGGGAAAATCCAAATGTCAGAAATATGGGGGAGAGATGAAGCAAGCTAGAATGGCTACAAATACAGGGAGCAGAAGCTTTCGGCTGGATAATTAAACTGCTGCATAAATCAGTGCTCTCGCTTCCCGTGACACACAGGCAATGGCTTGCAGTTAATTGTCAGCCAAGACCAGCCTGAAAGTCATTTTATGACGACTCTCTGAGCCTAATGTAACAACACCTGACAGACTGAGCCCCCTCTAATGAGCACTCTCTTTGTACGATCCTCTTGCAGGAACACTAAATCATTTGCTTCCAAGTACAGCCGCCTGTGAAGAAGGGGTGGGGCTACCTCATGCATTAGAAACTTGTTCCCATGAAATCAGGGGCCATCCTGTAGGCTGTGTAACAGGAGTACATGGACTCAGCCTAGCTGGCCATGGTCAAAAGCAATTCCTATGCACGGTCACTTGTTCTAGCATGCCAATTAATCCTCTCTTGTCCCTACTGCAGCATCCGCAGTTGTCAGCCCAGGACTGTTTATGGGAAGCCCAGTGTGAACAGGTCAGCACCCCTTGTTTGCCCCCTTTACACTCACACCCGTGCTAAGTGTGAACGGGTGCAGAACAGAGTTTGGTAGGAGGTTGCCTGAGAACTAGTGAATCTTGCCAGGCAGGAGCCAAGCAAGAACCAGGCAGGAGGCAGGCAGGAGGCAGGCAGGAGCTGTTTCCTAGAGAAAAGAA
Source organism: Arvicanthis niloticus (assembly GCF_011762505.2). Taxonomy (NCBI): domain Eukaryota; kingdom Metazoa; phylum Chordata; class Mammalia; order Rodentia; family Muridae; genus Arvicanthis; species Arvicanthis niloticus. Next base: position 45,283,873 of record NC_047665.1, on the reverse strand, counting down.
ACAGTCTCCACTGGCTTCTCTAATTCGGCTGCTACTTTTATTTTCTCTATCTCCGGACTGACACCTTGAGTAACTTAGAATTTTGGAAGGGGTCTTGCCTGGAGGCAGGAAGGAAAAAAAAAAGATAGGCTAGATAGGTGACATTTTTTTTTTCTAAAGGTAACAGCAAATGCATCCCATACAGCAAAGCAACCTGTGCTGTTCCAAGCCCTCTTTAGCCTATTCCTCCTTTGCCTCAACCTCTCTGGCCCCTCTGCCCTCATACACCTTACCACCTCATGATTTCCTGCAATTACCATCTTAAATTCTGCTTCCTAGAGCCTTTTACTTTCTCATAAAAACAAACAACCAATAATAAACTCACTTAACCTTAGCAAAGTGTGAGATAGGATTTCACTCTCAAAACTATTACCATGTTTCTCTTCTTCACCAGTCCTTGCTTTTATATTCTTGGAATCAATATGGCCTCTTAATTATTTATTTTAACTCCTAACAAAAATGTGAAGTCACTCAGAGGAATACCTCTACTATCCCATCTTCTAGACAGATGCCAGGGGGCTTTGTGAATTGATCAGTATTGTAGTCATATTCTACAGAGTGGGTCAGATTGAGGTGGGAATATGCAGTGTACCATGCACAGGAAAGCCTTCCTTTTGCAGAAGAACATTTGAAATGGTGTTAAAATTTATGGTACCATAAACGTCTGAAGGTCTCTGCTGATGAGTATGTCTGGACTTCTGTAAGCTCTAGGAATCCTGTTAGGTAGATCCTCCTAGGGAGTTGTGATGTCAGTGATGAACCTCTTGAAGATTGTTCCTTGATTTTACCTGTGATCCATGCTACAAGTAGGGACATGATTAGGTCAAAAGAAGCATGCTGTTATACACCTCCCAACACTTTTGTGGAAATGAAGGGGAAGGTATACTTCGTCAAGTAATTCTGTCTTATTGTTAATTCTTATTCTGTTGCATTTCTTATTTGTAAATGACACTACATAATAAATCTACAAGTGTCTGTGCAAAGAGAATGACATATCAAGGTTCTGGCTCTATAACTAGGTAGATCTGAGTAGTTGCTGGGGTATGTTCTGTTTTAAAAGCACATGGAAAGTGGAGCATGCTTTTGGTATTGATTTGGTGCATTTTGGATGAACAGAGGCAAAAATAAGGGATTCAGAGATAGGAGTTGCTTTTTTAATGTATAGCAGGCAGTTCAATGCTAATATGCTCCCATTTGTTAGTAATCAAACAATTACCTACCTCTACTGCATGGTACAGCATGACACTGAATGCAACTTATCAGGTGTCCTAAACTGGATTGGTGTGAAGGTGGTAACAGGTGAGGAGAAGGAAGGAAGAGGAAAGTGGGGTCCAATTGAATAACAGATAGCATTGTTTTGGCTGCTCTGGGGGGCACAGGAACAGCCAGTGTCACTGCTACAAGTGAGTTGAGTGCATAAAGTTCACAGGACAAAAATAGTTAGGCCCCGGGGACATAGTCCTATATGAGGTGTATAGTCCAAAATCATGGGAAGTTTGAATACTGAAAATGAAAGGTCGTAATCGGGGGGACAGCACAATCAGACCCACGTTTAGGGAAGATTTCTTCAACTGCTTGATGGAAGCATGGCTTGAGAAGGACCTGACCTAAAGTTTTGAAGGCTATTTGATGGAAAGCCTGCTGCTGTAATGGGAGACAGGTTGACAGAGGAGTTAGGTCAAGTGGTGACAGGAAGAAGACATGTGTCAGAGTCTGCCCCCCACTGAGCCACACATAGATACAGGGGACAAGGTTTTGGGCTTTTTGTGGGAAAATAATCCCCCCACCCCTTGCTCAGGGTTCCAGGGTTTTCTTTTATGGGATTTTGTTAGATCTTTGCAGATCTGAAATCCCTGCTAAATGTTGTCTCACCCTTCTCATTTCATGGATTAAACCTAAAACAGACTGGATGAACTACACGTAAAAGCCCAGGCTTCCTTCATCACCAAGCATGGTCTACAAACTCTGTTAGTCATGTCTCCCGTTGCTACCCAAGCCTGTGTAAGTGAAGCAAGGTCACAGGCAATGTATAAAGAAATGCACTTAACTATGTTGTAATAAAGCTGCATTCACGGGCACTAAAGTTTATGTTTCAGGTTAAGTTGCACATGTAAAAAGTATTATTTGTCTTCAATCATTTCCATACTGTAAAGCACTTCTCAGCTCAGTGACCACATGGAATCAGATTTATCTCATGGGTGGACTATAAATTGCTGACTGAGCATTGTGTACCATAGCTGATAAGATTCTTGTTCCCCAAAGTTAGTAATAGATGTACAATTTACAGTTAACAAGTATTCTCTCTTCTCTCTCTCTCTCTCTCTCTCTCTCTCTCTCTCTCTCTCTCTCTCTCTCTCTCCTTTTCTCTCTTCTCTCCTTTTCTCTTGTGTTTTATCTTTAGGCACAGCCAGGAAGACACTGCACTTTGAGATTTCCAAGGAAGGCAGTGACCTGTCGGTAGTGGAGCGCGCAGAAGTCTGGCTCTTCCTGAAAGTCCCCAAGGCCAACAGGACCAGAACAAAAGTCACCATCCGTCTATTTCAGCAGCAGAAGCACCCGCAGGGCAGCTTGGACATGGGGGATGAGGCCGAGGAAATGGGCTTAAAGGGGGAGAGGAGTGAACTGTTGCTATCAGAAAAAGTGGTTGATGCTCGGAAAAGTACCTGGCACATCTTTCCAGTGTCTAGCAGCATCCAGCGCCTGCTGGACCAGGGAAAGAGCTCCCTGGATGTGAGGATTGCTTGCGAGCAGTGCCAGGAGAGCGGTGCCAGCCTAGTGCTCCTGGGCAAGAAGAAGAAGAAAGAGGTGGATGGAGATGGGAAGAAGAAAGACGGAAGTGACGGAGGGCTGGAAGAGGAAAAGGAACAGTCACACAGACCTTTCCTCATGTTGCAGGCTAGGCAGTCTGAAGACCATCCTCACCGCAGGCGTAGGCGGGGCTTGGAGTGCGATGGCAAGGTCAACATTTGTTGTAAGAAGCAGTTCTTTGTCAGCTTCAAGGACATTGGCTGGAATGACTGGATCATTGCTCCCTCTGGCTATCATGCCAACTATTGTGAGGGTGAGTGCCCAAGCCACATAGCAGGCACCTCTGGGTCCTCGCTCTCCTTCCATTCAACAGTCATTAACCACTACCGCATGAGGGGTCACAGCCCCTTTGCCAACCTTAAGTCATGCTGTGTGCCCACCAAGCTGAGACCCATGTCCATGCTGTATTATGATGATGGTCAAAACATCATCAAAAAGGACATTCAGAACATGATTGTGGAGGAGTGTGGTTGCTCCTAGAGTTGTCAGGTCCCAGAGCAAGTGGATCTAGAGAGTCCAGAGAAGACAGTGGCAAAATGAAGAAAAAAATATAAGATTTCTGAACTAAACAAAACAACCAGAAAAATAGAAATAATAATAATAATAAAAAAACCCACAAAAAAACAAAACAAAAACTAAACTGTAAACAAGACCTAATGAAACAGATGAAGGAAGATGTGGAAAAATATCCTAAGGCAGGGCTCAGAGATGAAGCAGTGAAGGAGACAGGGATGGGGGGAGAAGAGAGAATAGTGTACCCTTCATTTCTTCCAAAACCAAACTGATTGCATCAGTTTTATCCTAACTGGGTATTGTCCTCTCTCCTGCCTCTTGCGGTTCCCTTGTGAGCCTGGAAGTCTACTTGTCTATTCTGCAGTAATGTGGGTTAGCACAACCCAAATAATGTCTGGAAAGCCATGAGTTTTAAAGGGCCAGTCCCACCCAGTTACCCAGGTCATAAGTATGTCTATGTGACACTATCTCTGTGTATTTCAGCATACACACACACACACACACACACACACACACACACACACACACACGTACGCACACACAAACACAGAGGTGTTTCCACACACCACATGCATACACATACCGGTAAAAGAACAATTCTGTGCAGGTGGTTGCATTTTCTTTTCTGTACCACTTTTGCCACCAGACAAAACCAACATAAAACATTGAGAACAGGAGTGGAAAGAGTGAAAGACCAAGGGAAAAAGAATAAGAATACCAAGTTACATTTCGTTAAGGTGCTTATGATCTTAGAACTATGCAACCTAATAGGTTTGAAACTGTTTACCTGAAAGAGGACAAAAAGAGAGACTTTTTTGTATTGGAAGTAACCTGATTAATTTTTATTTTCTTCAAGGAGAGATACTTGAAAGGAATATGTTTGTCCATCTGTTGGATTCAAACATTTCTATATTTTGTAAATGTTGTTTTTTTATCGTTTACTATTTGCACTACAATGGTGTTTGACCTGTCTAATCCTTATTTAACAAGTATTTTCTTTGGGTGGGGGTGGGGGTGGGGCTTAAGAGCTGCACTTCATGTGAGCTATAAAAGAACTGCTACAGCACACAAAATAGCTATTTTTATTATTATAATTATAATTATTATTATTATTTTGTACCTTAAAAATAGATACATACACCAAAGACATTTGTGTGAGCCTTTAAACAGTCTGTCCGTGGTTGGTATTGTTCACCATCAAGGAGTCAGGGGTACAGATTTAAGGTTGAGTTAGGAGGATTGTGTTCAGGCTTAAAAGACCTGAGAGGTTTGGGTTTTGACTCTTTTACATCCATGAAACAGGACATTTCATACTGGATGTACAGTAGTGTACACTGTTGGATTATCAAGTTCAAATTCATGAGACTACATGCTTGTATGTGTATATATACATTGCTTGTGCATATGCATACCTGTGTGTATATATACATGTATTGTATCATGTCCATACACATTTTAAGCACTTCGGGCTGTCGTTTTTAAAATGTTCTTAAAACAATGAATGTTTGTGTGCAAAACACAGTATTTTTTAAGAAGGATAAGTGATAGATTTCTTTTCTTGCTTTTACTCTGTATTATGTGGGTACATTTCAAATATTAGGATGGGAAAAGACTGAAAATCCCAGTGAGTCTCCAGCCAGGCTCTCTTTAAATGTACAGGATGAAATCCCCCCTCTTTCTCACCCCTGCTCCCTACAAGTTATCCCCTGTGGGGAAAAAAAACCGGGATGTTACTTAAAAAATGGGCTGATTTTTTTCAACTTATATTTATTATTTATTGGAATCAATCTTAAATCAGAAAAGTTTTTGGAAAAAATCTTTAGGCTAGAATAATTTTTTTGAATAGTGTTGTTACTACTTAAATAATAAAATAAGCAGGAAAGTATTTAAGACAGTGGGAGTTAAGGGAGAGAGCACTTAGGAGCCAGGAAGTAGGGTAGTTGTACACGTCTCTAATATTCTATTTTACAGCCAAAAATCTTGCTGTGTACATTTGTATTTTTCAGAGGCAAAACTGAAAAGATTGTCTTATAAAGATCAAAATATACACCTAACCCAAGTTCCTAATTTAGCCCAGTGTTGGCTTGTCTAAAACAGCTATCAGTTATGCATTTACGTATTTAAAATACAGGGCCTTATTTTTACTGACTTGTTTGAAGTTTGAAAAACTTTATAAAAGTGAAAAACTCTAATTGAAAAAAAAAACTATATTCCTCAGTATTTTATAAAATATTGAAGCTTTTAGCATTAAGTCAGTCCATAGATTAAAGTCATTGTAGGAAACTGAAATACAAGGGAGAAATTAAATCTTACAAAAGCTGGTTTAACTCTTAAAAAATAAACTAACTCAATATGTATTAAATATACTGTCAATATACCTTATCACATTAGGCTGTATGTAGGCAAACTACTTTAGTCTTGTTACTGGGCAAACATATTTACTGTGTTCCAGGGGCCCTCCCTGTCTTATGCGGTAAACGCATGTACTGCATAAGAAATGAATTATAATTAGGGTCTAATGACCTTGAAGATCTCGAATGTGGAGACAGATGACATGGTGAGGACACATTGGAGGAAAGTAGATGTCCAGGTTCAGCTTTGCCAATTTCTATGAAAAGCTTTTAGGGCCCTCTGGACTATTTCTTTGGTACTGGAGGAAATACTGGGGCCTGTAGAAATAGTGGGCAGAGATCTAACTGTGCCATATCAGAGCTGAGCTAGACCATGGGAAGAGCAGGATTTATGAAACTACTAATTATAGTTCTCATTCATCTGAGATGAATCTGCAATCTTCTTAAGCCCTTTAAATTCTAGATGTTTTGAGGGTAAGCTCGAGTTTAATTAGTAACCATAGTAATTAAAACTAGAAAAAAATGAATTTCCACAGGACAGTGTATTTACTGGAGATCAAGTGACTTGGTTTGTCACATAAACTTCATCGGAGCTCATTAAATTTGTATGGCCTTGCAATAGAATTTAAATTGCTAATATTTTAACAATATTAGATATTATTTTGCTATAGTTAACAATTTAGAAAACACAAAGTCTTGTGAACAACTGGTCTTTTTACATAAGCACTTAATCCAAAATTTTAAAAGCCTTTAATGCTTAAGATCTTAGTTTCTTCTTGGTGTGCTTTCCCTAGTGTTAGAGTGGCTCTGTCTGGTCTCCCCGCTTTCTCTAGGATAATTCTTAAATACCTACCCATATGAATTCTAGATGCTTTGAAGAGCATTTGTAGTCAGTATCTCTTTAAACATCAAATATTTGTAAGCTTAATTGATACTTTTCCTTCCCAAATAAGTCAAATTTCAGCACAACGATGGGGATTTTCTTATCCTAGAAGACCAGCCAATTCCATGTTCATTTAAGATTGATTCCACGCTCCATTCTCAAGGAGAGGCCTTGTGTTTTCTTTAAAGGCAGAATAAGCAAAATTGGGTGATCTGCCAACTGAACTCAAGAAGTGGCTTTATGATTTCAGAACAAACATGCCTCAGTTATAGTAACATGCATTCAAATGATCGTGTCACTTGAAAAATATGATTTCCTGTGGGCCTTTTGGCATTTTCTCTTTTTAATATAGAGAAAAACGTAATCACCCCAAAACCCACATAAGTGAGACTTGTAGATGTGGGCAGGAGGTTTGGGGATGGACATTGTATGTGTTTAAATTAAACCCTGTATCACTGAGAAGCTATTGGATGGGTCAGAGATAATGAATGCATAGATGCTGTCCACATCTTCAAGAGCAAAAGCAAATCACATGTCTCAGCTATGTTATTATTTATTTTTATGCATAAAGTGAATCATTTCTTCTGTATTAATTTTCAATGGGTTTTATCCTCTATTTAAATGCTTTGAAAAACAGTGCATTGACAATGGTTGATATTTTTCTTTAAAAGAAAAATATAATTATGAAAGCCAAGATAATCTGAAATCTGTTTTGTTCTAAAACTTTTTATGTTATGTGGTTGATGTTGTTCGTTTGTTTTTTATTTTTATTTTGTGAGTTCCTTTGCATATTACATGCAATTCTTTAACCAATGTCTGTTTGGCTAATGTAATTAAAGTTGTTAATTTATATGAGTACATTTCAACTATGTCAATGGTTTCTTAATATTTATTTTGTAGAAGTGCTGGTAATTTTTTATTTACAATATGTTTAAAGAGATAACAGTTGGATATGTTTTCATGTGTTTATAGCAGAAGTTATTTATTTCTATTCCATTCCAGCGGATATTCTGGTGTTTGCGAGGCATGCAGTCAATACTTTGTACAGTTAGTAGGCAGTATTCAGCAATGCCCGATAGCTTCTTTGGCCTTATGTTAAATAAAAAGACCTGTTTGGGATGTATTTTTTTATTTTTGTTATTTGTCTACTTGTTTTTCAAGATTGTTTTTCATACATATCACCACACATTTGCTAGATGGGTAATTTTGTTTCTACTGTAATTTTCCAGAAATTAGAACTATGAGGATAGAGTACAAACCATTGAGTAAGGGAAGCCCAATAGAGGAATGTCTATATTGTCACAGTTGAAGCTAACACTAAGCTACAAGGTTTATCTTATATTTATTTTGTTTTTCTTTTTTTCCTTTTCCAATTGTTGTGTCTCTCACTTACGAGAAGTATATACTCTTTCCATCCCCCCACCCCCACCTTTCTACTTTCTCTTTTCCTTTCTTTTTTTTCTGGAAAATTGGGAATATGTGAATCAATTCAAGCCAGAGAGCAATATGCATGTGAAAGAAACACATTTCATTCTTGCACAATTCTAGAATAAAGTCCATCATTGTGGGGAAGTCAAGACAGGCACTTCAAAGAGCTAGTCACATAACAACCAGCAGAAAGCAATGAATGCATATATGCTCATTTGCTCATTGATGCTCAGCTCAGTTTCTCACCTCTTAAGAGTTTGGGATCTTCGCTCCCTCCACCTGTGGCAGGAATCACAAAATAAATCCCAAATCCCAGTGACTTATAAATGAATCATCACTGCAAATTTTATATAGATACCATCTTAATCTAGAGAGAAAAATCCTGTAATTAAAAAAAAAGTGTTGGTAATATGCAAATGCACATGCCATGTTAGGGAAGAGAGAATGTGTCATCTTTACATCCCAAACCATGTCCACTGTGGTTTCAGCTTTTGTGATAAAACAATTGTGTTAGGAATCACTGCCAAAAGTGATAGAATAGTGAGTGCTTAGATTCCTTCTACAGTTCTTCTAAAGAACTCTGCTATTTCTGCCATGCTGCAGTTCCTAGTTTTCTCTTTGGCTCCTGAAAAGAAAGGATGTAAGTTCCAGAGTCTCTGTGACACCCTTCTCTAGCTTTTCTTAATTATTATGCAATTAGAGATTATGGTAAGAAGAATAGCAAAAGAGAAATGTTTACCCACAAGCAAAGTGCCATTGAGCAGTTTCAAGAGTGTAAATGTACAATTGCCTCACTCCATGATGTCCAATTTCATAAAAGCTTGTGTTCCAAAAAGTTTAGATTCATCAAGTACACACCAGAGACACACCAGATTTTTCTTGTAGAAGACAGATCTAGAGGTAGATGGGGAAATACTAGGACGACTGATTGAACACACATGATAAAGAGCCAGGCCCCCTTTTTTGGTCCCTTCAGGAAGAAGAGGAAATGCTGGTCACTGCTCAGGGTCTGTCAGAGGGAGCAGAAAAGCCATCCCTGGCCAGAGTTAATTTGGTGCTGTATTTCCTCCTGTCATGCTGCTGGTCTGCCTGCATCATAGTGATGTAGGGCACACAATGTTCTCACACAAATACCATAATGTGGCAACAAAAGCTCCCACAGAATCCGCCCTTCATTAATGAAGTTGTCTCAACACAGTGGAGTATCAAGGCTAAGCTGTGTGAAAAGCTCCATACTCATGGGATAGAAATGGTCATTAAGGCAAAACTTTGCCATTGTGAAAGAAAGAGAAAAAAGGAAAGAAAAAAAAGACAAAAAAGAAAAGCTTTGCTAATGTATGCCAGAAGCCAGGCAGGCCTAAGGCAGAGGATGACAAAGCACCCAGCTTCAAAGTGTGTATTGTGCTTGTGCTGCTAGTCCTTTGAAGCCTGGCATCAAACTCCTCTAAATGGAACCAGCAAAGCTTCTGCCATTGATCTCAACAGCAAATGTTTGTGTTTCATGGTCAATGTGTTTATCCCTCAAAGACTTTTAGTAATGCTGTCATTAAATAGTCAGTCTCTTCATGATAAAACTAATTTTCCATATGAATAATCATATCCTAAATGTTACAGAATTACCACCTCAATGTGATGGCTGGAGTCTGTAGTTTACCTTTAGTAGCTGGCTATCATTATGTAAAGTGTTACGGAGGTCACAAGTCAGAAATCAACCAACTAATGTTCACTATAATAAATATATACCAGTCTTTACTGGACCGTGGGATAGCTAGTACCACCAGGGCATTCATATTTGTCTTGTTAATGAAGATCTCTAAAACGGTTTTCTTCTGACATTTTGGTTCCATGTAAGAAGTAGATCCAATCCAAGTATCTGTGGGTTAGTGGGAGGGAGGACTTGGTAACTACAAGCCAGGTTTAGAAACAGATGACAGCAGCTGTGGAAGTATATTGCCCATGGGTAAGGCCACACAACACATATACCCAAAGTTCTTGACACTTTCCAGAATACTTTTAAGTCATATACAAACTCTAGCTCTACGTTTTCAAATATGAACCTCAGCCACCACTTAACAGTTGAGGACATTGTGACAGAATCTTAAATCACTCAATATCAAATATGCAGGACGCATCAGAGCTGGGGCAGAGCCCAGGACAGACTATATCCCTCCTGTTTTCTACTCCCTCCCCAACAACTGTATGGCTATTGCTTCTCATTTAGCAAGTCCACGAAAACAAATTCTTGTCTTCCTTCTGCTTCTACGTACATGTAATATATATACAAGTGCTACAGTCAACTATTTATTGGGCTGCAGGTACTGAGTAGCACAGTGGTGAGAATGGAAGAATGCTGGACCAATAGGCAGGGAATGAAGGGTTTCTTGCCTCCATCAGTAAGTAACTCTGCCATATCAGACTGCATTGATATCTATTGGTTGTAATGTCTACATCTACAGAAAGGGCCGTGTTTGATTCCATGAAGTGTATTTCATCTTTAGGATGCCAAAACCCTAGGTGGTTGGACATGGGCTAAACATATCTTTTAGCCATAGCTCCCAACTATGTCTCCCTCTGAAATAGATTATTACCACAATCACATACATAATAACTCAATATTGTGATGGTCTGTATATGCTTGACCCAGGCAGTGACACTATGAAGAGGTGTGGTCTTGTTGAGGTAGGTGTGTCACTATGAGTGTTGGCTTAAGACCTTCATCCTAGCTGACTGGAAGTTAGTCCCTTCATAGCAGCTTTCAGATGAAGATGTAGAACTCTCAGCTCCGCCTGCACCATGTCTGCCTGGATGCTGCCATCCTTCTGTCTTGTGATAATGGACTGAACCTCTGAACCTGTAAGCCAGCCCCAATTAAATGTCCTTATAAGAGTTGCTTCAGTCATGGTGTCTGTTCACAGAAGTAAAACCCTAACTAAGACAGATAGTAATTTCTAATTTACTGTTTTAATTATTAGCTAAATTAGTAATTTAATTCCTAATACTAATTTTAATGTCCCAGTATTTTTTAAACACTAGCAACAGTACTAAAGTATCTCATTTGATTATTTGCTGTAGGAAAAAAATTGTAAAAACTGATCAAAAAAGTTGACTACTAATTGCTTCAGAACTACACACATTACTCTTTTTTAAGTTAAATTGTCAAAAATTAAAATTTAATTATACAAATTTCCTCATATTCTTTCTTCCTTCCAATCCTTCCTATGTAATGGCCTCTTTTTCATTGATTGTTTTTGTTACACACACACACACACCCCAATAATACAGTATATATATGCAACAATGACAAATGTTTATATGTAACTAAAATATATAACACAATTAGTCTATTTAGTGTTTCCTGTATGTATATGATACATATGTATATGAAAGTCATATACATAATGACCATTTTATATTAGATAACCAATTATGGTGCTCATTACTGGGATAACTATTTGTCTCTCCCAACATATTTTTCCTTATTTGCCTATAGGTTTTTTGTTTTGTTTTAATGCATGGAGTCCCATGAAATTTCCCTTTTCTTGTTAGCATGTCTGTTGGAATTTTCCTTGTTCAGGTCTTGTTTAGGCAAATCTATTGTTGAAGTACCATGGATGTTGTCATTTCTAGCAGACATAATTTCACATCAGGTTTCCTGGTCTCCTGGCCCCACTCTTTCTCGATAGTCCCTGAACCTTCGATGCGGCAATTGTATTATAGATGTATCCATTGTAGATGGTGCCCCACAAACGTATATTCTCTACGTTTTAACCTGCTGTGATTTTTTTGTAATGGTCTCTGGCTATTGTAAAAAAAAGATTTTCTTGATGAGGGGTGAGAGCTACAGTTGCCTGTGGGTACAGGAATATTTCAATGTAGTTAGGAATTACCCCGGTTTAGTGGAGTGGTGGTAGTTGGTTCTCCTCTGAGTTACAAGCCCTCACTAGTCATGGAAGGCTGGCTATGTTTCTAGTACCAGACATGATTTCTCTTCTGCTGAGTTGGTCTTAAGTCCAATTTGACTGCTGCTGGTTACTGCTAACATATGTGTGCCCTTAAGGTTATCATGCATACTGGTCATTGTTGTGGTTTGTAGGTATCATAGCTGGGGAAGACTGTTGCTTGCTTCCCCTTTTGGAAGTTTGCATAGCATCTTTCAACACTATGAAAACTAATTTCCAGAGAGGAGACATTCAGGCTTCAAGTCAGATTCAGCTCAGATCCTCTGGATTATGTGTCTGAGTCCACAGTGTCTTCAGTAATAGGGACCTACCTGCTGTCAACCTCTAGAAGACAAAAAACATGTGCAATAACAATAGACTATATTGTTTTGAGAGTCTCTTGGACTCTCCTGATGGATACTTTAAAAGGTTGTTTCTCATGGCTGGCATTAGGGTTATTGTTAAATAGTTATTCGATCTTGGGAGGAGTATTATCAGCCCAAAAGGAATGACTTTAATTATATTATATGTATATGTAAATGGAACAATTATATGTATTACATTTATTTTAAGTAAATAAATACTAATTTGATTCTTTATCTCTTCAGACATTCTTAGAGTTATTTTTCCTGCCTTTCTCCTCTCCTTCTGTATTGACATACTTCCCCCTTCCCCAATTAAAATCTTCCCTCTCGTTTTACCCATATTGCTTTTTCAAAAAGAGTTTGAAGCAAGCAGACAAAATTTGGAAAGATGCAAAATATCTTAATTCTCATTAAGGGTAAAAATATGTTCATATTTATTTTTAATATCCAAGTTTGGCCATTTTAGCTATGTTCTGCACACATTTTATTTTTTTTAAATTGGACATAGTATTACCTGAGAACCCAGCTATACTACCCCTAGGCATATACCCAGAAGATGTTCCGACATATAACAAGGACACATGCTCCACTATGTTCATAGCAGCCTTATTTATAACAGCCAGAAGTTGGAAAGAACCCAGATGTCCTTCAACAGAGGAGTGGATGCAGAAAATGTGGTACATTTACACAGTGGAATACTACTCAGCTATTAAAAACAATGAATTCATGAAATTCTTAGGTAAGTGGATGAAACTAGAAAAAATCATCTTGAGTGAGGTAACCCAATCACAAAAGAACACACATGTTATGCACTCACTGATAAGTAGATATTAGCCCAAATACTTGGAATACCCAAGATTTAACTAACAGAACAGACCACATGAATCTCAAGAAGAAGGAAGACCAAAGTGTGGGTGCTTTGGTTCTTCTTAGAAAGGGGAAGAAAATACTCATGGGAGCAAATACAGAGACAAAATATGGAACAGAGACTGAAGGAAAGGCCATCCAAAGACTGCCCCACCTGGGGATCCATCCCATATACAGACACCAAACCCAAACACTATTGTGGATGCCAAGAAGTGCATGCTGACAGGAGCCTGATATAGCTGTCTCCTGAGAGGCTCTGCCAGAGCCTCACAAATACAGAGGAAGATGCTCGAGCCAAGCATTGGACTGAGCATGGGATTCCCAATCGAGGAGTTAGATAAAGGACTGAAGGAGCTGAAAGGGTTGCAACCCCACAGGAAGAACACTTATATTAGCCAACCAACCAACACCCCCAAGCTCCTAGGGACAAAACCACCAACCAAGGAGGGGCATAAAAGGACCTATGGCTCCAGCTTCATATGTAGCAGAGGATGGCCTTGTCGGGCATCAATGGGAGGAGAGGCCCTTGGTCCTGTGCGGGCTCAATGCCCCAGTGTAGGGGAATTCAAGGGTGGGAGGTAGGCGTGGGTGAGTGGGTGGGAGGACACCCTCATAGAAGCAGGGGATGAGATAGGGGGTTTAGGGGAGAACTGGGAAAGAGGATAACATTTGAAATGTAAATAAAGAAAATATCTAATAAATTTTTTTAAAAAAATAAAATTCTGTGTATATGAGTGATTGAATACATGTATGGTTAGATAGTTGTGCCTGTCTGGTACTTGCAGAGGTCAGAAAAGGGTGTGTGATCCTCTGGAACTGTAGTTATAGGTGGTTATAAGCAACTACCTTGGTTTTGGGAAGCAAACCTAGGTCCTCTGAAAGAGCAGCCAGTTCTCTTAGCCACTGAGCTCTCCCCTGAGCCCTTACCCACACTTAACTGTTATAGATCTGTCTTCCACGGTGTGTGATTCAATTTCTACCTGCTTTGTTTAACTGTCCATTAAGAGATTGTGGTTTTTTCTTCTCCTATTGTTATTTTCTATCACTATTCATGTTACTACTGGATATTCTTTTTTAATACGGAAGCCAAGAGAGAAATTTCAGATGGAGCTTGGTGTCCTGCCCCAGGCATTTCCTATGTTTATATGATAATCACCTGTAAATGTCACTAAAAGTGTTCTCATTATTCACCTGCCAGATGTTTTGAAGCAATATGTTCACAGTAAGATTAAAAAATATTTATTTTGTGGCATTTTTGGGACAGTGACCCAACATTTCACACTTTTAAGATTCTTTAACAAGTCAATATACTGGAAAAGCTCTATGAAGTTGAACTTTTGGGCTTTTTTTTTTTTTTTTCTGTTTTCATAAGAATGTGAAGGCAGACCACTTAGAAGACCTGATACCTGTCTTACTCTATTAGTGACTCTGAATTCTTTGAAGTTGTAACTGTCTGGGTATTTCTTCCACTTAGATTGTCTTTTCCTACCCTCATGAGTAGTATGTTAATCAGTTTGCACTGCCAGTTGTTTGGATTAATCCTACAATAGTCTGGCTATACCCCCAGCCAGCAGTGCTACTGGCTGTGGAATCTTTCAGTGTTAAAACTTACTGGGAAAAACTTAGGATTCTGGGGACACGTGATGAAAAGAGACATTGGCATCCTAGCTTTCTATCTCTTCTTGGCTTTCTTAACCACTATGAAGTGAAGAGGCTATTCCACCAACTGCTACTCTCACAATGCTCTGCCCTCCCACAAGACCTAAATTAGTGAGTTCCGCATACAATGGACAGAAACTTCCAAAACCCTGAGCCTAAGGCAGCCTTTCCTCTTCTCTGGTTGATTACAGACTCAAATTGGTTTACATTGACTCAAAGCTAACTAGCATAGGTAGATTTCTGTCACAATCACACTATAGAGGAAATTTATCAAAAGACAAGACACATGTGCTCACAGTTTGGAGGATTTGATCAGCTCTTGGGACTACAGACAAACAGCACATCTTGGTGGGAACACTAGACAGAGCTAAATAACTTACCTCAACCTCCAGAAAGCCAAAGCCAAGAAGCCAAGGAGGATGGACCATAAATTATCTAACAAATATAAACAAATATATACCCAGCTTCTGAGTATAATGGAATACAGATTGGAAACCTCATCACTGAAACAGAGTTTGAGAAAATAGTATAGATAAGACACAAGATGCTCTCACACACCAAGAGCTAAGGTCTGTGAGTAAACTTACTAAGCAGGAGGAGACCTTGGTGGAGAAGCAGAGCAGACAGGTGGTATTCATAGCCCAACAGAAGGCCTGCCTGCCTAATAACGCTTCCCACCAGACAGTGGCAGAGCTTAGAGGAGAGTGCTGCTCCTCACAAACACCCTAACTGCAGGGCCAGAAGAGATCACAGAGTAGAGAACTGGCTCCCAGGGAGCTATCACACCAGAACCCCACTACATTGAGAAAGCAGAAGCCAAGGACTCCCATTAGGCACTCCTGCACACAGTGCCACATGGAGCCTGCTAGACCCAGAGGGACCTGAGAACATCCCCTTTAACTCAACAAAGCTATGCCAGCATTTCCCTATTTAAGTACTCTTTCTATTTCTTATTTTTCTGTGACTCAGTTTCCATTTATCATGTATGTTTCTGCTTTTGTTTATGTATTGTTCAGTTAGGTCTTAGGGAGGTTTATCTTTTCTTTATTCTGACTACTACAAACCATGTCTCATGTATGAATGTTTTCTTCTTATGTCTTTTTTTTTTCAATTTCTCATCCTTACTCCTTCCTATTTTTTTCTTCTTAACTATAACCTTCCATGGATTCAACCGTTTCTGAAATTTGTGGAGTCTAACAATATCCCAACATTCTCTTTATAGCCATTGTACTAGTCTCAACTCTTCAAAGTTGACCTAATATTTAATCCTTATCCCCACTCTCTTTATCTGTCTGCTCTTAATCTTACTAAATAAAATCTGAGTATACTTCCCATTGTCTCTGGATATTTATCATCTTATAGTTATTTAAGTTAATGAAACAACTGTTATTAATTATCTAGTGTGAGGTTTGCATAATGATAATAGTAAGCAGCTATGGTTGCTTTGGAAAGAAATAATAGAGTTTACACCTGACACTCTGGGCTCCTGGACTGAAGACTTGTTTTTTGTATATACACTCAACTCTACTATATCCAGTTTCCACAGGGACACTGTAAATATGTCAACTGAAAGAATATAGTTGTTTGATGAACAACTACAGCAGCAGCAGCAACAGTAGCAGCAACAGCAAGACACAGGTTGTCTGCTATGAGATTATGTGTTCAACATACGACAAGGAAGATGAAACCATGAACATGAGCAATTTGGTTGTCTGAATGAGTCCCGCATAATTACAAGTTGACATGGCAAGCCTGTGTGGGTAGAAGAGATTTCATTTGGTCTGATCCCTAAAGGATGAGCTGTTACAGATGGTCAATACTTGCTGAAAGAGGAAGAATCAGTCTCCTCTGGGACCTCTGTCACATATGTTGACAACCTATGGTGGACACATGCGTACATAAGTAAAGTTAAGTATACTCAGAAAACTATATATACACATGTGCTCATAGATTCAAATACATGTACGTATACATATGGGTATGCACATGGAACAATAATAAATAAAAAAAACCATGAGCTTGAGGGTGCTGAAGAGGAAATGGAGGAGTGAAAGGGTGGGGCAAGAGTGGTATAGATGCAGTGATCATGTATGAATTTCTAAAAATGTATTGAATAAAAAATAGACCAAGTAAATAAATAATATTAGATGTATAAACCCCAATACACAAAAACGAAACACACAAAAACCAAGACAACACAATTCCTGAAATAATTGTTAACTACCTAGTAATAGCATCTAGTGAGATTGAGTTAGATGAAATCCCAAAGAATTCCAAAGCTCAGATAGAATTCTTATAAGTATGTCTAAAGAAATCAACGAAAATAAACTCCTAATTGATAACACAAACAGATGAAATAAGGAAAGTGACATAAGGAATTCCATTAAGAGACACGCTGAAGAAAAATCAGTGTAAAATGCTTCTCTAGAGCCATGCCTGTCTTTCTGCTGCCACACTCCTACCGTGATCGTCATGAACTTACTCTCAGAAACATTAAACAATCCCCCACGTAAATGCTTCTTTTTATAAGTTGTCTTGGTCATGGTGTCTCTTTACAGAAATAGAACAGTAACTTAAACTTTTGTCTAAATTCCTTCTGCTTTAGAAAAACATGCTAGAAATGAATAAAACACAAGTCAATTTTAAAAGTTTTGTGAAAAGACTAACTAATAGACTGGATCAAGGAGAGGACAGACTATCTGAGCTTTAAATCAAGAAAGTAGAACAGTTAAACAAGGACAAAGCCAAAAATATTATGAGTATTAGTAAGAATCCTGAGACATGTGCTACTCTGAAAAAAAAAAAAAAAACCTCCACATAATAGGCATATAGAAACAGAATAATTGGTCAATTGAATAGAATTGAGTCCACATATAAACTCACACTCCTACAGCCACTTGATTTTTGACAAAGAATTTAGTAGTACACATTGGGGGGGGGGGAACCTAGCATCTTCAAAAATGATGCTGTTGCAACTGGATAGTTGACATACAGAAGAATAAAATGTGATCCTCACTCTTTATCTTGAGCAAAACTCAGTTCCATATGGATCAACATTCTCAATGTAATACCTGGTAGCCAAATTCTAATAAAGAAGAAAGTATGGAACATGCTTAAACATAGGAAAAGACTTCCTGATCAGGAACCTCCTGGCATAAGCATTATGTCTGTTAAAGTATCCGGCCATATGAAAGACTATTAAGACTGATAAGTGGGCTCTAGTGAAACTAAGTGCTTCTGCACAGAAAAGGATACCATCATTGGAGGATAAAAGCAGCTACATAGTGGGGAAAAGTCTTTACCAGTTATAATTTTGACAGAGGGTTAGTATCTAGAATATAAATAAAACTTTTAAAAAGTAATTTGGAGAAAGTTCCATGGTCTGATGAGAAACATGGACATTTTATAGTATTTGGATAGAAAAGTCAGGTTTAAAAAAACTATATGAGCTTTTTCTAGTTTGCTTCCCAACCCAGGCAAGAACAGAGGTCCAATACCCTAACTACCATACAGTCTGCTTGCCTCTTAGGAGGTCTGTAGTAACCAGGAACATAGGTAAGACTTCCTTCTGCCCAAATTCCCATGCCAGCTGAGACACACACAGAGCCTAGCTGACTCGGGACCTACTCACTCTACCCAGCTCCACCTTCCTTGAAGTTGGCTTCTGAACCTGGGCCAGATAAGTGGCCTTATACCCTCCCACATCCTACAGCCTGCCTGCTTCCCAGAATATCTGCGCTAACCAGGGACACAGCATGCTTGTCTCCCAGGAAGTCAGCAATAACCAGAGACATAGGAGGTCTACTTTAACCAGGTGTATAATCCTTCCAGTTTGCATCTCCATCTACAACTAGGGCAGATCCTGCCCCTGGAGCTCAAAGCCTACCTGTCTCCCAGGAGGTTCACCCTGGCCAGGAGCATAGAAGTTCTTCCTTGACCAGGGATCCAGGAGGCCTGCTCTAACCACAGAGAAATAAGAGGCCCCCCTAACCAGAGACAGGACTGACATCCTCCTAGGAGACAGAGATCTACCTGCCTCCAAGGAGGGCAGCTCCAGTCAGAGGCACCCAGCCCAGTTAACACCAGAGATAACCAGATAGTGAGATGCAAAATCAAGAATACAAGCTACAGAATCTAATGCAATTTGGCACCATCAGAATTCAATTCTCCCTCCAGAGCAAGCCCTGACTACCCCAACATATCCTACAGCCTGCCTGCATCCCAGGAGGTCTGAAGTAACCAGGGACCCTAACATGCCTGAAAAGCAAGATTCTGTCCTAAAATCTCATGTCATGAGGATTATAGAGACCTTTAAGGAGGATACAAATAACTCCCTTAAAGAAATATAGAAACACACAGGCAAAGAGGTAGAAGCCCTTAAAGAGGAAACAAATAAATCTCTTTAAAATACAGAAAAATACAATCAAGCTGTTGAAGGAATTGAACAGAATGGTCCAAGATCTAAAAATGGAAATAGAAAAAAATAAAGAAAACTCGAATAGAGGCAACCCTGGAGATGGACAACCTATGAAAGATATTAGGAGCTACAGACACAAGCATCACCAACAGAATACAAGAGATAGAAGACAGAATCTCAGGCATAGGATATACCATAGAAGATATTGACACATCAGTCAAAGAAAATACAAAGTATAAAACACTCCTAACCTGAAATATCCAGGAAATTCAGGACACAATGAAAAGATCAAACCTAAGAATCATAGGAATAGAAGAGGGTGAAGATTTCCAGCTCAAAGGGTCACAGAACATTTTCAACAAAATCATAAAAGAAAACTTCCCTAATCTAAAGAAAGAGATGGCCATAAATGTACAAGAAGCCTGCAGAACAGCAAATAGATTAGACCAGAAAATAAAATCCTCTCACCACATAATAACCAAAACACTAAATGCATAGAAGGAATATTAAAAGTGGTAAGGGAAAAAAGACAAGTAACATATAAGGGCAGACCTATCAGAGCTATACCAGACTTCTCAACAGTCTCTAAAAACCAGAAGATCCATGACAGATATCATCCAGACCTTAAAAATGCCAGCCCAGGCTACTATACCCAGAAAACATCTCAATAACCATTGATTAAGAAACCAAGATATACCATGACAAAATCAAATTTAAAAAATAACTTTCTATTAATCCAGTTGTATGGAAGATAATGGAAGGAAAACTTCAACACGAGGATAACCACACTCAAGAAAACACAAGAAATTAAACATCTTACCAACCCCCCCAAAAGAGTCTCTCTCTCTCTCTCTCTCTCTCTCTCTCTCTCTTTCTCTCTCTCTCTCTCTCTCTCTCTCTCTTCCTTTCTCTCTTTCACACACATGCATACACACATACACATACACACATGCACTCACGCACGCGCGCACACACACACACACACACAATACCACCTCCAGCAACAAAAATAACAGGAATGAAGAAGAATCATTTGTTTTTAATATCTCTCAAAATCAATAGACGTAATTCCTCAATAAGAAGACATTAGATACCTAAATAGGATCCAGCACTTTGCTGCATACAAAAACAAACCTCAGTAACAAAGACAGTTACTACCTCAGAGTAAAGGGCTGGAAAAATTTTTTTTACAAGCAAATGGTCCCAAGAACCAAGTCAGGGTTGCCATTTTAATGTCCAATAAAATAGACTTTCAACCAAAAGTTATTAAAGGAGATGGTGAAGGAAACTTTGTTTTGTGGGAAATATTAAAAACTACACCATCCTGTGCTACACTCAGCTACTCACTACCTTTGGTCTCTCTGCCCCTAGGCCAGCCTCAGTTGGTGGTCTTCCCTGTTCCAGTTCGCCTGCCTCAGAGCGGCCTGTACCTTCTCAGCCATTATCACCTAAGGCTAGTTGTTACAAATCCCCTTAACCCAGTAAATCAAAATTCTCAAAGCTTATAATTAATCAGTCAGATTTATATATCAATAAATTCTCAATTCACAAGATGCCCACACAATAATTTCAGAGCCAACTGATGATATAAATTGCCCACTTAGATAAGACAAATTGGCCTATAATTGTCCATTCCTTATAAGACATTCATAGCTACCCGTGGCTATTTAAAGCCACACGAAATCTGGATAGTCTTGTTCTTCCTCCATCTTTTTTCCTTCTTCCTCTACCTGTCCTCTCTCTTCTGTTTCCAAAAATCTCTGCCCATCTACCTTTTCCACTGCTCAATCATAGACTCTCACTTTATCTTGTGTCTGCCCTCACCTGATATAGACATCAAAGCACAAAACTTTGTCTTCATCAAAGAAAAAAATCAATCAAGAAGAAGTCTCAATTCTGAACATCTATGCCACAAATGCAAGGGCACTGATGTTTATATAAGAAGTTTTACTAAAGCTCAAAATACACATTGAACCTCATATATTAATAGTGGGAGACTTCAACATCCCACTCTCACCCATGAACAAGTTATTGAAACAGAAACGAACAAGAGACACTAACAGAAGTTATGAAACCAATGGATTTAATAGATATGTACGGAACATTTCACCCCAAAAGAGGAGAATATACCTTCTTATCACATCATGAAACCTTTTCCAATCTGACCATATAATTGAACACAAGACTCAGCAGATACAAGAAGATTGAAGTAATCTCAGCATTCTATCAGATCATCAAGGACTAAGACTGGACTATAATAACAAGAAATAACAGAAAGCTCACATTCTCATCTAAACAACTCTCTGCTCAATGATAACTTGGTCAGGGAAGAAATAAAGAAAATAAAGACTTTATAGAATTCAATAAAAATAAAGACACAAGATATGAAACTTATAGGACACAATGAAAACACTGTTAAGAGGAAAATTAATAGCACTAAATGCATTCATAAAGAAATTGGAGAGAGCCCATATAATAACTGAACAGCACACCTGAAAGCTCTAGAACAAAAAGAAGCAAAAACACCAAGAGGAGGAAAAGGCAGGAAGTAGTCAAACTCGGTGCTGAAATCAACCAGTTAGAAACAAGAGAATGATATAAAGGATCAAAAAAACCCAAGAGCTGGTTCTTTGAGAAAATCAAGAATATAGAGAAAGCAAACTAACTAAAGGGCACAGAAACAGTATCCAAATTAACAAAATCAGAAATGAAAGGGGAGATATAACAACAGAAACTGAATAATAATAATAATAATAATAATAATAATAATAATAATAATAATAATAATAAAACCCATCAGAACCTACTACAAATCCTATACTTAACCAAACTGGAAAATCTAGATGAAATGGATGGTTTTCTAGACAGATACCATGTACCAAAGTTAAATCAAGATCAGGTAAACTATCCAAACAGTCCTAGAATCTCTAAGGAGATAGAAATAGTCATTAAATCCTGCCAACTAAAAAAGCAGAATCCTACAAGACTTTCAAAGAAGAGTTAATACAATACTTCTCAAACTACATCCACAAAATAGAAACAGAATTCATTCTATGAAGCCACAGTTACGCTGATACCTAAATCACACAAAGACCCATCAAAGAAAAGTTCAGGCTAATTTTACTTACAAAAATACTCAATAAAAATTTCACAAACTGAATACAACAACACATCAAAAACATCATTTACTATGATCAAGTAGGCCTTATCCCAGGAATACAGGGAAGGTTCAATATATGAAAATCTTTGAGAGACTTGCATCTGCCCTATTCTTTCTGCTATGGCATACTCCTAGCTGGTCTGCTCCCTTGAAGACACCATATCCTGACCCATCCTAGAGGATCCACTGATGAACTCAGAGCAGTTGGTAGGAACAACCCCCCCACCCCTCACCCTAAAGTCCCAGAGCTGCCCCTGGAGCCCCAGGAACTCAGGACTTATCACCCATCAAAAACCTGCCCTCCTGAATACTACGTCCCTGTCCCTTCCTCCCCTTTTGTTTGGTTCTTTTTGCTGGGGCAGACTCCTAACTGGTCTGCTCCAGTGAAGACACCATCATATCCTGACTTATCCTAGAAGACTCGCTGCACTCAGAGAAGTTGTCACCACAGCTTGAATGCATGCAGGGCAAGTGACCTGACAGACTAAAAGCCTCTCTGGAGTTCTGCCTGCACACAGGGAAACAGAATATACAGTCCATAGGGCCCCCTGGAGAACATCTTCACACAGGACCACAGCTTGACTGCTCCACTAAAGATCCAACAGTCTGAAGGCCTCCCAGGAGATCTCCTGCAGCCGGGGGCAACAGATCAGCAGTTTCTCTGTCTCTCTGAAGAGTCCTCAGTTGGGAGTCCCCACAGGTGGTCTGCTACAGCCAGGGCTGCAGGCCTATCGGAGACCTGAAGCAACCCAGGGACAAAAGAGGCAGACTCCAGACAGAGTCACCCAGACCAACAAACACCAGGGATTTTCAGATGGCGAGAGTCAAGTACAAGACAATAAGCAACAGAAGCTAATATACATGGGCATCATCAGAACCCAGTTCTCCCACCACAGCAAGCTCTGAATACCCACCAACATGCCTGAGAATCAGGAATCTGCCCTAAAATTCTATCTCATGGAGATAATAGAGTATTTTAAGGAGGATATCAATAACTCACTGAAAGAAATACAGGAAAACACAGGTAAAGAGGTGAAGGAATTGAATAAAGCAGTCCAAGACCTAAAAGTGGAAGTAGAAACAATAAGAAAACACAAATGGAGGCAAACCTGGAAAAGGAAAACCATGAAAAGAGGTCAGGAATTACAGATGTAGCCATCATCAACAGAATACAAGAGATAGAAGTGAGAGTCTCAAGTGTAGAAGATACTATGAAAGAGATTGACACAACTGTCAAAGAAAATGCAAAACGTAAAAAACTCCTGACCAAAAGCATCCAGGAAATTTAGGACACAATGAAAAGACCAAATCTAAGAATAATCACAGTAGAGGAGAATGAAGATTCCCAGCTCAAAGGACCTAGAAATGTCTTCAACAAAATCATAGAAAAAAACTTTCCCAATCTAAAGAAAGAGATGGCCATAAAGGTACAAGAAGCCTATAGAACACCAAATAAATGGGACTAAAAAGGAAATCCTCTCATCACATAATAATCAAAAGACTAAACGCACACACACAAAAAAGAAAAATATTAAAAGCTTCAAGGGAAAAGAGCCAAGTAACATACAAAGTAGACCTATCAGAATTATACCAGACTTCTCAACAGAAACTATAAAAGCCAGAATACACATATACAGCCGAGGACTGTAGTATCTGTGTTCAATCAGAGATGATGCACCTAACCCTCAAGAGATTGGAGGCCCCAGGGAGTTTAGAGGTCATGTGGAGTGGGTGGTAGGTGGTGGGGATAGCTTCTTGGAGACAAGGGAGTGGGTTGGAGGTATGCGATGTGGAACAGTTGGAGGGTGTATGGGATGGGGGAAATAAAATCAGGAGTGTAAAATAATGAATGAATAATAAATAAATAAATAAATAAATATCCTTGAGAGACTCGAGGCCTCAGGGAAGCAGGAGGCCTGGTGGTAGGGAGGGGGGTTCCCGCTTGGAGGCAAGGGGGAGCAGGAGTGGGATGAGAAACTGTGGGAGGTGGGAGGGGAGGGTAACAGCTGGAATGTAACTAAATAAAATAATTTTAAAAAATCGACACAAGAAAATGATTGGGTTGCTCATGTATCAATGATAAACAAACTGAAAAAGAAAGAGGCTTTAAAAATACCATAGAATTAGCTTAACCAAAGATATGAAAGATTTCTATAATGAAAACTTTAAAAGCCTGAAGAGAAAAATTGAGGAAGATTCACTGGAAAATGGGAGACATTTCCGTAATTGGAAAAAGACCGTATTGTCCAATCTATAAACCAAATCCAAAACCAATCTACAGATTTAATGCAACACAAACAATGATTGAAGTGAAGTTACGTTTACAAAATCTTAAAGTTATACTATAGAGCCACAGTAACAAAAACCTGATACTTTGACAAAAACGGACACAGGTGTCACGGAATAGAACAGCAGATGTGGGTATAAACACCACAGAAGTACTGATTTTGAAAAAGATTCCAAAGCACACACCAGAGAGAAAATTTCAACAACTAATGCTGGGAAAACTGGACAGGAAAGTAGCTTCTTATCTCTCACCTTGCAACCCCCACCCCCCAAAAAAGCCAAAAAGCAATCAAACAAACAGAAAAACAGAAAAACTCCAAACAGACCAAGAACCTCAAGCTAAGTCCTGGAATACTGAAAGTGCTAGAGGAGAAAGTGGGTGCATGTGAAGATATAGCTATAAAGATAACAATGAATTTCTAGATAAGATTGTGACCACTCAGGAAATGAATCTAATCAACAGTTATTATATTATCAGACTGTAAATATCTATCTATCTATCTATCTATCTATCTATCTATCTATCTATCTATCTATCAAAAGTGAACCTGCCATTCAAATGAAAAGACAGCCTGTAGAATGCAGGAGAAAGTATTTGCTGGATATATGTTCAACAGAAGGTAACTAGAAAATACAAAAGAGCTAAAAACCAAACATCAAAAAAAAACCCCACAAATCCTAACAAAAATAGGACATGAAACTGAATAGAGTTCAAATGGCAAAACTATAAAAAAATAAAAATCACCTTAAAAAGTATTTAATGTTATTAGCCACCAGGAAGATACAAATTAAAATCTCTGAGCGTCCATTTCACCATAGTCAGAACAGGTATCACTGAGAAAACAAATGATGACACATACCAGTGAGACTGCTGGGAAAGAGAGTACTTATTCAGTGTTAGTGGGAATACAAATTGTTGCAAACACTAGAAAGAAAACTATATAACTCAGGATGATTTGGGATTTATGGATGACTCTCCTGTCTGGGCCTTCAGAGTGCTGAAGATACTGATGTATGACACTATACTTGGCTATAAATTTTGTTGAATAAGGTATTTTAATTTTAGAACTAGTCTTAGAGTTGAACAAATAATATCTCTTATGCTGTCTCTGGATGACAAGGTTTGCTATCAATAGCACCTTCCCTCCATGTGTCCTGTTCCCATGTACGGCAGAGCTGCATTTCTGACAGTGGCATTTGCTTAGGAATGGATCTAGTTGTTGGCTTGTCATCAATCATTAAAGCTTATGTTTCTACCCAAGTAGTTTCCTTGAATAACCCTGCTAAAACTATCCATCCAATCTTAGTCCACTTCTTATGTAACTAGGCATATTATTGTATAAATAAATCAACATTTAAATACGAACATGACAACAATGAAAATATCTCATGTAATGAATATATTTTGCCCACAACTGAAGAAAAAGCCTCTAAATGCTGGAAAACAATGTAAATTGTATTAACTTGTTATGTGAAGTAGAATGGAGGCCAGAAGAGTAAATAAGTGCATTTGTTGCTTGTATAGTAGAAAGCCACACTTTGAGGCAAAGTGCAATCCAGGGAGGTCCCAGCTGTATTTTCTAATCATTCCTTGTCAGATTTTTTTTGCCTTATTGTCTGGCAATGATCATAAGGCCTTAACTAAGATCTGAAAAGTATTCATCTTCTCTTGCATCCACCTCTTGACTGCTTCTCATGGCTCACTTTAAACAGTAAAGAAAAAAATTATGCAAAGCTCATTCTTATATCTTACCTAGTAATGATCTGATCCAAATTGTCAGAGATTAAATGGGAGCCATGTTTATGTGAGGTCAGTGAATAGAACTTCTGGACATGTTATCAGTTTTCTAAATAATAATGGAGCTAGATCATACAGAGTTGACTGAGTGACCAGAGAAGAATCATCTATTACAACATTTTATTCTACTAAACAAACCCTTTCTTTGTGGTACTGAGATGTGGACCTTTGGAATCCAGGTGAACACTCTGCCTCTGGTTAAATCTCTGCTCTTCCAAATGGTATTTTAATCTGCTTGACAGAAAAAGTCTCCACTCACCACAGCCTGAAATGGCCAACATTGAACATAGCTGAGCTTTTTCACAATAACATTGAAATGACTATCCAGTAAGCTTAATGGCTTCTTCTTAGGTGGGCAGTGTTGTTTGTGTTTCTTTTTACATTCTATAGCTTTATGGCAGCTCTTCTACCTAATCTGACATAACAGTGTCTGTGAGGGTAATGGCTTAGATCCTGTACATATAACCCCTTCCTCAGCTTTGCTTTCCTATGGGATGAAAGATCAGAGATCTCTTAGCAAACTGATTTATTCAAATCTGGGATTGATACATAACTCACATGTCCAGAATATAGAACAGTGACCAGTGTTTTCAGTGGACTGAACACATGCAGTGAATGGGACATTGTATGTAGTTCCAGTGTCTCAGAAAACTGTATATGTCTATTGCCTGAGTCTCTGTGTGGGTGTTCAACATTCTCCACATACTGTGTACAAGCAGAGACTGTGCTCCATGTCAGCCTTCTGAATTTTTGCTTTCACTCATTGCATTGGATCCACAGTGCTGTAAATTCAGATTTATTTCTTCATAAATCTTATCATACTATGTGTGTGTGTGGTTTTATATGAAAACTTGTAATAATATAAAGCATAATCTATCAAAAACTAATACACAAATTAAATGATTCTCAAACGAATGGTAAATAATTTTAAAACTTTGTGGCTAAATTAGCCATGGAATTACGTGATGGTTACACTAAAGAACATACACACACAAACTGAAATATAGAAAAAACCAGCATTCATACAATTTTATAGGAATATTTAAGTTCTTGTTTTTGATTTAAAGAAGCTTGCACAGGAGATTGTAAAAGTCACACAAGAAACATGATGTCAACCTTTAATCAGAGATCCACTTTCAAAGAAAAGGCCCTGGCCCTGTATCAAAAGCTTGACGAATGAATCTACAGTGACATATTTTATGTTAAGACCAAATGTTATGGACATATGCCATTTTGTATAATTACCCTCTTCAACCAACTTCTTCTCCATTAACTATATATCTTCATATCAGTCAAGAAGGCTTTTATGGCACATTAGAACGATGAAGTAGTAGCAGCATGTATGTCCGAGTGAGTATAAATGTATGTGAGTAGGAGGTGGTGTTGGGGTACATGAAGACATCATATAATGCCCAAGTCCACTGAGTTTAGATTAAATAGACAAAAACCAACATAAAAATATATTATTCTCTCTAGAAATTAACTGTTCAACACCTTGAAGTGTTTAAGAGCATTAGCCTGAAATTGACACTGTTAACAATAGGAGGAGAAAAATACATAGAGACCTCTTGGCTTCATTTTTCCCGATTTTTAGAGTTGATTTTACTCTTTTAATATAAAAGTATCCATGAAAACTACCTAGTGATCATTATTCTGCTGGTTTGATAGCCAACCTCTGGTCCAGTCCCACTCCAACCTTGGTTTCTGAAATTTTCCTTCTGGATGATCTTCTATCAGAAGACGTATTACAATAAGATCACTCTGTATGATCAATAGCACATCATAGAAATGGTAGAAAGTCATTTCCGAAATTTGGTTTTAAAGGTCTTTGGGTCTTTCTTGGTCTTTTTGTCTTTCTGTCTGTCTTTTACCATTCATTCAGGGGTAAGGCAGTTGCCATGACATGAAAAACCTATGGAGGAACTCATATGAGGAACTGATAGTCTTGACTAATCTTCCAAAATCAGTTGGACATTATTTTCTGGGTGTATTTCTGGGCTCTTTATTTCATTGGTCAGTGTTCTTCTTTCAATGTCACACATTGCAGACTTGCATACTGTAGCTATGCAATAAATCTATAAAAAATTATACCATTATACAATATATATTTTATTATATTCTTCCTCTCACCCAACTCCTCCCAGATATTCCTAACTTCCTTACTCAATCAACTTCATTCTCTCTCTCTCTCTCTCTCTCTCTCTCTCTCTCTCTCTCTCTCTCTCTCTCAAAATTGTGTTATTTGATTTTTCCACTTTAAAAACAAAATAAAACAGAACCTCACTTAGCTCTTGAATGCTCAGTCTTGATGGAACAGCTGTATTACTCTCTCCAAGGCTCAAAGAACATAATGGAAGATGTAGGAGAAATGAGAGCCAGTGGGTGGGAAGGAGTGCTGAGAAAAGCTGTCTTCTACACTTGATATGACCATGGTACCTACGAATGGACAGAGCAGTGATTACTTCCAAAAGCCTGATTTCATCAACATCCTGTCATGGATGTATGAGGGTCTAAAAAAGTCCCACCTCTCACAAAGTAGCTATTGTGAGTTAATGGTTATTCACCACCATTCCTCAGTGGTGAAGCTACTGATAAACTGTCCTTATTCAAGTAAATACCTCACTCATCCATGCTCATGTAGACATCCCTAAATAAATGTAAAGTATCACAAACAAAAAACAAACTCAAAATAATAACTAAACCATCATAGCTACTAGAGATCCTTGCTTTATGTATATATTTGGAATAATTTATATCTACAAAATATCATATATGGATTTCGATAACCATGGTATTATACATGCATTTCAATTAGTAAATGAACATGTTTTCTGCCTTGATTATTCCAACTCATAAATTATATACATATATATATACACCTATATCTCTATCTATCTATCTATCTATCTATCTATCTATCTATCTATCTATCTATCTATCCAAGTTATAAGATCAGTGCAGGTTTGTTAAACTCAAACCTAATTATTATCATTACTCTGCCGGTTTGATAGCCAACTTCTGGTCCAGTCCCACTCCAACCCTGTTTTCTGAAATTTACCTCTTGGATGATAAGAAGACACTTTACGATAAGATCACTCTGTATGATCAATAGCACATCATAGAAATGGTAGAAAGTCATTTCCAAGATTTGGTTTTAAAGGTCTTTGGGTCTTTAATGGTCCTTTTGTCTTTCTGTATGTCTTTTAACATTCATTCTGGGGTTTTAAAGGTAATATAAATATGTTTTTTTTACTTTTACTATCCATGTTATCATTACTACTTACAGAAATGTAATCAATTTTGAATGCTTTTCTTATACACTGTGACTTGTTGATAACACTCACTTCTAGAAATGTTTTAGTAGGTTTTCTTGCATTTTTCTTCAGCTGTAAAAAGAGAGTATTTGTTCCTTACATCTGTATGTCCTTTTATTTTCCCTGCTTTTTTGCATTATCTAGAACTTCTAGGTTTATTTGAATTAGAATTGAATAAGAGAAGGATTCCTTGTTTTATTGATAACCTTGGAAGTAAAAGTATTGTATATTTTACAATTAAATAATGTTAGATAAAGTTTCAAAAGATATTCTATCAAGTTAAAGGAGGTGCCTTCTCCTCTGATTTTCTTTTACACCATTGATGGGTATTGAATTTGTTGTGGGAGCTTTCAGATTTGGCACAATTCTAATATTTTATGTATCATAATAGTGCTGTCAACTGTTGGTTATCAGGTTTCATTTAGCTTCAGGTCTTCCTGGTTTTCGTATACAAATGTGGAGCCTGGACATTTTTATATTGTGCAATGAGATGCATGGTCTCAGTTAAACTAACTAGCACAACTCCAAGGAACGCAGGTTTCCAGTGGCACCCATAGTTATCTGTAATTCAGCTTTCACTTACTGGTATCATAGATTACCACAGTTGGTTCATTGATCCTGATCTTTACTAAAGGAGGTGTGAAGTAAAGGAGGAAAAATTATGACAATTAGAGATGAGTGATGTGAGATGAAGAATTAACAAATAATTCACTTAGTGTCTGAGCTCCTGATGTAAAGAAAATGCTGAGTAGGCTGTCTCTACCAGCAGAGGAGGGAAACACAGGCTTGCAATGAGCCACACACATGACTTCAAAGACATGAGCATACCAGTTGGCAATAAATATTTATAAATGAGACTGAGGTATTTAGACCATTAGCCTGCCACATATGCCTTCCACACAATGAAATATGAAGCCTAAATCATGATAAAGACAGGCAGAACAAATAATCGTGGGGCTAAATTTAGGCTTGGGTAAATGTTCAGATGCATTTTAAAATATGGATCTATGCATACAGGCATTTCAGGGAAAGTTAAGGTTTAAAGTAGTCAACAGCTGCTTCATATTTCTTTTGTGTCTTGTATATTTCTCTCTACTCTTTCACTCTTGCTCTAAAACCCTCTACCATGTCCAATGTAAACTGAAGTGTCTATATATATATTTTTTTGTCAGACTATGTAATATTTTTGTTAAAATGAGGAAGAAGGACACAACTCCAAGGAGCGTAGTTGTCTCATGCTAGTCAGATTTCAAACATTGTTCAGAGTCAGAACTAAAATTTTCCCAGCTTGGTGTGTCCTAGTAGAATTTTAATCTTACAGTGACCAGTCTGTCTATTTATCTATGGTGATTGTAGACTGAGGAGTTTCAGGTCAGAATATAAGCTCTTAAATTTTAAAAAGGGTTTAGGTGAAACAGAGTTGGTTACAAATTCTGGAGTTAGAACTGAGACAGAGGGGAATAGAAGCTAATGAGAACAGATAATTTATATCAAATAGTTAAGTCTTAAATCCCTTCCAAATAGAATGGGGAGATTTCCTAAGGATTCTCAACATCCCTCCGTAAGTGCTGTGGGGAATTATTGCCTCTTGATCTGGGGCACTGGCTAATTATGTTATTTAGATGGAACAGGATAATCCAACAAAGTCTCTAGAGTCATGATTATGTTATAGACAAGTAAGCTGTCTTAGTTAGGTTTCCATTCCTATGATAAACACTGTGGCCAAAAGCAACTTGGGAAAGAAAGGGTTTATTTTATCTTACGACCCATTATGAAGGTTAGTTACGACAGGAATTCAAGGAAGAAACCTAGATGGAGGAGCTGTAAAATAAAAAAAGCCATAGAGATAACAAATGATTACTGGCTTTCTTTTTATGGCTTGCTAGATTTAAATTTCTTATATACCCCAGGTCCACCTGCTTAGGGATGGCATTACACACAGTGGTCTGGCCCTTCCACAGCAAATATCAATCAACAAAATGCACCACAGGCTTTCTTTTAAGTTGTTCCGGTGAGAAAATTTCCTCAATAGAGATTTCCTCATCCTAGGTAGTTTTATGTCAAGTTGACAAGAACCAATCCACACAATTGAAACATTGTTAACTTGACTAACAAACACAGTACTATTAAATCATAACCTTTCCCTTCTTGTTTGTCCCAAATCTCATAGTAATATTATTATCACAATATAACATCTGAATAATTCTAACAGTTCCAGATTTAAAGTTTAAAAGTTCAATCTCTGTAACATATCCAGAGTTTCTTCATAAATTCAAAGTCTCTCAATTGTGGGGTCTTGTAAAATAAACAATTTTCTTACTCTAAGGGGGAAGATCCAGGGCAAAGCAACAATCAAATTACATCAAACCCCAAATTTGTCAGTATAAAAGTTTCAGTGTTTGACATCTAGAACCCATTCATGATCCTCTGGCCTCCAAAGGGCCCGAGCATCTTCTTTCTCCATTTGTAGTACATACACAGCATACCTTTTAGGCTTATCCAGTTCCATTCCACAGCTGTCTGTCCTTGGAGGTTATCCCATGGTACTCATATGCTGAGTTCTGCATGGGTTACACACTTGCCACTGACCTCCTGGCTTCTCTTTAGATAATCCTACCCTGCCACACTTAAACATCTCCCTACAACCCCTTCAGTTCTAGGGCTTCCACTGCAACTGAGTCTGTACCTTCAACAATGGCCATCCTTGGCCTCTCACGGTGCCAAGTCTTAGCTGCTTTCCGTACCTCTCATGTCTAAAAGTCCAGTACAGGTGGGAGACTTATACATTATTAAGGTCAGTTTCCAGAATGATGTACAGTATTGGCTCTTCTTGATCACAGCTTCTTACATACTGAATCTGAGAAAATATTCCCAGATTATTTCACACCAGTGATGCTGGTCTCTTCTTAATCACAAGTAATTTTTAAATTCCAGCTAACCACCATCAGTTGTTCAAGTAAACCAAAATATTCACTTTAGAGACACTAGTATCTTCTTAATCACTGCTCATTATTTACCCTAAGTTGAGAGAGCCACCAACTCTTCATTTAAAATGTCACATGAATGGCGCCAATAGAGTCTTTAAAGAACTCTCAAACTTTCCCTCTGGAACTTATGTTCATAACCCAGTCCTCTATTGTCTGCACTGCTCTCATTATTGTTTTCCAAATTCTCATAACAGCTCATTAAGTCCTATACACTCAATGAATTTTCCAGCCTAAAGTTGCAGATTCCTTCCACAACCCTGTCAAAACATGGTCAGATCTGTCAAAACAAATCTTGCTACCAATTTCAGCCTTAGTTAGGTTTCCATTGCTGTGATAAATACCATGACCAAAACAACTTGGGAATAAGGGGTTTACTTCATCTCATGGTTTACAGTCTATCACAAAGAGATGTCAAGTCAAGAACTTAAGGCAGGAAACTGGATGCAAGACCTAAAGCAGAGACCAGGGTGGGATGCTGCTGCTTACTGGCTTGTTCTTCCTGGATTTCTAGGATTGATTTCTTCTACACCTCTAGACAATTTGCTCAGGGATGAAAGAGAAGACAGGTTACAAACATTGATTTTCATGTTCTACCTTCTGTATCCTACTGTGATATCATCCAATAATATCTTTAGTTGTGTTAATATAAAAAGATGGGGCTTTGTTCTGTTGTCAAGTCTAGCTTTGAGCTATTAGACTCATGTCAACGTCTTGCCTCTGCCTCCTTAGCTAGTACAAGACACTAGATGTGGGACTCAGAACAGAAGTGAGGACTACAAATGGTACATGGTGGAGATAAGGATCAGAACTCACCAGGCTAGACTCTGTGGCAGAAGATGTAGTGCACAGTTGGACAAAAGGGTTCAATGTAGTTTGTGAGCAATGAGGTCAAGGGATGGATGTGTGTGTGTGTTGAGAACTGTTTCTTATCTTGTTCTTTGTAGTTTTTAAGCTGCCCAAGAAAGCTATGCAAATGAATTGAGATCATTTCTCATTCAACAAAGCTTAAAATGAAGGTACTAAAGTTACACTGCTGTTTGTATAGAACCAAGTCGAGGACTTTTTTCCCCCTCTGATATTTACCTACACTAGTTCCGTTCAGTAGAATTGCAAATCCTATTAGCAAAGCCCTTCACAATTCGACAATAGTTTTTAAATTTGTAGGCAAGAGGCCTTTGATAGTGCTACATATCTAATTGCATTATCCTTGTCTGAAGTTGACATGATACCATTTCTATACATTGACTTGGATACTTTTAAAATCATAAAAGTTTATATTTTATATGTGATTGTGATTAAAAGTTATTCTGTAATTCTCCCTCTCAGTATATTAAACCTCTCTACCAGATGAACATATTGAAACAAAGTCAGCTAGGCTGTAGCTTTTAGGAAAAGGTGAGGGCAAAGGCCCTTGGCTCTGAGCCTAGAAACTTCATCCCCACCCTAAATTATTTTGTCTCAAGAGCTACTTTCTCATGCATATAAAGATGATGGTGTTAATCGGGAAGATGATAGCTCCTTCATAGGAATATTATATAAAGAATAACGTGTTTCAAAATCAAGAACACACTATTGTATGCATAACAAACAATAAATGCTTATTCCATTGTTTTTGTAATTCCTCCCATTTATTGTTTTCAGTATAACTTTTGGAGCTCGGAGTATCTGAAGTCAATATTCAAAATTCTAGCTTAAATAAATGGAAGTTTAGAAAAAATCTTTATCACTGTTTGAATCTAGAATTTAGATATTTAAGACTTAAATTTTAAAAAGCTATTTAGCAAAGTGAAGAATTTAAAGTGACCATATCTTAGGGAAAAGTTTTTTAGAAGGTGTTTTGGGATAACAACATTGATGCTCCTTTGGAAAGAGAATTTTATTTATTTGTTTGTTTGCTTGCTTGCTTGCTTTATATTATAAAATACTGTGAAGCACTGCCCACAAGCCAGACCTGCATTTTTATGTTAATCTTCTGAAGGAGACATAGAAATGTAACAGGAATGCCCAGTGTTGTGAGCAACATTTGAGACTCGACATTCCAAGGAATTCCCTGGGTATTGCGGAAAGAACACTGAGGAATTCCATGCAGAATCAGCAAACAGGCTAGCCAGCACTCATATACTGTTTCACTCCAGCTCCTTCTGAACTCGTTCATTACTCCTCCATTATTTGACACTTGGCTTTAACTTAGCCAGCTGTCTCTATCTCTATGTTGTTCTGTTCTTGTTACATATAATTGTAATTGTTGTTATTATTATTTCTCTGCCTTTTCTTCCCTCACCTCCTTCTTCACTCCTTGCTTTTCCTATTTATTTTCCTCTTCCAAATAACATAGACAAGTCTCAGGGGCTTGGAAGGTCCCCCTATCTCAGCCTCTTGAGATCTGGGACCATTCCATATCTCCGAATGTATTTCATCTTAATTTAAAAACTATTATCTTATTATTTTATGTGTTTGCGTGTTTTGTCTGCATTTATTTTTGTATACCACTTGTGTACCTGATTCCTGTAAAGGCCAGAAGAGGACAGCACACCCCTCTGCAACTAAAGTTATAGACTATAGTTGTGAACTACCAAGTAGGTACTTAGAATAGAACCCAGGGATCAGAGAGAGCAGTAAATGTTCTTAAACACTGAAGCATCTCTCCAGCCCCCTGATTGTATTTCTTTAGCCCTTTCCTCCTTCCCCATCTTGTTTTTATTCCCACAAATAGCTGAATGAAACAAAGACATCATTACAGGCTGTAAAATGGAATTCACCAGAGAGACAGAAATGCTGAAGAAAAAACAAACTGAAATATTAGAAATGAAAAGTTAAGTGAGTTAGACGAAAATTCTTAGACACTTCAACAGTAGAGCGGACCAAAGAGAAGACAAAATATTGGGGCTGAAGATTAGGTAGAAGTATTGGAACATTCAGTCAATGACAAAATCATATTAGTAATTTTTATAAAAAAGTGAGATTAAAACATGTGAGTTCTATGGGGCATGAAAAGAGCAGATCTTAATCAGAGGCACAGAGTAAATACATAGCATAATTTTATGCTAAAAGCATGGGGAACATTTTCAATAAGGTAAAATTAGAAAAATCCCCAAATCTAAGGACCATGATGCCTACCCATGTATAGCATTTATATAGAAGACAACATAAGCAAGGCCAGAAATGATAACATACTGCAGTTCAAATGCTTAAAAGATCTAGACAAACTTACTGAAAGCCATGGATACCCATGTTACATGTAAAGGTGAACACAGAGTGACAGCTGTTTTTTTAGCTGAAACTTTAAAATAGAGGACTTAAATGACAACTATCAACTGTGACTACTATACTCACTAAGATTTTCATATCTGAATGACAAAGAAAATTTATCCATGATGAAAGTAGGATAAAGGAATTCATGACTAAGTTACTAAGACCATGTAATGTATTGGAAGAAATTCTTCAGGCTAAAGAGAAAGAGAAACACATCAGGAGACTACAGGAAAGATTAAAGCAAGATAGCATAGTAGTTATTCAAGAAGAACTAGGAAAACACAAAATACTGTAAATCAACAAAATGGTTGAAATGGCCTTCATGTCACACCTAAAACTCTGAAAGTGTTAAGCAAAATGTAAAGAAAGCATTTTAAGATGTAGGGCTTTCTCAGTAAGTTTCTAGGAAATAAAGACAATGATTGATAAATGGTACCTCATGAAGTTAAACTCTGTACAGCAAAGTGGATAGTAGAGCCAGTGAAAATGGAACCCAGAGAATAGCAGAAAATCTTTGCTAGCTATGAAACAGACAGATAATTTAAATCTAGAATATATAAGTAACTAAACATCTAAAGAGCAAGATATCAAAGAACTCAACCAATAAATGGGCTAACAAAATAAATGAACAGATCATTCTCAAAAGAGAAAATAGAGGGATAAAAAGAAGGCTCAGTGTGACTAAGAATCTTTGTTTTGGAAGCACAAGGACCAGAGTTTAAATTCTCAGCATGTGAAAAGCTAAACATGGCCATGTGTGTGCCTATAACTCCAGTAATATTGATTAGAGACAGGATGATTTCAAAAGCCCACTGTCCAGCCAGTCTAAATGAAACAGCTAGCTTTCAGTTCAATGGCAGATACTGTATCAAACAAAGAGACAGGGAGTAAAAGAAGTAGATACTCAACATCTTTCTCTAGCCTTCCCATGGATACACACTTGTAGTAGCACCGGATTCCATACATGCATGCACCGAACACAAATATACCCACACACAGAGAAGAGAAAATGTACATGACCAAGAAACTATAGAAAGTAAGTTCAATACCACCAGCTATCAGAATCAAGTGAGACAGGAAATTAAAATGAGATTCTGTTTTACCCCAATAAAAATGGCAGTCATTTTGAAAATAAATAACAAGAAAGGTTGATGATGTGGACAAAAGACAGCCCTTCTATATAGCTAGCTAGAAATTAACCTAGTTCATGGACTGTGATGACGCCTTAAAAATACTAACAATAGGTATTTCCTATGGCTGTGTTTTTCACTCCTGGCTATTTATCCAAAAGACTCTGGGTCAACACATCACAGAGATACTTTTATATATCTGTTTCACGACTATTCATAATATCTAAATACTGGAACCAGCCTACATGGCCAACTACAGAGAAGCCAGTAAAGATAACACAGTGCACAAACACAATGAAATTTTATTTTTCAGCCATAAAGAAGAATGGAATCATGTGGTTTGTCATCATAAGTGAATCAAGCCAGCTTCAGAAAAACAAATATCATATGTTCTTCCATATGTGCTTTCTAGATTATATACACATGTATGTGTATAACCACACACAATGTGTATAGAACATAGAAGTAGAACTGTCTAGAAGGACAAAGGGAACTAACAGAATGTAGGGTGCAGGAAGAAGGAGAGCAGGGACAGGGTGACAGGAAGATGTTTAGTGTACAATGTGTGACTTACAAAACTTACAAACACATTCAATTAACTTAAAAAATAATTACAGATGAGTTTTGTAAGGATAGATGGGGCACCCTGGAGGCAGCCCAAATGCAGGATAAGCAGAGCCACTAGCATCTGACCTGGAGTCCAAGTAATTACACAGAATAGCTTGTTCAGTAGAAATGAAGTGTGTCGGCATCTAGGCTGGTGGTGTGCCATGCACTCAGAGGAAAATGCTGGTATCTTGGAAATAGCCAGTGAGTCTGAGTCAAAGGAAAATTAAACAGTTGTACTTTTCTATCCAAACCATACCGCTCTCAATTACCTGTTGAAGATTTTTTTAAAAATGTGATTAAGCAATTTATTCTGGCCATTGGCAAGGTTTTGATAGACACATATGTAAGTAAATCCAGAGGGTTTGTTTGTTCCATTTTACAATGGATGAATATGAATTTAACATCAGACTCTAAAACCAAATAAAAACACTGAGTATGCTTCACCTTGTAGATAGCTTTATAGTCACATAATGATTGTTGTTTCTTTGCATGAGCGTTAACATTCTTAGATGCCTACCTAGTTATGGCATGTGAGAGTAAAGTAGCAATTTTGCCTAAACAGAAAGTTATGTGATGTTGGGGTTGGTTCAGCAGTGAGGAGCACTGACTTATCTTTCCAGTACTCAACTTGGATTCTCAGCATTCATGTAATGGCTTACAACTATCTATACATCCTGTTCTAGAGGACCTATGGACTCTCTAATGTTCACAGGCAATAGGAATGCTTATGGTGCATAAATATATGTGCAGAAAAATACCTCTGCAAATAAAATAATTTTTAAAAGTTTACTTAATATGTACTGCCTGTCAACTATTGCTCTAGATTCAGGAGACATAACAGTGAAAAAACTTGACATAGTACTTGACTTTAAGAAATTCATGATTTAGCATAGGTCTATAGTCCTATTAATCTATGTAACACACGGTTAAAGGATGGAAATAGAACAGTTCTTGTCAGACTTTAATGTAAGGCTTGAAAACAAGCAAAAGAGAACATGGATATCTTGAAAGTATTACCTGGAAGCATACACAGCATTCAACTTGGATTATTTTTCATTGATGAGACTATAGTATTAACTCTGCAGAGATAGAATTTAAATTATAGAAAATCCCTGGATATCTCAAATGCAAATGAATTTTTCATATACAGAGTATAAATCTCACTGAACCAGTTTTAGTATCTTTTTAGCTCACTCTTATGAACTAAAAGGAATTTGGTGTCACAAATAGGACTTGAGTGTTCCAAAACTGGGTAAAGTCTTTGCCTAGCAAAGTGACCTGTGGCAGCTCTAAGGCCAAGAAAGAGAAGGATAGGGATTTACAGTGACACATGTCTACCTGTTGACAATCTCTTGAGTGGGGGACATAACAGGACATGTATGGCAATGTTTGAGAGAATAGGAAGAGGATGATCTCACATGGGAGAAAGAAGAGGCTTGGGTTCGTGTGGTACTAGGGATGTTTTTTAGGATGTTCAGAGTGAAGTATGTTGGGGAGATAGAAGAAGAGAGATTTTTTTTCATGATCCCCTTATCCTGTTCCTTAAAGACAGTGCTCTCAAACAGAGTACTGTGTGAGGCTTGAAAAGGAGAAGGCCAGGCAAGACCACTAAGGCTCATATTAAGGAAGAAGAAAGAGATAGGAGTTACAACATATCAAATTTGAATAACTAATATATTTATACCTCTATCTATCTGTCTGTCTATCTATCTATCATCTACCTATCTCTAACTCTATCTACATATACGTCATATGCACATACACTCATACACATATACAACATATACATCATATACATATACATCATATACACATACATCATATACATCATATACACATATACATCTTTAGTGAGCAGAGACTATACTGGATGGCATGGAAAACACAACGTGCAAACAGGTGAAAGATCAGGAGACTCTTCTAGGGAGGAAAAGGTGATGATGATAAGATTGTATTGGGTACAAGCACTGAGAGGAGCAAACATTGTGAGGTGGCCCTAGATGTTCTAACCCCATTTCCAGAAAGAATAGTGGGGAATTACCACAGAGGGAGATTTAATTTAAATGAGCTTTATGCTTTCCTTTCTTTTCTCTTTTTCTTTATCCTTTTGTTCAAGTGAAGCTTGAACTGGATGGAAAAGAGACAGAGATAGAGACAGAGAGGGAGGGAGAGAAAAAGACACAGAGAGTTTGATTAGGGATATTTTCTTTTTACTTTGGATTAATTTTGACACTGGAGTTTGGGGGAAATTCCCACTTGCAGAGAGGTGCATAGCCAATTCAAGATGATGGAAATCTAGGATCCTGAATGTCACACCACCTTCTTTGGTTTGGAGCCCTGCAAATATAATCAGGCGTAGTCACATGTCATTTCTTTCAGGCATATTCCAGTTAGGTCTCTGGGAGGCTGGAATTCAGTATTAACTTTCCTTATCATATTGGGAATGGCTTATTCTCAAACCTCAGACAAAAATGGAGAAGAAGAAGAAGAAGAAGAAGAAGAAGAAGAAGAAGAAGAAGAAGAAGAAGAAGAAGAAGAAGAAGAAGAAGAAGAAGAAGAAGAAGAAGAAACCGTATAATAGTTTCTTGAAAGCGTCCAGGACTTATATAGAAAAGATAACTTTCCACAGCCTTCTCATGAGAAAATCTGAACATCTATCCAAGAGTAATGCCCCCTTTGGTGAAAATCACACAAGGATGTGACCAGAGCTCATTCTTAGAGATGGTGGTCCTGGCTTGGGCCTCAGTTTCTCACAGCATGTAAGAATGGAAATTGGTGTTCTTGTTCCTCAGACATGAGTTCTCATGTTAAGGAGATATCTGGTCTATGTTACAACTGATGGAAATTAATGGAATATGACACAAAATGTGGCTGCTCCTGCTAAAAACCAGTATTTCAAAACATGAACCAGAAAGAATACTGATAATCAAAAGCATGGTGCCTTTGTAATTTGGTTGCTATCCTGACAAGCTAGAGTCATCTGGGAAGATTGAACCTCAATTCCCTCCATCAGACTGGACTATAGGCAAGCATAGTGTAGGCATTTTTATGATTGGTTGATGTAGGAGAGACAACTCACTTTGGGGGTACTGTCCCTGAGCAAGTGGTCCTAGGTGATGTAAGAAAACAGATTGAACACACTGTGAAGAAGAAGCAAGTAAGCAACATCTCCCCCATGGCTTCTGCTTCACTTTCTATCTCTCTAGGTTCCTACCTTTTTTTTCTGCCCTAATTCTCCTCCATGATGGACTATATATAAGCTATATGCTTATATATCCTTTCCACCTGGAGTTGTTTCCAATTACAGCATTGGGTTTTGTTGTTTTTGTTTGATTGTTTGTTTTGCTTTGTTTAACCATAGTAAGAGAAAGCAAACTAAGGCATTAGCTATGCTATTAGAGGACCTATAGCATAGTCTGAGTAGAAGCACATGGCTTGAGTTACAGAATCTATTCTCATTTCAGAAAGCATGTCTGAAGATGATCTAAAGATACCAGGTCAGAACCTGAGTTTCTTGTATGCTTTTGGAGAGAGATCTTCTACTCAAGAGAGATACAGATTGTCTTGTATCTGGAATCTTTGCATGCTTTAGCTCTGTGGAGTATTTTCTATTACAGCCATCAGAGTCTAACTATAGGAAACATTTGGTCTTGATAACAATTCTTAGTGTTTGATGTATTGTGTTAACCTTTCATTTCAGCACTGGGGATGGAACTAACACTATAGTGTGTGCTAGAACACTCTGACATGGAGCTAGAGCTGAGTCCATGTTAAATTTCTTTTCAAGTCAGTTATCTTCCTTTTGTTTTCTTCTTCAAGTGTCTGTATACCTTTCCTGGTACCTCAAAATGGAGCAGAATGTCAGATCCTGTATCAGTCAATAAAGCATTTTCTGGATTTTCCTGTTTTAAGCTGAATTTTGACTTTTCATGAATTTTATTGTTGTTTGTTTGATTGGTTTTGTTTGTTTCTTCTATAAAAACATTTATATAGTTTGAAAATTTTTTGAGCCATTTGTGAATAAATCATGGGCATTATGACATTTCATACTTATATATTTAAAATGTGATTTTATTAGTATAGTTTTAAAATTAATTCTTTTAGAATTTCATTACATAATGAATACAATATATTTGACCACATTCATCTCTACCACTTCCTCTAATTTTTTCAATAATTACCTCTATCTCCTACCTACTATCAACTCTTGCCTCTATTTTTATAACTCACCTTGTCCAATTCTTTTGTTTATATATTCATGGGTGTAGGGCTACCCACTGGAACAAGGTCAATGTACCAAGAGCCACTTCCTCAAACAAACTGACTCCTCCTTTTCCAAAAGCTATTAACCATCAATAGTTCCTCAGCTAAAGGCGGGAGCTCATGAGCTTCTCCTTCTCCTCTCATGCTAGGGTGTTACTGGCTTGATCTTGTATGAATCTTATGCAGTCAACCATAACTGCTATTAGTTCATGACCTTAGCCATCCATTCATGTCCAGAAGACCCAATTTCACTCCTGGTCTCCTCAATCTCCTGATCTTACAATATTTTTCCCCCACTTCAGGGATGAATCTGAGACTCAAGAGCCAGGGTCATGAAATACATGTGTAATCTAGGGATGAGTACACCAGTCTCTTTTTCTCTACACCTTGGTTTCTTGTGAGTCTGTATATTATTATTTTCCATTTACTGCAAAAAGATTTGATAAAGGTTCAGAGATGCACTAAAATATAGGTGTATAATAAATTATTAGGAGTCAGTTTAATATATCTATAAACTATGGGTATATGATAAATCTTTAGGAAGTATTTTAATACTATGATCCCTACTATGGCCTATGAACTGTTCCTCCATAGGTTCTTGGCCCTGATAACAGGGCAATTGTACACATAAACTCACAAAAGTTGCAACAGCATGCATAAGACCTACATAATATCAAGCCAGACAAAATATCAGCATGGAGTGGGGAGACGGTCACATAGTGCCACTTCGAGTTGAAGTGCTATTGGAAATTGATAGCTGCCAGGAGAGTTAGTTTGTCTTAAGGATGTGGGTTCTAGTATTTTGGCCATGAAGAAAGTCACATGTCCAAGAGTGTATAGGGTGTACAAATTGGACTCAAGTTAAAACAAGGATGATACAAATTAGATACATATGAAATGGATAGTGATCTGGG
The DNA here is from genome assembly GCF_011762505.2 of Arvicanthis niloticus. Taxonomy (NCBI): domain Eukaryota; kingdom Metazoa; phylum Chordata; class Mammalia; order Rodentia; family Muridae; genus Arvicanthis; species Arvicanthis niloticus. The sequence continues at coordinate 45,240,892 of NC_047665.1, read as the reverse complement.
AGGAAGTGGGGGAGGGGTGTATATGATCAACACACAATGTATGAAATTCTCAGTAAAATATTTTAAAAATAAAATGAAGAAAAAGAAATAAAAATTAATATAACATGATCAATGTGAATTTCAAGATAAAATAGATTTCACTATACTCCAGGATAAAATGGTGCAATGTGAGTTGTCAGATTTTCATTACACACCTAAATTTGAATCACTCAGACCAATACAAATGTTCTTTCTTCATTGTAAAGCAGAGGTAAATATTGTTTTAAATACAAGAAAAAATGCTTATAAATGATACCAAGTTTGAATTAGACTTGTCACCATATGTTTTCTATATTTTATCTGTTGGAAATTTTTGAAATTGCCACATCATCAAGCATACTGTCCAATGCAGAAGGTATCAAAATAATCCCATTGAAAGTAAACATTTTTGCAGAATGTCTTCAGTCTTTATAGTTTGCACTGGGCATATTAAAGCAATTCCATCTCAGGGCATAGTGACCATAAACTGCAAGTGGTTCTGACTGAGACTTTTAAGAGATGGAAAGCCATGCCCTGAATTCAAGAACAATGAATGAATCTATTAACCAAAGTGGAAATATTACAGATAAATATAGCAATTTGAACCTTTCATTTAAACAAGCTTTATTAATTATGTGAATGAACAGTGCCAGTCTTAAAGACATCTACAACTTTCATTGGTTACATGGTTTATGGTCCTACTAGGAGATTTTAGCTCAAAATCAATTCATGTGTGTGTCTGTGTGCTAACATATGCTCATCATTCAGCCATGTGCAATACACTCTTTCCTCTGCAAGAAATAACTTGTGAATGACTGAAATCTGAAACACATGTTGTTGCCATAATAAGATAGAGTACCAAAGAAGACTTTACTTGTGTGATTTTAACAAAGGTCTAGGATTTTCTAAGCAATTGTCTATTATATGTTGATGTTCTGGTACAAAGACACAGATGCTATGAATGGGTTTGACTTAAAAGTATAATACTCGTTATTACACAGAAACAAGTTTCATATCCCTTACAAATTGAAAAGGCCAGAATGTATAGGATTTTTATACATCACCAAATGTATATTAGAAAGGATTTATGAGATTCTGGTGACAGGGAAATGCCAAGCTCTCCCACTTCCACTCATATGACACATTTCTAGCCAATAATATTGACATTTGCTTACTGGTCTGAGTTACACAGAAGAATGTTTCTGTTTGCAGTAAGTTAATTGACTCTCTGTGGGGATTTCTCAAGCCTCCATGATAGTACCAAAGAAAGATACTTATAAATTGTCTCTAGAATTGAGATGACAAATAGCTGCTCTTTGGTGCTCTTTGGTGAAGTCTCCCTGGGGGTTGTAAAGTCTGGAAGTTGGTAGTGAGGAACAGTCAGGCAGAAAAAAAAGAAGCTGAGATATTCCCTTTATGAAATGCACAGAAGGGCACAGCAGGCTGTAGATGCAGTGGTTCATCTACTTTTCTCTACAAAGCCAATGTAGTTAAAATAATTCCCCCTGACAGTTTGTGCTTCTCCAAGATAAGCAAAGAAACTGACACTGTGATGGTTGCCTATGTTAATCTACTCTTGTAAGTGGGTTTTACAGGCGATGAGAGAGACAGGCTGATTGATGAATTAAGCGTTCTAATTTTTTCACTTGACTTGATGGAATGCCAAGGAGACTCCACTGTGAGGCCTAGTGCAGACAGCATCTGGAGAAACACATAACCTCCAGAGAGTGTGCTAGTTCAGGTCGTTTTCAAACTGACTTATGTCCCAGAAGCCAAATAATTTTATGGGAACCACTGACATGTGCAATGGAAACTCTTCTCAGGGAAACAGTGGAGCCCTGGTTCTGGGAACCAACTTCACTTTTTCTCACCTCAGCTCCACTTCCCTCAGGGCCCACTGAGGCAGGCTTGTATGCTCCATGACAGATTATTTGGGTTTGGAAGGCTGTTCACCTACCATGAAGATCTGGCAGGCATGCTGACTTAGGCCCAGGAAATGATATCACATTCTTTTGTTACTCTCTCATGTTTTCTTTCTTTTAAATGTCTTATCTCTGCCTCTTGATGCTTTTATTTTAAAAGTTTGGTGTGCAATTTCTCCCCAAATTAGATAATCATATTACAACTTCTCTTACAGTTAGCTTAGCCTTACTCTTGGGAGGAAGTGCTCACGTGTTTTTGTATACACAACCACACTGGCTGAGGTTGCCTCATTGTTCACCATTACCTTTTCAACCCTGCTTTTCCTCTGTAAAATTCTGTCCACGTTGCCTTGCCTGTGACATGTGTGTGAAAGGTTGTCTTTCCTTAGTCTTGTTGAGAATGAAACCCTTAAAACTTTTTTTTTTCATGTGTTTGTCTATTTAAAAGAGTTCTACTCACTCTCAGGAAGCCCAGTGCTCATGTGGCCCTTCGGCCCAGAACAATGAGTTATCTACACAGTCTCTGGTCTCAACAGAGAGAATTCTAACATTTAATGAAGTGAACAGACTTCACAGGGTATAAATTGTCTGTGTGTTTGTCTAACTTAACTTGTCTAGGACATCACTGTCCTGAAGGGAACATTTATTCTAGGAAGAGAATGTTGATGGAAGAGACATCTCTGATTATGCTATTGTAAGTAGTCCTAATCTCCCTGTCTCTGCCTCTGTTTCTCTCTCTCTCTCTTTCCCTCTCTCTTTGTCTCCCTCCCTCCCTCCTTCCCTCCCTCTCTCCCTGCCTCCCTCCCTCCCTCTCTCCCTGCCTCCCTCCCTCCCTCCCTCCCTCCTTGGCTCCTTCTTTTCCTTTATTAACTCTCTCTTTTCCATTTATTTTCATCAATGGTTGTTGTAAATCGGGTACTTAAAATCCTGTTGATTGTTACTGAGTATGAGTATTATAATTTTCAGAATTAAATTTCTTACAAGGTGGAATAAGGTAAGTTGCGGTTGATAAAGTTAACCTGGAATAATAGTAACCCAGTAATTGCTGATATGTGTCTGGTAGTTTCTTTCGTTTACTTCTTTTGGTCTCAGGCACAATATGTAACAGAAAAACAAATAAGAAAGCAAATTATAGGAGTTTTTTCATTTTTGCTTCCATAGAAAGCTTGCTTGTAAATGCAGGCATCTTGCGAGTTGTTTATAGTATACTCCATCATGTACAACTGAGCTTTGGCTGCTTGATGTGTTGAGAGCTATCGAAGTGGGAGCTGGTTCACCATTGACTTTTCACTGTGATCAGAGCCCTGGATTACTGTGGTGTTGCCTCTTGTTATTACAGGGGGTCTCTGAAGACAGAGAAAGCACAACTTGTGGCTTATAGAGAATCCAAATCTCATGGTCTTCTGGGCAACCTTATTTTCCTCCTCTGTGGACACACCCTTGATGTTGAAACTGCCATGGTGATTTTTTTTCCTCCTATACCACAACCTGAGTGTGGTATGCTGTTGAGTAGGCACCCTTCAGGATTTTCACTTGAAAGATAAATCCTTGGGCAGAATTGCCTTTGCCTCCATGGATTTTCCTTTCTAATTTGTTTTCCCCACAGGGAAAGAATGTGTAATGCTGGTGCTCCATTGCATGTTTCTGGTCAAATGGAAGACCACAGTCTTTATCCATGTTTAAGTCTGGGAGGAAAAATACTAAAACAAATCTAGTAAAAATTCTTCCCTAACCTCCTTAGATTTGTGGCTAGTGCCCTCCTGAAAGAATAATGAAGTTGTTCATTAAGTGTTTGGTATGCTGCTAGGAACCGGCTCTGGTTCCATGGCATGGCTATGCGGGTAGAGAAAAAGCTACAGACCCCTGCCAGAAAACAGGCGTGACTGACCTTTCCCATGAGCAGATGTGCCAGCTGCTGACATCTCCGCCCAACTGTCTGCCCCAGTTTCAGAAATGACACCATTCAAGTTAAATTCTTTTGGGTTTGGAAGGCCTTATAGGCTACCAGCATTCCATATTACCTTGTCTGTGCCATAACTGTTGTTTTGTATGCACCCACGTAATTACTGAGTTCATCAGAAGTTAATGAACGATATTTAGTTTTCTGAAAATATGGATGTGGTGCTGTTTGTTTTTCTATAGTGATGATTCTGGGTGTGTTGTTGTATAGTTATGCACAGATTTTGAAATACACTTCACTACAGGGAAAAGCCTTAACTCTTTTTTTTTCTATTTGTACAGAAGCTTTCGTAAGAGTGTCCATGGAGTGCTCTACAGTGGTTCTAGAACTCTACATATTAAGGCGAAGCATTCAACCCTGATTATTATGTACACATGGAGCATACTAAAATTCCTTAAAAGTATAGAGCTTGTTCTGATTTGTAGAAACATTTGCCCAGTTTTGTTTTGCATGGTGAATTTTATTTCCAATTCAAATTGAAATATTTGAACTTCCATTGATAGACTCCTTGGGGTCACTCAATGCACACATTAGAGAGCTCTTAAAAACGCAGAAACAGAATGAAATAGAAAAAATATTAGCTTCAAACAGAGTCTTCTTTTTGTGGAGTTGCTGATACAGAAGCAAAATCTAGCTTTGCTAGAACATGACATTTGTGTGTATTTTAATGCTCCACTTTTTATTTTTTTGCTAGGTATTTGAAGTATATTGCATTCCCTCCAGGTGTCATAGTAAAAAATATAGACAACTAATCTTTGAAATGGGAAGATCCACCTTTTATCCTTTTGTTCTTTTCGCAATGTTTTATGCTTCTATCCATTAAAGACTAGTTCTGGTGACCTACTTAGACATTTGGGATGTGTTATAGAATGAATGCCAACTGCCTTGCTGACAAAGCCAGAAGACATACAACTCCAAAAGACACCATTGGTAGTAGCGGGCATACAAAATGTGCTTTATGGAAGTGTGCCTTCCAGAATAAGAGAGTTTTGTGGATTCCCAGACTGTAAGACTATTCTTTCTTGAATGTTATCTACAGTGCAGAGAAAATTCAGCTACAACTGAAACCCTGAGCTCACTCAGGAAATGTGGCAGTAAGATGTGAGACATGTTCCTGGTCCTGAGCCAGGTTCATAGGCAGAGTAACATCAGCAGCTTAAAGGTTGGAAATGTGGTTTCCATAAGAATGTTCTTAAGGAAATATGTGTGTTGTGGATAATTGAAATCTATGCGGAGTCTTGAACTGACCTTGACAAAGCCCTAGAATGATATCTAAGCACCACATAATGTAAAAACAATGAATGTAGTTAAATTCCATCGTCCTTTTTAGGCTTGCTTCTTCTGTGTTCAGTGTCACAGACAACCAAGTGATATGGTTTGCTTGACTGCCTTCTATTCTTGCTTTTTTTTCAGCTTGAGAGATGAAATAAGACAAATTATTATATAAATATTTTTTAAAATGGGTCATCTTTTTTAACCATTCAGTAGCTTTAAAATATACATAGATCATATATGTTCTTTTACATGTATTCTTCCCTTATAAAACAAAATTGACCATCTTTTTCTAAAAACTCTCAGTTCAAGTTGCTCTCAGGGGAGCAGAAATTTCTGTATTCAGAAGACAGTATGGTACAATGGATGCTTTAGTATGCACAGTTCTAATAAATACAAAGACATGAGCTCAAAAAACAAAATAGACAAAACAAATAACTGGGATATATTTGCAAAGCAGATCAAGTGGTGTTTCCAGGCTGTTTGGGCACAGGGTGGGCTTCACCAGCATGCTTGCCATTTTCTTTGATATATATGATTGCAGCTTAAAGCCCCCCTTTTTTGTTATTTTTGAGATGGAGGGTAATCAGACTGTAGCTTTAGAACAATTGAATGTGTCGAACCTCAGAAAACCTCAGACAGTGAGGTTAGTTTCTCTATAAGTATTCAAAGGTTTATGGACAAGAAGCTCATCTGAACTCTCTAAACCTGTGGAGTCCGCCAAGTTGGCTGGAAGAACTGACAAGTTTGGGCTTTTTCCCAAGCCTTCCATCACTTTCACTCTGATCCCTGCCAGAAGTCAAACAAGAAAAAGCCTTTCTTGTCGTGTTTTGACACCTCCTGCTCTAGTGCCTGCTGTAAACTCTACATCCAAACATTGCAGCAGATCAACTGAACATTGAGAATATACACGGGCAAAGGTTCAGAGGGTGGCTGAGAGTCTGAGAAAGGGCCACTCAGCCTCATGTAAATAATGTGCTCCTAGAGTAAATGAAAGAGGGACTGATCCAGCTCTGGGTCTGCTGGCAGGGCCCTCTTCCGTGAGCTGGATGTCTTCAGTAGCACAGCACTGCACATACTGACCAATTTAATAGGCATTCTCTGGGACCACCCAAAATGACACCTAAAGCTGAAAATTTGCTTAGAAAAGGAAAAGGAAGACTCATCCAGCAAATTGCAAGATATCCTTCTGTAGAATATCAATTTAATTGTTTTAATTCAACTTTTTTGTCTATGAACATAGGATTTCTTTCTGCATGCTTCCCTTTCTCATTTAGTATTTAATATTAATTTGTCTCTTTCAGTGACTTAATCCGTAGTATGTAACTCATAGGTCATTAAATAGGCAAGGCAAATATAGCTATAAGCTAACTCCACATCCCAAAATAATGCATGCAATATTAATATTATTTTAATTGTGGTAAAAAAATAATATCTTAGCCTTACTTAGGCTATTCAACACCAATGCAGTGTACATTTAGTCCAGATATGATAATCAGTGTTTTTAAAACTGTAGGCTATAATTGACATGCTCATAAAAATCAGTGTGATAACCCACAGTAGTGTAAAAGCTGTTGGTGATCTTATGCTGCACAAGTAGCTAGGGGTAGGTCATTTTGCTTTATAAATGTATCTATGTGTGCATGTATCCCAGTCAATGTGTAAAATGTTTCTTCACATGGATGATAAAAAAAAAAAGTGTGACAGTAATCAATTTAGCCATGGGAGTGATAACTTTGAGATGGTAATAATAATTGGTATTAGATGAGAAAGGTATCCAGGTTGGCACTCCATGTTGGGATTAAGGGCTTTCTTAGAAGACGGTCTTACTCTCTCATCATAATATATCCCTGGGATCCTGAACATAATACCTACTAGTACTGCAAGCTAAACAGTCTTTGTTCCTTACAAATTTCCTAATCTATAGCTATATATCACAGCTATGGAGATGGTCTAGACACGTCCTCTTCCCTCTCTCTTCCATACCAGCATCCTTGGAACTTGGGAACCAGCTGAGATAAGGACAAGAAAAATCAAACATATTTTGCCATATACTATCTATGTGTACTTACACAATTTATTTTGTATTGTTTTTTTCACCTTTACAGTGGGAGAAATACTGACTATTAATCAATAATATGAACTCTGGTGCTACCATATAGAAATATGCAAGTCAATTTTTTCTACTTTAGGGTACTGTGTAGATATCTGTACCAGCATTCATCTAGTTTGGTCCATTTGTTGTTTGCTTATTTATTTCCCATAACTGAAGTTCTTGAAGATCAGAAATGTCTTCCACCAATTTTTGTCTTTTCAGTAATACCTAACATATTTATAGGCCTATAGTGGGTATCCAGTCATTGTAGAAGAATGCATGTGATATAATAACCTCATCCAGGAATCACTTACTAGAGCCCATTATCTACCCTTTGTATTCCTAACAAAAATGTTGTGAGGTTTAGTTCTTACTGTCTCCATCCCAGAGATGAGATAACCAATTCTTAGTCTATAATTAATTTGCCAGAGGGTACAAATATCTGAAACAATGGAGCTGGACTCTGTAGCCAGTTAGGTCATTGAGTAAGTGTCAAGCTATAGGCCACACCTCTGCCTGGAATTTTCTTATTTTGGGGTAAGTCCTTGGTCAATCCTGATGCTATTTCCATGGTTCCCCACTCTACATACAAAACAATCCTTCTGGACAGGCCCAAACATCTGGCCAATGGGAACTGGACAAGGCTCCATCTGGAAGCTATCAGCACCTCTCATGGGTCAGCTGCAAGGGATTTTATTTCAAATGACCCAATACATTTCCTCTGCTTCCCATTCACAGACAGATTCGTTGGCTACAGTGTTTTGATAGATTAGGGGTAAAGGTCTATTCTAATGGCAACTTAATTTCAAGTTAGTGGGTCCCCAAATGCCATTTTCTCTTATCAAAGATTGTGGTTCCTTGTTCCAGCCACATCTCTTTCTGAGGCCTCCACATAGCTCACACTGGTCTGTACCACACAAGGATTCTATTTTTTTCTGTCCACTTAAACAGTACTAAAGAAGATAGCCTCATTAGAAACCACTTTTCTACTTTAAAGATTAAGAATTTGATGGACAACATCCATTCTATTTCCTACAAACTGACTATAGGAATGAACAGCATAGAGCCAGTGGCTGTCTTGGTTCCTTTTAAGTCTTGTTACTCACAGGCTCACATTTCACACCCTCTTAAGGGCGAAGCTAAGGTGGAGGGCTTAGGTGGTATCACAGGAAGTTATTTGACTTTTATTTTTCTTTTACAATTTAAGATTATAAGTTTAGTGAGATAATCTCAACTGAGGACTTAACAAGTCACTCTTGGATCTTTTCCTTGAAGACTTAAAAAACATCACCTGGTCCAGCAATGTGGGTTAAGGGGTAAAGGCACTTGCTATTGAGATTGATGACCTGATTTGGATTCTCAAAACTTACTTGGTAGAGGAGAAAACTGACTTTCACAAGATTCTCTCTGGCTTCACATTTGTGCCTTAGGACATGAGTGGATGCACACACTGACACTCATCTCCCACTCCCTCATGTCCACACACAGACTTACACACTCACATGCACACACACACACACACACAATAAGTGAAAATTTTGATTTAAAAAGTACATAAATTTCTTGCTGCCCTTTTAACAGCAACACTTATCTTGATAATCACATTTCAGTATTTAGAAACAATACATTAATTTCAGGAGCCAGGATAATTGAATCAATGAATCAATAAACCAGATGACTTTTCTAAGCAGCCAAATGTATAATGCAATTCTGAAAACAAAAATTTAAGAACTTTTCTATACATCCATACATAAAACCATTTGGTTGGTCACCCAAATATCAAGTCTAAAAGTAGTTTATCTGACCAAAAGAATCACATACTTTAAAAATACATTTGTATTTTTAAATTTAATTGTTCCTTGGAAAATCTGTAGTAGTCTACATACACAACAATAAGTCTACTTTAAATTGTCTTTTAAAAAGATGTATTTGTTTTTAATTTATATGTATTAGTGCTTTGTCTACATTTATGTCTGTGAACCACATGTGTGCCATGCCCATTGAGGCCAGAAGAAGACATGGATCGTCTGGGACTGTAGTTATAGGCAATTTTTTTTGTCATTGTGTGAATGCTGAGTGTTCTGGAGTGGAAGCCAATACTCTTAACCCCAAAGCCATTGCTATGCCACCAAGTTCTACTATAAAAAATAAGAGAAATAGACACATGGCTACATGATATTTAAACAAAATATTTGGTGTAAAAATTGCAGTGTATAATGCAACAGTACCCAATTATCTTAGTTTATCATGTAGAGTTTAATGAAGAGATTTCTGAATTCCTTACATGTTAGAATTAGCTTCATCATGTGCAGGGATCTGTAGTTCTGAGTACAGATCTGGGCTGACATTTAGATGGGAGTCATATTCTTCCATTATTGTTTTCCTGAGCAATATGTCCTATGGTTTCTAGATCAGGTGACTTAAAATTATTGAAACTTAACAAGACAATGTTTCTTTTAGTAAATTTCTTGCTGAGAACTAATTTTCAATATATGATTAATATATTAAATATTTTCTAGACTTCATTAAAATGCCGTTTCTCATTCCATTTATGCATTCATCCACTCATTGAATATTTATTGAATGACTGCTAGTTGTCAGATACTTTGCTAGGGACTGAACAACCAGTGGTGAACTAAAAAGGTATTGTTGTTCTTAGAGAAACCATATCTAAGCCACCGTGGGCTTACAAATGTAATATTGTTATCAAACACAGTGTTTAACTAGAGGACATAGCATAGTAAGTGAACTAAAATAGCAAGGAGGCAGGGATATTTTCTCTGAGTAAGTGTATTTTTCCAGATGAACAAGTCACCAACTGAGATTTATAACAGTTCCTTAAAAGTTTAGACAGATGTGACCATGTAACTCAAAGATGCTACTTTTGGGTTTACATATAAGATAGGCTAAAATATATAATATATTCACACAAAGTACTTCATCTTCATGGCTACATAGCACTTTTTGATTATTATAAGTAAATAACAGTGAATAGGTAGAGTACAGTATTTTTATAAAACAGAATTATTATTTGGAAGGAAGAAAAGTGAAGTGTTACATATGGATAAAAACTGTGCTAGATGAGAATATCCAGGCACAAAAAAGGTTTAAATGGTACCATTTCTTTTCACTTGTGTCCGGAAATGGTAAGTTCATAAACACAGAAAGTAGATAGGTGGCTGCTCAGTCTGTGGTTGGTAAGTTGGGAGAAATGTGTAATGACTGTTAATAGGTATAGTTTCTTCTGGAATGATGTACATGTCCTAGAGTCAATAGTGAGGACAGTCACACAGGTTTGGGAACATACCAAAACAATGTGTTGACTTGTACACACTGAATGGCTGAATTGTACGAGGTATGAATTACAAATCACAATTTTTGAGCAATACTTTAATATTAAAAGTAGAAAATAAAGCAAAATAAAATGGGAATAATTTTGGGAAATTGAGTTATCAAACAGGAGTCCCTTAATCTAAACCTGTGAAGTATGGAGGGGGTTAGCTTTCTACATCTTGTCTTTCTTAGAACTCATTTTTCCTATGGAAAACTGAGAATAAAGTTCATCAGTTATCACAGTTGGGTTATTATGCATCATTTCATCTGCCCAGACACCTAAAATTATCCATCAGTGAACCAGATTTCATCTATGTGTATTTCTCCTTTCTTCTCCTGTAATAAGCAGATGGGATGAATGAGGAGGTTTTATAACTTTTAAATGTACTAAAACATAAAAAATGAACAATAATTTACATCAGACATCTGAAAGGTCCACAGCAGTCTTGGGTCATCATTGAACCTTTCAGTAGCTTCCATTGCTCTACCAACATGGACGGCAAGTTGGTGCTTTGTTATTTTGATTAAATCTTCAATCACTTTTCTGAAGTTACAAATAAAAGGCATTGAAAGACACATTTATTTTCTTTTAAAATTGCAACTAGTTAATTAATCAGCTAATTAATTAATTGTGTATATTTATGCCTGTGCATGAATGTGGTCATATGTTTGAAGACAATTTCAGGGACTTAATTCTGTCCTTCCATAGTGAGGGTTCTGAGAATCTATCTCACATGGTCAGGCTTAGATGCCTGTACCTTTGTGTGATAAAGCATCTTACTGGCCCTCTTAGTTCTTAAAAAAAAAGATTACTTATTCTTTAAAAGTCATGCATGATGCTGGAAACCACAAATGTACCATGAAGTTAAGTCCTCATGGAGAAGAATGTTATCAAAACACAATACAGGGGGTATAAAGAGAAAATAAGACTGTCTAAAAATTCAAGAAGAAACCAGAAGCACCCCTCCCCCTCCCAATAGTAACCAAACTCTCCAGGTACTTTTACATTTATCTTCAACTGAAGTAGGATATAGATCTTGAACGTTTTGAATCTCTGGCCTGGTGTAGGAATGTTTTATGGAGCTAAGTCTTACTCTTACCAAGAGCTCATAGAGATGTACTCTGCATTTGAACTTAAAGGCAGATTCTCTTTGAACTACTTGTCTTATGAATGCAAGAAGAGGTCACATAGAGATAAGGAAAACGGGCACGACATGAGCCTGGTTGTAGCTTTCTAAGTTTTCTCCTTGGAGATTTCCTGGCAACGTTATGATGCTAGTTACATGTTTGTCCATACCCACAAAAGGAATATCACCAGGAGTGAGGTCAGTGCAGACTTAGAGTACTGTGTTACTGTGGGTTCATCAGCTCTGTGGGCTGTGCATGACAGTGTGTCAATACTGGAGATAAAGCACTGGGAACTAAGGGTTAATGGGTACCATAGATGAGGGTAGGATAAGAAGTATACAAGCTTTATGCCATGAGCCTAAAAACTGTCCTGAAATAAAGTTTATTTGAATTTAGGAAAGAAAATTGTTAATTTCAATAATTTCAGTGTAGTTTAGTATGAAGCCTACTAGTTTAATTACTGCCCAAATGAAAAATGGGTCAATGGAAAAAAAAATCACCTGTTTAGAAAAAAATGTTGAAGTGAAGTGTGTATTTGTAATATTTTCAAAGTACTGGAAGGTATTTTCCTAGGTTCACTACATTTTCTTAAAATCTACTATAAACATCTATTTTAATTAATACATGGTAGATACATATACGTGAGTACATGTGGTGTGTGAGTGAGATGAGGGGAAGAAGGGAGAGGGGGGAAGGGAGGAGAAGGGAGGGAGAGGGAGAGGGAGGAAGAGGGAGAGGGAGGAAGAGGGAGAGGGAGGAAGAGGGAGAGCCAGAGTGGGATGTGGAGGGAGAGGAGGAGTGGGAGGAGGAGGGGAGGGAGAGAGCATGGACACTGGTTTAAGAATAGGAAGGCTGCTTTCATGCTGTCATGCTCACTCTTGTCCCATACTCCCAAGATTCTGGCTGAAACCATACAAAAAAGAGGCCTGAGGACTGAGAAAAATGAGAGGGCGGTAACTTCTTCAGACAGTACTATCTTGTATCCCCAGTGCAGTTAGCATAGTTATACGAAAATAAGCCAAAGAAGCTTAACTTATAAAAAATCAATAATAATAGTAAATAGAGTTGACATACTGCTCTCTTCACAAATACTATAAAACTGCTTATTAAGTAACCGACACAAAGAACAGAGAATGTTTTAGAAATTGAGAAAAAGCAAACTTTGTCGTCAAAAGACACCAAAGAAACAGACTCATAAATTTCATCAAAGATAAAAGGAAATCCCACGTAAATTAGTACCTAACTGAAGACAAAATACCGAGATTAGTTTTAGAAAATACAAAAATAAATATTTTCATGACTTCTGTAAATAAATGAACTCAGATCCCAAAATTATGAAAATTTGAAAAAAAAAAAGGAAAATCAGACAAATTTTAAAATTTTTAAACTTGGGCTATTTTTAAAGGAATTTTAAAACAAATATAACCAAGGATCTCAGATAAGAAAATATGTTTACTACAAGTAAAATATTACCATTGTGATATAAAAGTAAAAACCAACAAGAAAAAAGAAAACTCCATAGCAGAGGTGACACTGTCAAAGAATTTTCAGTGCAAAGGAGAAAACCAGGGCCCTGGAAGTTGCACTCAGTCCTCTAACCATGAACCAGCTGTTAACCAAGGAGAAGAGCTACCTAAGAACTCGCATCCTTCATAGAGGGTGAAAAATTGGAAAGCTGTACAGTACCAGCTATCATTGCCTGTGTAAAATGTTACTGTTGATGCTCTGCCTAGGAAAGCCCATAATTTATTTACATTCTGGAAGATTCTCTGGCAACACTTAATAAAATTGATTATGTGTCTTATGTTTCAGAATTCCCTTCCTGGGAATAGAACTTTTAAAACCTTGGTTCATTAAAGTTTCTGTTCAAGGTTGTTTATTGCTTCCTTCTGGTAGCAGTGAGTCAGAGAAATCTAGAAATAGGTAAGAAAATGTAATCCCGTGGCAGAATGCTGTGCAGTGAACTAGAGGTTCCTAGACAGAGAGCAAATGCGAGGCATAGAAAAAAGAGTATGGTATTATTGAAAGGCTACAAACGTTCTAACATGCTACTCTCTCAACGACACAAGACCCTGTTACTGTAAAAGTGCTTTGGAACACAGCCTTTGGCATCAGCACGCCTGATGGCTTCAAATCCTGATCAGTTACTTGCACCACTTAAATCTGTGGATTGAGAACAAAAGCCAAGGCCCCAGTTTTGCGTGGAAATAACACAGTAGCAATGTAACTGGACTATGTAGCTCAGTGCTATGTAAAGTAAGTGCTCAGTAAACACAGTTTAAAACTTAAAATTGACTTCATCTGGTAATGGCCAAGTGTGACAACACTTGTGCACATGGTTACGGTTGTGTCATGGTTATCTCCATTTTATTCATCTAGTCTAAATGGCTTCAGGATTCCATCGGACTTGTAAAAATCCTTGAGGACTTCAAAGCATTGTTTATATGCATACTACTTATCAACATATATCAAATTACAAATTAAAGTTGGGAGGATTAGAGTATTTATTAGCTCAGCTAATATAACAATGAAAAATCAATTATATCCTAATAAAAATGAAACAATTTTTATGAAAAATAAAATTTCACAGGGCCAACTAAACAGCGCTGAGAATAGCTTCACTTTGCATTTTTGCAAATCTCTTGACAGAAAGCAGCTGGAGTCTCCTGGCTGCTCAGGTATCTAAGCTGTTGTTATCCATGTTAACTATGTGCGGATTAATAAAGGACCCATATGTGCTGATGTCATCAGCACAACCTAACCAAACTCAGCTTTGAAAGTTCTTCAGCTCATTGTGGTCATGTTTCTACTTTCAAAGATTCTGATATTTTATTGCAGTCTAGAGTGTATCCCTAGGCAATGCTGTAGGTGACTGCCTTTTGTAGCAAAGGAATGGATCCTGAAAGAAGCACAGGAGTTTTGGTGAAGGGAGACAGGACCACCAGTTTTTTACATTCAGTGAGCAACAGAGTGAATATCAATGGACTCTCTTCTTTAGGACATCTATCCTCGTCACCCAAACTAAAGATCATAACAGCTGGGCAGTGGTGGATCATGCCTTTAATCCCAGCACTTGGGAGGCAGAGGCAGGCAGATTTCTGAGTTCTAGGACAGCCTGGTTTACGGAGTGAGTTCCAGGACAGCCAGGGCTATACAGAGAAACCCTGTCTTGGGGGGAAAAAAAAAGAAAGGAAAGGAAAGACAAAAAGACCATAATGGTTCAGCTTTAATCCTTCTCTACTGGCAGACCATTTTTTCAACAGCCATGGTAAGCACACCAGTGAGGAAAGGAGACACATAAGGAGCGATGAGCACTTTTAAAATGCTTCCTTATGTCCTGCCTTTAAGTCAACATTCGGCTTAGGAAGTCCTGACTGGCCTCAGTTATCATGTCCAATTGCTTCCTTTAGGAAAGGCTGCTCAGTGTTCAGGGTCAGCACTCCACAGACATGTTACCTTACGAATATGTACGTTTGCCTCACACTTACCTTGGGTTTTTTTGTTTTTTGGTTTTTGGTTTTTGGTTTTTGGTGTTTGGTGTATTTTTTTTTTTTTTTTTTGTTGGCTCTCACTGACTTCCTTACTTTCTCCATTCACCTTCATAAGTATTGACTGTTTGGTATAAGTTGTTAATCAATTTTTATGGCTCCATCGTCATATCTCTGCTAACAGCTACCTTACCACACTAACATTTCATTATACACCCCAAAGGGAGGGGGTGGCTCTCATGATTTCCCACGAATTTATTTCAAGGCCAGACTACTAAGGCCATGAACTAACTCTTGTGAAACCAAGCTTAATACACCTTATTACTCCAAACCAGAAGTTCTTCAGGAAGTTGTTACAATGTTCTCTGAAAGATCAGTTGAAATGTTTGGCCTTTAAGCTTAGAAAGCAATGTGCTTAAATTACTGTACTGTTTAAAATATAAAACACACACAAATAAATCTTTCCTGTGTCTCCACCCTATCTTCATGCATATACACAAGGAGAAAATGGTGTGATCAGTGTTGACTTTCATTTATGTTTATTACTGGAAATTTATAATTTGGAACTTCACTGTATTTTTAAACCTGACTCTGACATGAATCAAGGGCGCATGTCAGTGGCATTGAAGTGCTCACGAAAAGACAGACATGGCAGAGAAGCTAAAAATTTATCTGAAAGGGCAGCGAAGTAAGATTTCAGGGATTGTTGTCCACAGAAAATGTTTGCAAATGCTGAGGTGCTAGTAAATTTATCTGACTGCATAGAAAGGCAATGGACTTGTGCTTATACTCAGGTTCTAAAAAAAAAAAAAAAAAAAAAAAAAAAACCAATACAAGACTAGGGTAGAGGAAGCACCAACTTTACTCTGTGCTGTTAACTTTAGAACAGTTTTGTGACCCAAAGATTTAGCTTCTGTACCATGTAGTAACTACTTGGAAGGTACATTGGAGCAGACTTGAGAAGGGATTAGATGCCTGTGTAAACTAGGGGCTATGTGTAATTCTCCTCTCAGCTTCCTTGCCTCATGATTCTGAGGGAGTGCAGTGTGCACAATAGCTGTTGGTACACAGTAAACTTGCTAAAGATCATGTGCTGTATTCATTATATTAATATATTAATTATATAATTATATGTAGAAATATATGTATATATGATATATAAAATATATACTTACATAAAACACATAAACAATATATAATATATAATTATATATAAAATATAAATGATATATAGTATATATTTATATATAAATATATAAATATTTATAATATATATGTATATATAATATATATAAAATATATATATATAAGATATATAAAATGTATATAGCTATATAAACATAAAATGTATACTTTTATAGAAAATATATAGAAGAAGTATTATATATTATTATAAATAAATACAAAATTACATTATATTTATAATATATTATATAGCACAACATAATATACTAATACATAGTTTCATACTTAACCATATTTAATTTTATCATATTATATCTAAACAATCATATTATTTATATTATATTGACAACTAATTATAATTAATATATTAATTATCCTAATATAATACATAATTAATATATTATATATGATATCATATAAATATATTACTTGTACATTTGTTTGAATTTTCCATGTGAATTGCCATTTTTAAACTTAATTTTATTTGGTCTTTTTTGAACATTTGAAAATCTAATATTTTAATTACCTTCTTGGAGTTTTATGTATGAAAGACTGTTCATGTTAATATCTTTTTCCATATACATAAAGTTTTTATTTTTATATTTGGAAGTTAGTATCATTTTTCATTAGGTATTGGGAACAATATCTAAAATGATAATTTACTTATTCGTTTTGAAATTATTATGTTCCCTTCAAGAAGGTAATAAATATTAATTTTCCTTCTTTATTATGTGCGTTTATTGTTTAAAATACATACAGGATTGTGATAAACCCCCTTTTCTATCTACTGACATTACTAGTTAACATGGTAAGAAAGGATGATTGAAGTATGATGGGGCGTGATCCTCATCACCAGCCCACTTGTCAGTCTTTGTGTGTGGTCCCCATGGTCCTGCGTACATACTGTGCTTGGTGAAGTTCTTACCTCTCTTTCTTGAGAAATCTATGTTGCACCACATGTTTCCTAGATCTAGTTATGTTAAAGTGGAACTAAGATTTTAGAACTTACAAACACTAAATAATATCAGAAACTTTGTGTATTTTCTGTAATTTTTGTTTCATTGGCATGATTTTGCCCAGACTTTTTAAACTGCGTGGTGGGAAGAATGGAAAAACCAGAAGCGAGGCAGATGATCCCTACAGGAAGCCAGCTCTTGTTTTTAGGATAGCCCTCTATTGCTGTGGGGAGATTCCACTGTTAAGTGCCACAGTTATCCAGTGGTATACGTAATCTTAATTCATTAAACTTCTTAAATGAGTTTTGTAAGTCACTTGCTTAACACAGCTATCATTAAAAATTACATTATGTAAAATTATAGTTAAAACAAATTATTTAAAGAAAAAGGTAATAAATATTCAAAGCATATTATTGCCAAATTACATTATTAGACTTTGCTATTTGCTTAGTCCATGGAGACTGTGCTTTCTAGTAATAAACTACATTATATATCATCTTGTGAAGACAGGGTGGCAGATTAACTTCAGCCATCTATATCATAAATATCAGCAAATATTGTCTACCAAGCTTCTTCCTTCCCTATTCTCAGTGTGTTCCTGATAGTTTAGCCCCTTTTGGCACACCAGTGATAACAACCATAATAAAATTGCCCAAATTATGTTTGGGAAGCAACTTAGACTCCTTTTACAAAAGGCAGAAATGCGATGAAGCTTCTAGATCTGCACCAGCTTGATTTCTCCACGTTCTACGACTCAAATATATGGTATTTTCATCAATGGCATATTACTGTCAAGTTCTAGAAGGTAACCAAGAGCATTGGCAAAAAAATATTTTGGAATCCATGAGACCTTATTGGCCAACAACTAAAAAAGAAGTAACCCATTCTGGGCACTATACTTTTTCTTTGTTAGCCTCTGATGTTTTGTAGGGGCATTATTGGTTCACTATATCACACACACACACACACACACACACACACACACACACACACACACACACGACTCTTCTATATTGGTTTCCATATGACTTTTATGAAAATTCTTTAGTGCTTATTTATCTCTCCCTACATTCCCTTCTGTACCCCACCTTTCCCTCTCCCACTCCAATTTATTTCCCGTTTATCATTCCCTTTTAACATTTACCATTCTCTTTAACACATTATTCTAGAGCATTTTATTTTTCCTCCATGATGGGAGGCCCTCTGTATTGTTCTTTAGTAATTTACTGACCTCTATGGGTGTTCCAAATGAAACACATATATCTCGGGATTCACATCTAACTTCTAGCTAGCATTCTCAAATGAGGAAAAACCATGCAACATTTGTTTGCTGGATCTGGATTATTTCATTAAGAATGATTAATTCCAGCTCCATTCATTTACATGCAAATTTCATAACTTACTTTCTCTTTTCTTTTTTAATTTTTGTTTTGTTTCTCAAGACAGGATTTCTCTCTGTATACCTGGCTTGCTTGTCCTGGAACTTGCTTTGTAGACCAGAACATGGGCTCACAGAGATCCACCTGTCTCTGTCTCCTTGGTGCTGGGCATGTACCATTATGCCCAGTTTAATTTCATTTTCTTAAAAGCTGAGTAATATTTCATTGTTCAAATGTACCACATTTTCATTATCAATTTATCAGTTGATGGACATCTAGGCTGTTCTCCACAAGATGAGACCAACATCTCATATCATTATTGATCCAAGACCCTTTGGATAGACAGATCATAGACTTTAGAAGAGAACCTATTACGAGTATTCTGCTAAATGAGCATAGTATTAAATTGACTACTAATGACTCATCACTATACCTATACCTTATACATCAATGCATCAGAGAAGCTTCTATTTTCAGTAGATAGAGATTAAAACAGAAAGCTACAACTACATAAGAAAATCAAAGAATGTAGAATTCATATATGTGTATATATATGTACATATGTAATATATGTATTCTCAAAAATATATGTATATATACATGCAAGTGTATATATACATATATGAATATATACACACATATATATGTCTGAGATATATATATATATATATATATATATATATATATATATATATATATATATCAGACACTCCTCCAAATGTTCAGGGATCATTGAAGAAGAAGGAAGGGACAGAAGGAGTATAAAAGCCAGAGGAGGTAGAAAGCTACACAGAAACAGAATCTTTAGAACACAACAGGGCTGGTGCACATACAAACTTACAGTGTTGTGACAGTATCAAACCTAATCCAGCACCAAACACAAGATAGCAAGCTTAAGTCAGTCAGAACAAATCTTAACTTGGAGAGGGGGTTGGGCATATGATTTCACATTTAGCTGTTTGGGAAGAGGAGGTAGTTTTCTTTAACTGTATAGCACCCCCTGCCAAAAAAATTAGCCATACTCTGTAGAAGATGACATATCCAAGAATATTTGATCATCATAAATTGCCCTTGGAGGAGGGAAGGAACACAAAGTTGTGAGGCATGGAAGGAGGGTGTGAATCCGGGAAGAATGAAGAGATGGGTGGGTGGTGGAAATGAAAACATGTTGCATATAATTCTGCCCCCCCAAATATATATGTATTCTCAAAATATATGTATATATATTTATATGTATATATACATATATGAATATATACACATATATTTAAATGTTTACACACATATACATATATTTGTATGTATCTCTAAAATAAAACCCAAAGTACTCTTTGGGTGGGATGTAAACTGTTATTTTTGTCCTTTTTTTAAATTTTATTTTATTTTTAGTTATACAACATTACATCACACATTGGTTCATAATTGAAATTACATATACTTTTGTAACAAACATTCAACAGAAAACTATTACTTATATAACAGAAAAATCGCTTATATTACTTCTGCAGAAAATATTACTTATATAACAAATCAGTCCTACTCAGGGAGAGTCGATTCCTATCTGTTGGTGTCACTGTCATTATCTGGACTGACACTTTATGCATGTTCTATCATAAGTCTGGAGTCTCCAAGCTTCCTGCATTTATATTCTAGTAGAAAATAGGTTGGTATTTGAAGTTGAGGTCTCTGAGAAGGAACCAAATTTAGATGAAGTTATAAAGCACTCTCCCAATGATGGGACTACTTATTACTCTTCTATTGTGGCAAAGTAACCAGAGAAGAGGTCTTCTCTCTCTCCACCATGTGAGGACACAGAGTGCAACTTTTTCCTGGAAACTGAGTCACTAGCATTAGATTAATCTTAAATTTCCACTGTCCTTTCTGTTGTTCAAGCTACACAGTCCATGAGTATTTTGTTATAGCAACCTTAGTTGATTCAAACAGCATGTAATGCAACGATTTCTATAATCAGTGTCATCTATGATTCTCTGCCAGGAGGCTATCCCAAGGTGAAACCACGGTTTCCAGTCATGATCTTTTTTTACAATTAAAAATGTGAAGAAAAATTTAAAATAAATTAATTATAGAGTTGGTACCAGTGAACTCAGTTAGAAAGCAGTGCCTGTGTCTGCATACTGATGTCCATGTGAAACACTAAGGGCTTCTTAGTCTAAGAATTCTGCCTTAGCAAAATCCCACTGAACTCAGTATACATTTTAAACTCATGGAAAATTACAGTGTAAAAACTGAAAGTGGTTTTCTTTATTAGATTTAACCATGTAAGTATGAAAAGTAGGTATATGACTATGCATAAGGTAGGACACTATTGTGATCAGATACTTTACCTTTTGTTGTCACACACACACATACACACAGACACACACAGACACATACAGACACACACACACATATACATATATAAAATTAAAATTATACAGGAGCCCAAGTACTTGACAAATCCATTGTAGTAGTACCTAACTTGTACCTCTGCTTCAGGCATCTTTCTTCCCTGCATGCTGCTCTGTGCTGTATTGTTCCCTGCTCACTTCTGCTTGGAACAGCTGTGTGACCCTCTGTGTAGAGAGACCCAGAATCCACACAGAAACATTTCTGAGCTCATTTGTTAAAAGGAAGCAAGATGATTCTGTCAGTAGCAGCTTCTTACAGGGAGCAGGGATAATGCCAAGGGCCCGTCTTTCCTTTGAAGCTGATGCTGGAAAAGCTATTATTAGGAGGCAAAAATGACATCTTACCAAAAGGACTGCTATGCCAAACGTTTTGTGGTTTCCATTCTAATGAGACAAAAGTGTTTTGAATAATTAAGTTCTATTAGGTCGCCAGGAACTTGGGAAGCCCTTTAGGTGGCTAGAAGGCAGGCCTGGGACTTTAAGCAACAAATGCTTGGATGAACTCAAGCATTCTGAGTTTCCCTGTGCTAACTGTGTTAGTTACATTGCTATGTTGATATGTAATGTCACAGATGGTAATATTAGTCATGAAAGAACAAAGAAGCCAAGTTCATAGCCAAATGAAAGTTAAAAGGCGAGGACGAAAAGTGAACTTACCCCACAGACAGGTTTTTCTTATTGAAAACATCTTAAACACCATGGAACACCTTCCCGAGATCCATGTGTTGGCAAGAGCAGATGGGGAAGGCTATAAATCTCAAAACTGGCATCATTCCCACTGAAGAACTAAAGTAAGGAGTGTGCTGAAATCAAATTCAGCAATGAATGGATGATCCTAATTTAACAATGGGCAGCCTTCCCACAAATTCTCATGCAAACCAGTGGTGGCTTCCTCTTTTTCTAATTAACTACACAGCCTTTCCAACCAGAAGATTTAAGTGTTTACTTCTGTTATTTTTTTTTCCTTGCATCATTTGCATTTTTTCCTATGCTAAAAGAAAATTAACCCCTTAAAACTAGAAGGCCTTCCTTTTCTTAAACAATCCAAACATGATAGTGAGGTAGTTGGGGTGGGGGTGGAAACAATAAGAACACTCTGCAAACAGTGGGCATTAACTGATTATTCACTGCAAGCAGCCATGATTAGCTCATAATATGGATTTTGAATGCTTTTAACAGTGATTAACGGAGATACTATTATCCCAGTTATTATCCCAGAGATACTATTCCTTGGAAAGTAAGAAGAAACAGTGTAGGGTCTACAGGCAAATGATGCTACTTTGACTTGAACATTCTTTAAATCCTGAGAAAAAAGAGCAGATCAGAGGCTAAACACTGTGGAGCAACAGAAAAGGTAAACGCCTTTCTAGTTGAAAAATCACAGAAAAATTCTTCTCCCCCTCAACTTTCAGATGAGAAGTAGGAGGGAGAAAGAGAAGGATTTCACCTACTCAGGGTTTCTATTGTTGATTCCTTTGACAGGTGCTTTCTACTCTTCTTAGGCACCTGGGCTATGACTAAGAGTGGTTATGAGAGCTGACACTAACTCCCAAAGCTATATTTGGAGGGTGTAGCGACAGAGAAGAAGGGCTGGCTTGGGTCTCTAAATGGTTGTAGTACAGGATAATTAGATGGAATTGTACACGGAAAAAAATTGTTAGAGTTACCAAAAATATTTCCTAACGAGAAGCCTGTTGTGCTCTAAGTAGTCAAAGGGATGCAATGAATATTTCATCTCTTGAAACACTTAACAGAGCAAGGGAGGCAGGAATAGAAAGTATGTCTTAAAGCTTGTGTGTGTGTGTGTGTGTGTGTGTGTGTGTGTACAGTGGAGAGGTTGAGATCAGGCATCTTCTTGGCCTTTGTTTCTGCCTCAACTACTAGGGCAGATAGAGACTGATGCTCAGAGAAAGCATTTCCTAATAGGGAAACATGGAAGTCACTTAACTGAAAGAAAACAAGTCGTTGAATGCAAAGTAGAGGGGATAAATCTTGCCCCTTTGCATTAAATGGTACAAAAGCAAACGCACTCCATTCTTCTGCTACTTGGTGTCCTTTAGCGAGTTAGTTCTTTAGTCTTTTAGGTTTTGAAAAATTCGCAGAAGTTGATAATTCACTGGTTTCACTTAGAGATTATTTATAGGAAAAAGAAATAGCACTTTTTAAAATAATTTTTTGATAAAAATCATATAATTTTATTTTTTGAGAAATAAAGTGATTAAGAGTATCTTTGGTAATTAGTGGAAATTTAATTATCTAAAGAAAGAGTTATCTTTCTAGAGGAAACAAATTAAGTTTTGGAAAGAAAAAGAAAAGAAAACAGTATGGAAGTGGAAAACAGGGAGAGTAGAGGAGGGAAGGGAGGATAGGGTGGCAAATTTGAGATTCTGTGTTGTATAATACTAAAGCAATAATTAGATTAAATGAGAATTTAAGATGGCTTTATTGACTCATCTCTTCATTGTTTCACTTCATAGCTGGCTTTGCTTTTAACTTGCAGTGATAGAATAAATCCCCCTAAAGAAACAAGTAGTATGGTCACCATGGGATATGTTCTGTGACAGCTATCTAATTTGATTTTGCTAAATTCTGGTTCTGATTCTGCAGACCTAGGTAGAGTCATGTACTCCTAATAGGACACCGTGACATCACATCCCTGATGCTCTCAATCCTATATTGTTCATAGGTATAAGTTGGTAAGAGGCATTCTTTTGTTTAGAGTACATGAAATATGAATTAAATGACATTGTATTTCTTTTCCTCTTATATTTTATACTGCAACACTGATGATATTCCAAAATCCATTCAATCTATTGGTCCCCAATTCTTGCTGACCATCAAGAGAAAGGGATAGAAAAATACAAATGCCCAATTGTTATCCAAACCCATCTAGCTATCTCAGCAAATGAAACCAAAGCATACTTCCCCCCAACATATCTTCATCAGAAAATTTCTCTTATTTCTAGATAGTTGAACAACTAGCACACTGAAAACCAATATGCCTACCAACAGTGAACCCATGTCCATCAATTCTTAATGTTATTTAAATATACATTGCTTTGCTTTATATAGCACAGTAGTTCTTCATTGGAATAATTTCTGGGGATATCTAGCAATGTCTGAAGACATTTATGAGTTGTCATATTAGATAGTAAGGGTCGGTTTGAGATGCTGGGGTCGACCATACAGAGGCCAATGTTTTAAGTCCCTACACTAAAGAGTTCAATTTGTTTGTAAAACAAAACAAAACAAAGCAAAAAGAGGTTGAGAAACTCTTAAATCCCCTGTTCAATACTGAACTACTTGAAGTTGCTTAAAGAAAATCTCAGTCCTGAATACTTTAGCACCTCTAAAATTAAGGATGTTCTTCCATGAAACCACAATGCTGAAAAGTGCGATCCATGATTCTTTAACATCTGACAGTAAATCCACATTCAGCTCTTCTCAGATGTACTCTAGATGCTTTTAGAATTCTTTTTAATTTAAACATTTTTATTCTTTTGAGACTTTCATACATGAGTACTGTATTTATAACATCTCACTCCTGCCTCTTCCCTTACAATGCCTCTCATGTCCTTTTCACTCCCTCTCTAGTTAATGACCTCCTCTTCTTTAAATATTATTACTACTGATATATATATATATATATATATATATATATATATATATATATATAAAATCTTGTTGGGTCCAGTGTTGTCCATATGTGCATGTGTCTAAGGCTGACCTCCTGTGATTGTGTCACTGATCATCAGGGGTCTTTCCTGGAGAAGGCTGATTTCCCTGACTCTCAGTAACTGCTTAGTGTCTCCAGCTCTTCATGGTGGAGTAATACTTTGTGGGATTCCCCCCATTGTCACATCTATTGGTGTCTTGTTTAGGTGACACTATGTCACAACAGAATTCTGGATGTGCTTTTCTTGTCTTTGAAAATTTTGGTAAGTCCTCCAAACCTTAAAAGCAAGATATTAAAAACAATCTATTTCATTACTGTGGTCTGATTTAAAAGCTTCCTCTTTTCTGGGAGTTTAACACATTTCAGTGTCCCTCATATTTCCTACAAGGTAGGTGTTAAGTATATCAAAAGACTCAATTATATTCAAATAAACAATCCCATCAAGAGCGTCTAGAGGCAGGGTGAGGGAGGAGGGGGATAAGGGGCTTGTGAGTGGGAAACTGGGAAGGAGGAATAACATTTGAAATGTAAATAAATAAAATAACTAATAAAAATATGAAAATAAAAGTAGGATGGGGCTGTGTACTTTATACTCTGTCCTGGCAGGAGTGACACAAGTCCACAAGTCTATGGGCTCCTCTTGCTGTTCAGCTGAGTTTAGCCACGTGGTCATCAGAAGATCTCTTACTATTTTGATGTCTAGTTTCTATTTTCTGCTTCTTATTAGATCTTTTTTTTTTTTTTTTTTTTTTTACTTTCAAACACCCATGTATGTTCCAGTTGCCAACAGACTTTACTCTGCTGCTCTAGTAGCTGCTGGTGTCCCTGGCCTTCGTTACTGGGAGACAGAGACACTCATTATTTCTTAATTTATTAATAATTTAAGCTAGACTTATTTTTTTTCCTTTCAAGGGGTAATGATCTGCAATTTCATTGGCAAAGTAAATGATTAATTCTTTCAGTTAACCTCCTATTATCAGAATACCTTTCAGAATAAAGTTTATACTATAAGTACTTGCAAAGTAATTCTTTATTACATTTTTTTTTAAAGTTACAAAATAGAAGGGGATGCCCCAAATTTTAGATTAGAGAAGAGAAGGAGAAAAGTCACATTAATTTTTTCCTTAGACCATTAAGAAAGCTGAAAGCTTGCTGTGCATTCAAGTGATCTTTGGTGTACTTGGATGTGAACTTATTTTTTAAAGTTTAAAAAGGTTCTTTGCCTCCTTGAAGATCTATGTGGAGCATGAACTGTTGGAAGGAAGGATAAAGTAAATGCCACCAAGTTGAATTCAATTTCTTCATAGCATGTAATATGTTTGAACAGTCCGCTCAACTTTCTAAGCCCATGGATGGTAAGTCATATATAAAAGCCAGGCTCTTCTTAGACAATAGCTGAGCAAACATCCAGCCAGTTTTCTGGGAGGAAAAAAAAAACTGTTGTATTCGGAAGTTGTCGCGGTTCTCCAAGAAGGAATGTGAACAGAGTACGGGAAGCAACAGAAAGGGCGTTTCCTCCTCTTTCAAGGTCTCAGGTTCGTCATGTCTCATACTGGAGTTTCATCACAGTTGTTTTTCTTGGGTAAGGGCAACTTTCTGTCCACTGGCAGTTCTGAATTCACTTGTATGTGGTGTTCCCAGAGGGCAGGCCCGCACCTGAGGAGATAAAAGTCACTTCCTTTAATCTGTTTCTTTTAGGTCTGGCCACAAAGGAGAGCTCTGTCTTCAGTTTATAATGTGGTAAGTTTCTTTTTATGATGAATAAGGGGGCACTTAGCACCACAAAGCTGCAGACACCATCCAGATGTTTCAGAACTTGAAGATGGTCACGCGGAAACGAGCTCCCGTCAGCTGAATGTACTCTCTGGAGAGAAGATGCTCCCCCCCCCCCAACCCCCAAGATCTGGAAATTTTAACGGCATCTGGCAGCTACTTCATTTCTCAGGAAATCCTATGCTGCTGTTCTTGGTTCAAAGCAGAGTTGAAGTGGGGGTCCACAGAGGGTAATTTTGTGCTAGCAGGACTTAGGTGAAGGTGTTGCATTGGAGCCTTGGAGCATGAGAAATAGCTTTGTGGGGAGGACTCTCTTGCTCACCAAGGCCTTGCATAGTGTGGGTGTGATGATAGAGAGATGAAGGAAGAAAATAGGAATGAGAAAATGTGGGCACAGAAGCCTTGGTTCATTCACTCAGACTTTTACTTTTCAAACAATTGTTCTCTGAGTCCTTAATCTTTAGCCAAGTCCCCAAGAACACAGCAATCCTTTTTATCTGTTACAGATGTGCCATACAACCAAGCAATTCTATCATTGTCACATCATCTTCTGGGTTAGTTTTGGCTGGGTCTTCAGGGCTTGATAAGCTGAGTAGTTCATTGTTTTGGTGACCCAGCAGGTCATCCTTAGCTTTCAGCGGCAGAAGAGAAGCCATTTCACATAGCCACTTTCCTAAAGACAACCACATCAGCAGTTAAGCAAATGGTTTGCCAGATTTCTGAGCTATTCCTTTTCTTGTTTTCATAGGACACACAAGTGCAGATATCAGAGAGCTGATTCGGGGTAGTTGCTGTAGTGGGGAGACCATCCTGTGCTCTTGATGGTTCTGTTGGTTAAAAATGCCTCGCTACCTTTACCGTGGTTACTGAACCATTGGACATTAGTAATTTAAATATGTTAATAAATGAAAATATGACAGAAGTCTTTTGGTTAATAGTAGATTTTAAGGATATAATTTACATTTGTTTATTTTTTAATGTGTGTGTGCGTGTGCGCTTGCACATGAGTGTGTATGCATGTGTGCATGACTGTAATGTGTGTGTTCTTATGTATGTGAGTGTGTGTGCGCATGCACAATGCACATACAGAAGTTACAGGATAATTTGAAGGAGTCTATTCTCTTTATTCACCATATAGATTTTGAGGATCAAACCCAAGCCATTAACTTTGGTGGAAAGCTACTTTATCCAACCTGATCTACCACACTGACTGAGAATTGGAGTTTTACAGCACATTGTCTCTTAGAAAATAATTCATATTTCTTGGAGAAATTAACATATTTTAAAGATATCAGGGTTCTGGCCTGTCAAAATAGCTGATCATAAAATGATCATGATCACTTTAACCTTTTTAAAAATTTTGTTTATTTGAGTGCATGCTGTACAGTGGTCAGTGCCACAGCACAAATGTGTAGATTAAGAAATAACTTTTGATTATGAATATATGACCTATGCATATATTGATATGTGCCATATGTTATATAAACACTTGAGTTTAAGGACATACTGTACAAATGAATACCATAAGAATCCAAAGGGGGAAAACTCTGAAAAATGTAGCAAAATGCAAAATTATGTGCAAAGAAGAGGTTGATAATTGTTTTCTACAGGTTTAACAATTGTTAATAAGACCAATCAGATCAGACTGAAGATTTTAAACAATTATATTGCTAAACAATTATAAAGATTTTTAGGGGAGTCTTTCCTTTTTCCTGTTTGCTCTATTTCTTTTGAATTTAATAGATTACATTAATTACCGATTCAAATATGTGTACCTGGCATTATGCCATAATTTCAGATTAAAAAACAACTCACAATGACAACCTCCTGGAAAATTTCATCACATGGTAAAGACTGTTATATAAGCTATTAAGGTTATCAATACATTAAGATGTAAGGAAGTCAGGGAATAAAGACTAAGAGGGAAGAAGGGAGGATAGGACACAGGAAAAAGAAAGAAAAACTGCAAAACAAGACCTATATCCATACGAGGTTGATCCCCAGGCAGAGGAGAAGCACATTCTCGTCTGTCCTGAAGGTGGTTTGGGGAAAATGGATGTGAATTTTTAATTAGCCTGTAGAAACATATGTCTATCATATTCCCTCCTGCCTGCCCACAAAAGAGGCATGCACAAATCTGTTTTATTATATTATTTGTAGTTCTCTTGAACAAATGTTGATTTTTATAATTTCCTTGGCCTGTTCTTGAAATAGATGGAGGTAGTCAGGCTCTCCATAAAAAAACAGAAACATCATTATCAGAGGACCTCTGTGACATGATGCTTGAGTAACTCACTAGAAGTTACAGATGACAACAGCTGGGAATCTGAGTCTTCTGAGGTTAACGCAAAAAGACAGAAAAGATCCTCAAAAGAAAAAATATATTAAAGTAAGAGTTATTTTAAGCAACTTAAGCTATAAGAATTAGAATTATAGTGAAGAGACCTACAGTTGTACATTAAATACAAAACAATCAAACAAACAAGAACAAAATGCTATGCACTTAGCCTCAAAGCAAGGCAAGAGTGTGGGAAAGGGAGTTTAGGGTCAGGTGGGTCATTTGACAAAGTTTGTTTTGAATCCTCATCAACTCATAATTATGATAAAACAAAGAAATTCCTTTCAGGGTTGTTGAGACCCTACTCCAACAAATAGATAGCAACTGAATGCCTTCATGTCTTCAACTCACCCTTTAAGGTCTGAGCCCTTTAAGGTCATTATATACTTCAAGCATTTGAAATCATTTTATATAGAAGACATTCAACTATTCCCATGAACAATGGAGCTGGTGTGTTTCCTAACATAGACATCTATGATGAAGATCCATTCTCATATAACTTTCTCTTCTGGCAGGGTTTTCAAGAGCTTGTTTTAAGTGAGACAGGGAACACAGTGACAACCAAACCCCATCGCAGAGATTCCAGGGATTCCTGGATATTCCTTCTGTGTGCATGAAGAAGCTATAATTGTGTAATCAGCAAGGACCTTCTCATTTTAAATCCATAAGATGTCAGCTTCCAATTGAGAGTATTGCAAGCATTCTTCTGTCTGAACCATTAGTGGAAAAGATGTAGAGGGGGAGACCCAGGTGAGTTCTCTACTTGACCTTTGGGTAATTCTAGAGCACACAGGAATTGTCATCTACCATTGCTTCTGTTTCATTGTGACCATGCTTTCTCCTTGTCTATCTACCCCTTTCTCCTTTCCTTGCTTCCTTAACTCCTGTCTTTGCTCCTAATCCTTCTCTCCTTTAATTCTTTCTCATGTACCATACAGACTCATATTCATCACCCAGTAGGGTCAAAGGACAATGTGATTATTTTATATGAACATTTAAAAATGAAAACATAGAACTCCTGAACAAACATAGGTCAAATCCTTTCTAAACTTCCAGTTGCAGAACTAGCTTATGGTTCATTGTGAATATAGTGAAAAATTCATTTGAGGGCAAGAAGTCCTCTCTGGAACTGACAGCAGTGATGAAGCCATCCAACTTCCAACTTTATTCAACATGGTCAACAATAAACTTCAAGAAAGATGTCCTGTTGACAACCCCTTTGTTTTCAACCATTTCTATCTAATCTGAGTAAAATATAGTCTAGTGATTTAAAAAAATGGCATGGGAAGCCATGCCATTAGGTACCAGATTCAGCACCTGATGACCTTCAAATGCTCTAAGAGATAAAATGGGCCATTGATGATGATCTCTTCATTTCTATTGGTGACTCAAATTTCTCTCATGGATGCTTTCCTGGTTTTACTCATGTCTAGAAACATCGTTACTTCAGATCTGGCAGGTCAAACATTCTGTAGGTTTTATGTAAAAAAAATTATGAAAACTTCTACTCTTCCTGCTATATCCTAATTTTGAAAACTCCTCTTGCATGGACATTTCAGTACCTTCCTGACACCTAATTTCTACCCTTGCTTTTCAGACTAAGAAGAACCTCTTCAGAGAGAAGTGTCCTTTGTACACCTAGAGACCATGACATCTCTTCTATAAAACTTCTTTTGAATGATTCTTGTCCCAGCCTACGTTACTCTTTTCTGTAGTACATTCTTTTGTTCAACAGTACAAATATTCTTCTTTCTTTTTTGTTCATTAATTGCCTTTCCTTACAAGAACACAACACCCCAAGTGTCAAAATTTATTCATAATTGTACCATGTAAACTCAGGGAGTGATCAGTACAAAGGCAGTCAATACATATATATTAAACAATTGAAATAATTGCCATTTTAATGTTTTTGAAGACTTCCTACTTTGCCCCCCCCCCCAAAACCAAACAAGCAAGCAAACAAATACCACCAAAACCAAATCCAAACAAGTGAATCAATTTCTCAGTTTTTTTTCTTAATGTCCTATGAAGCCTTAGGTCATCCACAGCCCTGAATAAGGCACCTATTCTAGCCTCTACTCTTCTGCCCTGTCTCCATCAATACTAAGCTCTAGTATTAGAATCCTAGGATAACTGTGCATTATAGGCAACTTCCACTTCAAGCTCTGATTCATTTTTCCCCCCTTGGAAGCTTTCATGCTGATATCTGCCTAGATGTTTCCTACATTTCCTGTAGAGTTCTTCTCAAAATATGGCATGACAGCCTTTCTGACTACCTGGTATAATGTAATCCTCAACCTCTAGTACTTTACCTCTCTTTCGCTGGTCAGTATTGTCTCCCTATGCAGTACCATCTTGAACTTGCATATTTATCCTTTCCAGATTGCCTGACTGATTGCCTTATTACCTATAGCAACTTGTAGATTTAGAATGTAATCATATAGGGAGTAACTTTGTTCTGTTGGCTACTGTGTTTCTGGTTTGGCACAGAATAGTTGTTCAGTCATTATTATTGAGTGAAAAAATAGACAGACGGTAAATAAGTGGAAGTATGAATGAATAATGCTGTATATACTTTGAATTATTCTTTCCTATTACATCTGTTGCAAATGTTCTTCCCAGTTGCACACTTGATTTTTGATGTGTTGTGTTATTTTCATGTAATGATAGTTAATTTTGTTTTTTATTTTTTATATACATGGAAGACATACTGATGTTTTCTTTTTTTGTTTGTTTTGATTTTTACTTTTAACATTCCTATAATTGATTGTGTGTTAGTTGTAAATAGATTATTTCCTAAAAATCTCTTCTCTCTATATATAATTAACAAATTTTTGTTTTGTCTCTCTATGTCTATTTATAGATGATCTTGGTTCTTTAATTTTCATGTATTGTTAAGATGTTGTTTTAAAAATTATAATTTTAGAATGTTGTTTTGATAATTATAATTTTATGATATATTTTAATATATAGAAAAAACATTCATATTCATTTAAATTTAGTTTTCTTCTAATTTTAAGGTCAATGGTAGAGCAATATTAAGACTTTGACTTAAATGTGTTGAACATCTTATTAATTAGAAAACCAGAACTCAACACAACATTTTAATACATACTGTGATGCTAATAAAAGTATTCTAATAAAAAATGGTCATTTGGTGATGTCAAAATATACCAGCTTTTCTGTACTATTTAGTTACACTTAAGGGAATGAAACACTAACACCTTAACTATTCTCCCCTATGTAACTCAACAGGTTTTTGTTTGTTTGTTTGTTTGTTTGTTTGTTTTGTCTTTTGTTTGTTTGTTTGTTTGTTTGGGTTTCTTTTTGGTTTTGCCTGTTAGTAGATCTTGTTGGTAGCATCCTTATCTGGAGTTCTGCTGGAATTTTTCCCTTGTTTCTTCTGCACTTATCGATTGCAATTTTTCAGTGAAGAAGTTTCACCTTTTCCATTTGCTTATTACATTTTTCTCTGATGGCAAGGATTCATGGGTATTTTTTGTAGGAACTGTAATCTAACTCTGCACCTTATGAAGCTAATTCTTAATTATTCAAAGTTAGTCAAATAGTTAGAATAGTATGGACTTAGGTTTTCTTTAGATATCATTTTAGAATATATGTTGATTACATTACTGTTTTAAGGGTAAATAGTATAAGAATTGGAGAATAAGAATTTTTGTATTGTGACTCTGTCCAGGCTGATTTTGTGTGTCAATTTGGTACAAGCTAGAGTTATCACAGCAAAAGGGGCCTCCCTTGAGGAAATGAGTCTATGAGACCAGTTGTAAGGCATTTACTCAATTAGTGATCAAGGGGGGGGGGAGCAGTGAGGGGGAGCTCATTGTGGGTGTTGCTATCCCTGGGTGGGTAGACCTAGGTTCTATAAGAAAGAAAGCTGAGCAAGCCAGGGGAAGCAAGCCAGTAAGCAGCACTTCTCAATGGCCTCTGCATCAGCTCCTGCCTCCAGGTTCCTGCTCTGTGTGAGTTCCTGTTGACTTCTTTGGTGATGAACAGCAATGTGAAAAGGTAAACTGAATAAACCCTTTTCTTCCCCAACTTGCTTCTTAGTCATGATGTTTTGTGCAGGAATACAAACCCTGACTAAGACAGAACCCTTCTCTTTCTTTTTCAGCTACCCTGTTTGGGATATAAAAACTATGAAATTCAAGTTGTCCTGAAACCATGATTCTCTTCGCTCATCTCCAGAGTCCTAGGATTACAAGTGTGTACCACCAGGCCAAGCTTGTTTGGAATCTTTTAACAGGTACCTTTAGTAAAATTGAGTATGAGGCTCAGAGATTTTTTCTCTTTCTTTTTTTCTTTCTTTCTTTTTTTCTTTCTTTCTTTCTTTCTTTCTTTCTTTCTTTCTTTCTTTCTTTCTTTCTTTCTTTCTTCTTAAATTCATTTTACACCACAATTGCTGCCTCTCTGTTCCCTCATACAGTCCCTTCCCCTTCCCTTCCCTTTCTTCTCTGATGGGGTGGAGGTTCCCCCTGAAGATCCCTTAAACCTGGCACATCAAGTCTCTGTAAAGCTAGGCATATCCTCTCCCACTGAGGCCAGGCTCTGTTAGGGGGATGGATTCCATAGCTAGGCAATAGCTTTAGGGACAGCCCCCACTTCAGTAGCTGGGTGACCCACACAAAGACAGAGCTGTACATCTACTACATATGTGCCCATGTATGCTCCTTGGTTGGTGGCTCAGTCTCTGAGAGCCCCCAAGGGGTGAGTTGATCAGAGATTTCTTATAAACACTAATAACCACATGAAATCTCAGACCTCTGTTGATGTTGCTTACATTGTTGAGTTTATTTCAAGATGCTTACCCTCTCCCCCTTCTGTCCCCCATGCATTCTGATGTGCCCTGACAATGTTAGAGGCATATCCCCAATAGTGTTATACAACATTGTAAACAACTGCATTGAAGTGTTGCAGTATTCCCATGTTGAAGATACAGTTTAGATTAGCCACTTGGGGTTGAGAGCAAAGAGAGTCTGTTAAGCTTAGAGATTGAGTTAGCCTGATGGGGCACAGGTCTGTCTTCTTTTAGCTTCAATGCAAACTGCTAAAGGAGGCAGACTATATCTAAGCCATTAAAAGGCTGGGCTGAGTAAATTAATGAATTCAACCTGAAATGGACAAAATATAGATGTAATAACAACAAAGAGAATTTTATTAAAAATCAAATAAGTTGCTCTGGGGAATTTTTTATGTAAATAGAAACATAAATTAAATCTACCCCAAAGATATTCCAAACATTATAATTTGTTCATGCTTTCCATACTCTACCACCAACCTTTGGGCGGAGGGGTATTGACAATAATTTTTTTCACATGATATATTTTGACTACAATGTCCCATTCTCCAACTTCTTCCAGATCCTCCCCACTTCTCTGCCCACCCAAATCCATACCCTTTCTTTTTCTAATTGGAAAATAGGCAGACTTGTATACTGTATACTTAAAACTTTAAGATGTTTAACATGGAAATTGAAAAAGATATTAAAAGGTGAAAAGATCTCCCATGCTAATGGTTAGTAAGATTAATATATTAAAAATGGCCACCCTACCAAAGGCAACCTACAGATTCAACATAATCCCCATCAAAATTCCAACCTAATTTTTTACATAAATTAAAAGGATAATTTTCAGCTTCATATGGAAACACAAACTAAAAAACGCAAAACCAAAACAAACCTAGGATAGATAAAATAATCTTGAATAAGAAAGGAACTGCTACAATTAAACTCTCCCTGTTATCAAATTATACTACAGAGCTATAGTAATCGAAGCAGCATGGTGTCAGCACACAAACAGACATAGGAGCAATGAAATTGAACTGAAGGCTCAAATATAAATTCATATACCTATGGACTTCTGCTTGCTTATTTATTTATTTATTTATTTATTTATTTATTTTTAAATAAAGGAGCCAGAAATATACACCAGATAAAACACAGCATCTTTAAATTATGGTGCTGGTAAAATTCTATAGTTGCATGTAAAAGTTAGCAAATAGATCTATACATATCACCCTGCACAAAACTCAACTCCAAATGGATCAGAAGGCCAGATACTCTAAACCTCACTGAAGAGAAAGTTCAGAATAGTTTTTGGACTCATTAGCACAGAAAAAGGCTTTCAGAATAGAACACCATTATCACAGGCAGGCACTAAAAACAATTTATAAATAGGACCTCATTTGTCAATTGTCAGTCTTAGCGCATAAGCCATTATTGGTGTTCTGTTCAGAAAATTTTTCCCTGTGCCCATGTGTTCAAGACTCCTCCCCACTTTCTATATTAGTTTCAGTGTATCTGGTTTTATGTGGAGGTCCTTGATCTACTTGGATTTGAGCCTTTACAAGAAGGTAAGAATGCATCAATTTGCATTCTTCTATGTGCTGACCTTGTAGAAGTTGTACCAGCACCATTTGTTGAAAATGTTGTCTTTTTCCCACTGGATGATTGGTTTAGCTCCTTTGTCAAAGATCAAGTGACTGTAGGTGTGTGGGTTCATTTCTGGATCTTCAATTCTATTCCATGAATCTACCTGACTGTCTCTTGCAGTTTTTATCACTATTGCTCTTTAATACAGCTTGAGGTCAGGGATGGCGATTCCTCCAGAAGTTCTTTTATTGTTGAGAATAGTTTTCGATATCCTCGGTATTTGTTATTCCAAACGAATTTACAAATTGCTCTTTCTAACTCTATGAAGAATTGAATTGGAATTTTGATTGGGATTGCATTGAGTGTGTAGATTGCTTTTGGCAAGATGGCCATTTTTACTTTATTAATCTTGTCAATCCATGAACATGGGAGATCTTTTCATCTTCTGAGATCTTTGATTTCTTTCTTCAGAGATTTGAAGTTCTTGTTATACAGATCTTTCATTTGCTTGGTTAGAGTATATTATATTATTTTATTATTTTATATTATTATTAATAAGGTATATTATATTATTTTTTACTATTGTAAAGGGTTTCATTTCCCTAATTTCTTTCTCAGCTTGTTTATTCTTTGAGTAGGAGAAGGCTACTGATTTGTTTAAGTTAATATTATATCCTGCCACTTTGCTGAAGTTGTTTATCAGGTTTAAGAGTTCTGTGGTGGAATTTTTGGGGTCACTTAAGTATACTATCATATTATCTGCAAGTAATGATATTTTCCTTTCAGACACCAAACCCAGACACTATTATGGATGCCAAGAATTGCTTTCTGACCGAAGCCTGATATAGTTGTCTCCTGAGAATTTCTGCCAAAGCCTGGCATATACAGAGAAAGGTGCTCAAAGCCAACTATTGGACTGAGTACAGGGTTCCCAATGGAGTAGTTAGAGAAAGGACTGAAGGAGCTGAAGGAGTATGAAACCCATAGAAAGAGCTACAGTACCAACCAATCAGACCCCTCACAGCTCCCAGGAACTAAACCACCAACCAAGGAGTATACATGGAGGGACCCATGGCTCCAGCAGCATATGTAGCAGAGAATGCGCTTGTCAGACATCAATGGGAAAAAAGGCCCTTTGTCCTGGGAAAGCTCGATGCCCCATTGTAGGGAATGCCAGGTTGGGGAGGTGGGAGTGGGTAGGTGGGTGAGCACCCTCACAGAAGCAGTGGAGGGGGAATAGGCTATGGATCTTCTGAGGGGAAAGTGGGAAAGGGTATAACACTTGAAATGTAAATAAAAAATATCCAATAAAAAAATAAATGGGACCTCATGAAACTGAGAAGCTTCTGTATATTACAGCTAAACATCATTTGAGGCAGGCTTTAGAGTGAAAAAATATTTTTACAAACTATACATTCAATGTTCAATTTCTGAGTATTTAATATATAAGGATTTATATAATAGTTTCCATCTGTTGATAAAAGAAGTTTAAATCTACACATGTCTGTAACTATAAGAATAGGTATTCAGAAAATAAAAATTCTATCAGTTTAGGAATTACACACAGGAAGGTTCTTTTCTCAGATCTATGACCCCTTTAGCCACAAGGAATCAACTAGGCTACTATTATCAGGCAAGAATTCCCTCCTGTTGAGTGGGCCAGAGGATTAAGTCTGTTACTATTTTGGTGGGGAAGCATGGCAGCAGGCAGGCATGGTACCTAGAGCAGTAAGCTGAGAACTATAAGCAGAATTAAGGTAGAGACAACTTGGAGTAGTGGGAGTCTGTCTTTCCACTCTCAAAACCTCCACACCTACTAAGGGGTCTCAAAAAGCAGCACCACCTGGGGACCATGTATTTAATAATTGCCCCAGATAATTTAAACCACCACCTGACTCTCCAGAGAAGAGTCATCTAGGTCAGTTCCTGCTTGAGTCTTCTTTAGTAAAAGTGCATGGTATCTTCATCAATAAGGCCTTACTTTCAAATTCTGGAACAAAACCAGGGACAACAACAGCCTATGTTGCTTTGGGGTCACTTGGGCTTTCCTGATACAGACTTGAGAGGAGGTTTCTCATGCATGGTACTGAGGCTTTTGTTTGCTAGTCCATGACTCTTAGACAAAAACTATTGCCACTAGTGCTATAACTTCTCTAGACTGCCTATCTGTGAAATATATAGACAGACACCCTGTTGTCTTTGTCAAATTGACATTCTTATCTAAAGCCAAGACTCATTTGTCCTGTTGATCTGTAATGTGAAGGCTTACCAAGGATCTTATGAAGGCTCCTTAACATTCTTGTGCTTGATAATCACAATTTCACTTCACAGTTCTTTCATTCATGCAATTATGTCACATCAAAACTAGTTTCACTTTAGTAGTAAATAAGATTTTAAAATATCACACTTAATTTAACCCACCATCTTTACAAGCTTCTAATGGTTTAATTTTTTTGGATATATATCTTCTCTTTTGCTCATATGTCCTTTTCTTAAAAATTACACTTTATTCTAAATAGATGTTCTAGTCAAATATGAAAGACTGTCATTTGTTATGGATTAATTGGTAAAACTAGATAGGCCTTGAAAGGTAAGTCTAATGAAATTCTATTAGTCTTTTCATCGTATTAGAGCAAGGCAGGAGAGGAACTGAGGGTCAGAGAGAAAAACTTGAAGATGCTATGCTTCTGGCTTTAACAATGTCAGAGGAGACCACAACCCAAGAAATGCAGGCAGCTCTAGAAACTGGAAAAGATAGAAATGTGGGTTCCTCTGTAGCTTTTGAAAGAATGCAACCTCGCCAATATGATTGTTTGTTTGTTTCTTTGTTTTTGCCTATTGGGACCTATTTGCACCTCTGATCTTCTGAAAACTAAGATGGGAAATTTATAGTATTTTAAGCCTCTGAATTTATAACAATATGTTGTAGCAGAATTAGGTAATGGATATAATTTTAAATAAATTCTTTCAATGAAAATAAGTGTATGCTAAGATGATTATGAAAGAGTTTGCAGATTAATGAAAGGAATGAGATTTGAAAATCTGAAACCCTCACTGGAGAATATATGTTATTCAAAGAGAGGAAGGATATACTACAAAGTTTAGAAAGTAGAACTTCTAAAAGTTGAGTGAAAAGTGGTCCTTACTCCATAACATGAAGTTTTGAAAGGAAATATAACTTTAGAAGGTTGGAAAGTTCTCAAAAGATGTAATTATGACTGTATAATCCTATAGATTGAATTGTATGAAGCCACAGAAGGCATGCTTATCAAATATGTAGATGGCATGAAGCCTGGCAAGAGAACGAACACATTGTATGTCAGAACCAGAATTGAAACAACAACAAAAAAAAATCTTGTCAGTCTGTAGCAATGGGATGAATCTCTAAAAAGATAGAAGTTAACAGGGATTAACATAAGATCCTACACTTTGGTCCAAAAGCCCTACTGCCCAAATACAGTTGGAAGTGCTATAGCATAGCGGAATGTGATAAAATCATGGCTGAGTTTTAATAAACTGAAAGTTAAAAAGATATGATAATGAAATAATAGGAGCAATCAAAAGAGTTTTCCACCATCATCTGCTGGTCCAATCATATATAGAATTGGCTAGTTCTGAATCTGCTAAAGGCAAGGAATTAAAAAGCCAAATGTACATTACACTAAGTAATAATGAAGCATAACTGAAGAAAAGATAATCCCAAATTAAATATGAGAAGTG
This sequence comes from Arvicanthis niloticus, assembly GCF_011762505.2. Lineage (NCBI taxonomy): Eukaryota > Metazoa > Chordata > Mammalia > Rodentia > Muridae > Arvicanthis > Arvicanthis niloticus. The sequence continues at coordinate 45,201,853 of NC_047665.1, read as the reverse complement.
GAGTGAGACACTCATCATGTAATTGGAGTGTTAGAAATCAAACGTCCTAGGCTGATTGTAATTGGACCTGAATAGTAGAAAGAGTGCCAGTGGGTACCCAAGAAGACAGATTACAGGGCAACGTAAGAGATGAGTTTCAGGCAGAGTTGTCTAAAATTTAGGAGGGCTTTTGAATGGGTTCCCTACCAGTAGAAAGCTTCAGACACAAATTATAGCACTGCTTTGTGTAGAATACTGTGTAATATGTTCAAACAGTGAAAGGAAATAGAGATCAAACTACAGCTTCTGACATTGTGCTTGAGACTATGTTGAGAACTAGCAACATAGCAGACTTATTTCAATTAATTCTTTAGAGAACAAGATTAATTTCCTAGGCAGTGTGTCTTTATCTTAATATTGCTTCAGTGTATAAAGTCTTTCTGGAAAACATACAAAATATTAAGTTTCAAGGAAATTTAACAGATTTAACTTGTTCTTATGGTTCTTAATGGTGCTATAAAAATGGAGACACCGAACATGTACAGAGCTCTGTGTTCAGGAGAGCTGATTAAATTCTCACTGATTAAATTCTCACTGATAGAGTGAGTACCAAAGACAAGATGTTAATCAGTGGTCAATGACCAACCCATAGTTCCAGAGATTATCCTGTTAGAAATGTCAGGTTTTCTTTGCAGACACCTCAGAACCGCTTTTTCCACACAGTGGAAAAGGAAGAGCTGCTCTTCGCAAGGCTCCTGCTCAGCCACAGAAGTTCTCAGTCTTTCAAAGTATTCCCAAACTGGTACATCCCAGGAAAGACTTTGTTGACACTCTTAGATCTGTACATCCTTGATTTGCCTTTCAAATCTCTTTTAGGTGTTCTCAGAGTGAGTGCTTTTATCTTTTTCTTTCTATCCATCCTGTTTTATTTCATCGCTTTTCACTTAAATTGCTAAAAATCTCCCACATTTCATGATGCCATGTAAAACTATATTTTGTTTGAAAATCAAAGGAAAGTTGGGTGGGGGATAAAAAAAAGTTGGGCAGAAGAAAAGAGTATGCTTTGAATTTTTGATTCAAGGTCATTTGGAAAGGTTAGTTTTACTACCTGAGAGAGCTTGAGAGGAGTTTTTGAAATCCAGTGAATAGAACTGAGCGTAGACAGCCTACAGTGTGAAGAAGAATATAAACAGCTGAAAGGGGGGACACAAAATGGCATAATTTGAAGATGATTTATTCATGAGTACATCTTTTCTTTGCCATTGTGATTGTTAATTATATTTATGTGTCAGTTTAGCTACATTGTGGGATCTAGTTTTCACTCGAGTGCTTGGCTAGATGTGATAGTATTGGCACATTTTAGACATAACTAACCTTTAATTCATCTAGCCCTGAGTAAAACACATTAACCATGATAAGAATGCGTTTTACCTGCCAGTTTTACCCCTGCCTAGGAAGAAACTTCTGAGTTCATCTTGACTTTGGCTTGAGATGGTGGTCTCATCTCTTCCCTGGTTATGTGCCTTACTGAATAAAATGTGATGATCCTTAAATGGAAGAGAGGAACTCAGTAAATAATTACCCAAATGGAAGAATATGCTAGGTAATTATAATAGTAACTCATGGTGATTTATGCCCTCTCATGTTTGGCTTCAGTGCTTGTGAAATGTGTTGTTGTCAATACTACCCCATGATCTTACCTGCCTGTCCCCACCTGACTTCTAATCACTTTCTCAGAAGCCAATTTCATCATGTTTATATTCACCCTGACACCATACGTGCCCATTCATTTCATCTCTTTGGAGGACCTTGACCAACACTCAACTGTACATTTCTTCAATTTGTTTTCCATTCACCCCACTTCACCTCAAATGGTGAAAACTTACCTTTCTCTGATTTAAAACATAGCATTATTTTGCAAATTTTCTGTAATTAGGTGATTTAAGTGTCAATCTGAGCTTCGTTTAATATTAGGAAACATTAACTTCAGCATACTTTTAAGAAAAATTAACTCTTAGGTCTGTATATCTAACAAGAAAAGAAATGAAAAAAAAAAAACCTCTCTGACAGTGCCCCGCCCCCCCCCCCCCCAGGTAAGGGTTGCTTGAAATAATATATGCAATGCAGAACTTGGGGAAAACACATTAAACTTGTTCTTTTTTTTTCTCAAATATATGTACATATTATTTTTCCCACTTTGGAGCCCTTTAGATCACATAAAGAACAAAATATGAAGCCACTTCATGTAGTTCAACACGTATCTCTTAAGTTGGCAGTGTTAAGTTTGTTAGGCTGCTTTGAATCTTTATATTGTAGAAGCTCATAGACTTGTGATGAAGACACTCACACACACACTCTAGGCTTTGTGGAACTAGAAAATGCTTGTGAAGAGGTTAAAAAGAAATAGTCACGCTGTAGGATTATAATGTAAATAATCATTTCTGAGGAGATAAATCAAAATGTATCTTTGAAAGTGGTAGAAATATGTGTTGATACTTAAATGGAAGAGAGGAACGCAACAAATAATTACCCAACAGAAGAATATACTATGTAATTATAATAATAACTCGTGTTGATTTATGTCCTATTATGTTTAGCTATAGATTGCTTATTCAATGTGATGAATATTGTTCTCAGTACTTCATCATGATCTTACTGAACTCTATTAATACCATATTTTATAGAAGAGGAAATGGAGACCTTAGAAGAAAGTAATTCAAAGCCATGTGCTTGGAGGGTAACAAAGCAAAGAATTCAATTCAGATTGTATAACTCCAAAGACCACATTCCTAACTCTGACACAGCAGTTAGTTTCTTTTAACTCAAGAATTAGTGACTGCAGTGACTGAAAGTGGGAAATGTGGAATGAGTTTAATGTGGCTGAAGAACAGCATGATTAGATACTAACATAAAGCAATATGACATACCAAATGTTCAGAGATATACCTCCTGGTGAAACACACCTAATACACTGAATTAAATGCTAAAAATATTCAAATAAGCTGTTGAACTCACTAAAATAAGGAAGAGATTCCCCCAGAGGACAGCAATCAAAACAAGTTCAATATGGATGGCATTGACTCTGCAGATACTTGTCAGTGTCAAGAGACCAAAGGCCCCTGTAGGTATTACTAGTCTATATAAATTATGGACAAGATACAAAAGTTTAGGCTGTGTATAAATGGTACATATAAATAGCTCTATATTAATGCAAAAACTAAAAGATGATTCTGCCAATAATACAACCCCTTACATACACTCATGTGAGCACAAACATAGGTACACTCACACATTATAAATACATTCACACACATGCACATATATAAATATATGCACATAGGCATACATATACAGAGGTGAGAACACACATTAGTAGGGGCCTTGCTATTGAACTGAATTAGAAAAACTCAAGTCTCTCTTAAGAATTTGTAATCATAAACTCATACTCTTTGAAAAGGAACTGAAATTAAAACATATATGAAGACTATAAGCTATAAAATATTGGATAAAGAAACAGTGACTCTGAAGCAAGAATTCAAGCAGAACTTTCAGTAGTCTTAGCAGCTCACCAATGAGCTGGGACTACCAATGGCCATCTCAAGATTGAAAGTAAGAAGGTCAGATGTTAGATTTTAGAATGACTAGATTAAGGTTAATCTTCATAATGAATAAAACATTCCAAGTTAGTTTAACATCAGACTACATGATACCTACAATTATAAAAATACCGTCTTTGGAGGGAAATTTTACTTTCCAACGCTTTATATCTTTGTTACAATAGTTGATTTTCCATAACAAAAGTAGTTGCCATACATTTCATGAAACAGAATAATTCATCAAATAATGGGAAAGACAAAATCTCAACTAGTCATCTTTTACTGCCAAGTGAAACCTCTAGTACCAGGAATGAATTACATCTAATTTAGCTGTTGGCCAAAGACACCCTATGAAAACCCTCAAACATCTCAAGCTATTTCCAAGGCTATTTGTTATCTAGGCTATCTACTAATTGATTATAAGGCTTTATTCCTTAAGACAGTATATATAAATCTCATTGAACATGAAGAAGTAGAACCAATGCCTTCGCCTTACTGAGTAGTGTTCTCGTTACTGTTACTGAAGTGTACACTTTATCAGAGGAGAAAGGTAATCATCAACCCAGCTACAAACTTTGAAATAATCTACAATGATGGCCTGCCTTTATGGTGTGCTGGTGCAATAGTGGCACAAAGTTTGTGAGAGTAAGCAACCACTATCTGGATTTAAAATCCACTCTACAAGATGAAACTCATGTCTGACACTGCTTAGGTGGCAAAGAATCTGAGACTACATAGGCCATGTAGCTAGGGGAAAAACAAATAGTATTTTTTGTGATGAAAGAACATAGCAATAAAATTATTCCTAATTATATTCTGCTATATCCACAGATCAGTGTCTTGTTCAACCATCATTGGAGAATCTTTTTCCTGCAGTAGGTGGGAACTAACATTGAGAATCACCACTGGACAATATGCAGAGTCAGAATTTTTGGGACCCACAGTCCTAAATAGGATGTCTTTCTCAAATCCTTCTCCACAGGGTTCAGAGGGCTATGTGGAAGGGGTGGCAGAAAGGTTGCATGAACCAGAATGGATGGATGACATGAAGAAAACTGTCAGACACAACCCAATTGATGTAAGAATGAACTCAAAGAAACCATGGCAACATCCACAGGAACAGGAGGCTTCCATTTTTAAATAATAGTGAAAATAAATGTTCAAAGTGGATGGAAGGTATTCAGTTGTAGCTTCAAATAGTGTTCAATGCTCTGAATATAATAAAAACAAAGAAGCAAAATTAGAAATAAAGTATTCCATGCATACCACTGTAAAATTCACTGAAATTAAAAAAAATAAAAATCTTAAGAATTAATAGTAGGAGGGGAGGAAGGGCATACATTACCTTTAGCATCAAATACTTTCTTCACCTTAAGACCAAAAAAATAAATACACCTAATCTATAATAAAATGAGAGAAATCAGAACCTGGTAGAATGATCTCTAAAGTGCTGGCAGGAGACAGCTTTTATCTATGCATTGTATAGTGAGCAGAATGTTCTCTAAAAATGACTTGAAGTCATGTGCTTATATTTTTATTTTTATAAATGTTTAATAAATTTATTTCACAACACAGCTAGAGCTACATAGCTAGGTCCTGTCTAAAAAAGAAAACCAAAATAAAAACACTGCAGGCATAAAAATAATCACTACCATTCACATAAATAGCAAGTAAAAACTGGAAAAAGGAAAAATAAAAAATAAAGGCAATTACTCAGGCAAACTCCCCCCAAAACATTAAGCCTTATTTTAGATGGGAGAAAAAGAAGTCATTGTATGGTAAAGTTTCCATGCTATCTTTACTAGTGAAAATAAGTGAATATCTCTTAAAATGTATTTAATATAGAAAGGACAATAAAAATGATGTATGTACATTCAGTAGTAAAATGATAAAAGAATATTCAAGTATGCAATTAATGAATATATAAACAGAACAAATATGTAAATGTCAACATCAAGACTACAAGTGGCCAGGTGAGTATAATGAATCCAGTACATAGTGCTGGGTTTTGCTCATACTTTTTCTCACTATCTGGGGAGATCAAGAGAGAGAAAGGATTACGTTCATCTGTCTTCTACATTTCCCTGTCAATTCAGCCTAGGACTCCAGTCCATGGATGTTGCGGCCCAAGCTGCCCCGCATTTGGGGGACAAAATGTCTCAGACCGTTCTGTCAGTGTTGGGACCAGCACTGCCAAAGGCTGTGGGGGCTAAGTTGTTAGTACCCATACTGTCCCAAGCTGCTCCAGTCTGCAGGTCAGGGTTCAGCAAGAGAGTGAGGACGGACTCGAGGAATGGAGACCAGACAGAGTGTGATTCAATCCCTGTTTATTCTTCGGTCTCTCTTCTTTTCAAGTCCCAAATCTTGAGTTCCTAGTTCCTAGTTCCTAGTCCCTAGTGCCTCCAAGTTCTAAGTTACTTCTTCCAAGTGCTAAGTGCCTAATGTCTAAAGTCTAATTCCAAGTTCTTCCTCCAAGTGCCAAGTGCCTAATACCTAATGCCTAATAACTAACTCCAAGTTGTACTCTAAGTTGTACTCTCTAACCTAATTCCTAGTTCCAAGTTGTACTCCCAAGTACCTAATAATCTGTTGCTTTCTTCTGTCTGAGCCTTGCCTTTTATATGTCTCACTTCTAAGCCATGCCTCTAAGTCACGCCTTTAATCACGCCCTTAGGTCTTGTCTCTAAATCTGATCTCTAAGTCACGCCCTTAAGTCACACACCTTTAAGTCTCACACACCCAAGTGAAGATCCTGGCTATCAAAGACAAGATGTTATCATATCAGAGTGTGCTCAGCTGTTGTAGGCTATTGTAATCAAGTTTCTTATCAGGGTATATGGCTCAAGGTGGCTGCAAGGATGATAGCTGCCTTCTGTCGGCTCCCCACACATGGGGTGGTTCCACTACACTCAAGTTTGGTCATCCTTTGCAAATAACTCCTCTGAAAATGGCCTCAAAGATGTACCCAGAAGTATGTTTCCTGGGTGATTCCAAGAGAATTCAGCAAAGATCAACCATCACACTTCTTATCGTAGTCTATGGTAGGAAGCTTTCATAAGCTTTGAGTTCAAATAAATCCTTCCTTTGACTTGTGTCTGCAGGGATTTTGGTACAACAGCAAGGAGGTTACTAAGAGAGTGGGGAATGTAACAGAGTTGATAAGTTGTACATTATTATGAGTTAATTTACATTGTAACAGAATAGGCTATAGAAAAGTAGGCCAATTGAATATAACTCCAATGAGAGATGGGTTAATATAGAAAGCATGAAGAAAGTGGTCATACAAGTAGTGGAATATCGACTTTCACATTTTTGTATTATATTTGTTTCTGTGTGTGTATGTGTATGTATATGTGTGTACATGTATGTATATGTGTGTATTTGTGTGTGTATGTATGTGGACATCGGTGTGTGTATGTGCGTGTATGTGTGTGTGTATATGTATATGTGCATGTACGTGTGTGTATGTATTTGTATGTGTGTGTGTGTATGTATGTGTGTGTGTTCACATGTCATGACACTATTGTGGAGGTCAGATGACAACTTGCAGGAGTTGGTTCTCGTCTACCATATGGTCCCTGGGTATTAAACTCAGTTGTCAGATTTTGGCAAGTACTTTTACATGTTAAACCAGGAAAAAAGTATATTTTAAGACTTACATAAAAATTACATGTTCACAGGAACAAAGCTTTAAGGTATTTATTTAAAATATTAACTGAAGTTAAAAAGACTGAACACCCTTCCGAATATATTAATATATTGTTGCCAGTGTATCTTTTTGCAAAAACCATAAAATATACATAAACAAGCATATAAATACATCGTTATACATAGAGAGTTTATTTCCTTACTTACTTAATTTACATCCCAAATGCTTACTCCCCTCCCAGATCCCCTTGCAGACTTCCTCCCCAACCCTGTTTTCCACTTTCCTTCACCTTTTCACGTTGTGCATTTGTCTAGGGTCACCTGCATCGACTCCTGGGAGCCTCCTTTATCCCTGATCTCTGGGGCTTTCTAGAGAGTCCCCTCATCCCCCAATATGCATTTCATATTTCCATTCATTTTCCTGGAAAGCTGGGCCTGTTTCCTGTTTCTCCCCATGCCTAATTCTGCCCCCCTCCTTCTGCCTCCCTCCCTCTGCCTCCCATGACTATTTTGATCCCTTAGATGGGGTGAGTTGAACTAGCACAGTTAACAAATTTGAACAAACTGACCAATATTCCTTAAACTATTTCTACTTTTCAAGCATCGATGGTTGAAAATATTTGGCAAAAATTAAGTGGGTGTTTTGAGTCCCAGTACATATCAGGTATTCAGGAACATAGAGAATTATTTAAACAATACTTTAGGAATAAGTAATCCAAAGATTACTTTAAAAGTCCACATACTTAGACATTTTAAAGTGCCTGTTAATAGTCTTGGAGCAAACCACATATCAGAAAGAAATTTATGTTACTTGATTCTGAACAATAATAAAAACATCCAAACAGTAGGTTCAGATTAAGTGAAATTTAGAGATAAGTTCATATTTAAAAATATTTGTATCCAAAAGAAATGTTAAAAGATAATGAAATCCTGGGGTATATGGTTTACACCTAGACTTAGTGGCTTTGTACAGGAAACACATTTTACTTTCCATCTCTCATGAGTCAGGAGTTCACTGATTGGGGTTGCTGGTCCTAGCTCCCTGGCACCCCCCACACAGATTGTTCTAAAGGTGTTGGGGAGGGCTCTATGCCATTCAAAAGCTTCACTGGTATTTGGAGGATTGGTTTCCAAACATTTCATTCCTGTGGTCCATTCATTTGGTTTCTCTTTGGTAATGGACCACCCAAATTGTACCCGGGCTGAAAGTATATTGTGGATGTAAGACTTTCAGCACTAAAACTGAGAAAGTCTCCAATAAACCTGAGTAGCTTCTTCATAATGTTACAAGGCAGAGCTCTACACGGTTATAAGACAAGGTGAAGCAGAGGCCACAGGCCTTTTATAACCTGCTCTTATAATTCACATATCACTACACTATTATAATCTATCAATTAAAAATTCTATGGACAATTAAAAAGATTACTTCATTTGAAAAGAAATGTACTAATGTATTTGTCAACACCTTTAAAATTTTTCCCATGATATATACAAGTAAAAATTACAAAAATTTGAGGGAACAAACACAAGTTAAGTAGAAGCAAGGAGAATTTTGTCACCCTTTTGATTTTTTATCATTGATTTTATTTATATGTATGGGTGTTTTTGTACTGCATGAATATCTATGTACCAGGTATATGTCTTGTATCTGAGGAGGCCAGAAGAATATGTGAGATTCTCTGGGAGTGGAATTGCAGATAGTTGTGAGCTGTCATGGGCATGCTGGAAATAGAACCCAGGTCCTCTGGAAGAGCAGTCAGTACTCCTATCTGGTGAGCCATCTTTCCAGCTCCTTTATTGTCATTTAAATTACACAGAATTGTAGCAAATCTTCCACCTGCTCTTTGAGGTGTGAATCCTGTTGTCCAGGTTTGATGTATATGTGGAAAACCACAGGCTTTAAATTGTGCAGTATCTCTTTGGAACTTCATGGTCAGGGTTTGGGACATTCCATTAAACAGTTATGTTCATGGAGTTGATACATCAAATTTCTGCTTAAATGTGCTCTGGATCTGTTGTGTGACCTTGATAAAATGACTTTCCCATCACCTATCTACTCTTGAAAAAATTAAGTTCTAGCGTATCTATCCCTTTATGGCTTATGCTTTCTGTCACATTCCACATTGCTAAATCCAAGGCCATAAATATTTATTCCTCTCTTTTCCTTCTAAGTGTTTTCATTCTTGCAATTAGGTATTTGATCTATATTAAAACTATCTCTGCATATTCCGGGAAGAGCGAAGTTTCAGTTTTGTGGGGCTTTTATTTGTTTTTTATTTTATTTTGCTTTGTATTGGTTTTTTTTGCATATAGCTGTATCTTCACCATTTGTTGAAAACCTCTGTTCTCTTTTTGTTGAATGATGCCAACGTTCTTTCTGAAAGTAAGTTGGCCACAGGCATATGGATTCTTGAGGGTAACCTCAGTTATGTCCCACAGCTTTTTCTATTCACCCAGGTCAGTACTGTATTGTCTCAATTCCCACTGCTCTATAGTCAGAAAGACTACAGTCACTGCTTTTTAAAGTTCAAAGTGAGCTCTCGCATGTTCTTTACCTGTTTTCAGATTGTCTTGGGTATTCTGGAACTGTAGAAAGTCCATGTGAATTTTAGAATCAGCTTCTGAATTTCTATAAATAAGTCTACCAAGATTAAGTTAAATCTAGAAGTCATCTTTGTGGGAATTGCTGTCTGACCAGTGCTGTCTTTTAATCATGGACAAGTGATGATTTTTCCATTTCCTTCAGTCTCTAATTTCTTCCAACAGAAAATGTTATTTTGCAAAGCAGGTTACAGCAGATTGCAAGGGCTCGTTTCATCCCTCATAGTGACTCTTTGCCTGGGTTAACGTGTGGTTGTGGCAGGGGATAAGCACTGGGATCTTGTGAAAAAGCTGTCAGGTCTATCTATTGCTTTTACATGTGTGGGAATCCTCCTCTCTGAGACTAGATGCACGGTAGAGGCTCCTTATGCAGACATGGAAGCTGAAGCAGAATTAAGTGTCTCCTCAAAAGCGCAAGATGCCTGGGACCTAATAGACATGGAGTATCTCATAATGAACATAAAAGAATTTAAAATAACCTGCTGAACACCTATTAGGATATAAGATATTGAATTATAGGTTTTAAAATTAAGTTTGCATAATAAACAAAGTAAACTTAATCAAGCATGGCTTGGAGGTAAATGATGTTTTCTTTATAAGTGTATTGCCTGACATCTTCCTAATAAAAACGTGATTTTAGACTGATAGTTTCCCCTTGAATTCATAGTGGATCACAACAGACCATGCAGACATCTGTAATAAGCTCCAGTGAACTGCGGCTGAAGGAAGGTTGAATGAGGGGATCATTCAAAGCACATATCAGAAATTGCAATGGCCCCTTTTGTGATTTAAATTAACATCTTGGTTAATTAAATACTTTGGTTAATTCTTAAATACACTTCAAACTTGAACTTTCAGAAATGATTTCATAGTATCTCATGGATAAGATTTTATGTATGCCATGAAAACTTATGAAAGGTTTGACATAGTTTTCCTCTCTCTGCCCCCTTACAAATGATTGTTTTCTGCATTTGGTTTGTTTGTGCCCTTTCAGATTTAAATTCTGTATCTACCACAGTCATCTTGGAGATCAGTATATCTCGGAATTGGCAACCTCTGTAGTTGAAACATATCTGATTATAATTTGCAAGCGAGTGTCACTCCTCTAACGCAATGAACCTGGCAAATAAACTAAAAGTAGGGGAAACATATTTAGTGGTGGGTGGTCTTTTCAGTGAGTCCTATTCCTGCTTCTCACACAAATGGGATTTGAATGGCAAGGCTTTAAATACTTGGTCTTGTTTTAAAAACAATACGGGTACAGATAATAAACAGAGGTCTAATACTGCCTTATTGACAAACAGCCTAAAATTATAGTGTTCCATTAGACTGAGTGGGATTGAAGCAAAAGACTACCCAGTCACATAACACAACCAGTTGGTGCTGGAACTTAGGGAGCACATGAGCCTCACTTGTGTAAGTTTGTGAATGAAGGACTTAGGCTGTGCTTGTTACTTCTCCATAACTGAACCTTGTTGGCTATACAAGAAGTCTGTTTGAAAGAGGGCAACTTCATCCCATGGAACCTGCTGCCTGCCAATTAATTAAATATTGTAGTTGCTTATGCTGGGGCCTAAAATGGCATAGGTGGACCTAGACTCAAGGACAATAATTTACCTTTCTCCCTTTCCTAATCTTATTGCTGGAGTGTGGCTCTAGCTGCCATCCTGTATTATGAACTGGGAACCACATCCTTACGGTGCCACAGTGTGAGGAGGGATTCTGTGTTCCAAGGACTTTTTACAACAGAAAAGATTCTTCCTGAACCAGCCTTAGAGCTCTTCTTTGTGTGAACAAGAGTAGCACACTTTTAACTTGTTTCAACCACTATTATCTTCCCAATTCTGTTAAACAGCCCTTATGTATACAGTTGTATACAGTATACAGATGTATATAGTATTCATGTACTTCAAGTCTGAAATACATGGCTTTTCAGGATTATTGACTTCAGATATATTTTAGGACTTTGTGGCTGGATGTGACAGGCACACAAGTAGCAAGCACCGTATGTATGGACTTGTGAAGAATCACTCACATTGTGTCTTACTCACTCATGAAGGGATGCTCAGCACTTGGTTTTAATGTGGCTTTGCACTTCTCTAAACACAACCGCATAGTTCCCACCATCTCTGATATTCTAGGGGTGTTTCTTTCCTCCTTATACATATTTAGTTTCTAAAACTTGCTTCCATCCAGATACTCTTTCTGTAACAATATGCATTTTCTGTCTATCTATTCTGAGTGTCTAGCAAATTTCTTCAATTTGACTGCCCACTCATTAATTGAATATGGGGAAGCCATCGATCTTCTTCTGAAAACGGCTTCTGGTTAAGGAAATATATTCTAGAATTGGAGCTGTATTTGCTGTATACACTGTCCAGAACTTTCTGAGCCAGCTCTGAATGGCGTTTCTCAGCAATTACTCGCTCTGACAAGGTTTCTTTTTCAAGAAAGGAAAAGTCTGATGGCATCTAGTTTTTCCATAATGGCTCATTAAAAGAGATAGACAGTGCCTCTCAGTCACTAAAGGACAGTAATGAATATCCAACCAGAATCAGTCTTTTAGAAGATTCTCACTCAGAAAATAGTAGTAACCAGACCTTAATTTTCTTGGCAGATAGAGAGGTAGAGGCCAATTGAAATCTTAGTATTTAGTTGAGTTGTTAGTTCCAGTTCCATCCTGTCTTTTCTTTCTTTTTTTTTTTTTTTTTGGTTTTTTGAGACAGGGTTTCTCTGTGTAGCCCTGGCTGTCCTGGAACTCACTCTGTAGACCAGGCCTGCCTTTGCCTCCAAAGTACTGGGATTAAAGGCATGCGCCACCACTGCCAGGCCCATCCTGTCTATTAATAAAGTAGCCTCAGATGATTGCTACCATTTTCCCCAGTAGGAAGAAACTACACATGATTCCCTTACTGGTTGTAAAGCACGTTGTCTTTTATAAGTAAATGCTTCTCAGAATATTTTGCCTCAGTGATGTGGGTCTCTTTTTAATCACAGCTGCTCTATTAGCCCTAGCCAATAAGCTCAAGTGTCCCAGTAAAGAAAAAAGGTTCACTTCACTAGTGTTCTCTTTTTAATGACAGCCAATTCTTCAGCTGATCTGACACCATGATTCTTAATTTGCATATATCACAATGGCACCGATCGTCCTGAAAGGCCTCTGAAACTCCAAAAGTCAGACATTTATCATCTACACTATTGCTCTCAGAGTTACCTTTCATGTTCCTACAATAGCTCATTAAAGTTTTCTAACTTAAAATTTCAAAGGTCATCCATAATCATCCCCCCAAATACAGTCAGGTTTGTCGCAGCAATAGTCCGTTTCTGCTGCCAGTTTCTGTTTTACTTTGCTTTCTGCCTCTATGATAAAGCATCACAACCAAGAACAACACAGGGATGAACGGAGAAATGTGGTTTCCAGCTTACAGTCTACTGTCAGGGGAATCCGAGACAGCAACATAGGCACTGAACAAGCAGACACTGAAGTAGAGAGCAAAGAAGAATGCTGCTTCCTGTTTCGTTCCTCATGGCTTGCTTACTCCTTATGATTTTCTTACATCAGCCCAGGGCTACTTACTCAGGACTCATATTAATGCCAACTATTAGTTAGGAAAATTCCTCATAGCCTTGAGTGAAAGTCAACATTATGTCAGCAGTTCCTCAACTGAGCATCTCTCTTCCTGGATATGTCTAGATTTGTGTCAAGTTTTAAAAAAAGCAAAAACTGAACAAATAGCATAGCATGGTTATCCTTTGAGGTAAAAAAGGTATCCAAGTTCTCAGTTGTCAGGCCATACTGATTGCTTCTAAGATCTCTAGTTTAGAGCTGAACTTTCAGTAACATACCTAGGATTTGGGGGTAGCTAGGAAAGCTCTTTGCCATAGCCTTCTTTAAGATATCCTCTGAGATCATACACAGATGCCTATAGATTGCTTTTCTCCTTCCACCTTCCAGGGCTCTTTGATTTTAATGTTCCTGTCACTATTTTCTAGTGTTTTTGAAATCTCCTCTGAGAACTTGACAATAATCAAGGACAAGAAGTATGTTTCTGACAAGATAGCAGGTTTTCCTCCATGCTGTGCAAAGCCCTTGACTAAAGTGAATCCAGATTTTGGGAGTGTGTGAATGAATGTCCTGGAGGAGCTGCAGAGAACAAAAGCAAGTTAACATCTGACAAAATTAGTCCTTGACACACTGTTTATGTAACCACTTATCATACTAGAAAATATGCAGATGAAGCCCCATCAGCTTAAAAAACTTGAGTCACCTCAGAAGCTCACTAGACTTTTTAGCAGACTTGTTCTTCATCTGTCTTCAGAGCCCTGGCTGCTTCCAGTAGGCTACACTGCCTTCCCACTAATTCCTTCCTCTATTGCTAAAGCAGCCTAGTTTCCCAAAGGAACTTGTTTTATTCTGTGTTTGAATAATCTTAGCTCCTACTGGCTTAGGCTGTCAGCAGCAAAGACCTCATCTTCCCTTACATACAAAGCAGATCCCAGGGGTAATTCTTGGCACGGAATCCTGGCTAGTGTGGTCATAGCCTGCACCAGAAGGGAAATACTCTAATTCTTATATGAAATTCATCAGCTGTTAAGTATGTCCAATTTTTCCCCTAATAGCCTCATTAGGGATCTGGAACCTGTCTTCAAAAAGGCAACATCATTCACTACTGGCTTTTTGAGGGATTACAGTATACATAGAATGGGAATGATGGCCAATTGTGGTCACATTCTTAATTTAAGGAGGAAAGAAGAAAACTAAGCCCCAGGGCCTGTTTTCTTAAGATAAGAGAATTCTTAGAATCGGTTTGTTTACTTGTATTTTTTTTATGGTTCCAAATTCAACATTTACATTAACATAACAATTCAGAGTAAAATCAAAACATTTAAATTACATTTTTATGTAATCCAGGAAGGGTCTGTCATCTGTGCTAAAACAGGAAAGAGAATGAATGGAATGTTCTAGTGATTTCTTCAGGTGTATTTCTGGCAGAGAATTTAGTATGGCAGCAATGCTAGAAAAAATAGTTTGTAGTCACATAAATTTTGTTGTGTTAATAGTGGAGATCCAGTGATGGGTGGAGAAGGAGATGACGTAGTGGAGAGCAAATGAAGTGTTGAGTGCATGTGAATTGTTGATATGAGCATGGCCATGTCATGGATCAAGGGTCTCAGATCCATGGGAATGGCAAGGACTTCAGAGTCAAGGATGTGGGAACTATTGCCTGGTCTTCGTGAATACAGATGGAGATAGTGTCTGTATAAAGTGTCAACACAGCTTTTTCCTCTCAGAGGGCTTCAGCCCTATGCTGCACTCTCACAAAGACTCCCTACTGAGAAGAGCTAACCTGTTTCCAGACTGTTGAGAAATTACTTGCTGTTGGTGCATCTTCACCAAAGCCTATACCACCACTGATCCCAGATTTTTTGTAAGTCTGTCAGTTCATTCTTCATTCCCTGCTACCCTTGTCAGGTCAATCCCGAAATTGTGCAGGTTGCCACATAGTGCTATCTGTTTTTTGTTTTTCGAAGAAGAAATGATAAATACAATGCTTCTAGTGAAAGTATATGGGAAGGATGGAACTACAATGGAAATTAGAATGTAGTTGTAAATGGCATTAACGTAGCTGAGAGATGAATGGGTCCTAGGACATATGCAGTACTCACTTCATTGTCCATTTACTTCAGTGTTTTTACTCTTTCTTGTGGCTAAATAAATCGTGTAACTTATGTCACTTCCATTGTTGCTTCTGACTCAGGTGGTAAAGACCTAGTCAACTTCTTCCTTTCCCTCAGTAATGACAGAGGATGTGACAGGGATGTGACTTAGGCAGCACAAGGGTGGATCTTAACTTACCAGTTGAAGGAGATCATAGAGCCTGAATCAGATTTATTTAAACTCACAGCGAGCATCTCTTACTACAAGCCATTAAAAATTTCAGGCTTGATATCTGAAACAGCTAGCACCAATGACACTAATGAATTTGTATTTTGAAAGCAGAAAAACTGTTAGAGATGAAAACTGCAAGAGATGGAGGGTGGTGTTGACAATGGTAGCAAAAAGGTGAATGATGACTCTGGTCTATTAGCATGAGAAGATGACAATGGCTATGACATTGAAAATGAGAGGCAGAAAGAAAGTGGTATTCAGCTTGTAGTGCCTGAGGAACATCATTCAACTAGAAGAGGGGTTCATATCAGGGAGGCATTGTAGCAATGATGGCTGGAGAAGAATGCATATTTTCTGTAATATAAATATCAGCCATAAATTGCCTACTTGCTATTAGCAGGAATATCATGACTTATGTGAATTCATAGTAACTTGAATTATGGATGAGAGGTGACTCTCTATATCGACATATCCATTTTTGTAGCTGTCTGTCTACCTGTGTATCATCTATTTATTATATCAATCAATCAATCTATCTATGTATCTATGTATCTATCACTATATATAGTCAATAATAATTAAAGAAGAGGTTATACATTTGAGAGGGAGTAGAGCAGGTCACATGAGGAGTTGGAGTGGGTGGAATGGAAATCGTGTAAATATAGACTCAATGTCAGTAGTATTTATTGTCAGTAGTCAGTCAACACACAGCTGGAAATGTGATTGTTTTGAGTTGAAGGTGCTGGCTTGGCGAAGGTAGAAAATCTAGTGTATCCATGAATGGAAGTGGGAGATTGGAGCAGAATTATGGTTGGGAGGTAAAGTTGTACTAGAGAGACACTAGAATCATCCCCCCCAGAGCAAGTGAAGTGAGAGAAGACGAGGCTCAAAGAGAACAGTCTAAGGGTAAAATGTGCAGAAATAATGTCCTCCAAGAAAAACAAAAGAAGTAGGGATGAAAGGAAAACCAGGATGATGTGGTGATGTCAAGGGAGGGTAGAAATTAACTCATGCTGGACAGCAATGCCATATGCTAAACACAGTATTTTGTACAAGATAAGTGTCAGCCCTAAACTGTTAGTTTGGTACTAGCTGTGGTATCATGACTAATGTGAATTAATTTGTTAGAATATAATGTCATATATAAATAGTAAAGAAAAAGGTGACATCGGTTTTGGGGAAAATTGCTAGCCATTTAGTTTTGTCAGATGCCTATGGGGTTAATTCTCATTATAGGTATATTTGAATGAGAATATATTTTGAGAATGCTATAAAATATACTGTGTATATGATGATTTACAAATATACAAATGTATCATCATATAATCAAAGTATATCAGCACATATGCTATACACAAATATATATTCACTGCTCTCTACATATTACATATGACTATTTTCTAGTTTTCCTTGTAGTTGAAAAGATCATATAACTTATAATACTTCCATTGTGACTTTGAATTTCATTAGTTACTACCTGAGATGGTAAAGATTATCTCTATCTCTGTCTTTATCTATGTCTCTATCTTTATCTCTATCTCTCTATCATGTATATTTATCGATATCATCTATCTCTATTTCTATAGCTATCTCTACCTCTATATATCTATATATCTATCTATAGTATGCCTATATCTAATGTATCTTTACACCTCAAACATAATTGAAGAAGAGGTCATGAGTTTGAGAGGTGGTGAGGTGGGTTACATGGAAAGTTGGACAAAGGAGTGGGAGAGGTCTAAATGATATAACTACAGCACTCACATATAATATTCTCAAAAATTTAAGTAATGTCTTTCATTGAACATTTCAGCTACAGGCAATTTCAGAGGCATTTCTAGGAAAATGTATCCAAATCTTAGAAATAAACAATACTCATCTAAAAAAAAAGACCAAACTTATCTAAGGGCCTGGTGAAGGATGAATACCAGTATAATGCTTTAAGGAATAGTTCAATTCCTGAATCTAGAATAAATATTGGGTCACCTCAAGAGGTCTTCCAAGAGGAAAGGACACTGGTTTTGCCCTTAAGAAGACAAGAGGAAAATGAAGGTTGAGGACTGTAACTGGTAGGTAAGCAGCCAAATAGGTCATCAACAGGAAGAGGCTGAGGCCCAGTATACATGGCATGTTCTGAGTTCTGCAGTATGGAGTGATATTCAAATTGTGGTCCACATAAACAGTGTCCTGGGGAATTATTTAACAGGATTGTTCATATGTTAGTTGGCTCTTGATCATTATATGATCAAGTGACTTAGCAAACGACCTTATACAGAAAAGTCTATTTCGGCTCAGTTTCAGAGGTCTCGCCTCATGATTGGCCTCGTTACTTTTATGCTTATCATGAAGCAGGGATCACAGCAGCATTACATATCTGAACAAACTTCTCTCACGTCATGGATGGGAAGGAAGTGAGAGGAAGTAAAGACTAAAATTTCCACCACCTTCCAATAGTTGGGGACTGCACCGTTAACATTGTGGTCCTTAAAGAACATTCCAGATTGAAACTGTAGTCTATTCTTAAAGTCTACACACCTATAAACACTAGACATGGGATGGGTGTGAGATCAGATAGGTAGGCCAAGGAGGTATGCATCGAACAAGCCATGGATGTGAGTATTATGGCACAATTGGAGATTTTTGAACAGAGGGATAGAAAGGGAAGAATGGCATTGGGGAAATAACTCCAGAAGAAATAACTAGATTTCTTTGAAAGTCAAAATGATAGATGTAGAGCTAAGAATTAAAGAACTGTTGCCAAGTGTCAAGAGTTTAATTCACAAAATCTTCATTCCGTGGCTGTAATATTGGGGCTGGGATATGAACAGATCAATAGCTTCTAGGCTATTGGTCAAGGTTGAAAAACCTTATGTGAGTAGGTGGGGAAGATAAGAACTAGTTAATCGTCTGGGTAGAAATATGGTTACATTTGTTTTGAAGGTGCTATTTTGGGAAAGGTAGAAAGTCCCAATGAAAACATGCTGTTGGAAGGCAGAGACATGGGACTGAATTATAGGTTAATTTCATTAGAGCTGTACATAAAGTGCAGAGAAGAGATGGGCAATGAAAAAGAAAAAAAAAAGCAAGAGCAAAGCAAGGATGGAAGACTCAGGCTTGTGGGGTTACTATATCTAAGGGCTGGAGAAGACAGTGCTGTTGCTTAAAGAAATGGTCGGGCAAAGGGCACAGAACAGGCAAATTTCTAGGTAGATTTTTGTATGAGAATAAATGGCAACATTGCCAAAGTGCTGGAGAGAATCCCAAGCAGAAAAAAAAAAGCCTCCTGGAATCTTTATTTTTGGGGGGGCAGTTTCTGAGCAGTGGCAGAGATAGAATGCTAAGGGTCAGGGCCGCATGTGCTTCTTTCTGGAAATGGCCTTCTGGAGATGATGAGGGGTGACCTTCAAAGCATTTCCCCACAGAAAACTGCTTGCTCTGCTGTGAAACATTTGGATACAAAGTCCTTGGCTGGGAGCTTCTGGGGAGCCAAGCAGATGGCAGTGCTGATTCCTGCAGCTGCAAACAGCTTCATTTCACTTTGTTTCCAGGAGCCAGAGGAGTCAGGAATGGTAACAGCTGTCTACCTGTAGGGACACAAATGAAATCTGGGCTATCAATCCCTTGTATGCAGAGTAGTGACTTAGCAGTTATCCAAGAGCTTCCTGGTGCTCTGAGGAGCTATCAAAAGACCTTCATGTTGTATTCATGGTAGGGTTTTCACTCACTCAAAATAGAGAAAGGAGACTTTCCACAAACAAAAGACATATAAAACAAGACTCTTGGTTTGATCTCTCTCTCTCTCTCTCTCTCTCTCTCTCTCTCTCTCTCTCTCTCTTTCTTTCTTTGTTCATTCTTTCTTTCTCTCCCTCTCTCCCTCTCCTTCTTCCTTCCTTCCTTCCTTCCTTCCTTCCTTCCTTCCTTCCTTCCTTCCTTCTGTCCTTCCTTTTCTTCCTTCTTGTTTTCAATATTGGTTTTTTATGGTGTGCATGTATGCATGAATGCACACTTGGGAGTTGCACATGCATATGGGAATCAGAGAATACCTGTGGTGATCATTTGTCTCCATCCTTAATGTAGGTCCTGGGTCTCAAACTCAGGGTGCTCTGTAATTTAGAGACTTCTATTTTAAGAACTACCAAGGGAAATATTTGTACTTTTGCTTGAAATCCATATCTGGATGCATGGTGTTTCCAGGAAGGTGTGTTCAACGTTAGCTTAAGTCATTGCCAAGCCCAAGTCCTGCCCAGGCTGGTGTAGAATTCCTATAAATATTTGAGGCAAACAACTGCTTATGGGAAGTAGTTGGTTTGCATGTAATGCCACAGGCGACAGAAGACAAGTTAGATGTTAGATAACAGATGCAGAAGTCATTTTACTCTAGAATTTACTCTTAAATGAACCATTTTCTGTTGGATGCTAGATTGAAAATAATTTCTACTTCTTCCCAGTAGTCACTTCTATAAAAAGGAAGCACGAAGTTAGTCTTGACCCACTGAAATTGATCTCAGCAACTTCACTGAAGTTATTCCCAACATGGGGTAAGACATGGTATTTAGAGGACCTAAGGGATCTTTTTTCAGGACGTTTAATTTTTAACTCTTACTATGAGCAATGGGTGACATTTGTGGAAATTAATGCACCGTGAATGCTTGTAGATGGAAAGCATAGGACACATCCTTGCTTCCATTATATATTTCTATATTCAAAGCACATCAGTATATTATGACTTAAACTGCCAATGGCTTAGCATACCTTATCATGAGATGATGTGTGTTCCTTCTGCTTTGTGTGGTGTTATTACTTGTAGGTCCCTTGGACTCACTTAGGTGATTGGCTGAGGTTAGAATATTCAAGATTTATCCATTTATATGTTCTTTCACCTTACCTGGTGACTAAGAGATAGAGCTGAAACATTCTCATATTCTCTCTCTCTCTCTCTCTTTCTCTCTCTTTCTCCCTCCCTCCCTCCCTCCCTCCCTCCCTCCCTCCCTCCCTCCCTCAGTACTTCCTAGATGATGAAAGTACTTTCAAGATGAAAGGTCGTCAAATTGGTACAGTGTCTGTTCATCATATTACATTTAAAAAAAACCATCCAAATTGAAGCAAAAGCATAAGTAAAACAACCACTGACATACAACTCCCAAATAACCCTCTCATTAAGTGGAGACACATGGGGAGTATTTTTGATGAGTTAGTCTACAAAGCAGCTTCTATTAGTTAATTAAGTAAAAAGTATCCTGTACTTTTTACTTAATATACTTCCAGTGGCCTAAATAAAGAAAATACTAATTGGGGGTGTGAGTTGAACTTTTCTCTTATTTTTTTCCTATAACTGAAAACAAACAAAACTTCTAGGTAATAACTGCTTCTGGGTAATAATTGATGGTACTTGTTGGTATGCTTGGGATGGTGAGACAGAGTAATAACAATTGATGTTAAAGGGGTCAGGATCACATAGGATTCTGCTGCTTGAGCTACGAGTAGTCTTAGATTAATTCACTCTATAGAGATGACCCCTGGTCAAGGTAGCTTTGATGACTTTATGGGCCATTTATGCAATAGAAAAATAGACGCTTAATTTTATTTGTATGGTTATTTTGCCTACATGTATGTGCTTGTCTCTGTTGTGCATAGAAGTAAAAAATGGAGTTACAGATGGTTGTAAGCCACCATGTGGGTGCTGGGAACCAAACCCAGGTCTTCTGAAAGAGTAGTCAATGCTCTTAACACTAAGCTATTGATCCAGCCCCAACATGGGCTCATGCTAAAATTCATGAATAATTCTAGTCATTGTCAATATTTGAGCTCCAGTTTGACAGCCAACATTGTAACAAAGATAGAAATCTCAGCCAAGAATTCGATTCTGAAGGCAGAACAGGGTCACCAGCATGGTTACAACGTTTCCCATAATGCAAATTTCTTCCTGGTGGTTAAGGTGTGCTGAGGTTGGATGTGATTTATTCTCCAGAGACTCTAATGATGGATGTTTGTTCCTCAATATGACAGTGCTGAGGTTGTGGAATATGAAAGAGGTGGTTATGTTGTTGGACAACACTGCTCTCAGGAATAATTACTGTAAATCTTGCAAGACTCCAATCAGTCCCAGTATGAGAGAGTGTTTATAAAAAATGATTCCCATTCATGAGTAGCATCTTTATGTTCTTTTGTTACCTGTATCATCTCATTCTTTTATACACACCATGTTGCCATCCACAATATTATAAAGACTAGGGATCTATTCCGGTGTCTAAAATAAACTACAACTAATTTGATTTTCAGTCTCTAAAACAGTTAATTAAATATACTCACTTTATTTTGGACAATTCAGACTTTGTTATTTTGTTGTAACAATAGAAAATGAATTATTGTTGGTGAATAAGAGGCGATAGGAGCCATAGCTAGGCTCTAATTACTTCTTGGAGTTCCTGGCAATGTCAAGAAAGGGAAGGCCATAAGAGTTAAACAGTATTACAAATGTATATGAAATCACATAATCCCATTGAAAAATACTCAGACACATAGCAGTATGGAGGACAAAGATGTACCAGAAATTTGCCCTTGTCTAGGCGTCTAAGCATTTGAAACTCTCTGTGTGTGTGTGTGTTTGTGTTTGTGTATGTTGGAGGAGGTGTGGCAATGTGGCAAGCTGGCATTTGATTGTTCCTGTGCCAGGTGAGCAAGATGGTGAACAGGTAGAAGTTTGGGTATCTGATGGGCTTAGTTTTTATTCCATCATCTCAACTCAACATGGAAGTTTCTTTTCTAGAATCTCAGACCATCATCAATAAAGTGGGGGAACCTTTATTAATGTCTTTTTAAGGAAGTGTTTTTGGAATGATTAGCAAGAAATCACAAAGTCCCACACATCTTGCTTGGCATATAATGAGGCTCTGCTGTATGAATAAAACTCCTTCCTTACTACTGTGTCAAATGCTTAAAGATGTTTGAACTTTGTTTTTTCAACTAAATAAAACCATGCTGCCATTCGGTGCTAGATTTAAATATCTCACTTTGATGACTCTCAACTTTTACTTTTACAAGAACTTCCTTCCCTTAAACATAAAATCTGTATTTAAGAATACTGTCTTGATGTTGACTAGATGCTGTTGTTTTCTGGTGGTCTGCTCTCTGCCCCCAATCTGATCCAACTATTATATCTTACTAAACATGCCAATTTGCAAATCTATCTTTTACAAATTTACTTTGTAGACTGCATTCCCTGTGTTGGATGACTTGTTTTGAACTGTCTTTTCAGTACTACAAATAGCAAGGATGACTGTATTACATCATTTGAAAACTGAAGAGTCAAGTCAACCACTGCAACAGTGTGGCCATAGACACAAGATGATCTTAAATATTAAAACATTGGAACTTTTAGGGTGCCATTGCATCATACTTTGGCTTGTAACAGAGTAAGGATTCCACAGACATGTGAGAATCCCATCCACAAACAAAATGAGGAAACAGATGCACTTTGCCCTACATAGGTGTGGGAGAATGTGTAGTGTAGGCATGGCATGGATTTCATGCCCAAACTTTATAATCATCTTATATTGTGCTCAGTAAACCATAATCACACCACATGTCATTTAGGTAACCTCAGAAGCTTACTGAGGTTGCAAAGGAGAATATGGTTAACCCTAAGCAGAAAAGTTCTGGCTTCAACCTTCCAGTGAGTCCTGCGTTCTCACCATTTACTCCCACTGAAAAAAAAAAAACCCTGCTCCATGGAGAGTGCACAAACTCACAGAAAACTCACAGTCACTAAGTCCAACCAGGGATTAAGTTGTGTTTAAAATAAGAGTAGCCCACCACATAATTATGTAACTGAATTTTATATCAGAAGTATTCAATGTCCATCCATCGTGCAGTGGGAAAGTATAATTATGGTCAAATTATAGTGTGTGTATATGTTTTAGTTCAGCGTTGAAGAGGTCTTCAAAGAATGCTCCTGAATAATTTTTGTCAGTGTTGTTATAGGTTGTTTATAGAGTGTCTAGTTACAGTACCAATAAATAGCTGGCTGACTTCTATTGAAAGCAACTATGTACAGAAAGCCGGGAAGTAACCAGAGGAGCTGTGGTGGTTTTCATATCTAGTACGTAGCATTACATGACGCACTAACAGATAAGAGAATGTACTGATCCTCATTTATTTCAAGCTTAACAACCAGGAGTGGAAGAGAAACGACATGAACATTCTGAAGGTGCAATCTGGAACACCAGCCATGTAGATCTCCTTTTCAGAAGGTTTGTTCTGCCTGCTGATTCTTTTTTAACTAAGGGAAGATTCATTCCTGTAGAAATAGCTTATTCATTTTTCCAACAGTGGGATTGTTTAGGTTGTTATGTAAGTTTTTGCCAGTATACCACTGGCCACAACAGGCTGTTCCCTAAATTTCAGCGGCTTAGCCCAACCAAGACATAATCCTTGTTTATACAATACCCCTTGTGTGTCATGTGGGGTGGTCTCCATCCTGGGATGACTTTGTCTTGAGCACAGGACAAGAGAAGACTCAGCTTCCCTTGAGCTGAGAGTGATGCCTCTTACTTCTTATAATGTACCCAGCAAAACTAGTCATGTGGATCTAACTTAGCTATCACAGAGATTGGGAATCATAGGAAGCACATGAAATATTTGTGAATACTATGCACTATGGTTTGGGTATGATCTGCATGTCCATCAAGGGTTCACTGTGATTGGAAGCTTGATCCCACACTGCTGTTATTGGGAGAGAGTGGCTATGGGGGATTTGACGCAGACCCACACCAAGGTCTGTGCCATTCTACTTAGATGTCAATTTCTGGAAACACAAGCTAAATAAACCTCTTTTCTTCATAAGAAGCCTATTGAGTATTTTCATCACAAATGTTGCATGACACAATCTACAATTGTCACATTTGTCATCTATTTGTAAGTTTTAATTTCTGATGTGAAAGAGGCACTGAGGGAAGTCTAGTGTATGCAGGTCACAGGGCTGGAAGCTGAAGGAACAGTGAGAAGACAGAGATATTACAGCAACAACCACACAGAGTAGCAGAAATAGAAAGCAAGTATATGCAAAAGTGCATATAAGCCAGACATCAAGGGGATAGGGAGGTCACATGAAGCTTGGATTTAATGGTGTGCTTTTTCAGATGGTTTAAGAAAAACCACTTCAGCTTTGCTTCATCTCACTTGTGTCTGCCCTCGCCTATCTAACAGTATAAAGCAAATGGCTTCATTTTATCTCTTTGGGGGCTCAGGCTCCGAACCTGGGTCTGGGACTGCTTGACATGCTCATTTGCCCATTTTACTTTAAAAATAATACAGCTAAGCAGAATCCAGCATCATTTTTCAAGGTGGCTCCTGCCCAAATATCTGTCTTGGTTAGTGGCTTCTACTTGTCAGGCTCTAAGGTTAGACCACTCTTTGTCAGAGTCCCCTGTTTACTCCCACTAAGGTACCCTACACGCCCGGGTTTTAGACTGTTTATTTGATTGGCAGGTTGATTTGATTAGTGGAGCACACCATTCTTTTGATGCTCTTCTCTACCTCTTTTACCATTGGAAAGCATGCTCTCATCAGCTTAGCAGCAGAACACTCTAGAAACCTCAGTGTTTAGCTGCAGTCTATTCTGCCTGACACTGGTAGATTGGTCTTCATCTAGTGCTGCATTTACAGCCTCTAGGACTGCTCAAAATCACACATAGTGTTTTCTGTAGTCTTTCCTAGTCTCCATTCAAATGCCATGATTACTTGGGCCCCATCTTGTACAGTGCACTGAATTTTTTATTTTTTCCCGACTAGTCTTCTGCATGCTATGTGAATTGTTCATCTTGGTATATTTAATACCCATTAGATATGTGCCTGGTATACTATGAAACCTCAATGAATATATTTTTCATAGACAAAGGCTGTAGGGTTATTGGGTCTCCCATCTGGTCTGCCACAGGGCTTAGTGGCTTGGGAAGGCAGGACACCGGAGTGCTGTCACCAGGTTGGTGTTGGGCCTTAGGACAGCCCTGGGACACCACTCTGGGTGGTGGGGAAGTACAGTATGAGGCTGGAGACAGATGGAGCTGGCTCGGGGGTCTTCCGTCCTGTGGCGAGGCTGGGTTGTCTGGTTCTCAGGCTCTCAGTTCAGGAACCTCTGGAAGCCACAGAAGAGCTAAGAACGAAGTGGGAGACGTGTAGGCTAGATCTGGTCTGGGACTGAAGTATGGGGTGGTGGTGGTAGGGGGAGCTCCAGCTGGTCCTGACTTTGGCTTGAAGGCAGGAAGTCTTGAGCTTGGCTTGGTGGTGGTTGTGGCTGGGAGAGCAAAGAGGCCTTCTGTAGGAGATTAGATGGTAGTTCTGTAGGCAAAGGCCTTCTCCGTGGCTCCCCATGGCAGATCCCCAAGAAAAGTGGCAGTCCATGGTTTTAAGGCATTTACTGTCATGGCAGAAAGTGGATATGTAAAACCATATCCCAGACACTCCTTCTGGGAAGAGAAGCTTATTGGTTAAATCCTCTAGGCCTTTAGTTACTTCATTAAAATGGAGATCTGTCTTGAGCCTATATGACCACAGGTCACTTTCTCTACTTGTGAAGGGGCTTGGGCGTTGCCCTTACATGACTGATGGCCTCAAATCTATGGGGCAGCTGCAGCTAGTGACAGGGGCTCCGTGCCTGGGAACACACAAAAACGTCTACCGTCCCTTCAGGGTTTCCGGGGGTTTCTAGCCTTAGCTCAACCGGGAACCAAGCTACCTTTCACAGTCCCACAAAAGGCAGGTGTTCTGTAGATATTAAATGAAGCAGGAATGGGCCAGGGATAAAAGGACTTCTAGGACTGAAGTCCTGAGCTAGGGAAGTTCAACGTGCTTTTATGTTTGAACGGTGCTCATGTTAAATATGTGCGGTAGACCAGTGAAACTTGGTAAAGTTTTTACTTCATCCTGGTTACCATCACTGTGAGTTTTTATTGTTCCTATATTCGTGTATATGCAATTAAGTGTTTTATACATAGATATCTAGACTGCCACACACATCTAATGTATTGGATGTGTAGTACAAATGGATATCTCTTTCTCTTTCTCATTCTAAACAAAGTATTGTAGTTTTCTTCCCATGAGTTTTGGTAATATAGTGAAGACATTGCCTTTTGAAACGTTCATGGCCCCCAAAGACCCTATTTGCTGTATTGGTTTCTTTTGTTTTCACTGTGAAGATTTTAAGATATGAATTCAAGTTAACCAAAGCTGTACTGTAGCTCTCCTCTCTTCAACGATCCTTGCTATTTTCAATCTCCATTTCTTTAGATAAAATAAGCCAAGAGAACAGAGAAACTCCTGAATCTTAAGGCTCGAATGTGCTAAGTATAATACACAGAAGACAATGCTTAGAAGGAATCATCAGAAGTTTAATGTTACATACCCAGAAAACGAACATCAGCAGAACAAATGTGATCAAGGCCTTTCATTCACGAAAACTGCTGTGTGAAGAGAGCCACAAGTGCCCACTTTCACTCTCCAGTTTGTTACCCGAGATCAGTCATGCTCTGAAACTATTAAGTGGAAAGTTGTAGTAATAAGAGCTATACATTTTAAAGAAACATTTCATCGAAACATTATTGTAATGCTTCTACTTATTATTAGTCATTGATATTAGAATGTTACTTCTCCTAATTTGCAGCTTATACTGTATCACAGATGAAGTATTCTTCTGTTCAGGTCTAGCTATAGCTCCCAGCATCCACTGAGGCCTTGGACTATGATCCTACAAATAAAGGGAGACTTCTATAATTAATCTGAGGAGTAGAGCAGGGTCCTCTGTAATAATACTAGAAGAAGAAAATGTGTATAGAATGGCCAATGGTATCTTTTCCATGAAGTGAGAGTGAGAGTCCTGGGTCTGGAGCCTCTGTTTCAGCTGCACTTAGTCTTACTTGAAGACAGCTCTGGGGCCTTCAGCCACATATTCAACTGTATTTTTCTTTCTTCTTTTAAGGAATGTAACAGTTGTTTCCATACTTTGTTGTTCTAATCCAATCTGGACATACACAAAAAATACTTAGGTCATGTGGTCCCAAGGCAATATGATGATTGTTTTGTGTGCTATAGTTGCATCAGAAATGTAAAGGGTAACTTAAATTACTAGTATTGTAACATTCAAAATTCAAGGAGTGCTTATCACAAATTAAAGCTTCTAATTAATATATCTCGTACCATCCTAGCTTCTGAATAGATCTCTTTAAATTTAGATTAATCAGAGAATAAGCAGAAAGAAAGAATTGAAAATGTGTAAGAACGGAAGATGTTAGTGATATGAATAATTATGAAATACAATCCAAATTGATGCTTCCTGGTTAAAAAAGAAAAAAAAAAAAAAAAAACCTCTGATAATATAAACTTGGAAAAAGTGAAAAAGCAGAATATTTCCCTTGTCTTAGAGTTGAGGGGTGATAGTGATATTTCTAAAGGTTTTATATATTTTAAAAACATCATCTCATCATTGAACTCTTTAAATGCAGGAACATTTGTTTTGTTTACAGGTATGTCCCACATACTAGCATACAACACGTCTCAATAAGTGAGGCTAGGTGTGTTCTAAAAGAATGTATTTAGATAAGTTGAGAAGTAATATACTTTGATTCTTTTTTTTAGAAACCTATGCTTTACAAGTGAGCTTAGTGTCTCACTAAGCCTATTCTGTGTAGATGTTTGAAGGAACACCCTGGAAGTCAGTAGGGAGTTCTGTCTGGTGCATCATAGTTGGGGAGACAGGGTGGGGAGTGGCATGGGGCTAAGGGGCTGACTCTGTGTTTTGGAAGTAGGAGGTAGATTCTGAACGACCCGTGCCTAGAAGGAAGATATTATCTGTGGCGTTTTCACTAGACGTGGTTGTGATCTGAAGTGCTGAGGAATCAAAAGAGACACGCTTGCACTGGACATCTGATCAGTCTCATCTGTAAAAACTGCAGGTACCTTGTAGAGTGAAGGGGAACCATCTAATAATGGTGAATGCCACCGAAGAAGATCTCAGGATCAAGGCAGCAGATTTGTTTACACACAGTGTCTAAGCAGCAATAGCAAAATTCCACACTTGTAATTTACGTTGTTTGCATCAGGATATAGAACATGGAAAGAAAACAAATTGTTGTCCTGACTCACAAGCTCACTGCTTATCTGACATCAGTTACACACTGCCAAAACTCTTTTACCCCCTGCCTGGTGACTGCCATTAGTACACAATGTAATTTCACAGCCAGTGCTTGGGGGAACTTTCTGGAAGCATTTTAGGCTGAAATAGTGAAGTAGAGGGTGGCATGGGTCTGCTTAATTTCAGAATATTGAAGTGTTGGAATTACAGTGCGATGACAGGATTCATCAGAGGATTTATTTCTTTAGGTCAGTGGCCTAATGAATTGGAAAATATTTTCCTATGTCTTCCCCTTCAGCTCTAAATTAAAGTGACACTTTTTATTAAAAAATGTCATTTTTACATATTAATATATGAATTATGGTATGGTACACATGACAGTAATGTCATCTGGGTGAAGCATGTAGTGATCTCTTGCGTTGATTTTCATTTCGCTTAGAAGTGAGTCCATAGAATGAAGAAGTATCTATGGAAAGCTTTATTATGTGTCTATGTTATCCAAATACACAGTGTAAAAGCACAGGGATTTTATGTGACTGCTCATGTATACATCTGCCTGGACTGCAAGGATATAATTGCCTGAATGTGTACTGTTTTGTAGAACAAAGAGAGAAGTAAAATAAAAACCAGGTCCATTTTTTTGTTGTTTCAGGCTTACAGTACTAAGACCACACCAAAAAGGCATATTTAATAGAGAGAGCTTGCTGGGCAGCTTAAGTTAACTCTGGTTGTGGTTAAGTCCAGTCAAAGGATGATGTGGAAAAAGGCATCTACCTTCATTCTGAGATGCCTTTGGGAGTTCTTCTAGTTATCCTCGGTACACTCTAACAGAATGTCACAGCTGCAGAACCTACACCCATCTTCAGTTAAATGAGCTTGCTAAGTGTGCAAGTCTCCTCAATAAACAAACGTGTTATGCTTTGGCAAACATAAATTATAAGTTACCTAATGGTACTAAAAAAAAACCCCACAAAAATTAAAGATAGAAACTTATCCAGAGAGAGAAAGAAAGGGTGTGGCTTTGGGTTGGCAGGGAAGTAGAGAGGCCCTGGGAGGAGCTGGGGTAGGGAAAACTATGACCAAGATATATTGTATTAAAAGAATTATTTTCAAATAGAACACAAAAGAGAATAATTAGTTAATAAAAAGAAACTAATGAAGAGTGATAACTTAATGAATATTGATACTGAATTATGTATATATACATATATATATTATGCATGTTTACACATATTACTATATGTTTACTATACTTGAGTTACCCCTATAACCATTTTATATCTATATATCTATGCTCATTTAGCTCAATTTTACCTAATTTAGAAAAAAGCAAATAGTTCAGAATTAGACATTAAGAATAGGACTAATATAAAAGAGAAAGTTTTATTTCATTACCTCTATTGAATGCATTATGATAATATTTCACTAACATCAATGATATCAATTTCATTAATAAAAGCATCAAAATCAGTGGTACCTATGTGATGAATGTTAATACAATCAAATGCTCAAATTAATGATTATAAAATAGATGGCTGATATTTTGAAATTAATCAAAGCACTAATGAGTGACCTTATTAATTATATCTGCTTTCACTGGTATTTCTTAGTATATTTAGGTTGCTGCAACAAAGTATTAAAATGAGATAGTTTACAAATCCCATAAATTTATTTCTCATAGACTAAGAAATCTAAGCTCAAGGCGGCTATAGATTTGGTGTCTGACAAGGGCCTGCTTTTGGTAGGCAGAAGTCTCAGTTTTACATGGCTGAGTGAATAGATTCTCTGAAGTTTCTTTTATAAAGACACTATGGCAGTCAAGAATATTCTTATAAGAAAGCTATATTAGTGATAGAGGATACTCTCCTTCACCTTCCATACTTCCTGTCTAATAATTCTGTCACCTCACAATAAGGTCTCAGCATGGATTTTGGAAGGACAAAAAAATAGACTATAATATATTTTAAATTACCAAGCCTTCAATCTATCTGTAACCTTTGTCATCCCTGATCCTGTCTGCTGCATCCATCCACTTGATATGGTGCTTGTCATCTGAAACTTAATATGATTGGAAAATTCCCCTCTTTGAGCCTTCCTCAAATCTACTGTCCCTGTACCATTTGTGAAGTTTGAGACATCACTTCCTTCACAGTTAATATAATAACCCTTCAATCACCTCCTATGTCCAACAGTTCCTCAAGGTCCAAACAAAAGCTCAACTCCTGTAAGTCTACACCAGCGTGGTGGCTTGAAGAGGAATGGCTCTCAAGCTAATATATATGAATGCCTGGTCATTAGACACTGCTGCTACTTGACAAGGAGGTATATAGCCTTTTTGGAGTAGTTGTGGCTTGATTGGAGTAAGTGTATCATTAGGGGTGAGCTTTAAGGTTTCAAATGTTCAAGCCAGGTCTAATTTCTCTCTTTTCTTTCTGCCTGTCAACCTGGATACAGGACTCTCAGCTATCACTCCAATACCATGCTTGCCTGAGATGGTAACGGTGGTGAGAGAAGTATAGTATGTAATAAATACAGCTTTTATTGTTTGGTTGGTTGATTAGTACATGACTCTATGAAATCCACAAAGAGTTTGAGACCTCAGGGTAACAACCACTGCACTAAATAGTAAAAGCCCATAAAACTTGGCCTTGTTTTCAGGTCTTATGTCACATACACTCAGCTCCTTGAAATGAATAGTATTTTTACTAGTTTTGAAAATTTCATGTAAAGCATATGGTGTATTTTGATCATATACCTCTATACCTCACCCTATTTTCTTCCAGATCCACACCACACTCTCCCAACTTCATACTCTCTCTTATTATTATTTGAAATAACCCACCGAGTCCAATTTGTGCAGTCCATATTCTCCTGGTCATGAGGCCATCCATTGGAGCTTAATTAACCTGCCAGATCATACTTGTAAGAAAAACTGACTCTTCCTCTTCCAGCAGATTTCTCTGAGCCTCTTACCTCCAACTTCATGCTAGAATGTTTATTTGCTTGCATTTGCTCGGGACCAGTGAAGGCAGGCACCGCTGATATAAGCTCATAAGTACAGTGGTCCTGTCCTGTCCAGATGAAGCTGTTTCACCACAGTCCTCACTGACTTGTGGCTCTTGAAGTCTTTCCATTCTGTTTTCTGAGATGCTCCCTAAACTTGGGAAAGTGGAAGAGATGAAAATAGCCAATGAATGTCTAAAACCAATTCTCTACACTTTGGCCAGTTGTGAGTTTCTATGTTAACTGTTCCCTATTGCACAAATAAACTTCTCTGATACATTTTGAGATCTATGAGTATATAGATAAGAGTGTAGAAGGAAGTTTGATACTATGTTCATTTACCAAAATAATAGTAATAAAACTTATTTTTGGTTACTATGAGTTCCCCAGGCACCATTTCTTGACCAGATTTACTATATCAGGCATGAATTTCCACCTGTGGAATAGTTCTTAAAAATCCAGCCCAAAACATGTTACTCCCAAAAGAAAATGTGTAGCTATGGCTTTCATGAGTATATCTTTTCATGCTGTTTGTAGCTTGTAGGGCTCAGCTCTGTGTAATACTTTATCAGCAGCATAGAACCTTCTCATGGTATAAATACTAGCAAGGTATGGGATAACTCCTCGAGTAGTTCATCAAAATTGTTGAGACCCACTAAACATTACAGTACATTGGCATTGGTCTTGGTTGTCCACTAGAACTTGATAGGTAAGATCCTATTGTTGAAGATACCACACACCTTGGTTAGGGCATGAAGAAATCAAGTTGTTACACACCCACAGCTTTCCTCTTTCACGTCTATTCAACTTACTTGCTGGAAGTTTGGAAGCTGTGTCTCAAGACTTTTAAGAGCTAATCACACTGAAGTCATGGGAGGAGAATGCAGGAATGGTTTTCTGCTGTTAGCTCTGCACGTAACAAGCTTTAGTGATCTCACTTACAATTTTATGACATAGTCCTTAAAACAAGTACATTTCTAAGTGGAATGTATTTTCATCTGCCCTAGAATACTCCTAGAAAAGAGGAAGGGAATTCTCAAGGGCCTGCTGTGTGAGATTTCTCCTCACTCAGTCATATTCCCCAATATGATTAGTCTAACTTTAACCCAATTGTAGGTCTCCACTTACTCATGAAAGGGACTGACAGCGATGTGAACTCTGGTAAAAGCTTTGCTTTCTTATTGCTTCCTTCCAATTCTTCTTGACGCTTCCCATTGCTTGTCATGTCTGCAGCATGATAGGAAGACACTGACACTGTTGACTCTTATAAAAATCTACTTTCAGCCACTTTTGCTACTTTTACACTAACTTGAAATCAGCTTTAAATCACTATGCCTCTCCATAAGCCTCGTTTTGCTTTGACTCTGTTGGCAGCAGGAGAGGCAGACTCTGCCCTTCTGAGTTCCTTAGCTCAGGTACATCCCATCACCTCCTTCCTTTCTTTGTGACACAGATGAGGATGGGAAGGTACTGAATGAAGAAAAAAGATTTGGTTCTCAGCTGTCCCTGCCTGAAATGCTCCCTAGGCCTCAGAACACTCACTATATTGAAGGAACCATCATTATGTGGTAGGGCCTTATGAGTTGAACTTTATCTTACCATACATTGAAAATTGCCAGTGCCTCCTATATTTGTAGTATCTTCTAGTTCCCTGTTTTTAATTCACCTTGGTATGGCACAATGTTCTCTTAAAAATTTTTAAACATGAGTTCAGCCACACCTGCTCTACTCAGGTATCCTTAGGTTTCCTTTCCCTACCACACTTTGAAGTACAGGTAGGACCTACTCCTTCTCCTGCTTTTGTCAATTGTTTAGCTTACCTTTGAATCCTAGGCATCTGGAATTGAGTGAGAGAGTCCAGTCTTGACCTTCATACAGGCTCCAGTCCTTGGAGTATGAGTCATTGTTCATTCTTCTCCATTTGGAGACCTGTCCAGCTGGCAAGAACTACAAATTCTCTTGTCTTTCATTGACCACCTCCATGTCTGAGTCTGTATCTCCAGCAGCGCATTGCTTGGATTACAGAATAAAAGAGGTAGGGGGATTAAGGAAATATCATAGTTCTCTGCACTCTTTGGGACTCACTGTAGAGAAATGACTTCTCTTCTCTACTGAAACCTTACTATTCTCTTTTAATAGACCCTCTGGGCTGATTCAAGATGGCTAGATACTGCTTAGCAGGCCCTGTTGGGGGCCATCTAATGTAGTACATGGCTCTGGAATGTAGCTGCACTTAAAAGGTCGTTAGAGTAAGCTTAAGACTTTAGCTAAGTTTTAGACAAGAAGAAATATTCCATTTCATAATCTGTTTTGATGGCCAAGAACCAGATATCTCTCTGCAGTGCCTTTCATGAGCCACTGGCCTTGCTACTTGATTGAAATAAGCCAAAGCAACATTCAAGGAGTTAGCAATCTCTCTTACAGAACATGTTCTCTTTTCCCCTTCCAAAAAGCTGAGTAAAGCACTGGAAAAGGATGACCTGTGGTTTCAGGGAGGGAAGAGGCAATTTTGAGTCAGCAAAGTAAAAAAGCCACTGGCAGCTGTTCTACAGCTATAGCTGTCTGAGAAGCTCCTTCATGTTTTCTGAGACAGTGGGTATCCATTCCTGCCATAAAAATATCCGTGCTATGTGGGTTCCAGGAAAATCTAGATGGTGTTGTTATACCAAGAACAACAATAAACGTTATAATTAGACTGTCATAAAATTGGAGAAATAAAGTTAAAGGAAAATATTCTTTAATTTTACATTTTAAAGTTTTTAGCTTTATTTTTAAATTGAAATATAAATTTTTCATTTTCTCCCTTTCCTCTATTCTCCTCAATACCTCTCATGTACCCACTTCTTGATCACTTTTAAATCATGGCCCCCTTTTTTGGCTTGGTCTGTTTAATATTACTTGTATAAATATTATTTTAATGCTGACCAATTAATATTAGATATTTTATTAGGGGGCTCTTCCTTGGGAAAACTATTTCCCCCCCTTTCAGTATCCCTTAGATGTTTGTAGTAAAAGAAAAAATTTTATCTTTAGAATTCTAACTATTGTAGTTTTCTAGAAAATGAAGTCAATCCTGTAGTCTTTGGGTCAAGGTCATCTCTATCTTCAGAAGAACATAACAAGACACAGCATTGGTTTAGGGACTGTGTTAGTTAACTTGTTATTATCACTGTAACAAAATACCCAGGAGAAGCAGTTTAAGTTTGAGAGATTTATTTTGACCCATGGCTTTAAAGGTTTCAGCCCATGGTCCTTTGTCTCCATCCACTTCATTTAAACAGAAGCAAAGCTGAGCATCATGGGAAAAAGAGGGTTACAAAGTAAAATTGCTCATTTTGAGGCATTCAGGAGGTATAATGGATGCCAAAGGAAGAAAAGGGCAAAACAAAAGTTAAAGAACATGACCTATTTGTTCCAGTTGTGCCTGTCTTCTAATGTTTCCAGTACCTACCAAAATGGTGCTACCTATTGGAAATTTGTACCTTTGATATGTAAGCTCATGGGGACATTTCCTGTTGAAAACATAACAGACAAGAATAGGTGGTCAATAAATATTATGCATTGGGTAAGTGAACAGTTCATTGCTGTAGTTAAGAAAGAAATTTGTTAAAATACATTGGCACTCCATTTCCTAGCTTTTGTGAATAGAACAGCAATGAATGAAGCTTAGCAAGTCTTTCTCTCTTTCACTTTCTTTGTTTCTTTCTTTGTTTCTTTCCTCCTTTCTTTCTTTCTTTCTTTCTTTCTCTCTCTCTCTTTCTTTCTTTCTTTTGGACTGAAAGATCTCACTCCAGGATGCAGTGAAATTCACTCTAGCTCACAATGGACTCAAATTGATAGCAGAGTCCTACCAGAGTCTCTTAAGTTTTGGAATACTAATGTAAGCCACTATCATTAAAGTGCTATTTAAGATTTTACTTTGAAGTAGTTGTAATCTTGGGCACCTTTGTCCATAGAAATAGAAAATGTGGCCTGCTTTATTTTGTCTGGTGAAAATACCACAATTAACTTTGAGTAAATTTTGAGTTCATTTTCAGTTCAATATCGGTGATCTAACACTGAAAGAATTTTAAGTCCTTTTACTTGAAAACCAGGTAACAAGCTCAGGAAGTTATTGTATATTCATCAGCATCATTTATTTTCTCAACACTCACAACTATATTTTGAATCTTCCTTAGAAATTGGGGATTTAAATCTTGGATGCAATGGGTCAAATTTAGATGAGTGCAAGTTCTGTCTTCTTACTCAGAACAAAAGGTAAGAAATGATGGGAAGACTTGGCCTGATGGCTGGACTTGATCCTGGGTCTGTTCTCAGGAGGAAAAATTTAGAGAAGACCTGTGTCTTCCTTTAAGACCTTAAGAATGTAGCAATTGATTCCATAAAAGAGGGACAGTCCTTGGAAAATTTTCATGCATGCATCCAGTAATAGCAGTGTCTTTCCTTCCTAGTACTTGACTCACTCAGGATGAAGCACTGAGTAGCAGAAAATCATCATACTAACAAAAATAATCCCAAATTTTATGTCAATCTCACTAATAACTCCAGTTGTAAAAGTGTTAGAATTCTTGCAAGTTTGAAACACTTATAAATTCAAGAAAAATGATCACATGACTTTTCAGGAATATTTTAAGTGAATACTAAATGTTAATAGAATGAGCTCTTGTACACATAATGCAGGCTATGTTGTCGTAGAACTACATGAGTCATGTGACCTAGAACTCCCGAAAGGAAATTTCAGAGCCCGTTCACCTACTTACTTACCTGCAGTCACATCACTCACTGCATCAGCCAGGGACTTTGTGGAGTCCTGAAAACTGGAGCTATGGATCCCCAGAACTAGTCTTTTCACTGCCCAGTGATTCCACCCACAGCTAACACTAGAGAAATGTGACTGTGATTCCAAGTAGGAATGTACAGAGCCAGTTCACCTGCCACTGCTCTAGTTATCCCTCACACTACACTGCTCTTGGACTGTGTGGGGTCTCACAACTCAGATCCCAGGTAAGAAAGTGGGCATCATGTGTGGACCCCAGAGCCAGTCTACCATGCTACCCATCAGAATGCTCTAGGACCATATGGCGTTCTGCACATGGAATCCCAGATAGGGATTCAAAAGTGCTTTCTACCTCATCCACCTCTATATTAGGATGATGCACCATCAGGAGCTCTTCTCCCATCCAGCATGGCTCATTCCAAGACTGAACTCAAAGCAACATTCAGCTGATCCATAGCCTGTCAGGTTAAGGTAACAGCAAAGATCCATACACCCACTTCACAAAAGTGAAGTTATCCATATCAAGAAACCCTACCAACAACCCAACTCCAGGTTTCTAGTTTCTATCACAAAAAGACAACATGAATAATCAAGACACACTGCCTTCTCCAGAAATTAACACCTCCATCGTGGTATTTCCCGAGAAAAGCAATTTAGTTTATGCACAAACAATGGTTTAAAATACTAATTATAAACACAAAGAGAATATGAATAACTGACTGAATAGATATCATGAAAGCATAGATGAATAAAACAGTGAAAACAATCCAAGATATGAAAATAGATTTTTAAAAATGTTTTTAAAGCTCTTTACTTATTCTAGCTACTAATTGTCTGTGAGACTTCTAGCTGGTAGAGATGTTTAGCTCCATTCCCTAGGCTACTTCTTTTCTTGAGTTATGGCATCCTTTTTCTGTGGAAAAGCATTTTAGTTCTGTGAGGTCTCATTTATAAATTGTTAGTATTAATGCTTGGGCCATTGAGTGAACTGTTCAAGTAGTCCTTGTCTGTGACAATGGATTTAAGCAGATTCCATATTTTATCTTTTATCAGAGTTAAAGTATCATGTTTTTTGTTGAGGTCCTTTATCCATTTGAAGTCGAACTTTGTGCAGGGTGACAGATAAGTATCCAGTTTCATTCTTTTATATTTAGTGATCCAGTTTGGTGAGCACCATTTATTGAAAACACTGTCTTTTCTCCATTGTGTATCATTGGCCTTTCTATTGCTTATGTTTCTACTGCTGTGGTAAACCATTATGATCCAGGAAACTTATAAAAGGTAGAATATTTTAGTATAAGTTTCCAAAGGGTTAAAGTCCATATAATGATGAAAGGGCTGAACTGTTTGGCAGTCATGATGGTTGTAGTAAGTAGCAAGCTGACAGCCACCTTTACAACCACACACAGGAAAGAGAAAGAGAGAGGGGGAAGGGGGACAGAAGGAGGTAGAGGTGGAGAGGGAGAGGGAGAGGGAGAGGGAGAGGGAGAGGGAGAGGGAGAGGGAGAGGGAGAGGGAGAGGGAGAGGGAGAGGGAGAGGGAGAGGGAGAGGGAGAGGGAGAGGAAAAGAGGGAAGGGGAGGAGGGGAAGGGAGGGGGAGAGGGAGGGAAAAAGGGAGGGGGAGAGGGAGGGGAAAAGGGAGGGGGAGAGGGAGGGGAAAAGGGAGGGGGAGAGGGAGGGGGAAAAGGGAGGGGAGAGGAAGGGGAGAGGGAGAGGGAGGGGGAGGGGGAGAGGGAGAAGGAGAGGGAGAGTACATGTAGTAGGAATGGCCTCAAATCCCACCTCTAGTGATTTACATCCTCCAACAAGGCCATACCTTCTCAACCTCCCCTGGCTACTTGGGACCCTGTGTTCAAATCCATGAGCCTGTGAATGACATTCTCATTCAAACCATCACAGCTCCTTTGTCAAAAGTCAAGTAGCTAGAAGAGTATGTCTTTCTATGTGGTTCTTCAATTCTATTTCAATGATCAAAAATGAGTTTTTTTTTATTGAAAATTTATTTTGCTCTCTATGAACACACATTGAGTAGTTTCTTCTTCCTCAAGTCCTCCAAGGCCCCCCAACTTCCTTTCTCCCCAAATCCAACCCTCCTTCTATTTTACTTTAGAAAAGAGTAGGCCTCTAAAAGACAACAACCAAGCTTGACAAGACAAGATGCAATAGAATAAGACAAAACCTTCATATTGAGGCTGGACAAGGCAACCCTGTAGGAGAAAAAGAGTTCCAATAGCAGGCAAGAGTCACACCACTTGCACAGTTAGAAGTCTCACAAAAATACCCTTATGCCACGGTGTATTTATGACTATTGTTTTGTAACATAACTTGAAATCCACAATGGTGACTAATTCTAGAATTTTTTGTCTTTGTTGTTATTCAGGATTATTTTATTTTGTGATTCAATATTAAATGTAAGATAATATGTTTAATTTCTATGAATAATTTTATTTTGGAATTTTGTTCTCAAGATTTTTATTTCATGTGCGGAGATGTTTGATCTGCACATAAGTTTATGTACCACATATATGCCTGGTTACCACAGAGTCCAGGAGAGGGCGCTGGATCCTCTGGAACTGGAGTCACGAGTAGTTTTGAAGAACTATATGGGTTCTGGGAATTGAACTGAGGTAATCTGGATGAGCAGCCTGTGCTCTTAACTGCTGAGCCATTTCTGTCTCTGTCACTGTCTCTATCTCTCTTCGTGAGTCTTTCTGAATCTCTCTTTGTCTCTGTCTCTGTCTCTGTGTCTGTCTCTCTGTCTCTGTGTGCTCTCTGTATGTGTGTGTGTGCATGTGCGTGTGTGCATGCTCAGGTTACACAGTGAGTATAAAGCCTAAAATGAACCCAACAGAGTACATGGTTTGTCATGTTGGCCTTTCTAAAAGGCCAAATCTAGAAGCTCATAGGCCTTAAGTCTCTGGTTGTTGGAAGTCTGTTTGAGATGCTGCTCCTAGAGTCTATTTACAGGGTCAGTTTTCCTGATACTCAGAATTGAGTGAGCTATAGAAATGATAGCCGTGGTGACAAAAACAAAAGCAAAAAAACCAGTGTGCAGGACTGGGTCCAGATAGAGAAACAGGTGTGCAAACAGCAATTTGAACAGATCAACAGTGGGATGGAGCAGAGCAGATGTTGATGAGACAATTAGGTGTTCTTTATATTAAGTCTTCCTCTATATGACCTCATGGTAAAGGTGTTGCAAACTCTCTTTCATCAGTTACAATTGATAAGTTCTCAGGCCTAGTGTTTTATTGTCACCGTGTGCACATACAATCCTGACTTTGATAAATTCATTAAGTAGCATCTTTTTTTGATTTTAGGAATAAGTTATTTATCAGCCAGTTCCACATGGGTGTCAGTGGACATATGATATCTGTCTTTGTTATTTTTCTGTTGATATGATAAAACACCATGACTAAACCAACTTATCATAGAAAGTTGATTTTGGCATAAAGTCTCAGAAGGCTAAAGTCCACAATGGCAAGGACATTATGGTAACAGGTGGTAGACATTGTAGCAGGAGAAGTAAGCTGAGAGATTTCATCTTATTATTACAGCAAATAGAAGTAGAAACAGACTTTTAATGTCAACCCCTGGTGACATACTTTCTGCAGCAAGATCATACATCCTAACCACCCCCCCTAAATAATACCAAAACTTGGGACCAAGTATTAAAATACCCTATCCACTTGGGAACATTCTCTTTTAAACCAGTACATTGTTGTTAACATGACCATCAAAGTTCAGAGTCATCCATCTACTTCTGCATTTGTACTCAAGGTGGGGTCAAATGCTACTTATAAAATAGAGTCACTTTATGTCAAGGCATAGTCTGAAAACCACTGCTTTTATACAATATGGAATAACTTAGAGCTGGATACAACCTGATCTCAACAGTTAAATGTTAACATTGAAGAAGAGTAGAAGAGAGACATATGGAAACTGTTTATGCTTGTAAATTTGGTCCAAATCTTCCTCTACCATATTTTAAGTTTTGCCCAAAGAATTTTTATGTGTAGTAAGCTATAACCTAACACCTTTCTTCCTCTTATGAACAGCTGGGTCTAAGCCAACCAGAAATGGTCAACTTCAATAAGAAAGACAAAAGCTAAAATCAATTGGCCTGATTTTGTATCTCTCTTATGCTTTCTGTAAATCAGTTCCTTCTATCAGGTTTTAAATAGCTGATAGTAAATTTTAATTGTCAATTTGATAGAACCTAGAATCATTTAGGAAGAAACTAGAATCATTTGGAAAAAGAGTCTCAAGGAGAGATGGTTTACATTGAGTTGGCCTGTGGGCAAGTCTGTGAGAGACTGTCTTAATTAGATTAATTATTGTGGGAAGACCCAGCCCACTATGAGAGGTATCATCCCCTGGCAGAAGCTCTTGAACTGTGTATGACTGGAGAAATTAAACTGAACATACATAACAAAGCATAAAGTGAGCCATAATGAGTTTATTTCACTCTGTTCTGTACTATTGATATGATGTGACTAGCTGTTTTAAATTTCTACCATCTCGAGTTCCCCACAATAATGGAGTTCAACCTGGAATTGAGAGATAAAATAAGTTTATCCCATGAGTTTCTTTTTATTAAATATTTTATAACAGCAACAGAGGTGAAACTAACATGATGTAGATATAGAGTAAGGATCTTCCTGTAACAAACTTGACAATTTGCCTTTTATGACTTGATAATATTTGATGAAAGAATACAAAAGCATTTAGTACCTTGGGCCAGAAAAGCAGTTGAGTATTGTGAACAAAGCTTAGTGAGTGGATTCTTTAGTGAAAGTGTGGAAGATAAGAATGCTGAAAGAAACACGGACAGCTGAGACTAACTAATGGGGCAGAAAGGAACAAAGACTACCAGGAAGAGAGGCTATTTTTGAGTTATTTCATGTTATTTTATTAGGAGTATGTATACTGATTTTTCTGGGGCTGAAGAAACAGCTGTGATTGTCAGAGACAAGCATCACTGGAGTGGAGTCATGCGTGCCTCACTGGGACAAGGAGAAAATGTTTTCACAGGGTCATCATGTAGAAGTTGGTACAGCTATGGTCAAAGAATCCAGACTTCACCACCTTGAAATGACAGAAGAATTTAGCAATGTATGTATTTCTCATGTGGTACTGGTTTGGAAGGCATGGATTTTTACAAGATTG
Organism: Arvicanthis niloticus; assembly: GCF_011762505.2. Lineage (NCBI taxonomy): Eukaryota > Metazoa > Chordata > Mammalia > Rodentia > Muridae > Arvicanthis > Arvicanthis niloticus. The sequence continues at coordinate 45,160,067 of NC_047665.1, read as the reverse complement.
CGGGATATCCTAGCTAGTTTATTATAAACTTGACACAAATTAGAGTTATTCCGGAAGGGGGAATCTCAACTGAGAAAATTCCTCCTTAAATTTTCCTATATACAAGTTTGTAGTGTACTTTCTTAATGAAGGATTGATGTATGTGGGCATAGCTCACAGTAGTTTTGCTACCCCTTATCCCATGATCCTTAATGGTATAACAAGTAAATGGTATAAAGTTAAGTTGAGTAGGCTTCTAGTAGCAAGCCAGTAGGCAGAGTTTCTCTATGACTTCTGTTTTAGTTCACAGCTGACCATGCTTTTTAAATAAAAATCATAAATGATATTGGTAACAAGAATCTCACTTTTCTAAATTTTAATAAAAAGTATTCTTGGTAGTTTGCTACAACTATAAAATTTTATTTTGGTTCTGATAGTTATAGTACATTAAAAATAAAGTTAAGTACCTCTTCTTTATCATATTAAGAACCCCTGGAGTTGTATTTCTTTAACTTTTAAGCAATACAAATATTTTGAACATCTTTTAGACATAGTGTAAAATGCTGCTTGGCTTTCTTTGCTATTTTATAATGTGTCATCAGCCTGAACCAGAAATGATCCACCAAAACATCCCTAGTGAAAATAGCAGCAAAGCTTGAGTAAAATTTGTGAGGAATACAAATTTTTTATTTGTATGCAATACATTTTTCAACCTTGAATATGAATATAAACATGTGGACATGTTAGAATTAGTAATAATTTATACAAATGTAGAATTACAAAATAAACAACAAAATGTTTTTTTCTTTAAATTCAATTACATCGACAAAATTAAAGTAAATGATTCAGTCTAAGTGTGTTGTCTTCTTCCCCATGCGCCTCTCTGACAAAGATACCATCCTCCTCTACCCAAGCTCCAGAAATATGTCATACTTACAGAACACCTTGAGCTTATTCTGAGACGATCATGATATTATTTCTAAGTGAATTGTGTGAAATGAAAAAGTAAAAGGAATGAGAAAGTAAAACATTGTGTACTAAGTCAAATAAATGTACACTTAGCAATTACCTAATGAATTTGATTACAGAAGTCAGCCAATCTTGATACTTACTTAGAACAATTTTCCCTTTCAATTTTAGTGCATGGGAGTGGGATAGAGGCTGGGTGGGTGATGAGGGTCAAAGGTGATAGAGTAAGGGAAACTGGAACCAACAAACCAAATCAGAAAGAGTAATGTTCTAAGTTAACAACAATAACAATAGCACACACATGTGAAACAACACAGTACATGTTTCCCGACTCTACATAAAATAAATAGGTATTTTAAGTGTTAAGAAAACTAGAGTCCCTGGCCTATATATAGAGATGTGCTCAGTATATTGTGATTCTGTCTGTTTCTTTATTTTGCTTTGTTTTGACAAAGACACAAAGCTTTTGTAAATAGTATGGATTGATATGATGTAATGCACACCCTACATCAGATACAAGTCTGAGTATCTCTCTGAAGGCTAGTCTTGTGTAAAAGAAAATGAATTAACCTAATTCTTTAATCATCTTTCATGTTATGACTAAATGAAATGGTTAAATGTGGCCTAACTATTCAAGGTATGAACCTGAACATTGGTCTTGATGGCTTTAATTTTTGTCATCTGATATAGAACCCATTTTATTTTATTTATTTATTTATTTATATTTACTTATTTAACTGCCCCCTCCCAGTAGTCCCCATCCTCTTCTCCTCCTCTGAGCTAGTGGAGGCCATCTTGGGTGTCCCCCCAACCCTGGCATTTAAGTCTCTGCAAGACTAGGCACATCCATTCCCACTTAGGTCAGACACGACAGCCCAGCTAGAAGAACATATCCTATGTATAGGCAACAGCTTTTGTGATAGCCCCCATTCCAGTTGATTGGAACCCACATGAAGACAAAGCTGCACATCTGCTACATATCTGCCTAGGCCCAGCCCAAGTATGTTCTTTGGTTGGTGGTTCAGACTCTTGAGAGTCCCAAGGGTACAGGTTAGTTGTCTTTTTTGGTCTTACTGTGGAGTTCTTATCCACTTCAGGCCTTGCAATCCTTCCTCCTATTCTTCCATAAGAGTCCCTAAGCTCTGTCCACTGTTTGGCTGTGAGTGTCTGCATCTGTCTGATTCAGCTGCTGTGTGGAGCCTCTCAGAGGACAGCCATGCTAGACTTCTGTCAAGCATAACAGAATATTATTGAGAGTGTCAGGGATAAGTGCTTATCCATGGGATGGGTCTCAAGTCAGGCCAGTTATTGCTTGGCCCAGTCCTCAGTCTCTGCTCCCTGACCTGTCCCTGCCTTTCTTGTAGCCAGAATAAACTTTGAGTCGAAAGTTTTCTAGATATCTTGATGTCCTTATCACTCCACTGGGTTCCTGCTTGGCTGCAGGGGTTGGCCTCTTCAGGTTCCATATTCCCAATGTTGTGAGTCATAATAAGGTCACCCCCATTGATTCTTGGGTGCTTCCCTTATCCCAGGTCTCTATCTCATCCTGGAGATGACCCTCACCTTCTCACCTCCAACAGTTGCAGATTTCTATTTATTCTCATGGCCATCTGGCCATCTTTCCTGTTCCTCCCCACACCTGATTCTGAACTCCCTTATTCTCTTCCTGCCCCCTCTCTCATCCAGTTCTCTCCCTGTAGCTTAAACTTCCAAAGCCTACTTTTAGTAATAGTTCTTAAACACTAACCTCCCTTCCAACTCATCACCCACCAGAGGTCGTCCAAAAGAAAGGTTATTATGATACGGAGAAAGTGGACCTGTTTAGAAATGATTTTTTGGAGCACATCCAATCTGCATTGTCAGGAAACCAACAGTTCAGTTCACCAGTCAGCAGCAGCAGCTTGATCCATTCACAAACACTTCATAGATATACCAGTTTAGTAGCGTCAGGATAGCAGCATTGGCGGCACAACTTAACAGGACCAATAAGGCCTCAGCTGAATTGGCATGAGTCAGAAGGAGGGATATGGGCCAGCAGGGATGCCAGAAGTTCTATGCTATGCTTCTCTCAATAAAGTGAAAATCTGAAGATGCAAGAGGCATTGTAGAGCTAGTTCTACCAGCAACCCCCTCACAGTATGTTGAATCTTATTTATACTTTCTCCAAACATCATATGTCCTCTATGGGTCTTGCCTTACCACCTGTCTTGCCTCAGGCCATGAGTCTGACTTAGCAAAACTACGTGTGGGTCTGCATCAGTTGATGTCACTCTCTGTCAACCAACCCCAGCCTTGGAGTCAGCAAGGAACCACCAGCACACCACCAGAAGTTTTTGGTGTGTATCTCTCTATGGAGTCCCAACAAATGGAGCTCAGCTACTCAATGTAAGGCAGACCATTCTTGTCATTAACAAAGAATCCATCATGTGTCCTTTCACATGCTTGCTTTACCAAAACAGCCTTTCACCAGTGTCTGCTTTAGAAAAATGTTCATTCATGTGTCTGCTTTAGCAAAATATCCTTTTATATTTGTCCATTTCAGGAAAACACTCCTTCACATGTTTGTCCCAGCAAAACGCCATCTACCATAACTGACTTTCCAAAGAACCCTTAAGTTTACCTCTGTCTATATGGCTCTTGTGACTATTTTATGTTTGCTTCTAAGTGACATTTAGGTGACTTCCTTTTTGTTTAGATTTTTGGGTCTGTAGAGTATACCATGGGCATCATCTTTTAAATGGCTAATATCCACTTGTAAGTGAGTACATATCATGCATATACTTTTGGGACTAGGTTACCATACTCACAATGATATTCTCAAGCTCTACCCATTTGCCTGTAAAATTCAGAATGTCTTTGTTTTTAATAGCTGAAAAATATTCCACTGTGTCAGTGTACCAAAATTTATCAGTTCTTCAATTGAGGGACATCTGGGTTATTTCCAGTTTCTGGCTATTACAAATAAAGCTGCTAGGAACATGTTTGAGCAAGTGTCTTGTGGGATAGTGGAGCATCTTTTGGGTGTATGCCCAAGAGTAGTATAGCTGGGTCTTGAGGTAGAATTATTTCCAGTTTTCTGAGAAACTGCCAAATTGATTTCCAAATAGTTGTACAAGTTTGCATTCCTACCATCAATGAGGCAAGTGTTCCATTTGCTCCACATCCTCATCAGCATGTGCTATCCCTTGAGTTTTTGATCTTAGCTATTCTGACCAGTGTACGATGGAATCTCAGAGGTATTTTGATTTGTGTTTCCCTGATAACTAAGGATGCTCAACATTTCTTTAAGGGCTTCTTGGCTTCAATAGAAATTCCTCCATTGAAAATTCTCTGTTTACTTCTGTATCCCATATTAATTGGGTTATTTGGGTAGTTGGTGTCTAATTTCTTGAGTTCTTTATAAATTTTATATGTTAGCCCTTTGTCAGATGTAGGGTTGGTGAAGATCCTTTCCCAATCTGTAGGTTGATGGTTTTTCCTATTGACAGTGTCCTTTGCCATACAGAAGCTTTGCAGTTTCATGAGTTCCCATTTATCAATTGTTGATCTTAGAGCCTGAGCCATTGATGTTCTGTTCAGCAACTTGTCTCCTCTACCAATGCATTCAAGGATATTTCTCACTTTCTCTTTGAGATTTAGTGTATCCAGTTTTATGTTGAGGACCTTAATACACTTGGACTTGAGTTTTGTGCTGGGTGAGAAATATAGATCCATTTGCATTCATCAACATGTAGACCTTCAATTAGACCAACAGTATTTGTTGAAGATGTTTTCTTTTTTCCATTGTATGATTTTGGCTTCTTTATAAAAAATCAAGTATCAATAAGTCTGTAGGTTTATTTCTAGGTCTTCAATTTAAGTCTGTTGATTAATGTTTCTGTTTTTGTACCAATACCATGCAGTTTTTTTATCACTATTGCTCTGTAATACAGCTTGAGATCAGGGATGGTGATTCCTCCCAAAGTTTTTTTTTTTAATTGTTGTAGATTGTTTTGACTATGTTCTTTAAATGTCTCAAAAAATGTGTTGAAATTTTGAAGGGGATTGCATTGAATCTGAAGATTGCTTTCGGTAAAGATGGCCAATTTTATTATGTTAATCCTTCTTATCCGTGAGCATGAGATCTTTTAATTTTCTTATATCCTCTTCAGTTTCTTTCTGTAAGGACTTGAATTTCTTGTCATACAGATCTTTTACTTGCTTGGTTAGAGTTACACCAAGATGTTTTATATTATTTGTAGCTATTGTAAAGGGTGTTGTTTTCCTAATTTCTTTCTTGACCCATTTATCAGTTGTATGCAGGAAGGCTACTGATTTCTTTGAGTTAATTTTGTATTCAGTCACTTTGCTGGAGAGGTTTATCATCTGTAGGAGTTCTCTGAGAGAATTTTTGGGGTTAATTATATATATACTATCATATCATCCACAAATAGTGATTCTTTGTTTTCTTCCTTTCCAATGTGTATACCCTTTATCTCCTTTAGTTATTGCTCTGTCTAGAATGTCAAGTACTATATAAAATAAACAGGGAGAAAGTGGGCAGACTTGTCTTGTCCCTGATTTTAGTAGGACTGCTTTAAGTTTCTCTCCACTTAATTTGATATTGGATATTGTCTTGCTGTATATTGCTTTTATTATGTTTTGATATGTACCTTGTATTGCTGTTTTTTTCTAGTACTTTTAACATGAAAGGGTGTTAAATTTTTTCAAAGGCTTTTCTAGCATCCAATGAGAAGATTTTTGAGGTTTTTTTTTTCAGTTTGTTTATATGGTGGATTACATTGATGGACTTCCATATATTTAACCATCCCTGCATCCTTAGGTGATGTTTTTTATGTGTTCCTGGATTTAGTTTGAGAGTATTCTATTGACTATTTTTGCATCAATGTTCATAAGAGAAATCAGTCTGAAGTTTTCTTTCTTTGTTGAGTCTTTGTGTGGTTTAGATATCAAAGTAACTGTGGCTTCATAGACTGGGTTTGGCAGTGTAGAATCCATTTTATAATTACAGAGAAATATAATAAAAATTCTAGTCTACACAAATTGGAAATGTGATGGGAAAATGTAGACATGCTTTTTCTAGCTGGTTAGATTCTTACTGCCTGAGCACTTTGAGGGCATGGTGAAGTGAAGCTATATTGGAGCCAGAATGTGACACTGTTTAACTTCAAAGATCATTATTAGAGAAAACCAGATATAACATAATGAAATGCACTTGATTGGTTCTTTTAACATAAAAAAGTTTCTAAAAGATGATCGCATAGAATCATGAATAAAGACTAAGGGATTAGACAAACATGGTCTCTCCCTTAGAGTTCATGACTCAAAAGGAGACAGTTTAACTCAATCAGAAAACTCACAGGAGGATAAAAACATGATTGGGCATTACCTCAGGGTGCTGGCCAGAGAGACATAGCACTTAGGCTGGAGGCCATTGAATTTTAGCCAGTTGAAGAGATGGCATAAAGAAGGCAAGAGTTTTCACATGAGAAAAACAGTTGACCAGTTAGAAGATTGGAAAAGGTTTGATTGGTTTAGAAAATATGAGGCAAGAAGTAGGACAAGATGAAGTTAAATAGCCTAAAAGAACAAAAGGGGTAAATATGACCTGACACTGTTTCTGAATGTTTAAGGTTTTTGTAGAGGAGGAGGACCTGGTCAAACTCCCTTTTCACCAGAATCATACACTAAAGTGTGGATATGGAACAGAAAATGTAGGGAGAAAAATCATTTCCAAAGGTAAAGGAGTAGGTGGTTGTCTGCTAGGTCAGAGCAAACATGAAGATATGGATTACGGAAAACCAGGTAGCCAGATCCATCTACCTTTCCAATTAAATAGCACGTGGCAGTGGTATAGATAAAAGTCCAGCTTTGACTTGGGTATAATACATATGGAGAGCCACCTATGTCTAAAATAGTCAAATCTTTGTGAATACTATGGCACTGGACTAGTGGTTTCTAGAAACGTACTTAGCTCCAGACTTCTGAAGGCATTAATTTTCACAAATGAGGTCATATACTGTGATCCACCTACTACCCATCAATGTATTTAAGTGATGGGGAAATGAACTTGTTTGGCTTATAAAATTCAAGCAAATGGTTTAAACTTGCAATATAGTGACAAATTTATAGGTGGTTTTGATGTTGTATTCTCTTGGTGTTAGACTGGTTTTTAAATAATTTATTTTTCCAGACACTAATATTTCTTCCAGAACCATAACAACAATTAATAAAGTTAGACAGGCTGTAAAAATGTATATTTTGTAGGGGTTTGGAGGCAGGGGAGCTAACTTCCTTTCTATTTATCTAAATCGTTTTGTAGCTGAAAGAATGTTCCATGGAATATACATAAGTAAACCCAATACAGGAGACTCTTGAGTGAAAGAATAATAAAGCATTTGGCAGCTGGAGGGTCTAACAGGCTGGTCCCAAATCTTCTGTTAACATTAAAGTGCTGATATGTATGGCTCCAGCCTTCTCACATGTTTCTCTGATTCATGCTCCACAGTTTTCTCTCAGGACATGAACACGTGATAAAAAGTTCAGAAAAGAGCAAAATAAAACACATCACAAATTTCCATAGAGAAGAAAGCAAGAGCATTTGCTAGGTTGGAAGGTTTTCTAAATCCCTGCTCCCAGGCTCAGTGGACCGTAGACGGTGGACTGGAGGAAATAAGAGGAAGCTGCAGTCTAGCAAGAAAGCCCCATTCACAGCATGCCATGCATTTCTAAGAATATGTAAAATATAAGGTACATATTCAGAGTCATGGTCATACTCATACTTTTCAGAACAGTTGCTTTGGCACCAAAGCCTCCAAATATCTATGTCTATCTCCTTCCACCTCCATTTGATTCCTTTGGTAGAATCCAAGGACGAAGATAGATACAATGTTGGGCCTGTCATTAACGGTAGTACCCAGTTTGTTACCAGGGTTGGTTGTGCTCAGGCTAAACACTAGCACTGTGTAATGTCCATAAATAGGCCTGTCTGCAGGGTGTACCCTCCTGTTCACTGCATATCTAGCCCTTTCCTTTCCCTTCCTTCAGCTCTCTTTGCTGTTTTTTAAAAAATAATTCAGACGTCAACAAGAGACTGCTGTATACTTCATAATGACACATATAAGTGGGTGTCATCATGTGTAATGCCCCCACACCCCAAGTTATCGTGCAATTTCTCCCCTTATGTCCTTTTCAGAGAATTATATATTTGCTGTCTGGAGGCAATTTGAGAACACAAAGTAGAGGGAGTGGTTTTCACTTGTAAGGAATATCATTGATACATGTTGGTGTGATGACTCTTCATGTTCTGTCACTATGACCTGGCTATCCACAATCCTACATAAAGAAGTGGTGATTGGACAAAGTCATGGTAAACTTACAGTGTTGCCTGACTCTAAATGTTGGAGTTCACATTTACAGCATCAGGCACATTTCTAAATATTTCACAGCTCTATAAACATTTAATCCTTGTAACATCGCTGTTGGGTGGTATGCTTGTCTCATGTTTTGGGGGGAAGTAGTTACAAAGAGGTAAAAGACTTTTCTCCATAGCATATAAATATCAGAGGCAGAGCAGCCAGTTAAGCATGCACGGGCCTTCTGGCCCCAGAGCCAGTATTTTCACCTGCTAAAGTATAGTCTGAATATATATATATCCTGTTGATTAAGATGGAAGGATTGCCTTCCCTTTTCAGGTATTAATTACTGTTTTGTGATAAGTTCCAGGAATATCTTCTTTCTATCATTAATACTGTATAAGTATGAGTCTCTGTGATATACAGGGTAGTGGATAAAGGATAAAGGAAACACAGAAAGGAAGGAGGAAGGTCAAAATTAGTAGTCCTAATTTTTTGGTGGCCAGAGGTCCCATAGCTGTAGCACAGAGGGCTTGTCACAATGTAGTTAAATGGTCTTACTTGGAGTTGTTGCTACTTCAATGAGTCTGTGGAGGGGCCTCAAAAACTGCCTCCCAAAGAAGTACATAGGTCATGCTGGTTCTGTAATATTGGCTCAAGAAGTTGCCTGTTATTTTTATTTAATTTTAATTTTATTTTTAATGTTTGCATTAAAAATATCTTATCTGTTATATGGGAAAAGCCCAGTTTTTTTAACATACTATTTTTTATTAGCTAGTTATTTGGAGGTATTCAGTTATTTCACATCATGCACCCTGATAACACTCACTTCCCTGTCCTTTCAGGTTGCTACCCACCCTTGTGAACTTCTCTCCCCAAACAGAAGAAAATTAACATCAGTCCAATTTCTTTTATTTTCTTTATTTACATTTCAAATGTTATTTTCTTTCCCAGTCTGCACCCCCTGGAAACCCCTTATCCCATCCCCACTCCACCTGCTTCTGTGAAGGTGTTCCCCCATCCACCCACACACTCCTTCCTCCCTGCCTTGGCCTTCCCCTATACTGGGACACCAAGCCTGCAGAAGACCAAAGGCCTCTCTTTCCATTGATGCCAACAATGCCATTCTCTGCTATATATGCAGATGGAGCAATGGGTCTCTCCATGTGTACTCTTTGGTTGGTGGTTTAGTCCCTGTGAGCTCTGGGGGGGGGGGGGGTATGGTATGGTTGGCTGATATTGTTGTTCTTCCAACGGGGTTGCAAACCCCTTCAGCTCCTTCAGTCCTTTTTCTAGTTCCTCCATTTGGAACCCAGTGCTCAGTCCAATGGTTGACTTCAAACATTTGCCTCTGTATTTGTCAGGCTCTGGAAGACTATATATATGAGGCTCTGTATATATCAGGCCCCTGTCAGCAAGCAATTCTTGGCATCTACAATAGTGTCTGGGTTGGTGTCTGTATATGTGATGAATCCCCAGGTGGGGCAGTCTCTGGAAGGCCTATCCTTCAGTCTCTGCTCTAAAATTTGTCTCCATATTTCCTCCCGTGAATATTTTGTTCCCCCTTCTAAGAAGAATCAAAGCATCCACACTTTGGTCTTCCTTCTTCTTGAGCTTCATGTGGTCTGTGAATTGTATCTTGTGTGTTCTGAATTTTTGGGCTAATATTCACTTATCAGTGAGAGCATACCATGCGTGTCCTTTTGTGATTGGGTTACCTCACTCAGGATGATATTTTCTAGTTCCATCCATTTGCCCAACAATTTCATGAAGTCATGGTTTTTATAGCTGAGTAGTACTCCACTGTGTAAATGTACCATATTTTCTGCATCCATTCCTCTGTTGAAGGACTTCTGGGTTCTTTCCAGCTTCTGGCTATTATAAATAAGTCTCCTATGAATTTAGTGAAGCATGTGTCCTTGTTATATCTTGGAGCATCTTTGGGGTATATGCCCAGGAGTGGTATAGTTGGGTCCTCAGGTAGTACTATGTCCAATTTTCTGAGGAACTGCCATACTGATTTTCAGAGTGGCTGTACCACTTCCTTCTGTTGTCTAACTGTTCTGGCTAGGGCTTTGAGTATTTTATTGAATAGGTAGGGAGAGAGTGGGCAGCTTTGTCTAGTCACTGATTTCAGCAGGATTTCATCAAGTTTCTCTCCATTTAGTTTGATGTTACTACTTTGGTGTATACTGCTACTGCTTTGGTGTATACTGCTTTTACTATGTTTAGGTATGGGCCTTGAATTCCTTGGTCATTTCAGGTTCATTTTGTGTATAGTGGATAACTATCTTTAAGGGGTAAGTTAAAACTTAACTTCTTACAAAAAAGAGCTAAGCCTTCTATAGAGATCTTTCAATCATAGAAAATCCACACTGTCCCAGTGTTGAACTACAGTTCATGAAAATGAAAACTTCAGATCGTGTAGCAGCAAAAAGCCTTCATAATCTGAACCTGTCAAACTGATAGATGGTAGGGCTGGTGTCGTGCAGCAAGGTGCTTCAGAATACACTGTAGTTGGCTACCCCTACATTTGACTGTATTCTCACAAAAGCCTATGTGGCAGTTTGAATATGCTTGGGCTATGGGAAGTAGCACTATTAGGATGTGTAGTCCTATTGTAAGTAGTGTAGCCATGTTAGACGAAATGTGTCACTGTGGAGGTAGGGCTTTGAGACCTCATATATATGCTCAAGTATGTTCAGTATGATCCAGACCCTATTCCTTGCTGCCCATTGAAGAGATTCTCCTAGCTCCCTTTGGATCAAGATGTAAAATTCTGCTCCTCCAGCACCAACTCTGCCTGCATACTGCCATGCTTCCAGCCATGATGATTATGGACTAAACTTCTGAAACCCTAAACTAGCCTCAATTAAATGTGTACCTTTATAAGGGTTGCCTTGGTCATAATGTCTTTTCATGGCAATTAAACCCTAAATAAGACAGCCTGAAAAATCAAAATATTTCAATTTTATATGTTAGTCTGTATGTGAGCATCAGCTGTGAGATCTATGTTATGGTAATCACTATTGGAGCACAGAAAAAAAAAAATACTTGTCCATATCCCTTAAGACTCTTGCTGACTATATCACTCTTGGGTATATAACCAAAGAACTCTAATCATGTATTCATTGGTGTTCTATTCCTAATAATCACAAACTGGAAACAACTTAGCTATGGATAGATTGATGAAACTAAAATATGGTAATTTACACAATGGAATATTACTCAGTTGCTAAGAAAAATGAAATGATGAAATTGCTGGTAGATGGATGGAGCCAGGAAAAAAAACATCCTGTATGAAGTAACTTAGAATTTAAAAGGTGAATATTGTATATTTTCTCTGATAAGAGCATATTAGTATTTAAACTTTTAATATGAGTGCTACGTATTGAATAACCACAGAACTTAGGTATAGGGAATGTCAGAGTTAGCTCAACTCACCAAAGACCAAGTTCTCAGCATAAGGAAAATGTATTTGCATGGGAAGGAGAAAGGGCATGGAATAAGAGACAAAAACAGGAGTTAAAGAAATAGGAAGAAGTGGAAAGGAACAAGGAAAGAGGTAAGGGATATTTGTCTTAGATTGGTACAAAGCACTGCCTCTGGATAGAAAGGAGATGGACATAGTGGTTTATAAAAGTAAAGGAGAAATTGTGTTAGGATCATGTGTTCAATTTTGATTGGACATGTTAATTAGGTGAGCCAAAGGGGCTTTTGATTGTTAGACTTCAATACTTAATATCAGGAACTTGATAGCCTCAGGAAGAGGGAGTCGCCAAATAAGGGAATAGACCTTGGTGGCTAGCTTTAGGAGTGCAATTTAATGGTTTTTAGCAAGGGAGGGAGAATTGTTGAGATAAACAAGACCTGCTAGAGCCATGCCCACCATGTTCCAACTGGCCAGAGACTCTTAATTAAGTACCTAGTAAAGGGAAAGTAGGAATGAAAGAATATCCAGAGGAAGGGGAAATTAAATATCACTTATGATTGGATTTAAGGCCCACTTTATGAGATGGAATCCATACCAGACACTGGTTATGTTGTCAGAAACCTGAGACTGTGTAATGGTCCTAAGGGGTAAAGGGACATAGCAATATATCCATTGATTAGTACTTCAATCAATCAATCTTCATCAGAGACATTTCTTCTTGCAGCAGGTAAAAATTGTCACAGAGACCCAGAACTGAATGAATATATATATTCATATATATATATATATAGTCATACACACATATATATATACTACATATAACTATATATATGTATATGACTATATATATATATACTGTGCGAGACCTTGGAACACTCAGTCCTAAATAGGAAGTTTTCAGAAAAAGTCTTTCCTCAAGGCTCAGAAATCTGATGTGGAAGAGGAAGCAGAAAAAAATTAAGAGCCACAGGTGATGATGATTCCAAGGAAATGTGTCTACCAGACACAACAGGACTAATACATATATTAACTCACAGAGACTGTGGCACATAAGACCTACACAAGTTCAAGACATATGGCATCCCAACTCTAAGAGGAAGAATTGGATATTGGGTATCACCTCTAAACAAGAAGCTGTTTACAATTGATACCCACTAGCAAAATGAAAAATCAGTTTTCTCCAGTGGGTTTTCATTGGGTTTATCAACTATAATCTGGGACAAGCCCTATGCCTTGGAATAGTTTGCAACAACAAAAGTGAATTTCATGGCTTTTGGGGGTGTGTGTGTGTGTAAATTTTTTGTTTTAATTTTTGTTTTTTTTAAGGGGGGATTTCTTTTGCTTTATTGGTCTTTCACTTGTTTATTTTTATTTTTTTTTAAATTTTTGTGCTTTTGTGGGTTCTTTTTAAGAGAGAAAGAACATAGAGTTGGGTGGATAGAAAAGTGGGCAGGATGTGGGAGGGATTGGAGGTAGGAAAACATGATCAAAATATATTGTCTGAAAATTATTTTAAACACTTGTAATTTTAAAAAGTACAACATAATTAAAAGCAATATTACAACAATAGACATCAGGACTAGAATAGTTCCCAGCTATAACAGGAAAGAATGAAGGAGAGGGGCTTTATTTCAATTTTCATGTTGGCTTAGTTTCTGTTTTGGCAGGAAGGAGGGAAATAGAATTGAAACTGGAAGACAAATATATGCACATTAGTCAAAATTGCATGGCTTGTGTTGTGACAAGAGTCTCTAGCCTGGCACCACCAAAATGTATTGGAGACGAATGAAGACAAAAGCCAAGTAGATAAGATGGTGTTAATTAATGGAGCCTGAATAACTGCAGCTGAATACCAGACTCAGGATTTGAATTTCCACAGGCAAAAGGAGCTACTATAGAATTCTCAGCCAATTCTTGATGACAAGATGAAAACCGCTTTAGGAAATAAATTAACGAATGATATTTGTTATGGGCTGGAGATTGAGAGGGCAGTCAGAGCAGATGCAGTGTTTGGATTTCTGTTACTAAGAGTTTGGTTATAGGAAGGAAAGGCTGTGAAAAAGCATAGTGTGTTCTTCCTCTATCCGTATTTTATACTGTGGCAGCCCTTTTATTATCTAGGGTTTCTATTGTTAGAATAAACACCATGACCAAAAGCAACTTGGGGAGAAAAGGGCTCATTTTATTGATACTTCAATATTAATATAGGGAATTAGGGAAGGAACTCAAGCAGGGCTGGAATCTGGAGGCAGGGCTGATGCAGAGACCACGGAGAAATACTGCTTACTAGTTTGCTCTTCATGACTTGCTCAGTCTGCTTTCTCATCCCCTAGAACCACCAGGCCAGGGATGGCACTGTGTACAATGAACTGGGTTCTCCAACATCATCATTAATCAAGAAAATACACCATAGGCTTTCCCACAAGACTCTGATGGTCTCCACTGGTGTTCATTCTTCCCAAATGACCATAGCTTGGTTTAAATTGACATAACATCAGCCAGCATAGGTCCTCTCCTCCTTCCAGCTTTAGTCTCTGCTTCTCTATCATCTGTTCTCATCTGTAGCCTCCTTGCCTGTTTTCCACTCTTGACTCCTCTATTTATGCCAGTGTTGCTGTGAGACTTCCCACTACTTCTCGTTCTCCAATCTCATGATCACAGTCATAAACATTGACAAATGCATCCTATATTCATTGTTTATTCTTGATGTAGGGCTGGCTGCTCTGGTCTCCCTTTCCAGTTGCTTCCTCGTCATTCCTGCCTGAGAATATCATGTACCTTAAAGTTAATGTCTAAATCAATCTTGGCAGTCCAAGCTAGCCTCTGCCTCTGCTATCCTTTTTTCTGTTAAAAGCATTAAGATACTCAGTTTTAGGAGATCAAAATCTCCTAAAAACCTTAAGTTAAGGTACATTTCCCTTTTCTCATTTGCAGAGTTATAAATGTAAATAAGTTTTTACATTTTCATGTATAATCATTGTCAAGATCTGTGACCCTAGTTCCTTTGACTAAATGTGATGTCTATATATGTATGTAATTCTAATGTTCAGTCTTTCACACTTGACTCCTTGGCATGGCTAACAAAGTACCCCCTTGAATGCTTCCCTTCTTGGCTTCAAAACACTTCCAACTGAACCTTGAGGCAAGTCTTTTTAGAATTTTAGGTGATCGTTTCAATACCTTAGTATCATACAGCTCCATGCATGACTTTCTCTATGAACCAAATCTCTATGCAACTACATATCTCCTTGCTTTGTTTCTTGACATGAATCTCACATTTCTCTTTCATGATATATGTTTATACAGATCTACTTTTCTCCAAAAAGATTACACAGAATCTTCTACTAGGAAAGCATTGTCTTTCAGGAGCCCTGGGGTAGGTATATAATTTAGCTGTATTCTGTAATCCATTTGTGTAGGCTTCATTTGATCATTTGATCACTTGACAAGCTTCATGTAGGTAGGAGGGTGTCTTGTGATCTTTGCTGTGCTGCTCTGGTGGACTTTGTACACCACTGACAGTATCATGTCAGAAAAGAAAAGAATCCAAAGATAAGTTTAAAGAAAATCTGATGAAATGTCTTTACTTGGAAATTCACAGAATCACAGAAAGTGCAGGCTGAAACTTGAGACAACAGGTGCAAGTGTGTCAGCACAGGCATTGTTTTGAGCAGACTGGAGGAGTTATAGGGTCTTTTGACAGTGATTGGGAGAATAGGTAATTTGTGAGGATATAATATGGTTGGTGTTAGGTAAGAGCATGTCTTTACTTAAAACCTCCACAATAGTCAGTGTTACTATTTCAGCGATATTATTTATTCCTTTGCCATATGTGGCTTAGCAGAACTCTAGTTTTTTGAAATAAACAAAACAGAAGATTCTGCTTCATTCTCTTCCCCAGAACTTTTATTTTGTGTAGGAGGAAATAATGTTAGCCTAAGTGGCTTATTTCAAAACATATGTGTGCAACTGTGATTCTCTCTCCTCTGCCTCACTGGTCTGGCTTACTGGAACCGAGGAGACCTCAGCTTGACACAGCCCAAGGTCTGGTTTGTGTGATAGTAATGGTCTCTGACTGGACAAGGCAAATCCAGGCAAGCTCCTGCTCCCTAGTAATTCAGGAGTCTGTGTAATTTTCAGATCTTTTGTGTTACTTGTAATGATTTGGCAATTCAAACAACTTGGTTCAAAAACCTTCCCAGGCCATCTTACCCTTGGTAGCCTTATAGAGTGAATACCAAAAACCAAACAACCAAAAAATCCAAATCAAACCAAATCACTCAACCAACCAACCAAACAAACAAAACAAAACAAAACAAAACAAAACAAACAAACAAACAACAAAACACTGCATGAGGAATGTCCTGCAAATCAGTTAGATATGAATATAAATAGAATATGCTATGTCATAGAGGAAGGACTTCAGGAATTTGAAAAATTTTAAGTCTCTCTGCTCTGGACTGAGTTACTACTTCCAAGATTCTCAATATAGCTTCTTAAAACAGGAGGTAATACAGAATCTAAGTCACAAGGTGGTAATTTTACAGCACAGTGACAAGAATTAGTTAAGTTATCAAATTGCTTTAAAAGATAAAGTAATATATCTTTAAATTTGTCTGGTAGTTCTCCTGCCATTATCTACACCCTAACAGCAGTAGGGTTTGGAAATAGAATATTAGTGATGACTCAGTTTTAGAGGATAAACACACGCTTCACTATTAAAAATTGTTGAATTTTAAGCACGACTACAGGCTCTTGAGAAAACAATGCAGAGTGACAGCACGTTTTAGAGATTTTTGTCACTTTAAGATGAAATAATAATTAGAAATAGTAAAAGGGGGCAACCAGAAATAAATGAGACAGTTTTCATTGAATAAGAATCATCTGGAACACAGGCTTAAATGACTCAGAGCCCCACAGTTATTAAATCTCCTCTATTACTCCCCATTTCTGAGTAAATGCTAATTATCTCTTTGTACATGTTCTCTGAAGTGGCATAATCATTAAACTACCAAATGAGGTTTCACAAACAAACGACCATAGAAGTGACCCCCTAAAAGTGCTTGAGGAGAGGAAGTTGAACAGGTGTAGCCAAAACAGCTTTGATAAGAGGCTCCTGACACAGAAACTATTTCCCAAGCACATTCCCAAGGAAGAAACATTCAAAGTGACGTTCACCGTAACATTGTTTGGAAATTATGATAAAAATAGTTCCTCTAGTTTCCTGTGTCAAATCTCATATTTAAGGTAAAAATAAACTTTTTAAAGCAAAGATAGCAACTGAACGGAACTTGATTACAAAGGAAGGGCTGGTCTTTGAGTGTAACCATGAGATATCTCCCATGGTTATTAGTCTTTCACATGCAGAATAATATTGTTTTAGGGACTTAAAAAAATTCTTAAACTTTTAAAACAAACAAACAAACAAACAAAAAACATAAATCCACACAAACTCACAAAAGATGGTAGATATGAGAGAGAGAGAGAGAGAGAGAGAGAGAGAGAGCATGACAGTTACAAGAACAATGAAAGAGGGTGTCCCACAGAGGTTAGCCACACTCAGATATCAGGCCAGTTCTGGAGTTTATACTGTCAATTATTCATTGTAAAATAAGAAAGACCATCTTTTTTTTAGAGTGAGAAGAAAATAACCATCTTCTAGTGTTTGCTATGGCAGATAAACAGTACTTTGTACCTTTGTTCAAGTTGGAAACTTTGTTATTGTTCTTGGCTTCTCTTTTCATGTTCTCAAAACTCAAATAACACACGATGTGCTCATTTCACTTTGTTGTAGCTTTAGTGGGAAATATCCATCCACCACTCACATATTTGATGACTTGGTCCCCAGCTGATGGCACTGTTTGGGAAGCCTGTAGCACATTTACGGGGTACAGGCTTGCTGGAGGAAGGAGGCAGGTCTTGGGGCTATTTTATTGCACCACTCTGCTTCCTAGATACTGTACATGCTGAGTACAGATGCAAGGTAACCTGCTAGCCTCCTGTGAGCATTCCTCCCTTGCCCACTTCCATATCTTCTCTGCCATGATTGACCATAGCAGTCCCTGGTACTAAACAAATATAGAGTTTGAAAGGGTAACAGAACTAGAAACCATGCTAGATCATGAAGGCTACCTGATCACTCATTGACTCTGAGTGATAGCTTCTGTGAAATCTCCTCTAGTGGCAAGGAAGCCGGTGCCTGGGGCTCAGAGTTGTTCTCCCAATTTCATCCCAAGTTATGTGGCTTTTAACTATTTTCTATCACTAGATTTTTAAAATAATAATTTTTTGAAAAAAGGGTTTGAGTCCCGAGGACAAAATGAGACACAACTACAGGTTCTTTAAAATCATGCGTCCTAGCTGTAATGTTAAAGATGACACATAGTTTTTCAGCAGAGGCAAGATGAGAACCCAACCCTTGGCTTCCCTGTCTTTTTGCCTTTTTGTGCCTCAGGAAATAAGCACTCTCTCTCTCTGAGAGGGAGTGCTTACACAGTGATGATTCGGTTCCTCTCCTTCAAGCTTAGCAAAGAGGGAGAAAGAACCAACCACACTGCAAATGAGTGTCAGAGTAACTGCTGCAGTAGAAATTTTCTGTTCTAAGCTTTAGTTACAGGCTCAGCTACATCTTTCCCAGAACATGTTGAATTCTGTGAAGAAAATCCTCAGCACCTCTTTTCCACCTTTAATAACGGATACATTTTAGAACACGAAATCAGGAAGAAAATCGGACCGTCCTCCCAATTAAATACTCCATAGCACAGTTTGCAGCTCCCGTCATAGTTTTCTGTTGCAGTGATTCACAGAGGCACAACAGTGGCCAGTGGAGGCTGAATGAAGCCAGTGTTTACCTTCTGCACTGAGGGGGGTAATTTAGAAAGGACCCATGAAAGGTGCCCATGTGGAAATGTGCAGAGTTGCTACATTACCTCTAAGAAGCTGTAGACTTTGACCCTGATCTCAATGTGTTCCTTTGGATGTTCCTCCAAAGTCTAGCACAGGAAATGTTTGGTATGCAGCCTTTACCTTCAGGTCTTGAATGATATAAACATTATTTGGATTCTGTTAATGGGGAGTTTCATTTAGATCATCAGAAGTTTTAAGCAATTATGAGGTCAAAGCTAGCTAGAGTTTTGAGATGGAAGGTGAAGCACACTGGCCTTAAGCTGACTAAAAAGCACTGTCTGCGCCGATGATGAGTTGGAGTTGGGCAAATCCGGCGTTTACAGCAGGCCATTTTGGAAACAATATGCTTTTTGATTCTGTGGCTGCTTTCTATTAAGTCTCCTGTTCATTAGTCTATTTTATATCAGACTAGATTTCTTTTCACTGTTTTATTGAACTCCTTACATCTTTACATCTCACTTTCCTAACAGCCACCTCAGGAAGTCATTCATTGCTGAGATTCAGGAATGACTACAGCGGATCACTAATTAGACATCCTGGGAAACAAATGAGGAACAGACCGTGAAGGCAAGCCTGCTCTGGCAGGAGTGGTGGAAGGTTTCCGGCTCCGTTCTCTTATTCTCTGTGCCGAGTTCTTTCCCTGTTGCTGCTTCAGTAAGGAGGGGGCAACTTAAACAAGATCTAACGTTTACTTGAAACCAATAGTTTACAGTAAAGGGTTCCTAGGATAAATGCAGGCTTACTGGTAAATATTGGTTTAATCTTCGGGGAAAATTAAAAGCTTGTGGTTTTGGACTGACGGCAGAGAGCAAATGCAAGAGGGCTACGTAGAGGTTGCTAAAATCTCTCCTCTCTTCCAGCTTCAGGCAAGAGAAGCAGGATTCACTCCCTCGTTTTCTTCCAAGGAAGGAATTATCCCAAACCTAGGAGGCCCAAGGAAAACTCCATCAGCCTTTCTCAATGGTTTTCTTAGAGCTGCTACATATTAAGCTTTCCTCATAACTTACCCACCCAAGGGCCTATTAGAATAGAAATGGTAATTTGTGTTACTGCATGTGGAGGCTGTGTCTTATAAACTGAGCATAATAGTATGCTGTGTGGCTCCAGTTATTGCCACGTTATAGTTCACATGGGCATGTTTAGCTGAAGAGTGTTAAGTTGCTTTCTTTCACATATACTTTTGCTGGAGCTGTTAAAAACATTTTTACTGATCACGGCTTGCTAATTGTGCTTGTCTTGTTCAATTCCCCTATCATAAATAAGAGCCTTGTTTTCTATCAGCATTGGGTCTCTTCTCCTGTTGCTCTTTTTCACTTTCTTTCTCTGGAGTACAGTCACTTCATTAGAATGAGTGCAAACTAGAACATCAGTTCTGCGAAAGGCATGTGTTTTAAATGGTATTCTCCTTTGAGGACCTAGAAGCACGGAACATCCACCCACCAAGGCTTCTTGCTTGCTCCTTGCTTTCTCTGACCTCAGACAAGTAGAGAAGAACAATGGTACCAAAGGTGGGCACATGAACAGACCCAATGCTAAGATCCGGGCTTTGAGGTTAGATCTTCCTTCCCTGAAGCTACGCTCTTACCCAGTGAGAAGTGTTGCAAAGCCAGTATGGTACAGCACTGTATTGCAGGCTGTGGTTTTCCTTTCTGGATGGTCTATCCAGATTCTAGCCATGTGTGCGAGGTAAAGCTAAGTGTTCTGCCTGGCTTGTGCTGTTTCTGCATGTATAAGATGCAAAGATAGGAAGTAAGCAGATATCCAAGCCTAGCGTAAAGGATAGTGTCAGAAACCATGAAAAAGTGAATAGGAGTCAAACACCAACTTAGAACAATCCTAACTATTATTCTGCCATTGAAAGGAGAGAGTAGGGTTGTCTGGTAGAACAAAAATAATGTTTGTGTCATGTTTCCTGTGTACAAGTTGTTCTGAATATGGTGTCCTGGTTTTTCTATACATCTCTTTGTTCTTTCAACTCTGTTATTTTTGTATGTAAATAAACTAGATCACATTCCAGTTTCACAGGCTAAACTTGTTCATGTTAGTTTCTCAGGTTTCAGAGTTAGGAAAATGAATGATTTTTTTAATCATTCCACTCTTGCTCTCCCTCTCTCTCCATCTTCCTCTTCCCTTTTCCCCCATCTCAAAACAAAACAATGACAACAACGGAAAACAACAACAACAAAACCATCATAGCGAAAACTATACCACAAAGAAAGCAGTGTGTCTCACTTCTTCCTGTTCAATTTTGACAATAACTAAAGTTATAAAGGAAGATCTATTTCCTTGAAGTTCTTCACAGCAAACAGCTTGGTTTTGTTAAAGAGGTCAGCTTTGTGGCCAGTACATTGATGTAGACAGAAAGGTTGATGTGCAGAGGTTGTAATTCTGAGGTATAAGGTGCCGTACAGGATGTATACCAGTCATATAAGATGATGCAGTCAGGCAAAGATTTCATTTTTACGGCATGACTCTTAGATTGTTGAGATATTACTAGGGTCTCAAAACTAAATACGAAGACAGCTCTGAAAGATAATGCATTGTCTTCTCTGGTGTAGAAAGTCAAGGAAAATTAGCGAGAGTAGCATCCAGTCAAATTGTGATACCCAAACGTGGAAGAGTAGGTGACTTTGCATGGTAATGGCATTGGTGTGTGTCTATAAGTATGAAGGGACCAGCAAAACCTTTGTGTCTGCCTCATGCGGTGCTTAAGGTCAGCCTAGAGGTATTACTGTTAGCATGTTTGCATCCTCCTTTAAGAAACGATGAGATTTCCAGGTGAGATATTCCCACAGACAGTGAACCTGGACTACAAAGGAAAAATGCAGATTGAATACTTACCACTAGCCTGTTACTGCCCTGTAGAAATGGCATTTAGTCACAAGGAGGGTGGGAAGCATGCTTTCAAATGAAACTATTTACAGATTATGACTAGGAAACTAATATTAGCCTAGATAATTCCATGGGTTACTCCCACCTGCTGGCATACTCTAGCCACCTAGACTTTTGTGGCTCTGCCCAATCTACCACTAGCACCAGAGAGGAAAGAATATTTGTAAAGAATCCCTTTAAGATATTAAAAGACTCTACACATACTAAAGAAGAAAGTCACAAAAGGGTGATGACTGTACTAAAACCATCATTTTCTGTGAAAGAAAATTTAGTAAGAATTACAGGTTTTCTTGGGGGAAGAAAATCTGAATTTGAACTTGCTGAGCTCAAGTTGCTTGAAAGAGACCTTTCTGTCTAATACCAAGCTGTAATGAATACCGCTTGATTTCTGGTTCCTTTTTTTGAAACCAATTCAGGTCCTGAAGGGAATTTTGTCTTTCTGGGAAGTCTGAGGGAATTTATTATATAATTTAGTATGTTTGTTGCTTCTTTTTCTTCATTTCACAAGAAATCTTTCCTTGAAATGATGCTCAACCTTCTTCCCCTTTTAGAAAGGACATCTCTCCTCTTCCCTCTCTGTTTTCCTCACATCTTCATCTTCTCTTTCTCCTTCCCCCTCCATCCTTCCCTTTCTTCTCTCCTCGCTCCTCTCCCTCACGTCTTGAACATTTCCTCCATTTTTCTCCCTTTTTCCTCCCTCCCTCCCTCTTCCTCCTTCCCTCTTTCCCACCTTCCTTCTCCCTCCCTTCTCTCCTCATCTTGCTCTCTTCTTTTTCTCTTTGACTTGTTCTTTTCTTCTCTCTGCTCTTCCACTTTAGCTCCCTGATCTTCCCTCTTCTTTATGTAGATTCTTCTCTTTCTTCATCCCCCTCCTACATTTGACTGAGTAAGCATGGTTGCCCTGTGCTCTGCAATGCTTATAGCCTGTAGACATCCGAAGACCTCAGGGCTAAGTACTCACCTAAGACTCCTCATTTGCTTGATGAATTTTTATGAAGTTAGACATCCCCTTTGGGAAGTTTCTAGAAGGAAGTATGCTCCTGATATCTTGTAAAGAATTACTGTTGAACTAGAAAACGAACATACACCACTCTCAGTGGCTCTCCAGGGAAGACTGGAAGGCTTTAAAAGTCACCTATTTAAGAGATTGTAAAGGGATTCATTGGGAGAAGTCTCCAGACCTATGTTATATAAAGTCCGAATACTGAATGTTCACAGCAGGAGTGTCCTTCCTCAGAAAGTGAAGTCAACCCAGTGCCACCTCTGGGTTTGAAGTATTGTAAATATCTCTCAAACTATCCACACACCAGAGACACCCAGAAGATAAGATCAAATTCGAAAACCAGATAACCAGGTCTTTTAAAAAGAACAACAACATTAGAAAAACCAGCATTTGTTAGGTACCTATGTATCCATTTAAAAAACCACTTAAACCTGTTTAAAAAAAACAAAGCAAACAGCACAGAAAAACAGTAGGCACCCAGTCTCTACAGACTCATCTCCAAAAGATTCATATGTGAATTTTTATCATATTCTTTCCTTTAATTTTTAATTTTATTGGTTATTTTAATTATTTGCATTTCAAATGTTACCCACTTCCTGATTACCCCTCCACAACCCCCCTATCCCATTTCCTGCTTCTATGAGAGAGCTTCCTCACCCATCCACCCACTCCTGCCACACTGCTCTAGCATTCCCCTACACTGGGGCATCAAACCTCCACAGAACCAAGGGCTTCTCCTCCCACTGATGTCAGACAAGGCAATCCTCTTTCTGCTACATAAGCAGCTGGAGCCATGGGTCCCTCCATGTATACTCTTTATTTGGTGGATTAGTCCCAGGGAACTCTGGGGAGTCTGATTGATTGATATTTTTGTTCTTCCTATGGGGTTGCAAACCCCTTCAGCTCCTTCAGTCCTTCCTGTAACTCCTCCAAAACTCCTCTCCAAAAGATTCATATGTGAATTTTATCATTTTCTATACATCAGAAGGCCCTCTGGTATAATAGGATATAACGTTGGCTCAGGATAACACAGTGGGAAAAGATGGGGCAGAGATTTGAAACATGTATTTTCTATCCAGTCTCTCTCATTGTATGAGCAAAGAAATGCCACCTTGAAGCTATGGCTTCAAAAAATTGCCTGTTGCTTCTCCTAACACACTTCTGCATAGAAAGGCTGTACCCTATTTGAAAGAGGAGTGAGATGTAGATGTTTAAAGTACAGAGCAGGGTTTTGCCTTATTTACCCTCATCCTTTTGATGTGTAACATCTTGTGTGTGCACATGTATGTGTAATTATGCCATCACACAGCAAGACTCTACACCATACCATTTCATCTGAAAAGCCCACTGTAACCTGCCTACAGATTGCCTAGATCTGGCCTAAGAGGACTTGTATAGGGACTGCTTGGCCTTCAGGGGCCCACATGCCCCAAGTCAGCTCCCATTTTGAAGTTCTAACAATCTCTGTGCAGAATTTAACAACTGATAAAGAGACTTTCTATAACCCTGCCATCTAACTAGGCCTTTTTTTCCCCCTAGACAGCACTAAGAATGACACAGCCAGCCAAATAGAATTCAGATCTCAGCAGCCTATGACACAAGGACTTTGTTATGAGCAGGGGCTTAAGCATTCTGTAGGGGATGGAAACCAGATGGCATGTCACCCAGTGTCTTTAAAGGTGAAAGGTTTTGGTAGGGTGGCTAGCAGGCATGATGAGGTATGTATCAGCTTAAGAGTACCCTTGCAGGCTAGGAGGCTGGCCTTCCACAGCCCCTGTGTCCTTGTCCCTGCTCCCAGTGCATATTGTATGTTTATAATGCTACAAACATAATTAAAGCCAAAGGACAATAATAAAAAAATAGGAATCTCACATTTACATGATATCTTAGTCCTTAACTTACTTGGTCATAGTTATACCAAGACATTTTTAAAGACTATTTTGAAAGACATGTTTCCCAAATTTCATTCTCAGTCATTTGTATGTAGGAAGGCTACTAATTTTTGTGTATGAATTTTATATACAAATGTTTTGCTGAAAGTCTTTATCAGCTGTAGTAGTCTCTTTGTAGAATTTCAAGGTTCATTTATATATACAATCATATCATCTTCAAATAAAGACACTTTGTCTTCTAATTTGTATTTTCTTGATCTCTCTTGGTTGTTTTATTGAACTTCAGCTACTATATTGAATAGAATGGTGTTCATGGGTAAGACAAAGGAATGAGAGGAGCAGAGGAGAGGATCTGCTTCGTTCCCAGCAGTAAGAGCAGAAGGGAAGAAAGGCGGCAGTGGGTGATCACTATCAAACTGGGGTTAAGAATGGGGACTTGGAATTGGAAGGTGGAAAGGAGAATGAAAATAATTTGTCCCTGTCTCTGCCCAGTGTGGCCAGAGGGTTTCCTGGGAGAAACTGCTTGGGGCATTGAAAAATGAGACAGCAGGATGGGATATGAATTAAGTTTCAAAATTAGGGACCAATAGATAAACTAGTGCATGTATTGCAAGCATACACAGATACTGATTAGACTACTGAAAGCTAGTGTAAGGTGCTCAGATCACTGGGTACTCTGATCAGCAACAGGAGTGCAGCTCTTGAGATACCATGGTTATTTAAAAAAAGAAGTCTTGTCACAAGTCCCTCTGGCTTCTTGATTGTCTGATTTCTCTACCTGGTTCCACTCTCATAGTGAGATCCTCACCAGAGAAGAAACCCATGGCAGCACCTGATGCTGGATCTAACTTCCAAATGAAAGCTAGAAAAACAAACAAGCAAAAAAAAACAAATCAAAACCAAACAAAAATCTCCTTAAAACGTTGCCAAGCTTATGACAAGGCATGGGTGCTCTGCTTTTTCTAAACTAATCAGTCAAGTGCATATAACATAATTTTTTCTTCATTCTAAAATACTTAACTGCAAAATACATGTAACACACAGTTTTAATACCAGCTATCATATTGGTATCTTTTATGCCCAGAGTGCAGATGCTACTTAGGTTAAAATACACTACTCTGAAAAAGTATATAATATCAAGAGAAATAAACATGTGGTCATAATTGATTTTTGAGGTAAAAAACACACATTATAAGATCATGGGCATTGACGTTTGAATTTCCGCCCCACTGCTTATTGACCTTGGGAAAGTTGCTGATTTTCTAAGGTCTCAAATTTTATGTAACTGAAGATAGGAATCTGTGTCATAGGGTTGCGGTAATGCTTTCGTGAGACAATGTGTGTAAGTTGTTTAGCACATGGTGAGTGCTCATTGAATGTTTATTGTTATTATTAGGAATTCTGTATGACTAGGTGGCATAAAATATTGATTTGGATACTTGATATTTTTGGGAACTGTTCCAGATTCTAAAAATACAAAGATATGCTCATTTATTTAAGAGAGATGTTTATCAGGTACTATTTTTTCTTTCTCTTTTCTTTCTTTCTTTTTTTTTTTTTTTTTTTTGAATCTGTCCAACCCCAACCAATAGTATACTTGCCTTGGAGATATTTTTTTGTTCACTTCATAATGTTTTTTTTTCTGGGCATGTTTTTAACCTTATAAGGTTTTTTTGTTTATATATTGTGATATCTAATTATATATTTTTGTGGGATTTTGTGTATGTGAATGTGTGTCCCTGGATTTGTCTGTACTTCTGGTGCTTTTTCTTTGACTTTTTTTTTAAATATTTGGTTTGTTTGTGTGTTTTCTATTCTTTTGTTTAGCTGCCTAATTTTTTAATGAGAGATTGACACACACACACACACACAAAGAGAGAGAGAGAGAGAGCTGTTGAGTGAGAGATAGGGAGGATATGACAGCAGTTAGTTTTGGGAAGTGGAAAATATGATCAGAATATATTATATCAAAAATCCATTTTCAATTAAAACAAAGACCGAAATTAAGGAATCAAGGGTAGGATGGATTGGTCTGGAAAGGCAAAGACTCTTCATGGATGAACAAGATATTTAATTTAGTTAGTCAAGACAGTGCCAATACTGCACACAGAAAAGCAGCATGTAAGAAGCATGATAAGGAAATAT
The DNA here is from genome assembly GCF_011762505.2 of Arvicanthis niloticus. NCBI lineage: Eukaryota > Metazoa > Chordata > Mammalia > Rodentia > Muridae > Arvicanthis > Arvicanthis niloticus. The sequence goes on along the minus strand of NC_047665.1, from coordinate 45,133,493 downwards.
ATGGCATACCATGTATGCATGGTACCATATAATAGCATGGTGTGTGGCCAGGCAGATGAAGAGCTGTAGAAGGGGTGAACTGAGAGAGGATTATGAGTGTGGGTAAAGACTTAGAACTTAGGACATATATTGGAGGTAATTCAATCAGATCTATGTCTTAGATGGCATTATCTAGTGTGGAGAATATTATCTAGTGTGGAATTAGGGAGCGAGACCTCTTGAGAAGTGATGCAACAGAGAAGAATTAAGCTCATAGCTGGTGAAGAGGCAATGACCTCTAGATAGATTTTAGAAAGTAAGCTTGTTCATTAGTTGATTACAGAGATGAACAAGTCAGACGGTAAATTCAAAGCACTTATCTTTAATGACCATATTTTCTGTCCAAAGAATCAACACTTTTGAGAGTAGATAAGAGGGAAGAAAATACTGAGTCCTGAAAGTGTCAAGCTATAGTTAATATCAGTTCTCATTATTTAAAATATTTATGAATCATTTGTGAGTATAGCACAAACCAAATGGTGAAGTATAACATTAGAGATAACATATTAAAGAATTGCATTGATTACTTCCACGTATGTGCCTTTATGAATTTTGGACCATGGTGGTCATTGTTGTGGTTCATAGGTATCAGAGCCAAGTAAGACTCCTAAGTCTTTTTTTCTTTATTGGCTTGCATACTGACTTCAAATACTGTGAAAGCTAGTTTTCAGAGAGTAGGCTTTCTGTTCATACATAATCTATAATTTTCTTAATTGTTTTGTGTCTTTATTTGTGTCGGTAACATTGACTTCAAAAAATGAGGCCAATATGTGCTTTGCCCATATTGTAGTTTGGAGATCATTGATGTCAGTACATATTTAAAGATTTAGAAGAAACTAACCTATAAAGAAGTAAACCTTGTCAGCTATTTATAATTTAGTAAGATCTTCTCTAGGAAAATATGTTTAGTGTTATTCTGGTATCCACAGGCAGTATAAAAATGCCCCCTTGGATGTCAACAGTAATAGTGAGTTATCTCTTTTAGAATCTATTCCCCAAACTGGCTAGCTCTAACTTTTCATCTTAGCCGTCATCTTGACGTTCCTATCCACTGTTATCTAGCTTCTTACCAATTCTCTCTTTGGTCCTAGTTCCACCATTCTGACCAAGATATAAAATGTCAAGGGTCTCTTCTTATATAAGATTTAAAAGTCATTTTTGGCAGAAAATTGTACTTGACTCTTTTTCATCTCCTTCCTTAAATGATCCTTTCTTTTGCTTTACCCAAGGGTTTAACATTTTTATTATCCTGCCTCCCCTCTATTTTATAATTATGTCTAGAATTTACGGATAAAGGTTACAAATCTAAGTGATGCAAAGTCCAGTGGTTTCTGGCTTCTTCTTATGAGTAGTATATTGCAATCAGTAAAATCAAAACTCATAGTTTTTCTCTCTTAGTTACTCTCAAGAGAGTCTAACATCCCTGATAGCATACACACATTTAACATAGCTACCATCAGGTAATTCAAGTTGCTTTTCTTTGTTTATAGAATTAAACTTAGAAATCTTTCAAAATTATGAATGCAAATACATGTATATATGCATGTATATGTAACAACAGTTAAAGGAAAAGTATCTACAAATTTGAGAGAGAGCAAGATGGAACAAGAAGCATTTGGAGCAAGAAAAGAAACTGGGGGAAATGATCTAACATATTGGAATTTCCATAGAAAATTTTAAAAAGTTATAAGAAAATAAAAACAATACTGAGACAAAATAAAAAGTATAGGCTTAGACCCAACATTTAAATTTATATTAAAATAAAAGTGGATTCAAATACTGATATTTGACATGTAATAATTCTCTGAAAAAAACATGGAAATTCAGTTTGGCAAAGAAAGGACACCCTAAGAATGCCAGTGATTGGTTATTTATTTTATTCTTTGCAGTTGTCACATCTGCTCTGTCTACAATATTTTGTGCTGTAGCTTCCAGATTCCTAGAAGTCAGAGATCAGCAGAGTAATAGTGACCAGGCAAATCATCTCATTTCTAGGCGATGCAGAAACTGCAGCAAAGGATAAATGTGTATTCTGCCCCTCCCCCAAAGGCAGATAACTTCCAAGAGAAAAGGACAGAGTATGACACAAGTGGTCTGAAATTTGGCTGGCCGGATCAAGTTCATATCTGTCGACAGGTCTGTTTTAGGGAAAGGGTGACAGCAATCATAAAATACAGCTTCCAAAGAGCATTCCAGAATAGATATTCAGAATGCTAAGGGCATCTGGATACTTCAAACCTTCTGTGATGTGACTATCAGGAATGAGTTCATGACTAAAGATGTTTGAGTAACTGCCAAGTTGATAGAATTGTTGGATAGGCAGGAATTGTCACTACAACATTGAGGTTGCTAAAATCAGAGACACTTTCTTTTTCTGGTCTGCAGAGTGAAATACAAAAGAAAAGAATATGTAAGAAACATATCAGGTGACCCTGCAGACACATTAAAGTCACCCAAAAGGTGAGTTAACATAAAATTCTAGATCTAAGACTCCCATGAAGAAAAAAAAAAAACCAAATTTTACATAGAACTGTAAACCAATCAAGCAATTAGCCAATCAATATTTATTGATTATCCATAAGGTTTTTCTCTCAGGACTAAATTAGACATTCAAAAAAATTTCCAAATGAAAAGATATACTCTTTAATTTTTCAAACATAAACTATAGCTACAGAGCCAAGTGGTATGAATCAGATTTATAAAACAGGAACATAATTTATTTATTGTTAAAATTGCTTGGTATAAATTGTCTGTGACATACATATTCAAAGAAGTAGGCTGCATCACTGAGCAACTGATACAAGGTATGGAGAGAAGGCTGTACTTGAGAGAACCTTAAGAAGGGAAGCTGTTCCACATAAGGAAAGACACTCTGGATTTTGGAGCAGTGTTTTATGGCTAATTTGTTAGTCTTTAAATACTTTTATTTCAAAAAGGAAATTGAAAAGAGCAGTGTATCAAGATCAGATGGACTGCACAGAAACTTATTTTTGGAGAGCTCTGAGGTCTCATAATCAAGTATCTCTAGAACATGACAAAGAAATCTTGCCTGAGTAAGCAGGACATAGCAAGCCAATTGGTTTCCTGGGATAGAATAGCAAGCTTCTTTAAAGAATATTTAGAAAACTGTGCACTAGATAATGGATTGTGGTGTTGAAAACAATCAGAGATCAGAAAGAGCAACCTAGGGTATGTCAGGAAAGTATTACAGAAAAATGGAAGGAAAAGACATGGTAAATGACTAAAAAAGCAAAATGACTGAGTATGATCCATGGAGATCAAGGAGAATGAATAAGGCTAGCACACTGCTTTATGACTGAGCACTCAAGAGTTCTATTTATAAGATAGACTTATAAGAAGAAGAAGAAGAAGAATGCAGTGTCATGAATGTAATAAAATCAACTAATAACAATAAGTCACTGGATCTGTGGACAAGTAAAATCAGTTATATTGCACAAAAGTATTTCACTGTCTTTAACATGAATATATATAATGTATGAGAGTTCAGATGAGTATAACAATGTAGCAAAAATAGTTTGGGACAGAAGCAAAGATCCCAAGCTTAAAAATAAGGAAAATTATTTAGAATGATAGTTAAGCCAAATTAAAAATACAGATCAGGAGATTAAGTTTTCTCATGACCCTAAGCAGCCTTGATAGTCTAGTAGGAACACTTGCTGATCTGAACTCCATTTATCAATGGCCATGTATACCCTATTCCTAGTCACACAAATATTTAATTTCTACTTTATAACATAAGTTTTAATAATAAACAAAAATAAACCTACCTAGACTATCATATATTCCACAAAAGGCATGCATAAGACATTTCTTAATTTTTAACTGCTCTGTTTTCTTATTTTTATAATGTGGAGATACACACCAAAATATAAACAGGAAGTGTCACTAGCTTCTTGGTGGAGCCATTGACATATAAAGGAAAGCTTTGGTGAATAGTGGGTATTGGTTATCATTTTGGCTTTCTAACCCCTTTGGGAGACCCCTGGTTATATGAAGATAGATACCTCTTACTTAAGAAGACATGATGGTGTTTCCATCTCCCACTCTAGAAGTTGGTTAGCCATCATGGTATCATGGTCCTAAGAACAGACAAATTCAGGAGTTTAAGAAGCCATATGTAATTTCTACAATTGACTGTCTGGGACAGGGACAGTGAATGCTGAATCTTTTCATGGTTACAGAAAACATCAGGAACCTTTATGATGGCATAGTGACCAACTGGCTCTAGTTATTGCATCCAACTTCCTAGTGTTTTATTTTTATATCTATTCCCCAGTCTTTTCACCATTATTTGAAAGTTTATAATATACATTCACTAAAACTGTCTCTTAAAATGCCCAGTGCTATTTTTTTGTATGAAACTGAGAGTTGTAGTGTTTAAAAATACAGGATATGTTCTCATTCTTTACTTGAAGTTTATTTGGAGTTTTGGACACCATTCTCCCCTGCAAGAGGAAGACAGTTGAATTTGTGATTTTGAGATTTATCCACTCAGGCCTATAACAACACAAACCTCAGCCCTCTCTAGTTTTTTAAATGGAGTAAGCTGCCACTTCTTTATCTGCAGACAGAAATCGTGTCACCAGTGTGGTTATGACCCTGCAGATTTGCACAGGAAGGCCCAACAAGAAACCCTTCGTTATCTTTATCCACAATGGAATGCAGCTCTGTAGCAGATATATAAGGAGATTGTGTGTGAGGAAAGAAGATGACTCCTCTCCACCATCAAGGACCATCTGTCTATTCACTTGTTTGTTCATTCTTGCAATAAATATTTATTGGAAAGTTGCCTACTAGGTAAAGGGACACATTCCTGGATGTAATGAGCATGTGGTCTAGTCAGAAAGATCAGAAGGAAGTCAAATATATCCTGTACAGTACAGTCACTGATGTAATGCATCTAAAACAGAGTGAAGTACAAAGGAAAAGGAAACTAGACTCTCAGAGCCTATTGCCATTTCAAAATAAAGGACTACCACTCTGGCTTGTAGGATGATTAAGAACTGGCAGAATATTCCAGACTGAGTGACAGGAACATAAAAAGGCCCAGCTGTATGAGGAGAGCGTATTTGGAAAGTGGAAGTTAGACATCAGAGTTTAGCTCTACATTACAGATACAACTGAAATTGGGGAATTATTTTTAAAAGTCTCCAGCTTCCTTTCTATTTGAGTACTACATATTTTACTAGATAGTTCAGGCCTTACACTCTGAAGTATGTGCCTTGTACTGAATGCCGCCTGGCAAATCAGCAGCACAGAAGTTTCGTTACTCTGACATTCTTTCTATGGGACCAAGGGTTACAAAAATGGTTTGAGTTTTCTTGCAGGAGATTCATCTGCCTTTTTAAGTGGCCAAAGCTTTTGTTCTTCTTCTGAAGTACTGTTAGAACCTGTCCTTTGATCATCTTGCAGACAGTTCCTCAGGCTTAGCTTCATAGACAGTTGAAATGGACTATCAGCTTCCCACACTGCAGTTTGTGTATTCCCATAGCCCCAAATTAATGGGGGATGTAAGGAACTTACCAGAAACTGATTCTATCCCTAGGAGCTCGGAACTTTTCTTGCACAATTTGGTTGGGTGGGTAGGAAGCTGTGTGGTAGAAGTGCCTGAATGGGTAAAGAAAGTCACATGGAAATTTCCTGAGGCAGGGAAGACACAAAAACATTTGCTTAATAATGGGGGATATTTTGCAAATGTTTAAAGGTCAAACATTTATGACAGAGCTGCCACAGAATTATAAACTTTATTTGGAAAATGGAAGACAACTACATTGACTTACAAAGCTAGTGTATCTTACAATGCAGTCATAGAGGTGAGTTTGGAGAGGGAAAAAAAAAGATAATGGATGATTGGAACCAAATGGATGACTGGGGATGTGGAGAGAAAGTTCCAACTTGCTTCATTATCAGTGTTTTTTAAAACAAATGTATGCCTCATTATAACTCATTATTTGGGACTACTCCTTAAGACAAATGTGAAGCTTCTTCTGGGACACTGTCAGCTCACTCTAAGCATAAAGATACTTCAGAGAGTTCAGTTTCATATCTAGTTATTAAAATACTCACAGCAAAGTCTTTAAAGGAAAAATGAGAAAAATACATGTTTGAATGCATATATTCACATTTATTCACTCTAAAAAAATTAAAGGATATTCTGGACCTTAAAATATTACAATCAAATCCACTGAAGGAAGAAATACTGAAATTGGGTACATCCATCATGGTGGATTGTGGTAACCTTTCCTAAATTATAGTCCTCCCAAAGAAGATACTAGAGAAAATGGATGTCCTTAGTGGATTAAAACAGAAAAGTCCCATGAACCTATGTCAAGTCTAGGTTAATCCTTTCATCAAGGAAACTGATCTTAATTGGATGAAGTTAACCATTTAAGGTGTTTTGAAGGAGAAACACATAACTCAATAATAATCAAGGTAGTGGCAGAGGGATAAATTTGAATTCAGTGAACATATAGAAGTTGGATGGGAAAATAAGGATGATGGTAAGTAAGTCAGTGCCAGGGAAAGTACTTGTCATCCTGGATAAGCCTGGAATACCTAGGCAAACTATATTATTAATCAGATGCAGAGAAAAAATTGGATGGGGAAGGTGAATTTCTTTGTACATGGGATCTTTTGCAAGTATTATACGTTTTGAATATCACACATTTAGAAAGCAAACATAAACAATATTTGAAATCTTAGAATTGAATTTTGTCACCTTATAAAGATATAAGTTCAAAGACCCAAATATATGTAATATTCTACTTTGAAACTATTAAGAAAATTAAAGCATATATAGAACTCTAGAATGAGGCCAAGAGAGAAAGCAAGAGAGCTTGAGAGAGGGTAAAGATGATCTAGATACAACTAGAAAACCACCTCATGAATGATAAGGCCATGGGAGTCAGTATCTATGGGGAGATAGAGTATGAGGAAAGGGCTACCAGATATTCATGAGTTATTAGTAAAAACCAATTATTCTGCTAGAGATAGAAATAAAATTGGGGGAAGGGCTTTAACAGAAAGAAGAAAAGACAGATGAGAAATTTGTTCTTTCAGGGAATGGAAATAATATACAACCATACTTTGTTACTGTGAGATACCAGCTCATGTTTATCAGCTGATAAAGAAGAACTAATATATTCAATATGTACATTAACATAATAAGTTGCCAGCTCAGGAGATGGCAAGCACTGACCATAAAGATAGGGAAGAGATTTGATTGAGAGAAAAGGAGAGCCCTTCCTTGAGGCAGTAAATATATGTATATAAAATGTAATTATGTTTTAATCAAAAAATAAACAAAATGAATGGCTTACAGCATATAGACCAGCCTAGATTCTGAGAACAATGTGAGACCTTTGGAAAGAGCAGTGTTGGGGTTTAAAGAATACTGTTGAAAGCTGTACATTAACTGAGGCTGAGGATCTGGAGCTGGAGGGACACCAATCTGCATGATATTTTTTTTTAATTTCCAGGACACTTAGCTAATGTTTCTAGAAGAACAGGGAAGAGAGGAATTTGGAGTCTTCCAGATGGAGTGAAAATCTCTTTTTCCAGGAATTCTGAAGCTAGAACACCTGGGACTGTCATTTAAACAAACATTAGCAACAAAGACAGAGTATTCATTTGTATAGCACATAGATTTAAACGCATAGAGACAGTCTTGAGTAGAATGCACCCACTAGAAGCAGACATTACAGCACTATCTCCATGTCTCCTGCTAGTGTAGTTCTCATCATCAAGTCATCACTGCTTCCTCCTCCTCCTTTTCATAAAAGGGAAAAGTCAGTTCCCCAAATAACTTTAACAGATGAGCCTTGATTTTCAATTTCATTGCACTTGTTAAGTAAACAGATCACTTTAAGGTTGGCTTAGACAGATAATTAAGGAGGTGGCCAAATGGTGTCTTAATTATCCTGAAGGACAGGGGTCTGGAAAACTGATGAGTCACATGTGGTTTGGTAAGGTTGGCAAGTTCTGTAGTCTGGCCATGCAGTAAGTTCTTGGGGCAGCATTGTCTCTCTCTGTGTGTGTGCGTGCACATGCATGTAAAACAGCCAACAAGTACGTCTCTCAGAGACATATCCCTTTCATCAGCTTAAGAAATTCTTCAGGAATCAATTAAGCCCTGCATGTTTTTCACCAGAGATGAAAATCTGGCAAGTATTACCTCCTAAGCTTCTCTAAGAAAAAAAAAAAATGCTCATAGCTGGGATTTCATTTGCTTGTTTTTATTCACATCAGACTTCTCCTCTGAGGTAAACACCCTTTATCCTGGGCATTGGGTGTTGATCCTAAAAGAATGTCACTGTTCACCAATTGTGGATTTAGCAAGACAGAAGACAATGCTGGGATAAAGAAGTTCATCATTGTGACTGTCCCTCATGAATGTGGCTTTTTTTCCTTCTGAGGATAACTTCTTCACAATTCTGACAGGAGGGTAAAATAATCGGGTTCTTACAAGTTTTACTAACAGTTTTACAGTTGCATTTCCCCTTATCTGCAGGTTATGTCTCTTCTTGTTTGACCATGTTTTTACCTACAATATGATAGTACACATCACTCCAAAGGATTCCTTTTTGAAAGACAGGATATTTTATGTGTTTTGTATTTGCATTCATAAAGTGAAGAGCTTTGAGATATCGTGTTTAGGATAATATACAGTTTAGTGCCAGGACTCAATAGAAAAAGCAAGGATTCTAGAAAGGATATATGAAAAGAGTTTCATTTATAAATAAATATTTAAGTGATACTAAAGATGCCATAAGCAAAACTGAAATATGAACCATGAATTCAGAAACAAATAACCTCTATGCTATCTGTATGATTACCTGGCCAGACCCTTAGGCCCTTAAGCTAGTACAGATAGCCTATCTCTAAAAACTATCTTTGGAGAAATGACATGAACTCTGCAGGAACCCACTTAGTAAAGGGTTTATTTTGATACAGAGAAGTCATAGAACTAGCTTAAAGGTTGGCAAAAGCTCTGGTTAAGTTTTCTACACACAGCAGATACAAAAGCCAATGAACATGAACGATGGCAAATTTGCCACTAAGTCCAACAACCTGAGTTTTATTTCTGGGAGTACACATAGTTGAATAAGACACTCAGTTCCATTCAAGTGGTAAAATTATTGTGTTATAATATATAAAATGGTGGCCACTGAAATGTGGTGCTTGGTGAGATTTCAGATGGTTTTATTTTCCTTATATATTTTTTCACATTTCCCACATTTTATTTTAGTTTTGCAATTATTAGAAGAAAATGTATATTCTTGGGTTAAAGATGAGCCCAGAAAAGCAAGTCTCTAACAACTAGTCTGCACTTTATGAAGGTTTTTTTTTTTTTTTTTTTTGGCCAATGATTTGATATGCTAAGAGCCTTAGCAGGGGCCCAAGACATGGACTTTAATGTGAATTATTTTAGGGATAAGATGTTCACCACATACCAGGGTAGCCATCTCACTTATGATCCACTTTTCATGGGTTAAGTTTTATCTCTGTTGATCTAAAATTTGTTTCTTTTAGGCTCTCCTGCAAAAACAAATTCAGGTATCTGGGGACAGTTACCATGGTTGGCCCATGTTGTCTTCCTCGGTGGGATCCTTCTTTGGAATATAGAAACTTCTATTTCTGGAGAATTTCAGATGAAAGAGTCACTAGTAAGGACTAACATGATATTTTTCTACCTTAATTGTAGTATGTATCAAAATGAAAGGGTCTCCAGCTTGACAGAACTATGTATGACTCTGTAAACTGAGGAGTCTGGTCAAAGTATTCATGTTTGCATGTATTCATTGGTCTAAAGTATTCTATGCTCAACTGGCTCTCTCTCTCTCTCTCTCTCTGTGTGTGTGTGTGTGTGTGTGTGTGTGTGTGTGTGTGAACAACAACATCATCACCTTCATGCTAAAGAAAGTGGAAATTAATAAATAAAAACCCAGACACTGGCTGTCTTTGAACATTGACTAGTTCAATCACATGGGCTTAGCTGTCTTGTGGCTCTTAATGTGGTCATTAGTTTCTAGGACACAACCACTTTAAAGAATATTTCCATCATTGCCATCTTTTTGTGTTTGTATGTGTAACTTTCTGTTTAAAGGTCAAGAAGTAATTTTTCAGTTTTCCCTTTTAATGACATATGATCACCAGCACAACCTTGGGCTTCTATAACACAGACTTCCATTGTCAGTGATAATAAGTACAGGGCACCTAACTCTGAGAAGAAAACCACATGTTTATGAGCTTTTAAGCTTTCTGAGTATATTGGCAGCTCTGGAGGACCTTTGGGAGGCCATGGGACACAAAGTCAGAATTATTTCTAAAAAGGCTCCACCTAAGTGTGGGCCTTCTCATCACAGTACAGTTAAGACACACCCCCACTTCAAATATTTACTCCATTCTTTGTTAATTAAACATTTGAACAGTTGAAATCTGTCTCCATTGTTTTCTCAAGGATATAGCTATACTCTATATTATAGATAAATGTGTAGAAATATGGTTAGCAAAGATGTTCATATCCCACAAGGACATTGACATTACTGCTTGATAGTTTCCATTCTGAAACTTGGTCAGAATCTGACAAACACCCAGTCACCAGCAACAACCAAGGTTGCTGTTTACACTCGCAAGGAGCCTCTGAGCAGAACAGTGCCACTTCTTGCGTTCTTTGGCCCTCTGTTTTATGGTATGAATTAATGGCCTTCTTGCCTTGGCTGAGAATGCTGAATTCCTCTTCTCAGAGTCACTTTTCCATAGCGACATAGTCATCTTCAACACATCTTCACTCCCACGCTGGCAAGAAATAGACCCAAAACCATGAAAGTTCCAAAGCCCTGGAGAAGAATTGAGTTGGAAGCCTCAGCCTCAGCACTCATGGGGAGGAGGTAAATGTGGCCAGTGGAAACAGTATTGTTCCTGTAGCCATGCTTCTATGAGAACAATTGTTGCCAGGGTACTGATGTGACAATGTGGGTTCCAGGCTGCCCAGTTCTCTCCTTCCCTTTCATGTCTTGGTATGTCTTCAGTTTAGCTTCATTGTGTTTCCCATCTTGTATTCTATGGTCTTATCATTAAAGTCAGTAATTCAGCATCCATACTCCCATAGGGTGGTACTATCCTTTTCAGCTTTGCCCACTTGAATTATCTATCCACAACACTAGGTTTGTTCTAATGTTGGCTATTGGGATTGGAACGTTGGCATTCCCATTTTATCAGAAATCCCACGGAGACAACCCTGGGACAATAACTAGCATCAGGCAGAACAGAGACTCCTCTCTTTTCTATTACATAAACAGCCTTCGTGGACACTATTTCTGCTCTCATTTTTCCCTTGTCTTCTGGGGTCATCTCCAGGAAACTTCTTTGCATCTAAGTAACTTTTGTCACTTCTTTTTGGGACAGAGGAATCAGAACTCTGGGATTTTTCAACTCATAAGTTTGACATCGTTTGTTGTAGAAAATTGGGTTGTGAGAGAAAACCTGAACTCATTTGTTAGAACCTTTGAGATGGTCCAGCCATGATATCAGTGACTTTGTAAGCCTTTGAAACATATTCTGAAAGGTGTCTCTACTTCACTGTGGCTTCCTCTTCCCCCCCCCCCCATTGTGGCTTCCTCTTGACACCCACTAGATGTTCAGAGTATGGGTAAATACAGACTAATTTTAGTATGGAAGCAAATAAACAGAACAAATGGCAATGTGTTCTAAATAGGAGTGATCTTTAAAAAATAAATTTTCAATTTAAATATTTGTATCACTAATCTTTTTTGTTAACCCCCCCAAAAAACCCAAGTTGACACTGCTTGCTAAATCATTAGTCATTGGAATAAATATTGTTCCCGTTTAACTGGAAGCCAAATGGAGTGGACTAAACAGAAGCAGTCCTGTCTCCAAGACATCCAGCCAATGTGTCTGATAGGAATTTAGCAAACACTGAGGAGCTCACTTTGCAGTTCTTCATGGTGAAATGTATGTTTTCAGTTCCTAGAAACATTTCTTTATTCCTCTAAATATGACTTAGCAGTATCCAGACATATCTCTCCATAGAAAAACAAACCCAAGACTTTATCAAAACAAGTACAATAGAAATTATTAACTTTGCCACAAATCTTTGGAATTCTGCATCACCTTTTGAGTAGAAAATAATTTTAAAAATATGAGTTGCTCAAGATATAGAAATACAAAGGTCACTACTCTGAAAAGGCTTACAGTATCCTTCCAATTGTCTTTAATAAACACATAGGGAGAAAGGTTCACCTCTACAAATTATTTCCCTGTTTGCTTCCATTAAGTGAAGCCTCTGGCTTCAAAACCACTTTACAAAGTGTCAGTGAAAGAGAAAAAAACAGCTTCAGGCAATGGGACATGTTCATGAGTAAGGAATATTTAGTGGGAGACACTCATGTGCCCTGTGAGTCCAAAGTTCTTGGTTCTTTGCTGAAAAAGCAAAGATCTTCAGTTTCTTGGAGGATATTTCAAAAGAACTTCTTTTACACAAGCAGCCCAGGTAAGTATCTCACCTCCATTTTATCCATCCTTCTGTACTGAGCGGGAACATGCCTTGTCTTATCTTGACTCATCGCTCTCTACAGTTACTTTCAGTAACCTCCGTTGTATCCATGTACCCAGCTGGTCTTTTCAAATGAATTATTTGATAATGACTATGCTCAGAATTTTCCCATCCTAATTGCTCCATTAATTTATCCTCCTTCAGCTAGAATTGTGGACTGTATGTTGTCACCTCCCACTCACTCCTAAGTTTATTCTAATATGACATTAACTGAAGTATTGGTGATACAGTTCTTGCTAAGGACATCTGTGGAATCCACGTTTTTAATTCCAACAAATTTCAGCATATTTCTTCAGTATACTACAGTATAAATGCTTCAATTTGTTTATTTTAAATCATACTCTCTAATGTGTAAGTTCATTTAAAATGTCAAGTGACAATGCACACAGCAGCTGGCCCTGTAGAACATGTAGTATTGATTCAGAGCCCCCTGCTCTGTGATATCTGACAATTCTGGCTTCACTTTGTTCCTGGATCCTTTTTGTGGAACTTGATGTTGCATTTCTTCCTTTCTTGCCTTCTTCCCTCTTTCCTATATATACAAGTATTCTCATATTTCCTGAATTTCTTGTGTTTTAATGTTTCCTAATTTTAGTATGATCTATTCTTCCTTCATTCTATTGACAAATGTCTGGTCCTTTAATGTCAGAAAAGCATGTTTATATTTTAGCATTTTTTTTCTCATACTGTTTCTTTGACAAATTTCATTTTTTGGCATTATTTCTGTTTTGAAACTCCAATATTGTAGCTAAAATTTCAGTAATGTGGCTAAAACCTTTCTTTTGTCTACATTTGATTTCTATGTTTTTTGTTCAAGTCTCTCAATTATTTTTTAATTAATTTCGACTCATGCTGAGATAAATATCGCAGAGAGGTAATATGTTTTTTAAATTAATTAATTAATTAATTAGCTAATTAATTAAATTATTTGGCTTTCTTTCTGGAGTACATATTTCTTTAAAGGCAGAGGTCTTAAAAGTGAATGAAATGGACTCTTAATTACCTACTGGTTAAATAAAGTTGCTTTATAGTAAAAAAAAAATAAATAAATACTACCTTTGCAGTTTAGTTCATTCTAAATCATTGTGTGCTCTCAAAGGCGTCTGGTTTTCATAAAAAAAAAAAAAATGTTATCTAAGAATGTACCACTCATACAGAACCCCTTCGTATGGCTCATTATATGCCAGTAATGCTATTGTCTCAGTGTTCTGTTGTTGTGAAGAAACACCATGACCAGTGCAACTGTTAGAAAAGAAAACATTTCATTGCGACTTGCTTATAGTTTTAGAGATTTAGTACATTATCTTATGGCAAGAAGCATGGTGACATCATTCAGGCAGACAGTGATGGAGAATAGAGAGGGGAGAGGGAGAGACTGACTTGGACTCTTGAAACTTTAAAAGCCACCCTAAGTGACATGATTCTCCCAACAATGCCACACCTACTCCAATAAGGTCACATTTCCTAATCCCTTTTAAGTAGCACCACTCCCTAATGATCAAGCATTCAAATAAGTGAGCCAACGAGAGCCATTCCTATACAAACTGCCACAGCTGTTATGAGTTAATGACTTCAGATCTCAATCCTTAACCCAATAACAATTTTGGGTTTTGCTCACTGTGTGCCTAAGGAACATCCTCCCCCAAGCTTCTTCAAGGAGATTCCACTGCATGATTCATGATAGAGTTCTCTGGAACTTAGAGTTTCATTGGACCCTTTGTATTTGATGGTGAATGGTGTGGGGACCCAGACGTGAAACGTCCAAAGCAGAGGCTTACAAGTAATTTGTGTCACCTCTTCCTCTATTCCATTGATAAAATATTCCCATTTTGGTTCAATTAGATTTGAAGTAGACTGGTGAATGAAGTCCATTTATGAGAGTGGGAAGAACATGAGAACATTTATAAACCCAGTTTGCCATAGTTTCCAAGCACAGTTGAAAATATGTGTGTTTATATCCTTATGTTATTTTCTCAACACAATGGCATTTCTCTTGATTTCAAGACAAAACTACCTGAAACAGCCAAAAGGTCATGCTCATTAAAAAGGCTTATTAATATATTTACCCAATAGCTATAGAGAATGCTAAACTTCAGGCTCTCCTAAGATGTATACAACCAGACTGAGAGAAACATATGAACACAAGACAGTCTAGGTGATAACAAAGGCAACACAGTACATTCCTACTGTTGTTAGCTCCTTGTTGGTGTGACAAAATACTGACAGAGGCAACTTAAGGAAGGAAAGGTTTATTTAGGCTCATGGTTTCATAAGAGTTTTAGTCCATCACATGGATAGTGCATGGTGGCGAGGGCCCTGGATAGTGTGTGAGGTACAACACTTTACATTGATGCTGGACAAGGAAGCAGATCACTGAAATGGACCCAGAGGCAGGTGTTTGTCTGCAAAACCCTGCTCTAATGTTCTTCTTCTACGTGGTGGTCTCTCAAAGCAGTGTCACAAGCTGACAATCAGATACCCGAAGCACAGGCCTATGGGACTTTCTGATTCAAACTAAAAATACTTCTGAATATAAAAAAATAGTATAGAACACATACATATGTATCATGCTTACATCTCTGTTATACACAAATGATACACATTCTGTGTGTCTAGGTGTTTATCAGTTATATTAATTTTAGTCGATTTCTTAGTTATAAAAATATGTGTTTGACTGGGATTAAATATATAAATATGACCTGCATATGACTAAATATGTAAATATAACCTGCTCATCCCATTTACACACTCACTCACACATACACACAAACACTCACAGACACACACACACACACAATTTCAGAACAGAAATGTTAGGTTCTTAGTTACCGATAGGTTTTATTTGTGGGTAGAGTCTCTTGAGATTCCCTCCTTCTATGTTAGCATGTCTATTGTATTATAAAATCTTAATGTATTCTTTAGGCAGTCATATTGCTGTGGAATCATGGGTGAAAGAGCTTTCCTGTCATTTCTAGGAGATATAATCTCACAGCATATTTCTTGGTTCTGGCTCCTATGGCCTTTCCATCCATCTTAAGTGATGCTTCCTGAGCCTTAGGTATAGGAGATGTGTAGTAATCCAGTTGTTCTCTGCATTTTCACTGGTTGTGGGTTTCTGTAATGGTCTTTATTGCAAAGAGAAGCTTCATTGAGTGAGACCTACACTTATCTGTGGACATAAGGATGAAGATTTAGAATAGAGTTAAGAAGTATACTAATTTTGTAAAGTAGAGGTAGCAGTTCTCCTCTAAGGTCCATGACCTCCTTAGTCCTGGGTAGAGGGCTAGGTTTCCAGTACCATGCATGGTTTTCTTCCTGATAAATTAACTTTAAGTCCAATTAGACAGCTGTTGGTTACCACCAAGATATTATAACCCTTAGGGGTATTCTTCCTTGGTGGTCATTGTTAAAGATTTTAAGTGTCACAGATTCTGTGTAAGACTATGGATTGTTCCCCTCCTTAAAAGATTGAACTTTCTGAACTCAAGGCCAGCCTGGGTTTCATAGAGAGTTATAGCACAGCTAGTACTAAATAGAGAGATTCTCTCTTCAAGCCAACCAAACCAAACCAAACCAATCCAACCCAAACCAACCCAACCCAACCCAAACCAACCAAACCAAAACAAAACAAAATAAACAAAACAAACAAACAAACAAACCAAACCAAACCAAACCAACCAAACCAAACCAAACCAACCCAACCCAACCCAACCCAAACCAACCAAACCAAACCAAACCAACCCAACCCAACCCAACCCAAACCAACCCAACCCAACCAAACCAAACCAAACCAAACCAAACCAACCCAACCCAACCCAACCCAACCCAAACCAAACCAAACCAAACCAAACCAAACCAATCTGACCAAACTAAACCAAACCAAACCAACACAACCAAACCAAACCAAACCAAACCAAACCAAACCAAACCAAATGGCTTTAGCCAATGGTGTATAATGTTGTGGAATTCATATGAGGATAGAAATATGGAAAAGGAAGGTAATGTCTCTTTCAAAATTCTGTTTTCTGAGTTCTAGTGTCTATCCATAGGGGCTTTAAACATAGCTTCACTATTTAATATCCATGTGATCTCAACTTGGCAAACATTTTTGTGCATTTATGGAATCTGGATAATAGTATTTAACTTTAACTTCATTAATGTTAGATGACACATATGCACCCCAGTGATTTTGCATGCTCTATTTTACTTAGCATCATCATCATCAGTGACTAACTGAGAAGAGAGAGCTCTTTCCCTCATTTTCTCATTGTATCATTTGCAATTCTATCTTGAGGGAACAATATGTGGAAAATATATCAATTATACAAGGGCTCTGAAGGGGCAGTAAATGGGCATGAGCAAGAGTGACTTCATTTGCTCACATATATCTTTTATGAAAAGATTTTCTGTCAAATGGGATAGTAATCATTGCTGGTGATATCTATTTAAAGTGGTTGTTTTTGCTCCTGGGCCTAAGATACAAGGTTGAAGAATGAAACAGGCTTTACTGGACTCAATCTGACAGGAGGACATGTCTTATTGAGAGATGTCTCCATTTTACTGTCCCCGTGGCCTAAAGTAAAAGGAGGAGTAATAATGGGATGTCAGTAGTAACAACCCTTACTGGAACATCCATGTCTAGCTAATTATTTCATTTATTTCTAGGCCCTGAAATGGCATAGAGCTTTCAAAAGTGTCTTGCTTCTAACTAGAGAGATAGCTGTTACTCCTGTGACCTCTGGCTCCAGGGTAAGTTTATGAAACATGTTGATATTCATACCATTTCAAATGGAGCTCAAATCAGCTGTTGGTTGTTTATAGGCATTTTCCTTATTATACAGAACTCTGTTATTATTATATTTGATCAATGCTCACATCTATTTGCACATAACCATTTCAAGATGGGAGAAAGGCCATAAATTATGCCAGGAATAAGTTTAGTCAGCATGCTCAAGAGTGGATGGGAAGAAATGTTCGGCTCTTCCTCAGAGTCAGTCATTGTCCTTGTTCAGGATTCTAGAATTAACATTCTCTTCTTACAGACTTCCCTTTATACACCCAACACTGATACGACAGAATTTGGGCTGTGCTACTGAACAACCCTCTTGAAATCTCAGGTGTCATCTTTGTACATTTTCAAGGAGAGATGTCTCACATATGTGAGAATAAAATATGGAAGTGTTTGCAATAGCTCATCCTTTATTTTGTGAATTGAGAAATGAGCCAGCAAGTAGATGTGTCACAATCTATGCTGTCTGACACTCATGCCTGTAAAAGTCAACATTAAGTATATTTGAAGGTGACTTGAATACAGAGTTAGAATAGCATGGTGTAGTGATTAGAGTTCCAACCTTGGTGCTACTACTGGGTTCATGACTTAGAGCCTATGTCTTACTATATAGCCTCTTCCCCAAAGCAGCTATACCACTTTTTTCATCTTTGAAAGATGGAAGATAGAAAAATTTAAGAACCCATTGTACTGATGGTTATAAACTGAATACTTGGCACACTCTCCAATGGGTAACAATCATTATTAGCAGGGACAACACCTTTTGTCTTTCCCCTTTCCATCACCATCAGCCCCTTCCCCCACATAGTTACAGAATACTGAGGCTTTTCATTCCATCCATTTCTTTCTTCCTATCCACCAGTCCCTGCCACACTGTGATTTGGATGTAGTGGGCCCTTAATACAATCTTGCTAAGGAGTGAATGAATAAATACATAAAATGTTTGTCAATTAGGAGATGCTCAGTAACATAAGTGCTTTTTCCTCTGACATCAGCTTCCCTTTCACTAATTTGAATGGCAGAAAATACCCTCTCAACTTGTCATACTGTGTATTTTTGGAGGAAGGAAAAAATGAACCAATTCCATGAGCAGTGAAAGAGTTTAGTGAAAGAGAATTTAAAGCCAGCAATCTGGTCGATTCTGAGGGTATAAATTAAACTAGTTAGGCAGCCTTGATCCAGGCTATCGGCAAGACAACTGTCAGACCCTGGCATTTACAGTTCTCCATTCTTCTTTAAGATTAGGATGTAAAATTCTAACCCAAAACATCAAAGGTTACAAAGTGAAACAGGATAACAACAAAATAATCCTAAATAGTTCTGTGTGGATTGGAACCAAAGACTGAGGACTATGACTGTCAGGCGCATCTAGGTCCTATATTGCTAACAGATGGTAAGCATTTTCATGGGCTTGGGACTAGTTTAGATCAGAGTGAGAATCCTCTGCTTCCCCCATCCCAAGAGGCTCTAATTAGTACGTAGGACATTAGATCAAGTTAACAATCTGGGCTGACATCCTATTTGTTAGTTTTAGATTGAACTCATACCTTAGAATAGCTGAATGAGCTTATTAAAACGCACACACACGCGCGCACATGCACATGCACACACACATGCACACTGACACACACACTAAAAGAGTAGGTTTCCTTTCTACAGGGATCAAAATAAAGATTTTCAAAGTCCTCTAGAAAAGGGCTCCAAAGATTTGTTGGATATCAAATAACTCCTTCAAGACAACATTTTGATGAGTTAAGTGTAAATGAATCAGAAACATATGGATTAAGTTTCCCTTGAAATATACAGGGGCTTAAAAATCAAAGACAAAACAGTGCCTGGCCCAGGGTCTTACAGGTTGTGCCAAACCCAACACATTTTAGCAACAGTTCAAGATATTTGAGGGATCCAATGCTGGGGCTTGCCTGACCATTCCTTGTTTCTACCGTATTGAAATAGAAAACATAAGTAATGCCATTTATTTTGCATTATTACTGAGAATTCCTCATTCTTTGTGGTTTGAAAATTAGCACACTCACACTCACACACACAACCCTGCAAGTGGTATCTGCAGCACACAAAGCTCCTTAAAAACCTGACAGGCAAGTTCAAGTTATTTGCAGACAGTGTTGCTGTCTGAGAATTGGTACAAAACTAGGCAGTAGCAAAGCCTCAAAGACCAAGACACTGGTGAATCTGAGACTTGTACTTTTGAGGTTTCCTGTGCTAGCAGCAGGAAGGCTATATTGGAATAAAGAATAGTTATTTCTGAAGATGTCACATGTCAATCATCACTTCTAATAGCTCTCTTATTTGTTGTATATAGTAGATTTTACAACTTCTAATAGCTTGGACATTTAGAAAACTCATCACAGGAAATGATAGCTTGAAATAGATTTCATTAGTTAAATATGTTAATGCAAGTTTAATTTTAATTTGGGTAGCATTTATAATTAGCCCACTTTTATCACTGGAGATAAATAATAAAATCTTAGTGCAAACTATTTACAGATTTAATCAGTTTTGTATTGACTAGTCATGTCACCAAATCCATGAGTAAGCAAAGTTATGTGGATATCTATTTGGAAAATAGAAACAATTATTTACCTTAGAATATATATATATATCAGTCTATTTTAAATGTTTATCTTATCAAAAATAATACACATCTAGAGGAAATATATAAAATATAGAGAAATAAACATTAAATTAAAAGTTATCAGTAAATACAATACTATCAAGAAATGAGAACCTTTACATGAATAGTCCCTTTGTCATTAGATGAAATACAAATGTTTAATTGCCATTGTGTCTCTAGGTTCTGTGCTTTAAACCCCTGAAGATACGATAGACGTAGACTGGTACCAATACAGTGTGCTCTAATCTTAGATAAAAAGGGAAAGATGTAAGTGCCAGGATCTGATGGTATTCCTGCTGATAACCTGAAGCAAGGCTGTTTAACCAGTGCAACTTAAAGCTGTAGAATCAACTAGATTATTAGCTTGAAGGTTTATAGTAATGTCCACCTTATTAGGTGTTACAAGTCTGCAGATATGACAACACATTAAAACAAAGACCTGGTATCAGGATTTTGGTAGCCACGGGGTTCTGAGAGCCATTCCCCATAGGTACTGAGGGAGGCCTCTACTATTATGTGATCTGAGTTTTTCAGTTACTACATTGTGAACATATTCAGCAATCACTAAACATGCTGTAGCTCTGTCGCTGATCATCGACTAAAGTTCCATAGATCTATTACAGTTTATTTAACCAAGTATTAATTGAGAGGGTTCTCACATATCACAATCAAAACCACACTAATGTGAACATATTTTATAAAGACTTTGGCTTTTTTCCCTTTAAACTCCTCAGAATGAAATATTTGGATAAAAATAGTCACATGATATTTTTGAAATGCATTCCCCCATGAGCTGGTTTGGCATGAAGTGGTAACTGTAGCCCTGGAATTATCCAGGGAAGCAGTAATAATGATCTCTACTTCTACAGATGTGATAGGGAGGGACTCCCTCTCCTGGATCTACTTAAAACCAAGTATTAATTTTCTTCATAGCCTGTAGATAGATGATAAAGGTAGAAAAGCACAAGTCCCCAGTGTCATCAACCTGTCCTTGATACTAGTGAATGTCGCCAGGAACTGGCTTGTTTTTCATTCATGTTTCCCTATGCCATGACTTATTTGTACTAGATAAATGCACATGCTTTGTTCTGTTTATTTCTCATTAATTAGTGGATACCTTTTGTATTTTATAACAATGATACATAGGCACATAGCTTACAGTATTGTTTGTGATGAAATGTTTACAATTTTTATTTCAATTCTTTTATCAGTCTCTTCTTAATTATATATTCTAATTTTGCTGTTCATTGTAAATGGCCATCCCAAGCCCAAGATTTTGTAAATATTTGTTACATACTAATCAGTTCTTTAATGCTTTTTAGTATTTAACTTTCTTTGTTTTGTTTCATTTGGACAGGGTCTTGAAATGTAGCTTTGTCTATCCTTGAACCCAAATATTCTTGCTTTAACAATAGGCTATATGTTGGCTTATGTTTAACTTTACAATGTTATTGGGTTTGTTCTCTTCTTTCGGTTAATTGTGTATTAAAGGTATATTTTAATTACTTAATCATAAAATGTTTGTAACATTTCATTTAGCAGATTTTCTATGCTATAATTCCTGACTTCAGAAGGCATATGAACAGACTTTAATAAGTCTCCCATAATCTCCCTCCTTTCCATGCTTTTGCCTCATCACCTTTGGTGATACTCATTGTCTGCCTCTGACTCAGAGCATAAAGAAGGTGATGGGCAACCAGTCACTCTATTGTGTCACTTTAGGTGTCATACTAAAGAACAACATGCTATTGAGACTCTTGCTAGTGTCATGATGCTGTACTATGAGAGTATACTAAGTGGCAAGGACTTGCATATAAACTCTGTACTGTGCAGAAGAGAACCCTTAATGAACACCAGTGAGAAAACAGGGCCATAGTTCTCAAATACAAGCAAATGGATTTTGCTATTAGAATTATGGAAGAGGATTCTTCTCCAGTTGAACATTCAAATGAAAATAAAGTCCAATGAGACCCATTGTAACTTCATGAGAAAAGCATCTTGCTCATTGTGTTTAGACATACAAACCATGAAGTCTGTAAGGTAAGAAATGCATATACTTAGGAGCTGCCAAGTCTGTGGTGATTAGCTATGTGCCAAAGAAAGATGAACCCATCAAGTATTTTTGTTGTTGTTGTTGAAAAGTTGTTCGTCTCTGGCTGTTAAGCTTCACTTTATCATGCATTAAGAGGTAGTTTTTTAGTTTCTCAACCTCAGAAACATTAAAAAAGATAGAGAGCTCTGAGTTGATTATTTAGCAGTTATTTGGGGAAGCATTTAGCTTTATTTGAAGAAGACATTGATGGTCTGCATGTGTAATGCTGATGCCAGTCAATAAAAAAAAAATAAGCCTCTACTGAACGGTAATCAAAAGGCAAACATGGGCTAAGTGGTATGGTTCTCAGGCCTCATTAAAATGCAGCTTCTATCAGAATAAAAGCATGTATATGTCACATGCATGTACACACACACACAATTAATGGAAGAACTTTTGAGTATTGAACAAGTGAAACTCCAAGTGTCCAGTTTAAATGAAGTGTACAATAAGCTTATGTACTGATCTAGCAGCAATCATGAGTGTCTCCCTGAAAGCACTTTCTGTTTTTCTCTTTCATCTACTTTGATAAGCACTTCAGTAAATACAAATATATTTTAAATTGTATTGTTATCATTCTTTTTCTCTTATTATTATCAGTTCTGGGAGTTGAACAGTCTTATACATGCTTGGAAAAATGTCCAACTCTGAACTATACCCAAAGCTTAATATTTTATGACTTTTAATATATTGTTTCACTTTTAGAGCAATTATAGAGTCACAAAAAATTCAGTGTAAGATATAGAGTTTTTCCACACAGCCTCTGATGCCCTGACCCCAGAATCTATAGCCTCTGTAACTATCAGCATCTTCCACAATATATTGTACTGACCAACAGAATGTACGTACAACTGACATAGCACTACCACCTAAGTCCATAGTTTACAGGTGAGTTCATGCTGATGATATACATTAAATGGGCTTTGACATGTGTGGAGACATACATCCCCATATCAATGTTGCACAGAATAGCTGCCTTGTTCTAAAGTATCTTCTTTGCTCTGGTTAATAATTTCCATCCCTTTCTAGTCCTCCTCACTTACTTTTTTTTGGTATTATAATTTAATTATAACATTTTTGCCTTCTCTTTTCTTCCTAAAAGCAATCCCATATATCCCTTTCCAGGCTCCTTCAAAGTCATGGCCTTTTTTGCATAAATTCTATTGTGTACATATCCTATCATTTTGCTTAGCTTTGTGGTCTATTGAGTTCACTATGACCATGGGTTTACGGTGATCCAATAAAGTCCGGTGGACACACCAGTTGTTACAAAACTGGAGACAATGGCTCCTCCTCCATCAAAATCTATCAATAGTCAATAGTTTATCAGGAAGGAGTAGAGTCTCATGAGCTATATCACACACACACACACACACACACACACACACACACACACACACACATTGTTGACAAATTACAGACACAGATTTATTTAGGCCCAGTGTAGGAAACTATAGCTGCTATGAGTTTATGATTACAATGACTGTGTCATGTCCAGAAGATCATAGCCTTTCTCTTTATCTTCTAGTTCTTACATTCAATTTCTTTTTTTGTGTTCTCCAATGTTCCCTCGAGTCTCAAAAGGAGTGATTAGCATGTCAAATACTTGGAATCATGTGATAGGAGACTCATTTAAACATACGTCTTTCTGTAATTAATATGTGTTTATAGTTTATTCTTTTATTTCCCTGGCTTGATAGCAATGCTTTCTTCAGCACTGTATAATATTCTACTGTGTGGATGTGCCACAGTATATATATATATATATATTCATTCATCTACTGAAAGTCATATTGTTGTTGGTGCTTTGAGAGTGATTATTTTATATAAGATTGTTATGAATTATAAACATCTCTATGTAAGATTATATGTAGATATATAAGCTAACAACTTGTTTGAGAAAATACCAAAAAAATCACAACTGGTGGGTTGTATAGAGAAAGAATATGTCTGGTTTCATAAAGAAACTGCCACTCTGCATATTTAATTGCTGTACCATTTTGTATTCAAGAAGAGGAAAGATAGAGGAAAAAGAAGGGGGAAGAGAGAGACAAATAGTGATAGAGGAAAGAAAGGAAAGGTGGCAGATTTATTTTATTTTGCATGAATTACTTGCATTTAGGAATGTGCTCCATTTGCATGCTCAGTGTCGCAGAGGTCAGAAGAGGTCATCCTTTTCCCTGAAACTCAATTTAGATAGTTATGAGCCACTACAATCCCAGAACCTATGTCCACTGAAAAAGCTATAAATACTCTTAACCTCTGAGCAAAATTCTCAGCCCCAATTCTGCTTTTGAAAGGCTTCTTGGCTACTTTGGCTTATTTATTTTTCAAATTCAATTTTATATTTTATGCTTTCATCAAGAACCACCTGTCCTCCAAATATCTCTTTGGAATTTTTAGTTAGAATTCAATGTCACATGTGTTTCTAGGCCTTTAAATATGTCGTTATTTTTCCTGTTAAATATTTGTAAAGGTACTAGGCCTAAAACTTATTTTGGATAAAGATATAAATGTGCTACATTTTAAAAACAAGTGATGCATATGTAAAAATAATTTAAATGGCCTTACTTTGTAACTGGGTAAAAGGCGCTCCTACTAAACACCATAGGCTGACAAATACAAATCACAGGGTGGGGCAGGAAAGGGTTTCTTCTTTTGGAATTGTCCAGAGATGTCCCATACATACCAAGTATTGATCTTAGTTCCCCTTTAAAACTTTATTATAAGACCCTATGGCTGAAGACAGCCCATAGTAAAGTCATAACACAGAGAAATGAAGCTGGTCCTAACCTCGAAGTTTCACTACTATTAGCTAGCTATCAAAATGCTAGAAAGTGCTAAGTCATTCTTTTACCTTCTGGAAACCCAAATTAAAACAAACAACAAAAAATCAATAAGACAAACAAATAAACTATTCAAAACAGAAAGCATGACATAGAATCTATTTTGTGTTAGCCAACTATTTCTAGGCAGGGTGTCTGTTGATATTCATATACTTAATTTTAGGAGAGTGTTTTCTCCTCTTTGTTTCATTTGTTGCTTTTACAAGTGATTGCTTGAGACACACATTATATGTGCAGTTTGGAAATGCCCTCTTCATTAGGTGTTTGATTGCTATATTTCACTTTTTAATCAGATATACATAAATTCTATCAAACATGTTTTAAAATATTCTAATAGTAATCCTTTCTATCTCTGTCTCTCTGTCTCCATCTGTCTTGCTCTTTCATTTACTCTCTCTCCCTCTCCTCTCTCTCTCTCTCTCTCTCTCACTCTCTCTCTCTCTCTCTCTCTCTCTGTATCTTGTCTCTGTGTCTGTCTGTATTTCTCTTAGTCCCTATACCATGCTGGCCCAAATTCTCTTGTCCCCAAATCATGTGCATATGGATAGTGGCACAGCCTCAGGCAGTGAAAGTATATGTAGTCTTTCTTATTTCTTGTTACTTTATTTTGTAACAGTACAAGGAAGCTGCCTCTTATTTGGTGTTTCCCAGAAGATATGGAACAAGATCTGATGTTGCGGATGCAAGGAGACAGAGACCACAGCACAAGCTCTGAGGCTTGGTATGTAACAGCATAGGTATATACAAAGAGCAGAATTAGGAACAGCAAACTAAGACAACTAAAAAAGGGGAGACATTCCCATGTTCCCATCTCTACTGCAGTTCAGGCCTCAGGGAGTTCCTCTTCACCTCCTTTGCCTTCTTCCTATCTCTAGGTGATATTCTATTAGACCAGAGCTATACATTAAAGAGGTTATATACTTCCCACCTTCTAGCTTCTGATTGGTTCATGGGTAATTATTGCGCGCACCTCTTTTGTGTCCCTTTCGCCCGCAAATAAGGACACGGAGGCAGTAATCGGGTATCACTACAGACGAGGCTTTACTTCTTGTAACAGCAAAAGCGGAAAAGACCCCAAGCCCGGGAATGGCACTGCTATATATACCCTAGAGTGGCGTGTTCACTTCTGATTGGCTGTTCACTCATCACCCCATATTACGCCCCGGGATGGGCAGTGACTTTGGCGAGACTTTTGCCTTTTGCACCTGCGCAGTCAGTTGTTTACAAGTGGGAGGACAGGATGTCCGCGCCATCTTGGCACTGCGGCTCCCAACAGGTAATAACTGAGAGACTGTCTCTGTCTTTGTCTCTACCAACCAAACTCTTTCTCTGTGTGTCTTTTCCTCAGCTTGTGAGAAGAGGCCAGTTCAGCAATGTGAGAAAGCCAGCCATGAGCCTCCAATTTCACAAGCATTAGTGTTATTCAATAGCAAAAATGGTGATGGTATTTCGCCTCTTTCCTGAAACTCTCTAGGTGAACTGCAATGAACGGAATAGTCATGTGTACATGGTTTGTGGAAAACAGTGTCTCTAGTGTCTTTGATTTCCTTTGATTTTTCACTAATTAGAACTTACCCTAAGTAGTAACACTGTTTTTCCAGTTCCTGTTTTTGTTCTTCAGGCTCTTGAGTCAAATGTTGGAAGTTCTTGCATTTCCTTTTTAAGTTTATGGATTATGTTTTTGTTTTTTCTTTATAGGAAGAAATATTTGGTTCATAATTTCAGAGATTTCAGTGCACAGTCACTTGACTCTGTTGTTCAAGGGCCCATGGTGGCAAGGTAGAACATCACAGAGAGAATGCATGGTGGGGGTGGGTCACAACTGCACACTTCATGGCAGGCAATAGGCACAAGGGTTGGTGATGGGCTACAAGAGAGAGCCCCCAGAGCATGCCCCACAGGACCCATTCTTATCAATCGGCTTTCACCTTCCAAATTTCCATTACCTTTCACTCAACCCAAGTCTTCAACACATAAGCCTTAGGAAACATTTTCAATGTGGTATGGAATCTTTCTCTGTCTCTCTCTCCATATTTTTCCTTGATTCTATACATGTAACAGAAACTTTTAACCTATTTATACTTATTCCCTAACTGAGAATATAACTGTATATTTAATTTGTTTACTTTGTTTCTTACAATTTTCTATGGCATGTCAAGCTTGCTAAACAAATTAATAGCAGGACCATACTAACTCGTTGCCTCCTACTAGGTGACTAACAATTTTCATATCTTCTATTCCTGGAATTTTGTTTTGTTTATTTGATAGAAATGGTGTCTTGCTACCTTTTCCATTACAAAGTCACTCTATTTTCATTTCTCTTTGAGAGATGTGCATCAGACTTTTCATTTATTATTTTTAATTTATTTTTATTATATGTACATTGGTGTTTTGCTTGTATGTGTGAGGGTGTCAGATTCCCTGGAACCAGAGTTTCAGACAGCTGTGAGCTGCCAGGTAGGTGCTGGGAATTAAACTTGGGTCCTCTGGAAGGGTAGTTAGTGATCTTAACCACTGAATCATCTCCCCATCCCCTCATTTATCATTTTTAGTAATCATGTGGAGTCAAAACTTCTTATTGTCTTCCTTGTTTGGTAGTCTATTAGAATTATTATTTAACTTAGTCATCCATTTGGCAGTGGCGATGGCGTTTATATCATCTACACTTCAATCTTGAGCCATCCATTTTTTCAAGGATAATTTTCTTTTTAGTGGAGTGGCTTATCTTGCAAGCCAAAATCTGAGAGTGAGACATGCTCAGATCAAATAGATGCTGCACCCAAGAATTCTTACCTAACAAAAAATGTAAGATATACAGATAACACAGCAATTTGATCAGTAGCATTTAATAAGAGTGTCATGACTCAGACACACATCTACTGTGTAGAAAGAAATGCTTAGACATATTAATTTGGGAGTGGTTGAGGGAAGTCAGTACTTTCCTTACCAAAGTGAGAAATAGATCCAACTTGGTTCTAGGAGAGCTTCTTCCAGGAGGCTTGAGGCCTTAGAACTGAACCTTGAATTTGCTTGTAAAGTTCACAGAATGGGAAAATTACACAGTGTTACTTGTATGGGGTAGAGGTCCAGGTTGAGAACTAGAATACCAAAAAAACTAGCAATAATCAGAGAAAAAGAATGTATTTAAAGGTATTGGCAACAATCATCCCCTGATAAAAGAACATAATGAAACAGACCAGAAACTGGAGGTGAGAAAGAGGGAGGGAGGTAGAGGGAGAGGGGGAAAAGGGAGGAAGAAACAGAGACAGAGAGTGTAGAAAATATTCTCCTGTCCTGAAACAGGTCTGAGCTTGGGCAATTAGAGAATCTACTGAGTTACGTTCCCATTGTGCATAAACTTTGGGAAATCAAGAAAAACTTTTCAACTACTACAATCACTGTGGCTGTGGGGAATGTGTGTCTTTACATGATAGTGTGGGAATGTGATGCTGGGTACTCCCAAGACAGCTATCTTCTCTCTTTTCTTCTCATGAAACCTCATTCTAGCAGTCCTAGATTCCTGAGATTCAGGCCATTACATCTGTCTCCTACTTGAGCCCATCTGTAACCCAGCTGGTTGAAAGTTTAAGAATTTCCCATCATTTGAAAGTCAACTTTCCTAACTGATGACACTAAGCCTAGTTTAGTGGTGGCAATCAATGCTAATGATGATTTTATTTTTCCTCATTATAAAAAGTAATTATTTGGCAATTGGGAGGAAATGGTCAGTTATTTCTTCTTCAGTCATTGGATACTGTAGATGTCTATTTGATCTTCACACAATATTTCCTTTAACTTTCCCTGATACTAGAAAGAAAAGATCATAGACAACCCAACTAAAGTTTGCTCTTCTGACATCCCAGGGATAGATGATAGTTTTACTCTGTATGTTTTTATACTCCACATTTAACAGCTCTCAAATTCCCCTGTCATTGTTTTAGTGGCACTGCTGTGATTACCGGGATATTGAACACAGTGCTTGATTTCAGGATGAGAAATCTTTAAATCTGACAAGTAAAATGAAACAACAAAAACATCACCAGAAAAAAACAGATGTATTCTTGTACAGAAATGTGAAAATGAAGATTCTATTTAGGTTAAAAGGTATCTTGACCTTGAAAGAAAAAATTTTCCCTGAAGTTACTATTTCTAAGCAAGAATTAAATTCCACTCTCTATGTATAAACCAAATTGGATTTTTGGGTGCTGCTGTAGTGTTGCTTACCTAAGGTGACAGGGTTGAGATTTCTGAATCTCCCATCTCATACCCTGAATCTCAAATCCTTGCCTTGAAGTCTTCCTGCTTAAGTTAAATTCATGAAATATGTGTTTCTGCAGCTCATCTTACTTTCTTGAAACAATTTTATCTTCACTTCCTTCTTCCCCAAGTTCATTTTTCTAGAATCAGAAGTAATTGAATTATGACCTTATATACATTTTTTAAAAGTACAAATAAGTAATCTTATTTTACTTTTCTTATCACCCTAAGATGTTCCTAAGATTCCTGGTGTGACCTACAGTAAATTTTAGATTGGGAGCTTAGAATTAATTCTGCAATTATATGAATCTTAATTTAGCTCAAAGAATTTGTTTTAATCTCACATAAATAAAAAGTCAAAATATGAAGATATTTGTAAGCATATTTAGGAAATTATATCCTATTAAATAATAAGATATGAAATCATAGGAAACATAAGATCTGAAGTCCAATTTCAGAAGTTATATAGACCAGTGATGTAGCTGATTTTTACTGCATAAAAGTATGTACAGTAAAATTGACTGAGATTCCCAATATGTGGCATAGAGAACGCTTGAGCTATGCTGCAGAAGCTGCTAGCCCAGTGCTGCCTCTGGCTTTTCAGAGTACTGACTTCGGAAAAAAAATGGAAAGCACCTTTGTTTGGGATCTTTAGGATACATAGATGAGAGATTATTGGTCAAGTCTACCTTATCTAGAAGCAAAGTGTAAGCAATATATAAAGGCACCCTGCAGTTTAGAAGCTCTGGGGTTCTCAAGTCACATTGGGTTTTGAAGATGCTAAAGAGAAAGGCTTTTAAATGCAATTTGGAAACTTTAGTTAGATTCATTGTCAATGGATCCAAGAATTACATTTAGAGTATCCTTGAACATCTGTCAATTTTTGTTTTATATTCTCTTTCATTCCTTTAAGAAGCAGAGCATATGACAACAGCAAAATGGCTGTGACAAAGTCATGAGTACAAGGACAACCTGGGCTACATAGTGAGAGTGTGCATCAATAAGCAGAACACAGTGTAATCTATTTCTCAAGAATTCTATTCATTGATGTGAGAGCATGCAATATGTAGACATAGGCCTAGTGGGTCATTGACAATAATTTATTCCCAGTTCCCCCTTTTGCCCACTGGCTATTCTGTCTGTGGACAGCCATCACTATCAGTGTATATCTTCTCTCTATTGAGAGAGAATATTTCTAGATTACTTTTCTGTTTGTTTGTTTGTTTGTTTGTTTGTTTTTCAATCATTCTGCTGTGGTCTGAATGTGTTGTTCAATGCTTGTGCCTAATACTTTAGCAGTATCAAGAAGGAGGACCTTTAAGAGATGATCAGGACCATGGGACACTATTCCATAGATGGATTTCATGCCCATATTGAAGAACTAGGTTCCTGATATAAAGGATGAAATCAGATTCATTTATTTCCCCTGTGTTCTCCCAGAACATGCTCTTCTGCCCAGTGAGGACCTGGTACAGAGGCTTTCACCACGTGGTTTGACTTCAAGACTTCCAGTAAAATGAGCCAGTTGAATTTTTATTATCTATAATTCATCCAGCCTATAGCATTCTGTTATAATAGCATAAACCAAACTGACAAACCACTGGTTGTGTTTCTGTGGCATACTTCATTCAGAAGTAACCATCTGTTGAACCTGAAAGGGGCTCAATAAACAACACACTGGGCTGTGATCAATTGCAGAATTTCAAAAAAAAAAAATCTAATATTACTAGGACATGCTTGTAGAAGTTGATGATACAATATTAAAAATTATTTTTGTTTATTTGTTTCTTGAGTGTTTTAGATTGAGTCCGGAGCTTTGGGCATGTTAGGCAAGCAGTGTGCCACCAGACAGTACTCCCAACTCTATAATTACTTATCCATCCAAGTTGCTTTATTCACTGGACTTCATGACCTGTTTGCTCTTTCTGTCTATAACAGCTATTACTGAACTGCTGATGGCTCCACTAGGTTTACCAAGATGGCCCACTAGCCTTCTTAAATCTTAATAGTCTTCACTATATGGTCATCAGATGGACGATAGGCTCACAAGTCGTTGACTAGTAGGCATTGCCTTCTCTACTCAAAAATCAAGCTGGAATTATGGGAAAATCTTAAACCTGTTGAAAATTTTAGCTTCTTCACAGTTATGAAGATCTGTCAACAATAATTAAATCAGCACATTTTATAATTTTTAAAATAAGGATTTCCTCAGTTCATGAGGTAATCATTTAGTGCCCTGTAGGATCTCCAATGTGGGAGGGATTTAGACTAATCAGACCCCCAGAATTACATGAAACTGCTTAGAAGAGTCTGTGAGTATAATAGCCCCTGAGAGGATCTTATTGCTTTTTGTGCTTATTTCAAAGTCCCACTTGTGTAAAATTATTTACTCAGTTGAAGGATTCTGTCCTGAATGTCTATGCAATTTGTGAGTTTTGATATACAAGAAAGGAAAGGAAAAGTAAACAATTTTCACAGGCAGTCAAATGCTGGAAATTCCAGAGACATCTTTCGTGTGGGGTGACGAGTGAGGTCATTTGCTAAGAAACTGCAGTGGTCAAACATGGCAGTAAAGCCGTATCACTTTGTAATTGCATGAATTCCAGGATTACACCACATGGCAATTCTACAACCTCTGAGCGGAACTTTCTGACATCCTGCAGGATTGTTTGTAATGCTCTCAGTCATCTGTGGTACCTCTTTAGCTTCCATTTTGCCTTCAGAATTTGAAATGAATTTTGCTCTAATATCATGGGCAAATGATGAGACACCCAAAGTAAAGGAGTCCAAGAAGGGATTCCTAGACTCCCTTCTGATTCTGCTGCTGTTGGAGTCTTCTAGTTGATGCAGGCATCCAGCTTCATCCCTGTCCTTCCTGCCTGTGCCTGAGCCGCCCCAGCAGAAGCAGAAGGTGCTTAGTGATGCTGTCTATAACAAGCAACAGAATGCGAACATTTAGCATGCACATCTAGTTTTCAGTATGTCAAATCTAGAACTTCTCACCATAGCATGGCAATAAATCAGAAGGAAAAAAATCAGTGAAAAACAAATGTCGGGGTAAAAATATTGAAAAAGTTTCTGAAGTTAGGTTGAAACATTTTTTGCTTGGTCGGTTATCAACAGACTGTTGCTTGTCTTGAAAGTCAAGCTGCGCTTGCGTGATGACACAAGTCTAGTTACTGTTTGTATCTAGAGTAGGCTGCCCTGTATATTGAGTTATATCTTTAATTACCAAGAATTAGATTCTTTCATCCCAACTCTGGCTTCCTTCTTTGAGACCAATGCTTAGTATACTCCTGCTATGGAGTAGAGTCACAAGGAGGACATGTTTTTGTAGAAAATATCCCCAGAGGTACTTCCAAAGGCACAGATGGGAACTTCTGGAGCAGAAAGGATGTATGGAGAAGATGGCAGAGCCTTGTTTCTACACGTGCTCTCTTCCTATTTTGCTCTTGTCTTTTAGAAGATTAAGTAACATCAATCCTTTATCTAGATCTTAGAGACTCCTAAGACTTGGCCTCCCATTGCTATCAGGAATGGAAATGAACTTCAGCAGAGTGCGTTAGTAGAACACTAACCTAACTGTATGGTCACTGTGACCCAGGCAGGGGTGAAGTCTTGAGATGTGTGAACTTGTCCACTGCTCAGCACAGCATGATGCTATGACTATGAGGATATAGTAGAGGAACTATACTATAGTAGAGGAAAACTCCTGTTCCATAGTGGGGCTGCTGAACCCCATGGATTGACTTACCCTTCAATGACCCAGACTCCTACTACAAAATTATAATAAAACCCACCAGCTCTCATTGCTTACAGACAAGGGAGCAGACCTCATAGTCATAGTCACATGAAGAGTAAGTACTGAGATTTGAGCCTAGATAGCCAAAGTCTCAAGTCCTGACCTACACTCCACTCAGCCTCTGGCAAATAAGATACTGTTTTCTTCCTTTAAAATTCCCCCCACCCCTAAAATAGTATCCACAATAATACTTATATTAGGATACAATGGAATGATTCAAGTGGGAAGCAGCAGCCATCTATACATTCAAGGGATCCAGGCCCCAGGCCCCAGGCCCTTTTCCAGAATAGGTCCCTCCCTGACATAGATACAGGGCTGAGAAGTATTCAGAAGTCTTTCTGCTTGGATCTGGGGTGCAGTCCTCATGAGTAAAACTGTCCTAGTGGTCTGAACCAACAATAAGTTTTTGGTTCTCTCAGCTTAGCTGGGACTTAGGATCAGTCATCCATAGGCTATTCTCAGGATGTGAGCCAGAGATACAGTTAACTATAGGCCTGGCAGAGACCTGAGGACACACTTGCAAGCTGAACTGCTCATGTGATTATGCTTAGCTCCTTGGCATGTGACCTCTCTAGATCACTGCATGAGGATTTTCAAAGATTACAACTGGTCTCTTCCAAAGCAATAGGTCTGAGAGAGAAGACCGGAGTGTCTCTACTGCTTTGTTTTACCAGTCACACTCTCGTATCCAGGGAGGGGCAGAAAGCTGTACCAGCAAATGTACAAGACCTAAGGACTAATCTCAGAGGCTGGCTGCCTTCACTACTGTTTTAAACCTTTCATCTGTTAAGGCAGGAAGTTATCCCTTATAGTTAGATTTTTTTTCTTTAGAAATTGTTATGATAACTTAGGATGCATACTGTATTTTGACTCAGCTTTGTCCCTAGATGATGATATATGATGATCATAATTGACACAGCAAGCTACTTCTTACTTGTTACCACCAATCTGCTTGCCAGGCTGGGCTGCTTCAGGAAGGAGGGGACCAGTGCTGTATCTTCAGGTAGCATCAGAGTAAGGATGGTAAAGGAATGTCAAAGAGTATCTGATCAAGGAGCTATATATATACTATCGGGAGAAAAGGAGCACTATACTATGACTGCCCCTTATTGCAGGAGGCTAGCTTCAGGCTAGAGAATGAGAAGAAATGGTGGCATGGGGGCCAAGCAGAGCCTTGTCAGGAAGGATGCTATATGCCACCTGAGAGGGTGTGATGTTTGATGCAACAGTAGCCACAGGATCCCAAGTACATTTGTAATTGCTACAATTATGTCTCTGAAATGTCAATATGGCTGTATGAGAAGATGCTTTAAGAAGGAGAAAGTTAGAGGCCCACTTACTTAGCAAGTTTTGCCCCGTTTAGGAGGTTATGGTGCTTCCAGCAGGGGCTGAGTTCACATCACGGACAGAATGAGAGGAACAGCTAAGTTGCTAAGAGAACTAGGAAAATCTGGTGACTGGGTGAATCAGCACAGAGAAGAAACAATTCCCAGCTGAATGAACATGATAGAAACTCAAAAATTGGTTTCTTCAACTAGAAATGACATTTCAGTGTCCTTAGAAAATTAAAAACAGACTATATAATGTTCTTATCACAGTTTTCGGTACAGAAAGGAGTCTAAGCTCTAGCACCCACATTACTGAGTGTTCATAGATCTCTAGAGGCAAAGATAGGCCATCCCAGGACAATGACTACAAATAGAAAACAGAGATGGAATAGTGAATCCAAAAAAAAAAAACAGTCACTGGACATTTGTTACGTGCATATCAAAAAAGTCTGGTATAAATAAAAAATTAGCATTAAAATTACAGTTTATTTTTAAATTAATGGTGTAATTCCTTAAC
This sequence comes from Arvicanthis niloticus, assembly GCF_011762505.2. Classification (NCBI taxonomy): domain Eukaryota; kingdom Metazoa; phylum Chordata; class Mammalia; order Rodentia; family Muridae; genus Arvicanthis; species Arvicanthis niloticus. Next base: position 45,098,593 of record NC_047665.1, on the reverse strand, counting down.
TATCCAGAAGGGATTTCCTTTCAGAGAAATACCACCATGTTTCACTGAACCACAAATCAAAAGATATAGGTCTAGTAAAAATATCCAGAAAATTAGAATGGAAATACTAAAAATTCTGTTGGCTCTGTAGAGATCCACTGAATCCATGGAGTATCTATAGAGTCTGGAAGCACAGCTGGATATTGGTAACTCTATCAAGAGTATACTCGTTCTATGAAAAAAGTATCTACTTCTACATTTTCTAGATACAGATAAATACATATATCTTTATATAGTATGCAAACACATATAGTTTAAAACACATCATAAAAGACTAACAAATCTGAAATATATGATACTCCTATGTTCCATGTTTCTCTGAGAGACATGCTAAAATAAACTATTTATGTGTGTTTATGTATATGCATATCTATTTTCAAGGGCACTCCCATATGTGTATGTCAATGTGAAGATAGGGTATCAATATCATGTGCCATTCTTAGTCACTCTCCATCTTAATTTTTGAGTCAGGGTTTCTCATTGAACTCTGTGCTTACCAGTTGACTAGACTTCTTGGCCAGTGATGCCCCTAGGTCCACCTGTCTCTGCCTTTGTAGCTCTGAGACTACAAGCCCTGGCCACCATACTCAGTTCTTTATGAAGGTGCTGGGTTCTAAACAAGTACTTTATCTACCATGCCATCTCCTCAGCCCGTTAGCTCTTCACTTTTACAAATCTTAATATCCTGGCAGTAAATTTGACTGAGAAAAGAGCTTCTTTATTACTTTTGATTGTTTAGACTGTGCTTCATGTTACTGTTAAAATTATAATGGTTTGGATTTTAGGAGTTTGTGCATTCCATATACATCTTCTGAGCTATACTCAGAATCTCTGTGTTGTATTTTAAACTTAAACTTACATTCTACCTTGTTTTGGTTCTTCTTTGATAAATATTTGCACATATAAAATGAAACTTGTCCTTGTGCCTGTTTCAAATCTTACCTCTACATGATGGGAGCCCCTTCAATGGTTGCTATCTCTTCTGTATTTACACAGCTAATGGTGCCTAGCCTGATTTCTTCCCTCTTTTCTGACCCATCCATCTGATCAAGAGCTTTCCACAATGAGCAGTGTATTCATAGCTCTTTATGATGAAGGACACTGACTTGCATCATTTGCAGGATATGGAAACCTGAAGGTCCTAGAGAGAAGAAGGCCTGGGGATACTTCTGCTACAATAAATTGCTCTATTGCCCTTTCCAGAAATACTCCTCGGTATCACTGCCATGGGTCCTCCAGCTGTAAGATAAGCATCTGTAGTGCAGAGTCCTGGGGGGCCTGGAAGAGACTCTACCAGCTATAACTGAGTGCAGAGGAGTTCTAGAACTCGCTGACCTGAGTCTATAATCTTGATTTCTCAATATCTTTCTCCCCCAAACCTCATGTTTAATATGAGTCACTAAGAGTATAAATATAGCCAGATGCTAGGAGTATAAGAACATGGGATATTATATTATAATGATCTCCAAACCCCAGAGAGGCCCAAACTGAACTCTTTGTATACTCTGCCATTGTCCATCTCTAAGAAAGCTAGTCATTGTGCTTCCTCTGCTGACTTCATTTCCAAACCAGTTTTCCCTGGGGAGCTTTGAAGAACCCTGGGATATAGGCCTCATGGTTTTCCTAAAGCATTTTCCTAACTGACTCTGTAAATCCATTAACAGTGACATGCTTTCTTGGGACTACCCCTGGTGATGTGTGGTATCCTGCTGTGAATAATACTGGCCCTTTTGGATCTCAAAAACAGTTTTAGTTTGCACTAAGATATTTTGTTTTGTATGGACACTTTATTTTTAAGGCACATATCTATCAGACATCAAATGATAATGGGAGGGTAAAGGAGGAGATACCTGTATTCTCTGTCCAGGCAGAATCGGCCATAGGTTACATTTCTAGTGCCTTCCAGTCAGTGTTGAGTGGTTCATACTACTTTGGCTTGCTAACTTTCCTGTTTTCTTTTTAAATTATCCTATATAAAGCTCATGGGCAATTATTGTCTTGTACAGTTTAAAAATTATAGATAAGACAGAAATTCTCATTGTCCTAAGTATTATATCCTTCTTACCTCAGAAAAATAAACATAATTCTCAAATTTCTATTTTTGTAAATCATTTCCTCCCCTGCCAAAAGAAGAAAAAAAATCTCATAGTAGTGTTTTTATAGTGCTATAATTAAATTATGGTATGTATGAACACAATAGTCTCTCTGTCTCTGTCTGTCTGTCTGTTTTTCTCTCTTTCTCTCTCTCACACACAAATACACACAGGGACTCTCTCTCTCTCTCTCTCTCTCTCTCTCTCTCTCTCTCTCTCTCTCTCACACACACACACACACCACTCTGCATACAAAATATTTATTACTCTGTCACTCATACAGCCACAAATTCCTGTCTTTTTAAATGTCTCCTTCCCAGCCCTGGCTTTGCACTGTGAGGATTTGGAGAAGCAGAAGCCTGGATCAGCCTCAAGGCAAATACCAAATACCCAAATATCAAGTGCAGTGGTGCTTCTCCATGTAACCGAGGCCTGTGGCTGGCTACTGCTGGCACCACCTTCTTTTCCCCAGGGTAGAAATTTTCTCCAGATTCCAAAAAAATCCCATTACAATTAAGCTAATGCTACCCTCCTTACAATGTTCATACAATGTGGTCCACACATTGTTCTAGTCTTGCCTTTGAACATTTTGTTTACTTGCCTCAGTTTCCTTTCCTACCTTAGTTGTGGATATGGAACAGCTGCCTCTCAGGGTAGTAGTGTCATACATAGAATGTACCTTTAAAGCAGTAGAAGTAGGCCTAATACTGGTAAGGGCTCTAAGTTATCAGCATTGGTTAAAGTTGTTTTTCTAGGATTGTCTGATCCCTGCACATAAAGAAAAATGTAGAGGGAGAGTTACTGAGTCTAAGCCACCTAGTCCAGGCCAGGTAGCCCTTAGTGCTTTCTGCCATGGAAGAAACACTTGCTTTGGATCATTGTGTTTCATTACATGCACAGAAGACATTGGCAGAATACAGAGGAAGTGCAAGCCTGTGAGCTGCTAGGAGGAGACATATAGAATATAGGAAGAGAAAATCAGGATGTGGTTGTATGTCATGGGGACATATAGGAGGTGGCGGAAAGGGAAACACTGTAAGAAACACCAGCTAACAAAATCTTCTAAGTTCAGGGATTGGCATTAAGTAGGAGGAGGGCAGCAACCATTTTCTAAATTCTTGCTGTGTGTCAGGCTTGCCCTAGATAAGGCAAGTTCTCATATAGAGCATTTAACCATCAACATACATCTGAGGCCATCCATGCCAGGCTCCTTGTTATTTTTGTTGTTGTTTCTTTTTTCTTGTATCATTTTTCTTTTAATAAAAATAAATAAATAAATAAATAGATTTCCGACTAATCTTAAACTTCTATTAAAATTCTCTTTTTGAATCTCTTGCCCCTAGGTTTGCCTTGAAATCCTTTTCTGAAAATGGAAAGAGATGTAAAGTGCACAGGACACAGAAAAATGAAGCTTTCAGCCCACAGTTCTCTGGTAACAGCAGCAAGGACATATTCTTTGTCACAGGGGTTAGTGAATGTTGTTTTGAGTCATTGGGAGGGCAGACATGTGTGTGGTTACTGGTGGGGAAGCCAAGCACATGAAGGGTTAAAAAGCAAATGAAGAGATCTGGCCATAAGGAGAATAAAGATGGTTTCTTGGTGAACCTTAAGAGAAAGAGGACATGCAGTATGTTCAGAAGCTAACAATGTTTTCAGAAAGTAGAAAGTTGCACATCCCCCCTCCAAAGGGTGTGCTAGAAGGAAAAGGTGTCAAGTCTGGAAAAAGAAAATGAGAAGAGGCAGCCAGAGGTTCTCCTTGGGACATCTCTCACTAGTCACCTGCTGCATTTTCCCTTCTCAAGTATAACTCAAACTTTGCATTTGTGTAATAAAAGGTACATGTCTGGATGATGACATTGATATACCATCTTTTTTTCTAAACTGGTGGTACACATTACCCTTGTGTAATGGTGGGGGATGGTTCAGAAAAACCCTTCTCTTCTGCAGAATAGTGTCCCCATGTAGATGAGTAAAAAGCTATTTGCCTGGACTGGTTGAAGAAGTAAATATGGATGAACTTCAGGTGAACAATGTTGACAACAGTAACAGTTCCTGAATTTCCTCATACATGCACTTACAGCTTCCCTTCTTGTGAAATTACAAAAAGGAAACCTTTACCAATCTATGACATTGGGAACATTTCTTAACTTCTACACTGGCCTTCTTTGCTCTTTCTCTTAAAATTCCACACAGTCAGTCAGCACTCAATGTTCACATTGCTGGGAATTATTAGGAGAACAAAAGTTCCCAGGACAAAGTTCCATTCTTTGTGTAAACAAAACCTTGTTTCTATTGTTTTCCTTTTAACCACGAGCAATTAAACTGGAAACACAACTGTGAATTTTTCTTTGTGATGACTTTGACTGTCCTGTGACACGGACCTGATTTTCTATGGGATCAGCAGAACCCTTACTGACATGTACACATATCTTTGTTGCCTCCACTGTTCTGTTATGATTAATTCATTTATTAACTTGATAAAGTACAAAGTTTGATTGCACAAGGCCCGAGTGAATCTCAGCCATGAATGAGCATGCTCATTTTAAGTGAAACTCTAAGTGACCTTTGCTAGTTGAGTGGCCCTAATCAGCTGCTCTCGGTGTGAGATATTGCTGAGAATTCTCATGGCTGTGTGGGTGAGAAAAAGGTTAAAAGGGGGAAAAGTCAACCTCCCCAAAATGGCCTGCAGAGAACTGGAGCCTATTGCTATAAAATATTTAATGAAGAAAATAAGAAGAATATAAAACAGACATGAAAATAGTATGAAGAAAAAAAATATAGCAAGCTTCCAGGTATCTTTTCATTTTCATTTTCAGTACTTGAAGATGTCTATGTCTATAAATGCTCTTTCAAGAGCCCAAATTAGTTAAAACTAGTCCAACATGACCAGGGTCATTTACTTGTAGACTCTCAAAAAGATCAAAGTCACTTATATGGTAGAAGAGCAGTTACCAGAGTTAATATGAGAATGGTAATGGGAGATGCTGACCAACCCATTTACAAGGTAAGTACATTCTGTAAATACAAGTACAGGGAGAAAACTATAAAAATTAATGTGCTTCAACAGTAGAAATTAAGCATTTTCACCACACAGTCTCAGATACAAGCTAAGTACGTGAAGTCATGTTATTTAACTAGCTTCATATCAGAAAGTATATGTGTACTACATATATAAACAATTTTGTGCTAATTATACCTTTACACAGCTGGGAAAAACTAGACAAGTTAACAGCATTATGAAAAACACCAATCAACAAGGAAAAAAACAATGAGCCACTGGGAATCCTAGTTAGTGCTCACTACAGAAATAAATATATGGTAAAAATGACCAAAAGTCACTGAATACATGGTCTCGATGCTAAAACTACCCGTACACTCTTGTTTTATGTCAACTTGACACATGTTAGAGCCAGCAGAGAGGAGGGAGCCCCAATTGAGAAAATGTCTCTGTAAGATCACGAAAGCCTCTTAATTAGTGACTAATGTGACAGGTTCCAGTTTATTGTGAATGGGCCACACCTGAGCTAGTGGTCCTGGGCTGGGTTCTATAAGAAAACAGACTGATCAAGTCAAGGGGAGACATTCAGTAAGTAGTTCCCCTCCATGACCTCTGCATCAACTCCTACCTTCAGTTCCTGCCTTCAATGCGTTTGATGATGAGCTGTTATGTGGAAATGAACAAAATAAACTATTTTCTCCCCAAGTTGCTTTTGGTCATGATGTTTCATCACAGTGAGTGATACAAACCCTAACTAAGACAGCGCCCTCACAAAGGGTAAGAAACGGTATTACAACCATTGGAGAAATGCTCCGTCTTCGGCAAGTCCAAACCTGTAGTGATGAGATTGCTAGATGCTTTCAAATATTCTATTTAAATGAGTTGTTTTGCTTCTCCTTTTGATCCTTTCCACATTCTCTGGGAAACTCAAAACCATGGTGAGAATATGTGCTGAGCTTAGGACTTTGAATATGGAAGCACTTGTTTAGAACTTGAACTGCAACCTTAAAAAAAAAAAAAAAAAAAAAAAAAAAAAAAACTTTGGTAGCAGAATAGTACTATTGAAGTGAACTTGGGGTCAACAAAACTGTCTAAATCCTGCCACCTTGAAAGGGTGGTCTACAACCTGGTAACTTAGTGTTGTAACACCCTCCAAATCAACTTAGGCTCCCTAGAACTTAGAATACTTATCCTCTCTTGAAATTGTCCAAGCCTGATTGACGTTACCGGTGTTCTAGTCTCATCTTTCCAAGCCTCATATTTTTGCTACAATATTAAATGTATACATGTCTATAGTATAGTCTTCATAAGTGTGAATACCATGATCAAAAGCAACTTAGATTTAAGGTTATAGGCCATCACTGTGAAGAAGCCAGGGCATGAGCTAGAAGCAGGAATCTGGGGGCTGGAACTGAAGAAGATACCATACAGGAACAGAGGTTACTAGTTTTCTTCTTCTGTCATGCTCAGATACCTTTCTTATACATTTCTGTCTCGCCTGCTTTGCCTACAATGGGCTATGTCCTCCTGTGTTAATTACAAATCAAGAAAATTCCTCAGACAAGCCCGTAGGCCAATCTGATAGAAGAAATTCCTCAGTTAAGCTCTCTTTCCCAAATGTGTCAAGTTGATTCTCTATCGCAAAATGCAACCTTAGTACATTGTGCATTTGATGATGTATATTTTACTGAACAATAAGCTTCTTTCTACCATTTTTACTGGTGTGACAATGTTCAAACAAATAGCTTTTAGATACAGATAACCAAAGAATATGCCAACTTTCTACCAGACAAAAATGTGACAGCTAAAATACTACAAAGGGGAGGCTCTAATAGATAAAGAAATAGATCTTTAGAAATGATTATATGGCTCCCTTATCTGACTAGTGGCTGGGCATAGAGAAAGTGCCCAATATATTATTAGGGAATAAATAATGTCTCTTATGCATTTGATAGATCATGAGTTCCTAGATTACTGCTGCCTCCTTGTTTTATATTAAAGTATATACTAAATATCCTCTTATCCTGCTTCCATACTCAGCAGAATCTTATTTTTCTCTTGATACAGAAAAGTGATACTTTGACATGATAGCTTTGAGGCTGGTTGCTCCCTCATCCCCACCTTCCTTATCCATTTCTTCAGAGTTCTCATTAAGTCTTTACACATGTGCTTAGTGCATTTCCACTACAGATTGATTCTTCATTGATATTTATCTTTTTAACTGGAGTGAGGTACTCAGTGCATTTGTAGCCTCAATGACTATCTTTCTAAATATCTGCTCATATTGCCTTTTTTAGTAACCCAGTTCTGCTGTATTTATATAATATAAGGAGCATATTAATGGCATTATTTATAATCATTCCTTGAATAAGTTAATTCATCATATTATCTTCATAGTCAAGAATGAATTGATGAGATAGTTACCACATTCCTGGAATACCAACAGCTTTGATATCATGAGCATGATGTGAAACAGCAGCTCTCCAGGGTCTATTCATCTTCTGAAGGTGAAACTCTTTACTTTGATCAGCAACTCTCCATTTGTCCCTTCTTCAAGTCTGCAGCATCCACCATTCTGTCTGCTTCTATGAATTTGTCTGTTTTAGATGCTTCCTGTGAGTACAGTTGTCTTGGGTTGAGTTTCTATGGCTAGGAAGAGACATCATGACCGTGATGACACTTATAAAGGAACTTCTATTCTACTGAGGCTGGCTTACAATTCAAAGAATTACCCCACTATTGTCATAGCAGGAAGTATGGCAGCATGCATGCAAACATGGTGCTGGAGAATGAGCCAAAAATCCTTCATCTGCATGGAAAAGCAGGAAGAGAGAGTGACACTGGGCTTGGCATGAGCATCTGAAACCTCAGAGCCTGCCCCCGGTGATACACTTCTTCCAACAAAGCTACACCTCCTAATAGCGCCCCTTCCCATGAGCCTATGGAGGCCATGTTCATTCAAACAACCACAAGAGTCATACAACTGTAGTTTTTGCTATTCTGTTCCTGGCTTATTTTATTTAAGGTATTGTCTTCTAGATTTATATACATTACATGTGGCAGAATTTTCATTTTTATAGCTGAAAATACTTCATTGTATAGCATATTTTCCTTCATTGATTGATCTATAAATGAGTATTGATGCTTATATATCTTGAGTTTTGTGAGTTTAACAGCTATGGATAAAGCTGACATCTCTCACACCTCTCTAAAATCCCAGTTTCAACATAGGATAAATACCCAAAAGTGGGATTGCCTGGATAAATGGCACTTCTACCGCCATACTGTTTTCCACATTGGATGCCTAAGTTTTTTTCCCTTCCAAATGGGTTTAATGGTTCTCCTCTCTCTTCATTATAATTACTATCATCATATGTATAAAGTTATATGGCAGCATGAGTCTAACTTTCATTTTCCTGATGATTACTGATAGTGAGCATGTACTTGTTGGCTATAATGATACTATATACTACTTCTGACGACATGTGAAAAATATTCTATTCATTCCAGATGGGAAACCAAATGTTGACAAAGAAAAAATTCTACCAGAGTCTATCTTAGTGAACTAAACAGTTCACTGGAATTAGTTGTAGGAAGATGGTGAGGTGTCATATCACTAAACTAACCACCCAGACACAGGTGAATCCTCATGAAGGCTAAAACCCTGGACCTCTCTGCACAATCTGTGACTAGATCCACCGAAGAGGCTCTGCCACCCTTCACTGCTTTTGTAATCTCAGAGAGGGATTCATTGGTCTCCCCAAATTTATGTGAACCTCTGATCCTCAAGAATCTTCCTCCACCCAATAGGAGAAAGTATTTTAATTCAGAGTAAAGAGTTATCTATCATCTTTGGTCATTCTGCACTTACAAAGTCTTACTTTCCATTGGTATTAAAGGAATCAAAAACTAGTTTTCTTCAATGCTAGAATGTATCTGTTCTCCAGATAACCTTCAATGCTGTACACATAGGAACATCTACTTAGAAAGGACTCAATTGATGTTTCATGCCAAATCCTGCTTTCCTTATATACATTTTGAATCTTTATGCTAGACTGAGAAAGCAAGACCACGCCTTGCAACAGAGTGCAGCAAGCAAGCAACCTGGAGGGGAGAGAGAGAGAGAGAGAGAGAGAGAGAGAGAGAGAGAGAGAACATTATAGCAATAGCAAGCAAAGCTTTCTGTTGCTGTCTCAAGCCTTAACTGGTGTATCATCACCTGCACTGATCTTTCTGAATCTAAGAATCTATGTTCTCATAGGACAGTGTTCTCCAGAAGAGGAAATAGGTTATACACAAAGTGATGACATCCTCATAAGGACACATAATCTTGTCCTGCATTCCTTCCAAAACTGCTTGTCTTGCCACTCATCTCTGGCAGACATGCAGGGCACTTTGCTGCTTGGAAACCATTCAGTGCTAAGTAGGCCTCTGGCTTGGCCAGGTCCCTGGCTGGGTGGGGGCCCTCTTACCCCACCGTGCAGCTGTAGGATCTGAGCATCTGCAGCCCTGCCCTCTCCCAAGGGCCCCAGCAGCTGCTGCTAGTTATTCCTTGGCCTGAAGCAGGGACCAAGCCTGGGCATAGCCATACCTTCATGTAGCCTTAGAGACTGTCTGGCTATACAGAGAAAGGAGCAGGGGCATCCAAAGTAAGATGCTCTGATCCAGACTTAATTTGCTATTCCTTGTGGTTTTTCAGAGGAGAGCAACCTAAGTTTGTCTAAATCCCCTGGATCAAGAACAGGAAAAACAAAATGAAATAAAACAAAACTAAACAAAAAATGTCACTCCTTGTTCCCTTGGTTGCAAACTCACAAGGGACAGTGGAAGAGGGGAGCTCTCAGGAGGAAGAAAAGTTAGACCTTTCTCAAATTCTTTCCAGTACTACCTCAGAAGTGTGGGATGTAAAATTTAGGCTTTGATGGAGACAAGGGATTGGTTCCTACTTTGTCTGGTACAGAGCTAAGAACTAATACTTAGATCAGACACAGCTGCTGCATTCGCTGGTTTTCTATTGCTATAACAAATTACCTGATCTAATCAACTTATAAAGGAAAAGGGCTTATTTTGGCTCAGTTTTATGGTTCATGATTAATTGGTTCCATTGCTTTGGGCCTATGTCAAGACAACACATCATGGTGTGAGCATCCATGAAGTAGAGCAAAACAGCCCACACAACCAAGAAGTAAGAGAGAAAAGGAGGAGATAGAGTCCCACAATCCCCTTCAATAGCATGTCCTCAATTATTTAAGAGTTTTTCAATAGGTGCCATCATTAAATGGTTCCACCTCTCATCTGTACCATCCTGAACATAAGTCTTTAACAAAGCCTTTGAAGGACATTTAAATCCCAGTCTTAGCATCTGGGTTCTCTCCTTGGCTCTGATTATTAACTTATATTCTGTGGTCGTTGTCATCTTTAGGGAGTCCAGAAAGTCAGTAGTTCAAAGTAGAATATTCTATATTCATCATTTTCATTACACAAAGAAGTCATGGGGATTTTCATTTCTTAAAAACTATTGTGTTAAAATGAGGTCAACTTTTGACCCAAGCTGTGTCTGTCTCTTGTTCCTATCATTGTGAGTGCAATCTTCATAAGCACCCTATCTTACTAGTGCTTTACTCTAAAGTGCAATCATTAATAGGAAGGAAGACAAGGGGAAACTGAGTATTTGGGTTCTAGCATGTTTTATAATGGGCAATTCAATTTGTCCTTTGAAATTCTAATGATCATTTAACCATGTAGGAAGAAATAAGGAAGAAAAGATGGAAGGAACTAAGGAAGAAAGGTAGAGAGGAAGGGAAAGAGAAGAAAGACGGTTGGGATAAGGAACGGTTAATTAAGTTGTTAAAATGATCAGTATTTAGCTCAACTAAAATGCAAAGTTTCATTCATTTTTCTCTTTAATAAATATTTTAGAATAGGAAATATAAAGAGGATAAAATGTCATGTACTAACATCAACACACTAAATTTAAAACTGTCCATGTCTTATCTGTTTGTTTCTAATGACACAGCCTAGTATTAGTAATGCTTATTTATCTAGTCATTTCTGGGACTCTGTTCCCTTGAATGATGAGCATAGCTGGCATCCTGTCTGGTGGCAAAGTGCTGTGATGACTTCTAAACCTGGATCTTTAGTTTTTATAATACACACATAGATATGCAAATGTATAAATGTATAAACATATATCTTTCTAATAGCAGTTTAGTAATAACCACATAATTTATAGTATTTATAATTTTTTAAAATCCCATTAATATCCCATTGGTGATGTGTGTGTCATTTGGCTGCTTTACCTCCTTTTTATTGAACGTTATGGGCTTATCTTTTTTAAATCTGCAGATCTATTAGTCTGTATGATACATCCTGTTTTATTTTCTCATTCTTATACAGGCATTATTTTAAGGCCTGATTCCCTAACAACATTGTGCAAATACACTCTTGTTCATACTTGAGAATGTCTTTATGAAATTTGTTTAGAAACTGGAATGCTGTAGGCACTTTTGGTTTTGTTAGGTGACCACAGAATTCTTGCCAATACATTTATAGAAGAATTTATTTAGGCTTATGGTTCTAGGGGATTCGAGGCAGTGAGCAGGCAAGGAAGCTAGAGAAGTATGTTGAGAGCTCTTGTCTTAACCACATGCACAAAGGGCAGAGGGGAGGAGAGGAAAGGGGAGAGAGAGAGAGAGAGAGAGAGAGAGAGAGAGAGAGAGAGAGAGAGAGAGAGAATATGTACCAGGAATGGCATGGTTTTGAAACCTCACAGCCTGTCCCTAGTGACATATTTGCTTCAACATACCTAGACCTCCTCAAACAGCACTACTACCAGGGGACCAAGTGTTCAAATCAATGAGTCTATGGGAGACATTCTCATTTAAACCACCACAGCACTCTGAACACTGTATAAAGACTACCAGCAGAAATCAATGAAATGCATGCAGATAGAAAAGCTAAATAGAATAGTTACTTTTGAAGGACAGTTGTCAACAGTTATAAAGATTATATATGCATATCATGGAGTCAGAGACTCTCATTCTGAGAATCTGCCCTACAAGGCGCAATACTTGCAGAGTGACATCACATCTTTGTGACATCACAAGACTAGAAACTGTGCATTAACAGCACTGATAAAACACACAATGGCAGGAAATGAAGTAGAGAACTAGGAGTTAGATTTCTTGATCATATTTTATATTATTTTTCTTCTAAAACAATATTCATAAGGACAGACAAGACTATAAATGTATTTTCTGCATTGCCCTTAAACTCAAATTACATAGATATTAAAGTCAAACTTTAAACATATTATACAGATATTTAACTGTAATGTACTTTATATTAATCTCCATCAATTGTCCTCAATGAAGAAAACAATGGTGATCATTATGAAGATTATGACTATAGTGATGATAGTAAGAGTTTCCGCTTATGAACTCAAATCATAGGAAACAACTCCTCCTAGTCTTAAAATAAACATCTGGCATTAACATCTTAACTACATGCAGACGGTCTGCCTAATATAGTTGTATGTTAAAGCCCTGTCCTATGTGACCGTAAAACGACAATGATATGGGCAGTGATCTAAGTCCCCCCTCCCTTATCACATAGCACATGTTAATTTTGATTTTAATAGAATTCAGTTTTATATTTTCACATGGTACACAGCAATTACCCTTTACCCACCCTCTCCCTTTTCAACTTTCAGGAATCTCTACTTTACCCTCTACTCCCTAGAAATCTTGAGCAGTTCTGAGTTTGAATGACCAAGTTGGGACTTAGGATGGCCCTTGAATTCAGTTTGACTCTTTTTCTTTGAACAGTGTCCTTGTTACCCTACCCCAAATACCTCCTATAATACTGGTTTTATTAACATCTTTCACAACCTTTGATTTTTGGGTGTGCCTGTCTTATGCATTCTTTCCAGGCACTGGAAATTCGTCATAACAATAGTAAGTACAACAAACCATTTGGGGCATGGCTTCTTTGAATCTGGAGAAGAAATGAAGTTCAGACCTTTGTAACTTGTCTGGGGCCCATGGGCTGGCATTGAGGTTAAGACTTAAATTTAGAGGGTTGTGACTGTCCTCAAATTCTCTCATCTATCAAATGGATGATTTCTTCTGAACTTCAAGGAAGGACTCTCAGGTTTTTTATATAGTTTGCCAACAGATGGACAGCTAGTGATTAGTGGAATTGAGACTTAACGGCAGCTTTGTCTGATTTTCAGGCCATGTATGTCCTTTCCCTTTGCCCATCTTTGGAGGCTTGCTCATTTCTAAAAGCTCACCTCCATAGGAAATAGACTTACTTTTCAAGAAATTTTAATGGTATTTTTATACAGTTTGGTATATCTTTGTCAGCTGAGAAGCCATCTTCCCATCCTTACAACACATAAAAGATATAGAAAATAAGTAAACAAAGGAATTAATAGAGAACACTTTGCCTGAAATTTTCTTAAATATTTCCTGTCCCATCATTTTACATGGCTCAGGACCTGGAGGCAGGAGTGCGTGTTTATCATCACTGAGAGTGGAAACACCTTGGAACTTATGCTGAGTTAGTGTTTTTTATACTGTCCTGAGGCATGTCTGGACAGACAACTAGGCAGTGTGTCTTCAGCTCAAGTTTTTGTATATCAATTTATTGATTCATTATTACACAATCTCTAAATTCCAGGGAGTTTTCCATCCGATGTCATCATGCCAAGAAAGTTCTGGTGATAACAGGTATATTTCTTGTTTCTTGGATATTGAATGTAAGAGCATTTATCTCCCTAATCCAAAGAGAAGATGCAGCTTCAGTGTTTAATTAGCCTCAAAATGTCTTCTTTGCTGGCATGGCAAAGGCCTGTTAGGTGACAACCATCATCTTAGGTTAGGATATGTTCACTGCCACTGACCCACACAGTGAGGCACCTTGTCCCTCAGCCAGACTCTAGGCTGGGGTTTCACAAAGTACCGTAGTCTCTATCCTAACATAAACATGTTCATATGTAGTGCAAATGAGGTTTTTCAATGTAAGATCATCCATTCAATTCCAGAATCCAAGTAAACTTCCAGGTAGATATTTGAGTCTCAGGTCTTAGCCACCTTCTTTAGCTGCTTTTCTATTGGAAGCATGTAGATGCATATGAGCCAGGTACTGTGTAGCATAGAGACTACAATCATTTCAGGTTCATCTCCAGACCTTTTAGTTACCCCAGGGCAAAGAAGTTTGTACTTGCTTTTGTTTTCTGCCTATAACTTTCTTTGTATCATTTTACCATAAATTAGTGGGTACACACATACCTCCTTTTCACAGTCAGAATATTTTTTTTCTTTTAAAATTCTAGTTCAAGATGGCAAACATAGAGCCATCTCCCCAGATGATCATTCAGTCAGCTGTCACCTTATACAGTGTGAGGCATGCTGTTTACCTGCTGCCTGCTGTTCTGGGAATGTTCTGTCCTCCCTCAGATAATCTGCTCTCTGTGAAACTGAGCAGTTATCAGTGTGGATATTGGATCAGGTTTTCCCTTTGCTTCCCAGAGAACACTTAAGGATAAGATGGTTACATGTTTTTATTTCATCCCCTATCTCTAGTTCACTATGAACAATTGTAAATTTTTAGTAACTTCTTATTTTATGAGTAATTCGACAAAAATTCAAAATCTAAAATAATTCATCTGTAAAGTATAAATTCAAATTCTAATTCATAAAATTGTGGTAAAAATAAAACTAAGCAACCTAAACATTTAAGAAAAAATATTGCTGCAGAGGAAATAAATTACTTTTCCTTTCAGCACAAGTCACCAGAGAAAGTTGTACCCACTTACCTGGATCCTTTCTTCTGTGTCAGATAACAAATACAGCCTATGGTGATGGCACATACACTTAGTTCAAGTTTGTTTTGAGGCTATTGTATATTGATTAGTTCAATAACTCATCATTGCATAATTGCTAAATTCCAGTAAGTCCTCTGATGTCTCTCATCCCAAGAAGGCTCTTGAGATCAGAAGTAGAGTTCTGGTTTAATGCATTTGAGATTACAAGTTTCAGCTTGCAAGTGCACGGACCTAACTAAGCACACAGTGCCTGAACCTCTTAACAATTGAATTTGTAACAGGGGAAACTCTGAGTTATGTTTAGCCAATTTATGTCCTTCGTGGATATTGCTGCTATTATCATGTTCCCTTCTTAGGACTACCTGGAAAACAGAATCCACACTGAATGATCTGCACGCCCTTAACTATGTTCCATGACTGTTTGTCTTTACTATTCCCATGGCAACAATGATATTTTCCCCCATTTTCAGCAGGGTAAAAATGGGCTAGCAGGACCATCACACACTGTGGAACTACTCTGGGCACACAAGATGAGTGGAATTCTAAACTTCAGAAATTCTTGCATCCAACATCACACATATTTTCAAAGGGGGTGTCATCATCAAAGCTAATAAAGTTTCCTGTCCCATACCCCAGAGGACCTTAAGGGGTCATTTTCAGGCTGCTTTTCTGTTTAAGGCAGGGGAAAATGTCGTTTAAGAGCATCATCTCCACCAGCTTTTGAATATGTGGAAGATTTGGTATTTACCCCACTGTCCTAATTAGGCAAAGAGGCAACCACAGTTTTGCCTCTATAGTTCCTACTCTTCTACATCTACTCCTCCACCATCTCTATACCTGTGAGACTCTTATTTGATTCTCCTTTGTCTTTTGTTTTAACCCAGAGGGTCAAGAGTGTTCTTAAAGGTTGGTTCAATCATCTAGATAAACATTGTTTTTTTCTGGTATACTTAAACAAGTAATCTTGAAGTATGAGAATAGAAGAAAATCAGAACTTTGAAAATATATCACCCCATCTGTAATTACTGCCTTTCTCAATGTTACTCATCACTCTTTCCAGCCTTACTCTTAAAAGCATCGCTGAGGTTTGGCTCTAAAATGAGGATGTATTATAGCCTTAATGATGTTTGAAACTCACATCCAAAGGGGGTTACTAAAGTACCAATCCTGACTATGTAAACTCTGATCACCTCCTCATTCTTGCATGGGATCTCTAAGGCATAGTGTGGAAGAAGGAAAACTGAGGTTTTGCTAGCTGTAGTTTTCAGTATCATGCTGTGTTTGATAATTCACAGGGCTAATATTGCTCTACTGACTAGAGATTTCTGAAACAGTGCCACTATCAGGTAGATCAGATAGTTGGCCAAAGCTTTGGCACCAAAGAGACTCAACAAATACATTTCATCACACTGACCCTGTGCTAACAGCAGCTCTATGTGGATAACCTCATGGGAATGGAAGTTGAGAAAGAGCTATTTCAAGGCTGCCAATGCCTTAATCTCTGCTCTGTTCAAAATGCAAACATGCTGCTTTTTATGCTCACAGTAGTAAAACAAATCTGTGGGATATTTCAATCCTCAGCATGGGAAGGTAAAAAGAAAAGTGAACAAGGAGAATCTGATGTGAACTGTCCACAGTCACAATAGAGAGAAGAAAATAGGAGAGTCAAACACCTTTTAAAAAGGGGAAATAAGAAATTAAGGAGGTAAAAATATAGCAAATTATCTGACTAAAGGAGGGTTTAAAAAAAAACTTATTTTATTTGCAATTCCAACACTCAGTTCTTTGTTCAGGAAAACTAGAAAAGTGCCCTGCAGACTCAAAGGCTCCTGAGTTATCAGGGAGCTGTTTCCTGGGAATGTGTTCACGCACTCAATACTGCTGCTTGAATAAAAGCAAAAAGAATAGCGCAAAAAAATTCTGTAAAAGCAGGCCAGTACTCCAGGCTTTGTCACAACAAAAATGACATTGGTATAATGGAAACCTCAGGAGATAGTGGGTAGACAGCCTAGCCTTGAAGGGTTTCCAGGAGGGACCCCAACTCTACAAAAGCCAAGGGATTTCCTGATGTCCTTAGTCTCTGGGTACAGCCTAACCTGCTATGGTCCAGCTGTAACAAGGGTGGCAGGCTCCTGGGAGACTTTCTCCCTGATTCAGATTGTGGAGTCTAGGCCAAATGGTCAGATAGGAGCTAAACCCAGCCACAAGGACAGTAGGACTGAGACTTTCTTATCTTTTCCCTTGCTTTCAGAGTAGTAATGGGAAGGCTTCCATGGCCCTGGTCTCTTAGTATCTTCAGGGTGTCTGTCTGAGACCCTGAGATCCTCCTGTCCCTTCCACACTGTCCTTCTAACGAATAGATGAATCTAGAGAGCCTAAAACTCTTAAGTGGTTTTTAGAACATTGAGAAAGAGGCCCCTCATTGCCCTTCTCTGTTAGTCATTACAGGATGATGGTTCTCTATAGACAATTTAAACAGTGTGGTAACTTTGCTATAACTGTATAGAGTGATTCCAAACCTATTGAACAATTTTTTTAAATTGTGATTTATTTGTGTTCCTTAATTGAAACAAAATGGTACAAGATTTTACAATAATGGTACCAAGTCCTTCAGCCCACAATAATGTGCAATGCTACTTTTTATTCTTTGTCTTTTATGAGGTCTGGCTATTTAAGTCCCTCATAACTACTTGTATGTCTGGGTGTGACATTCCAGATTGGATACAACAGAGAGAGCCCTGCAATGCTCATTTCTAAATCCAATCCTCACAGCCTTGTTATCTTTGTCAGAACAACCTAGTAACTGCTTCCTCAATGTTTTAATTTAGATTTCTGAGATACAAGAGGAATTTAGATGTTATTCCCCACCCCCACTCCACCTTAAATGTGTGGCAGCCTTACTGTTTCTAGGACAGGGCTAAAAAGAAACAGATCAACCCTCAGTGAAGCCCTGGAATGTTATTCTAAGGCGCCTTCAGATTTCCATCCTTCTGTACAGTATCGAGCCTCATTTGGGGCTCTAGCGCACAAGAAAACAGTTGTGGCAGAGCCAGAAGATTGAAGACGCCTAGGCGATGGGTGACGATGAACAGGAGGCAGCTAATTGTTTCAGTTCTGCAGCTTTGGGAAGTTGTAAGCGAAAATGGAAAATGAGAACTGTTTCTTTTACTGTAAGTCTTGAACACAAACATTTTAAAGCCCCCTTGAGCAATACAATGTATCTTTTCATACAGCTTTTGAGAAGGCAATTGATGCATATTAAGGAACTATGTGCTTGGGGTTGAAAGCCCAGGTATTTTGATGAGTGGACACTTTCTAGATGAGGCATTAGGTAGTTCATATTGGCCCAGAATTCTCTCCTAAAAACATATATACATTGTAACAATTTCATTACACTGAACATGCTTAGATTCTAAAACACCTTGTATACCCTCATTCTGTCCTTGAGGAAGTCAGGTGTCCATGATTAGTGGCCAGTACACCAGATATCTAGTCCAAATTCTAAAAGACAATGAGCTACTGTGATAGGGTAAATGCTTCCTTCTCTGTCCCTTTGCCAGCACACACTGTTTCTCAGGTCACTGCTTTGGTGAGGTTCCTAGCAGCTGACAAACAGAGCCTAAAATTTAAGACAGATTTGGAAGGTCAAGACTCCCTTCCTCGTACTTTTAGTGAAAGGGCCCCGAAGCTTGCCTTAGGATAGTGCCAAAACAAAGAGGCCTGAGCATATATCGGAGGAATTCTTCTGTCTCCTCAGAAGCATTCCTATACTGGTGGGCTGTGGTCACCAGAGTCTTCCTCAGAGTTTTGGAATTACATCATAGAGATATGATAAAGCAATGTCTTGAAATTTTGAAGAAGAAGGAGGAGGAGGAGGAGGAGGAAGAAGAAGAAGAAGGGGAGGAAAAGGAAGAAAAAATAAGCAGAAAGCATCAACCCAAACAGGAATGATAGGAGAGAGAGATGGGAGCACAGAAGGAAAACACGGTGCCGGCTCACTTCTTAGACAGCTTCTGAGAGTGGAGCGCTCTGAGTTAATTTCAAAAGCTAATTGCAAGCATAACTATTGTGATTTTTGTAGAAAAAATCAATAAAGCTGTCAAAAAATTCCATATTAAGTGGAGTGTGCTTAGGGTGCTCTCAGTTTGCATGCTTTGGGGGTCAGTTTATGCCCTTCACTATTCTGCTGCCTTTTTTTGTTGTCATGATTGAACTTCTTCAGTGCATAAATTATAGCTATCTTCCCATTATTTTTTAAAAAGGAACAGTTACAGTTTTCTGCAAATTTCAGCAAAAGAAAAACATGAGAAGCCAATGTCCACCATCCATCCATCAGTCAGAAGCAGCCCCTGAATCTGAAACTGGACTCTCTCAGTCCCTCAATGTGTTTTGGATTGGCACAGAATATTCAGCCTGCTTCTATGGAAAACAATGGCTGTTTTTGAAATTAAAATTTTCCCTGGGGCTGAAAATATGGCTCAGTGGTTAGAAGCATTGACTGTTCTTCCAGAGGTTCTGAGTTCAATTCCAGCAACCTCATGGTCTTACTACATAGTCTATATTTGTCTGCTAATTGTTTCTGGTACACCAAGGCAGAAGGGGCTGTGCCTGCCTGGTGGAGGAGATGGCTCCCGAGGAAACCAAGAAGCAGGGGAAAGACCAAACAGTCATGACTTTTTTTCTCTCTCTCTCTCTCTCTCTCTCTCTCTCTCTCTCTCTCTCTCTCTCCTCTCTCCCCCCTCCCCTGTGTGTGTGTGTGTGTGTGTGTGTGTGTGTGTGTGTGTATGTAGCTATTATAGTTATCGGGTTCAAATTCAGGGTCATTCTATTGTAAATTGTTGTTTGCTACCTGTCTGTATTCCTAGTTACAAATTAAGTCATTTTTCGGAGAGCAAAGCCTAGGCTTTGATTCTTTTCTTTTTTTCCTCTCTCTCTCTTTTTTTAAATGCTCATAAAGGAACGCATTCTCCCAGATATTTCTACTTAGAAATGTGGCTGTGCGTTCTTGTTCAAGACCAATATTATAAAGATGTGTCTTGAGGATGTTCAAAAGTAATGGGTTTGAGAGTAGTTAAATTCTGTACTTCTAAATTATTTATGTAAGTTTTTATGTCTTTGATTTTGTTATTGGGTCATAAATACCTCTCTGAAACTGCTACAGGCATTTATTTTAAAAGAAAACTAACATCCTATACATTGTGCAGTTTTTATATGCTATATAACCTTTGCACGGTCCTATGTTGAATACAAAATAAATTCTTCAGCTTAGTGTATGAATTCAGCCAATGCTCAGATACTTAAAATTTGTCCTAGATTTTAAAAGGAGGAAATTGCAGCCACTGGTATAGTAGTATCTAGCTCAATGCCCTAGAACTCAGATTTTACTCTTGGTAAGTGAGTGTGCAGCATATGTAAAATAACTTTGACCTAAATCTGAAGCCTTGGAAACAAACTGAGAGTACTCACAGAAACAGTGACACTAAAGTACATTTCCAAAGAAACACTTTTACCATTTTATTATTTGTTGCTTTCTGACTTTCCTACGTTAGTAAGATATGTTTATTCACTCACCCAACATCAAGTTTCTATTACCTTTCTCCTGGTGACACCTTGAATTTTTTGGAAGGGGACCTATCGTAACATCTATTCCACTGCTGTCTCTGTGGCTCCTGCTACCCCAGCCAGTGTATGGTAAAAGGGAAACTGTTGCTATTTTGTACCCCTGGCTGAAAAGTTGAGTTTATAATCTAAAAGTGAACAAAAAGGATATTTACCCAGGAGACATAGCCACTGCTTACTGCATGAGCACAAATCCAGGCAAACTAAATCAACCCAGTAAAGGGCTTCAATGAGAAAAATTAAGAAACAAAACCATGTGGGTTTTGAGCTAATGGGAAGCCATTTTGACTTCACAGAAGTAATGCACAAAAATGAACTGAAAAGTTTCAAGATCTTCTGCTGGCTTAAATTCAGGGGTGAAAAGTAGCCAAACTGGGTACACTGAATATTGGCTGAAAACTTAATGTGTGGTATTGCCATTTACGAAAATGACGAAAAATCAGAGACACACAATTGAAAGGAAATAAAATCAAATAGAGACCCATCTGCACAATAATGAAGACACCAGTTTAAACACATTGATATTTGAGTACTCAGCATTTGATTGGCAAACCAAGCCATTGTGTTGGAGGAGACAGAAAGCCTGAGCCCTTGAACATGCTGACATATATATCCTATGGGAAAATAGGTGCTGGTTAACTAAAGTGGCTTAATGGCTCCTACCAGTTCTAGGCTAAAATCTAGGCTGTTCTGCATACTGAACAGTTTATGTGCTCTCCCTTGATAGCTCTCCAACCTTTGTTCTATTGGCTTGTTTCTTGTAGTTTATATTCCAGTAAATTTAATTTGTTAGTTTTCTTTCAGGTCTCAAAGACTACAAGTCCTGAAACTGAGAAGTTAATACAATTCTTAAAATTTCAGAATAAGGCAATGTAGAGAGAAGGAAAGCCAACTCTTCTGTTTCCCAGGTTGATAATCTTTTAAAGTAGGGCCCCCTCCTCCATCTCCATGCCCTACTCCCTTCTACTCTGCAGCCCAGGTTGGGTAGATTTGAGGCTTTGTACATTGTCATCGATAAAACCCTCTGGTGGTGATCCTAGGAGTATAGGTCTCACCCAGGCATCAGAGAAATATATCTTAAATCTAAAAATGTTGCTTTAGTTCATTTTATGTTAAGTTAGCATATTGCCCAAACCTTTTAGAGGAATAATAATAATAATAATAATAATAATAATAATAATAATAATAATAATCAGAAAATATATCTGAAGTTTTAGGGTAAATGCTTGTCTGTCTTAAAAATTAATTTACATAGAATGAAGGTAATTTGGCTGCCAATAATTACTTTCCAGTGCAAGACCCAACCATGAGCCAACTCTGCCACTATTGTCTTTTCTAATTGGCTTCATTTCCATGGCAGCCAGCACTCCCACACACAGGACATGTCCTGCTTGCACTGGAGGGCATGCAGAAGACAGGATCCCACATAGGGTGGCCAGATGTCCTAGATTAGACAGCATGACACAGGAGCTGGAGCTACTGTCTCTCCAGTGTGTGCAGACATTCTGGATGGAATGTCCTTCCAGACCTAGGCTCTTGGAACTGTTTGAAGGGAAGACACTCGTGTCTTTCACCATTTGGGTCTCAGGAGGCAAAGGAATGAATTGTGTTGGCTCAGCCCCGGGGAGTACTCCATTGCCTTTGTTTGAAAGGAAACGTTTCCAGTTCTATAAAGAGCTTTTCTTTATTCCTAAGAAGACAGGAATGATACAAGCTTACACACTTTGAAAGACTTCTAAAGAAGGCATTCCTGAAAGTTTGCCACTTGGGATAGATTACTAAAAGATCTCGGGGAGAGAAGAGGAGAGGGGGCACAACACAATGCATACTGCCCCAAAGGAGACACTGTCTTCTGCACATGAACAGCCAGAAAGAGCTCTCTCAAAGAATATGGGAGTTGAAGACTGTGGCAGAAATTGTAGGGCGTGGCCAGAGTGCCACCTATTTACTGGGCTCTAGAGCACCAGAGGCTCTTCCCTCATTAATCACTGCTTTGCCTTTCAGAGAAAAAATCTGTTTTTTATAAACTGGTTCTTATGAATAGGGCTGATTACAAAACTGTAAAAGTCAGACATGAATTAGTGTGCAGAGTCCCTAAAGTCCCCAAATGCCACACCAAGGCAGGACTTTTAAGTGCAATTATAACTTCTGGAACCAGCATAACATGATGTTCTGCATTTGAAAATCTGGGAAAGCATCTGCATGAATTTCTTATTCCATTTGCTATTTGCATACTTGCAAAATTTAAAAACCTGCTTTGGCATATGTCAGGAAAAAAAACTACAAAATCTTTTTTTTTTTTCAGAATAATAGAAGTAAAAAAATGCAGTGTAAATATTTGTGTCAAAAGCTTGATAAGAGGAATGCCTGCCCCCACTCTTGGATTATAGTTTCTGGCTCTCTCTAGCATGGCAGCTTCAATGAACAAGCAGTTACAAGAGAAGTACAAATGACCTGAACTTATTAGGAAAATGCTTCCATCACTAATTGAGTGGCAAAACTGAAACTTGGCCTTCATGGTCACTGTTCATTGCCAGATAAATGCCCAGTGGGTTTTGAGTGGACCCTGGCATTTTTTCAAGCTGTAGCTTTATGTCAGTGTCTTTGCCACTGTGCCCCCCTCCTCACCAAGATTTTTTCTCTAGGATCCTTGAAACTGTGCCCAGTAATTTGTTCTGTTTTAACTATGACAAGCAAAGAGACTCACTTTGCTATTTTTATTTCAAGGTCTTAGCTCTGGAGCCACACCATCCATTTAAGTATTCGGGATTGGTGGATGACGAAGATAGTTAGAGGAAGTTAGTTGGATTTGAATCTTCCCATCAACGTTGACTTAACATTTTCAAGAATATAGTCAACGGGCATTTTATAAACCAAGTCAGAGACATTTTTGCATTCCTGGAGATAGGCACAAAGCAGAACCACCTGAGTGACCAGCAGTGAATAAGATAAGGGAATCAGAATTTTCACCCACATACCCACCCTGACACACGCTTCCTTGGATGTTCCTGCATGTGCATTGACTAAGCATGATGCTGTCACATGCCTATCCTATGATAAGTGCTCTTCTGAAAACTAGTATACAAAGAGAAATCAAATATGGAGTCAAACAAAACCCCCACCTTTCTTTTTTTCTCTTTTCATGGAGATAAAGGCAGAAGAAGCTTATAACACCAACATCCAGCAGGAGGAAGAGCATGCTCCTGGCCAAAAGCCCAGCCTCCAGCAGGTAAGAGTACATGCAAATGTCCTCATACAATGATCTTTCCCTTTCTGCTCAGGACTCTGGACTTAGCCAGGGAAAGAGAACATGACCTGTTTGGATCGCTGTCCTAACAGGCAAGGTCATAGTCTATTCACATTATCTGTAAGTAGCCTTTCCCTTAGTTATAGTTGGGCCATACAGGTTCACACAGGAAGTACATCAAAGTCACTGACTCAGGAAGTCCCATCTGATCTGTCATTCTTGCCATCAGGATATAAGTTTTAGCAGCTATTATTAAAGACAAAGAATGCTCCCCATCTTGAGGCTACATAGATGCACCAAGAAGTCCTCTGATACCAAAGCTCTGCTGGGAAAAGAAGGTAATGATTAACTCAGTAGGAATTTCTCCTGCAGAGAGTTAACAATTGACAGCTAAGACAGGGAGATGCTTGGGAATAAGAAAAGCATGGTGATCAACTAGCCCAATACAAGAAGAGTATAAGAAAGGAACCAGTAGCAAGTGCAGCCAGACCTACTGTGTGCTACATTCTGGCATTCTTTATGTAAACTTGCTCTCATAACTGGGCTAAAGAGCTTTCCTGTCCTCCAGTAAGGGAAATGTAAGAAGAGAGAGTTTGGTTAAGTTTTCTGAAGTAACACTGATGAGAAGTGTCAGAGACAAGTTATAACCCCAATCAACTGGATCCTGAGGCCAAGCTATTACTATGATGCCTTTGGCTGAGGAAAGGTGATAATCTCAATCAATGGATGTAGGAAACTCTTCAGATTCCTAGTCATGTCTACTGTCTAGTTGGCAGTTTTTACTCTGTGTCCTAGCCTGAGTCTTGGTTGGTGAAGGAACACTATTATTTTGAAAAGACTTCTATATGAAACATCAACAATCCTGCTTGGTTAGATTCTAGTCTTCCTGGCTTCCTAGCTCCTCATAGCAAGAGGATACGCAGTTGGTAAGGCTTTTTGTAACTCTAATAAACCGGAGAAGTAGCTGTGCATTTGAGAGTTCCCTCCATGCTGCCATTGCTCTGTTCTTTTGTTTTCGATGAGACTGGACAGCTAACAATGAGTGTCCTCTAACTCACATGGTTATTTGTCATGTTCCCTTCAAATGTCCCTTCCTATAGTTAGCAGCAATGACTGTCCACATGCTAACAAGCACTGTCTTCACAAATCTCCTCATCAGACTTCCTTTGAGCTGCAGTAGAACTTGTTGGGACCCAATTGAAGAATTCCTCTTAAAGCTGTGCCAATTTCTACTTCCAGACAACAAAGAAGTACCCACCTTCCAACTTTAGAATGTTAAACCAGCCTTCTGATTTTCCATAGCTTTAATTATTAGGGGAAAAATCCCTTAAATTAATGGGAAATAACACAGTTTCCAGTTTTGCTTTCTAGAGCCACAGGAAAATCAATCTTGCACCATGTAAATAATAGTGTCCTTGAGGAGGAAAACTCACTGGCCAGAAGAGAAATGTGTGCATGGGGGTGTGACTTTCTGGGCTTAGGCAAATAAATGACCCTTCATTCTTTGTTAAAATTCTTTAGTGTTTTCTTCCTGCCTGCTTTTCTTCCACCCCTCCTCTTCCTCCTCCTCTTCCTCTTCCTTCCCTCCCTCCCTCTTTCTCTCTTTCCTTCTTTCCTTTGTTAAGTCTTTCCTTGCTTGCCTTCTTCCTTCCAGTCTTCTTTTCTTTTTCCATCTCTTCTTTTATTTTTGTAGCAGTGTCTTCATATAGCCCAGACTGATCCAGAATTAGGTAGCTGTCCTTGCATTGTTGAACTCATAATCCTCCTGCTTCAGCTTGTTGAGCATTGTGTTAACAAGTGTCTGCTACACATTTGCTATTCCCTCATTTTTAAAATGAAAAATTTACTCTGAAGCAAGGTCTACCTAAACAAGCTATTTAAAAAAAAAAAAAAAAAAAAAAAAAAAAAAAAAAAAAAACAACAACAACAAAACACTCCTAAGAAGCTATGTGAGGCCTCACAATGATTTCATGAAATTCACAGGCAAATGGATGGAACAAGAAAATATAATCTTGAGTGAGGTTAACACAGTCATAAAAGAACACACATGGTATGTACTCACTGATAAGTAGATACTAGAAAGAAAGCTCAAAATACCCACAATACAACTTACAGACCATGTGAAGGTCAAAAAGAAGGAAGACCAAAGTGTGGATGCCTCAATCCTACTTAGAAGGGGGAACAAAATAATCAT
The DNA here is from genome assembly GCF_011762505.2 of Arvicanthis niloticus. Lineage (NCBI taxonomy): Eukaryota > Metazoa > Chordata > Mammalia > Rodentia > Muridae > Arvicanthis > Arvicanthis niloticus. The sequence goes on along the minus strand of NC_047665.1, from coordinate 45,072,574 downwards.
GGGAGGTAAACAGTGGTCAGGACTTTGGAGGAAGAGAGGGGGGAGGAGAGAAAAGGGGCCACAGGATCAGTTGTGGGAAAAGACAGGGAAGATGTGCAGAGGGTTAGGAAATTGAACAGAGGTGTGTAGCAATGGGGGATGGGGAACTAGGGGTAGCCAACAGAAAGTCCCAGATGCCAGGAAAGCAAGAGACCCCCAGGACCCAATGGGGATGAAATTAGCTGAAATCCCAACAAAGGGCAGAGAGAACCTGTAGAGACCATATCCAGAGGTTAGACACAGCCCCCCAGTTGAGGGATGGACTATCCATCCATCTCAAAAATGTTAATCCAGAATTGTTATGTATAAGTCAGTCTGAGTAATATTACTTGACTATGAGATAGATAGTCTTGCTAAAACCTCTGCCTAAGTAAGAGAATAAGGGCATCTGGCTACCACAGGAGGCAGCCAGGACTGAAGGAGCTGAAGGGGTATGCAACCCCATAGGAAGAGCAATATCAACCAACCAGATGCTCCACAGCTCCCCGGGACTAAACCACCAACCACAAAGTACACATGGAGGGACCCTTTGCTCCAGCTGCATATGTATCAGAGGATGACCTTATCTGGTGTCAAAGGGTGGGGAAGCCCTTGGTCCTGTGAAGGCTTGATGTCCCAGTTTAGGGGAATGCTAGGGCTGTGAGGTGAGAGTAGGTAGGTGGGTGGTAAAGCACTCTCATGGAGGCAGAGAGGAGGGGTGGTGGGATGGAGGATTTTCAGAGAGGAAATCAGGAAGGTATATAACATTTAAAATGTAAATAAACAAACCAACCAACCAACCAACCAACAAACAAACAAACAAACAAACAAAAAACCTCAAGAAAATCCAAAAGTACCTTAGAGGTCAATGACCTCATTTTTAAACAAGCCATCTGAGGTTAGTTAAAAAGAACAAAACTTATATGTAGCTAATGTCAGTGGAGGTAAGGAGGCAGTTTATTCAGGATACCATACATGAGTAATGAAAGTAAAAGATTGAAGTCAATTTGACCAGTCCCAATAAATTATGGGAAGAGACTTTGGACTAAAGGGCAGCAGTGGACTTGTAATGGAGGAGACAAGATATGAGTGAGTGATCAGTTTTCAAGTACGACACATGTTTTTACATGGAAGAGTTAAGAAAGCTGAAGTGGAAATTTCTGGTTTCTTTATAAACACAGTTGTGTCACAAAATGTTTTTCTGGAAACTCCCTTGTAAGGGGATGTTTTGCTAAAGCAGACATGTAAGAGAACATGTGATATTTTGCTGGAGCAAACATTTGAGAGGGTATATGATGTTTGCGAAGAGTATAAATGGAACCCCACAGTGAAGGGACAAGCACACTTTATGGCACATTGCTTTCCTGGTTTTCCCTAGTTTTGCTGATCTTCCTTGGTCTTCGCTGGTCTTCCCTGGTATTTACTTCATAGAAAGAAATGCACCAGAGAACTTCTCATGGTATTCTGGCTGATTTAGGCCACTTCCACTGACTCATGCCGATTCAGCTGAGCCTTGTGGTTTCTGCTGGATCATGCCACTACTTCTGATTCATGTTTGGTGTTTGCTATTGGACTAGACTGTTGTTATTCTGACAACGAAGTTTGAAATTGCCACCAAAGAACTATTTCTAAACCAGTTCACCACCCCCTTGACCTATTAACTATCTTTTATTTCCTACCTTTGGTCAGTGGGCTAGAACGAAGGTTGATACATGTAAGAACCTTAAATAAAGTAGGTTTGGAAAAAAATCTAAGCCTACAGAAAGAATTTTAAGTGGAAACATATAAGGTTCTATTATATGTATCACTTATATACTAATGCTTCAAAAGTATTGGAAATTTGTAAAAAGATACTTTTAGAGAAAGTAATACTCTATACACTTTATTTTAAATCTTCTAATTTTCAATTATGCACTGATATTTCTTATGGCACCAAAACCTATGAACATTAAAAGTGATCCACTGAGCAGACAATCACATCTCACCTCGCGCTGTGGACTTTTTCATTTGATCTGTTGACCACTGTTAGCATAAAAAAACCACTGCTGAAAGCAATCACACACTGATCGTTGTTGTTTATGAATACCTGTTATATATGAATATATTGGTACATAGCTTAAGGTATTAGGATTATTTGGCCAGATAACACAAACATTGGCTTTAGAGTAATTGATAAAACTGCAATAACACCTTCCTAAGAATTTGGAAAAGTAGACCATTTCACAGGATTGCATGTAAGAGCCCCTTTCAATCAAGTCTGAACCCTCATCTTCAACATACACAGTAGTGAACTAATTTTATACTTGTGGCTGCTTTAGCATTTTTAATTTATTGATAAATATTTCTAAAACACACAAACTGTGATTATAATCAAATTTTATGACAAAAGTAAGTAAAAGCCTAAAAAAAAAGAATACTATGAAAACCATTACATTTTTTAGAGCAATTTCTCTTTACATTTTTAAATCTTACTCTTAATCTATTGTAGATAGAGCCAAAGGCAAGTTACTTTAAATAAAGGATAATTTTATAATGGCTTATTAATTGGATATAATCAAAAGAATGTTGGGAAAATGGCCCAAATCACTTTCATATAACAAAAAGTGGCACAATAACATGAAAAATAAAAACAAAAACAAAAAATCATAGTACACATAAAAGAAAAGAAACTGCTGGTCATTTCACATATAGATATAGGTTCTTAGTTTATTCTTAAGGCCTCAACCCAGAAAGTGACTAGAATAATTGTTTAAAAGTAAGTTTTATATCATACAATAAATTTAATAAGAACATTGATTATATTATTGAATCTCACTGTTAATGAAAGCACAGTTGATTTTAACATCAATTTTTAAAATTCTGAAATGTAGGTATAAAGATGTACCTACAATGATAAAGGATAACTATGGGAAACTTACATCCACGGTAATAACTAGTCTTCAAGTATCCAGAATACTACTTCCATGGTTGTAAAAAAACACACATACGCATCTCATTTGATACAACAAACATAAATAGAATGGTAAACACTATGCATGCAAAATCAAATGCATAATTACCCACAGATGGTATGGTTGTGTATCCAGAAAACAAAATAGAATACTGCAGAAAGCAAAGGAATCAAATAACATGAGAGTGAATGTGGTGCCTTCAATTAGACTGGCTTCAGGTGACCTCAGTTCCAGCAATCTGGGATGAGAATGTTTCACGATGGTGATCATTACGTTCACTGCCTTCCAGAGAGTGATGCCATGTTCAAATATCACCCATTGATGCCTGCTTATGGGCTTCTGGAAATTCTACAAATCTCTCTCCAATTTCCATACTGTAATACTGTAAAGGCAGCAGAGCATACAGGACATCACAGCTTCAAGTTAAAATACAGAGAAATACTCATGAATTTGAGGGGCAAAGGGACTTTTTTCAAATGCAAAGAACTCCCCTATTTTGAGAAAACAAATGTCAAGGAAACAGAAAAATTTCTGAGTATAACAATATACAGTTTTGAATTCCCCGGGGGTTGAAATTATCAGCTTTAGTAGAAGGTCTTGGTGATAAAGCATACAGAGGAATTTCTGGTTTTGAAAATGACATTAAGCTTAAGCATTGTATAAACTATAAATGGCCACACTAAACACTGATGTAGGAGGTAAAAAGAGGACTGATCTGCTCCAGTGTAGGCAAAAAGAAAGAAATGAATTTAAAGAAAAGCCACCTAAGCTCAACTCATAAAATGATGTATAACAAACATATCACCTATAAACTAAAGAAACACTAACTAGCTAACTAGCTAGCAACTAACTAAAAACTAACTTTGTGCTGCATTAAGTGGCTTGTGTATTAAAGACATACACAAAGTTCAGTATAGTTCTAAGACTCATGTAGAAGATCATGAAGTAAAAAGAAATCAATAGTCAAAGTTACTGGATAGCCTTTCAGAAGTGTCTAGTGAAGCTCTATATCCTTCAAGACTGCCTACATAGAGACAGGCTACTGCAATAAGGAAGAGAATAAAGGGTCCAAATAATTGCCATAGCAGTTAAGAGAACTGAGTTTAGTCCCCATAACCCACATAGGTATTTCAAAACTGCCTGCAACTCCACCTACAAGAGGATATAATATCTCTGGTTTTCTTAGTCCCTTGGACATGCCAACACACAGTCACACAGACATTCTCTCTCTCTCTCTCTCTCTCTCTCTCTCTCTCTCTCTCTCTCTCTCTCTCTCTTGTTCTCTCTCTCTCATTCTCTCTCTCTCATTCTCTCTCTCTCATTCTCTCTCTCTCATTCTCTTTCTCTCATTCTCTCTCTCTCATTCTCTTTCTCTTTCTCTCTCTCTTACAAATAAAATAAACCTTTAAAAAGAAGTAGAATAAATGATACAAAAACTTGTTTTGTGCAGATAGCAAAACAAATTAAGACCAATGAATAAAATAATTAAATATGCTGTGTAAGGCAGTAGCTAATACATAGCACAGAAAAATGTAGGAGAAGGTAAAAGGTATGCAGGTGAGGACGAGGTACAAAACCATTAGCTTCCAAGATTCATTCTTTCTTCCTTTCATTTTTGTCTGTCTGTCTGTCTGTCTGTCTGTCTGTCTGTCTGTCTGCCTGCCTGTCTTCGCTAAGAGGGGCATTGCTGTTTTCCAACTAGGAAGTTGAGAGAGAGTAGTGGATGACTCAGCAGCTGGCTAAATGACTTGCCTATTATGGAGATAACTAAGTTGAATGAAAAATAGAGCTTAGAAGAGAATATAAAGTCCGTTTAAGGCCAAGAATTTGAAATCTGCTTAAATAACCAAAGTGGTAAAGCAAAGTTCAAATTCAGCTTTAAGTTCAGTGGCAATGGCTGGGTTGAAGACATACATTTTGGAATATTTGACTCATGAGCTGGATTGCCAAAAGTGTGCCAGTGCACCAAGAGAAGAAACCTAGCTTTGACTGAGCCCTGCAATGTGAACACAGGAAGACAGAGAGAATCTGTAAAGAGTGACAAAGAGGCAAAAGTAGGGTTGCGAGCCAGACAAATACTATATTCCAGAAGCCAAGCAATGGCAGAAATTCATGAAGGAACTCAAATATCAAATGCTGTTTATCAGAGGGTCTTTCACTGTACTGAGAAAAGGAACTCATTGCTGTCTAGCACAAGGTATTCTTCTAAGGAGTTGCTGGCTTGTCAGTCTGATTGGACCAGGTATAAAAGAGAAATGAACTTAGAGATAGCAAAGGAAAGTTGTATTAATGAGTTTCTCTGTGAAAGAAAGAGAAATGCATGCCAATTTGAATTGGCATGCCAATAGATGCATTGCCAATAGAAGCAAGGCCAAGATAATATTCTCTTCAAATAGCTTGCTTCTATAATCTGAAGAAGTGTAAAGGGGACATCATAGCAGCAGGATGAGAAGGCCAGAGATATGTATTTGAATAGGTGAGAGTGATCAGAGATTTAATACCTCTTGTTTCTTTGGGTACCTGCTCCTGCCAGAACACATATGGAGGATGAAACCCATCCAGTGTAATGATCTACAGCCAAAGAGGGAAGTGGAGGACAAGGCTATGAATAGTGCAGGTGCACAGCCATGGAGGAGCAGTTGCACACTCTTACCTCACAGTGCTTTCCAGGTCAAGAAAAAATTAGGCACTATATGGTAGGGAGAGCTAACACTTTTCCTTTAAGTTCATGGTCATTAAGTACAAGTGACAACAGTAAGCAGAGTAAAGAAGAATCATTCTGCTCATAGTACACTAATATTATTAAAAAATATGTGATGAAATATCCATACTTGACAAGGGGCTAAGAGATATAACTGCGGTAATTCTCTCCAGTACATTAACTTCCTATGCTCACCAACTTTCTCTCTGTTCTCCAGCCCCATCCCCAGTTGGTGCTTCAACTTCACATGTATCATTTAACAACCCCATGAGCTAGATATCATCAACATTACTCTTCTTTGGTACATAAAAGTGAAGAGATTGAGTGTTTTGTTGCAGTAAACATCAAGGTTAAGACGAGTGGATACAGAATAGATACAGAGAGTATGTTCATATTTAGCATGGCACATTCTTAAGTTTAGGTCAGTAAAAGTCACCCAGACATTACAGAAAGATAGAGCCTGATGATCCATAGCTAAATAAGATTGTTCATAATATAGATTGAGCATTATGTTATGTAATAAGAATAAATACAATGGTAGTGAATTTAGAATTCTTATGAGTGTTACATTGCCTAGAGTAAACTAAACTCATAAGATTTAATGTTCTTGGATATAATTTTACTTAAAAGAAAGAAATCTGCTGTTATGTTTGATGAATGCACTGCTCTTCAACTTGGATAATTTTCCCTTGAAAATTGTTGGGGTTAGATGTTCAAATCCCTGGCAGAATTTGCTTTATTTTCTAAGCTTAAAACATTTTTAAGACTAAATGATAGTCATAGTTAAAATGAAAATTGTCTACAGAAGAGCCAGCATAGCTTATAGTTGTACCTATAAATATTACTTTTTTGGAAAATAATAAGCTTCTTTTCTAAATTCTATCCCATGGACAAGAGTGAAATAAGAACAGTATGGTTTCCTTAGGCAACTTCCTAAAGTACTGCCTAATCATTTAGACTCTTATCTGCCTCATCTCAGTGTGCACAGAATAAGAAAACTCTATGGAGTGGTTATTTGTATCTCCAGCAGTGCTAGTTTGCTCACCTACAGAAATGCCCCATCTCCCACAAGCCTACCACTGAATGTCTGACTTTAAAATCAGAAAAAAAAAAAAAAAAAAAAAAAAAAAAAAAGGATAAAAAAATCAAAGGGATCACAGTGATGAATTTCAACTCATGCCCCTGAAAGAAAAGGTTTCTGGGAGAACTCCATGTCAGTCAGTTCTGGCAGAATTTTTTTTCTACTCCCCATGTATTGCCATTTGGATTTACTTATGATACAGCCTTTTCAGCTCTATGTCCAAAGCATTAAGGAGAACCATAGTCAGTCCTTCAGTGCATACTGCTTGAATTCAAGGCTCTAGATGCCTCTATTTCATTAAGTGTGATCTGTACATTGTAAAAACTGGCCTACATAAAAGGCTTGACCTAATGTAAGGTATGTGTTTCACTATGTTTGTGAATTAAATCTCTTTCTGTTATTAAATTTATTTAACATTTCAGAAATACAAAGACTTGCTGGAAGAGGTGAACCAAGTTCTAATCATTTCTGTTGCTCTTACAAAAAAACTTAATGATCAAGGCCAATTATAGAAAAGAAATTTATTTATTCAGAGAAATTGGAGTCTTTGACAGTATAGAGGGATAGCAGAAGCAGAAGGCTGAGAGCTGACATCTTCAAATACAAGCACAAAGCAGAGGGTAATATTTAAGTGAACTGGAACTAAAAATACTCAAAGCCCACCCCTAGCATCATATCTCTTCCAACAAAGCTCCATCTCCCCAAAGCACTGCTACAATCTCCTCAAACAGCACCACCACCTGGAGATCAAGTGTCCAAATAGCTGATTCTGGGGAGACATTTTCATCACAACTACCACATAAGACATTTAGAAATAGATATAAATAGTCATAAGCAAACTACTTATGTTGTTACTGATATGGAGGCAACTATACATGTGAGTTTTATGCAGGTATATGTGACGTTCTCCCTAGAGAAGCACAGATGGTGGGGTTTAGGAGAATAGTTTAACAAAAAACTAATAAACACCTTACTAATGGGGCATTTTTTAATAGAATTGAAAATTATGTCAACAGGTGACCAGGAGAAAAGAAGAGGGGAAGTTGTTCTTATTCCACAAGGCAATCAAGTTCAGTGTGGGTATAGGTAGGAAAATAATACAGTCAAAAGTGAAAGTTAGAGTTAGCCATGAAAACCAGACCAGTGGACTTTAGTCTTAATACGTTCAGCAGCTCTTCTGGGCATGAGCTACTGAACCTTAGGAGAAAACAAGAAACGCAGATGGAACATTGCTAGGAATCCTAAGAAGCAAATTTGATCAGAAGAGAAAAGGAGACAGATGCTCCGTTGGGAAGGCTATTAGTCGTTTGGTGGGAAGACTAAGGTTCTGAGTTTGACTGGTGACAATAAGAATGGGAAGAAGAGGAATGTAGGTGGGGGCAGGGATTTTTGGAATTTGCCTGTGTATGGGGAAAATATTTATCTCATGATTTGGAAGACTTGGAGGGAGAGAGTATGACACCAGCCTATGGTGAGACACTTCTCGCTGCCTCATATCACAGTGGAAGTGAAAGTGAGCCCAGGACAGAGATCAGATAGGCCAGTCATATATTCATAATGAATCTATTTTCTTGACAACAGCCTTAGCCTTTCAGCAAATCCCCTTTGGCATACATACCATTTATCAGCTTCATCTCTAAATATTGTTTCATCAACGAAGAAATTTCTAGGCCATGAGTGTGGCAGGTGAGATACAAATCATAGCACCTCATCAGATCCATGCAACTTGTAAGTATTCAGAAACAAATCTTAAGAATTCTGATTAAATATGTCTTGGCCAGATGTCAGGAATCAATACTATTCTGGCCTACTCTGTACCAGATTATTATGAGTTACATGATCAGAAAAAAAAAACTTTGGGAGAAAATGGATTATATATACAAAAAAGTACCAACTACACACATACGCATACCTTTTTAGGTAATCACAATATATCATAGATTCTGATGGAATCATCCATCTCAAAAATCCTCCTTTGCTTATACTTAGTAACTCTGGGCTTGTATTTCCTTGAAAACTTTGTAAGAGTGTTGACTATAGGAACTATGAACCCTATGCTTTTATATAAGTCTTTTTGACTTTACTGTTGCTGCTAGTGGTAATAATAGGGCTATAGACTTGAGCAAGTCTTCTTTTCTTCTTTAAAATGGCGAGGCCTGAATAGGCTACATTTATGATTCTTTCTCTGAGGCTATAGTCTCATGAGTTATAATTATAGTCTGAATGCATCTTTAAGTGTTATAAAGAGTTTTAAGTGAGATTTTGCTAAGGCATTCTTCCAAGTCTTGATTCTGTCCTATCTTCCCTGCTCAATTTTAGTTTAAGGTTCACAGCCTTTCCAAGCATCTTGTTACTAGTGAGATGCAATTGTTAATATTGACTGCCAGTGTGATTAGATTAAGAAGTACCTGCTTGGGGTTTAGTAAAGTTCACCACTACATATATCTGTAATGCTCCTTTCTGGGACAGTTAGATCCTGAGGACTCTAACATAATCAACAGATCGCTGCCTTGTCGGTTCATAAACTGTTGATTGAAATATGGACATTGAATCTAGTTGGAGTAAATTGTTCTCGAGGTGAGTATGTCCTTAAGGGTTGTATTGCTCTGGGTCCTTCTTGTAACCCATTTAACCTTCTTCATGCTTATCATGATATGGGGGTTTCAGCTCTGTTCACTTTCTCTGTTATGATAGACTGCTTCCTTTGAAATCATGAGCCTAAACAAATGAGTCCTTTTCTTTTTTTCTTTTCTTTTCTTTCCTTTTTAATTGGATATTTTCTTTATTTACATTTCAAAAATTATACCCTTCCCCCAGAAGCCTCCTATGCCATCCCCCCTCCTCTTATGAGGGTGTTTCCCCGACCACCCACCCACTCCTGCCTCCCTGCCCTGGCATTCCCCTACATGGGAGCATCTAGCCTTCACAGGACCAAGGGCCTCTCCTCTTATTAATGCCCAGACAAAGCCATCCTCTGCTGGCCTTGCATCCTTAGACAAGACAGCTGGAGCTATGGGTCCCTCCATGTGTACTCCTTAGTTGGTGGTTTAGTCCCTGGAAGCTCTAGGGGATCTGGTTGTTGATGTTGTTCTTCCTATGGTGTTGCAAACCCTTTCATCTTCTTCAGGCATTTCTCTAACTCCTCCGTTGAAGACACCATGCTCAGTCCAATTGTTGGCTGCAAACATCCTCCTCTGTATTTGTAAGGTTCTGACAGAGCCTCTCTGGAGACAGCTATATCAAGCTCTTGTCAGCAAGCACTTTTCAACATCAACAATAGTGTCTGGGTTTAGTGACTGAATATGGGATTATGGATCCCTAGGTGGGGCAATCTCTGGATGGCCTTTCCTTCAGTCTCTGCTCTACACTTTTCTCTGTATTTCCTCCTATGAGTATTTTGTTTCCCCTTCTAAGAAGGACCAAAGCACCCACACTTTGGTCTTCCTTCTTCTTGAGCTTCATGTTGTCAGTGAATTATATCTTGGGTATTCTGAGCTTTGGGGCTAATATCCACCTATCTGTTAGTACATAACATGTGTGTTCTTTTGTGATTGGGTTATCTCACCTCACACAATAATAGTGGGAGACTTCAACACCTGACTCTCAGCAATAGACAGATCATGTAAATAGAAACTAAACAGAGACACTGTGAAACTAACAGAAATTATGAACCAAATGGATTTAACAGATATTTATAGAATATTTCATCCTAAAACAATAGAATATAATTTCTTCTCAGAACCTCATGGTACCTTCCCCAAAACTGACCATAAATTGGTCACAAAATAGGCCTCAACAGATAGAAGAAGATTGAATTAATCTTATATATCCTATCAGATCACCACGAACTAAGTAAGGCTGGTTGGTCTTCAATAACAACAAAAACAACAGAAAGCCCACATACACATGGAAGCTGAACAATGCCCTACTTAGTGATAACTTGGTCACTAAGGCAAGAAAGAAATAAAGGAAGAAATAGAGAAAAAATTAAAGACTCTTTTAGAATTTAATGAGTCCTTTTCTTAAAGTTGTTCTTGGATAGTTGTCCAGAGTAATAAGAACAATAAGTAAAACAAGGGGGAAGGCCAGAGCCTCTGAAGCAGCAGTAACTTATGGGACCCATAATGTACTTCTGTTTTTACAATTAGGCAACTTTAGCTTAATCTAGATGATTTTTTAAAAAAGAAACATTTCAATTCTTTAAACTAGGAATTTCTTAATGGTACATCCTTGTAGTCATTGCCTTGCTCACTTCTCTGATTCTGCCTCTCTGCTACGTCTGTGCTTATATGAATCTGAAGTGAATGAGTGCTTGCATTTGTTTCTATGTTAGTTGGCCAATTATGTTGATGTTAATATTTTCTTCATATCTTGTTCTTAAAAATAATTTTATAGCAGTATTAATTAATATCTTATGAGAATACAGCATCATGCTCATTTTTTTTTCTTTTTTTTTTGTTTTTTTTTGTTTTTGTTTTTTTGTTTGTTTGTTTTTTGAGACAGGGTTTCTCTGTATAGCCCAGGCTGTCCTGGAACTCACTGTGTAGACCAGGCTGGCCTCAAACTCAGATATCCACCTGCGTCTGCCTCCCAAGTGCTGGGATTAAAGGCGTGTGCCACCACAGCCCGGTTCATGCTCATTTTCTGTAGAGATAAATTTACTGTGTTATATAATAAATAATACTTGATATCAATTTCAATCCCCAGATTAAAACTAACAACAAAGTTTGTGGGTGCTACAAACCGCCATCAATCCTTCCCAATCTGGTCCATTTGATTCATTATATTTCTCTGTCTTATCACAAAGCAGACTTATCAGCCCGTGGGCCTCATGTTGAATGCTGGATCTTACACACCTTTTCTCAGGGAAGTAAAAAACAATTATGTAGCAGAGTTTAGCAAGCAAAGTTACAGCTTTATCCAGTTGCCACTGCCAGAATCAGAGTGACCTTCCTGACATATTTTCTTCCTAGAACATGATGGATTATAGCACTTTTGTGGACTTTTAATAATAAAAACTTTTGTTCAAATTGAAAAGCTCAAGCTAAATCTGCCCCTTTGGTTTTATGAATCTTACTAAAAAACTGCAAGAAGAGAATTCTATGTTAACCATTTGAATGGGAACAGGGGAAGATGAGTGCTTTTCATTTATTTCCCAAGTGCATTCGTTCCTGCCTCCTGCCTTGTCCAACTGAGCCAGAGACTATAGATCATTACTACCTCATGTGCCGTTAACACCTCATGACCAGTATCAACCTCACAGACTCTCTTTGTATTTGACCTTTCTAAAAGCATGTTTGTAAACCTATCTATTATGTCCAGACCATACTAGATTACGTCTCCCTGCAGAGCATGTACCTGGCTGAAAACAACTTACAAGGCTTTTTAGCTGTATTGTAATATATACCTTGGCTCGCTCTAAGTAGCACACCACACAGAAAGAGACTAAGAATGAGTGCAAGCATCATGGTCCCAGTCTAGACAAAACACAGAAAACATGTATGTTTGATGCTTTATTCCTCAACCCATCAGCTCTATAATCTCTCCCTCCAAAGCATCTAAAACTCATTTTGCTGTTTGTCTTCCTGGTGGCAACATTAGCCTAATTTTTTTTTAACGTACTTTAGCCAATTCTAGCTACTATACTAAAATATCACATTCTATAGGCACAGGACTTTTGTTTTCTACAGTTATCTCAAATCATAAATTGTGTGGTTAAGGTCTAGTGAGACCCTCTTCTCTAATGACCATTGCGAGAGCAGTCTATTTTCATAGTTTAACCACTCTCAGAATGGCTATCTCATAGCACACTCATATGGGAAGTCAGGAATTTGACAAAAAAGTTGATGGGGAAGATGTATGCAAAAATCCAGGCCAACATACTACCATCATGTCTTTAGTATATTCACCACTCTGATAGCCAGTCTGTCTTGATTTAATTTGTGACCTCTGTATGTGTTACCTCCGTGTCAGCTAGTATAGCAGTTTCAAAATATATTTCTGATTATGTCTTTCTCTGTGAAGTTATAAACCCTGAGCATGATCCATCAGACTTTCACCAATCAGGTCCCTGACCAAAATATGGTCACTTCTTCTGCCATAATCTCAGATACAATCCAGTCTCTTCATCCCAACTCTTAGACATTTATTTATATGGTACCTACTCATACAGATTCTAGCTTCTTTGCGTAAAGTTTCAGCTCCCACTCTCCATCACATACTCTCACACTCAACCTTCTTTTGTTCTTATATTTTTTTATTTTTTACCTCTTAGTATATATTATATGTCATTATTTTATTATATTTATATTCTGCATCAGTCACATACATGGCACTAAAATTTCTTCTCTTCATCCTTCCCTCCCTCCCTTTCTCTTTTTTTTCTTCCTTCCTGCACTCTAACTTTATTGGTAGCACCTAAAGTAATCATCAGTATAACAGAAGTGTTTCCTAAAACTATCTGTTGAATTGATGACCTTTGGTTGAACAGATTTTTGTTTTGTGATCTTGACATCAGTGGCTATATTTCATAGAGTATTTCTACAGCATATATATAAAGGTAGCATTTTTGTACAATGTGGTTTTATAATTAAAAAGTCTTGTTTGTAGCAGAGTACAAGGCAAGACTAAACATTTTCTTCATTTGCACCCTTGCCACATCACCTAAGTAATGCTATCTAAAATTTGTATTTATATTATGCTGTGCTTTGTGAAGTTTTGGTCACTATTGCAATTAAATAATATACCTGTGTTTCCTGACCACCTGTACTCCTAATTGATGAGAAATATCATGGAGTAAAGACCATTTTTTTTTTTTTTACTTTTCTTTAAAGTATCTGTGTATAAAGTGCATGGGATGTTTCCCCCAGCAAAGAGTAAGTGCTTATATTAGGCATCCTGATTGACTTCTCTTCTAATTTCATCCAGAAAAAAATATTGATTATATATTATAAAAATATCAATATATTGATATATTGAATTGTATCAAAATATCAATTATATATTATAAAAATATCAATTTCTTCTCTTCATCCTTCCCTCCCTCCCTTTCTCTTTTTTTCTTCCTTCCTCTTTCTGCACTTCCCTGCACTCTTACTTTATTGGTAGCACCTAAAGTAATCATCAGTATAACAGAAGTGTTATACTGATATTATATCAGTATATATATTATTGATATTATATCAATATACAATATTGATATAATTCAAGAGAATTATTACCAAAGGAAAACTCTCCAGAAAGTGTTAGATCCTTGTCTTTTGAGAGAAGCCTCAGAGTTTCCTACCTCTATGTCTTTTCCCAAACTTCCATAATCTCATAGAAGTTCTGGTGGAACTCAGCTGAGGGTATTCTTGTATGTTCCATCACCAGCCTTGGGTGGCTCTGTTTCTTAGGGGCTGAGAAGGAATTGGATACCAGAAAGAGATTTCACACACACTGTTAAAAGCACTGTTATGGCAGTAACAGACAGCACTTAAATATATAATTTAATAATTAGTGAAAACGAAGATGGAGTGAAGGCTCTCCACATCAAGTGAGCTGACAATTGCTTACAGTTCCAGCTTCCAGAGATCCAAGGTTTTCAAAGCCTTCTTCTGACTTCTCTAGGCACTCACATACATGAGTCACCCTCACATATACACATAAACAAATAATAAAATAAATCTCTAAAAAACAGTATAAAATTTGTCGTCGTCCGTCTACATATCCTATAAACTACACTAGTCATCAGCCTGACAAGATATCTGCAGTCCTGGTGGTAACCAACAGCTCTTCGATTGGCCTTAACGACCACTCATGTGCTCCCATAAAACTCATCAGTAACCTATAGCTGGAGAGGACACAAACCCTAAAGGAGTGGTTGCCAATACTATTTGCTAAGTCAATAGAGTATCTAACTGCCTTCTAAATAATTATCCTTGTACCCATAGATAAATGTTACTTTCACACCTCATCAAAGGAGCTTTCTTTTCTTTTCTTTTCTTTTTTCTTTTCTTTTCCTTTCTTTTCTTCTTCCTCCTCTTCCTTCTCCTACTTTGCTGCAGATGGAGAATAATACAAAGAACTACAACTAGTCAAAATACAGAGAAGTGTCTGTGGAGAGCTCAGCCTCAATGAGACATCTATAATTTAACCTCTACACATCCAAGGCTCAGATCATATCTTAGAATTGAGATTGAATGATTGTAAGAGATGAAGGACGATGAGAATTTCTTCTACATAGTGTGTTCAAAACAGGACAGAGACTATGCACCCATGAACTCTCAACAATATGGTTGCCTTCACAAGACTTGGAAAGACCACATCAGTGGACCTGCTGACAAGGAGTGGGGAAAGGCTCATAAGGTCCTATCCTAGTAGAAGAACTCTAGGAAGTAAACGGCTACTGTAGAGGGGAAAATCTGTTTACATCAGGGAGAAGTCTCCTATAGGTCACCTGAGCCTAACTGGTCACCTCTAATCTTATGTACATGTAGGTAACACTAATTGCACTCCGTAGGATGTATCTACATACATACCTACTCACACACATGTATAAAATTTAAAAATATATAATTAATATGTATTATTTAATTAAGATGAAGCTATGCATTTAAGAAGAAGACATTGCTGAGATGACCCAAGAAGAATTAGAGGGTGTGGAGGCAGGGGTAGAAATAATATAGTGTGTGCAGATATGAAATCCTAAAAAAAACAGTTTATGAACAAAAACATTTTTAAAATATGTAAAAATTCATCTTAAAATCCAGGCAGAGTG
Organism: Arvicanthis niloticus; assembly: GCF_011762505.2. Classification (NCBI taxonomy): domain Eukaryota; kingdom Metazoa; phylum Chordata; class Mammalia; order Rodentia; family Muridae; genus Arvicanthis; species Arvicanthis niloticus. Next base: position 45,057,065 of record NC_047665.1, on the reverse strand, counting down.
TAACATGCCAGAAAAATAAGGATTCGGGGGAGATCCTGTGGTTCTTGAGTTGGAGGATGGATCTTTTTTCTCTCATTATTCAGCTTTTGCTCTAATATCATGGAGTTTTTCCTGTTACTATGCCAGATGGTAGAAGCTTAGGAGGAAGAAGGTAATTGTGATGAGCTCACAGCCTTTTTTTTTTTTTTTTTTTTTTTTTTTTGAGTGCCAGCTTCCATAGTTGCCGACTCAACTTCTTGCCTTTTTCCATCTCCTACAGTACGCCTGCTCTGGTGAGTAGGAGGAGTAGCTTCAGGGGACTCAGCTCTACAGATCTCCTGAGTGGAAATTCCCCCAGTCCAGGATTGGCTCAAAACTAAACTGCTGACTATTCTCAGCCACCTTAAAGTCTAAAACAGAGGAACAGGGCGACGGGGGCTGCAATTTCCCTGGAGGCTCTGCGCATACTTGCTGGGCATCTTTAACTAGAGAAATTATGCTTTGCTTTCCATCCTTTCCTTGAGTCTTAAATATTGAAACAGATTTTGCTTAGGATAATGGAAGGCAGACTTGGGAAACACAACTTGTTCTAAAATTCCAGGACTGACAGTAGGAATATAATAAGACAGGGCAGTGGGATTATGCCAAATTTGACTGTGTCTCTACACATGTTTCGTTTAAACCCATTTTCTTAGTTGAACTGTTTGACTTATGTGAGGGTGAGTCCGGCTGCTGCCAGAGGCTCCCCAATGAAACACTTGCCAATTATTTATCCTATGGCTGCATTTTGACTTTTTGAGACTATGAAGAGTGTTCAATGGATACCTAGTATGTGGCCATCGTGTTATTCCAACCACATATTTAGAAGAAAATGAGCAAGAATCACTGACATGAAACCAGACTTCTGTGGGGAAAGTGTGATTTGCTTAGTTAAAGAAACATCCAGATTTAGTACTGAAGACCTCAGTGGATCACATGGACTACAAGCACTTTTTGTCTATGACTGATGTCAGCAGATCCCTGAGCAACCACCCTGATGTATGGTTAGAGTGTGGACTGCCATGAAGGGGCAATGTCAGACTGAGAAGTGGAATAAGCAGCAGCGTTTTCAACGAAAGGGAAAATGGGATTAGTAATATCTTTTTAAAAAGAGAATTACTTATTTATTATATATATATATATATGAGTACATTGTAGCTATCTTCAGACACACCAGAAGAGGACATTGGATCCCATTACAGATGGTTCTGAGCCACTATGTGGTTGTTGGGAAATGAAGTCAGGACCTCTGGAAGAGCAGTCAGTGCTCTTAACCACTGAGCCATCTCCCTAATAATATCTTAAGGTGACTGCCAATGTACATTTATGTCTCTTCTGAAGAGACTTCTTCATCACAGTTGGTGTTATCACTTCCATTTGTATGTTTGTTTACTTGTGGAAATTATGCATGGCACTTCTCACCATTTTCAAGTGCTTCAAATATGTAGAAATAAATTGATATATAACAAATATATGTCACATTTGATGTATTTTTATATCATCTCTCAGCTCATCAGAACTCCATAGGAAGTAATTAAATTCCTTTATTCATTAGGAAATATCTTATCATCTCCTAATGTTTCCTTAGGATAATTTTAGTAGACATAATTTACATTTTATGGGGTATCTTAAGGACTGGCAGTACTCATTATTTGGGGAGACATAACTTACTCCTAGAAATGGTTTATAATTATTAATTTATTATTATTATTTACTATATCATACCTGAAAACCAGAACCTCCCAAATACTACATGAGAATTCTGTCACTGAGCTACACCCCTATCACTAGAAAGAATTTGTAAGAATAATAAGTATAATAATAATAACAAACAAAAGAATAAGAATGTTATGCCTAACAAACACCAGCCTTGTGGTTGATCAACTTTCATCTAAATTTATGTAATTATTACAATAGTCACAGGATGATAAGACTGTGGGTTATAGCCAGAAAATAAGAACAATAAATAATACCACCCCAATAATGTATAAACAAGATACTAGTCAGTCCCAGTATCAGTGGTTTCAACTATATATTAAGCAACAGAAATTTCCTGGAGGACTACATGATGAAATGCTGAATTGGGAAAACCAACTAGTATCTTTTATTCTTTTGTAATACTGACTGTAACAATTCTCTAGTACCCAGGAATTCCCTCTTCTTTTTATCACCACTGTTATCAATTCTTAACTCATGGCTAGTTTTCTCAACAGTGAGCTAGTTTTAGCACTTTCCACATATTAACAGCAGTAGATTATTGTGAGAAATGCAGGCTCCATCTTCATCCAGAAGCACTGAACAGAAACCTGCATTTACAAAGATAGGTAGATACCCATGTTTATTGTGTGTTCTATTTGATGGTTGTACTGTCCATTGAAAGCTGACATTTAGTAGTAGCTCTGAAAGTAAACCTGATTTCACAATCTAGCTGTGCATGTATTCTGTGTCTCGGATAGGTGTCCCAGAATTTGGTTGTTCCTTTGGTGGGAGCTTTATAAAGTGGGCCCTTATGGAGAGTAACAGCATTGTGGAAAGTCTGTACCAGAAGGGATTACTGCTGTTCTACTGTTCTACTGTTGTTACTCTTTTAAGAGTAGATTTTTATAATGTAAAACCTTCCCATATGGACTCATTCTGTTTTGCTCATGCCCAAGATTAATCCTATTCCTTCATTGTTTTTGATATAATTGGAATAATTTTTTGGATTCATACATTTTTGGACTTTTAGCCACCAGAATAATGAGGCAAACAAATCTCATTTTGTTTTAAAGTGCTCAGTTTTCAATATTGTGTTACAGAACCAGAAAAAGTCTAAGGCATTGTTGTTTTAATCTTTGCTATTTCTAGGTTTTAGCTTGTCCTCTTCGAGGACAGGCTTCTGTACATTGGATGGGACCAACATGTCTTTTTCATGTTCCTTCATACAGTCTTATGGCTGCTACTCTTTTGACCACCTAATGAATCTGATATCATAAAGGGTTCAAGTTTACAAAAATCCTACCATGGTATTTCATCTGATATAAATTGCCTAACTACACATGAATATTTATTTGTTATTAGATTCCAGTAAATATTCTGTCCAAACTTTGAGTCAAAATAAAGTCATCTTATGAAGGAATGATTAGGTAAGGGTTTCAGCACAGTAACACACACACACTTTCTGTGTTAGTAGGTTAAGGGTGTCACTATGAACTTTTCTGTTTAGACATCTTGCAGTCTAGTATCTTTCATTGGAAAACCAGTCAATCTATAACTGTCTTAATCAAATCATCTGAAGCCCAGTCTGTGGTGGTTTTGAACACATGAAAATAAGTGCATATTAAGTTTTTTTCTGAAATCCTTACTAAGGTTTGATATTAATCTGTTCCATTTGAGGTTCAGAAAGCAAAGAGACAAGTCCCCAGAAACAATCACAGCATCTCAAAACATGGTTGAAAAGCAAGACACAAAAGGGGCAGGAGGGATTACAGTAAGCTAACCATGCTCTATCGCTTCAAGCAACTTAATATACTTTGAACTGCTCAAGCTATTTCACCAATTGCTTGCTTGTGAATTATAGTAGCCATATTCCATTTCAGGAAACAACAAAGTTGAAACATCAAGAAATTTTGTACTTTTGATTGTCATTGTTTTACCATTTCACAATTTTCTTTTAAAAATTTGAAGAACACTTGAGTATAAAAAGTATTAGCACACAGAAATTACCACAGTTTATTAAATGTCTGTTTTAAACTCCATAAATTTCATAATTTGTTACCTACAAAAGGTAAAAACTCAAGTTTTACTATAGATTTGAGAATGCATATTAGACAGGTTCTTCAGATTTCTATTTGAGAAATTCTATGATCTGAAATCAAATTTTAGATGTTGTACTTAATTGCCTTGTATTTATTTGGCAGTTATAGAACATTCGTTTTAATGTGGTATAAATGGCATATAATTTATTCCACATGCAAAATGTTTACAGTAAATTAATTGGTTTGCAGTGCTGTTAAAATAAATCAGAAGTTCAAAATGCTGGAAAGGTGGCTCATCATTTAACAGCACTGACTGCTCTTCAAGAGAACCAGGATTCAATTCCCAGCACACCCATGAAATCACAACCATCTGTGACTCCAGTACCAGGAGATCTCATTCTGTTCTTTTCTGGAGTGACACTGTGCACAGACATATAATCAGGCAAGATAACCAACCATACGTAAAAAATTAAATTATTTAAAAATCTGAAAAGTCAAGATTTTAACTGGGCTATTCTCATGGTATAATCTTGTAATCTCAGTTATTAGGGATACAGAAGCAGGGGGATTAAAAACGCAAGGTCACTGTGAGCTATAAAGTGAATTCAAAGCCAGCCTGGGAAACTATTTTTTTGAAAAGTAAGTGAAAAAGTGAATAGTGAGATAGCTCAATGGAAGAGAACTTTTCCAGCACACAAAAGGTCTCATGTTTTCTCAATATTGCAAAACAAAACCCCAAAAGGAAATGAAATTATTTTCATATTCTCCTGATGCTTCAACAAGCTTCTGTTCAGGGCCCTCGTTTTTCTAGACAATATGCAATGACACCATTTTACAGATTAAGAGTGACAAGAACGTTGCTAGAATCCTGTCCATTAGAACCCTGAGCAGGAGGAGACCACATGCCTATGCTGAAATTAATTCCTAGCAAGAGGGGGGGGGGTGCCTTAGCTGCTTTCCAATTGCTATGACAAAACTCCATGACCAAAGCAACTTTAGAAGAGTTTATTGGTGGGAGAGTTACAGTTTCAGATCATAAATCCATGACCACTATGGCAAGGGCCATGGCAGCAGCACCCAAGCCTGGCACTGGAGTAGTAGCTAAAAACTTACATCTTAATCCACATAGGTAACTGGGAAAGGCAGTCTTGAAACCTCAAAGCTCTCCCAGTGACGCATCTTTTCCAACAAAACCAAATTTCTTAATCTTTCTCAAACATTTCTGCTAACTGGGTATTCAAACACATGAATCTATACTGGGGTTTCGTTGGGGGGTCATTTTCATTCAAATCACCAGAGAAGGGATTCATATGACAGCATAGACTTGTAAATATCAATACCTCACCTGGAAGGCAGGTGCCTGTAACACAGGGTTCCCTAATATCTGGACAAAGCTTGCCTGCCCTGAATGCCCATAGGGAAAATGCAGCTTGATATTTAAGTGAAAAAAATTACATAAAAAAAAAAATCTCACAGAACCTCAACCAAAAGAAAATCTGTGTGAATGAACTGAAGGGCACATGGATAAAATTTCCACTAAAATATACATCATTTAGACTGTGGGGGGTTGTGTTCTTGGGAAACCATGTTCCAAGTTTTACCGAACCTAAACTTTGGGAAAGAAAAAAATAGTTTCAGAGTGTTGACAACCAATAACACAGTGAAATTCACTGTCAGAATACAATTTGAGTGTGGTTAGCTGAAAGTTTGGAAAGCCTGTGGTATGGCCTCTGATGAGTCAGCAGCTCTGGCCACCTACAGCTTGAGTGTGTTCTGACTGCAGTTTAAGCACAGGACCAGAAAGAGAAGAGATGAAACAGGAGGGAGTGGGCTTACATTGTTCTGTTTTATAATCCCATTGACACAGTCATCCACAAACAGAACTTTGTTCTTCTAATACATAATAGATCTATATGTAATAGATCCAATGATGCTTATTACACAGTAGAAGGGCAAAGGTTCTGAGAAACATTGCCTCCGAGAACCCTACAGCTCACAAATGAAGGAAGGCATGTGCAGGTGATGGTGAATTGCTGTATGTCACAGCTCTGGTGGCCTGCCTGCCCTTGAAGTACACTCCTACTATATATTGTGCTTAAAGGTATGAGGGAAACTGATGAGACAGATTAAGTATATATTCTTCAAGGCAAATTAAGCATAGATCCTCACTAGTTTTTGAATCTACACATCCAGCAAAGTTTAATCCTTGGGTTTCTAAATCATTTATCTTTAAGTATCCTAATTTGTTAAAGTTCAAAGAATCTTTCTCTTTTTCTCCTTCACCCCGTTCACTCTTCTCTCCTCCCCTCCTCCTCTCCTTTCTTTTCCTCCTTCTTTCTAAATCTATCTCTCTTTTGAAATATCTCCCTGTAAATCTTTCTCAATCTCTCTTCTTCTTTCTCTCTGTTAATAAGAACTTCATTGGACTAAGTACAAGGCTCTCTAAGAGCAAAGGTCCAGTGTTAGGGATCCCTAAACTTCAAATGGCCTTTGAGTTTTACAACCTGCACCAAACTCAAACAGGCCATGACTAGTGCAGTCACTTGCCTCTTATCTAGGTTATGGCCATTCATCAAAAACTATTGCCAGGAGATATTTGGATTATAGGTGTTCTAATTAAATCTTTGAATTTTCATATGATGCAATGGTCCAAAGGCTGGGGATTAAAAATGATAGGTTAGTACTGAGCCATCAATCAGAACTGTTTGAAAACTGGAAAATGGTTCTTTCCCTGCTTGCAAATGCTGTCTCTAATGCCTCCAAACAACTGTTAAAGTTTTCTTTGGGATTTAACTAAGATTCCTGGGGATTTAAGGTGCCGGCTGCCAGATTGTTAAAATGCATTAATGTTTACAGTGATTATGATTACGAGATCTAATAATAAATGCTTGCATATGCTGGAGCACAGCCCAAATCCTACTGTTTCACAAGAAAGTCTCAGTGTAAAGCCACAGCTCTTTAGAAAGTTCCATACAGGAGAATCTGAGAGCAACCAGGCCCTCAGAAAGGTTGCTGGATGCCAACAGGCTAATCAGATTCTTTCTAGACCTCAAATGCTTTATAGAATAAGAAAAGAAAAAATGTCCATTTTAACTGGATCTTTTTATTTCTACCAATTTGGATAAGCTGGATGTATGAAAGCATTGTGTTTCAGATTCCAGGAAACATCCTACAAATCATAGAAATAGCTGCAGTCAGAAGTGACTCCAAAGTGCTACTGCCAAGGACATGCTTCACTCCCATGTGCCATTGCGATCTTAAACACTATATTGTGGCCTTTCTCACCACGTTTTCATCTACCCAAGGATGGGGAGCTCATGCATTCAAGGATCTCTCTGATCCGGCGAGGTCCAGGTCAAAGTCTGATTCATTGTGGGCCAGATACCTTTCCTGAGCTGCCAGGTCACAACCTGGGATTGAGTCAAAGTCCAAAGAAGCCAAGTTATTCCTACTAGACAGAATACAGTTCTGAGAATATTTGCTCAACACTACTGTTATGGGCAGCATGAGCATCATGCCAAATCTAACTTCCTCTTTGGACTTTACAACCTAGTAGTCCTCTGTCTATGCACACATAGGAGATGCTGATTGCTCTAGTTCTAACAGAAACCACACACACACACACACACACACACACACACACACTACAAACATGCACACTCACACACAAACACATAGACCTACCACACATACATGCACATGCACACACACACATACCAAAAAAAAAAAAAAAAAAAAAAACACAACACAACTAAAAACAGGTTTTTACACCTTTTGGTGACATTCTTCATATTTAGGTACTAGTCATTGTACCATTTTCTCTTCCCTGGTCAGGGAAAGGCTTTCATTGTAAAATGTCTCTTATAAGGGCAATGACAAGGACATTGAAAATCATCTGACAGTAGGAAAACAGTTTAGAGGAAACAGAGGTTAAAACTCAAAAGTCCTAAGAAAAAAATTAGTGAAAAAAAAAAAAAAAAAAAACCTGAGAAACTGATGAACTTTTAGAGCTCTCCAAATCTCAGGAGTATTGAGTGTCCCTTTTATAGGAGAAAGAACCAATCTGTACCCTACGACTAATACCATGGACTGCAGAAGGCAAGTGTTTACAAACTGTGCTGGATTGTTTAATCCAAAACCTTTCCCTCCTGTCTCAGGATTGTATGTCTACATGAAGTTCAAAAGGCTTTTAAAGATAAGGTGGACCAGCAAGCACCCAGAGAGCCAATGAGAAGGCTGTTTGCTTGTCAACCTGATACGGCCTGATCTTACTGATAGCCAATCCATAGTTTGAAAAGTGATGAAAGAAATTCTAGTAGGGGAAAGTGTCAGAGTGATCCCTGAAAAAGACCACTGGCAGAAGCCAGAGGGAGTCACAGAAGAACAAAACCCGCACTGTGACTCTTCACAGACCAGTGAGCGGCTGCACATTGAGTTTGGAACTGGGGGATTCTGATGGGACAGTCTGAGCACAGGGGTGAAGCCTCTCGACTTCCAGTTTGTGTGTGTGTGTGTGTGTGTGTGTGTGTGTGTGTGTGTGTGTGTGTGTGTCTGTGTGAAATAGTCTCATAAGTTCTTTCTGATTTACATAGCTGTCAGATGAGATTCCTTTATATTTCCTTCAGTGAGATTTGTTTTTGAAGGAGGCAAAGTACTTTATATTATTTGAAATATTTCACAGCTTTATTATGATATCATTAATCTATAGTCTGTTGTTCATATTTTAAAAATGAACAGGTCTAAGATGCAGTAGCTCAGTGGTAGAGTGCTTCCTTACCTTGTTCCTCAGCATCCATCAATAGCCATTGGTTCCCTGGTGAGAATCACAGCCCCATGCACCCCTCCACCATCCATGACAGTCCCTATACAGGTGGCTGAAGCTGATGTAAATTCATTACAGCCGCCTCCATGCCCCAGCTCCCTAACTGTTCCATTCCTCCTGCCTCCTTTACCAACAGTGTTTCTGGATCCTCAAGAGAAATAATATAGAAGAATTTAGGGCTAGTCACTTACAGGTCACTTAAACTCAGCCCTTGGAGCAGCCAGTCTTTGAGGACATTCAGTACAAAAAGCAATTTGTCCAACCAAGGCACACTTGCCTGTGCACATTCCTGCAGTAGCTCCCTGGACCTCAATGCATTTCTCATGTTATTACTGTTCTTCATAACTACATAGGAACGTTATAATATTACCTTTATTTCTCTAAGGAAAAAACAAAACTTCCAGCAACTAAACAACTCAGTCAAGACCACATTGTTTTAGTAGTGGCAGACTTGAGCTCAGGTTCCTTAGTCTCCAAAGCATTTATCTTTCAAGTGTAAACATGGCTCTCTACAAGCCGAGTGAAAGCTATGTTCTGTGGAAATTACATCACCGGGGACACTTGAAATTACTTTACATTTCAGAGTGACAAAAATAGCTTTCTTTTAAAATTATCCAGACTACTTTCTGATGAAAGGAAATAGATTACATGAAAATTAATCTGTATTGTTTTATTCTTGTCAAAATTAAACAATTTTCATTAAAAACATAAAACCCAAGAGACAAGAAAATCCAAATGGGATAAAACAAAATTCAGAAACGTATTGAAGAGAAGATAAATAAATAAAACTGCCACAGCAAAGGAGTTTCAATATCCACATTTGAGGAATTTATCCATTGATTACAAGTTCATATTTAAACATTAAGTATTTTTTTTTCTTATTTCCTGGAATGAGGGTGTATATCTGTAATTATAACACTCTAGAGTCTGAGACAGAGGAAAATGAATTCAAGCTAAGTCTGGGTAAGACAGTGAGACAGTCTCAAAGGGAAACAGAATTGTTACATCCAGGCTATTAGAAATGAGATTTTGGAGCAAGAGGCTGGCTGTACTATCTTTCTCCCTAATTCTGCACAACTTCATTTATCATTCATGATAGAATTCTATTTTGTACCTAGTAAGTAAGGTTTGGCATTATATTCTAGTTTGGGTATTTTATAATGGGAAACACAACACATCAAATTCACCACTCACTATGATTCCACACCTTTGCAAGAAATAGGGCAGATTGTGCATGTGATTCCTTAACCCCACTATCTCTAGCCATTTACATCCAATGTAAACACTCTAAAGATGGAACAAAGTTTTATATGAAGACTCAGTCATTGGTCCTTATCGACATGGGTCTAATAGTAGTCTTACTATCACTGGTAGTCTTAGCTGAAACTTCCAGAATAAGTGGCTTTGCCTGCTTGCAGAATCAACTGGGGGTGGGGGGAAAGCTGTCAGGGAATGCTGAAACATTTAGCTGGGCTGTGAACTGGAAACTGGGTAGCTAGCTGCTGCCATCTTTGCTGGCATATCTCGAGTCAAGAACAAGACATCTCCTAGCAAACCTGTTTGTTTCACAGTGGTGTATTCATTTGTTCCTGGTAGTGACATTGTACTGAATGGGTTGCTCGAGCGTTCTTTCTTTCCTTTTGCTCATTTCAAGTTTGTTTGATTAAGGAGCAATTCCGAGCAGCCATGCCTGTGTAAGGAAACTGTGGATGGTCATCCAGACTCTGAGTACAGACACAACCCCTTCTAGTAGAGCCAGACCTTTTAGTTTCTGGATGCACCTCTGCATATCTTCTAGTGCTGTTGCATGTGCTTACTTGAGAGCAAGATCTGGAAACTGGATATATCTGCACATGTTGAGCAGAGGATTAAAGAGAATAAAGGTGCACTGGGAATTAAACAACATGACATGCACATAACATCCGTTTATGACTTTGGGGACGGAAAACAATAGACAGAAATCTCAGCACAGGGCTGAGGTTTCCACTGCAGGATTCCCAGGACCATTAATGAAAATCGTGTGCCTGAGTCTTGTCACATCTGTTGAGAACTCTGCCTGAAGTGTCCTCATTATGCAAACGTTGGGAGCTCACAAACACTGGGTTGAATTAGCATGCTCTTTTCTGGGTGCCAGTCCTTGCCTTGTTCTTTCAGTCCATCTATTTGAGCATGTGCCTTTGCTTTTATTTTTGCTCTGCTTGCCTAAGGTTATTTCTGAGCCATCAAAGAGAAGGGCAAGGCACAAAAAGAAAAAGAATAATGATGGCCATCAAATGTATCAGTTCCATTGCCACTGGTGTGGTGCTGTCCTTTGTAGGAAGACCACTTAAATTGGGTTTTGTACAGTGTGACAAGAAATAATTTGCCACCATTCCAACTACCTGGACTTGATTCTTTGTGAGAACATAAAGACTATCAGAGACCATCAGGAAGAGGACTGGAGAAGTACTCAGGGTGTGACTCTCTACAGCATTGACACTGTTCACCTGTGAGCTGGCATGCACAGCCTTGGGGCAAAGGCCTGAACTGCCCTAGAAGGCATAGGGTGGGGCTTATAAAACTGCATCTCTAGTACCATGTACTTTGAAAACAAAGAGCACTATTTAGCTCTCTCTCCTTCCCTTGTGGTCTGTATCTCTCATCACTCTGATGCCTCAAGTTGCACTTCTCACGTGGGCAAACAACAAAGGGGAAGGCTCCAGAGAATTTAATCCTATCACTGATGCTGGGACCTGGCTCAAAAACAAGGAGAAAATTCCCTCCCAGGATCTGAAATGCTTTTCTTTTTCCTGGTAAGCTCACCTCAGCATCAGAAGTTATAGCCAAGGTTTTTCTTTGCTTCCTTTGGTTTCTTAGCATATGTGAAGGCACCAGGCAGACAACTCATTGTTCTCATGCAAAACTGGACTGAGATACAGACTGGAGTTTTTCGTTTCCTGAAAACCTATTATTCTAGATATTTTCTCATGAAATTTGATTAAGAAATGAAAACATCCACTTGTTCCTTTTTCTCTTGTCCACTTTTACAAATTTGTGATCTACCTCACAGAGCCAAAAGGAATGATACACAGGAAAAAGGCAAGATTCTAAGAAGGGATAAAAAATAGGAAAAAAAAAAAAAAAAAAAAAAGAAAGAAAAAAAAAAAAAAAGCCTTTAGAATACCCAGAGGATTAAATAACACTTACGATTTGTTTGGTGAATTGAGTCCCCAGAGAAAAGTGTCAGGTTCTGGAGACTTTTCTCCAGTTTTCTAGGGAGAAGTTTTCTGAATTGCCAAATGCTAGTTTACAGTATTTGAGTGCCCTGCACACCATTTCCCTTGTCTGTTCAAGGCCCTGGGTTCAACACTGAAAGACAGATGAGGAAAATCATGGTCCACTAGATGGCTCATTTAGTGATTATTTGTCACACAAGCACTATGACCTGAACTTGATCCCTGGAACCCTTTGTAGGGAGAAAACCACTTTCAACAAGCTGCCTTTCTACACACACATCTGTGCTATGGTGACTGCATTCACACACACACACACACACACACACGCACACGCACACGCACACGGCAAGGAGAAAGAGAGAGAAAGAAGGAAAGAGAAAACAAATTTAAAAACTTATGTTTGTAAAGAAATACAATGAATCCCAGAGTTTTTTTTTTTTTTAAGTGCTCCTATTGAACATTTAGTAGGAATGGGCTTTTATTTTTAAAAACCTAGAGGGATATTAACATATTTACTTTCTTAAATCATATTGTACCTCAGAAGAAAAAAATCAAATGAAGAAAATGGGCCCTTATGTGTAATCGAGGAGTTTTTGAGTATTCTTATATTTTCAACTTCACTTTAACACAGAATTTAGATCTCTTGGCAGTGGGAGATGGGTGCTATGATAGGGATTGTGGAAATAATAGGGCAATGGATGTGACTGAGAATAAAGGGGGAAAAGTAATAGACAGTGAGAGAAAAGAATGAGTGATAGCTAACAATAATGATGTTTGAAAACCCCATACAGAAAGATAGTACTTTATAAGCTTAATTAAAATATATGCTACATGTACATGATTGTATACATATGTATGTGTATACATTTTAATATGATAATACATGAGGTTATGGTGCTTAACTCCAAGAGCCATAAACTATATAACAAAATAATCTCAGTGCCAGAGGTAGGAAACTTTCCATTGCATTGTTGGTCAGAGGAATACAAGACACTTACAGAAAATCTGGGCTCTTGTCATTGCCTTTGGTCAACTTGTAGAACATGAAGGTGATGGTTTGTATATGTTCGTCCCAGGGAGTGGCACTATTAGAGGGTATAGCCTTATTGGAGTAGGTGTGTCACTGTGGGTGTGGGCTTTAAGAACCTCATCCTAGCTGCCTGCAAATCAGTCTTCTAACAGCCTTCAGATGAAGATATAGAACTCTCAACTCCTCATGTACCATGCCTGCCTGGATGCTGACATGTTCCCACCTTGATGATAATGGATTGAAGTTCTGAACCAGTAAGCCAGTCCAAATTAAATGTCCTTATAAGGGTTGCCTTGGTCATTATGTCTGTTCACAGCAGCAAAACTCTAAGACAGAAGTTGGTACCAGGGACTTGGGTATTGCTGAGATAAGCCTGACCATGCTTTTGTTTGAAAGAATGTGGATTTGGGGACTTGGGATTTGGAAAGCCATAGAATGCTTTAATTGGGGCTTAATGAGTTATCTTAGTAGGAATATGGAAGACTTTGTGCTCTGAGTGATTTGAACTGTGCAGACCTGGTCCAAGAGGTTTCAGTCAAGAAGAACTTCAGAATGTGGCCTAGAGATTGCTTTTGTAGTATTTTGATGAAGAATATGGCTACTTTTTGCCCTTGTCTGAAGCATCTACTTGAGGCTAAGGGGGGAGACTCATATTAATTACATTAACAAAGGAAGTCTCAGAAACATGCATCATAGACTTTGTTCTTTAAGTCTCATGAAGAGCATTTGAATAAGCATAGCAAGCTGAGAAAGGAAAAATATAAAATATATGGTTTGAGTATTAATGGGGCACCTGGAAGTGAAATAGAGTTGAATCCTGTGCTCAAGGTTATTAAATTAAATTAAATTAAGGGATTGGTGACCTTGAGGCATAATCCTACCTAGCTAAATTTAGATCCAGGCATGGTGGTACACACCTTTAATCCCAGGATATAAAGCCAAGCAGAACTCTAAATTCAAGGCCAGCCTGAGATAGAACAAGTTCTAGGTAAAGAAAAGCTTAAATCTAGGCATGGTGGTACACACCTTTAATCCCAGGAGATAGGCATGCAGATCTCTGAGTTTAAGGTCAAGCTACACAGCAAGATCCAGGACAGACAAACTTAGGCAGTGAAGGAGTTGGGAAAGAGGAAGCTAGTGATAATGTAATAGTCGGAGGGGGGGTATATTCCAGCTCCTGCAAACAGCATAACTCAACAGCTTTGCTCATGTGTCTTTATAGTCAAGAAGAGAAGGAGACTACTGGAACCATTGATGCTGGTTAGCTGGAGCTAAGAAATTAGTGGTGATTAGAAAGAGACCAGCATCATGGAGGTGAAATCTTCTGGGAAGTGTTTTCTGAGAGCAAAAAAAAGCTGTGTTTCAGAGACAGCACTGTACGTAGTGCTGTACCTGTACATGGTAATGTGTAAGAATCACCCAGGTAGTACTGGTTTTAAAGGTATGAAGGGGTCATGGAGAGTAGTTGAGACTTGGCACTGTGAGAAGCTATGGAAGGCCATTGGTGAAGGTGTGGCCTCAGTTGCAGTTGGTGGCCCAGGACTGCAGGGGTCATGCAAAGGAGCTGAGGCTTGGCCCAATGAAGAGAGTGTACGAGAGGGTATTGGTGAAGCCTTGTTGCAGAATAAGACCCCAGCATATTGGAGATGCCAATACCATTGGATGATCACCAAGAACAGCAACAGTAATGGAGTGGGGTCAACCAGAGCCTACAATGCTATAGAGGGCAGAGCTGGAGATGTGAAACAAGCCCTTTGGAGGAGACCAGAAGATTATGTGTATATGGCAGGCACTGGAACAAGAAGCTGTGAATTTGAAGTTGCCTTGGAGACCCAATGATGTTCAAGATGCCAGAGCTGTGTCATATCTGCTGAGGAAAGCTGCTAACAGGGAGTAGAACCAGCCCAGGAGAAAGAAGTTTGTTGCAGTCAACAGAGATGAAAAAGGAGTGGAGATCTGAAGACTACATTGACATCAGACATGAAGATGCTGAGTTTGGAGTTTGCCCACCTGATTTCCTGTCTTGCCTTAGGGATTACAGTTAAGTGATTGGATGAATCTCAGAAAAGACTTTGAACTTTGGACTTGTAACATTGTTGAGACTGCTATAGACTATGGGGACTTTTGAAGTTGGACTAAATATATTTTGCATTATGCTATGTTAAGGTATGGCCCCCATAGACACATATATTTGAACAAGCCTATGGGAGTCAGGGAGTGGAATGTAATGGTTTTTATATGCTCAGCCCAGGGAATGGCACCATTAGAGGATGTACTGGCTGTTCTCATATGGTTGTGGAAGTAAGACCTATGTAATGACACCAAATTACAATGCATCTGGACAGGGGAAATTTCACATGGTTTCATCCCTAGATAAAGAGCTGTAGATGGTCATTTCCTGTGGAGACAGGAAGAATCAGTTTCATCTAGGGATGGACTGCTGAATAATAGGATATTCAGTCCTAGTGGTAAGCCTAGACATTATACATGCCAGCAATGCTAAATGGACTCAGAAGATTATATATACAAGTATATACATTCATATCTATCTATATCTATTGATATAGGTATATATGTATATAGATATATATGTGTATATATATATGTATCTATATGGATATACACACATATTGTGTATGACTGTATCTGTTTGCTTCTATGTGTACTTATAACAGTACTAATTAAAGAAGAAGGAAAGGGGACAAGAAAAGAGTTGGTTGGGGAGAAAAAGAAGCAGAAATGATGTAAACTGTTTTTGTATGACATTTAAATTTTTTATTATTATTCTTTAATCTCTTTTTTTTTGCAGTCCAGTCATTATCTCCCTCCCAGTTCTCCCTCTGACTGTTTTTTTATCCCATACCTCCTCCCCCAACTCCAAGAGGATGTCCCCGATCCCCACCCCCATCCCACCAGACTTTCCCACTGCCTGGGTCAAGTCTCTCAAACGTTATGTGTGTCTTCTCTCACTGAGGCTAGACTAGTGAGTACTCTGCTGTATATGTGGCAGGGGCCTCATACCAGCTGATGTAAGCTGTCTGGTTGGTGGCTCAGTGGCTCAGAGATCTTGGGGGTCCAGGTCACTTGAGACTGCTAGTCTTCCTTTGGGGTTGTCCTCCTCCTAGGCTTCTTCCAGCTTTTCCCCAATTCAACCACAGGGATTCCTGGCTTCTGTCCATTAGTTGGGTATAACTATCTGCATCTGTCCAGATCAGCTGCTTGTTGGGCCTCTTGGAGGGTAGCCATGCTAGGTTCCTGTCTGTAAGCATACCATAGCATCAGTTATAGTGTCAGGTCTTGGAGCCTCCCCTTGATCTGGATCCCAGTTTGGGTCTGTCACTGGACCTCCTTTTCCTCAAGCTCTTCTCCATTTTTGTACCTGTAGTTCTTTTTGACAGGAACAATTCTGGGCCAGAGTTTATAAAAGTGGGATGGCAACCCCTTCCCTCCACTTGATTCCTTGTTTTTCTACACAGGTGGACTCTACAAGTTCCCTCTCCCGCACTGTAGGGAATTTCATCTAAGGTCCCTCCCTTTGAGTCATGATAGTTTCTAACCTCCTAGGTCTCTGGTACATTCTAGAGGGTTCCCCCACTTCCTACATCTTGGGGTTGCCTGTTTCCATATTTTTCTGCTGACCCTCAGGGCTTTACTGCTGTTTCCCCCACCCAAAACCTAACCATGTTCTACTCTTCTCCTCCCTGTCTCTTTTTCCAGCCAGGTCTCTCACTCCCCCCTCGTCCCGTGATTGCTTTCTTCTCCCTTGTTGTGGGATTGAGGCATCCTCACTTGGGTCCTTCGGCTTGTTAACCTTCTTGAGTTCTGTGGATTATATCCTGAGTATTCTGTAGTTTTTTGGCTAATATCCACTTATTAGTGAGTATATTCCATGCATTTCCTCTTGAATCTGAGTTACTTCACTCAGGATGATATTTTATGGTTCCATCCATTTGCCTGAAAAACTCATGATGTCCTCATTCTTAATACCTAAATAGTATTACATTGTGTAAATGTATCCATTCTTCTGTTGTGGGATATCTGGGTTGTTTCCAGCTTCTGGCTATCACAAATAAGGCCTCTATAAACATAGTGAAACATGTGCCCCAGTGGCCTGGTGGGGCATCTTTTGGGTACCTGCCTAAGAGTGGTACAGCTGGGTCTTCAGGTAGATCTATTTCCAATTTTCTGAGAAACATTCAGATTGATTTCCAGAGTGGTTGTACTAGTTTGCAATCCCACCAGCAATGGAGGAGTGTTCCTCTTTCTCCACAATCTCACCAACATGTGCTGTCAACTGAGGTTTTGATTTTAGCCATTCTGATTGGTGTACGGTGGAATCTTAGGGTTGTTTTTATTTGCATTTCCCTGATCACTAGGGATAGTTTGAACATTTCTTTAAGTGCTTCTCAGCCATTAGAGATTCCTCTGTTGTGAGTTCTCTGTTTAGTTCTATACCCATTTTTTGATTGAGTTGTTTGATTTCTTGGTGGTTAGCTTCTTGAGTTCTTTGTATATTTTGGATATTAGCTCTCTATCAGATGTGAGAATTAGTGAAGGTTAGTGAAGGGTTTTTTTGTTTGTTTGTGTGTTTGTTTGTTTTCTGTAGGTTGCCAATTTGTACTATTGGCTATGCCCTTTGCCTTTCAGAAGCTTTACAGTTTCATGAGGTCCTATTAATCAATTCTTGATCTTAGAGCATGAGCCATTGGAGTTCTGCTTAGGAAATTTTTCCCTGTGTCAATGAGTTCGAGGCTCTTTCCCCATTTTCTCTTCTTCTATCAGATTCAATGTATATGCTTTAATGTTGAAGTTCTTGATCCATTTGGACTTGACTAATATGGATCTATTTTCATTTTTCTACATATGAACTGCCAATTAGACCAATACCATTTATTGAAGATACATTTTTCCCATTGTATATTTTTGGCTTCTTTTTCAAAGATTAAGTGTCCATAGGTGTGTAGTTTTATTTCTGTGTCTTCACTTTTATTCCATTGATCAACCTGTCTGTACCAATACTATGCAGCTTTTATCACTATTGCTCTGTAGTATAGCTTGAGGTTAGGGATGGTGATTGCTCTAGAAGTTCTTTTATTGTTAAGATTTTTTTCCCCACTATTCTGGGTGTTTTGTTTTTCCAGATAAATTTGAGAATTGCTCTTTCCATGCCTTTGAAGAATTGTTTTGGAATTTTGATGGGGATTACAGTAAACCTGTAGATTGCTTTTGGTATGGTAGCCATTTTTACTATTTTAATTCTACCAATCCACGAGCATGAGAGATCTCTCCATTTTCTGAGATCTTCTTCGACATTTTTTGAAAAATCACAGGGCAGGGCTATTCTACTGTGAGTTTTGTTCTAACAAGCAGCTGCATTTCAGTTATCACCAATGTCCTATTTATCTTATCTCACCATTCACTTTAATGCCATAGTCACCATTCTACATTGAAGTCTCATACATTCATCTTCAGGGCTATTTTTTATGGCCTACTCTTTAATGACGGCTTAATAACAGATACTGGTGTTATGGTGGAGCCTTTGTTCCCTAAGATAATTCTGCTTGAATCATCTATTTTGTGGTCATGGCTTTCTCTTCTCACTGGGAATGACATCCCACCTGTGGTTTGATCTGCATACTTTCCTCTGACATATATGTTCATCTTCATGCTACATCAGAAAGATGCTGACTTGTCTCTGACTAGTATAGATCGAATTCACTAAATATATTTGAGTTTCCACGGAGAAGAAATCTTTATGTCCTCCGTATTTTAGAAAAGCGCCAGATTTTGCTAAGAACTGTCCCCATTTTCTTGTTTCCAATTCTTCCCTTTGAAATTAATTTATTCACTATTGTGGACTTTGCCTTCATCTGATGCCTCTGGTGTATCTTACACTTGATGATTACTCAGTCTGTTGGAATAGCATATGAATACAATCGTCGCTTGCTATTCTGAACACTGAAGTATAAAAATCAACATGTTGCTATGTCTTTAATTCAGCACTGTGCTTCAAAATGCTCTTCTAAGTCAGGATTAGTTTTCATATACATGTTATAACACATCCTTACATTTGTCTTGTGGGGAATGGCTGCCTGCCGTATGGAAAGCAAGGAGAACAACTTTTATTTACCTGAGCTTGTCATTGATTCCAGAATCCAGAAACTGTTCTATTCTTGTTGAGGCATGCCTTTGAGTCCAGGTGGGTGAAGGTTCTTTTCTTCACAGTTGTAATGTGGAACATTACATTACATTAATGTGCATGCTGCATGGGGAAACTGTTTTTTTTTTTTTTTTTTTTTTTTTTTTTTTTTTTTTTTTTGCACTGACTGGTGAACTGCTTTGAACTGCTTAGCATGCACCTGTGGAAATAACTTTCAGGAATTTTTAAAAACTGAATATGCACTAAGGTGATTGTTTTAAGGAAAGCTTTTTAATAGGCCTTCATTTGAAAGTAGATGTCTAAGAGGCTAATGTCTTTGGTGTTGATCCCAACCAGAGGGCCATGGTGATGTTGGAGTTCAGTGACTACTAAAGTCACACATGAGGCTGTGGGGTTCTTTTGTTTTAACTTCAGGAAAATAATGAGAACAACTCTAATCATGTGGAAACAGTTCTACCCTGTGAGTTACTGGGACTGAGAAAAGGGGGCTATGTGATTTGCAAATTCTGTCGGATAAAACAGGCTTTTAAAATGTTACTGCCCATGTTCAAATGCATCCTTGTGTATTGGAAGTGCCCTGCACATATTAAAGGAAAAGAAATCCTCTATGGCTGCAAATAGAAGGCTAGAAAATGCGAGCAGCTTATCCTGTAGTCATTGTTCCAGATAGAAAGGAAGACCTTCCAACACTGGAGCTTCTGTACTGTCAGCTGCACTGCAGAAGCGTGCTGAATTGTCCTCACACACTACATGTTGCAAGCAGCTGTCAGACAGAAGAAGAGACCACAACAGGCACATTTGTAGGCAAGATGACACCTGAACAGTACTACAGAACATAAACAACTTTGTGCAACGCCACTCTTTTCTTGGACTTGTCTTTGTCAAGCTGGTGGGGAGGCTTGCAACACCGAGCCAAGGGAGTATTGGCCCCCTTGGAGAGTTTGGAGTGGGTCTCTGAGCATTTGAACATGAATGGGTGGTGATGTGGGTAAAAGGAAGAATGAAGACAACACTACTGTAAATGCCAGATTTATGGTTAAGCAGACAATAACACAGAGGAACAGAATTACACAATTTTGTAAGAATGGATCTTTAACTAATTTTGTAATAGAAGAGCACAATGGGACAAGGAAAATCTATTACAGGGTATATCAGTCCACCAAAAGATGGAGAGCTGAAAAAAATGTGTTTGTTCACTGATGATCAAACAAAATTAAAGTCACATGTCACACTGCAGTGGACAGGGCATGGCAATAGAATCTTCTCTGGTATATTAAAGGGAGTTGTTTCACAAAAGATCTACAGAAGAAGAAAAATAAAAATTAAATAGAACCTACTCTTGTCTGAATAGCTGTCTTTTCGCAGAAAGAAAAATATAATTCAAGGTAAAAACTAATAAAGCTGTGTGTATTTACTGAGCACCACAGAAGTCTCTGTAGGAGACATTTCTTATTATTGTCTCAATAAATGAACCAATCATTTCATCTGTATCTGGTTGTCATAGGCTCAAAGTGTATTTTATTTTATGCCTGAAAAAAAACTAAAACAAGATTGTATTAACTTATAAGAGACTACTGTGAGTAGTAAAGAACAGGGCTCTGAACTATCTGTCTGTCTGTCTGTCTGTCTGTCTGTCTGTCTGTCTATCATCTATCTATATACCTACCATATATCTACCTATCATCTATCTATCTATCTATCTATCTATCTATCTATCTATCTACCCATCTATCATCCATACATCTACCTACCTACCTACCTATCTCATAACATAATAAGAATTTACACAGAGACGATATAGGAAAGGATACTTTTAAGTTACAAAGTTGACAATGTCTCTAGGACTGAACTGTAAACATGGTCTTGTTTTCCATGTACATAACTGTGGCTGTTAAAAATGCAGAAGCCTCATCCTAGGGATTACATGAATTGTCTCAATTAGTTCTGAAGACAGTGTGTGTGTGTGTGTGTGTGTGTGTGTGTGTGTGTGTGTGTGTATGTTTCTGTGTGTTTCTGTGTGGGTATCTTTTTAAGTAGTAGCCTAAGGAGCATTTTAGTTAGGGCTTCTATTGTCTAGAATTTTTCTACTCATTGTCACTCCTGAAAAATGTATCTAACATGACTTATATTTTATTATGAAAACTTTCCTTGTTAATGTCACGGTCTGTGTAAGCTTCTATTTCAATTCCCTGAATTCGAGGTCAAAAACCTAAAAATTCCTGGTCCAGATCCTGACCATAAGGATCACAGAACCTATACAGAGAGGCCATGTGCAGAACAAGAGACCCTAGCAATCATGTGAAGGAAAATTGAGGCCTGGATTTTCCAGATGAGCCCAGCTAAATCCATCCAATCTGGGGATGCCAAGGAGCTATTCAAGTATACAAATTTATTTTGGACTCTAATTGTAGCCTTCAGTGTGGCAACTACATGAGAGATCTCAGGGAACTCTTACCTGACTGTACCACACTCAACCCCACAAAGTCCTGAGAATACAAGTTTATAAAGCAACAACAGCAAAAACAAAACAAGCAAGCAGACAAACCAACCAAACAAACAAACAAAACCTATGTAAACTCAAAGGAGATCTGGTAAATGGAAGGACTGTAGGGATTATGATTGGCGAATTGGAGAATTGGCGAATTGAACAAGGAAGCAGGTGGAAAACTGCTGATGGTGGTGGGGGTGTAGGGAACTAGAGCCATAGGGTAAGCAATGGCTTCATTGAGGGAGCTACATGACCTGCTTCTATATGTTTTGAAGACAGAGACTTGTACAGAGTATATGTGAGCTATGCAAGAGGGAAGAGGTTAAGATGTGTGGGGTACATTGATGTTGGACCACATTCAGGACTGCTACATGGGAACCTGGTTGTTCCCACACAAAAGGGTGGCACGAGAAAGCAGATCCTCTTATGTTGTGATGAACAATTTAAAAAAAAAAAAAAAAAAAAAAAAAGATGAGACACCGGAGCAGAAAGAGATTGTCAGTCCCACAGAAATCCTAAACTGAGAGATCTGGTTCCAAGTTTCACAAAGGTATCCGTGGTCTCCCATACAAGCTTGAAGAGCTCCAGACTGGTGACCCCACCTGAACCCCAGCTCACATCCTCAACTTCCCATCTCTATAGTCAAACACTCAGTCATTGTTTTGCTCTCCCAAGATTCAAATCCCTTTTAGTTGGGTGGGCAGCCTTTATCCGTCAAATCCCCACAACACGTACACATAGCAGAAGTTCAATCAGCCCTCTCTGATGCACATGGTAACTCCCTACCATGAAAGCTTCACAGAGCCAGCTTGAAGCTTCCCTTCACAAATCCAGGGGTGGTTCCTATGTGTGAAAAGCTGCCTTGCTGACTGCCCTGTTTCCACAGGAAGCAATGCATTATTTCTCCATCTGGCATATGTTAAATAGTTGTGAAAATACAGGAAATTTCTGTGATTTTTTTTTTTTTAATCTTGACAGTCTTTGCACTATTTTGGACTTCTCTGATTTATATTGTGACATTTAAATTGTGATTAAGCAAAATAACATAATATAAAATAACTTTTAAAAGTAAAATTCGGTCACTCAGTGTGAAGCTTTCCTCACCCCTGTGCAAAACTAAGGACATGTTTATAAACAAAAAAATGTGAGAAAACAAAACTGAAGAATTTGCTTTTTGAAATTCAAGGAATTGAAGCTGGATCCGTCATTTTAAATTGTTTTATAAATATTTTTAAGCATTTGCTAAAGCGGTTGGATTCTTTATATCGCAGAATTACAGAGTGCCTGACACTATGAAACATAGTACTACTTGGTCCGACCTCTTTGTTATCTAGGTGAAGAACCACATGGCTATAGAGCTTGTGATTTTTCCAAAGATCATGCAGGAAATGCGAGGCAAAGTGAATGCAACAATCAAAATCTCACAATTCTAAGATCAGGGTTCCTCTAATGCCAACATCCGCACCTTGGGAGCCAATGGCTACAACTCCCCCACCAAGGAAATGACATTATCTTGTATGGTGAGGTGTTAAGAAGTTGGGAAAAGAAGAGCAGAAGAAAAGAGTGATCCCTTACTGGCTCATATTGTGTTCTTCTCTTTGCTGGGAACCTCGCTGGTGGAGCATAGCAAAGAGCTGACAGGATTCATCCTGAAAGTCATCCACTGACTATAACATCCTGTTACTAGGAAGATGACATGGTGATTTAATTAAGTCTAAGCCTAACTTGACCCTGATTTGTTTCCTCCTATTAGGGCTATGTGGCCTCATGTACCTGTTCTTCAATCTTTTTACCTGTTCAATGGAAATAAGAACCAAACTATGATGAACCTTAACGCTTCAAAAGCTAACCGCGCACCTGCCCCATATAAAACATATAAGTAACTGATCAATGAATCCTCATGTAAATTAAGATTTACAGCACAGTGTCCATTTTCTTGAAGTGTCCCTACCATTTTAGGACTATTCAAAAGGTAAGTTCTGTCCTGTTAGCACTGCCTTTCTTGACCAGCCCCACACTACTAGATCGAATATTGCTGAATTTATATTGTTCATAGGAAGAATCTACAGCCAGCATGGCTTAGAATTCCATGAACTCAATGTAGACATTTTTATCATACATACACATGTCACTCTGTGATATGAACTAATATTTGAGTTCATGAAACTCATTCATGAACTCAGTCAGTTAGTGCATACTAACTACTCTCTAACGTCAAATACTATGCTTTTTATTTGCTTACATTTATCATAAAATTAGTGGTTTATTCAGATTAACATTGATAAACCTAGAAGACTGGATTAGGCCTGGAGCCCAGATGCAATGCTGACCTACAAGTTGACTTCAGTGCTCACACGAAAAGATGGTCCCTAGCTCACAACTGTGATATGTATAGCAAAATAAAATGGTACTGTGCCCAACACCAGAGAAGATACGGGTGTACTCTGTCTCACCAGAGTGCCAGAGATCTCAAAGGAATAGCAGTGCATACCACTGAAAGGGCCCTCAGCCAAGAGTCTCACAAAAAAACTCAATACCAATGAGTAGGAGTCCCCACATCTTTAAAGAAAATGGGAACACTCATAAAACCATTGGGGGCCTCAGCTTCAGTACCTCCAAGAAATAGAAGTCTGGAATCTCTTGACATAATATGTGTGAGGAATGTCCAGAATTCCAACTCTAGACATAAACTGCTGGGAGAAGGAGAATTATACTCTCTCAAGATGAGCTTCCTTATTGGTAGTCTAGCACAGACTGATTAGCCTTGAAAGTATTTCTCTATCTATCTATCTATCTATCTATCTATCTATCTATCTATCTATCTATCTATACATATATGTATATGTGTGTGACATGACATTAATAAAGACAAAGAGGCTGTCAACTTGAGGTGGGTGGCATGGGAGTGGTTCTAGGGAGAGTACCTGGGAGGGGCTGGAGATGGGGAAGGGTGAAGTGATGTAATTCTATTTCAGTAAAAAACATT
Organism: Arvicanthis niloticus; assembly: GCF_011762505.2. Taxonomy (NCBI): domain Eukaryota; kingdom Metazoa; phylum Chordata; class Mammalia; order Rodentia; family Muridae; genus Arvicanthis; species Arvicanthis niloticus. The sequence continues at coordinate 45,032,609 of NC_047665.1, read as the reverse complement.
GCAGGGGGCAGTGCCTGAATGGTCCTCTGCTAGTAGCTGCAGGGAGACAATATGAGGACTCAAAGAGAGAAGGGGAAAAAAATCTCTGATTAAGGAATTGTGAAAAAGAAGGTTAAAGTGCTTAAGCAAGAGTGTCACCTTAGCACCCAGAACCTAGAAAAGATAAGGCTGCAGGATATCTCTGGCCCATATGAGCCCGTGGGCCAGCCTGTGACACATAGCATGCAGTATTGGGTTAACCTGAAAATAGGCAGACCTGGGAAATAAATTTGAAAACAACTATACAGTTTTTATTTTCCCATGGCTGTGGGTCAAGCAGCCTGAGAAATCACATGGATGCTAAGCATGCAAAGGGTAGCTGTGAAGGACCACCTCTGGACACAAAGCTCCCACAGAATAGCTGAGAGGGAGCCTCTGGGTGTCAGCTATAGCATGCACTCTGTAGTCTCAACATGGCATGTGGGTAAATGTAAGCAGGCATGAAATCAGACACTTCAACCATGAAATTTGTTGACTGACGATTTCCACAGAGTCTTCCATCAGGCAGGAACATCAGGATGTAGCCTCAAGGTTCTAGCTCTTACCCTTGGCAAGAATCAGATAATTGGCTGTATTTTGTTTAGTGAGGGACAACTGGTTCACATTTAACTGAAGATTTGAGATGGGTTCGGCCAGTTGACTGGAAATTGGCAATTCTTTGGCTCTTCTTCCTCCATGCATGCTGCTCATTTGTCTCGGCTGCCATGGCTTCTGCAAGCCCTCAGGAAGAACTGTTTGCTGTGTTTGTACACAGCATGTTCAGTGTCACATGCTGGCAGAAAAAAAAAAAAAAGACTCCCTAATAACAGTTGTTGCCATAGTCTGACAGATCCTCAGAAGTAATGTTTTTAGGTGGACAAGTCACCCCTAATTAGTTTAAGAATTAAAAGTATTGAGCAGCAGTTAACAATCCTCAGAGAGTCTGTCTTTCTGCTCTTCATTTTCCACATTCTAAACAGAAATACAAAAGGAGGAGGAAAACAAACTAACTAACAAAAAACCAAAATAAACAAACAAACAAAAAACAAGAGATAACTACAAAACTGAAAAATCTGATTTCCAAGTAGTTTCCACAAAGTTCAGTCAAGAGACTTGCCTCCTGTTGCAAAGTTAAGCTGTCCAGTTCTATCTATGAACTAGATAACCCTCAAGGTCTGGGCAGAGGTTAGCAGATATAATTTTATAAATAGTCATTTTCATGATTATATTGGGGCTATATTATATAAAAGACATAAATAAAAGTAGTATTTGAATCTCCATTTTTTATTCTGATTTCTATTTTGGATGGGAAGAGAATCCAATTGAAGACATAGATAAAAAGGAAGTTCTCTGATGATCTTACACCATCTAAACCAGAAATACCATCATTACTTAAGCATCAGAAGCCACAAGTAACTGCTTTTGACCCATCCATGCCCATTTACTAGTTTTCCCAACAAATGATCTGTCCTACTTCACAGAGAGTTGATGAACACACACATGAATGAACAAGCAGGTAAGCAACCTGATTGACCTCTTTAGAAATACATAAAGTTAGCAGGTAAGGCCACTCCATCTCAGATACCTGAAAATGGTAATACATGAGGGGTTTTAAGAATAAGGGATGTATCCTCTGCTTGTTCAACTTAGAAGAGATAAAAGTTTCACACTCATTTGAAAAGTGTTCTGAGAATGGTCCAGCCTAATGGGAGCTATTTATTCAGATGAGAAAGAAAATACTTCATTTTATGGAGTATCTCAAAAGTAGACAGAACTAAAAAAACCAAAAGATATAGGAGCCCAGAAAGACAAGCTTCAGGGTGAACATTTACTGTGTGTCTGGATTTAGGTGCAGTAAGATTCAGGCTTCACAATTCCCTGTTGTCTATTTCAGACATCCTTAGTGTCAGTTATTCCTCCCTGATCCTCAGCCCTGCCTTCCAACCCCTTCTTCATTCAGACCTTCATCTGTGTTATTCCCCCTTTCCCTTCATGTAACCTGTGCCTGCTGTTCCCATGTGTGAATATATATATATATATGTATATATATATATTTACTGATTATTATCATCAATAACAAGATCAACAATTAATTAATAGTGTATAATTAATATTTTATTGATAAATATGTTAATTAGTATATAATATGTTATATTTAATTATGGAGATATGTGTATATACATAAAATTTTACACATTCACATGGACGTACACATTTATAATTAAGAGTTTAATTGGTGTTATCCTGACACAGGTAATAAGGTTTGTTCTGGAAACTATCTTTTGCCGAATATAAAGCTAAAGGCCAGTTGTGATAATGCTTCTGGATTCAAGTAATTTTCTAAAGTTGAGCTGGGAAAAAATTAAAAATTTTCTTTTGCTGACATTACATTAATCAATTCTGAGTAGAAAATAAGTTTATAGCTCAAAAACAAGTGAGGGAGAAGAAAAGGAGGAGAACAAGGAGGAGAGAGAAGAGAAGAAGAAAAAAGTTACTTGAAACAGAATAGTTGTTAAAGAAAAAGCTCAAAGGACTCACATCTATGTAAGTGGCATGGAAACATATAACTTTGCAGAATAAAAGGTTGGCTCATTATAGGTAAGTATTAAAGGATTACTGAGAAAGTGTGAGGAGATTGGAATTAACACATACAGAATTTGAGAAGCGAAGTAGAAAATGGGTGCTGGCTCTGTAAAATAGATGGACGGCAGTGAAGCCCAGGGTCAGTGAAATGCTAGCTAAGCCCACACTCAAAGTTTTCACTTAAGACAATGTTACCAACTTCTCAGTTGCCTTTTATCCATCTGTATTATATAATTAATTAATACTATTATATTGATATAAATCGCATCAATTTCTTGATTATGTACATAATATCCGTTAAAAAATACCCAGATTTTGTGAATTATTTGGTTAAAGAGTGGTACAAAAATCAACAAAAAAATCAAATGCAAAGACTCAGAAAACAGAATGCTAGATTTTAAAAAAATATTAAATTATGGGGAACCATAAATTATCTGACAAAATCAACTTACAGGTGGAAAGGTTTCTTTTGGCTCAGACTTTTGGAGATTCCAAAATTGGCCCTATTATTTTGGGTCTGACAAAGCTTCAAAAGAAGTACATATGGCAGCAAGAATATGCGGTAGAGGAAAAAAAGAATAAAAGATTCACTTCATAGCCAGAAAGCAAAAGAGAAGAGTCAATAACAAGGGGTTCCCAAGTCCCTTTTCAAAAACTGTTTCTAGGTTTCATGTAATTTTCACTTCTGCCTGATATAGAGTGTACCGAACCTTTAAAGTGGAGACTTTTGAGAGACAGTTATGATGTAAACTATAACACTACTGAAAAGATTTGCTACATTGAAGGTCATTTTGTTCAATGCCAGTTTTCCCATCTTAAATATATCATTTGAATTGCCAATTCTTCTTCCACGATAAATGCTTCCAATTATAAGTATATTTATTTCATAGACTAGCTCATTGTTATGATTTGATAATTTGTCTAAAAGGTCTTACTATTTTTCTAAAACTGCCTACAGTGAACAAACAGTTATGAAACATAATATTTTTTTGACTGTCCAAGCCAGTTTGGCTTCTTCCAGTTTTCATGTTTGCCGTCCATAGCATATGAGTAGAATGCTCGATGCCTGAGAGTCTTCATCTTCCGTTTCATCCATAGAACCTAGGATTCTAACATGACTCATTGCCTTGTTCTCCACTGGGATTTCCTTATACCTAAACTTTTAGAAAATTTTCTTTATCAATTAAGCAATGAATCCAAAACCCATTATACTAATGTGAGTGAATAGCGGAGATGAATCAACTCTTGTGGAGGCCTTTGCATTCCACCATAATTTTGGTGTAATAAAAGAATGTTCAAATTAGTTCTTGCCCTTACATTATACCTGAAGCCTAGTATAAACAAGAGCATCATCATTTTATCAGCTCCACTTCAAACTCAACAATGCAATTAAGCCCCTTCTCATCCATTTATGCACTCCTTTTGGTCAATGTGACCTCTTCAAACCAGGGCTACCCTGACCTCTGAACAGTACTCCTGCCTCCTGTCTCCAGTGAGAATTGGCTTTTGCATGTAGATTCTGTAAGAACTTTTTATTTTTTTCCTATTTAACTGGTAACAATGATCAGAATGCTTTAATTGACTACTCAATCCCAGAAAGAATTCCCTTTCAGTACATGGCTGACAAATAGATGGGCAAACCCATGACAGCAGTGGAGCTGTGAAGCCTGTGGATAAAGCCCAGTCTCTAAGTATCATTAGAGGACACTGAGATGAGCATGGATTGATGTGTTGGAAGCCACATGTTGACAGGACAGATGACTTCAAATCCCTTCCCAAGACCAAGGAGCTGTCCTTGTTTGTCTGAGGGTTATGGTAACAAGGCAATCTCTGATTGGACAAACTCATGTATTTGCTCACTGGACCTAAGAAAGATCAACATGAGCAGCCTCCCTGATTCTCCAGTGGAAGGTGTAGAACTCAGTTTTAGGCATTATTTCTGTTCTCACACAAACGTAGTTGCATGCATCTAGAGACTAGGAATGCTTGTCTCAACCCTCTATACTGTTCCTCTAACAAGGGCCTGGACCACACAGGAAGCTGAGGCACTTGGTTTAATCTTCATCATTTTCTACTCTTAGATAGCATTTAATAACCAGTCCTGTTGACCCATTACTCTCATGCCTTTTTCAACTTTCTCATTCAATGACTTATCCCAATCCAAAAGCTCTTTCCAAGATAAGAGCCATGTAGCAAGCCAGTGTTAAAGGATATAATTGCCAGTAGGCTAGCACATAGGTAACCACTTCTTATGGGATGGAGTGGATGAGGTAGAGGTACGACTAGATCTAGCATCAAACTGCAGAAATTTAACTACTGTGGGTATTTCTTCTTAAATGGATGAAACAGATACTTATTTGAAGATTGAAAACCTGAGCTTCAAAAATGGTATTTGTTATCATAATTATCTGGCACAAAATTTAACTTACATGAAAACGTTATGTTATAAAACCAGAAAGAGTGTGTTGATAAAAGGGAAGTATGTAATCTTTTACATCAGCCAGATGGAGGCAGTCTGCAAGAGGATTTTGATGAATGAGTCTATTGGTGATTAGGGAAATGTCTAGTATGAGGATGGTGTCTGCACTATTGTAGCGACTTTTTAATAATATGATCAAGAGAGGGTAATGGTAGAAATGAATATGATCAAAGTATATTTTGTATGTGTGTGTGTTTGTGTGTATGTGTGTGTGTATATGAAGAAGTGACAATGAAATACATTATTTTGTACAATTAATACACAGTAACAGAAAATGGAACAATAAGATTATGTTCAGCATGCTATACAGATAGCTCAGGAGCAACTGGGATCTTAACCTGCCTTGATTATACAGTGGAATATGACTTGGGACTTCTATAGTAGGCCAGTAATAAAGGTCATACAAGAAAAGCAATAAATAAACATGTTCTTGATCTCCAAGAGACGCAGCCTATCAACCTCCTCAGGAACGGACCTGAGAACATGAGTATTTAATGTGTAGGTATATCTCAGAGAAAATAATTTACTTCATACTTAACACAGTCATCATTGACAGTTTACCAACTAATTAGCTGACGCATCTCTTAACTCTATAAAGTGTTCTTTGATTTCTTTATTTAATGCATAGATTGAGCTCCTACATATGTTCTTCCTTATTGATAATCAATAACAAACAAGGCAAGGCACTGCTTGCCTTTGGAAGTTTCAGTGTGGTGAGAATGACACAGGCAATGAGAAGGTGTGTGGTTTGTCACAGTGAGGGGGAAGGCCACTTATAATGAGGTTGCAGAGAAGGCTGCAAGCTATATCTGCCTAGGTAACCAAGGAACGCCTCAGTGAGGAGGAAGAAGAATTAGAGGTTTTTTTTTTTTTTAAGAAGAAATGTTGCTAGGTGAGAAGATGTGCAAGGAAAATTATTCATCAAGATCCTGGCCTGGCAACCCTAAATATTGATGATATCCTAATCCTAAACTTCCATGGAAGAGACAGTAAGGGAACAGACAGAAGATGAAAAAGCCTATTGATCAATAGGAATAGGAATAGGGAATGTGAATTTTATATGACAAAAATAGGGTATTTTTCATTTTTTTGACTGGTAATCAGAGTAATGACATGACCAATTTGTTTTGTGAGAACCTAACATTAGTGACAGGGAAAAGTATGCAGTATGCATGCCATAATAGTGATGAGGCAAGTAGGAAAATGCAAATGTGATGGACAGGCAGCACGGAGGAACACTGTGTCCCTGAACCCTATGTCATCCTCCAGCTTCGCAATGATCATTTCTTGTACCTGAGATGTTGGGATGAATTCCAATGACACAAAGCTTCCCTCAGCAGTGGTTTAGAAACACCCTTACTTAGGTTCTCAGTAAAATAAATAGGTCTTCATAAACAAAATGCTTTATGCTATGTTGCTTGATTAGGTAAAAATATAAACCACATTAAACAAATGAAGCAAGTTCAGTTTGAGACCCTAGGCAGCATGTCTAAGGCCTTAATTTCAGAGCTATATCAATTCTATTTTTAATTTTTTTCTAGTTTTGACTTTATCTATTGAAAACAAGAAGTTTCACAATTGATGTTTAATATAGCAATGCAACTGAACAAATGGCATGCAGTGCACATGAGAGTGCTTGAGAGAACATCCTGTGGACTTTGAATGGCAACATGTCAATGCACAGAACTCAAGCAAGTGCGGCTGATGACAAGGAAGGCAGTGCGGGAATCCTAAATCTGGGAACTTGAAACTCCTCTGAGAAATGAAATCTGTGAAAAAGAAAAGAAAAGTTGAAGTGGGATCCTGATGCAGCAAGTACAGGAACCACACCCCCAGGCACTGTGCACACCTTGCCTCCAGACAATGCACCTCTCAGATTCAATAGCCCTCAACTCCTCATCTGCACCCAGATAAAGATACTTTCATCTCTGAGTGATAATATGGATACTTCCATCCCATAGAACAAATTTACACAACTTTTATGTAAGTGGGGTTGGTCTGGTCTAAACTGAAATCAGATACATGTACAGTAAGAGAAACTGTCCTTCAAGTGAACTTTTAGAGACATTATCCATCTGGGCATGGCTATGATTATAATCAGATGCATCACAGGAACTGGCATGCAAACTTGGAAGAAATGGTTATATCAACCTGTCAATCAAAACTTTATTCTGTTGAACCCAATACAACGAAACCCAAAATGACAACCGAGAGTCTTGAGAATCCTCATTTGTGTGGACTGCTGTGAATATTCTTAGAGTATCCCTCTATAAGGACTATCACATTTCTCAGAATAAAGTTCACTTCCTACATTTGCACGTTTTTGAGCATTTTTTTATGCTTTGGATAAAAGGCTAAGAACTTAGGAACACCCAGCCCCAGGCAAGATCACTGGATCAAGACTTCTCACATATGGATGCATCCCAAACAACACAATTCAAGATCTGTCTTTTAAAATTATCATTTTTTTACATTATTTCCATTTTTCTTCCTCCCTTTAAACACTTCCATATACTTCTCCTTTCTCTTTTCCAAATTCATGGTCTTTTTTCAGTAATTGTTGTCATATATATATATATATGTGTGTGTGTGTGTGTGTGTGTGTGTGTGTGTGTGTGTGTGTATGCGTATATACACACACACACATATATATATATATACATACATACATATTTAATATTCTTAAATACATAAATACATGTTGGTCAGTCTGTTTAATGTTATTTTATGTGTTCTGTGTATTTTTAGGCCTTTTCATTTGATATTGGTTAACTAATTTCTTAACCACATCTTTACCATATTCTAAACATTTGTCTTTATACCCACAGGTAAGTGTAGTCCTCACCCTTCATCAAAGAAGCTTCTCTTAGCAACAGATAGAGACCACTACAGAAAACAACCACTAATTAAAATGTAGGACTGTGGAGCCCAGTCCCAGTAGATACCTCAAGAAAACAACTTCTGTAACTAAGGCCCAGGAATAATTTCATAAGACAAGGTCAAAAAGATTGGAGAGCTAGAGGATCATGGTGTGTGCTGGGACCATGTCTCCCAGTGATTCATGACAGCCTAAACATGAGCAGAACAAGAGAAACAACAATAGAAGTGGTAAAGTGGACAGAAGCCCTTGAAACCTCAACCCTACACAAACACACACACACACACACACACACACACACACACACACACACACACAGATGAGCAGCTAAGCAATGTGCACATAAACAATATCTCAACAAAGTGAAAGGGAAAGTTTCCAATTTCTAGTTGCTTTAACAGTGTGACTATGCTTTGTAGAATGAGTGGCATTCTACCAGGGTATGTAACAGTAGATCTGTTTCCAAACAAGAGCCCTCAGCACTTCTGAGATGGCAATTGTAGAGCATTCATAGTTGGCACTTGACCTTCAGTTATTCTGGTGAATGGCTGCATGTGCAGCATTACCCTGACCTCAAACCCCTGCCTTTTATACTTAATCAGCTCTGGTCCTGATAACTGAGTTTTCCCAAAAGAATGGAAGAACCACTGTCTGTTCAGACCACATCCTCTAGACTAAATACGCCAGATGATGGGGAAGCCAGCAGCTTTGATAGCCTGCTGTGACCTGCTTAGGGCCCCTGCTCTTCTAGTGACCTCAGATGACAGTGATGCTCAGTAGCCTCCAAATTCCAGGGGCTCCTGCTTCTTATGAAAAACCATCTTACAGGCATGGCCATTGTGCCATGAAGTCACTGATCCAACGAGCTCCTCACTGGTAACCTTGGCCAGCTTGGCTCTATCTGAGAACTGAAAGGCCAGTTGAATCCAAAAAGAAAAAAAACAACCAACTTCATTTGCACAGAAATTATAGATCAGTGAGTCTACAAATGCACACTCACACTTAACACTCTGAAGTGTTTCCTTTTAAGCTCAAACACACAGCAGCTGAGTTACTTAAAATTCATTCTCTTGCTGTAAAATGCCAAAACTGTCTATTGATTGTAGCTATGTTGGGAAGAATGCCACTCTTTTATACATTGATAGTGGGAATACAATTTGGGGCACCCTATTTGGATAGCAGTGTGACACTGCTACACCAAATCTCACATGTGTCAACATTTTGATTGAAAAATTACACTTCCAGAACTCTTCCCTGTGGGATTCTTAAATGTGTACTGCTAAATCGGAGTCTGTCTTTTGCTACTTTGTATGGAGTGCCCAAGTATTAGTTAGATTTTCATTCTGAAAAGAAGTATGACACATTATTTAACACTTTGCACTAGCTACTGACAAAAAATTGCCAAGGTATTCTAACAAGTTAAAAAATAGCTCTCAAAATGCATTTATATAATGGGAGTCTATTATATAACAGGCAAACTTGATGTGTTTATAAAATTTCTCTCTCACACACATACACACACGTGTGTGAGCATACACACACATACAGAACACACACACACACACACACACAGGAACATTAACAAGATGTATTTAATTCTGAGAGATTACCTGGTGTTGGTAGCGTAGGATTAGGAAATTTTTTTAAAATGTAGCTTGTATGAAATATTGAATTATATTATTTGGATTCAAATTAATATTCATGATGTAATATCACAAGAAAACTAGAGGTATCTTTCCATTGTTTGTGTAGTATAGGGAGATGGTAGCTGACCATTTTCCCACAGGATAGCAGGGTTTTGGCCACACACTATAAATGCATTTCCTTACATTGTTTATTTTCCTCCTCGTGCTTTTGGCATTCATAAATATGCTGCAAATGTTTTGAGAATGGGAAACATTCTCTTTGATCCTCAAAGTACTGAAAACCAGGGACGATTTCCAAGTGGAGTGCACATTAGAGATGGATCTTGAAAAATGAGAGTTTGTTAGCTGAAAAGAAATGTTCATGCCAGGCCTAAGGTCTGGAAAGTGTAGTAACAAGCCATTTTAGGAAGCCACAGTGAGGCCAAGAGGGTAAGGATGCAAGGCAGTCACAGCACTGTGAGCAGAGCCAGAACAGGCTGCCTCCTCTGCCAAAGCCTTGGCTCCTATGACAAGCCCTGCTGGAAAGCAGCAACCTCTTGTACAAGGAAGCTATGAAAGTACATGTGAGTAGGGGCAACACTGGAAATTTAGTTAAGGAAAATGACAGCTTTCCAGTGATTTCAACCTTGAAGATGCTTATCTCTCATGGAAAGAGGGTCACAGGCCTTGAGTAGTTTGCAAGAGAAATGAGAAGCTCTGATCTTCGTGTCAGTCTTCCTATCTGCCTCCTCACTCATAAAGCATTCTATATCCTAACCTTAGGCAGAAACTACAGAAGTAAGTTGGTGACTAGAGTCCAAGACACCCCTGGCATTTACCCTTGTGCTCCTGTATGCGATTTTAAGTCTTTTACCAAGAGTAAGAGTCTTGCGTTGTATGTTGCTTTTCCTAATTGATGGGCAAGGGTTTTCTAGGCTTTGAAGCTGTTGTCCTATTCAAAATGATTTCAGCACACTTTTCCATGGAGCTCAGCTTTTGCTTAGCATCCATTTTTATCTAGTTTGCCTTCTGTCTTTTGTTTGTCATCAGACACTTCTCTTTCCCTTTGGTAAGGTGACTTACTAATGAGGCAGACAAACCCATTCATTTCAGCACAAAACATCAGAAAACCTGTAGGCTCACACATATATAAACTACCACTTCTAGACAAATTTCTACAGGGCCAGACCAATAATACTTCTGCAAGTGTTCATTTAGTAACTGACTCCCAGAAAAAGAGGAGTCACAAGAGAAAAAAGGTCAGAAGGGCAGAGGAAGGAACAGGGAGAAAAAAGGAGAGGAAAAAGATACAGGAAAAAAAGAAAAGGCCCCTTTGTTCAGCATTTTCCCAGTTCTATTGTATAAATCCAATGCCAAATTTAAGCTTACCTGTGAGTGTGCAAAGAAGAAAGCAGCCACAGCCAGTGGAGGAAGACAGGCAGGAAAAAATAGACAAATATATATTGTATAGGCCATGGTGATTTGGTTATAAGTGCATTGAATAGGAAAGATAACAAGAAGGGCTGAGTCTAGTGGGGGAAGGGAAAGAACCAGGCTTCCTCATTCCAGGGAGCAGGGTGAGGCCCAAAGATAAGTTTGAGTATAAATTAAAAGGCAAGCAGAAATCCTGTTCAAGGGCTTTTCAGGCCAAAGAGACTGTATGTGCAAAGGACCTGAGGCAAAACTCCTGCAGACATGTTGGAGAAAAGGATGGAGGCCAGTGCACTGAAGCAAAGGGATTCCAAGCCTCTTCATTTGGAAGGGGCAGTGCATTGCCTCCACAAATTTGTTCTTTGTTTCCGTTTGCCTTTCCAACAACACCAAAAAATGTTTCTACATGAAAGAACAGTTAACGTTATTGCTTTTCATTTTCCTTAGAGAGGAAATGAAGTCTATAGAGATTAAATCAAAGGCTTAATTACAGATCCAAGATTATGATTGGTCTCAGTTTTATATACACTGTAACAAAACCCAGTGCCAGGCAAGTTCCTGCCTGGCCACGAACTGGGTCCGATAACCACATGTTGGCGGCTTCATGTTTTTGTTAAACATCTGCAGTTCTCCATAACAGAAAATGTCCCCCTGCATCCATCAATAGTCGACTTTCAAATTTTTTGATGTGGTTTCCGTTAAACAACCATTTCTTCTGTAGTGAAATTATGATATCATTTGTTTATTTTTTAATGCATCCAACAAATAGACCATAAATTATGTTCCAAAAATTGTTCAGGGAACTAAGATATAGCCATGGATAAAATGTGTCTGTGTGCTGCCCCCATGAGTGCTGAAGGTTAGTGGAAGCAGCTAACATGCAACAGTATTCAGATTACTGCATATCAAAGCAGGGTGCATAGTGCAGGAGAAATTAACGTACCAGACATGAGATGGTTTTATTTAATTTTTCACAATTTTAAAACTTACTAAAAATGAAACAAAACAAGTAAGTAACAGCAATAAATGTTAATGGTATAAACAATGAAACACTACGTTGTTTTGGAAAGTAAAGCTTACTTTGGAAAAAATCAAACACAACGCAGAAGTTGGGCTGTCTGCTCTGAAGCCTGCTCTGGCTGGTCACACTTTGATCTTTAGCACAGGAAACATTGTTGAGAATGAAAATGGGATTGGCATTCTCTGGGTGAGAGTCACTGTCCCAGTCAGAATTTGAATCAAAATCAGATCAGGCTTCCTTTTGAGGGTGAGGCAAGACCCCTCTTTAGAGCCCCTCCCCCAGAGGCGAAAATGTCAGCAGCTGTTCGTATCTAGAATTCTGCAGACTAGTGAGAAATGGACACCCTAGTTTGCCCCTCCCACCGGAATAACCAGATGTAACTTTTTATTTACTTTTTTTTTTTTTTTTTTAAGATGCGTGAGTACTTTGAAGTCACTTCTCATGGTCTTTCTTCTAACCATAATTGCAGTGGGGAACAATGGTATCTTGGAATGAAAGAACAACCTCTCTTCGGAGAGCCATCTAGAACACCAGCCTCCAAAGTGGAACATTGGCTCCCTTCTGGTCCCTCCTGCCTGTTCCGGGGAAGTAATTGTGGCAGAGAAATTATAAGGTTTGTTGGGCTTGGGGATTCAGGCTGAGGAGACTGGGAAACCAAAGATTTATCTGATCACTAGTGTCTGATATTCCTCCCCTCAAAGAATTTCTAAGACAGGATTTGGCCTTTTCATTATGCCAAGTCCTAAACAATAGGACCCACCCTTCAATGGTCACACACTGTACCGGTACCACCTATCAGAGTCAAATCGGTTCTTTCTGCAAGTTAGGACATGCAGCTCACCAGGACTGCTGTGCCACCATTTTGCTGAAGGAAAACACTTTTTGTGCTAGAGGAGTGGAAAACAATGAAGGGCAGAAAAGAAGACAATTCAGCAGGAGCTAATAGCCAGGAGTCTTCTACTAAACTCTCTAGGGTGTCCAAGCTAGAGAGCTCAGGAGGAAGCAATAGTAGAGAGATAGACGAGGAGTGAATAAGCTGATAGGTGGAATGGACCCGAAAATGCACTGTCAATGGTGGCAAGGCAGGTGTGGATGAAGATGTCCTGGAAGTTGAACTTTATTTGAAAAGGACCACAACAGGTTGCATATCCATTGCATGGAGGGCATGATTCGGGCAGTGGGTGCTGAGAGTTGAATGTGAAATGTCTTCCAGAGGCTTTTGGAACTGTTTGGAAGGTTGTAGAACCTTCCAAGAGGAAGAGGTTTTCAGGAGGAAGTGAGTTGCTGGGGGTGTTTCTTGAGGGTTGGTACCCTAGCTCTGTTTTCTATCCATTGGCTTTTGCTTCTTAGCTATAGATAGAACGTGTCCAGCTCCTTCATGTTTCTGTTGCTATGCTCATCCCTCATTCTCTTTGCACTTTTCCTTCTCTGCCACCACGCTGTCTCTTCCTTACTGGACTGTATCACTGCCCAATCTCAGTTGCCCCTTTTTACTTATTGGATCAGAACAATAAAATAAAATAATAAAATGCAAAACAAAATATAATAATAAAAAAAAGCAGCCATGGATAACCTGGTTAGGAAATATCAAAGCCATTAAGTTTGCATCTTAAGTTTCCTATATTTAAAGAGATGTTTGAGAAACTAATGTTGGAGTTTATTACGTCACAACATTTTTATGAAGATAAAAAGAAAATACAAAAATAAAGAAGGAGGAAAGTAAGAGACAGAGAAAAAGGCATTGAGGAAAGGAGGAGGAAGCAGGAGGAAGCAAAAGACAGATAAAAGGGGAGAGAATGGGAGGAAAGGAAGGACAGAGGAGAAACAGTCAGACACAGACATTAATATTTAGAAAGACTTCAGGTATTCAGTGTGGACTCCCCTAATCAGAAGTGTGGGATATGCAAAGCCTTCCTTGCCAAGAAGCCAGCACTGCTGAAATGACAGAGTACATAAACCACAGCCCAGTCAACAGCAGTGTGGGACACCATCCGGCCACACACACAGAAAGCAGGCTCTCTGGACAATGTTATAGGAAGTAGAGAATTGCTAATTCTCAGAAAATAGATAGAAATGGGGAGAGGGCTAGGAATTTGAGAAAAGACATTTCAAATGATTTTAACTTGTCCAAAGCAGATGGAAAAGCCTTCCTTCCCGAACACAGCAACTTGAGACAAAGCACATGCCTGCAGCACAGCAAACATTTGGGTAGGGAATAAACTGGGGTACATGTCCTGGGAAGCAATGTTACTGTAACCTGTGATCTTCTATCAGCATGGAAGAGGACGCTCATCATCAGCTGACCTCCTCAGTCGTGGGCCAGCTGACTGGGTATTTCTCAATGTGGGTGGCCTCATTCCAGGGTTAGGGAATAGGGCTGTCCTATAGTATGGAACTTCCAGTTCTAAAATTCTAAGTGTAAAGACTTGATGACCCAGTTGAAACTTGCTAGTTTGTGGCTCTAGCATTTTTCACATAAGATTAGCCTGGACCATGGCCTAGGAAGTGAGCCATTTTCTACATCTTTGTAGCATGAACTTTTCCCAAGTCCTATGGAAAGATGTCCTAGGTCTGGGTTGAAGAAGGGGTATGTTAGCCCAGGTGCTGGTAGACTCCCTGAGGATGAGCGTGAGAGTGGCATTGCTGTTAGCAGACGGTAGCTTCTTCAGCTCTAGCTGACAGTATCATGGATGCTGAAGAGTTTGAGGAAAACTGAGGCAGAAGGAACATGGGCTTGCCTGTGGGCCTGCTTGGTAGAAACCTCCAGAGTTCTCTTGGTGAATACGTGTGAGATGTTCTCAGGACCTGAGAGGCTGTCAGTGGTGAGATAAAATAGACAGTGTCATAAAGAGAGGAGAGCAGAGAGGTAGAGAGGGTTCCCAGGATGAACGGCAACAATGGTGGGATCATAATCCTTCGAGAATTTTTTAATAGCTAATGAAATCATTATAAACTTCAGTGACACACAGAATCCTGGACCACATATGTATGGTATGGGAGACTGATAAGAATGGTTGGTGAGGAGGGTAAAATAACATAGCTCCAGGAATCACTATGAGTCAAACCTAACTCCCAAAGAATGAGGAATAGATAACCTTACTTGAAACAACTATCCATTCGTTTGTTTTAAATGTGTGCATAAATGTAATGTCTATATGATGTCTGCATATGTGTGATGTGGAGGGCATTCCCATACTCACCTAGCAAGTGTGTGAAGGTCAGAGATGACCTAGAGTGTTGATCCTTCCCTTCCCCCTTGTTGGTAGCAGGTTCTCCTTGTTTGCCATTGTATTGCATATAGCAGGCTAGCTGACCTGTGTGTTTCCATGGATTCTTCTCTTTTCACTTCCCATCTTGCGTTAAAGGCAATGGAATTACAAACGTGAGCTACTTACTGTCTGTATTTTACATGAATCCAGGGAATTTGCATTTAGCTTCTTACACTTATGTGGGAGGCACTTTACCATCTGAGCCACCTCCTCAACCCTATCCTAATTTTCATTAGGTCACCAAGCTGCAGGTCAGCTAGAGGTCACAACTAGAGTCACCAACTAGAGGTCACATAAGCCTGTGGCTTTTGTGACTAGAGAAGAATCATGTTGCATAGAGAAAATAGATCCAGGGTCAGACTCTGTGAGAATGAATCCTGGAGTCACTTACTGACTAGGTGTTAGTGTTGATAATAGCATCATCTATAGCAGAATCCAATGCATATTAAGTAATAAGTAAATTTTGCTCATTGACAGGTTTGCTGGTCATGTGTCACTTGACATATGTCACTGCAAGCCTCTCTAGGAGAAGCTGGGACTGAAATCTAATCTGATGTACAAAGCAGAGTTCATACTTCTTTCTGTTAAAGTCCTCACCTTGAGGGCCATTCTCCAGTCTGGATTTTCTTCCAGCATAGGATTTTCTGTGGAACTAGCTATTTTACAAACACTGCTGCATTTTCTTTCATTCTCATCTGGGATCTTTCTGAACATCCAGTCTTAACTGATTAAGGTTAGGTAAATTGGAAGGATACACCACACCCAGTGCCAGGAAGGTAGCTAGCTGTTGTTCTATATTTTAAGGCAAATTTCTGATCACATGACTTTCAGTCTCCACCTTTTCTTTTCTTTCTTTCTTTCTTTTTTTCTTTTCTTTTATTTCTTTTTTCTTTTTTTTCTTTTCTTTTTTTTTTTTTTTTTTTTGCCTGTACAGAACTGTTTGTAATAAAAGTTTGCAATGAATTCCCACAATTTTCATTGTGTGAGAAAGGCTCTCTGGCGCTGTCCCTTACTGACCTCTTCTACAGTCTCTCCAGGACCCAATCAGCTCCACGGCATTTCTTCACATTTTATACCCACTCTGCTTAAAGATAAAGATGCTGCTTTTTTGGCACTTGGTATTGTCTGTAGGAATGGAATCTTCAGTTCTTTAGCATTTGACACAACACCATATGCCTTTTCCAGAATTTCCTTGCATTCAACTGCTGTTCAATTGGTGTCTTTTCCACAAGCTAAGTGCTAAGCTTGAAATTATAGATTTGGTAATAATTCTGTTTCTTCCATCTTTTTACAGAAACAGAACCATTTTTTATAATAACTTCCATGTAATATGAGCATCTGAGATGAAAAGGTTAAAATGTGATTTTTATTTTCTAAATCAAGTAAATACTAGCAGGAGCCACCAGCTGGCTCCTTCAATCCCATTCTTTCTTCAGAACAAACAAAAAATTGCTTATGGTCATTAAAATTTAAAATATCTTATTGGAATATTTACTTGTTCTGATAAAAATGTCTATAATATCTTTTAGATTTTGAATTATCTTTGTGAAATATTTTTCTTTAATATATAAAATATTTTAGACACGTACTTCAACTTCCCTTTCACATTTTATGTTTTGGAGATCTTTTTAAGTTACACACTATCAACACATGTTCAGTGCTGAAACAAATGTTTAAATTCACTTGATAACTTTTGCCCATGTACCCAACCATTAAATGCCACCATTCTTAGTGGAATTCTAATAATGTTACAATTATTATTCTACTACTACTATTATTATACTACTATTCTAATAGAATCACTATTATATTAGTACCAAAGCAAATACTTTCCATGACTTTACTGATATTCCAAATTTATTTTATTCAAATAAGGACTTAACTTATTATTATCAACCAACACCCTGGAGTGTGAATCTACTAAGAGGTGCTATAAGCTAATGATGGAGTTTATCTTCTCTGATGTACTTATTAAGGAATCAGAACAGCAATACATTTTTCTTAAGTTTCTGAAATCTTTTTTTTTCCTGTCCATTCCCAAGCCTGGTCTAATAACTGGGAGTTTATAAAAAAATAAATTTTGTGTAATTAAATAAATACAACAGACACCAGAACACTTCCTATTATGGATTCTGGTTATCAACCTGAAACCATCTGTACATCTGTACATCTGTACATCTGTACACCATCTGTATTGCCTGAAAGTATATGTAATGAGTAGAACTGCTTGCTGCCTCTCCCATCACCCAACCCCCAGCATCAACCCTTGAAGGTGAGGTGCTTATTTGTGAAGGAATCCTTATTAATGTAATTATGTTAAAATGTTAACATAAGGCCATTCAGGATTGAAGCAGGTACTGAACCTAACTATTAGTGTCCTTGTAAGACAAGGAGACAGTAGACAGAGAGATAGAAAAAGAAAGATGGTTATGTATTGATGACTGGAGTAAAATAGTTTTAGAACAAGTAAGGTTGAAGAAAGCCAAAGAAGGTCAAGTAAGGCTTAGGATGTCTAGATGGCTGACATCCCAATGATATAGGAGTAGAAGGGACAGTCTATGCTTAGTGTCCTGCCTGTTTCTGTCCTCTGTGTTGGGAAAGACAGTCAACTTCAGGACAAAGAACAAACATTTGCCAACTGTCAAAGCAGCAGCAGGAGCTAGAAAAAAAAAAAAAAAAAAAAAAAAAAACACGTTTTCCAATGTCTTGCATGAAAGCTATGGCTTTTGACAGCCAGAGCCTAGAATAAGATGAAATCTGAAACAAAAGGTAGAAAAAAGCCTTTAAAATTACCATAACAACCAGAAACAGCTGGTTTGACAGTGCTTCCCTGGCTGGTCCTAAGCTTCACCTTATTGCATGCCAACATTCAACCAATCAAAGCCAAGATAGTTTGTCAATAAACTGGGCCATGCTTGAGGCTTTCCCACACTATCTTCACAAAACTCTATGTAAGAATAAGATATCTCCCTGAAAGCTCCTGCAGCAAGACTCAGAGCTGAAGCTTCCTGCAGTTGAAGTTTCTACCCCAGGCAGGGAATTCTTTAACTCCAGCTTCCCAGGACTCAGCTAGTGACTACAGGAAGATAGAGTCTTGCTTGCCTCAGCTACCAGGGGCCTATGATTTTCTTTTAAGGAATTGCTCTTGGCTAGCATGCTGAAGCCTTCTAGGATGATAGCACTTGTAACTTCTCAGTAATGCCTGCTCAGACTGCAGCCTCAATGCTATCAAACTCTTTCAACTGGCTTCTTGTCAAGAAGGTTCTTAGTTCTTACTCTTCTCTTGAAAGGGATATTTCCACGTGACAAATACTTATCTTTATTTACACACTGTCTTATTTTCACTCCGTTCTTGGAAGAAGCGTAGACAAAAAGCAAGTTGGAGACAGGAGAGAACCATTTCAAGGATATCAGTTTCTATATATACCAGTGTTGGCAAGTGCACACACATATATGTACCTATGCACATGCATGCACAAACACAAATGTCATATATATACACACAGACGCACAGATACACAGACACATGCACCCCCAACACAACTTATTACTATTCACATTTAATTTAATAGTCATTCATTTATGTGTATATATGCATGTGTAAGATTTTATACATGTATTTACAAACATACACCATATTTTACTCAGCTCACAAAAATATCCTATTTTAAATTTTTGATGGGTAATGGTTTTTTTTTTTTTTTGCCAAGAACTATTTTTTTATTAGATATTTTATTTACACTTCAGATGGCATCCCCTTTCCCCATTCCCCCCCACGCCCCTTTAGGAAATCCCTATCCCATCCCCCCTTTTCCTTTTTGCATTTATACATTTTTTAAAAATAATGTTAATCATAGGCTTTATAAGTTTGGAATTGTTCAATCAGACTGACCAACCTAGATATATCAACTATCTTTGACTGGTGGAGATACATGAATATCTGCCTCCCTGTCTCCCCCCTCTTTCTCTCTTTCATCACCTAGCTTCTCCTCTCCTTCTTCTTCTCCTCTTCTTACTCCTTTTCTTCCTCTCAGTACTCCTCCTACCTTAGCTCCTCCTACACATCACCCTTCCTGTTAAAATGAAACTTTTCTCTCAAAATACAATTAGAGCATAATTATGCCAATTTGTACCAGTGAGGTACAGGATAGTCCTAATACGCAGTCCATCCTTTTGTTGACTAACCAGCTCCTCTGTCATCTATTCTAACTAAAACATTTAGTTCTGAACCTGGTTTTAGGATGAATGTCAGCTGACGACCATCCAGTCAAATCTTTTCTCTTAAGGTCAATAGCTATATGTTTTCAACCCCATCAGAAATCCAGAATGACTGAGTTAACTATAATTGTGGGAAGCACAAATCATAGTTTCTAAAACTTAGCCAATTTATAGAGACCTCTGAACACCTGGACACTCGCTCTACTTTAAAAATGCTTTCAAAATTCATTCATGAAAAGCCTCCTTGATTACCATGTCTATGCTTAAATTAGTAGTGTTACATAATTAATATAAATATTTGGCATATGGAAGAATATTCCTCTTTCTCCACATCCTTGCCAGCATCTGCTGTCACCTGAGTTTTTGATCTTAGCCATTCTAATTGGTGTGAGGTGGAATCTCAGGATTGATTTATTTGCATTTCCCTGATGACTAAGGATGCTGAACATTTCTTTAAGTGCTTCTTGGGCATTTGAGATTCCTCAGTTGAGAATGCTTTGTTTAGCTTCGTACTCCATTTTTAAATAGGATTATTTGGGTCTCCAGAGTTTAATTTTTTGAGTTCTTTGTATATATTGGATATTAGCCCTCTATGGATGTAGGGTTGGTAAAGATCGTTTCCCAATCTGTAGCTTGCCATTTTGTTCTATTGACAGTGTCCTTTGCCTTATAGAAGTTATTTTTTATTTAAAAAAATAAATCATATTGTGAGTCAAAACTAAACTACTAATCTCCAGGATCTCCAGCCTTGCTGCTGTGACAAGCCCATGCAGCGTGAATTTTTTGAATGCCAAGCACTGGACAAGACACTGTGAATAGATTCAGAGTGTTTGGTGTATAGTTTAACGGTAGGAGATCTTTGAGACTTCTAAAATTATGGCTAAAGTTGGAAAACATTTCTACATTGTTTCACTCTCAAGTGCTTGAAAAGCATTGCCTTAATTAAAACAGATCAGTATAAATGTTACTTAATATTGTTTATAGTTGTATTTTGAAATTTATGAGTTATAGATGACTCAGTATATTCTGGACACTTGCTACTGTACAAGTGGATGTTTTGTATTCAGAACCCTGTAGCAAAACAAACTTTTATTAACCCTTCTGCTGCCGAGGTCCTTGGTGTGTGTGTGTGTGTGTGTGTGTGTGTGTGTGTGTGTGTGTGTGTGTATGAATGTCTTCTATTTTGTACATGGAAATAGCTTCAGATTTATTTGATGAATACAGATTGTACTTTGCATACTTTCGATAACTCCGTGAATTATTTAAAATTCATGGATTAATATATACTACTTTAAATATTTTGAATACTATAGACCATAATACTTATGCATATTGCCCAACTAATTGAAATATATGATTTTGTTAAATAATTTCTACTTTAAATGTATTTTTTACAATTTTATAAGTTCTTAGAGAATATCATATAGGCTTTGACCATATTCACAGTTTTTCCAAACATCTCCCAGATTCACTCCCTGATTTATCAAACTGCATTCTCTTTTATAACTCAATTCAGTCCAATTTCAGCTGCCTGTATACTCCTGGATGTACCACATTTCACTAAGTAGAGACTACATTTGAACCCTTTGGTCTTGGAAAGGACTTTCAGAACAGGATCCCAGTAGCATAGGCATATGATCAGCATTCAATAAACAGAATCTCATGAAACTAAAAAGCTTCTTACAGCAAAGGACACCATCATTGCAGTAAAGAGGTGGTTGTCACTTAAACCAAAGGGTTTTTTTTAATATGTGTATGTACATATTTCATGAATCTTCTATAGTAATGGACTTCCATGTGACAGCTTCAAAATGTCTTTAATGTTAGCTACTCCTCTCTATTTTCCTTCTATCCAGCCTTTTTATCCCTTATCACAATTCAAGCCTTTATTGTTCTTTTATTCCACAATTAATCTTTATCCTATTGCATTTATCTCCCCTTTGATGAAAGCACTATGGACATTCCAAATAAAATACAAATATATAAAAATACAAAGGTAACATCCACCAATGAGAAAAGGCATGATACACTTCTCTTCTGGGTCTGGGTTACTTCACTCAAAATAATTATTTCTGGTTCCATCCATTTAGCTGTACATTTTATATCTTCATTTTTCTTAATGGCTAAATACTAGTTCATTTTGTAAAAGTACCAGATGTTCATTATCCATTCATCAGTTGATGAACATTAAGATTGTTCCCATTTCCAGGTTATTGTGAATAGAGTAAGAATGAACTTAGATGATCAAGATATCTCCTTAGTAGCATGTAGAGTCCTTTGGGCATATGCTTAATAGTGGAATAGCTGGATCATGTGGCAGGTCTATTTCTAGCTTTTTGAGGAACCTCCAGATTGATTTCCATAGTGGCTTCACTAGTTTTTGCACTCCCACCAGCAGTGAATAAGTGTATGTCTTTTTCCACATCCATGCCAGTATTTGTAGTCATTTGTTTTTGGATCTTAGCCATTCTGAATGGGGTAAGATGAAGTCTAAAAGTAGTTCTAATTTGCATTTCCCTGTTGGTTAAGGATGCTGAACATTTTTAAAAAATTTTCTCAGCCATTTGTATTTCATCTTTTGAAAACTCCCTGTTTAGCTACATGCCCCATTTTTTTAATTGGATTGTTTGTTTTCTCAGTATTTAGATTTTTTACTTTTGTATGTACTAGATACTAACCCTTTGTCAGATGTATAACTGTAAAGCTTTTTCCCCATTCTGTCTGCAACTCTTCACTGAAATAATGGCATCATTTGCTGTTCAGTATCTTCTTAGTTTTGTGAAGTTGCTTTACTAAATGTTGGTCTTATGCCTGTACTGCAGGGGTCCTGTTCAGAAAGTTCTTTTGCATGCCAATGAGTTCAAGTGTATTCTCTACTTTTTCCTCTATCAGATTCAGTTTTTGGTCTTGGGTTGAGGTCCTTGACCCATTTAGAATCAACTATTGTGCAGGGTAAAAAACGGGGATCGAGTTTCATTAGACTATATATTGCTATCCAGTTTGACCAGCAAGGATTGTTAGAGACACTGCTCTTCTCCAATAGGCAGCATTGGCTTCTTTATCAAAATCTAGGTGGCTGCAGAAGAATGGACTTATGTGGGAATACTCAATTCTATTCCACTGATCAATGTGTCTACTTTTATGCTATTATCATAGTGTTTTTATTACTATACCTGGATAATTTAACCCAAAGTCTAATCTAATAATACCTACAGCAGTTTCATCTGTTTTGTTATTTTGTTTTTGTTTAATTATTCAGAGTTGTTATTGATAAGTTGGAGTTTTGTGTTTCCATATTGTGGTTGGCTTTGAATGAACATTGTCTTCAAAGTCTTGGGCATTTGAATATGACTTCACCAATTGGTAGTACTATTTTTGTAAGTATAGGTGGTGCAGAGTTGCTGGTTGAAGTGTGTCACCAAAGGAAACGTTTTGGTAGTAAATATCCTTAACTGCTTCTAGTTTGCTTTTTATCCCTCATGCTTGAAGTTCAAAATATGAGCCCCCTCATTCCTGTGCCTCCTGCTGTGTCTGTCCTTCACTGTAATGATTCCCTGCCATGATGACTTCTTATTCTTCTGAGCCCATACAATCACTTTTCTTTATAGGATGCTCATAGTGTTTTATGACAAAAACAGTTAACTAACACACACATATAATTTAATATTTGTTTGATTTTTTTGGAGAATTACATTGAAATTTTGACTAGGATTTTTTTTTTAAAATCTGTAGATTTCTGTTGGCATGATGGCCATTTTAGCAAGATTCATCCTATGGATCTATTAGTGTGGGAAAAGTTTTCATTTTCTGATGTCTTCTTCCATTTCTTTTTTCAGTTTCTTAAAGTTTTCATTGTACAAGTCTTTTACTTCCTCAGTTCTATTTCAAGTTACTTCTTAGGCTATTGTGAATGGTGATGTTTCCTTGGTCCTTTCTCAGCGTGTTCATCATTTATGTATAAGAATGGCTATTAATCTTTTGTACATTAATTTTGTATTTTGCTACATGACTAAATGTGTTTAGCAGCTATTGAGGTTTTCTGGTGGGATTTTTAGGGTCTTCTATATACAGAATTGTCTTATCTTCAGATAAAAATATTTTAATTCCTTCCTTTCCTAAAAAGATTCCCTTAAATTCCTTCACTCATCTTACTGCTTTAGCTAAGCCTTCAAGTACTATATTGAACACGAGGTGGAAGTGTTGACATTTCTGTCTTATTTCTGGTTTTAGTAGAAATTCAGATTTTCTCCATTTAGGATGATGTTGGCTGTGTGCTTACTGCACATTGACTTCATTATGTTGCGATATGTCCCCTTAGTTCTAAAATTCTCCAAGACTCTATCATGAAGATGTTTTGAATTATGACAAAGGTTCCTTCTGTATCAAATAAGGTAGTAGTGTAGTATACACCTTTGAATATATTTATGTGATTTGTTATGTTTCCTGATTTATTAATGCTGGGCAATTCTTGCATTTCTGTAATGAAGTCAGAGATAAATACTTGATCGTGATGAATAGTCTTTTGAGGTGTACTTGAATTATCTTTGCATTCATTTTCATTAGAGACATTGATCTAGAATTTTCTTTTTATGTTGTGTCTTTAGTCTGGTTTTGATAATAAGATTATATTAGCTTCATAAAAATAATTATTATTTAAAAATGTTTCACAGAATAATTTGAGGAGTATTGGTGTTTATTTTTCTTTTTAGGCCTTGCTGAATTCTATACCAAAAACATATGGTCCTGGGAATTCTTTTATTTGGTAGACTTTTAGTTACTGATCTGTCTTACTACATAGCATAGTTTTATTTAATTTATTGATTTATCTTGGTTTATCTTTAATATATCATATAATATAGTAATCCAGATTTTCAATATAGATTCTCTAGAGGACTTTAAATTTTAAAGTATATTCTTATGATTTTCTGATACCTTCAGTATTTGTTTTAATCTTCCTCTTTTTTCTATGATTTTTAAAATACATATCCTCTCTTTCTTTTTTTCAGTAAATTGGTTGAAGGTTTATCAAACTTGTTAATCTTAAAAATCAATTATTAATTTCATTGATGTTTTAAGGATTAATTTTTTAATTTCAGCTCTGATTTGGATTCTCTTTTTGTTTGGGGGAATGTTGTTTTTTTTTTTTTCTTTTTTTCCCCAAGACTTTCAATTATATTATGTGGTTGTTAATTTGGTATTTGAAGTATATCTCAATTTTTTTCCTTATATGTCCATACTTGGTGCTATAAATTTTTCTTGCAAGACTAACTTTAGCATGTCCTGAACACTTTTCATATTTTGTATTTTCATTTTTTCTCTATTGTAGAAGATTTAAAATTTTCTTATTGATTTCTCCCCTTAGTTCAAGCCAGTTGTCTTCAGTATTATGTCATAATTTTCATTGAGTTTGTGTACTTTCTGTTATTTCTTTTTGCTGTTGATTTTCAGGTTTATTCTACTGTGCCCAACATTGTTTCAATTTTCTCATGTTTCTTGAAATGTATTTTGTGTCCCAATGTGTGTTTAAATTTGGAGAAAGTTCCATTATATGCTGAAATGAATGTCTATTCATAAGTGTTTAGGACCTAAACTTTAAGTGTTATGTTCTATAGATGCCTATCAGATCCACTTTTTTATTATGTAATTTAACACCAGATATTTTTCAGATTAGTTGTTTTTCCAAATGACCTGTATATTGGTGATACTTCAGAGTGGAATATAGACATCACTGAATATCACTGCACTGGAGTCAATCTGTGGTTATGGATATAATAGGTTTTCATAAATATATAAGGCTCATTAAGTTTATTGTATCTTCACAGACAGAGGAAAATGTGTAGCGGTCCCCTTCCTAAATTCAAACTCAGTTTATAGGTCTGAGAGAACTTCTGTTGCCCAGGAGACTAGAAGGAACATGGGAATGGTAAATAACAGAAGGGCTAAATATGGAGCACTCTATGTAATGCACAATAGGCAGCTGGGACATATTTTTGTATTCTAAAGCTTTCTGGTAAACACAAAACAGCTAGAAAATTTTGTTTTTAGATACCATGATTTTGGATTTATCTGTAAATTTAAAAGTATAAATATTGGAGGATGTGAGATAGAGAGAAAGAGAAAGTAAGAAAGATACATATACATACTAAGGGAGGGAAGGAGGAAGGGAAGAAATTGAAGGAAGGAGATAAGGAAAAAGGGAGAGAGAGAGGGATATAGGGAGAAAGAAGAGGTGGTAGACTTTACACAAGACTTCAGCCAATGTGACAAGGATACACTCTACAATTCATGTCCAGAATCCTGTTTCTGAGATTTTACATGATTCCTGGAATCTAACAGTACATGCTTACCCAAACTGAAATTAATATAAACTGACATCCTGCCATGTGGCCAATTTGAACATGTTCCTTTGGAACAAAAGAGGATAGAGTTTGCTATATCCAGCTCTTAAGTAGTGTTTAATGTCCCCAAGCTCCAGGTTATCTAAGAAGTTTAAGAAGTACTGTGAGGAATGGAATACTTCCCTGTTCTCAGAGGAGATGCAGCTCTTCAGGGGACAGTGTTAATCTCTGATCTTAATTTGACTTAATTTGAAAGCATTTGAAGGTGTGCACTTAGCCAATTAAAAGGCAGTCTTTAAAAACACACACACCAATTTGGAAATACTGAAGTACTAAGTGACACTTTTTATGTGTCTTTTCCCTAAGTCCTTAAGACCATACCTTTACTTAAGTATTCTTTCCAAGTTTCTTCCCAGTCCTTCCAATGCAACCTTTCCCTGCTTCCACAGTTCTGTGATTTAAGGGGCACATGGTTTATAGCAGACAAAAGCCTTTGAGTCATGGGTGGATTTTTTTTTTTTTTTTTTTTTTTTTTTTTTTTTTTTTTTTTTTTTTTTTTTTTTTTTTGGCTGTGTGCTTAGGTGAAAGTTGTCCTTCAACTTTTGCTCTTTGAGGTGTGAAGGCTCTGATTGGCCTCAAGGTACAGTAGACTTCTTCAGGCTATGAGGCTCTGTACAAAGCGCACGATAAACTTCTGATTTATTTCCTGGAGAAATGTTCAGTCAGCAGAGCCATAATAGTTTACAACCTTATTCAAATGTTGTCAGTACAAATATACAACATTAGGAGAAAAATATCAAAGGTCCACATAACCAAATAGAAGCTTCCTTCTCTTTAACAATACAGCTGGTGTTCTCAGGACCAAACCTCACTGTTGTTTTTATTTTGGTGTTTGGCTATTGTTTGAAATCTCACATACTGAATATTTTCATTTTCCTTCTTCCATTAGATCTTCTTTCATTCTCACCCTTTCTGGGTATGCTTAAAACTTGACTGATTTATGAAGCTCTTAGAAATGCTTGCTGGTGTGCTTTTGTGGAGGTGTAGAGAGCTGACCTCGTTTATTGGTGTATTTCATTGGGTGTTCCCATGTTAACATTTTAGTATACTTTTTCAGAAGGTTGAAGGATGCTGTAGGGCCATAGTGTTGTGGTTTGTTAATCCTCACCAGACCCTCTCAGGATTCTTTTGTGTAGCTTTTCCGCCACTTTCTTTAAGTGACTTGGCTTTTTTAACCCTTAGGAGGCAGAGTGCCATAGTTCCTAAGTACCGCATTTGGAGAGAATGATTTGATATGAGTTGAAAGCGGGTAAGTGGATGGAAAACTAGAGGATCATTACAACACGACATGCAGAACAGTTGCTATAAGCAGACATCAAAAATATGTGTTCTATGATTGCAAAATTCATGAAAAATAGCTTTGTTTCTTATTTGGTTACCAATGAAATAAAAGCTTCTTCCTTGAGTTTTGTATTTACTGATACATTTTTTTTCATTTTAAAAATTAGCACTTCAAAATCTTCTACTTATGTTTTCATCATATTTATCCCCCACTCATCCTTCATACACCTCTCTTGTCTGTCCATTCTAGTGTGTGTGTGTGTGTGTATGTGTGTGTGTGTGTGTGATTGCACCACTGAGCCAAATTTGTGTTGTTGCTCATATATTTTTGGACATGTGGCTTTCCACTGAAGCATAGGGCTACTTTTTTAAAATTTAATTTTATTTTTTATTCATTCAATTTACTTCTCACTCACTACACCCCTCCTAGTCACCCCTTCCAACAGTCCTTCCTCCATGCCCCCTGTATTTCTCCTCTGAGTGGTTGGGGGCCTCCACCTTGGAACTTCAAGTCTCTTTGAGGCTAGGCACTTCCTCTCTCATTAACTCCACACAAAGGAGCCAACCTAGAAGAACATATCCCATGTATGGGCAACAGCTATTGTGATAGCCCCCATTCCAGTTGTTTGGGACCTACATGAAGACCAAGCTACACATATGTTACATATGTCTGGGAGGCCCAGGTTCAGCCTGTGTATGTTCTTTGGTTGGTAATTATTCAGTCTCTCAGAGCCCCAAGGGTCTAGGTTAGTTCACTCTGTTGATATCCCTGTGGAGTTCTAATCCACTTCAGAGCACACATCCTTCCTCCTAGTCTTCCATAGACAGGCAGGAACCCCAGTGTAGTAAGAGAGACACCAACCAACCCACAAAACTTTTAACCCCAAATTTATCTTGCTTATAAAAAAAATGCAGGTGCAGGGGGATGGAGCAGAGACTGAAGGAATGGTCAACCAATAACGTGCCCAAATTGAGACCCATTCCATACTACTACTAATGGTTAAGGAGCATATTGCCCTCTGAGAGGCTATCCCCAGCAGCTGACTCAGACAGATACAGACACCCACAGCCAAACAGTAGATAGATCTTGGGGACTCTTATGGAAGAATAGGGCTACATTCTTAAAGTAAACTAACTCTTCCTTTCTTAGCAGTTGTCAGTTGCCAATATCTTCTCAGTTAGTGGTAAGACTTTATACCTACATCTCTTCTCTGCTTGAGCTTGTGTAGGTCTTGTCTATTTTGTCACAAACCATTTAGGGTTTGTATGTGCAGGTAATCTGTTTGGGCTGGAAGTCAGATTTTTCATAGTCAGTCAGTCTTTCTATCTTATAGACTTTTTTTTTAAGGGATCCCTGAGCCTTACTTGGCAGAAAAAAATGTCAAATAGAGCCCCATTTTTATTTTCACTTACAGATGCATTGTTGTCTTAATTTCTGCCAAGCAGCTGGTTGTTAGTCAAATGCTCTTTTGGCTTTGACTGCTTTAGGGATTTTGCTCACATCCTCTAAGTATAAGTGATATTATGGTGCACAATAAATGAATTCACTAATGGCATTTATAGGACATATGCTTACTTACATATTTCTGTCATACAGTTTGAAATTACTTATAAAGAACTGAAAATGTATGTTTTAGACCTGCAGTGTTATTCAAATATAAAAAATGTTCTTCGGTGCATCCAAAACTCATTGTGAAATGGTGAGAAAGAATTTTTTGTATTGTTTCTATCCATGATAATAATAGCCTACCATATACACCAAACCAATCTTAGGCTTTGAATGAATTTTAACTTGGTGGTGGTGGTGGGTGGTGGTGACAGAGGTGGTGGTGGTGATGATGGTGGCAGAGGTGGTAGTGGAAGTGGAGTTGCTATTGTTCTTGTTGGTGGTGGTGGAGGTGGTGGTAGTGGTGGTGAAAGTGGAAGTAGAGGTGGTGGTGGTGGTGATAGTGGAGTTGGAGGTAGAGGTGGAGGTGGTAGCGATGTGGAGGTGGTGATGGTAATACTGATGGAGGTGGTGGTGGATATGGTGGAGGTGGTGGTGGTGGTGGTGGTGATGGTGGTAGAGGAGGAGGTGGATGTGGATATGGATGTGAATGTGGATGTGGTGGTGGTGATGGTGGAGGTAGACGTGGATGTGAATGTGGTGGTAATGGAGGTGGTGGTGGTTGTGGTGGAGGTAGATGTGGACATGGTGGTAGTAGAGGTGGAGGTGGATGTGGATGTGGTGGTAATGAAGATGGTGGTGGTAGTAGTGGTGGAGGTGGATGTGGATATGGTGGTAGTGGAGGTGGTGGTGGTGGATATGTTGGGGTGATGATGTTTACTTTTGTGAACCATCATCTTTTCATGTAGATCATTGGCCTTGAACTGGAGTTCTTCCTGCCTCTGCCACCATGCATGCCTTCCTTTAAAACTTTTTTTTTTATTTTAAACTTCATTATAAAAAATGTTCTCAGCAATAAGCACACATGAATTTTAAAATTGTATGCACTTAGATGTCAAAAGATTCCAAAAGATTTGGGATTCTAGCACGGCAATCACATACCATACTCTCACTCCCCTCCCTGCTTTGCCCTGGTTTAATACATGTCAACAAACAAATGAGTTGCAAATTCTCAGTTAACTGGGTGTATACCTGGATAACCAGGTACTTATAATGCCATAAAATGGAAAATATGCTAAAACAGTTGTCATAATTCTCATTTCAAGAAATTGTGAAACAGTTCACAAATAAAAGCAAAGGAGCCATTTTAAAGCCTGTAAAGTCATTTTTAGCAGCAGGATGGTTATTTGGATATTTTTCCTTCCTGTTGGCTAAAGCCCACTATAATGGCTTATTGGAACTCCAAATGGTTTTTAATGGTAGTTGAATTTTATTCTAAGAATTATATTGCCAGAAATCATATATCAGATTTATAGGAAATGAAAATTAAATAGACCTGATACTTTGGTTTGCATTCAGACTAAGAAGTTCAGAGACATACATTACAAATAACAAGAAGAGAAGAATCTCACCCTTTTCCCTTTTGTTCCTGAACTTGGGCACATTCTACTTACCTAATTTGGGTAAGCAACATGCTTACATGGACCAAGGCTTGTTTTAGTGTTTTATATGCATTGTTACTGTAAATATGGAAAGGTACTTAGTTAGTCATTAGGCTGAGAGTATGTGCAATAGATACAAACAGCACAAGCAGGATGACGTCATTCTTCATTCCAACCTGCTCCTTGGAGCAAATGACCTGGCTTCCATGGGTCTTGATTTTTTTTTCATGTGAAAGAAAAGAGTAATAATAATTGTCCATGCTTTGCCTTGACTGTGGTGAATTGCATCCATTTCTGTGCTAAAGGCTTGGTTTCTAAGATATTATTGTTGAAAAATGAGGCAATTTTAATAGCTATATCTTTATGGAACATTCTTATGTCACTGGGAACATTCTTTTAGAGAGAATTGTGGGTCTCTTTTCTTTTGCTGGTTCTGTTTCCTGCTCAAGATGCAACACCTACTCCAATGTATTCTATTGCCATGATCTACTGATGACACCCTTTGTAAAAGTTAAAGGCAGTGGGATTACCCAGCCATGTCTTCTGAACCTCCAGACTTGACTCAGTTTTATTTCAAAAGTAGTCCATGAGGGCATTTTTGTTACAATACCAGTCTTTCCTCTTATATTTCCTTGAAGATTAAATGAGATAAGTTCAACTTAAATCTAGTTTTTCAGAACCTTTATCTGGTAGGAAGTGCTAGAAATTTTGAGGTTCATGGTGGCAAAGAAAAGCAAGAAAGAAGGAATGATGGCAAGGCAAAATGACAATGCAAATGGTTATTTGGGATAATATTGTTTCATCTATATATAACTGCTTTTATGAATGAGAATCAGAGAGATCCTTACTTGACCAGAGACATTTAAATTAAAGTAAATAAATTTTAGGACAAAAAATAATCAGGACACACAAATACAAGTCTTCTATAAAAAAGAATGCTTGCTATTAAATTCCCTATGTGAAATTAATTCAGTGATAATACTATGACTATGGCACAGTAGGGAAGTCTTAAGATTTACTTTTATCCATAATAAAAGTGTTGGTCAAAAGTAGACCATCAATCTATAGTATTACAGAGAGATGAATATGCGGTTAAGTCAAGAGAAGTAGTCATTTAAGGCTATGGCTTTATGTTTTCTTAGATCTCAGGAAGATTACATTACTACATGTTTAATCCTTAGCAGAAATTACATAAGATTAAATGTTATCATATGATATAGAGTTATTATATAATATATATGATAACATAAAGCTTACACAATCAAAAGTAAACTCTTATAAGGCCATAGGCATGGTGCTAGAGAAATGGCTTAGTAGGTTGAATGGCTGCCCATTCAGAGGACCCAGATTTGATTCTTAGCATTTAAATAGTAACTCACAACTATCTGTAACTCCAGTTCCAGGGGCTGCACACACACACACACACACACACACACACCACCACCACCACCACCAATAACAACAACAACGACAACAAACTACAGAAAAAACATAAAATAAAAAAGCCTTTAAAAGGTATGAATGTACCAGCTAAGAATTTAGTGCTACAATCTCTCTGTTCATTCAGGTATTTTGTAAAACATTGATAAGACATTAGAAGTATTCTAAAATCTAAAGCACACTGTAAATGTGCATGGGAAATATTGTAGAAAAATTTAAAATATGGTTAATAAAAAGTGAAGTTATCCTTAGTACTTTAAATTTTGCTTCTAAGTTAGCACATATTTAGGCTCAGTATAATATGTTAATTCTCTTCTAAAATTTAGTTTACACTTAACATACTAAAAAGTAAAGCAATCTCTATTCTCCCCTGGAGTCATATTATAAATGAATGTATCTTACTTCATTTTATGAAACACTTTGCTTCATTGATTCAATTCCCTAGTTAGTTATATTGTGTGAGTTCTCTCTATTATTCCACATATTTCACCATTTGCAACAAAAAAATCTGTAGCAACTAACTTTGTAGTAATCTATCATTGTTCTCTTTCCATATATTTCTGCAAACGAAATTGGCAAGTTAAAGCATATCCAGATTTCCATGACTTCTGCTATGTGGTGATATATTTACAAATGTTTGATTTATAAATAGTTCACAACGCAGGCCCTCATTTTCCCATTAGTATGTCCATTAGTGTTTGGCTTACATGTTTTGGTTGGCTATATGTGTGCTGGAGTGCAGGCAGAACTGCAGATTAGCTTCTCAGGGCCTCAGTGTGGAAATGTCTGAAGAGCTACATTTTTTACAATCAGATGTCCAATATTGCTAGGAGGAGATACAACAGAAAGCTCAATCAGCGAGAGCCTAGGTTGGCATCAGTGCATAAAATTGAATTCTGTACAAAGTCAAATGTCGTAACAAAGAACATTCTCCTCGTAATGAATCCTACCCAAAGCATCCTTGCTTTCCTTAACGTGTAAGGAAGTAGTTTAGAAAGCCTGACAGTGTCATGGTGTTTTTCACTCACCTGCTTGCCCTTCATGAGTACAAGTTCAGTGATATAGATGGGTGGGAATTTGTGCAGAGTGATATTGTATGAAGAGTATTGTGAAGCCTGAATAAGATAGAAGTCTTCCTGGGTGTAAGCAGGACAACCAGGACCTCTTCAGGTAAGACGAGGACAGACACTGTGTGTCACACGGGAGGAAGGGACTGTAAACAGAGCTGGAAAAATATTCTTTACTTTAGCAGAGAGACTGTTAAAAGAAAGGGTTCTTAATTGCACCATTTTTTTTATGATAATGGGAAGTCATTGCATTTAAGTACCTGGTATCTGAGATGGCAGCAATGTTCACACATTCTGGTTTAGAAAAAAATGACATGTTGTGTGCTGAAGGTTTAAAGGAACCCATTCGTTGATTCAAAAATTATGTGCTCCCAGTGGAATTCAGCTTTCTGTTTTGTTTTGTTTCCCAAGTGAGGAGCTGAGTGGGAAGAAAAGCAATGGCGAGAAGCTTTAAATGACTGATGAAAAGGACTGGGAAAATGTTTTGGACATCAAAAAGCTCTTACAAAACAGGCTATTAATGATTTAAGTGTAAACGAATAAAAAACACATGGATAACATTTTTCTTTTAAAATACTCTTGGGTTTACAAACTTAAGGGAAAAGTAAATGGCCAAGAATGCTTTAGATTTGGTGCAATGACAAGAAAATGCAGAGTTCAGCTTGAGAAATTTGGGACACCCCATTTTTATTTGGGGTTTTCTGTGCCCAACTGAGGATGAGTATTGTGATGACTGAATTCTCCAGTATTCAGTAACTCTGGTCACCTAACCACATCAAAGTATGACAACCTCTTCCTAAAATGTACACATTGACATTAGACTTTTGGAGGAATTCTTTGGAGGACTTTTACTGACAACACAGGCTGCATTTCCAAATCCCCAAGCTATTGGAAAATTCAACACTCAACTGGAAGACACTGCTGACAACAGAGGTAAACCCAAAGTATACTGTGTAGAAGAGGGATAGAGGTTATAATGTCTTATATGTGTGGTCCATCTTCCAGCTTGTTTTTGTGAAAGTACTTGTAACTTGGATGTAAAATGATTAGAGAGCATGAAGATACATAAACATATCGTTGCCAGCACCAGGCAAGCTTCTGTTCATTTTATCTTGTGTAAATAGCAATGATTCTGATGGTGCCTTTTAAGCTTTGAGTAATTCATATGTGATAAACACATTGTATTCCTTCAGAAAAAGAGTCTATCTTAACCGCAGAAAGCTGAAAACAACACCACAAGGAGTTTATCATCACTATCAGTTTTTCTACTTGCATACAGAGGACCTGCATAACTGAGGTGTCTTAATTAGGGTTTTACTGCTGTGAACAGATGCCACGACCAAGGCAGCTCTTATAATGACAACATTTAACTGTGGCTGGCTTGCAGGTTCAGAGATTCAGTCTATTATCATCAAGGCAAAACCATGGCAATATCCAGGCAGGCATGGTACACGTGGAGCTGAGAATTCTGTCTTCATCTGAAGGCTGCTAGCAGAATAATGACTTTCAAGCAGCTAGGATGAGGGTCTTAAAGCCTCCCCCCCCCAGTGACACACCTACTCCAACAAGGCCACACATACTCCAACAGGGCACTCAAATAGTGACATCCAGTAATGACACTCCCTGGGCCGAGCACATACAAACCATCATGTGAGGCAAGCTGGCATTTTCTTTAAGGTATAAGAACATATAATCTTTGATATAATGGTGCTGTGCTATCAGTGACAAGTTTCATCCTCTGTATTGTTTTTTTTTACCAACCAACAGAAGTTGTTTCCTTAGATAAGTTAAAAACCATTTATTATTGTCCATGCAGGTAGTTTCTAGAAGCACAGGAGGCCACAGAGTAACCTATTGGTTTATATGTGAAGTGTTTTTGCGTTTAAGGGAACAGTGGAACATGTAAATCCAGTTTAGAAGTATTTAACTAACATAGTATATCACCTGAAAATTCAGCATTTGCCATAGGTATTAGTCAATGGAAACACTCAAATAATCAGCACAACTTTTATTAATTTAGAAAACATCTTTTGTCCTTAGTGGTTTTCCACTTAGGTGATTTAGCTTCAGCAGTGTTCATGGAAACACATACAACACTGGGACTGGAGCACCAGTTCTTATTCTCAGACACATTATAAATATTTAATCTTCTTTCTTCTTCCACTTGCCTGCTTCATGTCTCTCAGAGAACCTCGTCAGTCTATCTCTCCTTTCTCAATGACTGTCAGGTCCTCCCAGTCTGCTTCAGTCCTTTACTGATCCACCTCAGATTAAATGGGTGACATGAGGGACTGAAATTTGGCCACCATGTTTGATATCAACCCATATCTGCCTATCATTGGCTTTTCATCTCCCTCCATCTCTCCTTCTTATCTCTGAAGTATAGTGACTCTGCTACAGATAGTTACACAAGAATACATTCCTACCTCTTGTCATTAATGATCTTCAGTGTCAACCCACTTTCAACTTTGCCAGGCTTTTTTATTTTGAGTATGCTATTCCCCAGTATGCTTGTTTCTAGGAACTCTCATAACCTTCAGTACTCTCAATGCTACTATTTAATCTCATAACCTCACCCTAAGTACATTTCTTTGTATTTTACTTTCCCACCAGAAGTGGGAAGCACCTCAATCTCATTTCTTCCTTGCCAAATCAGAATTAGCCTTATATCTCCTTCTGTTTCCATGGTCAGGATCCAGGGTACCCTGTTTCTTATCCAGTGGCAATATCTGCAGGTTCACTCTTGCTCCATCTGGTTCCTTTAAGACCACATCAATCAAATATACTATTTAAAATGTTATCTTTAGACATCCCCTGTGTCTTAACCTGCATTTCCTTATTCTAAATGAACATTTGAATCTTTTTATGTTTATAAAAACAAAAACAGCAGGAAGCCTTCCTGGACCTCTAATCACTGTGAGTCATCCTTCTAGTCACTGTCTAACTCCTCAAAAGAGTCATGTCAGAATTGTCCCTGTGGCTCCACAGTGTCCTCAATCTGCCTCCATCTTCAGTCCTCATGACTTTTTGACATCTTATCCAATATGTTCTAGGATTTAGTGATACCACATCAGTGCTTTTTGTGCCAGGTGTAGTGGTGACTTTTATTGCCCTAAACATGAGTTCCTGGCTGGCTTTGAGTATCTTCCATAACTATATCATCTTTATGTTCTTTTGGGGCTTTTGTATTGTGTCATCCGAATGCCTCTCTGCCATCTTCCCTAGGACTATGCACCCTAATCTCTTACCCACTTAGGTTGAACTGAGACTTGTCTCCTGACTATGTATTTACTCATTTTCTGATCACTGTGCCCTTGCCCTCGATCCTGACTCTCACATGCATGTCATTGGCAAATTTTTGGGCCTATTCATGATAGTTTCTTATTTCCTGTTTTGTCCCCAAATTTCTTTCAGCATGGGACCCAGCATATAGTTCACAGGAAAACTTTCCTGAATTCCAAACTGCTAGTTGTGTTTTTCCCGCACTTAGCTCTGTTGGTATATAGCCTCTGATGTTCTCTCCTTGTTGTTTAATACTAGTCTGACCACTGTGTGCCTCTGTAGGACCCATGTGAAGCTTAGTTACTTTTCTAAGGATATATCAAGTAATTTTTAATTGAAAATGACTGTCTCATGTGACTTCTCTAACTAAAATATAAAAGAAATAAATGGCTAAAAAATTGTCTTTTGATTATTTGTGTAAACTAAGAAATACAGAAATAGATGGAATGCAGTATCCATTGGGTTTGCCTTGACTCCAACTGCAGATTGGAAATATTAAGAAAAAAGTATCTATATTGAATGTATACATCTGTCATTATTATCTGTGTAATAATATAGTATAACAACTATTTCTGTTGTATTAACTAAATTAAGTAATCTAGAGGTGGTTTAAATACATATGCAAGTAAAGAGACTCTTGGGTTATATGCAAATACTATGTCATTTCATAAAAGATGTTAAAGATGAATGCTAAATATGTTGAAAATATGGAGTGTTATACAAGGTTTCTCTAAGAAAGATATAGTTTGAAAGAAGAAAATAAAAAGGAAACTGAGAAAATTGATTCTCAGATTAGGCCTCTTTGATGAGTTGAAAAGTTACTGTAAAATAGCTTCACTTTAAGGAGACAAAGTTGTCCCCATGTATTCACAGGCAATTGGCTCCAGGATTATATGTATATATTCAAATCACAAATAGTCAAGAACCATAAATAAAATGATGTTATTTATACATTATATGCTGGGTTTTTGAATTTATATATTTTGTGAGATAACTTTTGAGCTTTCATCTCCCCTGTATCATAAGGTTGAGCATTTATTTTTCTGCTCTTTCCCTTGATCTCAGTATTGTTGCTATATGTGGAATATAAAATACTCTGAACACTCATGAATGAATAATAAGTGAATGAATGAGTCAATAAATGAATGAATGAAAGGAGGATGAACTAATGGGAATCTAAGATTATCCAGAGGCAAAATGAAGCCTAGTGGAAAAGACTATAAAATCATGAGACTTGGAAATTGACCTTACTGTAAAAATGAGAAACAAAACACTTCCACACAGATGTGCTCTGGGTTAGCAAAGAGCTTAAGTAGGCTTTATGGTGTTTACAAGAACAGAGCCAAAATGAATCCAATCTTTTTTTTCCCCCAGTTTGCAAACTTTCCCTTTTTTTATTTGGAAAAATGTCTCCATTGTGCATGTTCACCCACAAATGATGTCTAAAGCAAGAATCAAAGCCTCAAACAAGAACCAAGGGCCTCCGTACATGAGCAATAGGAATATCAGAAGGGTTAGCCAAAGCACAGCATTAGAATGGGATCATTGAACAAGAGTGTCATGCCTCAAGTCTTTTGCTTCTCTTACTGATTGTTGCCTTGCCTTTACTGTACAACTTAAAGAAACAGAAGTGGCCCTGAAAGCTTATAGTAGTTAAAGTTTGATAAATCAATTAGGATGCTATCAGTGATCCTAGTTATAAGTGGTAAAAGTTTGAATTGTTTCACTCACGTCCATTCCTATTCCATGATACGGTCTAAAATATAAAATGCAAACTTATATACACAATACAATCATTAGAGGAGCTAGGATCAGGGAGTAATAACAGAGAAGTCACACAGGGGACAGAAGACATATTAATTAAAGAAAAGAATAACTCTTACAAGTTAATTCAGTCCTAAACTTGCTTTGATATTTTCAAGAGGCCAAAGTAAAAAAGGATACATAATCATTTTTGTAATTTATTGCTACATGTAATAACAAATCGATATTTATTTGCCTCTAATTTTTAAGCATGTAATCATTTTCACACAAATCTGAAGGTCCCATGTTCATTCTCTATAGATATGTCTATTAACTCAAGTCAGCTGATAAGAAGATCTTCTATGATAAGGAAGTGAAAATTTATGCTGAAAAGCATCCCCCTTTTTTCTTTAGAGAATAATCAACCTAAATTAAACTTTTAAATTTTTGGTTTAAGGCAGCCAGCATGTTTCAATAAAGTTGCCAAATATTCTTAACAGAAAGGAAGCATTGCGAGATATGACAAACAGGAAAGCTAAACAAAAGTCAACAGAGCCACAAATCAGACATTTATGGGAGGAAACGTGCCGGCTCCACAGCCAAGCCTGTAGCTGAAGCCTCCAAGACAGACCATGTGAACTTGAATGTGCACAGGGAAGCCTGCCGTGCAATCCTCCACACTGGCATAACATGGGCTTGAGTGCACTATCAGCCGTGAGCGCTGTAGCTTGCAGCATAAGGCTTTCAGAAAACGAGAGAACACTAGCTCCCTAGTTATGTTGTTACATACTAATAAAATTTGGAGAAGACTAGACATGTTTTTGACACGACACACAAATAGTGTCTTATTTTGTTCCACATTTGCTTTCTTGGAGTCAATATCATTAGTTTCGTTGAAACAAACAGTGGGGGTTCTTGCTAGATCTTTCCTGGAGGACACCTCTATGTGTTGGTGGGGAGTAGGCTTTGTACTGCAGTGACAAGATACCTGAAAGAAAAAAAAAAAAAAGAAAAAAAGAAAAAAAACGACATGAAGGAAGAATTTACATTGGCTCATGGTGTCAGAGCTTTTAATCCATGCCTCTGGCTTGTGTGTCTTGGGGCATGTGGTGAGGCAGAACATTGCAGTGAAAGCACATGGTGGGACAAGATGCTTACTTCATTGTCATTGGAAAGAAAAGGGGGGTGGGGAATGGGCCTGAGTCTTGTGTGTTTTTCAAGACCATGTTCCCAATAGCACACCTCCCTCTAAGATAATATACCACAATAAGCCAAGGACCAAGCTCGTGCCACATGAGCTCGTGGGTAACATTTCTGACTGAAGCACAAGTAAGCACTCTAGTCACATGACAAAATTTGGAATGTCTAGAGCAGTCTAAAAGCCTCGGGGACCAAGTAAGGAGCATATCAGTGCAGTTTAAGATTCTAGGCTCAGTGACAGAGAATATTTAGAGAAAAAAGAAATTTACACTTTCAAATGAAACATCATAATCTTTTAAATCTTAATTGCAAATTCAAACATATTAATCTTTCTTTGGGCCAGTGCAATTCTGTGAATTGAAGCTTTCCATTAAAAACTCTTTTTCAGAAGAAACTGAAACTTCATGAATTGAATTTCCCTAATAGAATGTTTAACGTTGTGACCCCTGATTGGCTGGCCATACAGGAGAGCATTTTCTCAATCCCCCTGATTGGCTGGCCACACAGCAGAGCATTTCCTCAATCCCCCTGATTGGCTGGTCACACAACAGAGCATTTCCTCAATCCCCCTGATTGGCTGGCCACACAGCAGAGCATTTCCTCAATCC
The DNA here is from genome assembly GCF_011762505.2 of Arvicanthis niloticus. Lineage (NCBI taxonomy): Eukaryota > Metazoa > Chordata > Mammalia > Rodentia > Muridae > Arvicanthis > Arvicanthis niloticus. The sequence goes on along the minus strand of NC_047665.1, from coordinate 44,993,020 downwards.
CAAGACTAAGGCAACACAAACTGCACTCCATGGGAGAAGAAGAATGAGAAGTAAAAGAGAAGAAGGGTTATGTTGAAACAGGAGGGGAGGGGAGAAGAACAGTAGAAGCTCAAAGTTCAAAGTTCTGTGGGGAGGACTGGGAAGGTTGAGAGCCTGAACAGGAGAGGTGTTGGGAACGATGGTGAAAATGTCCAAAATGCACGCATGAAATATGTAAAAAAAATTACAATTTTAAAACTGTACTAAAAAAATGAGAAATATATTCTGTGATGGGGATTTTGTGATTCTGATCTGATTAAGAACAGATATAGTTATTTTACTTATATTGTATGTGGCACCCTATGATAAAGACCATTGTTCTTATCAAGGACTTAGGTAAACTTGGACTGAGAGTCTTCATGTGCAGCTAAGCTAAGATAAGCTTGTGTTCAACATGAATTGGATCTAGGAGCTGAATGAATGAGTATATATGGTTGGGACACCCTCAGTAGAGAAACACCGTGTAAGTTAGGCTGCAGAAGAAGCCAATTTGAAAGTACCTCAGAAAAGCTGAGAAAAGAATGCAGAAACGCAGCTGTTGGCAGGTCAGACCAAGTCTCTTTGGTCTTCTGAAAGCACTGGGAAACAACTTGGGTGTTAAAAAGAAATCTGAGTATTTGAAAATGTTTCTTCTTCATTCTAGAATGGTCTATAAAGCTACTCCTCATGTGTAACTACTCTCTTGAAAGTTTACTGTCAATTATACTACCCGTAATTGTAGCTCCTTAGAGTCCGAGCCATGGACAGTCAGCTCACAGTGGAACTTTCAGAACACCTTTCTTCCACTGCAGATCATGATAAGTTCTTTTCCTTAGGCTCTGTACATTTCTTACAAATTCATCCTCCAGACAGGTCTGATCTAAAACAAAGGAACAAAGGAGATCCTGAGAACCATGATGCTAGATCTACAATAAAATTAACCAGAGGGATTCATACAGCAGTATCTACTGATCGTCCATTGTCACTGAAGCTCCAACTTTCCTACAAACACCGAGGAGATAGCTTTGTCCTAAAGTAAGAGAGGAGAGGACTTTGTCTTAAAGTAAGAGAGGGTTGAAAGGAAGTCTGCTAGCTTTAGTTACGAATTTTGTTTTATGGTTTTAGGAAAGATGATCAACAGTATAATTTAGTTTCCTCATCAGTATAATGGGCCATATAATTCCAGAGTTTCACAAAGCGGTCTCAGTCTGAAGGCTTAAATACAGTATCAGGGAAGTATGTAGTACAGACCATGGGATTGAGAACTATTTCTAATGCAATTATTGCTGCTCTAGGATCACCAAAGTTATCTAGCACTTGAGTAAGGAAGCTTATCATATTGATTATATTATCCAGAAGGTCACTTTCATGTTCATGAGAATTTAAGGGACTTGGTGAGGCTGGGTAAGAGGATAGACAATGTAGGTCTTTTTTGTTTGTTTGTTCCTGACCTCTTTAGAGGCTGATAGAAATGAGTGTGTTCACTGTCTGCCAGGACACATTTAAAATGAATTAGTTTTTATTTTCATGCTTTAAGAATTCTGCGAATTAGCATAATATATTCTATAAAGAAGGATTCTTTCATTCTTTGTCTAAAAAGTGTACAGTTATGTAAGCTTCCTCAAGATACAGTATCCGTTTTATTGTCACTTAGCGTCCCATCTCAGAGTAGAATCCAGCTTGCCTCAAATGAGTGGAAGACAAGCGCACTGACCACACACACTGCATCTTACTCCTTAAACGCATACACACACTTTTGGTAAAAGGCAGGGCATGAATAGGAAAAAACAGACGCATTCCAAAAAGACATTAGCTAAACAAAAGTCAAGTCCACCAGGCAAAGTCATCAGGAAATTAGCTAACATAGTTCCCCCCATTCAACAAAAGATAGCAGGCACTTGTCTCAATATCTCCTTTCATCCCTGAAAGCTTTAAAATTGATTCATGGTTTCATCACTACAACAAAGAAACATTGGATAGATTAAAATCAAGTCTTTTTTTAATTTGGATATCAACAGCAAGAATCCCACCCAGGTCTTGCTAAAAACGACTTTGGCTGACGTTATGAAATGCTTCCTCAAGCTCTTCTTTAGCCAAATGAGAAGTCGTCTGGAAAGGATTCATCCTTTTAGTGTACACAGAAGATCTTCTTCTTGGATCTATAAACTAAGTCTTTAAATTCCACTGTAATTACTTCAAAGACATAAATAGAGCCGATACTATTTCTGGCATCCCAGCTGGCTCTTTAGACAAGGTACACAGCATTTTCAAATAAAGCTTCCACAAAGTGTGTAGGTATTCTAGCAACAGACAGATGCCTGGAAATTCTGAAACACAGTGTCTAAAAAGAATGGCTTCCAAAAATTCTACTGTATGAGGCAGGCCCCTTTCTCCATTTTCATCCTTGGAACAGCTGTTAGGATTTCTTTTCTTCTTAAGGACTGAAGTGTATTCTGTTTTCAGTACTACTGTGGCTTTCTTCGAAAGTTCTGTGCACTGCCACTACGCACTAAGATGCTTGCACACAAAGTTGTACTAGGGGGAACAATGCAGCCCCCAGTATCATGCCATAATTATTAACTCATGTAATTTGAATGTTTTATTTTCAAACCCAGAGACTCACAAAGCCATCTCGGTGAAAGTGCAGATGAATATTAACACTGTACACATTTTCAGAAGACAAATACTGCCTATATCTGGCACCCTTCTCCAATGGATTAGGGCATTTGCATCTCACAGCTTCTCTTATATGGCCTGTTTGGCTCTCTTTTTGTAATAAACTTATAAACTCTTGAGTCATCACACCCATTTGATTCTCCCATTATTTTAGACCACATTTATTTGCCTTCTTAAATTCAATTTTAGATTACAGACGCTTGTTTCAAAAAGTCTATAGAATTAGTTTCTAGATATTATAGTTGTCCTAAATTATTTTTTTCTTTCATTTTTAATATTTCTTTATTTTACATGTGGAGGTCAGATATGCCATAGTGCACATTAGAAGTCAGAGAACAAAGTCAGTTCTCCCCATCTACTCCATGGCTTCAGTGATTCAAAGTTGGGTCACCAGACATGACAACAAGTACTTTTATACAGGAAGCCATATCTCTGACCTAATTCTTGATTTAATAGTAAAAATACCTGATTCAAATGAAACATAAGATGCAAAAAAATGTGGGCCCTCTGGGGGAAAGTACACAATGTAGCCTCTCTGTTTCTGTTCTCCTCATTATGTAGCATTGTTTGATTCACTTCCCTTGAGTGTTGATAGGAACTACCCATGCTCCTAATTAACGGATTATGGCCAGGGGATCACAGACCAGGATCACTCTTAGTTATAATTTAATGTTTAATTCCATTTTGTTGTTATAACAAAATCTTGAGAAAAATAAGGAATTCTTTTGAAGTCCCTAAATGTGTGCAATTTTGGGGATAGAAATAGAAAATTAACACATTATTGAATTGGAAACTTTGACTACTTTTTATATAAGTAAAACCTGTCAAATGAGGAGTACTTCTTAAATTCAGTTCTTTTTGGTATCTCTTTTGTCATTTATCCTGAATTAAGGAAAATATTTGAGATCTTAGAATTTTCATCTAAACTTTATCACATGATAAAATCCTGTTCCTTGAAACAAAATGGACAATGTATAGCATCAGGTTTATGTTCATAAATAAATATTCCAGTAAGGAAAAACCTCAGTTCAAATATAAATCCCTCCATGTCAGATCCAGTAAGTGATAGATTAAAAACATTTGACATCTATTAATTAGCAGACCCACTGGCTTCTCTAAACCCCAAAGCTAAGAATGTCATTAGATAGCATGGGACTATAGAATATTTTTCCTCATCTTGCTGTAACCATCACTCTGATGTTCTCACCAATATATTTTTAACTTGCTTTGGTTTATAACATTCTTTGCTTTGCAAAACTATAAAACTTCATAAAACTAGTTCCATGTTAGATAATGACATTTCTGGTAATTTAAATCTGTGCTTCTGGGCCATAGTCATTCAAAATGGCCGTGAAATAACTGTCTTATTCCCTTTAAAAATTATTTATAAAATATTTGTACAGAAAACTTTATAATAAAACTTTTTATGGCGAAAAGGACTTTGGAACAATATTTTTAGGAAGGGACAGGGATGGCCATTTAGTCACTGGTCCAGTTGTAATCATCTTTAAGGACTCATAAATGCATTGTTCATAGCCTGGCCAGACACATGGGCCTTCCTTTGGGCTTCACAGACATGTTGACTGTAAACATTTCATCCTGGTTATAGTTGCCATAGTAACTCTATCTCTAGTCCACTATTGAAAAACTTCAGCTCATAGACCAATTTTTGCCAACAGCTGAATTTTGTAAACAAATGTGTATTGAAGCACAGTCATGTGATTTTGCATGAACGTCAGTTATTGTGGCTTATATACAGTACAGAACAGTACAGGGGTTAGTTCAGCAAAGACTTTATGATTCAAATCTCTAAACATTTTACTATCTAGACTGCTAGGATTTAGATAAATGTGTTCCACAGGTTTATGTGTGAAAGATTTCATCAGCATGGCAGGTAGTAGAATATTCCAGAGGTAGAGAAAGAAAGAAGTCTTTATGTTATTGACAACAAGTATATGAAAGAGACTGTGTGAATCCAGCAGTCTCCTGTAAGGTAAAATATTTTGCTATGCTCTACTCTTCTGTTGATCATCATAAGTTCAAAAGCAAAAGGCCTAAATGACTCTGATCTAAAAACTCCAAAACCAAGAGCTGAAATAAATCTTTTCTTTGTAAAAGGTTGTTATATCAGCTATTCATTAAAGTGGTAGAAAACTGAGTAACAGGTGTGTGTACAAAAAAATGAATTGTGGATCCTTTTCCAAGTCATTATTTAATTAAGTAAAAGATTTATCTATGTAGTTCAAGAAGGTAGCAAGCACACAGTAGATCCAGTGTTTGTGAATTAGTGAGTTTTAGTTTATAAAAAGAGGCACCAAACTTCTGAAATTCAAGATATCAGCATATATTTTCAAATAAGATTGTCTTCCACCCCAAGGTCTGTAGGCTTTTGTCAAGACTGTGGCAGTCAAAGGAAAGCATTCTGTCTACATCTTTGTGTGAAACAGAGAATGGAAAACAAAGCAAACAGGGCTGGCAACTAGAGGACATTCCAATCATTTGTCACAAAGCTGTATTTAAACTAAATTGTCATTTATTAAACAATTTCACATTACTTATCAAGTTCATTCTGGTTTTAGATTCATGTCAAATCTATTTACAAAACACTGATATGTTGCTATCCAAGAAACCTTTACATTTTCATTTCTATGACTTATTTTGATGTTGTTCCCTTGTCAAAAACAGGAAGCCATTATGTTCCAGTAGTCAACATGTTCAAAATCAACTTAGCTCCTCAGCTCCCAACTCAAGACCAGTTGTCTGACGTTGTCAGAGTTTGCATACATTGAAGTACATAAAATTTTGAAACAAAGAGATGTGTTTCCATGGTTTGTGATATATTTTCTTATAGGCTTATGTCTTTAAACTGATTGATTCTTAGCGTTTTTAGTTGGCAGCACATTTGGACAAGGTGTGTAGGGCAATGGGGGGGTCAAGATTTTGTGTGACAGTATAGTTCTGATTCTGGTTCAAGATCTGTTTTCTGATCCAACAAGATGTAATAGACCATGTAACAATGTCCCATCACTATTGGGCACCATCAGTTCAACAGTCATGCTTTCTCATCATGAAGAATATTAGGCTTTAGACCATTGGCTAAGATTAGTTCTTTTTTTATCTAGTAGTTTTTGCGAGGTTCTCTCTCAGTGGTGGGGGGAAAAGTGACTAACATAAACATCAGAACTCAAGTAGTTAAATTGTTGCTGTGATCATCTGTGCATGTATTTCACAGACTTTTGAAACAACTTTGTATGATAAATATAGAAAATTTGAACCTGTTTACTAGAAAAACTTTGGAATACTATAAACAAAGCTTAATGAATTCTAGTACATATGTGTGCTGATAGGAATATAGCTAGAAAGGGCTATGCTAATGAGGTTTCAGAGAATACAAGGATCAAGGATTCTTTTGGAAATTGAGTTAGAGACCTTTCATGTTATACTCTGTCCAAGTACCTGGCAATATGATGCTTCCTTCTTTAAAATATGAGTGAAGGAAAAAAAATAATTTGTTTGACAGAAGAGATCTTGTGACATTACAACATTCAAACTATGGGATGGTCACTGCCCACTGTTCTTAGCCAGAATTATAGTGAAAGAGAGCTGAGAATGAAGCAGAAATCCATCAAAGGAGTTTGAACTTGTTAAAGTTGCAGACATGGCAGGACAAAATGCATCTTTAAGTGTTTAATAGGATAATGACAATAATGAGAAATCAAGTATTCACACTGGGACAGTGAAAATAGTGCAGAGGGCAAATCCTCACTTAGAGATGGGTTAGGGATATAAAACTGAAAAATTTTATGTGAAAGAAGAACCCTTCAAAAGATTGTTCCTTTAGAGTGCCCAGCCAGAAAATGGCATCCCAGCAAATTTTTTTTCAAAGTTCAGACACAAAAAGGCACATGGTTCCTGTTGTAACTATAGTTCAAATGGACCAAGGTATCATAATCTGGTAGCAGAATTATATGGCGTCAATATAGTTTAGGTTTAGAGCAAGGGATTTTTTTTTTAAACAAAATATAGCATAATAAAGCCTTTAACCAAAATTCAGGAAAGTGCCTAAATTCAAACAATGAGTTACAGTGTCAAATTCCCTGAACACAAGATCTTGGGGGTCCATTGCATGAATATAGAAATGAAAAGCATAAGTTAGGACAGAGGTCCATGTTATTGAAGATGCCACAAATATGGTACATTCATCATGGAAAATCATAGATTTGAATCACATATTTCTCTTTTCAAGAGAAAGCTCATATATGCTACAAGTGGCAGGAAAAGAGGTGGGTCTACTCAAGCTGTTATAAAACAAATAATGCCAGGTCTGCTTAGCACCTGGAAATGAGGCTTTGATGTTTTGTTGTTGCTGTTGTTCATACTTGCTTTAGTGCAGCATTTCCCTTCTATCCCCCAATTCTTTCCATTTAGAATGGAATTGTTTCCACTGTGCTACTGTATGTTGAAAGTATGTAGGATATATATAACTTATTTTAATTAAATTCTATTTTATCTATTTATTTTTGTCTTAACAGATCTCACATCTAGAAGTTTGTCCTGAGCCTAAGAAGAGATTTCAGAGTTGGAACTGTAAGAGTATAGAAACTTTAGAAGTTGGACTTAATCATGTTGCTTTATAGGATGGCCATGAACTGGTAAGGGATAGGGCAGAGGGCTATTGCTTGAAGGGAAAATGTCCCTTGCGGGCTTGCTTGGATGTACAACTGGCCCAGAGCTGGTGATAGTTTGAGGGGAAGTCATGGAACCTTTTGGATATGGAGTCTCACTATAAGATACAGGGTCTCAGCTCTTGTCCAAGCTCTCCTTACTGATTTTCTGAAATATAACAGGTCACTTCACAAACTCCTGCCACAGTAGAACCAGCCAGTTGGACCACTAGTGCCTTTGCCAGAAAGAAGGACTGTACATACCCTTCTAAACCATGATCCGAAATCAAGCCTTCCTAAAATTGTCTTTGTCAAGTCTTTGGCAACAATAATGAGAAAATGAAGCAGCACAATGGTGAAAATTCAAATGGCTCTCCAAGAAACATTTGGGATTCCCCACAAGGCTTAATATTTCTCAAATAGTCTTCTTTAAAGCATTTATCCCATGAAAAGCATTGGGAAAAGAAAGAGTATTTGAGGAGTGAATAATACTGGAGAGTAGTTGCTTGTATCTTTGTTTATGATTTTCTTTCCATAAACAATACAAATTTCCACAAGAAGACCAATGAAAGCATCTATAGATCTCTAGTTTACACAAGTCTCAAAGTTAGTATTTACTTTTAAATCTTTTGGGTTATATAAAATTATCTTTTAAGGTTTAAATAACTGTTACATCAACTAGCACACACACACACACACACACTAAATATATATATATATGTATATATATTTTTATATATACATATATATATTTAGTAAAACAACAAGTTATTGAAATGCCTGTAGAAGATTTGCTGGCTGGTTTCTACTGCAATTCCTTAATCCAAATCATCTGATCTTGTTTCTAATGTCAGGAATTGTCAAATAAATATCTCAGATGTAGGGTACATTTACAGAATTCTTATCTTTTTTTCATAACAACTAAATACAAATATGTGTAGAGACATGTCCAGGATCAACCTATGGCTAAGAAAGCCAGAGATGTCCTTCATACTTCAGGGAGGTCAACACCAGCATTAGATGGCAGTTTTAAGGTAGACATTGCAATTCCATGTTTTCTCTCTTCTCTCTCTCTCTCTCTCTCTCTCTCTCTCTCTCTCTCTCTCTCTCTCTGTTACTTTGTCTCATTCAGTAGCTTCAATCGTCAGTAAAGTATCTCCTTCTTCCTGGGTCTCATTTTAGAAAAACTGTAAAATTAATTACCACCTTCTATATCTATTCCTCACCTTTCCACCTGCTCCATCAGTATGTGGTGGGGGAGGTGGATTTTACAGACAAAGGCACAAGCTACTTTTGGTTGAAGAAATCTATCTACCATCTGTGATGGTAGAAATGGACCAGAATTCTAGATCCTTTAATTTTCAACTGGACAAAGCCTGCACTATATTTCCTGTCAGATGATTCTACCATAGATAGTCTCTTAGTTTTCTAAATCCAAGTAGAACTAATTTTCTACCATTATCTAGAATGAAGAAGCCCTTGGTTGCAAACCCATTGTGTGGATGGTATCTATTTCATGATTCTCAGAATATGATGGCTGGAAGCAAGTGGGTGAGCCAAGGAAGGAATGGGCATGATTGGAGGTAAGGAGTCAACGGCACCACTTAACACTGCTGAGCTCTAAGTATCAGAAATCATGAAATTATCCCACCTTATTTTATTTTATAATTTTTATGTTACCAGTACCTTTTAGAATAGACTGAGGCCTTCCATAACTCAGTAGAAGAAAGATACAGCAATACAAACCATGAAGAAGTACCAACGAAATGGTCCTTGGGAACAATGCCTGAGAAGAACAATTGAAGGAAGTGGACCACTCACGAGTACCTCTCTCCCTTTGGCCACTGGTCTTTCTGCCCTTTGTAAAGAAACATGTACATAGAAAGGAATTCAATCATCTGGAAATATTTTATTTGTCACAAATTTTGACAAATTTTCAAAGAGAAACTTAAAATGGAGTGAAAAGTCAAACAAAGACAGTGGTTCACTTGAGAAAGAACAATCTTTCTTTTATGGACCTGATCATCTCTCATTTGATAGGATTACTGAGGAAGTGTATCACTCTTTTGATTTTAAATTGCTCTAAAATATGTTATTATACAAACTCAACACAGAGTGAATCTCTGAAGAACAGAGACAGAGAGAGAGAGAGAGAGAGAGAGAGAGAGAGAGAGAGAGAGAGAGAGAGAAGCTGGTAAGGATAACTATTTTTACTACATTTCTTATATTCTCCTTTTGTTACTTGTGTAAGTCATGAAAACCCATCAATCAGTAGTATCATTTTTGGAAAACATTTCTGAAAATGTTATTTGAAGTATCCAGCAATGCTGGGGTAATCTGGCTGTCAGATGTTGGCTCAGTGATTGAAGATGTATAAAAACAAACCAAGTGCTAATGTTATCTTCCAGTCTGAATTTTTTTTCTAGAATTACTAAAATAGAAAAGAATATTTACATTGTGTTCATGTTTTTCTGTAACTTCATATGTAATTTAATACAATTTTCATGTTTTCAGCTCATTGTCCTAGCCATCAGCACACTAGCATACTGCCCTATTAATGGAGCACATAGAAGATACTCATTAGTATGTGCTTCCTAACATACCACCTAGATTTAGTCTTGTGACTGACTGTCTCGTGGTTTCAGTTATCTTTGGTTCATACATAGAAGCAATAGGACAAAATATGGATGTGGATGCTGAATTGCTATTGGGACTGAGAGTGGTAAGAGATGAAGGTTAAACACGACACAGTACTTAGCATCTCATGTTGCCATGGATGTCAGCACTCAAAGGGAGATGATTCAGGAACGTCTAACTCATCGATGACAGCACACATCTCTATAGACAGCACCATAAATGACACAGAAAAAAAGACTCTGATGCTCTCCAAAAGAAGAGCATTCTGTCAGGTTTGTTAGTCTTTTTTCTTATTTCTTACACATTGAATATACTAAACTGGACATCAAGACTCAGGGAAGGTAAGTGAGTATCAAAATTAACACTGATCCTTAACAATTGGAAAGAAAGCACAGCTCATGTGTCCTGTCACAGTATCCAATATTCTATCCTGTTAAATTTAATGTATCAAGAAGTGTGTTAATCTGAGAGAATACAAGGAGTGAAGGAGTACAGAAAAGATAGTCATGCTTAACACCATAAGGCAAATATTGAGCATGGTCTCATAGACCACATGATCTAGTTCCACTAACAGAAATATAACAACATAGAAAACAGAACTGATAGTAAAGGCTCTTCCATATTTATATTATTAGTGTGTTATACTACCAGTAGTAATAGTATATGTAATTAATACTACTGAATTTGTTCAGAGGAATATCATTAGATCCATAACAGCATATTAAATTTCCTGCCATGCAAGAATTTCTCAACCATCTATCACTAATGCAAGGCAGTCAAACTGGAGAGTTACTGTTAGAGGCATAAGGCACCCAGGGGCAGTGATTAGAAAGACCCTGGCTATGACTGAAGAGGGCACTTTAGCCTCACATGGTTTTATTAGTTGTTCATATTCAGGCTTTGCCATATTAGCACAAAATATTAGTTGTTTTGGTATACTCTTGTATGTTTCCAGTCTTCTGCTTCTCTTCTATCTTTGGATTCAATCTTTGAAAAACTTGTATAATGCTAATAACCTTGATTTTCTTTAGGATCTAAATTTTCCTCAGGAACAGGAAATAAAGTTTCTATTGCATGTGATTATATTATATAGGAAAATGAAATCAAGTGCAATAATTTGAATATAAAAATTTATAACAGTAAATGCACAGAAAGTTTACATTTCTATCTAAATTAATTATCACAATAAATAATAGAGAAATGCTATGGGAAGAAATACCATAAACTAGGGTATGATACTTTATGACTCGTAACTTTAGTGGATTAAGACATTCTAGAAGGTTAGAAAGCCCACCTCTCGATGTGTTTTAGGGCATTTCCAGTGAGCACTAGATCCTGAGAATTTTGACCTAATGAATGGTTTAATACACTGAAGGATCAAAGTTTAAATAGTCCACAGATAAGTGACAGAGCAGCAGAATTAGAGATTGCTGTAAAGACATAAAACACTACAATGGTTTCCTTGGTGCCTCTATCTTGCTCTAGAACTTTCTAATAAAGTTGTTTTCTTCCAAGTAACAAAACTCTGGAACTCAATGCAACATTCATAATGCAAACATGTGACATGCTCATTCTTAGTAATCTAAGTATCCATCATATTATTGTGAAAGGAAAAGACTCCAGCTCAGTGCTTCCCAGATAGGAGTGTATCCTAAAGTCCCACAGCTGATGAGAGAGCAATGAGACTCAGACTTCTCACTTCTGCACTGTCCTCTGTCCAATGATGTGCATAACATCATAGAGTTCGATGGAAGGTCACTTATCTATATTCCCAGAATAGGTCAGAAGATCTGCCAGGAAATCTTTGTAGATAACTGAGCTCTCTTCAATTTCGTTATCTGAAGGGGAAAAACGACTTCTGAATTGTCTACCCAGAAATGACATAATCCCTTGAATTACCAGGTTAGTTGATAGAGCATTCATATAATAAACATTTCTTAAAGTTTTGAGTGTAATGTAAAGAAATCAGCAGTGGTCTCCATTTATTTTTCCTGTTGTTTACATCATTGCTCGGTATAATCCAGGCTCAGATGTAGTCTATTGGCCTATCTAGGATGAGGGCAGAATTCCTGTTTGCCAGTCATTATTAAAGTTAATAAACATGACCGTCGGTGGTGGCACACGCCTTTAATCCCAGCACTTGGGAGGCAGAGGCAGGTAGATTTCTGAGTTCGAAGCCAGCCTGGTCTACAGAGTGAGTTCCAGGACAGCCAGGGCTACACAGAGAAACCCTGTCTCTTGAAAAACAAAACAAACAAACAAACAAACAAAAAGTTAATAAGCATGGCCACTGGATGCATCCCTTTGTATTTGTTATGTTTATATTATTGTGACAAATTACCAAAGAAAACACAGAAAGGAATTAGATATTTTGGGTCAGTTTCAGCTGTACAGTCCATTGTGGCAAGGAAGACATGGTATAGCAGAGAAGGTCATAGAGTGGGCAGCAAGAAGGGCAAAGACGTGCAATAGATGTGCTTCAGGACAAGATAAAGGCACTCAGGACACCATTGTACTGAGTTCCTAATAGTCTACTCAAAATTTGAATACTTCAGTGTATTAAAGCATTAGTTACATAAAAACCTGTATGTTCTAGTAATCAACACTTTGTGAGTGAGAGAGAGAGAGATAGAGAGAGAGAGTGTGTGTGTGTGTGTGTGTGTGTGTGCACTCCTTGAAAATTGAATTTTCTAAACATACCTAATAATGAGAATTTAGCTCATATCAAAGCAACTTTATTTCTCAAACCCTGGGGCATTATGAATAACTGTAAGAAAGATGAAGAAAGTGAAGGAGAATATGGGGCAATTGCATATGACCAATTCCACACTTGCCCTCTTCATCTTTTGACCTTGAGGTAGAAACAGGGTTTTAATCCTTTTCCCAGAGAGAGCACACATCTGCCTGTGGATAGCGGTCAGCCATCTGCTAGGCATACTAGCTTCCTCAAAGATATCACTGTATTATTTATTTCACATATCCATTCAAAGATTAGATATTTGGGGAGAACTCAGGTCCTTTTCAAGTTTATATATGGGGAGAAGGACATGGGGCTAGCATCCAGAAAGATGTGGGGAATGAGAGACAGAGGGCAATATGCCAGGGCAACACAATCATTAAATTATTTTATAATAAAAACAAATCCCTTATGAGAAAGAGTAGAAATGAACTAGGTCATTTGTTTGCCATAACACTTAATCAAAAGTGAAATATGAAAAACTTTACCTACAGTAAAGGGAAGTTGAGGTTCCTCTCTCTACTCCAAATCTATTTCTCTAAAATACAACTCTGCATGCAACTGTCTTCCAATATGGCTGATGTTCATGTGAATACCATTAGTGCCTCTTTCAGCAAAATGAGATGTTTCTCTTGTTTATTTCTCTCTACAACTATTTTTGTAGAAAGAAAGCTATAAACTAAGACCAGCACTAAAATGGAAGTAACTAATAAAAATAATTGTAAAACACACTGTAAAGGGTTTGGATAATGAGTGCTCCTGGCTAGTCCTTGGTGTCGTTTTTAAATTCAATGGTAAGGGACAGACATCAGGCAAAGATGACAGAAGGCTATTAAGAGGCAGATGTGAGTTCAAATCCTGACTAGTCCTGCTTCTGATTAGCCATTTGACCTTTACTATTACACATTATCTTCTCTGAACTTCACTTTTCAGATGTGTAGAATAAAGGCAAGCAATGCACACTTTATAGAGTTGCTGTGAACTTCAAATTAGTGAATTCGTTTGTAGGTTCATGATAGAGTCTGGCATACCAAAGAGGTTGTAAAACCATTCATGAAGGCAGAAAGCTCCTCTGTCACAAGGCTAGGCAAAAAGGAGAGAGAGAGAGAGAGAGAGAGAGAGAGAGAGAGAGAGAGAGAGAGAGAGAGAGAGAAGGGAGGGAGGGAGGAAACAGAGTTTAGAGAAAGGGAAGGAAGAGGAGAAAGAGGAAGAGGAAGAAAAGGAGAGTTGGTGTGGCAAAGGGACACAATGGGATGAATACTTAATGCGAGAACAGGACTTCCTGTAGGAACATTTAGGCTGGCAAATTTCTACCTATTGTTTTCATTTCTTGTACTCTGGTCACTACTCCAAATATAGTTTTTGTTTCGCTCTAAAGTTTTGGTTAAACATTAATAAGTTTCTTTAATGTGTACATACACCCACCCAAGTCATTTTCCTTACCACCTCTAAAATGCTGGTGTCCCACAGTTTGGATGTACCCTTCTGCAATGTTACAAGTTGATTCTTCTGTTTGTGCTTATATAAAACAGATAACCCCATTCTATTTTTTTTAAGTTTGCATTAGCAATACCCTTTGAGTAGCCAATCTATTACTACTTTTTATTCAGAACAAATATTTTTAATATATATACAGGTTGGATATATGCAGGTTTCATTTTCACATTTTACTTTAAATGTCACAGATTAATTTTGTGACTGTTTCATAATTTATTTTTTCATGCCATTATGGGTGGATATTTGTTTTTCATATTCCTGCTTTAAGCTATTTAGTCTAACTGTCCTTGGCAATACCCTTTGTGCATATGTGCCAGAGCTCCCTGCAATGTGGGGATGCTGAGTAGGAGCATCTGCACATCTGTAACCTCACCAAGTGATGCCAAGTGACCATCTGAAAAGGTGGAAACCACCCAGAATTCTGCTTATAGCAGCTGTGGTGTGTGTGAGTCTCTTTGTTTCATGTATTTATGCATACTAGTTACAATAGAGAAGGTCTACCCAGCACACTAGTTACAGTATTCAAGATCTACCCATTAGATGAACAAGAATTTTCATACACCCTTACTTTCATAATTTTCACAAATTTACATATTAATGTTAACTGTTTTGGACACTGGGTTTTCTTTTGAGTAAATTGTTTGCCCACATATACTGCCAATTTTAGTTATTTGTTAAATAATCTGGAGACCATTTCTGAATTTCTTGGTTGTGTCATTTAACTTTCCTCATGATGTTTGTGTGCATGTGCGTGTGAATGTGTGTGTGCATGTGTGTGTGTGTGTGTGTGTGTGTGCACATGTGCGCACATGTACATGTGTGTGTTGTAATATGGCTCTCTTTTTATTAATCTTCTGAGTCATTCCCTTTGCCCATCCCTCCCAGATCCTATATCATCTTTTTACCCACCCCACTTCAGATTCCCTCCCCACACCTATCATGTCTATTTTCTTGGTTAGGTCCTGGAGTGTGGTCAATATACCAGGAGTCACATCATTAAAAAACAAAAAAAAATGTACTTCTTGCAGCAGCAGTTCAATGACAATAGCTCCCCAGATGTCTGCAGTTTGGGCTATACCCTTCATGTTTCTAACTGCGATGAATTATCACTTGTGCTGGGGTGAGCTTTTGACGATGCACCTGTCTTTAGGTCATTTCTACTCCTATAAGTAACTTCTCACTCATATTTCTGAAAGTAACCCCAATAAAGCTCATTGATTCACTAATTTGGACAGCAGCATATAATACTATGAAAGATAGTTCTTAGGAAAAAAGCATTCTGACCATATCCAGCTTGAATCTTGAGTTTTGTGTTTGAATACATGGTGTATTTTTTTATTAGACTGATTTTCCACCTTTGATTGGCTGCCAAGAATAACAGCAGTAACCTATATTACTTTGGTAGTGTCTTGGACTTCCCTGGCCACCAAGTCAAAAAAAAAGGTTTTTAAATTTTTTATTGGGGTGGAGGTTGAAAGATTACTGGAAAGACCATTGTCTCCTCAAGAGGCATAACTTCATTTAAGATATGTGTATATACATATACAATTATTGTGATATATGCAATCTTAGTTAAATATAAAATAATATCTTTTCTTAGGCTTTTTAAAACATCATAGATGTTACTTGTCCCTATTCCTCCTCTTTCCTTTCATATTGACCTTCTTCATCTTCCCAATGAATGGAATCCTCATTTTTCTTATTTTTCCATTCATATCACCCCTATCCCAGTATTCTCCATTCCAGGGACTCCATGCCCCCTTTTTATATTCTCATTTCCTGCTCTTAGTTCAGATTTTATATTCACATCTGAATATTTATTGCTAGAAAACTAGATGAAAAAGAACATGTGACCTTTTTCTTTCTGTATCTGAATTATTTTACTCAATGTAATGTTTATTAGTTTTATAAATGTAACTGAGAATTTTGTTTTTCTTTATAGCTGAATAGTATTCCACAGTGTGAATATATAACATTTTATTCTCCAGTCATCATTGAAGAGCAGCTAAGTTGCTTTCATCTGCTAGTTATTGCAAATAGAGCTGCAGTGAATATTCTGTCCTTTAGGCATATGTCAAGTAATGGCAGAACACAGTCATTTGGTAGATTTGTGGTTCTTTGTTCTTCTCACCATTGGTTTTCAGAGAAGCTGCACCAATTTGCAATGTCTACAACAGTAAGTAAGGGCTTAGTTGTTTTCACATCCTTTCCAGTGTTACCTATCAAGTGTGTAATTGATCTTAACCATTGTGACTAAGATGAAATCTCAATGTCATTTTGATTTATTGTCTACAGATTCAATGTAATCTCATCAAAATTCTCATCTCATTCTTCACAGAAATAGAAAATAATTCTACAAAACATTATTTGGAATCATAAAAGACCCTACATATCTGAAGTAATTTTGAGAAAAAGAACAATACTGGAGATATTACCATTCCATATTTCAAGAGCCATTGCAATAAAAATTCTAAAACAATAAGTCAATGGCATTAACACAGATGGTAGGCCAATGAAACAAAGTAGAATAGTCAATCCTAAGTGCACATAAATACAGCATCTGATTTTTGAAACAGACATTTTCTGAAGAAAAGTTAACATCTTCATGAAATGGCACTGGGAAAACCGGATGTCCATATTCAGAGGAGTAAAATTAGACCACTATCACCTTACAGAAAAACTAAATGCAAATGGAGCAAAGACTTCAATGTGAAACCTGAAACTCCGAAACTGCTAGAAGAAAACATGAGCAGTACCAAACAAGATACAGGTGTGGGGAATGGGACTCTCAGAATGGGATTCCATTACCCCAGGAAACACTTAACAAATAAGAATTCATGAAACTAAAATGCTTTTATACAACTAAGAAAACAATCAAGTGAAGAAGCAACTGGCAGAGCAGGACAGAGTCTTTGTCAGCTACACATCTGACAAATGGATTAATATCCAGAATATACAAAGAACTCAAAAATCAAAGGGTCAAGAAGTAGCACAGTTTAAAAATGTGAGCTACAGATTTGGATAGATCTCAAAGAAAAAATAAAAATGGCATAAAAAGTACTTTTAAAAGTGTACAATAGCCTTAGCAATTAAGAATATACAATTTAAAATATGATACCTCTATGCCAACAGAGATATGAATTAAGCTTTCCAGGATCAGAATGTGATTTAAACTGATATAAAGGGTTGGAATTTTGAGGCATGGGTATCTCCCTAACTTGATAAAGCATAACTTTCTAAGTTAAGACTAATACAAATAATGATAACTTAATAACTGCCACCATATTTCATTACTTTAGCATATAAATAGAAATCATAATTTTCAAATGCTTGGTACTATGTTAGTCAGTATGGTGTGCTGAATATTAATAACTGACTGGCAGTGGAAAAATTTCAATGCATACTGATGCTCACAAATTTCAGGGATAACCTGGAACTGGCAGATGGCCTCAGTTCTTGGAATAGTTAGTTAGATAGGGATAACCCAGGGACTCCCTAAATTTTCTTAAGAGGCACTCTTTGGGAAGGAGAGATAAAGAAATACAGGCCCCAGGAATGCGTGATATGTTTAAAGTCACTACAGCCCTCTACCTACAGATTCCTGAAGGACGTCATCATTGCAGAAGAAAAGCGTTATCTAATTTGAGATCACCTTACTTCTAGGTTTGTACTTGTAGTTGCTCAGAGAGGCCAGCCCTGGTAAGCACTTGCCTTAAAGCAATTCACAAAATTAAGGAGGTCTGTTGCTGTAGGCTCTCACACTTGTGCACCTTACAGCACTCTCATTAATGATTGCTCTTTTAAGGATTCAAGATGTGAACTATTTTTGGTGTATGAAGAGAGGGATTTGTCATCTTTCATATATTGTTTCCATGGGGTGGTGCTCAATGGCTTGTCAATGAATGTTATAAACTGATGATGGCTATCATTCCTCACCCAGATAGCTTAGTGTTCTTAACAGTTACATGGGCTTTCTATGACTGTTCTCTAAGCTACCGCTTGTCATATTCTCTCTGGAAAGCTGTACCTCAGACATTATCATCTCTTTACATTTTCAACTTATTCTTGCCTTGCAGACCTCTGTAGATATCTGGGCTTCTTGCTTTATGGAAAGATCCTAAAAGTGTCCTCTGGACAGGGGGACACATTGCTAGATTGCTAGAGTGGGAAAGGACCAGTAAAGTAGAAGAAGCATTGAGGATCAATGCACTTGTTTAAATAGCAGTTTGAAAATATGGGCTCAGGTGATAAATATAGATTGTCATTGAGAGGTCAAGGAACACAGATGGTGTTTGACATCTCCAGATAATGGAAGAGGAAATTAATGAAGAAGATAGATAAGTCCTATATAATTCTTGCACTTTCATGGGGTCACAAACTAGAGGACAGTAAGGGACAAATCTAGACAGCTATACTTTGGGACAATATAATACTATTTTAGTTAAAAGTCAGTGGCTGTAGTTGAAAAGAAACTTTAATAAAGGCATACACTCACTTTTCAACCCAAAGGGCCACTATTAGCTCATGTTGTGCTGTGGCTGGTTCAATGCTCACATTCATATTCTCCACCTACATAGTTTAGATTTGGGTGACCCCATGACTAATTGCTGAAATTAGATAGAAACACCTTTTACCACTTACTCTTTAATTTCAACCACAGACCGTGAATGTTATGAAACAGAGGAGAGAAAACTACCTTGGAAGTTAGTTTCAGGGCTACATGCAGAACTTCCGGCTGCTGAAGACTCAGCTCAAAATGTGAGAAACCTCTGGAATTGGTGCTAAGGTATACAGAATTGGGCAGGTTTATTGCTTCAGAGCCTTGCACATGGTATATAAAGCAAGTGGGTAAGAGTAGAATGAGTGTAAAGAAGACTGGAGAACTAACACATAGTCATCACCTGCCACGTGCAAGATTCAGTGTCAAGGGTACTATGTCATTTAATCCTCATAAAACATGAAAGTTGGAGTAATTATCTCAAGCTGTCAAATGGGGGAATGTAGCTTACAGAGGAAAAAATAGCTTCTTTAGGTCCCATAATTAAAACTGACAGCAGCATTACTTGAATCAAAACTCCCATAAATTTAAAATTGCGCTATCTTTATTGTATCCTGTGTCACTAGCCCCTACAGCTCCAATCTGTGATATCTAGACAAAGGGTACATGAGGACAGTGTTGGGCAGTCTGACCAGGTGTACAGAAGTCCCTTTTTAGGTGTGTGTGTGTGTGTGTGTGTGTGTGTGTGTGTGTGTGTTAGCAACCACCAAGAGCTACGGGTGACATGCCCGTGGACTAGTGAGTCCCCTTTAAACCTCCATATGCCCTCAAGAGTTATTACCTCCCAGATTTTTCTAACTTTACTTCCTACAGATAGCACTTAGCTTTCATAAAATCCACCCAATTCGTTATCTGCTCAATTTCTCCAGATGTTTCACCTCCCACTCCTGTCTTTCTTAATGACTCTAGGGGTTTGATTACAAGCAGAGGAAAAACTGTCAGATTATTCTTGGCTCTGTTGTTTTTCTCCCATTTCTCTCTCTCTCTCTCTCTCTCTCTCTCTCTCTCTCTCTCTCTCTCTCTCTCTCTCTCCTTCCTTCTTTTTTAAAATATATTTTCAATGCTCTTTATTTTTCTCAGGTTTATTAGTTCATTGAGAATTATGTTCAACAATGTATGTTGTTTTATATTTATCTTCTTCTCTCACTCCTTCCATATCTTTCCTCTTTTCCAACACACTAAAATGTGCCCAAATTTTGCTTTTAGCCAATCAAGCCCAATCTGTGCTGCTCCTAAATTTTTGGATATATGTCATTCACTGGACTGTGGTAAACTCCTTAAAGAAACATCTTTAAAGAAAACTGACTCACCATTCCAGTAGCTATCAATTCCAATAGAACTTTAGCTAGAGTTGAGAATGCATGCATATTTCACTTCTCAAAGCCAAACAAAATTTCATCTTGGAGAAGAGGAGAGTGTATGTATTCCTGCCTCATCTCAGTTGCTGGAATTTGTAGAAGCAATTGCTTTGACATGTTCAGAATCACTGTTTTCTTGATGTCACCCAACTCCTCTTACAATCTTTCTATGTACTCTTTCTTTGATGATCCCTGAGCCTTTGCCAGAGGGGTGCTACACAGATGCCTCATTTACGGGTAATTCATTCTACAGTCTTACTTTCTGTTGTCTTGACCAACTGTGGTGAGTTTCTATGTTAATCACTATCAAAATGAATGATGACAGTTGGCAGATGCACTAATCTGTGTGTATGATGCTAAGACATTAGGATTCAATTTAATATTATGTCTATTTAGCAAGTAATAGTTATTCTTATTAGGCATAGGACTCATCTAGCCACAGTTATTTGGACCCAATGATGATGCCAGGTTAATGATGTCTTAAGGATTCAAATCCAATCGGAAAGTAGTTGGTTCTTCCCATGATATTTATGCTGTTACTGAACAAACAGACATCCATCGTTCCAGTCTAGTCATAGCTCATAGGGTTTATAGGTGGGTAAGAGCGGCGATTCTTTTCTCCTCTGCTAGCATAACACCTTTCTGCACTCTAAAACCTAGCCAGTAGAGATGAAGTTTCTAGCTGAGTACAACCTTGATTGCTCAGTGTTCTGATTTAAGTATGTGGTATCTTCAACAGCAAAATCTTGCCATAAAATTCAGGGTATATTCAAGAGAACTGGCAATAGCTTATGTTTGAAGAGTCTTTATCAGACCTTACTTGCCAACAACTCCAAAAAGGCTTGTCCATTCCTGGCCCCAGTCTTTTATTTGTTACCTCAGGTTCTCTAGTTAGAAATAGTTACTCCATTATAGGGTGACTCCTTATAGACTCTATTTTGTATATGTATGCACACTTTTTGGAAAGATTCTACATGATTTTTTCAAAATCTCTTTCATGTTAATTATCCCTCTTTATATTTCTTCTTTTACCCTGACCACTTCCTTCCATCCTCATTTAGCTCTTCTTGTTACATGGTTCCCTTTATCCATTTATACCACTGTGTTCTGTCTTCCGTCACCCCACCACATCCCCTAATTTCCTGACATCTGTGGGTATTTTAAATAAAGTGCATATATGTGAAGACTCAAGACTAACATCTAGACATGAGTGAAACATACAAAGTTTTCTGGATTTGAGTTACCTTACTCACAATGATTGTTATCAGTTTCATCCATTTATCAAGAGTTTTATAATTTCATTTATCTTTTAAAATAATTTATTTTTATTATTTAACTAAAATATAATTTTATTAGTTCTGCTATTTCCTTTCTTCCACTCCAATCTTTTCCGTATATCTGTCCCTCTCTTTAATATCCATGGCTCTCAATTCTTTAATTGTTGTTACACATGTGTATGCATGCAAAAACTATAAATACTGCTTGCTGAGTAGATTCACTATTGTTTGTATGATATAAGGCTGATTACTCAGCATCATATAACCAACTTAACGTTCATCCCTGGAGAACACTAATTCTCTCAGCACTATGTGCCTGCCTGTAGTCCTTTACCTAAATGTTTAAAATGTCTTTGACATTTTTCTCATTCCATAGCATCTTAATTTGTATTGTCATTGTTTAGGTCTTGCTTAGGCAGCCATATTGTAAAGGTATTGTATTGTGCAGCTTCTCTTTCTATTCTAAGAATCCCAGTTTTTCAGCAGAGTTTCTGGTTCTCTGGTCCTTGCAGTCTTTCTACCCTCTCTCCTGTAGTGTTTCCTGGTGTGTAGGTTTGGGAATTCAGTTGTAGATTTATCCATTGGGTCTGAGCACCTGGCAATCAGTTGTTATCTACAGTTTTCACTAGCTGTGGTTTTGTGCATTTGTCTCCATCTGCTGCAAAGAGAAGCTTCCTTGATGAGGCATAAGAGCCAGATGTATCTGTGGGTATCAGTATTTCTAATGCAGTTAGGAATTGTACTAATTTAGTAAAGTGGCAGTAGTCTGTCTTCCTCTAAAATTCATGACTCCAATAGCTACTGGTAGTTTTATGGTAGTTCCATTACCAGACATGTTTTCCCTCCTGTTGAGTAGGCCTTAAGTCCAATTGGACAGCTGCACTCATATCTTGGAAATAACCAGCCACTTGAAAGGGGGATTTCTCCTATTTAGTACTGGAGCTTTTGTTAGACAGTGTGTGGCTTTTAAGAGGATCATTGTCAGGCCAAGTGAATAACTTCATTAATCAGTCTCTCTCTCTCTCTCTCTCTCTCTCTCTCTCTCTCTCTCTCTCTCTCTCTCTGTATATGTGTGTCTCTCCCTCTGTTTGTTTCTCTTTCTCTCTCTGTCTCTCTCTGTCTCTCTGTCTCTCCATGTGTGTATATGTGTGTGTGTGTGTGTGTATGTGTGTGTGTATGTGTGTGTGTGTGTGTGTGTGTGTGTGATTTTTGGTAAATAAAAATAATATTCCTTATGAATTTTTCAAATATTCTTAATGTTATTTTCCCCCTCCTATCTCCCTCTCCTTCTTTACTGAGGTCCCTCTCACCTCTCCAGGTAAAACACTCTCACAATTTCATCCAATTCCTTTTCATATCACTAACATCCTGCTTTCTTCTTCTCTAGTATTCCTTTGCCCCACTCCAACAGTCCCTTTCTTTTACCTGGTTTTTATAATGTGAGTAGAAGAGAATCTTTGCCAGTTATATATGTGACTGAGTATTATAACTGGAATATATAAAGAATTCAATAAAACAAAGTCAAGAAAACAAATGACCTGATTAAAAAGCAAGCTATGTGTCAGAGCAGATAATTTTCAAAAGAAGAAATAAAAATGGCTAAACAATACCTAAAAAATGTTCATTATTTTTAGCAATTAGGGAAATACAAATCAAACCAACTTTCTGATTTTAGAATGAATAAAACCAACAAAATATTAAACAAAAATGCTTAAGATATTATGAAATGCTGGAGACAGCATTGGATGCTAGAAACAGCATGGGGTAAAAGGAAACTTGTCACCATTGGTGGGATTGAAAACTGGTGCAACTCCTCTGAAAATCAATGCAGAAAATCTTGACATATGCCCAAATGATAATGTTCTACTCTGCAGATACTTGCTCAGTCATGTTTATTGCTGCTATATTCACAATAGGTAGGAAATGAAAACAATTAAAATGATAATGCAGAATGAAACTGCAGTGCATATACATGGTAAAATACTGCTTATCTCTAAAGAAAAATGAAATTATTAAAAGTGTTATTAAGTGGATGCAAGTAAAAAAATCCAGTATTGAAAGAGGCAACTCAGACACAGAAACAAGAATGCTGCTTGTTCTCTTATTACTTGTTCCTATCTCCAAATTCTCAGATGGGAGTATACAACCTGGAAACACACACACACACACACACACACACACACACACACACACACACACACACATTTTGTTTTTCTTAATAGTTGATTAGTATTCAGCTGTGTAAATATACCACATTTTTATTATTCAGTCATCAGTTGATGAACACATATGTTGTTTCCAAAGTTCAATTGTAAATCTTTACTGGTGAATTAATGTATTTTCTAATTGTTTTTGAATTTCCATCCTAGACTTCTGCACATTGAACGGCATTTATTTCCATCCAACTCTATTCATCATGAAGGTTTTACTGTTGACTCTCTGTGTAGGCTGTGTACCTCATCCCTAACATGAACAATGAATCCCAACACTGGAGCTTCAAGGGGAAGCTAATGCAACTACTTGAGGACTCTCTTCCAGGCAGAGTCTTGTAGTTTACTAGTTTATAACTTTTTGTACAGGTGCAGAAGGAATCAACAATTGTATCCCTTTGATCACTAGGGAATAAGAAATAATGGTGTATATCATTGTTGATGTGGCAGGAAACATAGCATACTCTCTGTGTTCTATTTCCGTCAAGAGAATGCCATAGAAACATAAAAAGTGAAATGAGGCTTGAAACTTCCAGAGTCATTCCATAAATCCCACCTAATCTCACTGGAACTCTGCTCACCCTCATGGGGGATATATTTGAATCTCCCCAGCCAACTGGGGCATGATAAGATATTTCCTAGATAAATGTGAACCTTAGTTTCAAGACCTACCTAAATGAATGCATCATTGGAAGTGGGCAGTGGAAGAGAAAGCTGTTCTTTCTCAGTGTAGACTCACATTGTTGTCACAGATGGATGTATTTTGTCCAGGGTGTAATTTCTTTATCCACAAGAGCAAAAATGGAACATTGAAGTAGATAACTGTCTTCTAACCTCAAGAAGTTCTCTGGCATTTTCTTTTAGAACTTAGAACTTTGTCATTCTTTTAGTGATTCAGGATCTGGGTATTATTCCATTCTACTATGAAAAATAACATCAATTAGATTTTAGAAATAGGTACAAATAGTTCTATTGAATCTGACATTTTACAAAGCATACTGTATTTGCTTCTTTTATGCCACTCTAAAGGTCTGTAATTGCACAAATGAAACGTAGGATTGCAGTATATTTGAAACTATTTTCTGGGTTTCTTTGAATATTATAATGATTGTTATGTGAAAGGTCTGGGACTCCCCAGAAAGGAGGTCCACTTAAGTCACAGGATAGCACGCACCCAAAGGACACACGAGAGACTGTCTTGCTGTAAAGCACATGAGGTGGTTTATTATATCAGAGCTCTGGGCCAGCCCATATCCCCCTTATCTCACATAGGGGATAGAGGGACTGACCTCGCGGCTCAAGGGTCTAGCGCTTATATATGGGCGGGGTGGGGAAAAAGCGAACTTTCGCTCGGGTGCACAGGATTGGTTGTTTTACATTTTTGAACACTAGCAGGCCGTACCATGGGGGCAGGGTGTAGTTCCTCCCTTGGCCAGCCAGTTTCTGGGATGTTCTTAACAGGCCTTTGTCTTGTAACTCCCCCTCCTCTGTAACTAATTAGATGGGCCCAAACCTGCTGGCAGGTGCTTTTCTGCCCAAGGTCTAAGGCGAAAAATTTACACATATTTCATAAAATGGCCTTTATAATTTTTCACTCTACATCTGGACATGGAGTTACTATGGGCTAAAGTATTTTGCCTTCAAATTTCAATAGGTTAGTTTCAGAATTGCAAAAGTCTATTTGGGAGCTTAAACATTCGACTTCATTTCAGGTGTTTTTTACTGTTTATATACTATATTCTAGGTTCAAACTACTCAACTTGAATCACCTGTTTTATTCTATTTTTTGGTAATACTATTCTGATAGATTTATAAAAATGGAATTTCACAATGCCCAGATTTACTTTGAGCTCACTAGATAACTAAGATAGCATTAAACTTCTCACTTCTGATTTTCTTGCCTTTATCTCTTGAGTGTTGGGACTGCAAGCATGGTTATAATTATATCATTTTAAACTATTAATGATTTTGACACATGATATGCATATATATTACAACAATATACTTCTTGTTATTGGGTATATAAGACTCAAAATGTATTTTTTGAGATAACAAAGATGTGATTAAAAAACTGTATATATATATATATATATATATATATATATATATATATATATTCAAGCTATGTAAGCTTTGAAAATAAAAAAGATGTTTTACAGCAAAGGGTTATAATGAAAACTTTCCCAAGACTTATTCTCTGTACATAAGACAGTTTAGGCTCATGTTTTAAAATATTCTAGAGTGCTTTGGCAGACAAACCATGTTTGTCAAAAAGGTATTTTTTGTGTCAACAATGCCTCATAGGAGGATAGGGATTTTTATACATTAATTTTTAATCCAAATACTCAAATCCAAATATTGATGTACTTAATTGAGTTTTGCTGTGTCTGTTTATTTGGAGAGAATTTTGTCAGAGTAGATGAGACCAGATAAAACTTCATCTAGGGCCATACTTGTCACTTCTCCTTTCTTGATTTTATGTGTATGCAGTAAACTGAAACACATAGGTCTGGTGACAAATCTTAGTATCTTTATTCAAATGTTAGTCCCTCTGTTTTAATAGAAATAATTGTAAAATGCAGATATTACTTCTTGAGGGCTGTTCTAACAAAATACCCTGGCCTAGGTGACTTGAGCAGAAAGAGTGAGATGTGCCCCAATTATGGAAACTGGTTTCAATTGAAACTTTTTCCTCACCCATGGCCCACCATCTGCTCGATATATACCTTACATATATACATTTACATATACATATATACATCATCATATACATACACACATGCACACACACACGCACACATCTACACAAACAGATACACATAAAATATACCAAGACTATCATGGGCTGGTAAGGGTTACCCTAAAGATCTGACAGTTTAATTATCTGTTTAAGATTGCATCTTCAAGTACTGTCTCATTCACTGGAAAAGATTAGGGATTCAGTACAGGACAAAACATCCTACAACAACATTCTTCAGCTGAATCACCTGCACATTGTCCAAATATCATGTCATTAACTACTTTGGCCCAAGGAAAGAATGAGGCTCACTTACTTATACCTATGAGTAAGATCATGAAATCACAAAAATAAGCATAATAATATGTCTCTTAACGGTGAGTATTGAATACCAGCCTTCCCCAGGGGAATGGTACCTTCAGGTGCCCCTTTCACACTACATGCAAGAGCTTCAACTGTTCCCTCAGGCATTTACTGAATATCACAGAGCAGGATCACAAGCAGCCAAGCAAGCATGGAAATGGTTAAATAAAGCATGTGACTTTGTTTCATTGGGAAGTTTGGGGCACTTCTATTCTAAGCCAATCCTTGACATTTCCCATAATTTTACTAGGTCTGATTGTTAACCTCTTTCTCACACTGTGTCATGTTTCTGAGAGCTAAGGTTTTGTATTTTGCTATTGTTATTTTTCTAACTTTATTTCAGTGCCTGAAGGTTAATGAACATGGCCTCATCCTCTTTAGAGGTTCTGTTCTTTATGCTTTGTTTTCATACACAGTCCGAAGACACGAACTTTTTGCTAATCATCTTTCACTGCATTCTTTCTCTTCTTCTTACTCATTACTCATACGAAACAGAAGCCAATCTTGTTTGATTTCACTGTCAAAGACAAAATAAAAACAAAAATAATGACAACAGCAGTAGCAACAGCAACATCAAAAATAATTATATTGCACATTCTAAGATTTTAAAAATCACCTGTTGTGTCAGATGATGCTGCTTGTTGAAATTTCTCTGTTCTTATATACTTTCAAAGCTTTGCATTTTTAATATAATATACAATAGGGAAGTACATTCTTTTGAATGCTTACACATATTAACTCTTAAAAGTATCAAGTTATGCACATATTTTCACTTTTTCTACAGAAATATTTAGAAACTAGGACAAGTTTTCTACAGAACTAGCAAACCGATAGGATTGCTTATTTTCTGCAGATGATTTGGTAGAAGAAAACTTTCAGTGGACAAAAGAGAAACATTTATTTCCCAAGGTTTTGCTACATAACTTTGGACAATAAATTATTCTACTGATTTCATAACAGGCTTTCAAAAATGTGATTTTTCAAGAGTGGTTTCAAAATTATTCAGAAAAGATACTGAAAATGAGAAAAAGGACGTGTGTCTAGACTCACTGCATTAGCACATAAGGCAGAGCAAATGAGGGCACACTGCAGAAGGTGTGGGCAGCGATATCTTCCATCCTCTCCCGTGGATCACAGGACAATAAAGAACAGAAGGAAGAGTACACTAGATCTGCTCTTGTTGAATAGGGGGACCTAGCAATGGTTTGAACTGCCTGGAAAAATGTCCTAAACTGCTTTTTAAACCTTTTGGACTTGGCAAAATTCAAAACACGTTTTGCCAGGCAGTGTTTCCCCTCTTAATTGTTAAGCCCCTGTGTATTTCAAGGGAAATTTAATCCGTATGTTTCTGATTCATTTACACTTAACTCATCAAAATACTGTTTTGTAAGAGCTATTTGATGTCTAAACTGCAGCGTGAGCATGAGCTTTTCTTATGCCATCTTAAATGTTCTAGCAGTGAATAGACCTTCAACCACTAGAGTGTATTTTTCTTGAAAACTTTAATTGAAATATAGTTACATAATTTTCTTCTCTCTTTCTTCCCTCCAACCCCTCCACTGTCTGACCCTCACTCCTTCTCAAATTTATAGTCTCTTCTTAATTATTATTGTTACACAAGCATGCACATGTGGATAAATACATAAATACAACCTGCTGAGTCCACTTAATATTGCTTTTATGTATGAGTTCAGGGCTGACTTCTTGGTATTGGATAACCAACTTGGGGACTCGTTCCTGGGGAAGACTAATTTGTGTGGGGGTGGTGCCTCATGGGATTTCCACTTCTACAATAGCACATCTGTTGGTGTTGTCATTGTTAAGGTTTTTTTTTTTTTCAGCCATATTGTTGGGGCACCATGGAGGAAGCTTCCCTGTCATTTCTAAGAGACACAAACTAGAAGGCAGATTTTCTAGTCCTCTGGTTCTTATGATTTTTATTCCCTCTCTTCACACTTTCCCTGAGCCTTAGGTATATGATTGTGTTGGTTCTAGACACTGCATGCTTAATTATTGTCTGTATCTTCATCAGTTGTGACTTTCTGCAATTACTCCTGTCTATCTCAGAGATAGGGGTGGGGTACACATGTATTGGTGGTTATAAAGATAAATAACTATAATGTAGATGGGAATTACATTGGTTTAGAGGCAATAGTAGTGCTCTCTTCTAGGATTCACGAGCTCACTAATCCCAGGTAATTTGCTGGATTTCCAGATCAGTCATGATTTCCATTCTGTTCAACAGGCCGTAGGTCTAATTAGAAAGTTGGTCACCACCAAGATATGAGTGGCACTATCACACTTCAGGAATACATTTTAGGGATCTCCTGCCATGCTGGTCATTGTGGTTCATAAAAATCACGTTTGGGTAGGACTATTAGTTTGTTCCCTCCATTGGTTGCATACCCAGCCTTTTATAGTTTTGCGAAAGCTAGTTTTCAGGGAGAAGACTTTTAGGTCAGCTAAAATCCTTTGAGCCCTGTGTCCAAATGGCATGATTTCTTCCGTAATGGAGACTTTAATATTTAGAGAACAACGAAGGAAAAAAGCAATCAGCTACACTGGTTTTGGAGTCTTTACTATCCTGACCAATAACTTCCTGACCAATAACTCAAAAGAAGGCTTATCATGACTGGTATTAGGGCTTTTTCAAGTCCAGAGTATTAATATTAATTTCAGGTTAAGAATTACATTATTCTAATGTCTTTTAATTTTCCCAAACATTTTGTATGGCATTTCGAAGAATAAAGTTAGACCCTCTAGAACCAAACAAAGGATAGGATAGACTTTCTAACCTCAGTGAGGTTATTTTCTCTGAAAGTCATCTCTTCTGTAGGATATTTCACAAGCTTATAACAAGGCAGGATGGTCTTCATCTAACGAAGACTTCTTTATCTGTTGTTGTACCATTAAATAACTGGTTCTAGTCATATATATTTTCTTACAGGGTAAGTATATATTGGGGTTTTAGAGAATAAAAAACAGATACAAACTCACACAAAATGAGGAGTAGTGAACAATTTACTGAAGAATAAAAGGCATCACAAGAAAGATAGAGGTTGGGGTGGCAGTCTAGAGACTGAACTTCCCCTGCACATGGACATTGCTATGGTACAGAAGTGGCTCTAGCTGGTTTTCACTCTCTTAATATGAATCTTAAGATACAGAGAAGTGTGGAGTTCAATGGCCTTACTATGCTTCATGTACCTACTCTCTTGCTATTTAATCTTCTCTCCTAGACAAAAAGGTGTTCATAAAGGAATGTCAGCTATTAAGGGAGGGATGAGATGAGAGGTGAATCTCCCTAGGTCCTGCACGGCAGGGTTTGTTCCTAGTCTTCACATCTCTCAATCTTAGAATAGTTTTGTCACGGGGCCAAATTTTTAAATTAAATTACTGAGGAACCATTTTTTAAGTGGCAGTGCTAGAATAGCTTAATATGTTTGTACAACTGACAAAAGCATAAACCTATACATCTCATAATTGAAGCTTCAAAAAAAATAGAGTGGACATAGTCTACTTTGCCCCATCTTTGAACAGAGAACATGAAATAATTATTTAATAGCATCCCAAGTAAATAGCAGCCAGCAGATTGAGAAGAAGGTGTTAAATTATGACATTACCAAGTCAATATTGAATTTACAAGGTCTATTTTTGCTGATAGCCTATAGTTCAATGTTCTGGAACTGGGGACTAGTGTACAAACAAAAGAGCTCCAAGAGCAACCTGATATTTTTGACTTAGAGAAAGCAAAGAGACATGTTCGCCCTGTAAAATGCAGAGATCTACTGATCTTTCTTTTTCCCTGCCATCTTCTTCCCCCATTTCATCCTGCTCTTCCCTCTTCCTCTTCTGCTCCTTTTTTCCCTTCTATTAGATCATAGACTCCAAGTAAATTTTGGTTGGAGATGCCTATTGCACTGTGGGTCTTAAAGACTCAAAAAATCAAACCCCATTTTTCTTCATCTATAGGTTTCCAAGAATAAGGACAAACTCCTGGCTTTTTCTCTGCCCTCCTGGCACTTGAGCCAAGATTTGAGCACAATTGCAAAAATCCATGGTAACACAGGTATCTAAAGTGCAATTTCAGTGGCCCAAAATGTTGAAGATTACAGCAAATGAACTCAGGAAAGCATCATTACAGAGGTTTGTGTTAACTTTGACCTTTCCTACCAAGGTGCACATGCATGGATGTGATCCAATTCAATATAGCAAGAACTTTGAGAATTGAATTGACAAATGCCTACACCACAGACAATCTGACTTCTGAGTAGCACACAGGAAAAGTATAATCTTACAGATTCTGACAGGTATTGTCATTGCAATCACAGCCTGTGCTATGTATGCTGGGAGTTGCTCCAAACAACAAACAAGACAGCTGCATAATGACCCAAATGTCCAGGACACAAAGCAGAATTTCTCAGCATACAAAGAACCAGAAAAATCTCAACTAATATGGGAAACAAAACTCTACAGATGCTACTATGAGAATGCCACAGACATTAATTGGCCTACCAAAAGCGGAAAGTCTTCAGATACTCCACATACTATTTCAAACATTAAAATCAATAAAGATATTAAAAATTTCTACAAAGGAAAGAAGATACAGAACGGCAACTAAAAATAATCTAAAAATCTATTGATTGAAAACTTCCTGAATTGGTTTGCTCCAAAGAGGAATTATAAGAAGAAGATATTTTTAAAAATGTGAAGTTACGTTAACATAAATTATCCTATTTGAATAGGAAAAAGAAAAGGAATAAAACAAAAATAATAATATACAGGAGCTCTAAGAACACTGGGTTGATACTGAAATATCTCACACTTTTGTCATCTACC
Source organism: Arvicanthis niloticus (assembly GCF_011762505.2). Classification (NCBI taxonomy): domain Eukaryota; kingdom Metazoa; phylum Chordata; class Mammalia; order Rodentia; family Muridae; genus Arvicanthis; species Arvicanthis niloticus. The sequence continues at coordinate 44,961,449 of NC_047665.1, read as the reverse complement.
AGAAGGAGATTGGAATGTGGTGAGAAAAAAAATGCATGCAAAAATAAATGGCTAAAACATTTCAGACATGAAGGTTATGTAATCTCCAAACAATGAGATGATTTCCATGTCAAGACATATTACAATAAATCTACAGACCAAAAGCTAAGACCGCCAGAGGAAAATTTGATATATGATTTATAGAATACTGACTTTATAATGTCGATAATTTTCACATCAGAAATCATGAAATGTCAGAAGTGGCATAAAATTCAGGAGTTGCAAGAAAAGAATTGTCAGCTCAGACCTATGTCAGTCAAACTGTCTTTTGAGGGAGGAAATTAAGTAAAGATATTTTCTGATTGAAGAAAAGCAAAAGAATTTATTCCTAACTCATCTGCTAGAATAATTACTAAACAGAAGTCTTAATAGTGTGAGAACAGTTAAGGCAGCAGAAATGGAAAGACAATGAAAATTGTGACTTTTGGACTAATTGGACGTGCCATTTTTCTTTTTTGTTGAAAATTGACAGCACAAGCAAATATTATAACAAATAATTAAGGATTATCAGAGCAAAATTTCTGAATTTCATTTGTAGTGTTAAATTACTAATATAAACTATTTTAACCTATAGAAGTTATGGAAAGTCAAGTAGATATATATTACATTTTACAGAAACCACCAAAATATCAAAGTGCACAATAAAATAATAATAATAATAATAGACAAGTTGAGATGTAAAACTTTCTTTAAAAATACTTCTAAAGGCAAGAAATAAGAAATTAGGGGAAAATCCAAAGTTAATAATTAGAAAAAAATCAAATGAATAAGATAATTGAAGTAAATTAGATGTAATAATAATTGCACTAAATAGAAATATACTGGGTTAGATGGATGGCTCAGTGGTTAAATGAATAAACTGCTCAAGCAGAGAATCTGAATTTGATTCCTTCTATCCAGACTGGGCAGATTTGGTAACTCTAGATCTGACATTCTATTCTGGCCTCCTTGAGCACCTGCACATTTCATGCACATACAGACACATACTCATACACACATAATTAAAAATAAAATGAATCTTAAAAAATAAATTAAAACCAGAAGATTTAGAGAATGAGAAAAAAAAAGTCTACAAGAAACACATTTCCAATATGGAAATATAAACCAGTTAAAATCAAGAGAATGAAAACAATACCCAACACACTAGCAAACAAATAGTCACAGTAGCTCTGAAACTAGGCAGAGCTGGATTCAGAAAAAGAAAAGTACCAAGAGAAAGAGGCATTTCACGAGAGGAGAAAATACTGTTGTCCAAGTACTTATGGAAATCAGAGATTTATCTACTCCTAAACACATAGCCTTGAAATCACTGGAGCAATATTGACAAGACTACAAGAAGCACACAAATATACAACTGTCCTCAGAGACTTCCACACTCTTCTCTCAGTGAAGGGTCCTAAGGGCTTTGAACTAAACAAAAACAAATGGATAAAATGTTAAGCAATGACTCCTTAAACACAACACCAAAAGCATGTTGCATAAAAGACAAAACAAAAACCTCAAATTGAACTTAAAAAAAAATCAAACAGTTTAATGTCTCTGAAAGACACTAAGAGAAAAGAAAACAAATATTTGGCAAAGGACCTTTCACCAATATATATTTAAAAATTAATACAAACCAATCACCCAATTAAAAGTGGGCAAAAGACAAACCAACACACTTAACCAAGGATGGCGGTAAGCAACTACAGTGTACAAAAAGATGTTCTGCATCATCAGCTGTTAGGAAATACTAATTGTAGTCCTGATGAGATACCAATTCTCCACCTTTAGAAGTGGTATGATTAAGAAGACCAAGCATTGAACAAAGAGAAAATAAAATTGCATGGAGTCATGTGACACCCTTCATGCTTTACCAGAAATTGGACATTGTGTTGACAGAGTAACAGGACACTTGCTCTGTCTTTCAGCAGCAGTGGCATCATCAGCCTAGCTCATCAGACACTAAGCAGGAAAATGAAGCAGGCCATTGAATCTTCCCACCTTTGAACCTCCTTGGAATGTACAATACTGTATCTTGAAAGTAAACAGGAATTTAGGACTAGTCAAAATCATAGGTCATTCAAATATTCAAAGTAGATCAAAGTGTAATGTTCTATATTTTTATTCTAATCACAGTGTGGCTGTTTGACTTTAGAGTGGCATGCTATTGCTAAGTTGTAGCTGATATCCTTTATATGAGGCCTAAGTGTTCAGCCATTTTCATGGATATAGAGGTTATGATTTTTGTCTCAAGGCAATATATTTGACCAATAAAAGTAGGCAAATACAGCTATTCCAGGAATAATTATTAATGGGCCATATCTATAGAATCACATAATGTTTGACAAAGTTTAGTCATGCTTTATATGATTAAATGAAGAAATTAATATCACACACTTACAAAAATCATAAACACAATCATTTCAGCCATACAGTTGGGAACAGTAGATTCAATACTTGTAATTTAGATATAGGAATATATCTCCTACATAATAAAGAAGGCAAAGTATGCTGAAGAAACTGACAAATTAAGTGACATCAAAGCTAAAGTAACATATGACATCACACAGCACAACAAAAGAATACATCAAAATAGAAGCATCAATAAGACACAGACTGTCTCCAGACTTACCTGTTGTGTGTTCTGAGCAAATTACTCTATTTGTTTTTTAATGTTAACTTCCTCATATGTAAAATGAACCTTTAAAGGTCCTTTGTGGAGTTAAATTTATCTTGGCAAACACTAAATTGTAAAATATATAAAATTTTATTCTTTTACCTTCATCTTAGTAAGAAATGTTGATAGATTTCCAAAACTCAAGCAATAAGAAAAATAACATCTTGCAGAGATACTCCACACATTATATGTTTGTATCTATCTAGACTATTACACTTATGTCAGGAACATGGTTGAAGCATTCATGCTTTCTTTAAGAGTATATATATCTACCACTTGACCAGGGCAATTGAGCTGGCTGTCAAATAAAAGGATGCAGTTTCATATGGGAATTTTCTACAGAACTTCACTCAGGCTCCAGCAGATCTGGAGTTTTAGTCTAAAATAACTACTACTTGGTTAAGTGATTATGAATTAATTCACTTCTTCAGAACCTTAGCTGATACCTGCCAATGGTTGAATTGACCATGGTCCCCTCTTGTGTCTTTCTAGGGTCCATATTTTATGAAGTTTGTATACCACACTCTATCATAGCATTCATGTGGTTGTCCCACTAACTGAACCATTACCATTCTAGCTTAGCCAAACAAACCAACTAAAAAACACTGGGCTCTACCTAACCAGATTCTGACTGTGTCTCCCTCTGCAAGCAAACAGAAGAAACCTAACATCTTGTGTCTGCAGATTAATGACACCCAGGGGGCTGTCTGAACAAGAGAGTCCTCCAGGTGCTCTGTTAACTGGTCTTTTGTACTGGTAATGCTTTTAGTATGACAATGTCTTTACTTTTGTTTCTGGCAAGAATTAATATATTACTTATGATATTTAATAAGAAACAGCTGTTTCCAATGAGCTTGGAGCCCGGTTGCCCATTAATTCTGGTTGGCTTTTCTTGCTGTGGTGAATGGGAGCAGACAGAGGAGGTGATCCACGTGATATGTTGCAAGACCAAAGTCGTCTGCAGACAGTAGAGCTGAGAACAATTGCTCTGTATAATTCAAAATGCATGGGACAAGAAAACAAGATATGATGTTTAAAATTATAAGAGCATTTGGTCTATGTAGTTAAAAGCTAATAAGTTCTATGGCCCTGAAGTTTTTCCAAATTTTAGAAAGTGATTGTACAAAACAGATGATAAAGCTAATGAGTCAACAGTTACTGAATACCTACTATGAACAAGCTAATTCATCAGTCATCAAATAGTAGCACTTTTTAGGCACTAACATGTGAGGAACTTATTCAAAGCAATAAATCCAAGGATCCTGATTCACATACATTAGGTAATCTTTCAAATATCATAAACATGGTTCCATTTTGTTCTGATATTCAAATGTATGTTTTAATAGTTTGTGTGTGTGTGTGTGAGAGAGAGACAGACGGAGGAAGGGAGGGAAGCAGGAAGGGATGGAGGGAGAAGAAAGAGAGAAGAGAGGGAGGAAGGAGAGGTCTATTCAGTTGTTTGTTTGCTCTATAAAACATTTACATTGATTAATGCTATAATCTTGTTAGACAAACAATGTGAAAATTTACAATTGTCCTTTATCTGTTTATACATTATATAGTGTATTAAAGCTACTGTGTTAAATTAGATTATTACTGTGAGCATAGGCAGCATCTGTATCATTGTTCTACTTATGTAGCGTCATATAATTTTCTTTGGCCTTGCATGAGTACAGGGCACTTTGCTGAACCTCAACTTTGGGGCTCGCCATATAACTTGGTTTTACTACTGAGATGTTAGTAGATGTGTTACTGAAATGTTTTTGTGTGGTTGGGCTTGGTTTTGTGTGTGTGTCTGTGTGTCTGTGTGTCTGTGTGTGTGTTTCTTCTGTGACCACAATAAGAAGTTCCTTGACTGTTCTGTCTCTTTATACCCCAGAATAGATTTTATCAAAATACAGTCTCTAGAAAGGAGAAGTGAGGCTATATTAACAGCTGGACACTGAGAGAGCCATTCTCACATGAGTGACAGTAAAGCACACTTGCACAAGGTCATTAAGTTTGGGACTAATTTATTTTATGGCAACAATCTTTACAATCACAATGAGAGGAATTTAAACAATGTGGCATCAAGGTGTACTCTGCTTCAAATATAAAATCAACTCACTAAATTAGAGCAGATGTGTGCACTCTCATGGAAATTACCCTAATGAGAAGAATAGCTGCAGAGCACACTGGTATTTGAAAAGTGGAACTTGTCTTAAAAATTCAGAAAGGATGTGCTCAGTAAGAATGCCCCAAGAAAATGTATCAAGAGCCACAAATTTTTAGAGTTCATTCCAATATAGTCAAAAGTAAAGAGATATACCTCACAGTTTCCAATCTCTGATAAACTACATTTTAGCAGGAGATGAATACACAAAAACAAAGCTTTGTAATGTTTCCACGCACTGCATCAAAGTTTTAATGAGTTAAAACTCATCCCAGTATTCTGGCTTATCGACAGACCTTAAGTGTATTGAAGGAGCTAACAGTGTAAGAGAAGATACCTCTTGGCTCATGAGTGTTTTCAGAAATTTAGTGTTAAAAAAGACCTTTGTGCAGTCATTGAACACAGCCTTTTAAGTCAGGGGAGACATGAATTTTCTGAATGAAAGTTGTACATTGTGCTATAACATTAAACCTTTGGCTCCTTACCCAACATGATGAACATGATGATGCCAACACTTGGCGCGCTTGGAGCTGACAAACAGTCTGGCAGAGTAAATAGACAAGTCCATAATGCTCAGCTATTGATTTGATGTAGTTTAATTCACACTGTTGAAGAACTTACAGATATATCATTATATTAAAACCTTTAACATCAATTGAGTATAAGCAAATGTTTTTGAAAGATCTTCAAGTATTTTACTCTTGTTAATAAAAATTAAAGAATAATATGATCACCAATGCCACATGACTTATATAATAATTGGTGGTATCAGCTATTTAACATTCCTTTGCTCCCCTACTCACTAGTTTTTAACTTTACATGATTTTTCCTTCTACAAAGAACTTCTGCATTAAAACCATGAAGTTTTTCAGCAAGAAAAGCAGATTTCTGTAGACATGGGAAGATCACAACATCATAGTTACATTTTTTTTTGTACTTAGTAGGTACTGAAGATAATAATTTCTCTGGGCTGGCTACTAAACTTACTGTATTTTATAGATCAAGGACTTCCTTTTGATGCATTCATCCAAGGATCACTGTACCTTTTTCAGGTCTGATTTTGCTTCTGATATGATATGAGAAGGGACACACCCATTGGGAACTCATATAGATAAGCTCATCTTATACAAGAAGAAGGTGAAAAAAATGTACTATCAAAAGAATGATCTCTCAAGAACTCAGAAAATCCTGTATTGCTTCCATAATGCACCCTTGCCTTTCTTGATGTCTAGATGTCTCAAGTTGCTTATAGCATTGGACATGTCTCCTAAATTAGAGAGCCACACTTTAAACTGTGGAATGGGTACAAGCAAAAAACATCCATTCCCCCAAAGAGTAAATCTAAGGGTTAATCTGCCACATAGAATATTTCCAATGCTCTATACTTTATAAGGTGGTCCATGGAATCTTTGAAGCAGACTTGGATAAGTTGGACTGGAGCTAGTTTGGGTAGAAGTGGTTTAATACAGTTATAACTAGCCAGTAGAGCTGAATTCTAAAGTGGGGAGAAAAAAAATTTAGCTGTGTTCCAAAGTAAGTATTAGTTTAATAGAGGAAGGAGACATTGAGGGGAATGCAAACAAATAAAGAGAAAAAAAGAGAAAGGGAAAAAATCAGAAAATCACACACACAGAGAAGGAGAAATGGAGGAGGAGACATACATCAGAGGAGAGAAACTGTAGAGAAGGGAGAGATGAGAGAACTCTTTGATATAATTTAATTTTATTGTGTTAAATGATCTGTTTTATATAAATTAGCTTTCTCATGTAGCAAAAACTTGCTAAACTATTCAAGTTAATAAACTGAACATTTATCATCCATGTAGCTTTTCCAATATTCGTAACTAGAAACTCCGAATCAGAACAAGGAATTTGGAACATAAAACATAGACTGTGCAGCATGGCAGTGTGCAGAGCCCACCAGCAGCATGCACAGAAACCAAGCACAGTTGGCACTTCATAATTACAAGTGGCACAGCATTCGGGCAGAGGGCCAGTTTCTTTAATGCATATGACTCAATATGGAATGTTTTTGTTCCTCATGTGTAACTACTATCACTGACAACTGTCCAGGTGCTCTAATGGGCACTGAACTAGCACAAGCTGGTGACAAATTTTCCTGAGCATGATGCAGGTATACCCAATATGGCCATGTTTTAGATTTGTAAACAAATACACATACAAATGCATACTTAATTTTATGAACTCACATATGTACATGACTATGACAACAAATACATTTATATAATACATTTTTATGTATTTAACAAATACAAAGATAATAGCATATAAATATATTTTGTATATAATATACTTAAACACTGTATTTGTTAGGATTAAGTTTCAAGTATTATTCCAGGCCTAGTCAAAAACTAACTTAACATCACAAGAAAGGAGAGAATTGAATAAAGAAACAAATGATCATTTTGGTTTTTGCTTATTCTTCTTATTCCTCAATAGTTGTACAGTTTTCTGAGAAGGGTGACCTAACAGATGTGAGTGTTAGAAATTCTTGTCCATAAACACCAAGATTACTCTGTATCTACCATGAAGACAGGAGAAATTTATGTAAAAAAATATGGCTATTTTGTTTAATAATCAAAACAGATATTTTGGCATTGGTGCAGTAATTCCTAAACTCCATCAGCTGTCATTAAATCACTGTGTGAACACTGTGCTCTAATATATTCCCGAGTCTATTGTCATTCTGCTCAGCCAATATAAACTGGCTCACAAGAGATACCTGTAGCTATTATCTTCTATGCCACTATAGTGTTTGTTAGATTCCCAGGACATTTTCTTTTTTATTATCTGAGAATTTTTAACCAGCATTTTCTGCTTCTGTTTACTTAGCTGCTAAGAACACACTTTCTCCCTCTGTGTGTTTTTAATTTTCTCTTTTATATATATGTGTGTGCTTGTGTGTGTGTGTGTATGTGCACATGTGTTTGAGTTTGAGAAGACATATGCATGCAATACACATACATGATCACTCAGATGTTATTGTGTAGTGCAGAGATCAGAATACAACCTCGGATGTCAGTGCCTCTCTCCTTGTTTTAAGGCAGGATCCCTTTGATGCTTGTCACTATACATTCTATGCTAACTGACTCCATGCATTTGGGTGTTCTCCTGCCCTCCTCTCTCATCTTGGCATAGAAGTACTGGCATTACAGACAAGTGCTATTGGACTCATTTTACATGGACTCTGTGGGTTCCAATTCAGGACCTCACACTTGCTGTGCAAAGACATTTTGTTTAGTGAGCCATCTCTACCCAATTCCAAATTTGACATTTTTTTTTAATTCCACATATAAGTGAAATTACACAGTTATTTGTCATTCTCTGAGTAGCATCCTGTTCTCAACATTTACCCAGGTTTTAACAAATGAGAGGGTTCATTTTTCCTGTCACATTTTATATTACTATACATCTATACATTAGCTCGTCACCACACTTATTGTGTTTACATATTATCCATTATCTGAGAGACTGTTTCTTACCAGCAAGCAGTTACATCACAGCCTAAATAAAAGGCAGACCTTTCCTGACCTTTGCCCTTTTCCCTTTATTTCTCTTTTTCTCCTTTTGTCTCTGTCAACCCTTTCTCCCCCACACAATAAACCTCTGCCACATGGAACTGCATTGGCCTGGTGTGATCTATCGGGACTCGAGCCTTGATTGCAAGGTAACATTGGTGCCAAAAACAGGGAATTGCGGTTGTGGCACGCTCCAGGCCACACCAACCATATAGTTTAATGTTTCTTGCTACAGACCGCTAAAATTCTCACATAAACATCAGTATATTGGTAAGTATTTTTTCCTCCAGTCAGCAGGAATGATCCTGACTTCCCAGATAGTGCCTGGCCATCCTTTATGGGCTAAGGGGTTGGTGTTTCATGGCCATGGTCCTTATGATCAGCCTCCTCACTGACATACAAGTTAGGACTTCGACCCTTGGGTGACTATTCCTTCAAAAGCAGCTCTTGCACCCCCTCCCCCTCCAGCACTTATAGCCATTTAGAAAACCCTAGGCCTAGGTTAGGGATGCTTTTTAGTGAGTCCAGACTCACTGTAGCCCCTAGAAGGTCTAGGTAATGATTTAAACATCTAGCCTGACTAAAGTTTTTATTATTGAATTATTATTCTCAGGACACACCTAGGAATAATCCAATAATTCCCCAGTGAGTGCTTCATTGTCTTCTAATTTACCTCCAGGCTCCCCAATGGTACGTCTCCTGGAAAATCTTAAATCTCTGAAGTTAATGCCAAACCTGAGGGCATCAAAACTAGTACACCTCTGCAATAAGGTCTAGATTCAGTACCCATTAGATATTAGCTCCAAATGGCCACTTAATGGCATACTAGAGCCATTTATTTTAAGGGATCTTCATACATACTGCAAGCAGTCTGGTAAATCAAAAGAGGTTCCCTATGCCCAAGCATCTATCTATCTTTGCTCCAACCCCTCCCCGTGCTCTTCTTGTTCCCCAAACCAACTTCTTTTAGCCATGAATCCTCCACCAGATGACACTACAACCACTGATCCAGCTAACAAATTGCCTCCTTTCTGCTGCAGACCTGTTTCCATGCCTCCAAAAACCCAAACTGCCACCTCAGTTTCTCCTTTTCACCAGGCTACCCCAGAACCTACTTTCTCTACCTCTCCAGACCCCTCTACTTCTCCTGTGCCAGCTGTAGGTTGCTCCAAGCACCCTGCATTGACACCTACCTTCAACCCTCCCATCACTCGCTCCAAGACCACAACCAAAGACCCAAGTTCTTCTCCCCTAGAGTCACTAGACCCAGCATTGGTCTTTTCTTTAAGGGAAGCTGGTGGGGTAGATTGCCTTGTGGAGAGTACATGTTCCTTTCTTGCTGAGTGAACTTTCTCAAATGGAAAGTAAACTGGGTTCCTATACCTCTAACTCCTCTGCCTTTATTAAAGAGTTTCAATACATTACTCAATTTTATAGCTTGACTTTTCATGATGTATATATGATCCTTACTAATAATTTACTTCCTGACAAATACAGGTGAGTTTGGGAACAGGCAAGAACACATGCAGAAGAAATTTATCAAACAGATAGAACATATCCAATCAGATCTGAGGCAGTCAAAACCTGACCAAGATCCTTGATGAAATTTTAATTCCACAGATGGTATTTTAGCCAGAGATAGATTCATAACCTCCCTCCTGACTGGTCTCTGTAGTGCAGCCTTAAAACTAGCAAATTTTGAAAAACTCCAAGAGCTTAAGGAAAAAAACTCCTTCACCCCACCTCTTCAGCCTTTAACACCCCTATACTGGCAGTTAAGAAACCTAATGGAACCGATCACCTGGTTCAAGACCTCAGGCATATTAATTCTGCAGCTGTCCCCCTCCATCCTGTTGTGGCTAACCCTTACACACTTCTTTTCACTATCCCCTCAGGGACTTCCCATTTCTCAACTGGCTGAACTAATAGCCCTTATCCATGCCTTTCAACTGGCATAGGGACACTCTCAACGTCTATACAGATTCCAAATGTGCTATCCATATCTTCCTATCCCATGCTGTTATCTGGAAGGAGCATGGATTACTTACCACAAAAGAGGATCAGTAACTAATGCAAACCAAATTATAGCCATGCTAAAGTCCTCCCATCTCCCTACAACTATTGGAATTGCCCACTCCAGATCCCACCAGACAGATGACTCTATTGTCTCCAAGGGAAACAACTGAGCTGATGAGACAGCTAGAGCTGTGGCCCTTAGGGGCCTAGACTGATCTCACCCTTTCCAGGACACTCTTATACTGCAACCCACATCCCCACCTTTACCCCATGACACTCATAAAAACTCTGTTCTATCTTCACCAACACTTTCATCCTTACAGCCACAAGTTGTCTTAGTTTGTTAAGACCTGCCTACAGCCTACTCCTGAAGATTTAAGTATCTTAAAATCTATCACTGCATCTTAAGAAAAATCTGTCAGATGTCAGACCTTAACTCAAGGTATCGTAGCACCCCTTTTCCTACCTACCAGGTTCCATTCCTGGAACTGACTGGCAACTTGACTTTACCCACATACCCACTGTCAAACATGCCAAGTATCTTCTGGTCTTGCTGGACACCTTCTTGGGGGTGGGTGGAGGCATTTCCACAACAAATAAAAGGGCTCAGACAGTTTCTGATCTCCTCCTCCAAGAGATCATCCCTCCCCACCCCACCCCCAATTTGGTGTCCCAGCCTTCCTCCAGTCAGACAATGGTCCTGAATTTACTTCCCAAATTTCTCAAATTCTGTCTAAGGCCCTAGATATTCACTGGCATTTTTATATTTCCTACCACCCTCAATCTTTAGGTAAGGCAGAAAGAACCAACTGCTCTTTAAAAACTACTCTTGGCTCAATGGAGGAATTAGAGAGAAGGAGCTGAAGGAGCTGAAAGGGTTTGCGGCCCCATGAGGAGAACAACAATAAAAACCAACAGGAGCTCTCAGGGTCTAAACTACCAGCCTGGAGCACATAGGGAGGGGCCCATGGCTCTAGCTGTATATGTAGGGGAGGATGGCCTTGTCAGGCATAGGTGAGAGAGGAGATCCTTGGTCCCATGAAGGCTGGACGCTGAGTGTGGGGGAATCCGAGGATTGGGAGGTGGGAGTGGGGGGCACATCCTCATGGAAGAGGGAGGAGGGGGAATAGAATAGGAGGTTCCTTGGTCGGGGGATGAGGTAAGGGGATAACATCTGAAATGTAAATAAAATATCCAATAAATTTAAAAAAAAAAAAAAAAACTACGCTTGTCAAGTTGTCACAAGAACTTCACCTTGATTAGGTAAAACTCCTATCTTTGGATCTTTTCAGGCTACAAGCTTTCCTCAAGCGACCTCTTCTCATTTCACTCTTTGAATTCATGTATGGATATCCTGATCTTTCACCTAAATGATCTCCCCATTACTTTGCCACTTCTGCTCTCTGCTATGGAACTTTGCTGACCACCCTCTACAGAGGCCACACACTGTCCCCTGTCCACTGCTTGCCAACATTGGAGACCAAGTCTTTCTATCCCCTCTAGACCATCAGTCCTCACCCCTCTCTCCTAAATGGCAGAGCCCTTCTAAGGTAATTCTCGTGCCCCCTACAGCTGCTAAACATGAGGGACTCTCTCACTGGGTTTATCTGTCTCACCTCAAACTTTTCATCCCTCCACCTAAAAATTCTTTATTCATGATGACCCTAACAGGACCATGCTCTGTTAAGCTCCAGAAGATGTTGAGACCACCTACCTTGTCTGCAATCCCAGAAAATGAGACTCCACTCTAGCAGCTGTACTTGACCTCTTTGGATTAGACATGGGCTTCTTATCCTTCCCCCTGCTGTTCATTTCCATCCAGGGTAGCCCTTACATCTGCAGATTCAAAGTTCAAGAAACCCCTACAGATAACAAACAGTTTTTCCAAATGGGGTCAGGAAACTGCTCCATAGCCGGATGCCAGGAAGTGATCCAAATTGCTATCATCCCTTTATTTGTTGTCCCATCTAAATATTATGATCTCTTTGCTTGCTTTCTCTTTGACCAGACAAAAGATCATGGTAAAAAAATGGCCAGATGAATGTGGGGGCTGCCCATATTGGTCTCATCAGATACATGTGCTAAGATCACAGACCAATCACTTTTTCTATTAACAATGCATGATATTATTTTTCTACATACAAGACACACAGAATCCTAGGTGGAAGATAGGAGTTGTTGGTAAGCTCTACTGTAAAAATCAAGCCAGGTTCCCAGTAAGTACTATCCGCATCCAGAGAAAATATGTCTCAATTGCCCAACCTGTAGATATCGGAAATGTAAGGGAAGCAATCAAACACTCCTTCGAGGCCCTTACCTCTTTGACATCACCCCTTATAAATGGCACAAATTTGTTATTTGGTCTTTTGCTTTAGACCTTGATCTTGATGTACCAACTCCTTAATGTCACCAGACCTGGTCACTTTAAAGATTGCTGGCTATATGTATCCCCTGGAACTCACAATTGCCACTTGCAGCATCCCCAGTGATACTGCCAAGTAACTTTACCTCACCTTTTTGTCAGCTGCCCTGACTCTGATGTCACCATGACTCCATATCTTTTTTCGATCACTCTTTTTGGCATGGCACACTGTTTTAAGACCTCCAGGACTGTAGAAATGTTTAGCTCCCTAGACTGCAATAGAACCACAACCCTTGATACATCATTTCTGCTACAATGCCCTGCAGTCCAAAACCCATCAATTCTTTGTGGCACATCGCCTATGTACGAGCTGATCAGGAGTTTGCACGTTGGTACTCCTTTTCCCTAAACCAGGAGTAATCTAGGGAAACAAGCCCCTGCCAATCCCAGTTGTAGATATGATAATTGCCCAACAAAAGAGGACAGTTCAGGTTGTGCTACTCTTATTCTCTGTGGGAATAGCTATAGGTGCTGGTATTGGAATTGCAGACTTCCATAAACCAATATGATAAATTCACTTTTGAGCTTGACAGCAGTTTTCAAAAAATGTCTGAAACCATTCAGCTGTGGTGCTTCAGAACTGATGGGGGCTAGATGTCCTGACAGCTAAAGAAGGTGGTCTTTGCCTGTTCCTTCAAGAAGAATGCTGTTTCTACATCAACCTATCCAGGATAATGAGAAATAAAATCCAGGAGCTACAATCAGATATGCAGAATTTCTGGGCATGTAAGGACTGTAATTCCTGGATTTTTGAAAGCCCTATATGAAAGTGGATACTCTCTTTTGTAACACCTTTCCTAGTCATCTTCCTGGCCTTATTATTTGCTCCCTACTTCATTAATCTTGTTTTTACATTCTTTCAACAACAAATACAAAAGATTTCTAACCAAACTATTAATCAGTTCCTGGAACTGGATTACCAGCTGCTATCCACAGAGAAGCCTGATGCAAATGTTTACCAAGTGGATCCCGATGGTGAAAGTCAGCTACACCCCAAAATTGATGATGCCCCTAGACAGCAGGAAGCAGTTTAAGAGACATGATGCTCCATTACCTTTCCACCATCAGCTTCCCCCTCCCCTTCCTTCTTTTTATGATAAGAAAAACAGAGGTATGTTGGTATTAGGAACTGGCTTGGTGGATTGCCTCGGAACCCAATGACATCACCCATAGGTGACAGGGACTCTCACATCTGTTGGCATGGCAATCACATACATTCCCAGAGTCCACTTCCCACTCTTACATACTAGCGGTTACATCACAGCCTAAGTAAAAAGTATACCCTTCCTGACATTTGCCCTTTTTCCCCTTCTTTCTCTTTTTTTCCCTTTGTCTCTGTCACCCCCTTCTCCTCCACACAATACACCTCTGCCATGCAGAACTGCTTGGCCAGCTGTGGTCTGTCGGGACACGAGCCTTGATTCCAACACAACAGTTTCCATCTATTTTACCCTGTTTAATAGGTTGTTTTTCATTTCTTCTTTTTTGTATGTAATCTGTTTTATAGTTGAGTATAGTTCATTATTTAGTTTCGGCATGGTTGTTTGTATTTTGGGTATTCTATATGCCATGTGTTTTTCAATGCATTTTATCTTGGAGTTACATTTAAGCACATAATAAATTCTGAGTCCATTTTTATGCATGGTATGGGATAAAGATAAATTTCTATAGATATGCAAATTTCTCAGAAGCATTTATTGAAGAAGCTATTTTTCCCTATTGTGTACTTGTGTGCTCTTATGGGCATACACACACACAAACACACACACACACACACAGTATATATTGCACTTTGATAAAAGTACATTATCATATTTTATTCCCTTCTTCTCCCACCAAACAGTCCTTTTTTCCCCTAAACCACCTTTCTACTCCTATGTCTAAAAAAATATTCCTAATGCATTTAAGGGATACATAGGTGAGTTTGGTTTGACATGAGCAAGGTCCATTTACAAAGGGTATACTACTGAGCAATGTAACATCCTTGCCCCTTCCCAACTAACTATTAACTACTTATAGCTCCTCAAGCAGGGCTAGATCCTCTTGAGTCCCTCATCTCTGCTGGAATGATGAAAGGCTTAACTGGGAATGGAGGAAACAACATGGAAGAGGAAAGTGTTGACCAAAATGAGCACGTGTAATTCAGGACCTTTGAATGGATCCACGGGGGTTGATTTTCTGTTTCTATGAAAATATTATTGGGATTTTGAAAGAACTGCCTTAACATACCTACATAGATTTAGATAGTATCAATAATTTAAACACTATTACTTCTTCTGATCTATGAAGATAAATGACAAATGACTTAGTGTTGTCAGACTGTAAATTAGTCAACTCTTTAGTTATTTTACTCTTAAGTATTTTATTATCTCTAATACAATTGTAAACAATGCAAGTTGGGGTGAGGGAGAGAGAAAGGGAGAGAGAGAATGTATGGGAATATGTATGCATATCTATATATCTATCTCTCTATCTCTATCTAGATATAGATATATATGATATAGATATGATATATATGATATATATAGATAGAGATAGAGATAGAGATAGATGATATAGATAGATATAGGTATATATAGAGACATAGACATAGATATATAGACATAGATATATAGACATAGACATAGATATATAGACATAGATATATAGACATAGACATAGATAGGCTTATAGAGACTAGTACTGTTAGAGGTGTGGTCTGGTTAGAAGAAGTGTGTCACTGGGGGGTGGGTGTTTCAAGTTAGAAACCTCTTGCTTTGTTTGGAAATCATTCAAGTATCCTCTTAGGATCTTTTCTAAATCTCCATTTTTGTATATAACATTAACTGTCAATAAATATAACATTAATTGAAAATGTAAATCTTGGTTATCAGCTCTACTGCCTCTAGAATCAACTAAGACACAAGCAGCTACACATCTGTGAGAGATTTTTTTCACTGGATTATATGAAGTGGGAAGACAAATCCTAAATCTGGACCTCCCCTCCTGGTGGTAGCCCACATCAGGTAAGGAAGAAGGAAGCTTTTGCTTTTTGCCTGCTTGACCTAACTCTTGCTGGAAAGTTCATCTACCCTGCTGCTTACCCATTCCTACACAGTGATTAGAACCTAATTTTTCTATTTTCCTGCTTTCTAGAAATCCTCTAGGACTCCAGCTACAGACTGGGACTGCTGAGAATCCAGTCTCAAAGACAGAACAATTAAAGGATTCTTGGTCTTTCTATTAGGAGATGTCAGTTGTTGGATTACACAGACCATATTTTGTATGTCACTCCAAAAAATCACACACACATACATACACACAGACACACACACACACACAGGCACACACACACACACACACACCACCACCACCATGATTACTATTACTACTACCATTTACTACCACCACCTCTACCCCATCATCATCATCATCATCATCACTTCTGTTCCTCTAAAGAAGTCTAACAGATACTATGTGAAACCTATTACTTTCCTTAACAACACATCTTATCTTATTCACTACTTTCTCATTAAACTTTAGTGAATTTTGCATATTGAGTTTTATTTGTTCTGGGAATATAGTACAAAGTTCTACATTCTCTGTTATTTTGCTAGTTATAAGTTCCCAATTCCTATTTCAGTAATGGGCTTGTACAGTGATTCTCTGCAAATGCAATCTCCATCTCCTTATTTAAAAGTTTTCAGTCTGCATTCTCACTTGCTTCTTCTTCTAGATCAATTTGAAAATCATCATACTAAGTCAAAATAGTAAACCCATGACTCAGATTAATTTAAACCCATTCATTAATTTCGAAATAGGTTTAGAGTATTTATGATTTATAAACCAATATTGTTTATATCTCTTAAAAATATTCTACAGTTTTATCATTTAAGTTCTTCGTATTTCTTGTTAGTTTTTTTAACTTTTACTCTATTATGATAACATTTTGATAGTAAGAATAAATATTTTCCCCTAACGTTCACTCAGTTATTGTTGGCTCCAAAAGACATGGCCTTTTAAATATTTTTTCAAGTACAAATTTATTCATCTACTCATTAAAACTTTAAGAATTGTGTAGTAATATTTGGTATTTGGGGCATATTAATAAAATTGTTACCCTATTTTTCCCTGCACATTTGAGGAATGGATGGCCTGAGCTAAGAAAAAAGTCTTATCTAATAACCTTCTCTCATTCTTTCTTACAAGGAATAGTTTAGGTAATTCTGTGAAAATATGCTGTCAACTATTCTCTGTCACCTTTGCTAGGTTTTATATTAACTATGGAAATATTGGCATGTTGCTGCTGCTTCCTTAGCTTGCAATGACTATTCAACTACATAAATGTTTTTAAACATCTTCAGTCTGCCACCGCATCTGTTTTCTAATTGGTCCTTTCATAGTGCTGTGTGCACTGTACTCAAAGACACTCTAAGATTTAACTTCCAACCATCTCTTATTAACACCATTGATTTATGAAGGTAGGCTTTCTTTTAGTACTTGTAATTCAGCTTGCAAATATTATCTATCTATCTATCTATCTATCTATCTATCTATCTATCTATCTATCTATTTATCTATCTATCTATTTTTTTAATTTAACTATTTTTTTTTTTTACTTATTCACTTAACATTCTGCTCACCTGCCCTTTCCTGATCACACCATCTCATAATCCTTTTCCCATCCCTTTTCCCTTTCTCCTCTGAGCGGGTGGGACCTCCCTGGGAATGCTAATGCTAAGGAAACCCAGCTAGAAAAACATATCCCTTATACAGGTAACAGCCTTTGGGATAGCTCCCCATTACAGTTGTTCCAGACTCACATGAAGACCAAGCTGCACATCTACTAGACCTGTGTGGGGAGGCCTAGGTCCAGCCTGTATATGTTCTTTGGTTGGTGGTTCAGACTTTGAGAGCCCCAATGGTCCAAGTTAGTTGACTCTGTTGGTCTTCCTGTGGAGTTTTTAGGTTTGTTGGGGCCTACCATTCTTCTTCCTATTCTCCCATAAGAGTCTCCAAGTTCCATCTATTGTTTGGCTCTGGGTCTCTGCATCTGTCTGAGTCAGCTGCTGGGTGGAGCCTCCCAGAGGACAACATGCTCCTGTCTGCAAGCATAACAGAGTATCATTAACAGTATCAGGGATTGGTGCTTGCCCGTGGGATGGGTCTCAAGTTGGGCCGGTTATTGGTTGACCATTCTCCTAGTCTATGCTCATCCCCTGTACCTGCATTTCTTATAGACGGGATAAATTTTGGGTTGTATTTTGTGGGTGTGTTGGTGTCTCTATTGCTCCACTGAGGTCTCTGCCTGGCTAGAGAAAGTAATCTCCTGTGGTTCCATATCTTAATGTAATTCACAGCTAAGGTCACCCTCACTAATTCTTGAGAGCCTCCCTTGTCCTGGGTTTTTGTCTTGTCCTGGAGATGCCTCCTACCTCTTTACCCCCATCAACTGTAGATTTCCCTTCATCTTCATGGACTTCTAGCCATCTCTCCTATCCTTCCCTACACCCCCTTTTCCCCTCTGTATCCCACAAGAAATAATATTTATGCGATTTTCTCACACCTTTTCTGTCAGGTTTTGTTTTATTTTATAAAATAATCTTAACAACTTTGTAACTCTGTTTTCTAGAATTCAATAACTTTTTTCCCTTGAAATATTGATAAAAATTCTGGGATAGTTTATGGAAATAATTATGTAATAACTTAATTCTGTATTTTTGATGGTTATTCCATGGCTAATGTTAGTTTTCTAATGGTTTCAGTCAAGAGTCCTACACTAATGATTTTCTTTATGTCCTTCCTATTGAATATCAAATATCTAAGCATGGCTAGGTAGCATACTCTGTTTAAATATTATTATTATTTGCTTATAAAACATCAGTTCTAGCAACTTTTCATCTTATTTCTATGTTTTAAAATTAAAATTACATCAGCATTTTAATTCTTTCTTTAGTATCACATATGTATTGATGTTTGGTTTTACTGTCTTCTCTTAATTTCATATGTGTGTGCTTTATTTACATTTTCCTGTCTTCCTAGCCGCCCCCCCCACGATCCTGTTTGAGTTCATTTTGTTCTGCTCTTATATGAGTTAGTTTAGTTTTTCTGTCCTCTTATGTATGTATTTTAGAGCTGACTAATGGAATTGGATTACCAGTTAGGGGGTTCATTGCTGGACAAGACTAGTTCTCATTCACTCAACAGTAATTAAATACCTATAGTGCATTATCTTGGAGTGAATTTATGTGAAAATTTCCCCATCCACTTTGGAATGTTAACTGATACCGTCTTTATTCAGGTCTTTAGCAGGCAACCATATTCTTGTGAATTCATGAGTTCAGCCTCCCTGTCATATGTAGAAGTCACAATCTTGCAGCAAATGTCCTAGTTTTGCTATAAACCCCTGCTTAATGTATTGAGTTTCTTTTCATTTTTCAAATACTGGGATTAAAAGTTTAGCACATTTATTTTTGCTATTTTTCCTGTTTTAATGGTTGTGGGCATATTTAAGGATATACATTAAAGCCTGCTGTGTGGTTAGACAAGGTTTTTATTTTTGTTATGTTTCTAAATAATCATTCATTAGTTAAATGACAATTAATTTAACACCTACCATATGCTAAGCATTGTCTTCTTGTAGAAATCAATTACAGTTGCATTTTTAATTTTCTCTCAGAACAATAGATTTTAAGGAACTTTTTTCCTTTTAAAGTTGTTTAATTACAAAAGCTTTAACTGTTTAAACCAATGTTATTAAGCTTAAGTTTATTGCATTTTTCTTAGAAGATTCTTCTAATATTCTAATGTTGGAAACTTCTGGAGTATAACTTAATTAGAAGCTCATCTGCCCCTTACTTATTAGAGATATAGTGGACTAATCCTAGTGGATGCTTCAAAGTGGTCATAGTATGTGTCTTAGTTGATATTTAATTAATAAAGTGCAAAAGGTAAGAAAAATAAGATAAGTAATAAAATTGGATAATTATTGCAATGCATTGTATTAAAATTGCAACAATCCTTATACTTTGAGGCTATTCTTCAGTAAAATAAGGCTTACAAACACAAGTACTAAAATGCTATTGCAAAGGACATAACTCTTAATGGCATCTTGCTGACTAACGTTTAAATAGGTATAGTTAAGGACATATATTTGAGCCAACTATGTGACTAGATTATAAATTACATGTAATGAATATGCTGTGGCTGTTATGGAAAAAGGAAAGTTGCATGCCAGGAGGATAGTTCAGGAAGATGTAAAACCTACAACTAAGAAATTATGTCTAAAAAATTTTAATTACTGTTTTTGGAGGAGAGTTGCTCATTAACATACAAAACCAGAGAAAGTGAAAGTACATATAAGGAGGACTGGTATACCGTGATCAAGGAGCACTGCTGTACCGGATATATATGATCAAGGACCACTGCTATATTAATATGCATAATTAAGGAGCATTAATGGCCTATTATACATGAACAGGGAACACTGAAGCAAAACATACAGAATTAGGGAGCACTACTGTATTGATATACTTTGTTAGAACACAGTCATAATTTTGAATCTAACAATGTCATATTTTTATATTTTTTTTATTCTTTAATCCTTTTTTACAGTCCAGTCTTCATCCCCCTTCTGGTCTGCCCCCCAACCACTTCCCATCCCATAACTCCTCCTCCCATCTCCAATCTCCAAGAGGATGTTTCAAATCCCTCTATCCCACCAGACCTCCCTACTCCCTGGGGCCTCAAGTCTCTCAGGGGTTAGGTACATCTTCTCTCACTGAGGCCTGACCAGGCAGTCCTCTGCTGTATATGTCTCAGGAGCCTCATATCAGCTGGTGTATCCTGCCGAGTGGTGGCTCAGTGTCTGAGAGGTCCATGTCAGTTGAGACTTCTGATCTTCCCATAGGGCTGCCCTCCTCCTCAGCTTCTTCCAGCTTTCCCTAATTCAACCACAGGGATCCTTGGTTTCTGTCCATTGGTTGGATGCTAGTATCTGCATCTGACTTTTTCATCTGCTTGTTGGGCCTCTCAGAGGGCAGCCATAGTAGACTCCAGCCTGCAAGTACAATAGAGCATCAGTAACAGTGTCAGGCTCCAGAGCCTTTCCTTGAGCTGGATCAAAGTTTGTGCCTATCACTGGACCTCCTTTTTCCCAGGTTCTTCTCCATCTTTGTCCCTGCAATGCCTTCAAACAGGGACAATTCTGGATCAGAGTTTTTGACTGTGGGATGGCAACCCCATCCATCCACTTGATGTCCTGTCCCTCCATTGGAGGTGGACTCTATAAGCTCTCCCTTCCCCACTGTAGAGCACTTCATCCAAGATCCCTCCTTTTGAGTCCTGAGAGTCTCTCACCTCTTAGGTCTCTGCTACATTCTAGAGGGTCCCCTTACTTCCTACCTCCAAGGTTGCCTGTTCCCATTCTTTTTTCTGGCCCTCGGGATTTCAGTCCTGTTAACCTTCCCCCAATACCTGATAATGTTTCCCATTCCTCTCCCTGTCCCCTCTCCCATCCATGTCCTTCCCTCCCTATGCCCCCCACCACCCTGTGACTGATTTCTTCTCCCTCCCAAGTGGGATTGAGGCATCCTTACTTAGGCCCTTTGTCTTGTTAACCTTCCTGAGTTCTGTGGACTGTATCCTGGGAATTCTGTACTTTTTTGGCCAATATCCACTTATTAGTGAGTACAAACCATGTGTTGTGACAGCTCTATCACAACTTCAATTTGGATATAGCATAATGGAACAATATTTGTTATTTTACTTAAGAAGGAGTTGAAATAATTTTTTCAAAGTTAATGTTGTAGCATTTTTTTTGTTTTTATTTTTCCTGGAATGCCTAGCTAGGCTCATCAAATTATATATACCTGAAAACTAATAGTAGAATAAAACAACAAAATTAGAGATAGAAGTTGAACACTGGAGTCGCTCCCATTTTGGGCTCTAAAAAGGGGCTTGTACTTAAGAGAACAGTGGATAACATTTTTGGCTCATATTGTTCTGGAAGGTGAAACTGTTTTGTTCCCTTATACAAAAACTCAGCAATCTACTACTACTTCTTTCCAGCCACTTCCTTTGGCCCTAATGAGAGAGGAACTGTGCATACATTCTGGCATTAGGTTATTAGCTCATTTTGGCTTTCAGTCTGAATTTCCTGGATCTCAACCAAGTGTTGTTGGCCCAGCACTATATGGGGAATGATTTTACTGGGGACTCCAGTGCTATTTGGAAACACAGTAATGATTAGGTTATGTCTTCAAACAAAAATTTCCCAAGTGATCTGTATGTTAACTGTGATGTCATCAGGCTATGTGCGGGTCATGAGCTCATGCATGATCTTGTAATACCCAAGTTATGGAGTTACGACTTAGAAAATAATGCACTATGAGGAAGCATATGCTGGACAATGCCTCTGCAGTATACTCTTTTTCTTTTCTTTTATAGACATCCTACAAATAATAAACGTGAAAAGTTTTGCAAGTTCCTAAGTGAAATAATATTCAACACTTGAATATTATCCCAGAAATAATTAGGAATGATTATATCCCAGAAATAATTAGGAATGATTATAAGAAAAATAATTTACAGTTTGACCAAAATCCTGCTGCCCAGCATAGTGACAAGATTCAGAATAACTTTGGTCCTCTGGCTACCTGTTCCTCACTGAGTTGAACTAATGCTACATGCACCCAAGTAGGCAGAGGTCCTGTTTGGCAAGTAGAATAAACAGAGCAGACTGTAATATCTGAGAAAAATGTTTCAACTAAACTTTGAATGGGACTTTATTCTATTTATTCTACAGGTGAAGCTGATCACATTCTCCAGTTTGAGATTTTAATAGCATTGGAACAGTTTTGGGGGGCTTCTTCATGTGTATGCATGGCAACTAGGCAAAGAGTGAGTGCAGAAACAAGGTCCCTTAGCTGATCTCTGATCCAGCACATGGTGATATGAGGAGGAAAAAAAAGGTAGAAAGAATGACTAGTGGTAGAGAGTGGTAGAAACAAAGTAGGGTCCTGAGATTGTGTAACTAATGAGGTATAAACTAAAAGGCATGTGTTAGATTTATGGGTATGCGTATGAACTAAAGGTAGCTATTCCATCAGCTAGGGGAATTACAGTTTGTAGTTGATTCAACCACTCTAGAATACCAAAAGGCCAAACTCTCAAAGTAGTAAGATGTCCAGTTTGAGTCATATGCAGCCACTCCTAAGTTAATAGAGTCTACAGCAACATTGCTGAAGATGCTTAACGTAAAATCTGAAAAAAAAAAAAAAATGATACCAATGTACAGGGCTCTGAAAGCACAGGTTGGGAATCTACACTCAGTCAAAGCAGTGTTTTTAAGGGACATTATTCCTAGGCAGACCTCTTCTGAAGCATAAACCAAGCAAAGTGAACTTTGGGGACTTCCAGAACAATAGTACAATCACTCTCTTCTTAGTCTTCTCGCCATAGATAAGTCGACTGACTCATCACATTTTAGAAGAATCATTAAGAGATTTTTATAAACCAGTATAATTGATTCCAAATTGCATTCTACTTATCTTTACACATGTAGATGGTAAATGTGCATCCCTGCTGTCACCAGGGAAACTTCTTTGGCAGTAGAGTAAAAACAACCAGTCAAAATGCAGAGAACAACCAACCACAGGGTATCTAGCTCCCTATTCATACCTTTATAACACAAATTTTGCAGCCAAGGTTCCAGGAATGTCTCAGAAGTGGGGATAGAAGGTTGTAAGGCCCACTTGTCTAGAAAGTCTGCTGTAGGATTTTGGGATTCTCTATAGAAAAGACAAGACATGAAATCTCAACAATGTAGCTGCTTAAACAAGACTTGAACAATGCCAACCCCGGACACCATGCCAATATGGATAGGGGAAATCTCACAGGGCACCACCTGTGAGATGAAGCATTACAAGAAAATGATAATTGCTACTGACAGAGGAAGAATCAGTTTTCCCCTTGCTCGGGATCCCTTAATTGTTTATCTTACTGTAAGTGATACGCCTTAAAAATACATGTATACAAGCAACCAATGTGAAATGAAATCAGCAGGTTGTATGCATATATTCATTTGTTTATACAAACAAACACACACCACATATACATATATTTAAAGAAAAAATGCATGAGAGGTATGGGTGGAAGGAGAAGCAGAATGATGTAATTATATTTTAATCAAATCACAAATGAAATAAATTATAAACAAATCTTTGAAAACTTCCAAATTCTTCCATTAAAATATATGTTTATAAATATGCATATATGTGCTGTGGGTATGTATGTGTGAGTATGTACATGTGTATTATATATTGTATGCACTCCTATGAACAGATCCCTTGTTTTCAAATTCTCACAATGTCTTAGAACAGTAAATAACTACAAGCTGACCTTAAAGTATCTTTTCTTATTCTTCACATGTTTACAAAAATAAAATGTAAGTTTTTAGAAAATTTAAAAATACAGGGAAGAAAAAAATTAAACTCTCTGGGATTGTTACTATGTCAGCTACTGTCAGTGATTTGATGGACATCCTTCTAAAACTTGAACTATAATATATGGATATATATGTATGACCATATATGTATATAATTTACACATAAATGGGATCAAAATATACATGCTGTTTTTCAAGCTGTTTTTCACAACAATATGCCAAAAAGATTTTTTAAGACAGTATACAGACAGATATGCTTTCACATACACACATTCTCAAGAGTCGTTTATATGTTGTATGAGATTTTTAGCTGTGTATTTAACTAGGGTTCTCTCAGTTAGCACCCATGTTTCTGTTACCTATAAAGATCACCACATAGGTCTGGGCAGAGGACACAGCAGGAAGTGCAGACAGTGGATTAGTACCATTAACCTATTCTACCATGAAGGAGAGAAGATGAGCTTTTTTGTATTTCAACAGTAGTAGTCTCTTGGCAGTAAAGTGCCTATAAACATGCATCTCGGCATTTTCTCATTAACTTATTTATTTACTTTACATTCTGATTACAGGTCCCCTCTCTCCTCTTCTCAAAGTTCCACCCTCACAGTTTCTCCAATTCCCTCTTCTTCTCAGAGAAAAGAATCTCCTACCCTGCCATGATTATCAACCCACCCTGGCAAATCAAGTCTCAGCAGAATTAGATGCATCTTCTCCCACTGAGACCAGACAAGGTAGCCTAGCTAGGGGAAAGAGATCCAAAAAGAGACAACAGAGCAGAGACAGCCCCACCTTCAATTGTTAGGGAACCCATATGAATTCCAAGCTGTACATCAGCTACATGTGTATAGGGGACCTAGGTCCCTAGGCATTTCTAACTGAGGTATTTATGCTGAAAGAAGATAATGCTACAGAATGTAACCTAGTTATTAGGAATCCAGAATATGGTGAGAGGACATTATGACCCATCCCTGGTATTTTCCAGTGCTAAGAATGACTTGTTCTTCCCATTGAGTTGTCTCTGGACACATTTCTGAAGGATTCTGGTTAGTTATAATTTGACTACACTTACAAAAAATGTCAACTAGACAAATTTCTGCCCACCTCTGATAGTCTGTCATAAATTTCTTGCTGATATCCCTCGTTTCATTCCACTGGGAGTAGTTCTAGATATGCTTCCAGCTCTGCTAGCATGTCTGCTGGAAGAGTGACTTGCTTGGTGGTTAGTAAAGGGTTGTTTCTGCACATCCCTCCTCATATTCTAATGCTGGGTTGTATATTCTGAACTTTGATGTGCAGAGGTATTGCTTAGGAGTACCAAAGTGTTTTAGTTGCATTTCTATTACTGCAACAAAACACCACGACCAAAATCAACCTGAGAAGGAAAAGATTTATTTCAGCTCATAGCTTATAGTCCATCACAGGGTAAGTTGGGGCAGGAATTTCAAGGCAAAACTGAAGCAGATACTATATAAAGGAGTATAACTTATTGGCTTCCTATACATAGACTGCTTGGTTTGCTTTTTTTTAACCACTCAGTACCACCTACCTAAGGGTTGCACAGCCCACAGTGAGCTGGTTCCTCCCATGTCAAACATCCATAAAAACATGCCATATAGGCTTGAGTAAAGGCTAATAATCTGATGAAGGTTTATTCTCAATTGAAGTTGTTTTTCCAGATATTTCTAGATCATGACAATTTACAAAAAATACTGAGCAGGACACAAAGTAACATATAAGGTTACCATGTTTGCACAGCAGCTACTTCTACCTGTGGAAAAATCATTACAGCCACTGTTAGAAAATTGTTTAGGCATCAAGTTGTCAGGTATTTTATGATGAAACTAATGGCCACTGTATAATGTCCTTACCCATTGGGTAGAGTACATTGTCATAGTAACCATTGTGTGTAGATGTTGATGTGGCAACATTTTACATCACTCACTATATATCTATATCTGTATCTGTATCTGTATCTGTATCTGTATCTGTATCTGTATCTGTATCTGTATCTGTATCTGTATCTATATTCTCCAAAGTGTTCACTTTCATTGAAAAACATAGACAAATAACCACAAAAATTAAAGGAAATCTGTAGGTATCAAAGAAAGGTATTTACCACATCCAGAGTAAAAAACCCTTCATTGTCATGAGGATATAAGATGGCAGTGACAAATGAAGAAAATGGAGAAATTTATATGTCACTTTGTGTCCTGCTCAGTTTTTTGTACCCCAAAATGACTTAAAGATACAAAACCAGAATTGACTTCACAAAGTTGTCCTCTGACTTCCACAAAAATAGGCAATCACACACACACACACACACACACACACACACACACACACCATGTCCTCACATGCACACATTATTTTTTTATTGAAAATAAAAAAATAATTTTTTTATTTTCATCCAGGGCTGTGCAGAGTTGCTACTGATCCAAGTGACATGGGTACCAGTAGAACTTACAATATGCTATCAAATATTGTTCAAATTTTTTATAATTTAGTATCAATAAACACTTCCTTACACTTTTACCAACAATAGTTCAAAATTAGTCTCAACCTGTTATTTAGCTTTCATTTTTTTATTCTGTATAACTTAACTATTTATTGTTGGTCAGACAACTTATCCTAAGTCTATGTACAAATACAGAAGTAAAGAAGCAATTGCATGTAATATGATAATAACATAAGAGCATGAGCTGATACATAAACTTAAACCTAGGGGTAGGACTGACAGTTTCCAGGTGGGAAGATCAGAAAACACTAAGAAATCCCAAGTGTTACATAGTAACTTCTTGAGAAAAGACTAGCATTTTAATGGTCAATGCAGAAATTGTCTTCATGTCTGCAATTCCAGACAAGAGTATCATGGAACATAAACCCTCACAGATGTTCTCAGGATGTATGTTTCTGAAATTCAGTTTATAACATGTACACAATTAGTAAACATAGTTCTAAATTTAAAACTTCACAAAATGTTTTTAAAATGTAATTTATGAGGTTGTTAAATACTGCACAAACTGATATGAGATTCTTCATCCTACTTAATGTTTATGGACATATATTTTGCTAAAAAAGTGGCAGTGTTTTGATTGTTGAAAACATATTATATGAATATGTACCCAATTGCCTTTCTAACAACTGAAAATAACTGAACTCTGATTGTTTTAAGTTCTAAAAACATTTGGATAAAAGATGCTAGAGCCATACAATCCAGTTTTAGAGAGTCACAAAGGATGTTAGTTCTAGAAAGTTCTTCATTTAAAAGAATTAAATTTCTTGCAGAATACCTACATATAGACTTAACTTTTAATATATTGCCTTTTATTTTGTTTATGAATTATTTATTAAATTCCAAGAGAAATAATGATTAATAGTATAAGAATATTAGAAAATACTATCTAGCCTAAAAACTAGAAGTCAGCTGAAACCTGAATATAGAAAAAAGAATTGTATTATTATTTAGGTGCTAACCATATCCAGTTAGCACAAGAGATTGATGATCACATCAGGTTAGGGGACTTTAGCTGCAACAAAATACAAAGGATGCAAGTTTAAATTAAAGGCTTACAATGGTCAATGGCACATGTGGATGATGCAACATCACCTGTGAGCACAACTGCAAGATGAGTCAATAGCACCAAGGCTGAGAAGTGAAGGGGGAAAAGGTGGGAACTGGTTGTGATCTGATTATTTTTTTAAAGAGAGTTCATGAGTATTGGAGAATCAGTTCATTGGAATAGAGGCCTAGTAAAGTCTAAAATTCCAGAGTCTCAAAAAACAGGTATTCAATTATAACAGCATCAGCCTATGTCTCTCAAAGAATGCAAAGAGCAGATCCGCACTGGCAATTGTGTAAGAAAGTTTAAGAGTTACACAGTCATAGCCCAGCAAAGGAGTAAAACAGCAAGATCCAGATTCAAGAGTGGCAAGGCATCAGCTTTTGTGAAAGAGCAAGAACTAGCAGGAGCTTAAGTAGTGAGGAAGGAAAAGACTCAGAGGGGAGCTGAGAAAAACAGCGAGGACTATGTGTCTGTTTATGAGTGTCGCCTGCTGCACAAGTCAAGAGAAAACGGCCTAAAAGCAGGTCAAGGCCATAGACATTTATTAGATCAGCCATGGCATGGAAAGCAGCTGTCTTTGTGCTGTGATCAATAATTGGCCAAGTGACATAAGAGGTGTCCTGGTCTACTATATCAAATGCCTTACACCTAGATGAGTTAAGTAACAAAAATTTAATTTTTCCCACTTCTGAATGCTGGGAAGTACAGTATCAGGGTACGAGGGTTGGGTTCCTTTCCTCCTTTAACATAAGGAATCCTTTTTTCTTTTTGAAGATAACTATCTTTTTCTGGGTCCTCATGTGGTTTTTCTTGTGATAGTGCATAGATGGGGAGGACAGGGTTGGAGGCTAATTCTTCCTCTTATTTGAAGGATACTGGTTCTATTTGACTATGAGTAACCTCATTTGGCTTTAATACTCCCTAAAATCCTTATATCCAACTATAGCTATAACAAAATTAAGACTTCAACATGGGACTTTGGGTAACAGGAATAATTCAATTCATATTGTGGAATAAAGAAATTTATGACTGTCCTAACAGAAGTAATAAAAGTGGGAAAGGGAAGAACTTTTTTTGTTTTACTGTGAAGATTTTAGAATTTTTTTAAAAGGTTATGTATACATTTGACATTGTTTGGGGTGAGTTGCAGAGAAAGGTTGAAGAACTGAAAGTTAGTTGTGGGAAATTCCAGAGGTGAAAAGAGGGAGAGTGAGCAAGGAGGATGAGAAGGGACCTAGTGTGTAAATAGAGATCAACATTGAGGAGAGGGAGCAATGGTGGAGTCAGGAGGAGAATGGATGATAGTTATTATGAGTCTTGCTTTAGTTTAACTGGGAAGTGAATGGATTTAATTCCAGTAACATCTGTCTCCTTAAAACTGAAACATAATCAATAAGGCAACAAACTAACTATGTTTTGTGAAGTGTGAGCCTTGGGTTCCATGAAGTAGGTGTGTTACCATAAGATGGCAAAAGTTAACTGGGCCTTGAGTCCAAGATAATCTGTGTGGGCTAAACACTCTAAATGGACTTCTCATTAACCTAAGACATAGAAAAGCATGCAAAAGTCTGTTCCCATTTCTACCACTTTGGGGACAGTCGATTATAAAGATGGGAATCTAAATACTGTTGCTAACCTCATTTTAAACCTCAAAAGTTACTCACATTTGAATAGACAGACCAATCTCTGCTCCCTTCTCATCCCAGAGAATGGTGATATTGACAAATACCTCAGCAGCATTTGTGGTGTCACGAAAATGGTATGAACTGTCTTCATAAATAAAAGGAATGGGATTTTAAAGCACAGAGAAGAGTCTCTGCAGTAATACTATAGCCTAATACTCCCTACATACTTGGGAAGCTATGACCTCCCTTCAGTACACCAGAGGAGGAACAGGGCAGGTTAAGTATACCCAAGGAGGAACAGGAACTGTTCAGTAGACCTAAGGAGGAGCAGGAAGACTTCAACACGTTTGAGAAGGAATAAAGCAACAGCAACAACAAAACAAAATATCAGAGAAAATAAAAAGTAAATGTGTACAGAGCAAGTAAACATGGCCCTGGCCATATCAAGGACTTTAACTCAAGCAAAATATTTCATCCACATGGTACAGATGTGATAGAGTTAATGTCACGGAGCAGGGTTTGAACTAGATGACTTCAAAATCATCCACATCAGCAGGTGGAATAGATTAGGATAGAAAACCTCCATGTTTAAGAGATGGTAGTTCTACAGAGAGGAGTGTATGGAGGATTATGATGCCAAACAGGCCAAGTCAAGAGCACCTTGCTCATGTGAGTTGTGCTAAATACACCTTATAGCAACTCAGTAAAGTCTGCCCTAAATCTGAGCTCTTTGCTTTTTGGGATCCTTAATTCTCCATGGTGAGGAAGTAGATTCCACTAACTATGTGGCCTCAAAATGACCTCAATATCTACTCAGCATTTGTGTCATGCAGTTTGGGCAAGTGGCCACTCTGTTGAGGGTTACTTTTCTCCTGTGAATGTTAATGTTTTGTGCAATGGAGAAGGTGGTTAGGCTTCTGGGTCCTGATCTGAACAGAGAGACCTGTAGGTGACTGAACTTATCTCAACCTTGCTCAGTGGAGTAGACAAGCAGCATCAGTAACCTAGCCAGCCAACAGGAGCAAACACAGTAAAGAGAAGTTGTGGGATTGGAGGCCTGGCCCCAAGCTGAAGCCTTGGCTAAGAAGAGATGACACATGCCAGTGCTTTCTGCCAAAGGTCCTTTCCAACCACATTACTTCACTGTGTAAGACTAAGTATATAAAAAGAAGCACAATGATAGCAAAGGCAGCCTACTAAGCTATATGTTTGGGGAATGCAAGTTGGGAAACTATTGTAACCACAGTTGCTGCTAACAGGATCTCACTCCTCTGCTGTCCCTCTGCACAAAGTGTATTGCCAACAGGGAACCTGTAGCCACCTTATCTCTGTTGGAGGAGGAACACAAGGAAGAGCAGGACCACAGAGACAGTCAACAAGTGCACCCCACCCCAGGAATGGGACAAATAGAGCTTATGCTGTAATTTCTATGAGTCTGAAAAAGCAAATATATCTAACCAATAAATACTTAAATGTAGGTACCAAACACATCTGCTTGCCATAAAAACAATGGATATAAAAAGCAACTTCATGTTTGGCCACTGTGAGAGTTCCTGTTGAATCTCACTGGGGTTTGCCTGATGGTAGGCAGGGAGGGCAGGTTAACATGCAGCTTCTCCCCATAAAGCCTGGATCTGGGACTTGTTACAGGACAAGTGAGATACTTTCATCTTTGGTAACAGTTTGTTAACTCACGGTTAGCACTCTGTAGTCCTTTTGCATGGGTTTTCTGGTCACAAATAAAGTGCAGATGGCATGCCCCTGCTACAATGGGCTCAGTCAGGCTTTTCCTAGTTCAATTTCACTCAAAAGTGTCCCCAGGTCAGAGGATGGAAGGGAGTTTGCTGAGTTACTAGGGTATTCTGTGGCTGTAGAGGGAAGGGGTTGGAATTCTGTTGAACAATCCATTGAGGGGTTTTGCTTTTGATCTCCACATAGGATCTTCCTGGAAGGAACTGGTATTTAAGACCCACTGCCTTTCAAGGATAAAAAGAAATACCGTCCTCTTGAAATAAATCTATGGGATGTTAGGGTTGCATTGGAAGCAGTTTGCATGGACACTTGTTCACAGCTACAGAATGGAAGCTAAGATTATACTTTAGGCCAGAACTAGGCTTCTTTGGAGGAGCCTCTGAGCCATTGTCTGTGGGGCTTGCCAGTCCTATGACAATTTTAGTACAGATTAATTAGGCATTTTCTCCCTTCTTTATCAGTTCTGATGTGCAGGAAAGATGGTAAAGAGAGGGCAATCAGTTTGCTGTTAGGAAACCAGGCTGTTAGGGTTGTTAAGAATTCCACAGGGTTGTGATAACATGACCTACTAAGAACCCTCAAATCGGGACAGATAACAGCTCAAGTCACTCAGTGCCAGCAGCTCAAAGAAATATCAAGACACATAGTCCTTGCAGAAGCCCACTCTAATCTACAGAGGAGAACAACTAGGATTCAGGGTTTCTCACAGAGGGCACAGGCTGAAGGACTGCCGATAAGAGGCCTGGCACATGAGAGCAGCAAGGGTCATGTAGTCTAGGCCTAGGTCTTGGTTCAAATTTTATCACTAATTGAGCTTATTTAGTTAGTTTCTGAGATACAGAGAGCAGATTGAGAGAATATGTCAATATTTTTCCAAGTCCTAGGTAATCTTGTGAATAATAAAATAAATTTTACTTCTTAGACTTTCTAATTAGCTAAGTGTAAACATTTAAAATGTGCTGGATGCTTTACAATTGTCCAGTAATATATCTTTATGTTTTAACATGCCCAGAGTCATAACAAACTGCACCAAGAGACTCTTACTGGTCCTTCCTCTTATGTCTCCACTCAAAACTGAGACAAAAGCAACCGGTGCTCAGAAAAAAGCTTCAGTTTTAGAATCTAAAGTGACTATCAACTTAGAATACAGCTGAAAATGTCCTGAAAGAACATTGGGAGACCTTTAGAACTATGTGCTCCAAATCCAGCTCACCATACTAACTTCAGTCTATGTAGGTGATACCATTATGTTTCTTTAAGCCTCCATTTTCTTTGCCACATCACAGAGTTAAATTATCTGGGAACTCTTAACACAGGATATGTTGCCAAGAGACTAGTCTTTTCACGTTTTCCCATTTTGGGGACTTACTTCTCTGTTATGATCCTCTGAAACTTTAACAGGCATGTATTTTAATCAGCATGATAATGTGTCTGTTTTAATTAGCACAAGAAAGATCCAAAGATCATTATACCATAAACAGAGATCCTGAGCTGAGGGTCTGTGGCCAACTCCCTCCTCCATCACCAAAAAACAAAACAAAAGCAAAAACAAACAAACAAGCAAAAAACCAAACCAAACCAAAACAAAAACAAAAAACCTGTACAACCTCACATATAAGAAATTCCCAGGGACGCCAGAAGTACTCCTTACCAGGACTTCCTTCCTTCTACCTGAAAATAAACATGAACCAACTTTAGGGTCAAAAACCAGAGTTGCTTTTTGTCATTCAGCCTGTAATGATCACCTATCCTTGTCAATATGTAGTACCCTTGAAGAAATGCTGTCTACAAGTCTTTGAGAATATATGCTCACTTGGTGAAGAGAGCAGATGTCTCTGGTTTCTGACAGGGCCTTTCCTACTTCTCTCCTATGCCACAGACTTATCTTCCCCTGGCATCTCCTCTCTTCTGTGATTTTGACATCTTATTCCTGGGTATTTGCCCAAGGATTATGCATTGCAAACTCAGTACTTAATGTGATGGATAGCTGGGAAAATCATGGCACCTTTAATAGACATAAGGTATCAGAGGAAGTAGTTGCTCAGGCTACTGCCCTTATGGAGTTTTCATCGAGACCTCAGTTACCTCTTGCATGAAGGCTGTGCTAAAAGAACAATCTTGTCACTTCATGGCATTCTGCCTTGCCAAATAGTCTGCCCTTCTCACATGTACTCCACTCATGATTTTATCTACCAGAGTATGATACAACAAGGAAGAACCCTTGTATGATACTACTCTCTTGAGCTTCTAGAGGCTTAGTTATATCATTATAGTAACAGTAAGTAAACTCATGCACCCAATGAGAGGTAGATGCTCAGAACAGCAAAGACAAAGTGATGTGATGTCAGCCACAAACAAGACATGTCACTTTAAATACCCACTAAGTTACTGGTTTATTTGGATAAAGAATGAACACAACTCAATAAATTTCCCTTTAAAACTAAACAAATAGCCTATTGATGGCAGTTAAAAGAGAAAGAATGTTTTATGCTTGTGGACTCGACAGTAAAAAAAAAAAAAGGAAAACAGATACTAAAGTGTTTGTGTACATTTATGAATACATGGTGCTAATTAAAAGCCCGGTTGTGTAAATGGTTAGAGTAAATGGGACATTTCAAGTATGGAAGATATATGAGTGAAGACAAGACAACCAGGTCCACAGCAGAGGGACATATATAATTTACTGACATAAAAGATGCTAAATAAAGCCAAACCTTTTCACTCTTGTGTTTATAAAATAGGGTGGATGCCAGAAATGGACATATGGTGTCCCTGGGGAT
This sequence comes from Arvicanthis niloticus, assembly GCF_011762505.2. Taxonomy (NCBI): domain Eukaryota; kingdom Metazoa; phylum Chordata; class Mammalia; order Rodentia; family Muridae; genus Arvicanthis; species Arvicanthis niloticus. The sequence goes on along the minus strand of NC_047665.1, from coordinate 44,927,478 downwards.
AAAAAAGGACAGATGCAAAATATGTTATGTCCTTGCCACAACAGGTGATCAATAAATTTATAAGTTTTTTTAAATTAATAACTAAGACAATTCCAAAGGAAAATAGAAAACTGTTCTTGGTATTTGGAAGTCAATGGCAAAAGGAACAAGAATGCCAATGCTTGTGAGGAAATATAAAAATTTAACACCTGGAAAAAGCATTGTTCCCCCAAGCCTGAGGTTCAGCTACTGCTGGGAGAGCATCCCTTTGGAGCTAGGGAGTTGCATACCTCTTCCCCTGTTTTCTCCAGTCAGAAGGCCAGAGGCCTCCTCTCATAATGAACTTGAAAACCAGCTAGACAGTCATTTGACTACAATGAAAGAGAACAAAGGAAGGAAGTTGGGGGCTGGGACAGGAGGATTCTGCCTGCTGGTTTAGAAGAGAAAGTAGAACCAGGCAAGAGGGCAAGGGGCTAGAAAAGATAAAACAGCAAGATGCTTAGGAAGAAAGCAATGAATGGGATTTCTGACAGAACGCTGCTAATCCGAGTATAAAGCATCAAGTTCACGAGAGCAAAGCAAGCATGCTCACCTGGGACAATTGTGTTTACAATACATAACTTAGACCATTCAGTTACCAAAATTGATACTGCAGCTGTTGCAGACAGCATTTATATACTCTTAAAAATACATTGGCTGCATGAGAGAGACTACAAATCAAGAGTGCTGTGCTGGTTGACTCTACCTTCCAAACAGCTCCATCAGCAAGGACTTTGTTCTATTTCTATTTCCCAGGTTACTGCCTGCCCCCCCCCCCCGCCCCAAAGTCTTTCTCTTACTGGTGCAATCATGTAGAATTCTAAAACAGTTTTGCACCAACTTTCTCTCTCTGTGTCATCTCCAAGTTGAGGCCCCAGAAATGTGACATAGATCCAACCGGAGCCACCCTCTGATTACGTGGATCTGTTACACTAACTTCTAGAGTTACATCCAGTATGCTTACACACAAAAGAGAGACTTTGCATACTTAAGACATTTGGAATAAAATGAACACCGGTATTAAGTACACAAAGGGAAAAGGAGATGCTTCAGTTGACCCCTCCTTTGTTCCTACCTGAACAGATGGCTGTAAACAGTGGTGAGCGGTCAATTCCAAGCTCCTGGAATTCCAAGCCCCCTGTCCTGAGAATTACTGAACTCACCTGGTAAATTCTCAAGTCCTACTTGCTAAGTCATTGGCATGACCACAGAAGAAAGGAGTCAGGTGGTAGAGGTCTGCAATGTAATAGTCTTGAGACTACCCTGTAACAAATCTGAGTCTGGGCCTCCCTTTTGAATAGAAAGACAGCAATAAAGACAAGCTGAGAAAAATGTTGGCATCATTGAAAAGATTACACTTTGACAATTCCATACAGTGATTTAATGCATTCTTGTCATTTCCTCCCTCCTCCCCTTACTCTTTCTCACTGCCAGGAGATCTTTCTTCCTACAAGTCCCCCTCCTATTTTCTTTCTTTGTTGTCATTGTTATTCTGTGACCCATTTGTTTAATTAGAGCTCTTTGCATATGCACAGGTGTTGGGTTATTTACTAGAGCACACTCAACATAACATAACAGGCTATATTAAGAAAATACCTCCTCCACCTCCTACAACCATTAGCTGCCTAAATTTTCTCACAGTGAGGTGAGGCCTCATGCACACTTCACCACTCAGGATGGAATGTTGACAAAGTACCTTGTATATGTATTATTCAGGCATCGGAGCTACAGTGTAGTACATTGGCAATGCCATGTCCAGAAGACACTTTCACAGCCTTCTCCACACCCTGTGGCTCTTAGGTTCTTTATATTTCCTCTTCTGCAGTGTTCCCTGAGCCTTGAAGGGGATATAGACCTTCCCTTCAGGGCTGAACTTTCAACAGTCACTTATCCTCCACACTTGTACCAGTTATTTTAACAGGAATTAAAAGGCCAGAAGACTACTCCTTAGAAAAGCTGAGTCATCTGAAGTCAGTAAGAAGATGAAAAAAAAAGAATTATCATCCTTAATGAGATAATGTACCAATTCTCCCTAGACAGGATGCAGCAGCTTGCCAAACTTCCACCAAGAATCACTGCTAAGCCTGCTTACTTTCTTAGTTCTAACTCAAATAAGTATAAAATGAAGAAAAACTTCTGTCTCCTTTTCTTTTGGATACCAGCCAAAAGCCTAAGCATCCTTTCCCTGACATGCAGGGCTTTCTCCCTCTTTCTCTGAATCCTATTCAACCATGCAGCTGCTTCCAACCTTCTTTGCTAAATGTTCAGCTTTCTTGAACTCTAACTTAGAAGGTACTACTTTCTCTCTTCCTCACCTTCATCCTCCTACCAGCTGCAGAGATTTTCACAGTATGTCTGCCCTGTTGTTTTTCTTTCAGACTCTAATAAAATGCTCCTTGAACTTCCTCTTGAATCTGTTTTTAAACATTTTATCAAGGAGACTAAGAACTCCCAAAGGGAACTCAAATTTCTCCAGTAGTATTATGAGTCTGTGCTTTAACCACTGCCCCCAAACAGAGGTGTCCCTGAGAGAAACTGAGAGCTGCACTAATCCATGAAAATAAACACAAATATTAACAAGACAAATTGACATCTTGTCCTGAAGACCCCCATACTCGGGAGACCCTTCCTCAAGCCTCCGGAAATCACAAGAAACCATACCTGGATGCAATCAGCAGAGGTTTATTAGGGCAGGAGCCAGCCGTCAAAAATGACAAGCTATTTAGCTCCAAGAGCAGGGTTTTTGGCCCCGTGTGGTGGGTTAAAGGGTCTTTTATAGCATGGGGTGGGGGGAGGAAGGCATTTTCGAGCGCTTACACATGATTGGTTGTTTTACAAATTTTGAACATAGCACTGGGAAGACCAAGGGAGGGGTAACCAAGAACAGTGGAACATTTCAGAGAATCTAGCCCAAATGATCTAGAGTCATGTGAGATCACTCTGCACACTCATTCTTCTCAAAAATGTGGTTTTCACCATGCTATTGTGTCCTATTCTGCCATTTCAGATTACTATCTTTACTTTTCCTGGCTATAGGGCTATGGCCCCACCTAGGTGGTAGCATCTTTATCTGTAGTCAGGAATGCCTTCCTGCCTTGGGCGAGGCTTGGGGAATGTAATCCAGCAAGTGTCCTTCACCTGGAATGTGAAGGCCTGAAATCTTATTTTCAGTTCCGAGTTCTGTAAGGCGAAAAATCTACACATATTTCATAAAATGGCCTTTATAATTTTTCACTCTACAGTCCACATAGGAAAACAACAATATAAGATTCCTCTACGAACTATGACCTCCCTACCCAAAGGAATTTGACCAGGTTTATAGTACCAGACATGGATTCATCCCTATGGAGAGGGCCTAAAGTTTAGTCATAAAGCAGTTGGTTATCTCTTTAACAGTCATGCCACTATTGGCATATCTTTCCAGATAGGTTGATTTTGTAGCATGTAGAATGCATAGCTGGGTAATATAGCTGGTGGCTTTTTCTCCCTTAACAGTCTTGTAGTTCTTTATATAAAATTTAATCAGCAGGGAGGAAGCTTCTAGCTCAATTTAAATTTGATTTCTCTGTGGTTTGCGACCAAGTGGTATTGAGCCTTTAACAATAGATTCTCAACATCTAGTTTTAGCTGGCAACCAAAAGCAGTGGCAAGAGCTTTTGGGAGCCATCTGGAGCCTCTTTGATCAATAAAGCATAGGGAGTTAGCAACCCCTGTAACTTGGATTTATGTATTGCAATCTTTGGCTTAGGGAGCAATGCTATTCACCTATTCAGAATACACTTGTTTAAACCTTTTGAAAAAAATATAAATTAGCTTATCTTACACAATATTAGGTTTCTATTTTGCTTTCTCACACTTAGCTTTTATTAACCCTACTCACTTCTTCACCTCACTCCTATCTGTACTGAAATCTTCTATTCCCAATATTCTATCTCAATAAAGTTATTTCGCCCTCCTAAAGAATACTATCAAAGAGAAAAATAACAACTGATGTTTCTCACCTTCTCACTCTTCTGTGGTCCTGGAGCTTAGCACTTCACAAAGATCACCTCATTTAATCACAACAAGAAATATGTGAGGTACTATATAATCCCTCTCCACCAGAGGCAAAATGAGGGCTTAGAGAAAGAATAATTTCTGAAAGGTTAACCATTAATTACACGCAAACATCCAAGCTGTATAAACAAAGCCTGAACAGAATCCAAGAACACATTTGTGAAGTTGAACCAGGAATTTCACTAGTCTCTGGGCTTCTGAGCACTTACTACTTATTCTCCCCTGAATTTCCAGTTCTTTAGTTGCCAAGCAGATGCAGACTGACATGACTTCCTGAGATCTAAAGCCCTTCACAGATGGGGATGTACTTTGGAGTGAGCAAGGAGCACTTGCATAAAAACCTCCAGTAAAATCCAATCAGAGGAAGCAGACAGCAATCAAGGCTGAAAGTAAAGAGACTAAGTGAAGTCATTGAATACTACTGAGAGCGACTAGACAGCACTCTTAAAGCATTCTGGTAACTTCAAGAATAGATACATATAACCAGTTCCTGATAAACAAGGTCAGGGCCATCCCTTAAGATTCAAATGTGTTCCAGACACTTGGAAACAAATATTTTCCTAGCTGAGAAGAGTTCTTGCTGGGAGTTTTTCTGATAATGTCTAAGTTTCCTGGTGTAAAGCTGAGTGTGTACAGCTGTAAATGAAGCAGCCCTCATTCTACCAAGTCTTTGTGTTTAACATTTGCTACATAGGTGTTTCCAAGCTACTAAACACTGACAGATCCATCAATAAATCATCACTCCTGGTACCCTCTTTTCTGTAGAGGTTAGTAGCTTGCAGCCATGTTCTCAGAATGGATTTTAGCAACTCAAGTACAGCTCTGGGTGCTTGCAATAGCCACATCAGAGAGTAAACAGACGTTCCAATGTATAGAAAGTTTCCTGCCCGTAGCTGAGTCCTCTGGGAAGGAAAAATGGCTCAGGAGAACCTGAAAATATAGCTAGAGGTACTCTGGCTAAGTGGATGATGTATTCTATGTCATTAATACAATCTGTGAACACTGACTGAGATCAAAGGCCCTAAGGATTCCCACAGGGTACAACAGCATGGATGATTCTCAAGTTACCAACACAAATGTCAAGGCATTTGCCATTATGGGTGGTATAATTTTATAATGCTATGGTAGACAAGTCAACTTTGGAACTAAGGAGACACAATTTCTTTTCAATTTTAGGTTTTCTCCTTTAAAATGTCCATGTTTTTGTCAACTACTCTAATCACTTTCCTTGTTAAGTCACAATAAACTAGTAGAGTGTTCTGAGGAGGGAACGTTTGAGACGTGACCATACAGAAGGCAGTAAGTAGATGTTTAGTTAAGAGCAGTTGCCTTCTTTGAGCCACAGGCTGCTCTATCTGCCTCATACGTACTCTTAATGCATCCAGCTAGTCAGCACACCTCAGATGTCTGATAAAAAGCACTACATGCATTTAGGGTCCAGGGTTATAGAGACAGTAATAGAACCAAATGAGGTGACCAATTTGATCTGGGCTTGAGCAATAAATAAATAAATAAATAAATAAATAAATAAATAAATAAATACTGGAAAGGCTTCCACTCCTTTCTGCCAATTACTTACTGGGAAGATTTAGGCATGTAGAATTTTTCTTCAACAGCTAATGTGTAGTTGATATTTAGCCATTTTATGGCATTTGTAGGGTAAGTGCATACTTTTTATTAGTGTTTTTCACGTGTGCTGCATTTTGCTTTCTCATAGCAACATCCTGCATGTTCAGTGTTGCACTGGCTTCCATCTCTTCTGAAGAACAAGCAGATGTTACCTTAGGTCAATCACAGAGGAAACCTCCGTGAAAGCAGACTAATGTTAGCTTGACATGAATTACATGCTTTCCAGTAACTCAACCCTGCCTGTCAAACAAGACAGCAGGATATAAAATGGAGCATTAATAAAAAAAAATTAAGTTTTCTAATCAGCAAGCATGACATTTAGTTAGCTATGTTACAACTAAAGAGAAACAGAGTTTAAAGGCAGATCTATTTTAGTTGGAAGACAAGTTTTCATACAGTAAGTAGCTTACCCATTGCACTATTTCTCCTCCCCACCTCCACCCCACACCACCCCTAAATGTAGCCTTTGCCCTGTAAACAGATTATTAAATTTACATATTTGCAACACTTTTCAAAGCTATGGAGATAGGGAATGAGTAAAAAAGTGGGTAGCTGAGCTTAGGAGATGGCTCAGTGAAAGAGACACTCTCCATGCAAACAAGCACGAGGACCAGACTTTAAATCCCCAGTGCCTAGACAAACTCCCACAAACATGCTGACCTACATGCATACATGATGTGCACACACACACACACATGCACACATGTGCACACAAACACACACACAGACACATGCATGCAGAAGCAAAAAAGAAACAATGAACAAACATAGAAAGAGTACAAACAACTTTACAAATGACTCCTGTAATCACATCTATGTGCTGAGGGGTTATATAGAGGAGTCCCTAACAAGGAGTCAAGTGAGGATTTGAACGTTACAAGCTACTTCCAAATACGACGCTTCTTGTTTTTCAGTTTGTGAAAACTTCTATCCCTTGGATATGAACATTGGAAAAGGCAGTGTGGTCGTATCCTAGTAATGTGTAATGTTTGATTCTGTGTGTTTCAGGTGGAGTCTGGGAGTTTGCATCTCTAACAAGCTACCAGGTGATGCCTCTGCTGGTGGTTCCTGGATCACACTGAGAAGCAAAGATGCAACCTACACTCCTGGCTTACTATTGCTTTTGCAGCCTCTTTTAGAAATTTCTGACAAAGCTCCAATTATCAAATAAAAATTTTTGCAAATATAAGATGGCCTGGTGTTAGTAAACAACTCTTAGTAATACCAAAACTGAGGTAACAAGTACTATCCATTTATTTATTTATTTTTCACACTTGTACATTTATGACTCTCAAATACAGGTGAAAATTTGAACATGTGAATTAAATTTTTCTTATCAATAGCTTTATAGTTTGTAAGCTCTATTAAATTTATACTCTATTCATTACTTTCCTTTCTTTTATTTTTTTCTAGATATCTTTTATAAAAAAAAAAAAAAACAGAAAATTTACTCAGGTTTATAGCTTTGCCCTTCCGATTTCTAAATTTAGCTGCCAGTTTTAGAAAAATTTGCATACTCTTGAATAAATGCCACTGAAAAGAGAAAGTAGTTTAGAAAGACTACTTATATGCAGATACCTCCTAAAGTGCCCTGTGAATAGCTTTTATTAAGCAAGATTAAAATTGCTCATTATCCCAAAATAACTCTTGTGCATGTGATGTTATAAGAAAAAAGAGCATACTCCATAATCAGTTTGACATTTTTGGAATTTCGAAAGGTAATTAGGCTCTCCTTGGGGGAAAAAAATCACTATTGTGTGCATTTCCAGGGAGTATAGCCCTTCTTTTCATAGATTTTCCCCTTCCACTGGTTCATCTCTGAGATGACTGATGTTAGTGAACGGTCATGTATAGGCAGAGATGCCTTTAAAGGGCTAACTCTGGATGCAGGATGAAAGACCGAGGATGAGGACTTAGGTAATTTCTGAAGAAGGTTCCTCACTGGCTTTTCTCAATCTGTTATAAGAGTTTACTCAGAACACCTGTTCCAGTCTAACCTGGTGTGTTGAGTATAAGCACAGATCTTTTCATCCAGACAATGCTGAAATCAGATCTGATCCATGATTACTATGTGTCCTCAGACATGCCTTTGACTCTTGGGGTTCAGTTCTCTCTTCTGGTTAGCTGAGGAGAACAATATGTTCTAGCGTGCCCTTGGAGGTCTCAATAGACGCTCTCAGATACATCAAGCTAACCGTAGTGCAAATCCTAATGTGATTATTAGCAAGATTTCTGGAACATGCTCTCAAAACTCTCCAAGAGATAGGAATAATGTTTGTTGCAAGAAAGAACTAGCTATTCCATATACAGGTTCTGCCCTGTGGTACATAGGCATTGATCAATAAGAAACTTCCATTACTCACTTTGCTCATCTTGTGGGTATGAAGTGAAAATTTACCTAAAAGGTTTGCATTAGTCAAAAGGGCTTAAGGATGAACTCCTACATGGTCTTGCTAGTGATCAATCCAAAAATCCTTAGGATTTTCCCAGGGACAGCAAATAGGAAGTCTTTAGCTAGAAAAAGAGTGTGCTCACAGCCTGAGTCAAATCTGCACAGGAACCTTGATTCATGAAACAAAACCCTTGGCTCTACTCTGTGTCTACTAAAGATGAGCCATGAGCTGCCTGCCCAGGCTTGACTTGAAGAACCAGTCAGGGAAGCCAAAGAAAGAAAAAAAAAATTCCAATTCTTTAGATCATAACCTATGCATTCCTTTTGCTGTACATCATCATAATAATGATATTATTATTTTTAAATAATTTTTTTAAAATCATACTTTAAAAATAACTGTGTACAAACTTTCTATTTCCAGCCCCGTAGGTAAACTTTTATGAGTTTTACAGGTTGTCACAATCTATCAGAGATCTGGCAGGGGAAAGAGACAAGGAACCACTGAAACATGCCAATGGAGAATATTCTTGACAAGACCTACCTTCAGGGTAACAATTGTACCAAACCCTAAATCATGAAAAGTTTACCAGAACCTTACTGACCTGGGAAAAGGAAATTCTCAACTCTGTTCATTCTAAGGCTCCAGTCCCAAATATCTGAGCATGAAAGAGAAATGAAGAAACACTTGTAAATTCCTCTCTGAGGACTGAAGCATGATCAAAGCCCATGAAACACTTAACTCCCTGTTCTGCATTGCCAATTACTAAAGACAGATTGAGCATAGTTCTCTTTGCCAATATATCGTGTGTGTGTGTGTGTGTGTGTGTGTGTGTGTGTGTGTGTGTGTTACACTGAGAAAAGATATAGAAAAAACCAGGATTTTTAAAATATGTAACAACAGTCATTCACATTTGAAATGCCAGAACAAATCTTACAGTCTCAGATGATGTCAAGAACATGGTAATGATTCAATAAGGAATTTCAAAATCTAACTGATATGCTGCAGTGTCTAATGAAACAATATGTAAGGATTACCAGGTAATGTAAACAAAGAGATGAAAACTTTAGGACACAATTAAAAAGAAATACTAGAGACCAATAAGAGTATAACAAAAATGACTATTTTCACTGGACTTATTACTATACTGAGTGTGGCAGAGAAAAGAATCTCTAAGATTAAAGATACAACAATAGAAACTTCTAAAATTGAATGGGAAGGAGAAAAATGTCTGAGAAAAGGAAAATCATTCTGAAACAGAAATGAAGAATGCCTTGATGAGCTCATTAGGAAACTACACATGGCTCGATAAAAATTCTCAGAGAATAAGGATTTGTCAATAAAACAAAGATCCAAACATAAGCAAAAGAATAAAGGAAATAGAATACCAGGGAACTGTGGGATGGGCTGAGTATGGCACATGCGCACCTATAATCTCAGCAGCTGGGACTTAGAAGCAGGAGAATATACCATGCAGAGCATAGTGCATGCCTTGACTGCCAAGTAAGTCCAAGCGTATTCTGCAGTACATGGGACCCATCTCAAAACAAAATTACAGAGCTATGGCACAGCTATGAAAGTATCATCACCTGAAAGGGCATGCCATAAGGAGAAATGCAAGACAAAGCAATAGTATTAGACAAGGTGTATTTGAAGAAACAATGAATAAGGATTTTTACCCACCTTAATGCTGTTGCTAAATCACAGATTTGAGGTAGAAAGCTCAAAGATAGAAAGAAAAAAGAAAGAGAGAGTGGGGGGAGGGAACAAAAAACCCTGCAGCTAGGCATATCATTCCCAAACTAAACAAAATCAAGGGGGAAAAAATCTTAAAATAAGCTTCCTAAGGGTATGTGTGGGGAGGGATCCTTTCCTATGGACAAAGATAAGAATCGATCTTCCTTTTCCTTAAAAACCACATATAAAAGAAGTAAACAGAATACTGATTGATGAGACTCAAACAACAAAAAGATGCCGATTTTCCATGTCCTGTGAAGTTACCCTTCTAAAGAAAAGATGTGAGTCATCTTTGCAAACTAAAAGATAAAATGCTACCAATAGGCCTCTCTTACAGAAAGTAATAAAAGAAATCAAAGAGAAACTTTTAGGACTGAAACTTTGACCTATATAAGGGAAAAAAATTGATGGATACATAAGTAAAAGTAAAATAAATAACCTTTTTATTATTAATTGACACTTCTTACAATAGTTTATTAACATAAAATGGTGGCAATTTATATGCCTGGGGAAATATTACACACACACGGGGAGGATCTGTATGTATGAAATATATATATATATATATATATATATATATATATATGAATGGATATCTACTTAGAAAATCTGTAAAACTGAGGAAAAACTGGAAGAAGTGCTCATAACAATTATTTAATATGTTAAGTTTGTATACAAAGTTAACTGGCTTTGGAAATATTAGCAATTAAAAAAATTTAAAGAATATTGTATTTTACTGCCATATTTAAAAAATAAATACCTAGGCATTCAGTTAACAAAAGAGGTACCAGATCTAGATGAGAAAACTACACAATTCAGATGAAATTTCAAAGAAATAAGTAATTGTGCATGTATAGATAGAATCTATGTTAAAATGATAAAAAATCTTCTCAAATTCTGCTTTAAATTTAGTATGGTTGTAATTAACGACTTTCAGTCTGTATTATGAATATGAACAAACTGACTTTAAAGTGTATATGAAGAACTTAAGGGGCTAATTTCACACTGGAGAAAAATTCAGAGGATAGATACCACCCAAGCTGGTGAGTTTTAACTGTTAACCTGACACAATCTGGGAAGAGGTTCTCAGGTAAGAAATGGCCTACATCACGTCAGCCTGTGGGCATGTCTGTGGGGAATTGTTTGTTTGGATTACTAATTGACATAGAAGACCCAATCCATTGTGGGTGGCACCTTTCCTGATTTTTAGAACACCTAACATACTCACACCAGCAGTCAGCATAGATATGTTTATTTCTCTCTGTTCTTGCCTGTGGATGTGACTAGCTGGTTAAAGTTCTGCCTTCACTTCTGTAAAATGATGAACTGCAGTCTGCAATTTTAAGTCAACTAAATCTTTTCTCCCCCTAACTTCAGGTCAGGATATTTTATCACAGCAACAAAAATGAAACTTGAACAGTACCTGACTTCAAGACTCAGAGATAAAGTAATGGACATAGTGTGTTTTGGGTGAAATCATACAGAGATTAATTGAACAGAAGAGTCAAGAGATATTTCCATATGTGAATACAGCCAGTCAAGTTTGACAAAACATTAATTGCAATGTAACTCTCTTTCTATATAAGATGTTGGAACAACCAGACATCCAGACATAAAAATTAGTCCAGCTGAGGTATATACTGTTCACAGAAATTAGCATAGATCACAGACTTAAATATCAACTGTAAAATAAATTTCTAGGGGACTACACAAAAAATCTAGAAGACCTTCTATTTAGCAATGACTTTATAGATTGTGCAAAAAGGCTCAGTTAACTAACAACTTCATCTAAATTATAGTTTCCCGGACTGCAAAATGAACTGCCCAGAGGCCAGTAAGCAATTGTGGTGGAACGTACCTGAGATCCCAGATTGAGAATTTAAAGCCAGATTGGTCTACATAACAAGACTCTCTCTCTCTCTCTCTCTCTCTCTCTCTCTCTCTCTCTCTCTGTCTCTCTCTCTCTCTCTGTGTGTGTGTGTGTGTGTGTGTGAGAGAGAGAGAGAGAGAGAGAGAGAGAGAATGAAAAGAGAAGTATGTACTCAGAAAAATGTACTCAAAGATACATCAGATAAGGGACTGTCATCTAAAACATACACAGAAATCTTTACCTAAACAATAACAGTAAATAACCCAAGATAGGTAAAGATGTAAATAGACATTTTATGGAGAAAGATTATATATTGCAAACAGACATAAAATAATGCTTAGAATAATGTTATGAAAAAAACATATTAAGCCAATTGCCTTAAAAACCTACTTGGTGACTGGATTACAACACCAAATCCAAATGCTGGCAAGGTCATGGAGGCACAGAAATTCATCCATCACTTGTGGGAATAGGAGATGGCATAGCAACTTTGGGAGACACTTTGGCAGCCCTTATAAAACAAAACTACTCTTACCATATGATCCAGCACTCACACTTTTTGGTCTGTATCTAAATGAGTTGAAAACGTATGTTCACACAAAAACCTGCACTCAAATGTGTACAGCAGTTTCACCCGTGAGTGCCAAAACTTAGAAGCAACCCATTTGCCCTTCATTAGATGACTATATTTTTTTAAAAAGGAGGAAAGAAAGAAAAAAAGACTTGTGATAAGACATTATTCAACACTAAAAACAAGTAAACTATGAAGTGAAGCCATAAAAGGACAGAATGGGAGGGGTTAATGGGAGGAAAGATTTGTTAGGGCAGAACTGGGAGGAGACAAGGAAAGGGGAGGCTGCAATTAGGATTAGTATGAATAAAAAATAAATTATGGAAAAAGAGACACAGGAGAAGCATAAGTGCATACTGTTAAGTGAAAGAGGGCAATCTTAAAAACGATACATGATCTATGATCCCAGCTAAATGGCATTCTATGAAAAGAAACACTGCAGAAAGTACCAGGATCACTATTATCCAGGGTTTAGTGGAGAGGGACAATGAATAAGCAAAGCAAAGGTTTTAAAGTAGTTACAAATGCCCATTTTCTGTGGATAAGGTTTTTTCTTTTTTCACATCCTAACCAAGTAGCATCTGTGGCTGGCTAAGAATATTGTGTGTGCATGTGCGTGTGTGTGTGTGCAATTTATATTTCTTATTTTGAAATTATATATTGTTTAAAAAAGATATTAACATCAGGACAGGTAAATTTTTATTTTCTATTCAATTTTGCTATGAATCTAAAAAACAAAAGTGTTTTCTAATATTGTATTTATTTCAGAATCTCCATTCCTCACCAAATTAAGTCAGCAGAATGGCTGAGAAACGAAGAATGTTACAGTCACTAAATTTTGAGTTTCCACTGATGTATAGATACTCTTCTGAAATCTGACAGTAAATGGAAATTTCCTCCTCTTTCTCAAGTGCTGAGGCAAAAAGAAAAGGTTGTCCTGTGTGTTTGAAGTCATACTAATACTATCTAAGTAGAAATTTTGTTTACTGATTTGGGATGGTATGCTATCACCTCTTGGAAGGTGGTGAGAGGATTTTTATGTTACAAGGTACTTTTTTCTTTTTGTAGTTATGTGTTAAAACTAGCTTATTAAAGTAGTATGTTTCTAATGAGTTTTCATTGCCTCATATAGCCTTTTAGAAAGCATGTTGCCCCTATCAATCCTGTCAGGAAATAGAAATCTGAAGGAAGTGTTTAAAGAGACATCCATCAGAAAGCTAGTTATAGCTAGCTGTGGCAAGCCCTTGAGGATAAACTCAAGGAAGAAGGCTACCTGGAGGAGCTACAGCTTCCAGTAGGTGGACATGACTATCTTCCCACCACTTGCATAGTGTGCTCTGGGAATCAATATAGAAACCTCTTGATCTGCCAATGACCTTCTATCCCAAACCTGAGCAGGAAGCAAAGGGAAAGAGCAGCATCTCGACTCCCAGCACAAGGAAGCAGCAAAAATCTGAAGAGAAAAGCACTGGACATTCAGAAATTCACCCCATTTGTTTAAGGCTTTTTGCCATCTTTCTTTATGAAAACATTAGCAAAGTTATTAGTCATTTGTAGCCTCACAGGACATTGGTAACAAAACTCTGAAAACAAAACACAAGAGTTCTCTTTTGACTTTTGCTTCTTTAATATCTACAGATGAGAGGCAATAGTCAGTGGTGCAAGTTTTCCCGCTTAGTCTCCCAACTAGATAGAAATTTCTAGTGCACGGCTATAAGGATATAGAATTTATAATCCAAGTCTCAGTACTATAAAACGTTTAGTCCAATCTGAGTAAGCAAAAAGCCTGGGTTCCCCCAACCAAAAACAGTAAGAACAATGCTCCTGTGAAAGTCAATAGGATCCAAAGGTTCTGCTGGGCTCCAATTTTAATACAAAAGTCAATATTTCTTCTATATTGAGAATCATAGATTATATGTACAGCATCTCTGAACTGGGAAGAGTTTGCAGTTTTAGCTACTGGACAGAGCAGAATCCAGAGCTAACAAAGGAATGACTCCCATTGGCTGTCACAGTGGAAATACAACCATGCCACCTTCCAAACTCTTTATTAGTTTCCCTAATCCAACTGAGCTGGGAAAGACAGACAGGCTATACTTCAATTATATAATGGTTGGTTTCTGTCACTTGTAGAAGAGGGGCTTGAAATGCAAATCAAATTTATTTGCAGAAAAACACATTTTTGAAATAGCTCAGTTTATGATCCAAGATTCTTACCTGCTATACTCATTTAGGTGGCTCGAGAAACTGAGGAGTTAAGTAATTTTCCCCTATTGGAGGAAACTAACTTTGCCATGTGTCTCCCATGAAAAGAATGCTGTCAGGTGATTTTTATGAGCTGATCTCTGAGATGGGAGGAGACAACACTCAAAATAGAGCCACTCTGTTAGTGCTAGGTTGGAAATCGAAATTGCAGCCTTATGGTTGGAGAAATTGGTATGTTACAGTTGATTGCCTGCATTTCTCAAGGATGCTGTAACAGATTAATACAAATTTTAGTGGCTTAAAACAACTCTGGTTTATTGCCTCATAGAGGTTCTGAATTGTCTTCAAACAAAGAACAAGATGGTTCCACTCTTTCTGGAAGCTTCAGGTCATGATCTGCACTTTGCTTTTCCAGTAGCTAGAACTGCTTTGTGTTACTTGATCAGTAGCTACTTCCAAGTCTGTAATGCAGCGTCTCCAGCATTTCCTTCCTGCCATGGACACAGGACTTACCTTTTCCTTTGCTGTAGACCCTCATGATTACCATTTCATCTTCATAATCCCAGAGAACCTTCTTATTCCAAAAACTTTCACTTGCTCACATGAGAGTTATCCCATTTGCTTTTCAAGGCCATCATCTCTGGTTTTAGAATTAAAACAGAGATAACTCTTTGGAGCCATTCATCAGTCTAACTGGCAGACCATACAGTAGTGAGAGATGTATAGACCTATGTATAGATATACATACCTTGAATTAATTAGTACATTCTGTAAGAACATTGTTTTTGAGCCTCATAGGATATGTGGAATGGATTAAAGAATTCTATGAAGCAATATCCCTGTTTAACATGGCAATTTTCCAAGAGGCCCTAATTTAGAGTCCCTGAACATCATAGCAAATCTATTGTCAAAACATGAGTGAGACTCAAAACAAAAGTATGGGGTCTGTCTAGCTCCTGAAAAAGAAATTCCATTGGGCCTAAAACACAGGAAGGATTCTCTTCTTTGTGATCTACAGAAACTCTGGGTTTATGTCTTTTAGACATAAAAGTAGGATGACATAAAAGCTGGAAAGTGAAGAAAGTGTTTACCTATCTTGTACAAACTCTAGCTTTGAGCCCCAGAATGCAAAAGAAAAGAAGGGAAAAGGGGAGAGAGAGACAGGGAGACAGGGCTGAGGAACCAGAAATTTGGAACCCTAGTAAAGTCTCTAAAAGAAAATGATGGGAAAAAGGAGATTGCTTTAGTCATGAATAGGCACCGAAATAATAGTATATAAAAAGCACCATGTGTGTATAAATAATGATCTCTAAAGCAACTTGATGGAAGCAGGTGGTAGTAGGGCTGGAAAAGAATATAAATCAACAATCAAGTGCACTAAGAGTTCTTCAGAGAAAGGCTTGGATGACACACATGGGTATCTAACCACAGAAATGTGTAAGTCTTGTGTGCATACTAGTGCATACATGAATGACATTACTGTGATTTATAGTACTGGGGTATAGCATGACAAAAAGCTACACAGCAATGTGTCAGGTTCAACACCTCCAGACAAGAACTGAAAATTACAGTTTGTGTGAAATCACTTCTTCTTTGAAACCTTATATTTCACCTTTAAGGGCTTACTGCTAAATATTCTTAGCAGTATCAAGTATAGATGTAACCGTAGACGATGCTCACCTACATCTTCAAAGTCAGTCACTGAAAGCCAGCATTGGACCATGTTGACCATGCTGTCAAAAATGTCCCAGCAATGTCTAGATTAGTGTTGCATCTAAGAAGATAGCATTATTATCTACCAAGCCATAAAACAAACCAGCAGAGTGTTGGTAATTTTGCTTAGGAAAGCCCTATTGAAGACTTATAGTAGGGAAAGCTAATGAGACCCAGGACTTTGTGTTTTCTAGGAAAGCACATACCTCTGAGTTGAACTCCCAGACACATCTGACCTTTGAGACAGTGCCTCACTAAGTTATCCAGGTTAACTTTGATCTCAGTCTGTAGTACAGTTACTTCTTAAACGCTTGATTTGCATGTCTCAATATCTAGAGTGGTTGGGACTATAGACCAAGGCAGTCAAGCTCAATTGTAATAAATATTTTCAACTAAAATAGCAAAGATTATAATGAACTTAGTGGATATTGTATATGGCACACACCTTATAGAACTCACTTCTACATAAAATGACATAGCATGGTTTTGAAAAAACATGACTCTACTAGCAATATTCTACTAGGTACATAGCAGGGAAGACATCCTTTGGAAAATTATAAGTTGAGTTTAAGAAAAACTGAATTGAGCCACCAGCAGGAGACCAGCTAAAGCCAAGTAAATACAGAATGAGGACGGGACTAGAGATTCCAAGTTTGGAATCCTCCAACTGTAGAAATTGGCTAACACTGAAGGGAATCAAAAGGAAAGCTTGGAGAGTCTCCCATCAATGGGGAGGGTCATGTCATACAGGCAAAACACACAATTCCAAGTAGAAGAATAGATGAGCAAGATCCAGTTTCTCCAGGGAGCCTCATTCCCAAATGCTTGTGTATTTTTCCATAACTACTTTTTGATGAAATATGTAGGACATGTATATCCACATTATTACAGTCTTTACTGACATATGCGTATAACCCTGTTTTGGTCTCAAATACAAATTTACCAATGTGCATTTATTCAGCTTTATAAAAATAATGAGACAGGGCCAGAAAAACTTGAAGTTTCAGGTCTAAAAAATTGAAAGTAGACAGAAAGCAAACTGAAATCTACAATGGGAAATCTTACGTGTATAGCTACGAAGCTGGCCACTTATATCTGCAGCCAAAACTCAAGTTCCAATTCCCAAGCATGGACTTTCTTTCTGTGTACTTAGAGTTGCTTTCCCAGCTCAGCATACCGTTGCCTGATGTAGAAGCAACTGAAAATATCAGTACTTTCCACTATCATTCAGAAAATTGGATGCTAATGTTCTTAAGAATCTCATTTAACAGGAAATACTTTCTTTTTTTTTTTTTTTAAACCTAACAGTTGCTCTGTCGTACTGTAATTAACTAATGAGTCTGAACCTGTAATTCCCCTGTCAGGCCCTCAGGCTGAACTGTTTGTGTTTTCATGTCAAACAGACTTGTTCTGCAGGAATTCTGTATTATGGTGCGACTGAGTTTTTATAGTTTGTGTAGAGAAAGTAGGATAATTTCCTCTGCTATTAACGAAGAAGATTATAGCTGCCAGGTTAGACAAAATAAATGCACTGGAAAGAATCACTTGAAAATTAGATGAGTTGAGGCAAACAAAGGACTTTGAACTTTGGGGAATATCATTTACAGATATATAAACAAGGTATCTATTTTAAATTATGTTTTTAGTTTTAATTTCTGGCTTTTTTTGGTGGAGGTTACTTGTTTGTTTAATAGCTTAAGCCATCAAATTGGATAAGAGAGTTCATTAGTCAAAAACAAAACAAACAAAAACACCTAACTGGATGGATAAATGGATGGATGGATGGATGGATGGATGGATGGATGGATGGATGGATGGGTGGATGGGTGGGTGGATGGATGGGTGGATAGACAGATAAATGCATACATCTACTCACCTATCCATTTGTCTTTATGATTACAAAACCTGTGACAGGTCACTTGCAAGCAGCAAACTAGGTTTTGCCAGAATTAGTGCCTTTCAATCAAGAAGATGAAATTTCTAGCCTGGATAGAGATCTAACCTTCCAAGCTACCCAAAACTTAATGGAACTGATCCAATTGGTCCAGACCATCACTTGGAAAATGAGACAACTCCTCTGAAATTCAGGGCCACCTCTAGGAAGGAAGGCTCTCCATTTATTGCTTTAATGGGATGCTGTATGTTTCCTTTTCACAGTTCCTATGAACCACTGCATTCAACTGGGTCTGTCTACTATTCTGATCCTATTTGATTTTCTTTTCTTTTCTTTTTTTCTTTTCTAAAACTTTATTACTGGATATTTTATTTACATTTCAGATGTGATCCCCTTTCCCCATTTTCCTCCCACATAGGAACCTCCTATCCCATTCCCCCTCCACCTGCTTCTATGAGGATGTGCTCCACCCTCCTGCCCACACCCATCTCCTCACCCATGAATTCCTTCACATTTGGGCATCCACCCTTTACTAGACCAAGGACTTCCTCTCCCACCTATGCCCAACAATACCATCCTCCCCTACATATGGAGCCATGGGTCTCTCCCTATGTGCTCCCAGGCTGATTGGTTGTTTACACCCTGAAAGCTCTGGTTGGTTGCTCTCCCCATGGGTATGCAAACACTTTCATCTCCTTCAGTCTTCCCTCTCACTCCTCCATTGGGAACCCCATGATCAGTTCAATGGTTAGCTGTGAGCATCCACCTCTGTATATGTCAGGCTCTGGCAGACCTCTAAGGAGACAGCTATATCAGGCTCCTGTCAGTATGTACTTCCTGGCATCCACATCAGCATTTGCCTTTGGTGACTGCACATGGGATGGATACCCAAGTGGGACAGTCTTCAGAAGACCCCTCCTTCAGTTTCTGTCCCACACTTTTTCTCCATATTTGCTCCAATGAGTATTTTGTTACTCCTTCTAAGAAGGACCGAAGCACCCACACTTTGGTCTTTCTTTTTCATGAGCTTCATGTGGTCTGTAAGTTGTATCTTGGGTATTGTGAGCTTTAGGGCTAATATCCACTTATCAGTGAATACATACCATGTGTGTTCTTTTGTGATTGGGTTACCTCACTCAGGATATTTTCTAGATCCATCCATTTGCCTACAAATTTCTCGAATTTGTTGTTTTTAATAGCTGAGTAATATTCCATTGTGTAAATGTACCACATTTTTTGTATCCATTCCTTTGTTGAAGGACATCTGGGTTCTTTCCAGCTTCTGGATATTATAAATAAGGCTGCTATGAACATAGTGGAGCATATGTCCTTGTTATACATTGGAGCATCTTCTGAGTATATGCCCAGGAGTGGTATAGCTGGGTCCTCAAGTATTGCTGTGTCCAATTTTCTGAGGAACCGCCAGAGCGGTTTCCAGAGTGGTTGCACCAGCTTGCAATCCCACCAACAATGGAGGAGTGTTCCTCTTTCTCCACATTCTCACCAACATCTATTATCACCTGAGTTTTTGATTTTAGCCATTTTTACTGGTGTGAGGTGAAATCTCAGGGTTGTTTTGATTTGCATTTCCTTGATGACTAAGACTATTGAACATTTCTTTAGGCGCTTCTTGGCTATTCGAGTTTCTTCAGTTGAGAATTCTTTGTTTAGCTCTGTACCCCATTTTTAATAGAGTTATTTGGATATCTGAAGTCTAATTTCTTGAGTTCTTAGTATATATTAGATATTAGCCCTCTATCAGATGTGGGACTGATAAAGATCTTCTCCCAATCTGTTGGTTGCCATTTTGTCCTATTGACAGTGTCCTTTGCCTTACAGAAGCTTAGTGATTTTATGAGGTCTCATTTGATCTTAGAGCATAAGATATTGGTGTTCTGTTCAGGAACTTTTCCCCCATGCCCAGGTATTCGAGGGTCTTCACCACCTTCTCTTCTATTAGTTTCAGTGTATCTGGTTTTATGTAAAGGTTGTTATCCACTCCTCGGTCTTGAGCTTTGTTCAAGGAGATAACAATGGATTGATTTGCATTCTTCTACATGCTGACCTCCAGTTGAACCAGCACCATTTGTTGAAAATGCTGTCCTTTTTCCACTGATCAAGTGACCATAGGTGTGTAAGTTCATTTCTGGGTCTTTAATTCTATTCCATTGATCTTCCTGCCTATCTCTGTACCAATACCATGCAGTTTTTATCACTGTTGCTGTGTGGTACAGCTTAAGGTCAGGGATGGTGATTCCTCCAGAATTTTTTTTATTGTTGAGAATAGTTCTTGCTATCCTGGTTTTTTTTGTAATTCCAAATGAATTTGCAAATTGCTCTTTCTATCTCTATGATAGAATTGATTTAGAATTTTGATGGGGATTGCACTGAATCTATAGATTGCTTTTGGCAAGATGTCTATTTTTACTATATTAATCTTGCCAATCCATGAGCATGGGAGATCTTTCCATATTCTGAGATCTTTTTTGATTTCTTTCTTCAGAGACTTGAAGTTCTTGTCATACAGATCTTTCACTTGCTTGGTTAGATTCACATCAAGGTATTTTCTATTATTTGTAACTATTGTGAAGGGTGTCATTTCCCTAATTTCTTTCTCAGCCTGTTTATCCTTTGAGTAGAGGTAGGCTACTGATTTGTTTGAGTTAATTTTATATCCAGCCACTTTGCTCAAATTGCTTATCAGGTTTAGGAGTTTTCTGGTGGAAGTTTTGGGGTCACTTAAGTATACTGTCATATCATCTGCAAATAGTGAAATTTTGACTTCTTCCTTTCCTATTTGTATCCCTTTGACTTTCTTTTGTTGTCTAATTGCTCTGGCTAGGACTTCCAGTACTATATTGAATAGGTATGGTGAGAGTGGGCAGCCTTGTCCAGTTCCTGATCTTAGTGTAATTGCTTCAAGTTTCTCTCCATCTAGTTTGATGTTGGCTACTGGCTTGCTGTATATTGCTTTTACTATGTTTAGGTATGGGCCTTGCATGCCTGATCTTTCCAAGACTTTTTTTTTTTACCATGAAGGAATATTGAATTTTGTCAAATGCTTTCTCAGCATCTAGTGAGATGATCATGTAGTTTTTTTCTTTGAGTTTGTTTATATAGTGGATTACATTGATGGATTTTAAAATATTGAACCATCCCTGAATTCCTGGGAATAAAGCCTACTTGATCATGATGGATGACTGTTTTGATGTAGTTTTGGATTTGGTTTGTGAGAATTTTATTGAGTATTTTTACATCGATATTCATAAGGAAGATTGGTCTGAAGTTTTTTTGTGTGTCTTTGTGTGGTTTGTGTATAAGTGTAATTGTAGCTTCATAGAACATATTGGATAGTGTTCTTTCTGTTTCTATTTTGTGGAATAGTTTGAAGAGAATTCATATTAGGTCTTCCTTGAAGGTCTATTTGTTTTTCTTTTCTTTCTCTCTTTCTCTCTTTCTCTCTTTCTTTCTTTCTTTCTTTCTTTCTTTCTTTCTTTTTTTTAATGATGCTGGACAGAATCTGAGTTTGCTTTCACTAGTACTTTGGACTTCCTTCTGTTTACAAAGCTCCTGTATCCACCAATGTTTACTTGCCTGCTATGTGACTGACCTACATATCTGCTTAACTTGAATGGTATGGATTCCCTTCCCCCAACTTTATATCCATTCTCTTCTTCTGGGCAGCTGCTAAGATCCGCAGTTTACCTGCACTAGCATTTTTCTCTTTGTTTTCTTTGAATAATCTTTGGCTTTGCCTCATTTTAAAATTTGTCCTGCATTTTATTTATTTAAGTGGCAAGAAAAACCGTCTAGGGCTGCACTGTTGAACCAGTCATATCAGCAACAGTGAATGTAATGGTGGATGCAACACTAGGTGCAAGGCTGAATCCAAAGCTCAAAAGCCTAAGAACCTTATAGATTTAAATTCTGCTGTACTAGGAAGCTAGAAGTAGGATGTTCCAGAGCCAGTGTAAGGGGAAGTTGCCTTTCTTTACTTATTTTCTTCTTTCCTGGCCACCTGCTCAATGTACAGTGCTCAACTATATATCTCTCCTCAATCCAGTCTATGAACACTTTCAGGTTTTCTTAGAAAGTATGCTTCAGTATTCTCAAGGTTTTCCTTAATCTAGTCAAATTGCATCTGATATTTGGTCCAGTAAGAACTTCACTGATAGTAAGAGTCATCACTAAACCTAAAACTGTCATGGATTCCTCCATACCATTTCTTTATATACTCGGACAGTAACAAAGTCTCCTAAATATCACTAATTTTTTCAACTTCTCAATTTTGATCAATATGACCTTATGTTGATGATGTTAAACTGTATTTGAGTCCATTTTTGTCTAGAAAACAGAACTTGTTAAATAATTCCTGCATCTGCTTGTTATAAAAATATTTTCACCTTTCAGTTCTCTAGAAACTCTTTAAAAACTACCATCCCTTCAATAATCTAAGGTCAATTTATTCCCCTTCCATCCTCTAACTTCTTCTTACCCTTATTTCTTGTTAAACACCCAGCCCTCTTCCTTTTGATTATATTTTAAATAAGCTCTTTATTGAGGAAAAGTTTCCTCACACAAACTGCAAAAAATTAAAATCATCTTTCTTTCTGCTCTATTTTGTGTTTTACAATAGCTAGATGAATACATGAGTATGTCTCCAGTGTCTTGTAATTATGATCTCATTGCAAATGCTTTGCCCTCATACACTCATGTGTTAAAGTCTAGGCCTCTACACGTTATCAAATTTGGGGAAAGGAAATCAAAATTTTAGTAGGCAAGGCTGACCTGAGAGAAGTAGTTCAGGAAGTGAGCTGCTTCCACTCACTCTTCCTTTCCTGTCCTGATAGACTGAAAGTTATAAATACACAAACTGAGATAAATATTTTTGATCACTTAAATAGTAGTGCATTAAACCAGTAAGACAATTAACTGGTATAGAAAGATACTATCAGAGAATGAGATTGTTGCTATGAGTCTGTGACCATACTTCTTACACATTTGGGATTTGTTTAAAGGAGAAACATAGCAAGGGAAGAACATGAAGATTAGAGACCTAATAAAGTATCCTGAGTTTAGGTTAATGGGTGATTTTGGTTAAGAAAAGTAGAATGTTGATTTTTTTTAAAAGATAACAAAACTGTACTTTTGAAACTCAGATAAAAGCAAAGACTCCATTGGACACTGGAATTAAAGGCCATTTGTGAATTTGTAGGAGGCAACGGATAAATTAACTCATCTGACATAGGAGATGAAAGTAAATCTAGCATTAATTCTATGGAATGGCCACTGCTGGCTGTTTTTATCCTGGTGAGGATCATGAACAAAATGCAGAAGGGATAAATTTGAGAATCATTCAGCTATGTCTAAAAGCACACATAATCTTGAGGCTTAAAAGGTATGCGTCCTAAAGCAATTAACATGACGAAGAATACGCCAAGCAATTTTTACTAAGACAATAGAAAAGATGATTGAGGGCATTTCAATAATTAACCAGGCCCTATGCATTACAGGCTTGAAAAGAGAATGCCTCTAGAGTACTCTGCTCATACAAGACTGTCTGGAAAGATATTAGTTTGAAAGTACTCTTGATCATTAGGTACGTAGAGGCCAATATGACTAAAGATCATAAGGATCTAGCTACTACTGCTCAAGATAGGGCAGACCCTTGGTCTTATCCACTACACACTGACTGTTTTGCAGGTATATAGAATGTAAGAGTCATAGGACAATTAAGGTTTCACCCATATTAAAAAATTATGTTTGAGAAGGGAGCAACATGTAATAGTCTCACATCTGACAGTAAACCCCTTGAAGATTGATGTATGAAGCAGCGGGGGTGAAACTGAAGATACAGTGGAGACTCAAGATGTCAGGAATATACTTATCCTTCAGAAAAGCTATAAGCACCATGAGATTCAGCACCAGCACAATAGAGAGGCCATGTGAACTATAAAAGAGTAGGCCAAATGCCCAGGGCAGCACAAGTCTTTGGGTGTTCTTATCTTTAGATGCCCTAGATGCTAGACCTGGAGCTAGATTAAGTGCTTGACCTGTGGGCTTTGGTGGTGCTTAGAGATAGATTAAATTTATTTGGCATTGTGAAATGGCAAAAGCCTTTGGGAGAGAGCAGCTTGGTGTTACAGTTTAAATATGAAGTACCCTCCCACACCTCTTCCACCCACTGTAAGGTTATTGTGCCAATGCCTAGATCTTCAGTTGGTAGAAGGTAACTTAAAACTTCATAAACTAGAGCCTATCTAGAGGGAATGCATTACTGTGGACATGTTTGAGGGGGTTATATTGATTTTTTGTTTTTCAGATGATATAATACTACTATACTTTCCTGAGAATAATAGACTGAAACCTGGAGCCAAAATCCATTTTTCTCTCTTACATGTTCATGTTAGGTATTTTGTCACGGGATGAGAAAAACTAATCCACTGCCCTAAACAGAAACATTTATTAACACATGGAAACATAAGGGGTGATTGTGCTTCACTATGGGATTGATATAGTATCTAATATCAACCTAGTATCTAGTCTCAAACACTCTAAAATTTGCCCATATACAATGATTGCTTGGCAGATCCATGGCAGCTAGCTGCTCTGCCCCCAATCTCACAGAACCCAGAGGAAGCGGGCCTCCCAGAAGCTCCAACCCGGGCAGTATCTTAGGTAAGGAGACAGCAACACCTGCCCCAAACAGGAAGTAACTGAGACCCACTAGGACCCAGGAAGTCACTCCTGGCCTAGAGTACTGGTTCCTTCCTGTCTGCACCCCAGCACTGAGCAGATCTTGGGCCCCAGCTCTAACCCCAGTAGTAACACCCACCTCACACAGTTCTGATACAACCAAGATAATAGGACAGACAGGCTTTAGTCAGAGACAGGGCACATAGCACTAAGGAGATCTGGATGGCGAAAGGCAAACACAAGAACATAAGCATCAGCAATCCAGGGTACTTGACATCATCAGAACCTAGTTCTCCCACACAAGAAAGTTCTGAATTCCTCATATCACTAGGAAAGCAAGATTCAGATTTAAAATCACTACTAATGATGATGATAGAGGAATTTAAGAAGGAATTTAAATAACACTCTCAAAGAATTTGAGGAGAACACAGGTAAACAGGTAGAAGCCCTTAAAGAGGAAGCACAAAAATCCCTTAAAGAATTATAAGAGAACACAACCAAACAGGTGAAGGAATTGAACAAAACCATCCAGGACATAAATATGAAAGAAGAAACAATCAGGAAATCACAAAGGGAGACTACTCTAAAGATAGAAAACCTAGGAAAGAAATCAGGAGTCATAGATGCAAGCATCACCAACAGAACACAAAAGATAGAAAAGAGAATCTCAAGTGCAGAAGATACCATAGTAAATATTGACACAACTGTCAAAGAACACACAAAGTGCAAAAAAGTTCTTAACACAAAACATCCAGGAAATCCAGGACACAATGAGAAGACAAACCTAAGGATAATAGGTATAGATGAGAGTTAAGATTCCCAACTTAAAGGGCCAATAAATATCTTCAACAAAATTATAGTAGAAAACTTCCCTAATCTAAAGAATGAGATGCCCATAAACATACAAGAAGCTTACAGAACACCAAATAGACTAGACCAGAAAAGAAATACCTCCCGTCACATAATAATCAAAACACCAAGTGCACAAAACAAGGAAAGAATATTAAATGCAGTAAGGGAGAAAGGCCAAGTAACATATAAAGGCAGACCTATGAGAATTATACCAGACTTCTCACCAGATACTATAAAAGCTAGAAGATGCTGGACAGATGTCATACAGACCCTACGAGAACACAAATGCCAGACCAGCCTACTATACCCAGCAAAACTCTCAATTACCACAGATGGAGAAACCAAGATATTCCATGGCAAAACAAAATTTACACAATATCTTTCCACAAAACCAACATTACAAAGGATAATAACGGGAAAGCTCTAATACAAGGAGGGAAATTATATCCTAAAAAGAGCAAGAAAGTGATCCTCTCCCCAAAAATTCAAAAGAAGACAGCCACACAAAGATAATTTCACCTCTAATAGCAAAAAGAGCAGGAAGCAACAATCACTGTTCCTTAATATTTCTTAACATCAATGGACTCAATTCCCCAATTAAAAGACATAGGCTAACTGACTGGATACATAAATAGGACCCAGCATTTTGCTGCATACAGGGAACCTACCTCAGTGACAAAGACAGATAAACAATTTTTCACACAAATGGTCACAAGAAACAAACTGGAGTAGCCATTCTAAAATCTCCAGCCCAAGAACACAAAGGGAGGGACTCATGGCTCCACCTGTATAGGTAGTTGAGGGTGGCCTTGCCAGGCATCAGTGGAAGTGGATGGTCTTGGTGCCTGAAAGTTTAGATTCAGTAGTGTTGGGGAATTTGAGAGCAGGGAGGTGGGAATGAGAGGATGGTGGGAGCACATCCTCATAGAAACTCCCAAAATTATATGGATTAGACATGACAGAGGCAGGCTGCCAGAAGACTAGATTCCAGAATTCAAACAAAAAATTATCCTGATACTAAAATTTGTTTTGAGAATTGTATATTTCAGAATATACAGTATTGGTGTATCTACTCATCAAGCAAGCTGAGCAGACCTGCTTGAACCTGAATTCTAGCTGGATGCAGTGAAGACATAGCATCAGAGGCTTATTAATTTACTCTTCCCCCTTCCCCGCTTCTTATATCTCAACATCCATAATCAGCTTGAAGAAGTTAATGAAGAGTTGTTTCCCCTATTCCCTGGGCTTTGGGACTGAGATGGTTAATATTGGGCTGTCTTTCTAGGGAAAAGTAGTGGTTTTGTTGGAACAGGGAGGATTAGCTAGGATTTATTGCATAGCCATAACCTATTGGTAGAATATGTATAATTGTTATTAAGATGAAGTTATAATTTCTTAAATGGTACAAAATTTACTTTGATCTTAAATTTAAGGTTCTCATTGGTATGAGCTTCTTATTAATATAAAAGTGAGATTAATATTGTTATTCTGATAGGCATTGTGCCTATATAACACATTTAGGAATACAAGGCTTAGACCCAGTTCTTCTTTAACTTTTCTAACTGATTTGAGATGGTTATCCTGTTAGTTAAGGGCTTATAGCAAATTCATGGCTCTGAGTTTATTGTTGGGGTGTTTTCTATATTTTATTTAGAAATAGCTGAGTGGAGTTAACAGACAACAGTCCAGATTGCCTTACATGGATAGTTTGTTTTTAAAACATCAGGAGTCCACAGAACTGACGTTACAAACATTTCTGTATTAATGTTCATATTGATTAGAGACCTGTCTCCTCCTGACAGCTTCCTGTCTTGGATTCTAAGAAGAAATTGAGCATCTTTGGAGTTACTCCAGTTGTGGTGAGACAGCCACTAGGCAAAAATTGCCTCTTTCCATCTACAAACAAATCACTGTCCAGAAAAGGACACACTTGGGGAATAGTTGACTGATCATATCTGCCAAGACAGAGTAATCAGCCCTTAATAATTCTGCATCACTAAGTCTGTCAGATGATCCTGGACCAGAAGGCTGAAGATCAGATGCTACAACATTTTGTAATATAGGGACTGTCCAGGTGTTCAGCAGTCTCTAAAAATTGGCTAAGTTTTAGAAGCTATGCTTTGTGCTTCCCATAATTTTAGTTAACTCAGTCAGGCTGTATTTCTGATGGGGTTGAAGACTTAGAGTCTCATAGCCAATCCTGGCTATTTATTTTGAGAGAAAAGATTTAAGAGGATGGTTTTCAGCTGTAAAGCCAAAAAAAAAAAAAAAAAAAAAAAAAAAAAAAAAAAAAAAAAGCTAGGTTCAGAGGTCTTTTAGTTAGGAGAGATGACAGAGGTTTTGCTTAATCAACAAAATGATGGACTGGGTATTAGGTCTATCTTGTACCTTACTGATACAAATTGGTATAGTTATGCTCCAATTGTATTCTGAGAGAAAAGTTTTATTTTATCAGGAAGGGTGATATGTAGGAGGAGCTAAGGTGAGAGGATTAAGGAGAGGAAGAGGAGGAGTAGGGAGAGGAAGAGGAGAAGGAGAGGAGCTAGGCAATGAGATAGATAGCTAGATAGAGGAGCATGGAGGCAGATGTTCTTGAGTCTCCGCCAGTCAAAGATAGTTGATATATCTAGGTTGGGTATTAGGTTACACTTCTGATTGTATGGGCATCTTGTTAATTGAGCATTACCAAACTTATAAAGCCTTTGATTAACATTTTTAAAAATTGTATAAAAGCAAAAAGGAGAAGGGGGGATAGGATAGGGGTTTTTGGGGGGAGGGGAAGTGGGGAAAGGGAATGGCATCTGAGATATAAATGAAATATTCATTAAAAATAAAAAAATACATAATTATTTTTGTTGTCTTCTGGGATTTTCTTATTAGTTTATTCTCCACAATGTAGCTAAAGCAATATTTTGTATTTTGTTTTTAATAGACAAATACAAGCCATATTTATGCTATATAATGTAGTATTTTAATATAAACAGTTTTACAATGAGTGTTTTATTCTTTATATTTCACTTGTAAATTTATTGAAATTAAAGATAGATTTTTTCATACGATAATAGTTTATTTCATGCTATATATTGTGATCATCTTTTTTTTCTCTCTCATCTTCTCCTAAATCCTTCCTACATCCCCACCAATCCAACTCCACACCTTTAGAAACTCGTTCTTTAGAAAACAAACAGGCAAATAAAAATTTAAAAAAGCAAATAAACCAGAAAAAAATAACAACAAAAATCACAAGAAACACACATACACAAAACCAAAACAACAACAAAAAAACCCCACAAAGCAGAAAGCATACTATGCAAACCAAAAGCCAGCAAGACAACAAATGCCAAAGCAAAGCAATATGAGACATCAATATAAAAATATTATTGAGTTTACTTGATGTTGGCCATCTGCTGCTGAGCATAGGGCCTGCTCTTAAGTGTGATTTATATGCCCACTTATACTTCATTGGATAAAATTTATTTATTTTTTTTACAAGCAGTTATCAATTGGAGATACCTTTTTTAATTGTGAATGAGAGTCCATGTAAATGTCCTCATCTTAGTCCTGGGACTCTACAAGACTTGAACCTGTGCAAGCCCTGTTCAGGCTGCCACAGTCTTTGTGAGTTTGTATGTACAGCAGTCCTGTTGTTTCTGGAGGACACTGCTTTCTTAGGGTCTTCTAGCCCCTTTGGATCTTAAAGATCTTTGTGTCTCCTCTTCTATATAGCTCTCCAATCCCTGAGAGGTTTGATGAAGACATCCATTTAGGTCTGAGTGTTCTAAACTCTGTACACACACACACATACACATTCGTAGTGGGAAAGGTTTAAATCAAGCTAATTAGAATACATATTAGCCCACATATTTTTATCAGAACATTTAAAAGTTACTTATAACAATTTTTATGTGATAACAATATTTTGTTAACTATATGATAGTATATACAACAGATTTCTTGAATGTATTGCTCTGTACAACTGAAATTTACATCCTTCAGAAACTTTTAAATTATATACCTATGTGGTTACATGTTATAAATATTAATTGGCATGAAGATAAAATAAAATTGCATAAATGCTTATGATTTCCCTGTCCACTTAGCCTCAGCTTATCTTTTCAATGGTTCCTTTTATTGCTTCTGTTTTCTGAGCCTCTCTTCCCACTGTGAACCAAATCCCCTAGTTCCCTCAATCTATCTGCTCACACTGTTAGACCTGTTGCTGTTGGACTGTAGATTCATTCTTTATAGTCTTCCTGTTTCCCCAAACCATCAGACTCCTGTCCTTTAACCACCACAGACATGGTTTTCAGAAAACTGTTGCTTGGATTAGTCAGAAGGATCATTGTTTGGATATGTATGTGGGAAGATCATTGAGACTGAACAAACAGCTACCTTCTTCTGTGATTATCTAGAACGGCAAATCTTCCAGATGTTCCTACCTTTCTGAGTTTTATGTCCTATAGGATAGATCCTGACTGGATCTTCCCAAGGAACACTGACTTTTGACATCTAGCGATATTCTTTTCAGGCTGTTAAGTGAGGTAGCCTGTTAGCTGGTTACTGTTGTTCATCTGTAAGATGTCTTATTTTTTTCTTTGTGCTTTTTCATCCTCTCACCTTTTAGGATGATTTGGAGAAACTCATTTCTCAAATGAATGTCTCTTTGCCAATTCAAACACACACACACACACACACACACACACACACACACACACACACACACACACATATATATATATATATATATATATATATATATATATATATATATATATATTCCAGGTCTTCTATTATTTTTGGCTTTGAGCCCAGTGATACAATCTAGTTCTTTGACCAGCACTGAAAAAAATTGTCCAAAAGAATTGCATGTAAATAAGAAAAAAAATCACTGAGTTACCAACATATGTGATTATTATTTTATACAAATTTCCTCTTTGTTATGTTCTGTGTATTGGGAAGGAACAAACTGCATATTTAAAAGCAAAATTCCTAAAGTAAGGGTACTTGGAGATGGGGCATTTGGGAGGTAATAAAGCCACAGGGATGGAGCCTTCATGAAAGACATAGTTTTCTTATAAAAGAGACCCCAAGGTAGCCTCTCACCATTTCCACTATGTAAGAATTCAATCCAAACAATATGATTTATGAACCAGGAAGTGAGACATCACCACACATTGAATTGTCCAAACTCCAGAACTATAATGCATAACCATTGTTTATAAGTTATTTAATATATGGCAAATTTGTACCTGTCAAAACAGAGCAAGACATTTTTCCATGGGCCCAGCCATGTCAAATTTATTGTGCTTACACTAATATGTAAAGATTTTGTTATTTCATCTACTTTTCTCTCCTTTCACAGATATCACCCTAGACCAAGATATAGTTGGGGTTACCTCACTATGGTTCTGAGAGAACTCTTTTTGCCTTAAACCTGTCTGTCTAGTTCTCTACAATGTACCAACAAATACAAACTACTCAAATAAAATCCCAGCTCAATGCTTGAGGGTTGCTCAAAACTGACTCCATTTTTTCTATTGTGAAGTTTGTAAGCTGTGAGTCCTGTACCTGGAGATTCTTTTTCCACATAGCTATTAATAGTTGCTCCCTTTATAAATCCATGATCACAGTACTGTGTCACATCCTTTAGAATTCTTCTGTGTCTATTCTAACAACGAGACATGCTGACTTCATGACAGGCTTCAAATTGGCAGTTCAGGAAACTTGGCCTAAATCTCTATTTCTACAAACTGGACAAGTCCAGGTAAGTTCAGTTAGGTCAGTTACTTAAAAAACCCTAGGCCT
This sequence comes from Arvicanthis niloticus, assembly GCF_011762505.2. NCBI lineage: Eukaryota > Metazoa > Chordata > Mammalia > Rodentia > Muridae > Arvicanthis > Arvicanthis niloticus. Next base: position 44,896,042 of record NC_047665.1, on the reverse strand, counting down.
CAGGCAGCCAGTCAGCCCTGCCATCAGAAGCTGTCCTAAGACTTGGCTAGAGGCAAGAGAAATGGGTCAACAACAGTTTCCAGATTTCCCCAACAACAGTTTCCAGACTTCCCAAGCAACAGTTTCCAGCACCCCACACCCTACCAGTAGTTATGAAATGTCCCTAGAGATAGATATGATTTATGAACCAGGAAGTAAGACTTCACCACACATTGAATTGTCCAAACTCCAGAACTATAATGCATAACCATTGTTTATAAGTTATTAACCAACAAATATAATATAAGTTATTAGCCAACAAATTAAGATAGAGGTCACCTACTCCTCTTTGGAATTCCCCTAATGTTCTTTAAATTGGGCCCGTGAGCTCAGTTAGATGCCTTGATCTTGGTAGATGATAGATCCCATCATGCTGGACTTCTGCAGAATAAAACTCTTTGCTTTTACATACTATCTGAGTCTGGGGTATCATTCTTTGGCGAATCATGAACCCTTATAATAAGAGTAGATCTGTTCCAGCCACCTAATACCTCCTTTATGTATCTTCAAGTGCTCATAATTATTAAATATTAGGGGTTTGTTTTGTTTTGCTTTGTTTGTACTTTTTAGTTTTGTTTATTTGTTTGTTTGTTTGTTTATTTTTTGACACCCAAATCTATCTTAGCTACCTGTTCCACTTTCACTGTACCTGGCAGGAAAAACCATCTTTGGTTCACAGTAGGAAATTGAAGGCTATTTACTTTGACAAAACTCTTACATAGATTATTATTTTTTTTGTTTTGTTTCTGTTTTTTAATTGGATATTTTATTTATTTACATTTCAAATGTTATACCCTTTCCCAGTTTCCCTACTGAAAACCCCCTATCCTATTCCCCGTAACCTTGCTTATATGAGGGTGCTTTCCCACCCACCTACCCATTCCTGCCTTACCGCCCTAGCATTCCTCTACAATGAGGCATCAAGCCTTTACAGGACCAAAGGCCTCCCCTCCCATTGATGCCAGATAAAGCCCCTTCAGTTCATTCAGTTCTTTCCCTAACTCCTACATTGGGGTCCCTGTGCACAGTCCAGTGGTTAGCTTAGAGCATCTGCATCTGTATTGGTCAGGATATGGCCGAGCCTCTCAGGAGACAGCTATATTAGGCTCCTGTCAGCAAGCACTTCTTGGAATCCTCAAGAGTGTCTGAGTTTGGTGTCTGCATTTGAGGTGAATCCCCAGGTGTGGCAGTCTCTGGATGGCCTTTCCTTTAGTCTCTGCTCCACTCTTTGTCCCTGTATTTCTTTTAGACAGGAGCAATTCTGGGTTAAAATTTTAAAGATGGGTAGGTGGCCCCATCTCTCAACTAGGACTTCATGCCTAACCTCTGGATATGGTCTCTACAGGTTATCCCTCCCCTTTGTGGGGTATTTCAGCAAATGTCATCCTGTGGGGTCCTGGGTGGCTCTTACTTTCCTGGCATCTGGGACATTCTGGTTGCTAACCCCACTTTCCCAACCTTCATTGCTACAGACCTCTGTTTAATTTCCTGACCCTCTGTACATCTCCTTCATCTCCTCCTATACCTGATTCTTGCTTTCTTTTTCTCTTCCCCCTTTTCTTTTCCTCCAAAGTCCCTCCCGCCCTTTCTTTCCTTGATTATTTGGTTTCCCCTTCTAAGAAGGACTCAAACATCCACTCTTTGGTCTTTCTTCCTCTTGAGCTTCATGTGGTCCAGGAGTTATATCATGGGTATTCCACACTCTTTGCCTAATATCCACTTATCAGTGAGTACATACCATGTGTGTTCTTTTGTGACTGAGTTACCTCACTCAGGATAATATTTTCTAGACCCATCCATTTGCCTATGAATTTCATGAAGTCATTGTTTTTAACAGCTGAGTAATATTTCTTTGTGTATCCATTCCTCTGTTGAGGGACATCTGAGTTGTTTTCCACAGATTATTAACCCATCATCATCTTTGCAACAACTCTACTAGTTACCCATCCCACTCATCCATTTTGGAAAAAGGTTGTTTTTAGTCATGTCAAAGGCTTAGTGAAATCTTGGCTGGGGCTTATCCAACACCATTCTGATAATTTTATGTTTGTTACACTGATTCTTAACAGACACAGCACAATATCTTAAAAGACCATGAGTAGAAAATCTATTAAAGCTTAACATTTCTACCAACGTAATACACATACACATATGTAAGCACACACACACACACATACACACACACACACACACACACACACACACACACACACACCAATCTTACTATGAAGTGATAGGAGCTTGTGTCTACCCAAACAATTGGATGTGATTGGGTAATTTCAATGATTTCCTAACCCTTTACTTGGTATCTAGGCAGCCGCATTTGACAGTCTCTGTAGGAGATGCCCCAATTTCTGAGAAGTAAAAACCTGATTTAAACAAAAAAAAAAAAGAATACTTATGTACTTTAGAAGTAATTTTTATGTGAAATTAGATTATTATCTTTTTAAACTTTAGTGTAAATAAAAAAGATAAGTATAGTCTTATAACATACTCCATCTTCTTTGACCAAGAATCTAAGGAGCAACTTGCAACTACAGAATGCATGAATACATTTTTTAATGTCCAAATTATGTCTGTTCCATTACTGAACAATTATTAGCTAAGCTCTCTTCATTTGTCTATATCCTCAATTTTTATCTCTTCCAGTAGCTAATAGTAAGACCCCTATGTTTTTAAACTTGCTAGTCACATTCATTCCCTATAAATGATATGATAATTTCAAAGACTGATAAAGGGAGAAAAATTTGAAATACCTCCAAGGGTATTTCAGTCATTGCTTGTAAGAAAGTCTTAATTATCTACATCTTTGATTTTTAAAGAAATTCTTTTTCTCACTCTCTCTACTCATACATATTGCTCACTTAAAATGATCATGATATACAGAAAGCAACTTTCTGAAGAATCTTCAGAAAATGCAAGAGTCTAGAAATACAATGCAGGTAAAATAATTACTTTCCTACAGGCAAAATAAAAGATACTGGCTTATCAAATCTAATTTAAAGAAAAATCACCATAGATTTGATACTTATGGCACATTAATACTAGTGTTTATATGTTGGCACATGTGCTTCAGTACTTTCCACTTAATATAATTAATAAAAGAGAAATTCAGTTTAGTTTATTTTCTCAGGATACTATAAAGCTGAAGATTAATGGTACAAGTCCATCTTTGGACTATAGAAATCCAGTGTTCCAGCAGGCCCAAAGTCAAGAACCTGTCTACAGGCCACAGTTACCAAACAGCTCACCTTTTTACTTGAAATCCATCTCTCAAAGCTACATTCCTTATTTTCTCACCTGATTATAATTATTTGTAGTATGTTGGCTTTTTTAGAACAGAGTTTCTAGTCCTTCCACTAGAATACAGTGAATGATAAAAATTTAATTTAGTTCAAACTATGTTCTATTAACAACATCCCTAATCATCCCTCCAAGCAATCTCCTATGATCCCATAAGCTTATATAGATACTGGGTGCCACTAGCAGGCTTTCATCTTTAGCAGACACAGAGGTGGAAATGAAAGAGACTGCATATACTAACTTAAGAGTAAAAGTTTTAATAATTCCTTGCCCAACAATTTTTGTCTTTTAAGCATTATAGGATTATTAGAAATTACTTGTCTCGTATGTTTTTTCTTCAGCAAGCCAATAAGTCATATTTAGAGAGATAAACATAAATACATAGATGTGACTATGAAGGCTGAGCATGTGTGTGTGTGTGTGTGTGTGAGCATACATGCACTTATGTGAGCACCCTCAGTGAGTTTTACACAAGCTTTTTGTTGTGTAAAACAGATCATTTTAGAAAAGCACATTATAAAAATATATTAAGTCTAGAAATGGTGACACAGATACTTAAACAAAACTATTCAGAATTGTGAAGAGCTGTGAGCTCTTCACAAAAGATGTGAACATAAGACAAACCACTGTAAAGAATTCAGCTTAGTTTTCAGGAAAGGAAGAAAAGGTAGTAATTGATAAAATTCTGCCCAAAATTACAAAGCTCTGATAAGTCATAAATGATGACAATCAATATATCTAAGAGGTAATATGAGATGCTTATCTTATACTGAATCAACCACCTCTCCCAAGAACAATGCAAGTTTTCTAGTGGTAATGTTGAAATTGTTTTTAGATGCATAATAACATTCTTAATGTCTGGGCTTGGCTGGGACTCATAGGATGTGTTGAGGACGCTTGAGATCTGGGTTCAATTATATAAGTATACAAAATTTCCATTTTGGGGGGCAAATAAATAAAATTTATTTCTTACTCCTTTAAAAGAAGAGGGAGCCAAATGAAGAAGGGAAGAAGGAAGAGAAAGTGCCAGAGAAAATGAAGTAGCAGAAGATAAAGAGGAGGAAGCTGTCATGATGGCAATATTTCCTGGTGCTACATCTTGTGTAACAATTCGTTTATTCAACTGTAGGTACCTGACTCTCAGTGCCACCTTAGGTTTCCATTTTCCCCATTGTGATCTTATTGTACTTATTTTGATGTATTTATTTTTTAAGTCAGTCCACTGAGTTATTAATACTAACTCGTGGGAATTATTTCATTTTCATCTTTGTATCTTCAGACCCAATATGAAACCAGTATTCATTAGATGATTGTGGAAAAGAAAATGAATTTTAAAAAATGCAAACAAAATTGTCAGGAACAAGTTAATACAATTAAGATGTAAAACTGAAAAAAGTTATTTACTGACCCATAGTATAATTGTTTGTGCTCATTTTATGCTGAAATAGTCATGGGTATGGATAAATTTTATTGATATTGTAGACTTAACAGCCAGCCTAGGTGGATAAAGTGTCTAGATTTCTACTGTGTCTATCTTATCAAGATGACATAAGTAGCCTATAAAAAATATCCCATAGCTGCCAACAATAGTAAGTGTACTAAAGGCAACAGAAAGTACAGAGGGATAAAGAAGAGCTACATCTATTGGTGAATTGTGAGCAGCAGTCTCTGTAGGGGTAAACAAGTCCTTGAGATCCATGTTTTTATGTAGCAAGATTCAAAGACAGAGAAGGAACAATAATAGAGGAAATTACTTAGCTATGTAATGGAGGCTTTCTGAGCAAATAACTAAAGACATTCATGAAATCCTGTGTTCAGCATCTTTAGATTCATACAAGGTGTCACACAAGCCATCCTAACTTCTAAAGCACCCAGTATCTCCCAAAGATTAAGGTAAGCCTTAATAAATAGCTAAGTTTGGAGGTGAACTTGAACTTTGACCTAGATGCTAAAGAACGTCAAAATTCTAACCTTGAAAATACAATGATGATGCTAAGGATAAAAAACAGCTCAAAGTTGTACAAGTAACTCATTCATCTTACAGCATGGTAGACATGATCACACTGCAAAGTAGTTATACTTCATTCTATCTTTTAGCAAAAAGTCGAGGGCATAAATGTTGTTCAGTAAATGTCTTTTTAATTTTTATTTTTTATTTTATTTTTATTTTTGAGACAGGATTTCTCTGTATAACCATGGCTGTCCCAGAACTCACTGTGTAGGCCAGGCTGACCTCCAACCCAGAGATCTAAGTTTCTCCATCTCCTCAGCACTGAGATTAAAGGCACTGAGATTAAAGCCTACCACCTCCATGTCAGGAAATGCTATTTAAAGTGAAAGAGATGGGGTTGGGGAGAAAAATGATAAAGAAGAGTAGAAGGGAGGAAGGAAGAAAATCAAAAAAAAAAAAAAAAAAAGAAGAAGAAGAAAAGATCTTGGCTAGGTCAGGGTGACACAGTATAACATTTGGTTAATTCTTCAGTCTTCACCAAAAACAGGAACTTTCTTTCATGGCCCATAAATATAAAGACTCAAATGTTTCCTAAAAGACATATGATGTTTTTAGTTTTGAGGGTGACTTATAATTTATGATATTTGATTAGAGTCTTCTCTTATGTCAGCGGAAGAAGTTAATGTAGGGTTTCAACTTATTTTGGGAATTGAATCGTCTAGTAAATTCCTTTGAGTCAAAAAGGAAGTGACACATTAACAGGAAAATGTCTTCTTGTAAATCTCTTTCAGCATAGACTTGCTTTTCAAAAGGCTAATTACTCACACACATCTAAACATGGGGACTATTAAACATTTCAAAATACATTTAATAAAAATTATTTTGCATTTGTCCTACAATTATCTTTTAAGAGAAATATTTGTGGAAATGCCTTGTTCTAGACTTTTCTGATTATGGGAGTAAGACTCAATAAAACTGCCTCAGAAGATGTGTGACATCAGGCTCCAGTCTACAAGCAAGTAGGATTTTAAGGAGCCCATCCATATGGTACCCAGGTTCATGAAAGCCAAGCATATAGTGTTTATGGGAAAAAGGAGTGACATGGGGCAGAAGCCAGATGCTGTGAGTATTAAGTTATCTTCTTCTCTTTTCAGTACCAAGAATCAATGGTACAAAGAATTGTTTTTTCTTTAACTTCATTATAAATTTCTCCAACAATGTTTTGCTTTCTCTTTACTCTTGTTTTTATCTATTCCATAGGCTCTTAGTTTAGAAATTTATCTATGCAAAATTATTTTAAAAAAGATCCTACTAGGAAAAGACTCTCTAACTGTACACATAATTCTACACAACAAACAAACACTACACTCCCTCCACATGCCATGTAGCAAAACCTCTAGTGAATATTATAATCAGAGCTGAGTCTTTATACTGGTGATCTTCCTAAACAATGCACATAGCATTCTCACAACAATCTGATGAGAATAAATGAACAATTTTATGTATGTGTTTAGAATCTTAACAATATTGTAAACACAAAATTAAAATTCTTAAGAATTCTCAAAGGGAACCAAAACAGTACAAGCTGTACCTTTAGAATCGCTACACCGATGATGATATTGTGAGAGGCCAGCCAAGCATGGGTTTGTCAAAGCTGTATTTCCCGGTTATTTCTATAAATTCACTAGACTGGAAAGTCCCACCCTGAGTCCTAGCCCTCAGCATGAGCCATGCCACTCCCAACTTTAGCAATATGCAAATCCCCATAGGGATAGGAAGAAATGACTGTGACACTGTCAACTTGAGAGACAGTTTTGAATTCAATGATTAGTTATTCTCCCCACAAATCAGTACTCTAGAACTTAGGTGACAGTCCCTAATTTAATAGCACTTACAGTTATACAGAGCACACACACTAGTGGAGAAGGGAATATTTCTCACCTATAGGAGAAAGGTCAGACACGAGGAAACATTCACACTGCCTACAGAGGGCAATACACTTTGTGATCACTCAGAGGAGAAGGTAGAACTCTAAGACAAGAAGACAGGTTTTATGGAAATGTTGGCTAAAGGGGAAAACTGTGAAGTATGACATAGAATGTGAATTAAAAGTGACTTTTTATAGTTGGAAGTGATTAAATGACAAAACTGAAACTGTGTAAAGCCAAATAGATGAAAAATAATTTAGCTTTATTTTGACTACCACAAATCATTATAGGTTTCTGGAGAGAACATCAGTAGTGGGATATTTAATACAGTTTACCACACTACAATAAAATTGTTTCTTAAATAACATCCTAGATCTGATGTAACTGCCTTTTACTACTTTGTGAGATATTTTTCCTTCCACCTTTCTCCACCTTTTTCTCACCCTTTCAACTCCCTAATATTGGAAAGGAGAGAAAAAAGGGACAGGGGTGGAAAGGGAGCAGCATTAACATTGGACTAGTTCTTGCTGATTAAGGGTGTCAAGTTCCTTGCAACAAGTTTGATCATCATCAGGATATCTAATTTCTTCTCATTTCTATTTTGTGCATTACTACTTAACAAACCATGACCAAACACTACCAACAGCAACCAAACATCCACCAAGAATCCACCCTGCCTCTCAGGTCTCTAACATTTACATAACCTCTGAAAAGCCCCCATCACACAGTTGCACCAACTATCTGCCACTGGCAAAATCATGCCCCCGCTAGAGCATGAAGCAAGTCATCATCAGCTACTGTGAACAATCTGAAGCATCTTCATATCCCATACCTAGTATTAAAAAAAAAAGATATTCTTAAAATATTCTCATCTCCAAAACTGTTACTGCAAGCTTACATAAGCACTATGACTTTTATGACTGAAACCACACACCTGCCACCTAAACAGTTACCTTACCCAGTAGGATTAAATTTTACATTTTTCTTGAAGGACACGGTTTTCATAGTTAGAATATATTTTTCAATCTGAGAAATTTAAATTCTGTCAGGAAGGGGTTCAGAAGGGCTCCCAGACTTCAGAATTTGACAAAGAACACACACAATGCCTAATCTTTACCCTTTTGGTTCAGAGTAATTTTATCAATAACAAAATATGGTTACCCAAATCTCATAATACAATGACCAAAGTAATAGAGGCATAGACACAACATAGCCTCTACCCAAGACTTATGACAGTGGAAAGGGGAAAATTCATGCTTTGAGAATGAATTCTGGAACTGGTCATGACCCCACTCTTGTGGACTCTTAGTTTGCCCCGAGAAAGTGATTGTGGGAGGAAATATAGACAATGGTCAAAATGAGGCCTAGGCCTCCTGTGCTGTCCTGAGCTCCTAGAAATTGAGCTCCTAAACTCTCATTCCCATGAGAGCCACTGTGGCCTAGAGAGTGTGAATAATTTTGTGGCATGGCTTCAATGGTACTAGATTATTCATTCATGAACTCATTCCCACTGACAAAGGCTGTCAGGAAGAGCAGCAGACATTTTAGTGGGAGAGGTCTCCACGTTCACTGAAACTATCAGCGCTATGTTGATCCCAAACCCTTGTGTTTAAGAAGAAGGAAAAATGAACTAAATGTTTCTATTCTGGTTGCAGGGCATAATCATGCATACTCTAGTCAACAGGGGAGATGGCACCCAAGAGCATAACATGAAGCAACCCAGGCATTAGTTAGCAAATAAACATGCTGCATACCATGTGTTCACTCCTTTGTGTCTCTGGAGTCCTGGGAACTGAAAAAGATAAACTGCCTAGAAGGAAAAACAAACAGAGCTTGTGACAATGCCAATAGAGATGATTGAGTAGACTGATGGGAAAGTCACAAGTGCAATTCAAAGTTTGCAGAAGGTGTTTGGAAGCACACTGAGATTATTTATCAAACAGCCTAGTTATTCAAAGCTGTAACTTTACATGCTTGCATATAAGGCTAGAACTTTCCCAGGACTCACATCCTACACTGAGATTTGAGTTTGGCAGTGCACAATGGTGAGCCTGTGAAAGCATCCCATGATGCTTCTTTATCTCAGACTCTCGGGGAACTATTACGAAATACCTTGGGGCAGACAGTAACTGTAGTGTTACTCACAATCCCAGCTTCTCTTCTCCCCAGACACTTGCTACTTCAATTCTTCCTGCCTAGAAGCCATGCTATATTTCAAACTTGTGTTCTAAAATGTCAAATATTAGATATTCTGCCACAACCAAGATGAAATTCCAAACTCTTCATTTAAAATTTCATATTCGATTTCAGATACTGAAGTTTCTGTCTTTTGGTTTTAGAGACTATTGCATCTACTAAACAAGGAATAATTTTTCTTTTCACTTAATCCAGCACCTTTTGGGGGTGATGCCAGTAGTTTATAATGAAATATCTCACCATCTTAAGAAGATATGGCAGGTGTGTAAAACTCTAGCATCATGTTAAAAAATCTTACATTTTGTTAATAGTTTTTTTAATAGGAAATCATTAATGACTGAAGAACATAGAGTTGCAAAACAAATAGCTCTCTCAGTGCATACTCAGTGTCTGCACTCTAAATTCCCTCTCCAAGCCGGATGATTAATTTATGTGGTAGTATTTTTAAATATTGCCTACTATTTCTATTATATTTTAAGTTTAAGTATTTATTCCATATTTTCTAAGGGGAAGAACAAGCCAAGATCAATGAACAGTTTTTAGTTGTTCTTGTTTTATCAATGTAATCATTTTAGGGACACAAAAGGGAAAAACAAGGTAGGTTGTCCAACATGCTCCACTGACCCAGACTAAGCCACTTGCCTTATGCTTATGTGGTGATGGATAATAAGATCTACACTGACATAGCACAAATAATCTCCATAATTACACACCTGTGCTCTTAAACTAAAAATGCCTTCAAAGAGGTTGAAGTGTAGAAATAAATACATCTCTGAATATCACTGATGTACTTTCTAATGCTCGTAGTTATGATTTTGTAGTCTTTATCTTTTACTTTATGACAGCATATGTACCACTTTCCTGATAAAGAACACATTTTTATTTCCAATGTAGATAAATTGTAAGTGGGGATGAGTCTTGGTTTACTTGTTAGATTTTCTGGGTGATTCTTTTCAAAATGACACTGGAAGTTAGCACTCCCCTTAGACTACAAGTTTCATCAGAACAATTTTCTGAATCTTTACAAGGTGAGATTATTATAGCTTTTCTCTGATTTTAAGCTTAACAGAGAGGATTGGCTTCCACAGGCCTCTGCACCTTTTTCCATCTTTCCCACAACTCAGGGTCCTAAAATGTTATGAGAAGCTAGAAGTTCCCTTAAAATACTTTAGAAACTATGTCAATATCAAATTATATAAACAACATTTTCATCAAGTAAAAGACAGACCGATTTCTGTAATTTAAGTACTGTCACCTTTATCTTCCATTGCCCTTCTTCACATTTAATTCTTGTGAAATGTTGTTTTGTTGAAACCATAGTGCTTGAGCCAATAGCTTTTTAAAATTATTATGCATGTTGAACATTATAATTTATCTAGCCCACCGTCAAGAATTCCCTTGCCCAAGATTAGCATTTGTTTAACTATGACTAGTTTTGTAGGAATTTAATTTATCAGTAGTTAATAGGTTTTTTGTATGTTTCCTGACTATTAACACTTTAGAATGTGGACACTGGCCAGTGATTTGTTCCTCAGCTACCTTCATTCTATAGAATCACTGGCTATGGAGATTTGTTCTCAGGTTGCTGATTGTCAGAGACGCAAGAATTTAGTTTCTTGCAAGCAGGCAATGCCTATTGGTAGAATTCTATTTATATGATTATTGGTATGGACCTATTCTATATTGAAGTTTTATATGCAACTGAATAATAAAGCACTATTATGAGGGACATTGACTAAAATAGATGTTCATATAAAATCACACTTTAAAAAGAGAGAGAGAGAGAGAGGGAGGGAGGGAGAGAGAGAGAGAGAGAGAGAGAGAGAGAGAGAGAGAGAGAGAAAATCCAGTGGAGATCGTTGGGGTTAGAAGGCATAAGAGAGTTTGAGGATAATTAGTTTCTCAACTTGCCACCTGTTTTAGTTTCCTCTGCTATGATAAAATATTCTCAAGGTAGAAATGGTTAATTTCATTTACAGTTCTGAGTTATAGTTCAACATTGCCATGAAGTCAAGGACCTTGAAGCATCTAGGCATGCCCAGTTTCTAAAACAGAGGGGGAATGAATGTAAGTATGGTTGGAATATTGTGGATTGTCTGGTCCTGTTTGTATTTTGATGCTAATCCTGCCCCCTATAAGGAAGGACTGAATCAAGTACTCAGGTGATTCCCTGTGAACTTGCTCCCCATTTTAACTGGTGAAGTAAAGGCTAGAGCCTATGATTGGGCAGTGGAAGGGAAAGTTGAGGCTGGAAGTTTTAGAGAAGGAGAGAGAGGAAGGAGGAGGAGAGAAGGGGCTCGGAGAGAGATGGAGGAAGAGGAGGTGGAAGATGGAACAGAACCACTCTTGCCTGGAGAAACCACAGGTAGCAAGGGATCTCATAGCTGGGGAATAGAATAGTGTAGTGGTTATCTGCCCAATCTAGGCATACAGCTTATAAATTATAACTGAGTTGTGTGTTCTTTGCACAGGCATACTGAGGTTGGAGATTTACTGGTACAAATCTGGCTAGTATGAAATGTTAAGACTGTCTTACATTTTCTATTTGCAAAGATTTATGTGGGCAAGAGAGAGGGAGAAACTGCAGAGTGGTCATTGGTGGTCAGTGTAACCAACTGCCACTTGGACAGTCAGTCTGTGGAAATGCAGGTGTTTTCAGGAAGGATGGGTTTGAGAGGCTTAGCAAGCCAGCTGAGGAAACCAGGGCCAGATGGCAGCTTTCAGCACTGGGCAAGGAGAAACCGGCAGCTACTGATTCTAAAGCCTAGCCAGAGCTAGTGTGGATTTTTTAAATTACATGCAACAGCTTGTTTTGCCACTCTTGAACACCCCAGGATTCTAGCCTAGAGAACCATGCGCTGTCTGTCATTAAGTCTTCCCACCTCCATTAACAAAATCAAGAAACTATCCAACAGACGTACCCTCAGGCCAACACATTCTAGACAATACCTTGTTGAGACTCTCTTCACAGGTGATTTTGATTGTGTCAAGGTGATAATATACACCAATGATCATGATTGCTTTGACACCGGTTTTAAATATAGTTTGACCATCTTACTATTAGAAGGAAGTAATGCCTGCATATTAAACAGCAATGTGCCATTAGCACATCATGATTGCATGTTACTTTTAAAATACTGCTGTAAGGGGCAATCAGAGAAAACAACTAAAACGTATCTCTCCTACAAAATTAAACTAAGCGAAATTTCAGAAAGAAAGAAGTAAGTAAGTCATGAATTCTGTGCAATGAGTGCGTTTTCTCCTGTTATAGAAGCAATGCCAATATGTACAAGCTTTTGATAAAAACCAAGAAAATCAACTTTTTTTCTATACTCTGCAGTCTGGATAAGGAACCTTGGTTAAGGAAGATGATCTGAATTGTTAAACATTTTTCAAGTTTTCCAATTTCAAAATATGTTAACAAAAAGAAGAAGAAGAAGGAGAAGGAGAATGAGAAGGAGAAGGAGAAGGAGAAGGAGAAGGAGAAGGAGAAGGAGAAGGAGAAGGAGAAGGAGAAGGAGAAGAAGAAGAAGAAGAAGAAGAAGAAGAAGAAGAAGAAGAAGAAGAAGAAGAAGAAGAAGAAGAACAAGAAGAACAAGAAGAAGAAGAAGAAGTTGTTTAAGATCATTGATTTGTTCCTCTAAATATTAAACAGCAAACAGAATTGATTTGTTTGTTTGTTTTTGTTGTTGTTTGTTGTGTTTGATTTTGTATGGTTGGTTGGTTTTGCGTGCATGTGTGTGTTTGTGTGTGTGTGCATGCCCTAAATAAATTAGAATCAATTAAAAACATATTTGAATTTCTTGTCTTTTTATTTAATTACAACTCTTTATATTGGTCCAGGTTTAAATTGTTTCAAAAGAAATTGTTATGGTGTGTCAAAGAAGCCCAGACCAGAACACTGAAAGAGGCTATTCTTTCATCTCTGATAAAGAAAAGGTACACTCTCAAGAATCATGGAAAAAAAAACTGAAAGGGTCTTATATCTAATTTTAAGTCCCTCATTTGTAAAGACAAGACATTTTATATTTCACAGCTTTTCTCTTTAAACCTGAAGCCATAGCCTGTCCCCAGAAAGAAAAATGTAATCTTGATTTTTCTTTTCTTTGAAGGTTCTTTCATTTTGCCAGGACTTTAGAATACCTGATAAAATTTAGCTCTCTTGGCCTGAGAAACCAGAGTATCCATTCCTCCCAAATCCCTCAGGAGCTGCAGAACAGGTTTTTGGAAATTCTCTCTATTTTATTGAGCTCTCATACCCTTTGGAAGGAACTCTAGGAACCGAGAACTGATTTCAGAACTGCAGACTTCCACCATGGCTCACCTCAGATAGGTTGGTATTCTTTAATTTGCTTAACCTTAAAATGAATATGAAATATTAAAACAGTATTTAATTCTATTGTACATAATGAGGACTCAAAATCATTTCCTTTTTTGTCTCTAGCCAAATTGTGAATTGGAGAGATTGGCAACATATACTCTCCCATTAGCTACTTTCAATAGTCTGTTGGTAAATTATGGGAAATGTAGTGAAACCATGAAGACCTCTTGGGTGGTCTTGCACTGCACTGATAAGGTACATGGATTCCATCATAAAGCATATAGAAAGTGACTCTAATGCTACCTACAATACCCTTTCTCCTCCCCAAAATGTGATGAGCTCATAGCATAATCACACACACACACACACACACACACTTGAATACAAACTTGGAATTCTTAGCAAAATAAACAACCCAGTTACACTGAGTTGGTGTCAGCAAGTCAGTGATTTTGTGGTTTGACCCTCATGTGTACATCAATCACAGCAAATTTCTTTCTCTCTCCATTCCAAGAAAACCAGCACTTCCCACACAACATGTCATTACCATCACAATAGGATCTGCTCAATGACAGAGCTTGGATCCAGTCCTTAACTTTAAAACTCTATTTGAAATCACAGCTTCTTTCTTGTTGGAACTTAGCTTTGAAACAGACAGACTTCCACTGGTATTGGCAAATCACTCGTCATTTTTCCTTCCTGTTTTGATACTATTACCTTTCATGCCTGTTTGGAAACCATATTTTTCTAAAGTGTACCATAGTTTTTCTGTTTTATCCCGCTTGAGACCTGCACAAAATCACAACCTACAAAATCCCAGCATGGGTGAGGTGGATGATCTCCAGGCCATAACCCACACTGAGGAGCTACTGACAGTGGATGCTAGCTATGGGGAGAAAGATTAATTCTTTATCAAGCAGGTGCTCACTGGTAGGTTTCCCATGATCCGGAAGATGACCCCACATCCACACATGTATGGGCAAGACTAATTGCAAAAATAAATAAATAAATAAATAAATAAAACGGTTTAAAATAGGAGAAAAATAAAAAGACATGAAGTTGGTGGAGGGCATGCTCTAGAGGATATAAAGGAAGTTGGAAGGGGAAGGGGGTAATGAGTAATAGATATTATTGCATTTCATTGAGTGCCTACATGAAAGTCTCAAAAAATAAGAAGAAGTAAATATAAATATAAAAGAAACAAGAAAAATGGAAATCAAATATCCATGAGTCCATCAGATAGGCACTCAAATGCTCTGATAAAGCAACATAATTTCTATTAAGCCAATTTGATGATAGATACTCTTATTCCTGGGAAGAGCACTAAGTCACACAAATAAATGTCCACCTATCAATAATAATTTGCAACAATATTTAGTAGCAAATAGATAAATTTTAATGTTAAAACTGAATTAAGTATTTTATGCTTCAATTGGCTCTTTAGCCATCTAATTTGAAATCTGTATTCAAGGGAACTTTAATGTCATAATAACACAGCAGTTATTCTCAAGGGTTCCATCACATATATTAGCAAGTCCTCACATTGTTTGGCAGACAGGCAGGCAGCACATACAACTGGTCCAATTACACAGGGAAGAATTTCGTGACCATAATACAGTACTTCCTGGCAGGGTGCCTATAGTTAAAAATAATATCTTTACGGTTTTTCACTTTATTCTCAGAATTTCATCAATTAGATATGTATTCTATTAAAAGCAAAGCTCTTATTCAAGAACATCCATGCTTTACAACCATAAAGTCTTAGAAATTCAGACATCTAGATAATCTTGTTTAATCACCCCCTTCCTTGGGATATAATTAAATGATACCATTAATAATGTACAATGAACTTTACATCACTGTTTGTATCAACTAAAACTTCATTTTTATGTTTTCCATAGTATGATTTTTCAGGGTAAAGACTGAATGCCAAACTGGACAGCACACTGGACTATCCAGCTGTCAGACCAACTTTCTGATTTAAATCCTTTCTTCCTGAAGCTGGACCTGTGCATCTCAAGGGCTTAATTTCTATGTCTCAGTGGGAGAAGGAGGCCATGTCTACAGAATGACAGGTAAACCCTAACTAGGAGTGATGTGATGAAGGCGGCCTTGAAGCCTGGGGCACATGACTAAGCGGTTCCTCTGAAGTACTGGCTGCTGAAAAGGCTCTAAGCCGCTTTTATGACAAAAGAACTGCACTCAGATAAAAGAACTTTTGCATGTTCTCTTTCCACTCCTAACTTTTCCAAGGCCCTCTTATTTCTAGGAAATTGACTTCAGTCTTTTAGTCAAATGGCCTGTTTTTTGTTGTTGTTGTGTTTAATGAAAGAAGTGAGTATTTTGTTAACGAGTGTTGAAATGGAATTAAATTAACATAATTTCAAATTTGAAATAATCGTTTCCTACATAGAATGAGAGTCCTTGCACTTGGGTTATTTCCACATTTAAGTTGTATATGTCTCAGTAAGGATTTGCAGGAGCCAAGCTTTCTGAGAAAGTTTGAGTCTGCGTCTTCTCTTTTTGTCTTTTGTTTCCTCCTACTTGCTGGCTGACCCGAGCTGTTTCCTGCCTGACACCTGCTCCTGTCTGCCCCAAGCTCTCCCCTTTCAAATGCAGGTCTAAATTACTTTTCAACATACTTCTGCTACTCATTCTGTTAAGTGCCCTAACCAAATATAAGTTCCTATTGGCCTAAAAATAGATCTCTTGCCATCTGGAGTCCCAAATTTTTGCATTTTCTCTTTCACCTCGAAGCAACTCTGCCAGTCATAAAAGAACTTCACCTGATGTAATTGTATCTGCTTCCAACTGCTCCTGAACAGATACTGGAGCTTTCGTTCTGAGTGAATAATTCTCCCTTGTTAACACCAGGTTTCCTGAAGGGATCAGATGTTCATTCATTTTGACATTTTCAAGTCATCAGAAAAACTAACAAATCCCAGACTTCGATTTTTGCTTTGGTCTGTGTTTTATGAAATCTTATATCCTATAACTATTTAGATTAGACTAGTTCTCACCTGACTGGTGAAACATTGGTAATTCTTGTAATTCTTAAAATTGAAGTATTGAAAGTGGTCAGTGATTTTTTTTTTTTTAAAAAATCTTAGCAAAATTGATAAAAGTCAACAAACACTTATGCACATTTAAGCTTTCTTGTGTCTTTTAATATATAGCATTAAATCAAGCCCTTAAGCAGAAAACAAGGTCAGAATTCAAAAGAATAAGAAGCAAGGGTACAATATTGCTAGATTTCACAAAAAATTTTCCCAAATTTGCGGATAGCAAGCATATGAAAATTTGCTTTGTTATAGTATGTTTAAGCACAGCTAAACTCCATCTGATTGCAAAGCCCTCTGTGTTCCTAGCTGCCATGGTATGCTGCCCTACAACTTTTAGGTTATTCTCAATTTCTTTCCATAACCGTTCCCATCCTGCTCACAGTATTTTCCCGGTGAATGTCACCCTGTCTCTCGACTCCATTATTTCTGATGTGCATATGTCATAGATCCTTGCTCCCAACTCTTGAATTTCTGACAAGTTGAAAATTAGTCTTTGGCCCTTGTTTTTGGATACAAAGTCCATTATCATCATGGCAGAAGCATGGCAACATCCAGACAGGCATGGTGCAGGGGGAGCTGAAAGGTCTACATCTTCAACTGAAAGCTGCTAGGAGAAGACTGACTTCCAGGCATCTAAGATTAAAAAAAAAATGAATATTTTATTTATCTACATTTTACATATCATCCTCTTTCCCAGTTTCCCCCCAGGAGACCCCCTATCCCATCCTCCCTCTCCTTGCTTCTATAAGGGTGCTCACCCACCCACTGACACATTCCTGCCTCCCTGCCCTGGCATTTCCCTACACTGGGGCATAGAGCCTTCCCAGGACCAAGGGCTTCTCCTCCCATTGATGTCTGAAAGGCCATTCTCTGATACATATAAGGTTGGAGCCTTGGGTCCCTCCATGTGGACTCTTTGGTTGGTGGTTTAGTCCTTGAGAGCTGGGGGGTGGGGGTGGGGAGTCTGGTTGGTTGATATTGTTGTTCATTCTATGGGATTGCAAAACCCTTCATCTTCTTCAGTCCTTTTTTAACTCCTCCATTGGGAATCCCATGCTCAGTCCAGTGGCTGGCTGTGAGTAGCCACCTCTGTATTTGTCAGGCTATGGAGAGCCTCTCAAGAGACAGCTATATCAGGTTCCTGTCAGTAAGCACTTCTTGGCATTCACAAGAGTGTCTCAGTTTGGTGTCTGTATATGGGATGGATCCCCAGGTGTGGCAGTCTCTGGATGGCCTTTCTTTCAGTCTCTGTTCCACGCTCTGTCAACTAATTTCTCCCTTGAGTATTTTGTTCCCCTTTCTAAAAAGAACCGATACATCCACACTTTGGTCTTCTTTCTTCATGAGTTTCATGTGGTCTATGAATTGTATCTTGTGTATTCTGAGCTTTTGGGCTAATATCCACTTATCAGTGAGTGCATACCATGTGTGTTCTTATGTGACTGGGGTGCTGCACTCAGGATAATATTTTCTGATTCCATCCATTTGCCTAATAATTTCATGAAGTAATTGTTTTTATTGATGAAGTGGTACTACATTGTGTAAATGTACCACATTTTCTGTATCCATTTCTCTGTTGAAAGATATCTATGTTCATTCTAGCTTCTGGCTATTATAAGTAAGGCTGCTATGAACATAGTGGAGCATATGTCCTTGTTATATGTTAGATCATCTTTTGGGTATATGGCCAGGAATGGTATAGCTGAGTCCTCAGGTAGTACTATGTTCAATTTTCTGAGGAACCACCAGACAGATTTCCAGAGTGGTTGTACCAGCTTGTAATCTCACCAACAGTAGAGCAGTGTTCCTCTTTCTCCACATCCTTGCCAGCATCTGCTTTCAGCTGAGTTTTTGATTCTTAGCCATTCTGATGTCACCTCATTCTAATGAAGTGTAATCTCAGGGTTGTTTTGAATTGCATATCTCTGATGACTAAGGATGTTGTTGAACATTTCTTTAGGTGCTTCTCAGCCATTCGGTATTCCTCAGTTGAGAATTCTTTGTATAATTCTGTACTGCATTTTTAAAAATAAGGTTATTTGTTTCTCTGGAGTCTAAATTCTTGAGTTCTTTGTATATATTGGCTATTATCCCTTGTGTTGGATGTAGGATTGACAAAGATCTTTTCCCAATCTATTGGTTGCTGTTTTGTCCTATTGACAGTGTTCTTTGCCTTACAGAAGCCTTTTAATTTTATGAGGTCCCATTTGTCAATTGTTAATCTTTTTCCCTGTGCCCATGTGTTCTAGGCTCTTTTCCACTTTTAAGTCCAAGTGGATCAAGGATCTCCACATAAAACCTGATACACTGAAACTAGGACAAGGGTTTAAAAGCCCAAGCCCACAATGGCACATTTTTTCCAACAAGGCCACACCTACTCCAATGAGGCCACACCTCCATTAGTGCGACTAGATGGACCAAGCATATACAAACCATCACAGATGTATACTGTAGAATGATGGTTCCAAAGGCAAAGAAAAGACAGATTAAGGAAAAGATACAGGACAAAATGAAAAGGTGACATTAATTATGGAAAAGGGTTAATGATTAAATTTTATCTGAAAATGTCATTTAGCATCTATGCTTTGATTTTTTTTTTTTTTCCTTTGAAAACACAATCTCAAGATGAGAGATATTTCCTCCTCGATGTACTTCATCTTGGATGGGTTTTATCCTCTCTCTGGAGTGTTGTAAAAACAAAGTAGATGACAATTTTCATTTATTTCTTTACCCCTTCACAGGTTGATTTTAAGATATTCTCTGGGTATTGACAAGAATACATACAGGTATAGACAGATTCTTTTGTATTTCTATCACAAGTTCTCTGTAAATTTTGTCTTTTGTTACCATAGGGAAAAATCATAGTCATTTTCCCGTTACATATCAATTCTTCATGTCATTTGTTTAGAAGAATAACAAAAACTCTTTTAAAACCTTCTCATTTTCTCTTTAATGGCCACCCTCATCCTCCATATGGCTTACAGTCTTATCTGCTCTTGCTTCATTTACAGTAATCTGTGACATTTTGTTGCATAGTTCTCTAGTTCTCTCTCAAACTATGTGTAACCTGGTTCCTTTACTGTTACAATGTATTGTTTAATGAATATTTTATTTAAAAATGTCTTCCTTTTTTCCAATTCTGTTTGGGCATTTCCTAGAAGCTGCTTTTTCCTTTCTTGCTTGGTTTCAAATTCAAAGATTTAATTAATTAAATTTATCATAATAACTTTGAATATTGTATTTCATAATATAGTCTATTTTGTAATTTTATTTGATATACAATCACCGTTTTATATTTTTCATGTGACAACTCAAAATAACTGATGAAGTTTGTACCCATGATTGTGGTTTCTGCTGATGTCAGCAGTGTTCTATTTCACCATTTGTGTCCCTGAAATCTAAACTATGAATGTTTCCCCAGATGTGATTTGTGTTTGCTTCTTCATGACATCGACAAAGCTGTCACTGTGGAGCAGGTTGAGTTCCCTTGAAAGGATTCTGATCCATGAGAAACATTCTGTCCTCTTTCTTACCTTGATACCAACAGAAGACTTTCACTTGGGTTCACATCTCCAGAAAAGGGCTGTACATTAAGCCAAATCTTGCCTTTCCCTGTTGCTCTGTGCTCAGTGCTCTCCACTCACATCTCTGGGTTTAGCTGTTTCTGTGTACTTGTGTCTTGGGTTGTAGGATGTTTACTATCTACTGAATCTACTGAATTACCTTTTAATTGCTAACTAAAGGGCTTTATATAGAACACTTATAGGTGCAGGTCAGAAGTTCCTGAGTATGCATCACTTTTGCAAACCATTCTTTTCGATGTTTATTCCTCCAAGAAATATGATAATGGAGTGAATATCAGCCCATCTTTGAATCACACTAGAAATGAAAATAAAGAAAGCAAGATAATTATTTACATATAGTAACATTAAAAAATTAACTATTCAAAGTATTTTCCCTTACATATAGCAGATACTTTGATAGTGTGTGTGAGTGTGTGTAAAATGATAGAGGATTAGGATGAGGAAGAATTCATTAAGATATTTATTTATATAATAAATATCTTAAATTCTGTTAATATATTTTAATATAGCCATTATATGAATATAATGTATAATATTATATATTGCATATACATATAAAATTAAATTATGTATATATTGTATTCAAATAGTCTATATACATATACAAAATACATATATACATTTTGTGTGTGTGTGTGTGTGAAACCTGGATAAAAATATGAATTATCTTGCCATATATTCAGGATCTATATTTACAGACATTACCAACTATGAGTCAATATGCTTGGGAAAATGCAAAAACCACATTTATTCAACCATTAGGCCCTAAAAAAAATTC
This sequence comes from Arvicanthis niloticus, assembly GCF_011762505.2. Lineage (NCBI taxonomy): Eukaryota > Metazoa > Chordata > Mammalia > Rodentia > Muridae > Arvicanthis > Arvicanthis niloticus. The sequence continues at coordinate 44,874,880 of NC_047665.1, read as the reverse complement.
TTAATACTTAAAGTTTTATGACATTCATTTGTGTATGTGTTTGCATTGCATATGTTCATCAGAGGATAAACTGATTCTTTTTGATAAACTGATTCATCAGCCTTGGCAACCAGAGCCTTTACCTCTTGAGCTAGCTCATTGCCCACAACAAGGGTTTATATAGAACTCACAGTGTATGACTGACTCCTTGGAAGTAACCTAGAGATAAGTAAAATATACAGGAAGATGTGTATAGGATATATTAAAATACTGTAACATTTTATGCATGGAATTTGGTATCTGTGGTAGAACCAATCCCTCCCAAATATAGTCCTTAACAATGCAGCACAGTTCATAATCATCTAAAATGTCATGGTCTTAAGACTTTAACTAATGATCATTTGGTATTGACATAAGTACTGTAAAAGTCTTTGTTGGTTTAATTCTGACATCCTCACATGGTGACAAATTGTGATACCTACCATGATGTATTATTCTCATTATCGATCCACATATGAGAATAAGTCAATGTTGTTTATACAACCTTTGTCTATTGATAGACTTAGAGTCGTTTCTGGGAGGACATTTAGCTCTTCATCTCACCTAGTCAGTGATGAAGTAGGTTTCTCATCGTATTGTTTATAGCGCCAACAAACTACTGTCCATCTATTCACATGGTAGCATCTTATTGACAACTAAGCATGTCATACTAAATATTAAAGTAACGTCTTGTCATTAAGTTGGTAGTCATAAAGGAAATTAAATGAGATTAGCTTTTCTGAAAGGTCTTCATTTTAGTGTTACTTGTCTCTACCTCTCCTTGTGCACAGCCTTCCAATGCAAAGGCAGACACCAATTGTTGTTTTTAATACTCTAACATGCTTTTATTTACAGTCTGAAATTTCATGAAAAAACTATAATTTACACCTATAAAATTTCCAGAGGAGTAGTACAACATACCTATACGATTTATGCAATTTATATGATTTATCATAATTTATACAATTACATTTTTCTTTGTCTTAATAGCTCTTTTATTCATTAACCAAATATCTTTCAGATTTCTTAAATAAGAAATAACATGAAGTGACATTTGACCTTAGGCTATTTTTAACGAGTGTTGAAATATTCAATTAAAATATTAATAATTAAGTGAATCAAATGTCAGAATATCTTTAAATTATGTAAGCCATTAGAAATTTCTATATCCTTTACACATAAGCTTAAAAGACTGCTCAAATTAATTTTTCAGAATTTGAAATCTTTCTCATTATTTAGATTGCTAAGAGGACAGAAATAATCCAAAAGTTGACTTATTTTTTAAATATGTTTATTATTTTATGAGCTAATTAGTAAATGTTAAATTTAATTTATTGCTTATTTATTCTTGGCAAAAATCCATTCCTCATTCCACAGCTCATTCTCCCCATAGAAAGTCAACCCCATCTTTAAAGCTGAGAACAAGATAGAGCTTTCCCATTCAGTCCTGGTGAAAGTGGGCTTTCCCATTCAGTCCTGGTGAATGTGGTAGGTTGTTTTCGGGTGTCTCACAGCTTGGAGGGTTAGCTGTGCATTAAGTATCTTCACTACTTTCACCTGTTGCTATAAATACTATTATTTAAGCAATATTGCTAAGGAAAATTTCTAAATATCTAAGGAATTGTGACTGAACTCCTGGAGGGTACTAATATTTCTAGGCCTTTGACAATTTCCAGTATCCATTCACTATAAATATTCTGGAAAGAGTAGTGACATAGGATATATCTCACTATAATAAAGACTATATGCAAGAAACCCATAGCTAACCTCATTCAAAGGAGAGAAAAACTCTCAAACTATTCCCACTAAAATCAGGAACAATAAAAGATGTCCGGTCTTGCCCCTTCTGTTTAACATTTTATTTGAAGTCTTAGCTAAATCAATACAAAAGTGAAGGAGGCAAAGTGTATACTTATGGGAAAGAAGTCAAAGCATCTTTATTTGTAGATAAGATAATTATATACATGAAAGACCCTAACAACTGCACCAGAAAATTCTTACACTTGATTAACTCATTCACCAAAGTGGCAGAATAAAAAAAATTAGCACAAAAGATCAGTAGCCTTCCTGTACAAATGACAAACACACTGGGAAAACAAAATCAGGGAAACAATACTCACAATAGTTTAGAAAGAGAAAGCAAAAAGGAAAAGGGAGAAAGAAAAGAAGAACAAAAGAAAAAAAGAAGGAAGGAAGATCTTGAAATAAACCCAGTGAGACAAGCAAAATGCGTGTGACGATAAAGACTTTAAGAAGCTGTAGAAACATTTCGAGATTATATTAGAAGATGAAAAGAACTCCCATGATCATGAATTGCCAGGATAGAGTGAAAATGTCCATTCCAGCAAAACCAATATACAAAGTCAATGCAATCACTGTTAAAAGTGCAATGTGCTAAATCTTAAATTTTATAAGAAAACTCAAAAGTCACAAGATAGCCAAAACAACACTGAAAAACAGAAAAGGAGATATCAGGAAACAGACTCAAACTCATTGGTGGAAGAAGGGTACTTTTTGAGCAGGACACTCTTTCTTTTCATTTGTGTTCCTGTTTCTGATTTTTGTTGTTGTTGATTGCTTGCTTGTTTAGTTAGTTTTGTTGTTGTTGTTGGTTGTCATGTTTTGCTTTATTTTTTGTTTTTTTGGGGGGAGGGTGGTTGGTTTTTGTTTGTCTAAGCTTCTATAGTAATAGGTTAAATTTGATTTTTGAAAAGGATGCTAAGGTTATTTATCCCTTCCTGTATTTCCTCTTTCATCTAGAACTCTTATCATCTTCCCAAAGTTAACCCATTCGGTACAATTTTTCCCTTCTAACTCTTTTTTTTGTTTGTTTGTTTGTTTTTTTGTTTGTTTGTTTGTTTTTTTGTTTTTCGAGACAGGGTTTCTCTGTGTAGCTCTGGCTGTCCTGGAACTCACTCTGTAGACAAGGCTGGCCTCGAACTGAGAAATCCGCCTGCCTCTGCCACGCAACTGCTGGGATTAAAGGTGTGCGCCACCACTGCCCGGCCCCTTCTAACTCTTTATACAAATGGTCTCTATTTCCCTGTTTCTAGACGCACACCCCCATGTCACCTTAACGATTTTTTGACCTTCATGAGCATTCCAAATGAAGTGCACATATCTGAAGATTCAAAGCTTATACCCACAAATGAGAAAAGACATGAGATGTTTGTTTTTCTAGGTCTGGGTTGCCTCACTCAGGATGATTGTCTCCAGTTTCATCAATATACCTTGGAATTTCATTATTTTACTTTTTAACAGCTGAATAATATTCCATTGTATAAATATGCCACAATTTCATTATCTATTCATCAGTTCATGGGCATGTATACCGTTTCAATTTCCTGATTATTAAGAATGAAACAAATCAGTCGACTATTCTGCAAGAGTGTCCTTTTCTGGACAGTAATTTGTCTTAGATGAAAAGAGGCAATTCTTGCCTAGTGGCTGTCTCACCACAACTGGAGTAACTCCAAAGATGCTCAATTTCTTCTTAGAATTCAATACAGGAAGCTGTCAGGAGCAGACAGGTCTCTAATCAAAATGAACATTAATACAGAAATGTTTGTAACGTCAATTCTGTGGACTTCTGACGTTTTGAAAACCAACTATCCATGTAAGGTAATCTGGACTGTTATCTGTTAACTCCATTCAGCTATTTCTAAATAAAACATAGAAAACATCCTAACAATAAACTCCAAGCCATGAATTTGCTATAGTCCCTTAACTCACAGGCTAACCATCTCAAACCAGTTGCAAAAGTTAAAGAAGGACTGGGTCTAGGCCTTGTATTCCTAAATGTGTAAATTACTGTCCAGAAAAGAACACTCTTGCAGAATAGTCGACTGATTATATCTGCCTAGACAGAGTAATCAGCCCTTAATAATTCTGCATCAGTAGGTCTGTCAGGTGATCCTGGGCCAGAAGGCTGAAGATCAGATGCTCCAATGTTTTGTAATATAGGGACTGTCCAGGTGTTCATCAGTCTCTATAAACTGGCTAAGTTTTAGAAGCTATGCTTTGTGCTTCCCATAATTTTAGTTAACTCAGTCACTCTGGATTTCTGACAGGGTTGAAAACTTATAGTCCCATAGCCAATCCTGGCTATTTACTTTGAGAGAAAAGATTCGAGTGGATAGTTTTCAGCTGACATTCATTCTAAAGCCAAGAAAAAAGCCAGGCCCAGAACTAAGTGTTTTAGTTAGGAGAGATGACAGAGGTTCTGGTTAGTCAACAAAATGATAGACTGGGTATTAGGACTATCTTGTATTTCACTGGTACAAATTGGCATAATTATGCTCTAATTGTATTTTGAGAGAAAAGTTTTATTTTAACAGGAAGGGTGATATGTAGGAGGAGCTAAAGTGAGAGGGGTATGAGAGGAAGAGAAGGAGTAAGGAGAGGAGGAGAAGAGGAGAGAAGAAGCTAGGTGATGAGAGAGAGAAAGAGATGGGGGATATGGAGGTAGTTGTTCACGTGTCTTCACCAGTCAAAGATAGTTGATATATCTAGGCTGGGTATTAGGTCACACTTCTGATTGAACATTACCAAACTTATAAAGCCTTTGATTAACATTTTTAAAAGTGTAGAAAAGCAAAAAGAAATAGGGGGCATGGGATAGGGGTTTTCTGGGGGTGGGGGGAATGGGGAAAGGGGATGGCATCTGAAATGTAAATAAAATATCCAATAAAAAAAGAATGAAACTAAAATGAACTTGATGAGGAAATTCTGAGATGTAGAGTCCAGTAATGTCATAGCTCTTTGGAAAGATTTTATCTAGAACATAAAAAAGAACTAAAAAAAAAAATGTTCACACCAATACAAAAACAAGTCATACAATCAAAAATGAGGGATAGATCCAAAGGACAAAAGATAGAATACAGAAGAGTGAGAAACATTTTAAAAAGTTTAAGATTCTGAACCAAAAAAGAAATACAAATCAAAACTACTTTGAGATTTTTATCGTATCCCAGTTAGAATGGCTAAGACCACAAACAAGACAAAACAAAACAAAAAATAAAGACAACAAATGTTGACAACTGGATGTGTGAAAAAGGGACACTTATTCACAGCTGGTGGGCATACAAACTGGTGGAGCCACTATGAAAGTCAGTGTAGAGAGTTCTCCAAAAGCTGGAAGTAAATCTAGGAAGTAAACATGAAAAACCATGTCTTTTAAAGCAAACATGAGATAGGAAAAATGTATTACATTTTCTCTTTGCTGTTCCCCTGAATCTAGAGTGCAGTGGATTTCTAGGTTGGACTTTGGATTCAGCTGCTGAGTAGCAAACCTTAAGGCTTCCAGAAGACTCTACCATATCCACACAGAAGATAACAGAATATTCAAATGACATAATTACCGTACTGAAAATGAATTTGACTTTTGAGTGTACAGTGGAGGCCCAGGGAATGCTGAGACCACGTTTGAGTACTGTTTATCTGGGAACATTGGGATTTTCTTTTGATTACACTGCTTAGTCAAATTTATAACTCTTTCCTGTGCTCTTGAATATAAAACTATTTTTAGGGAAGTATACCTATGATAGAGTTAATAAAAGTTTAACAGCTACTTTAAAAATAGATGATTAATATTTAAACATTTTCACCAATTACAAATATAAATCAAAGTAAGAAAGCTTTAATTTTTTTTTGTTGTTGTTGTTGTTGGTTTTTTTATTTTTTTTGGTTTTTTGTTTGTTTGTTTGTTTGTTTGTTTGTTTGTTTTTTGAGTCAGGGTTTCTCTGTGTAGTCCTGGCTGTCCTGGAACTCAGTCTGTAGACCAGGCTGGCCTCAAACTCAGAAACCCACCTGCCTCTGCCTCCCAATTGCTGGAATTAAAGGCGTGCGCTACCACTGCTCGGCGGTAAGAAAGCTTTGGATTGCTGATACACAGCCTGTTTTCTATGACTGTTGGAATGATCATGTTTTTAAAAGATGTTTAAAAAACAATTTCTTACATGCCTACACATACATATGCCTAGAGATCAAAGAATTAAACTATTAATCAAGTCAGTCGTGTTTAGTATGGCCAAAAAATACTTTTTTTCTTGGAAGTTTGCTGAAAAAATTACTAGTGTGAATGAGTTGTAGAACAATGTAAAACAGTGTGCATTTCATTATTTGAAAAGGAGCTTTTTTCTTTGTAATTTATTATTTAAACAATTTTAATTTGAATACTACCATTTAGTGCTGCTAATTGCTTTTAATCTCATAAAATATGTATTATTAGATTATGTGTTTAAATATAATTTGAAGATGCATTTGATTGTATTAATTTTATGTAATCATATTTGTCTAAGAAGTTATATGTGTTTTCTCCCTTCTTGGTGTATCTTTTTTTTTACATTTACTTTCTAAATTAAGTACAAATTTTAACTTGCTTTCATAAGTTTCACCATCTGCAATGTAGTCATTGGTTTTTCTTAATCTTCTACTCTTTCTGTCTATCTCTGTCTCCATCTGTCTTTTGCTGACTATCTCTGAATCTCTGTCTCTTTTGATGTGTCTCTCTGCTTCTGTCTCTGAATCTATCTCTGCCTGTCTGTCTCTGCCTGTCTGTCTCTGTCTCTGTCTCTCTGTCTCTCTCTCTCTGTCTCTCTCTCTCTCTCTCTCTCTCTCCCCGTGTGTGTGTGTGTGTGTGTGTGTGTGTGTGTGTGTGTGTATCCATGTCAGTATACAGGGACACATGTGCGGAAGAATGTAGAGGGCAGAGATTGATGACAGGTATCTTTCCCAATCACTCATCACCATCTGTTTTGGATATAGAGTCTGTCTCTGAATAGTTATAGATGACGCTTTCATAGTGGAGAATTTTCTTCCATCAGGCTAACAAGAAGCATTGTTATTATCATCAACAATATATTTCAGATTCTCACTAATAAAAGTCCATTCAAAAAGCCTATGACACAAGTTCTTTGCCTGTGCCCATGTTTTCTCCAAGATACTCACTCCAATAAGAGCCATAGTGCAGTGTGACTACAAAAAGTGACACCCCCACAAAAGCACTGCAGGATCCTTAATGGTCTTGAACAAAGTCACAAAAATTCTATGAAAATTTAGTGAATACCTAATATAGATTAGAAAGGAATTTATTCCATGATTTCACTCACATTTTTTTTCAAATTAAAGCTATTTACTTAACTACTATATTGGTCCCTCTTGGGCATTAAGAATTGTATCAACCTAAGTCCTGGACCTCTATTTCATTTTATACAGGAGGACTTTCCTGATTTCCTCTTAAAATATAACATTCTTAGTGTGTATATATTAGCATTAAAAAGAAAGATAACTTTCCTTCTGGCTAGCTTTCATAGTGCTATGCAAACTGCCAGTGGAGAAAAGACATTCATAATCAGAGCTAAACTCTGTCTATAGTATCTACTGCCAAGAGAGATGTGCCTGATGTGCATAGGGGAAATACTATCTATGGGTATAACTAACCTTCCTTTTGATTGGATTTGAGGCCTCCTTCCATGGGAAGAATTCATGACTGATACTGTACATATGACCAAGTGCCAAACTATGAAGTCAGAGGCCCCCAAAGAGAATTAATTGCTAGTGTTTTGCTAAACAGTCAGGTTGTCAAACTCCATCTAAAGTTATTTAAATCAATAGATGTTTTTCACTGTCTCAACTTTAGTCAGAGAAGCTTCTAATTGCTACCAATACTGGATAATGCAGTATAATGCAATGTCCTGCAAATGTGTTGTCAGCCATAGAAGTGGCGTGTATATCAACTGCCACCTTTGATGGACAGTGAGATGCAGTGAAAAGAGAATAAGAGATGAAGCATGAGGAGAAACACTGTACAACCCTGTCCTCTGGACATGAAATGGCTGCTACACACATAATCTTACAGCAGTTGGGATCGTGGGTACAAGACATAAAGAAAATCAAGCCAGTTAAACTGTCCAACATGGCTGGGGAAGGAACTATAGAAGCCTCACCCTTAGCTGAGGAGCTATTGACAATTGGGTCCTGCATTGGGAAGAGTCAGTTTTCTTGGTGGAAGATAGTGGGAGATTGTGCCTGGTGGACAACATCACATGGGTATGTGAGAATGTATATCGTTAATGAGGATCTGAAGTTAAGAGTGAGACATGTTGAAAGGGTCGATTAGAAACTGGAGTGAGGGCTGGCGGTGTAAATGTGATTAAGGGACATTTTATACGTGTACAAAATACTTTTAAAGAAATACAACTTAAAAAGAATCCTCCAGCATTCTAAACTTACATGGAGCCAAGTGACTACAAATATTTCCATTAGACTACTTTTGTAACTGTTTAAATTTTAAGAAATAAGTCTTGTTAAAACATAGTGTGTATTTTGTCATGAAGTCAGCCTGAAAGCTGAGAGGATGAATTATGTCACTTATGTTCTTTGTCATTTGCTTGAATCACACATAACTTTTCTGACAGCCTACACTCTGCATTGACCCGTCAGATTCCTTAGTGGGATGGAAGAAACGGCGCCTGAGCAGGCGTGACTCGCATTCTTGCTCACAGCAGTAGGCTGGTGTGCTTCAGCAGGGCTGCAAATGGGAGATCCCACTCACCTACCAGAAGGATCAGCTGGGTTTCTGAGTTTGTTCATCCCAATCTGCACCTTGCCACATTCTAACACAATTCACCTCTTACATAAATATAAGGACGAAGGTCTTTTGGTTGCTACTCTTCACGGTTCTATTTCTTTTAGTTCCAGTTAAAAGGAACAAGATTTCAGACTTACCTATGCAAGACAAGAAAGATTTAGAACATATTATGGCTAAAATACACACTTCTTTCAAAGAGTGTTACAGAAGCTAGTTACTGAACATGGGGCTGAAGGAGACTACAGTTGTTTTGAATCCCAGTTCTGCTATGCACTGGATCTGCGACTTCTCTGTGTGTCGTTTCCTCTATCTACAAAACAAGATAGTGATAGCAAATCGGTCATAAGATTGCTTTACAGAAGGAATAAAAATAAAAAGCATAAAGTGTTCAATGCTTCTAAAGTACCAAATACTTTGTACACTTAGCTGTATTATCATCTTTAGTTTTGTTACAGTTTTAAAGCTTCTGATCTCTCTGGCCTTTCCACCTCTGGCCTTATTTTCTCATTTATAGGCTAGTTTTATGTCAATTTTATATAATGTATTGTCATTTCAAAAATGGGAGCTTCAGTTGAGAAAATGACCATATAAGATTCACCTGTAGGTAAGCTGACGGTGCATTTTCTTGATTGATGATTGATGTGGAAGAATCCAGTTCAGTATGGGCAATGCCATCCCTATCCTGGCGCCCTTTGCTACTATAAAAAAGTAGGCCAAGTGAGCCATGGGATGAAAACAAGCAAGAAGTATTTCTCTATGACCTATGAATCCATTCCTGTCTCCAAGTTTCTGCCTGGCTTCCCTCAGTAGCACATGGTGATGTGAAAATATATGGTAAAACAAATTCTTTTCTCTCCAGGTTGCTTTTGGTCGAGATACTCTATCACATCAGTAGAAATCCTATGACAGAAATTGGAGTAAAATATTGCTGTGACAGAACTAAACTATGTGTTTTGGGGAGGACTATGGAAGGATTTTCAAAGTTTATGCTGAAAAAGTCATTGAGTGTCCAGTGATTACTGAGCTGTTATAGGAACTTAGAACACAGTGCAAGAGCAGTGCTGTGTAAATCCAGCTTGGGAAGTTTCAGAAGTTGTGAAAGTCCACTAATGATTTTGCTGAGGCTGTCCAATATTTTGAACTAAGAACTACTAAAATAAAATCTTTGGTTTGCTGGGACAACAAATTCTAATTAGAGCTGAGAAATTAGTGATAATTAAGGGGGGAAGCATTTTTGAGAAAAATCCTGCAAGAAGTGCTTCTTTGGGTTTATCACATAAAAGCTGTGGTCTAGACAGGGACAAAACTGTATTTCCAGTTGGCAGCAGAACTCGGTAAAAGTCACCCAGGTTGTACTTGTTTTGAAAACATGAAAAAATCATTGAGAGAAGTTGAGGCTTGGTATCATGTTTCAGGTACCAAGAGTTCATAAAGAGAGACCAAAAGATGTTATTGGTGAAGGTGCAGCCCAGTTACAGTGAAGATTCCAGCACTTTGGAAATGCTAATGCCATGGGATGATCACTAAGGACAATGGCAGTGTGAACCTGACTCTGAGACAGTTTGTATGTGCTGTGGATACCAGAGATGGAAAGCTGAAGTAAACCAGTCCCTTTGGAAGCCAGAAGATCATGATTTCCAGAAAATCTGACTTTGAGCTTTATACTATTAGATTTGACCTTTGCTTTTCTTTGATTTTGATCAGACCCTGGTTATTCCTCTTGGGATAAGAAAGTATTTAACTTATTTTGATTTTACAGGAACCCACAGTTGAGAGACTTTGAACTTTTAAAGGGACTTGGGAGTTTCAGAAGGACTTATGGCTATTTTAGAGAAACTTTGAACTTTAAAAGAGGCCTTGGATGTTTTAAAGAGACTGGACTTTTCAAGTGTTGAAATTTTTAAAGAGTGTGTTTTAAAGTTGGAGTGTTTTAAATTTGGAATGTTTTACATTGTCTTATTAATATTAACATGATAGGTTGGGTACAAAATGAAAGGCAATATTGTGGCTTAAAAATGATGTGTGTGTCAAGATGACAAGGGGTCAATTGTGCTGGTTATTTTTTATGTCAATTTGACACAAGCTAGCATCATCTGGGAGAAAAGAATCTTAATAGAGAAAATGCTTTCCTGAGATTAGCTTGTAGGCAAGTCTACAGGGCATTTTATTGATTAATATTTGGTGTGGGAGGGCTTTTGCCACAGTGTGTTATGCCACCCATAATGATAAAAAGAAAGCAGGATGATAAAAGAAAGCAGGTTGTTCAAGATATGGGAGCAAGCTGATAAGGAAACTCTTTCATGGATTCTACTTTAATTTCTGCCTTGAGTCCCTGCCCTGGTTTCCATCAGTGATGAACTTAAGAGAAAAGGTGAAATAAACACTTTCTTTCTCAAGGTGCTTTCAGTCATGGTGTTTGATCACAGTAGTAGAAACTCTAACTAAAACAACTTCTTTTGTCCTATTTGCAAGTTGTCTCACATCCTGTGAGAAAAATACAGTCATATAGAAAGTCTTTTATAAATAAATAAAAGAAAGAAAGAAGCGGTGATGATATCATAAATGAATTTATTCAGGAAAATGTTCTTGATTTCTTCACCCAGGGAAGGTCTCCTACACTCTAGTTTTCAAAGTCTGAGCCATCAAACTCTTCTGAGAACACATAGTAGGGTCCTTCAACAGAGCATTCTCCTCATGGCATTTCTCCTGTCTCTGGCTAGAATGCCATATTTACCTACTGTCCTAGAGGCTACACTCTGTGATACCTAGTCATTTTTGTATATAATTCTTTTCTTTTCCCAGTTCTCTACCAGAAAATTATCCCTGTCAGAACTGACTGATGAGTTGGAGTAAAGGCATTCCTAGCCGGTGGTTTTCCATCTTGGTCAATGTATCTTTTTTTTCAGTGTTTCTCCTCCTTCTCTGGAATTCATTAGTAGCTTAACATAGAGAATACTTTGGGGAGATAGCAAATGGTTCTCCTTTGCATATCTGACTAAATCAGGTAGTATATTCAGTTGAATTGAAATATGAGTTCCAATGGACATAATTCCTCAGATATAGTTACTAGTAAAGCTTAATTAAATTTTACAAAAGCACACATGTTTATACCTTGCTTATCTCAAAGATTCAAGGATTGTTATTAACAATTTTTTGCAAATTATCTTATTCTCTGTTGGTTATGAATATAATAACCCTTGTTTTAAAATTCTGCATCTAAAAAGAATAAAACACTAAAAAATAATATGATTGACAACATGGATACATTCTACATCAAACGCTCATCATGACTTGCAGCTATGAATAATAAAAGCTCTGGTTAGGGTAAACTAGATGTCAGGAGCAAGTCAGAAACAATGAGAGATGAAACCAGCATCATTTTTTTGACAGAAGATAGTGTATATTGGACAACTGATGCTGAAGGAGAGAACTGAAACACTTAGTGGCTGTCTCCCAAGCTACTGTATCTATTGTTGTGTGACTTTTAGCCATTTATTAATTCTTATATTATCTTTTCTTCTACAAAACAAGAAAGACATCAAAAGACACTGTTAACAAACTTTCCTGTCTGATTTGACCCTTGTAACTCCGTATCATAATTTAGTCATCAAGCTGTTAACCTGATTGACACTCTTTAAAGAGATACTTGAAACTTTTTTTTTTTTTTCTGAGCACATCTTCTCTCTTCTCCTAATTTCCAACTTGGTAACAGCTTTGACTCTAAGAATAGAAAATGGCACCGAAATGAGCTATGTATTTTTGCATTCATACAGAAAAAATTCTGTGTGGCTTTATTTGTCTGCATGGTTAAATACTTAGTCCTTTAATTTCAATGTATCAATTTATTTTTCTTAGTTGTCTTTGAAGAATGCATATATGCATTTTTAATTAGGAAAACTGCACACCTTTACCACTGAGCTTTTTTTTTTTTTTTTTTTTTTTTTTTTTTTTTTTTTTTTTTTTTTTTTTTTTAACTGTGAAACCGAAACCAAGTTCATAATCTTTGCAAGATTGTACATGCACAGTGGTTATTGAAATAAGGAAAAATCAGAGAGTTCCTAATGTAATTATGATTCTTTCTACTTGTGTTTAATCCATGGTGCAGAAATTCTTCTCTAAGTATGGACTTAGTGTGGCATTCAGTCCTTAAAAGAAGTTCTTGATTTGTTGTGTTATATTCGAATTATTCTCGGAAGAAGAAGTGGGGGAAACCTGAAGGTTGCAGAATATCTCAAAAGCATAGTATCTCTTTTTTCACTCTGCTTTAACTCCCATTCGCTCACCTCCCAATTAATCCTTCACACCCCCCTCCTTTCACCCACACACTCTTGCATACGATCTGTGATCTGTCTTAGTCATTAGTCATTTGTCACTATCTAGTAGAAGCAGCATAGTAGCACCTTGATCGGTATTCATGATTATTTCACAGATCCTGAGTGAGATGCACCTCTTTCCTCCCACAAATCATTAGGTGGCTTGAGGTCAAGATCACTTCTACCCAAGAGGAGGTGTTTAATCAAACCTTATCCTAAGAAAAACTTTTGCTTTACTTTGTTAAGGTTTCCTTTAAGTCTTCAAATAGAGTTAAACAGTGCAGGAGGAGGAATTCTTTAATGGATACTGAATGGGTGGTGGAAGAGCCTGGGACATCTCTTGTCTCAAACCAAAATAAATTCTGAAAGAAGGAAGGATTGTCCTGGAGGAAGTCTTATTATCTGTCATTATCAAGGAGCAAACGACAAGAGATTTGGGTGGTAATGCATTTAGTAAAGGGCTGTGACACACCTTTACTATTCACTACTATTTATAACATTTAGTATCCCAGAAAGGCACAGGCAGATGCATATACAGACCACAGATAACCACATACTTTGTAACTTTACAACAGTTTCTCAAAGTTATGGGAAGTGTGTGTTCAAGGGACTTCCATAATTGGGAGGGGTGTTAACCAGCAAATATTCTGTTATTTATTTATTTTAAAAAGGAGTACGCTTTATAGATAAACTGGCCTTAAGTCAGGATCTTCTTGCCTCAGTCACTTACAAGTGAGAATTAGTCATGTGTTGCCACACTTGGCTAACACAAAATATTTTAAAGATAATTGCAATACTTGCAGTCCTCAGCCTATGTCAGTTTGTGGATATAGTGAATTAGTGTTACTAATCAAACAATTGTGATACCTAGTTTTAAAAAGTTATCATTATTTTGCTAAGTATTATAATCACTGATATATTTAACATATATAACAATAATATGCTTGCTTACAGAAATAGAAAAATTGAATTTTAAATTCACTTTTCTATAGCATGTCTCTAGAGCCCATAATTAAGATAACTAAGTTTATACTATTTTCATGAGAGATATGAATATCAAATCATTTTTTACATTTTCTATCAGACATGTTTGCAACTGACAGCCTTTCTGATCTTATTTTAAAGATTTGGTAGCAGAAGTAAGTGAATATATCAATTCCATACATAACTATAAAATATCAGGTTGAGAAGAATGTCATTTCATATGCCTATCTCAAGGCTTAAACCTAAAGTCCTGAATGGGAGCGATCTTTTCAGCATACTGTGCTTAACATTTTATCAATATAGTCTTAATACCCCTATCAACAGGGATTTTTTTCTAAGGCTCTAGTCCCTTATATAAGTAGTCACGGTAAGTAGACCCTGTATAACTCCATCAGAGACTTTAAATCATGTCTACTTATAATACCTGATAAAATATTATATAAAAGTAGATGTGATACTGTATTGTTTAGTAATTATAAAGAAGAAGTCTGTACACATTCAGTATAGGTATGTGTTTCCTAATACTTTTGATTTGTAGTTAGTAAGAGTCCAAAGGAACACAAACTATAGATCAAGACAGTTCTTGTTACTGCTGTCACTCAGATGAGGCACTATCACTCTTATAACCATGGCTCAAATATAGCACTGCCACTGTAACAACCATATCTCACATGGGGTACTGTAAGTGTAATGACCATAGCTTGCATGGAACGCTGTTGTTCTAACAAGTGGAACTCACATGGGACACTGTCACTGTGCTCAGATAGGGTCATGATCACTGTAACAACGGTGGCTCTGATTGGTTACTGTCACTGTGACAACTGTGACTCAAATGGAGACAAAGTCACTATAATGACTGTTGTTCAGATGGGGCACTGTTTGCTGTTGCAACAGTGATTCTGATGGGGCCCTGGTCACTGTGACAACAATGACTCAGATGGAACATTGGCCTTTAGGGGTGAGTTAGGTTTGCAACTCAACTTTCATTGTCCTCAGTTCCAACCTGGCTCTCTGTTTAGTGAGATTCCATTAATGAAGGAATCCATTTTTGTCTTATATGGTGACATAGTCAACAGTATGCATGTGCTTTCTTAGTCTGAGTCCAGAGTTTTCTCATCTTTTATTTTACTGTATTTTTTGTACCAAAAACTTGAAACCTAAAAAGTATCATTCCTTAAATGTTACTGAATAATTCAACCTAAAAACATAAGAAAAAAATTGGTGGAAAAATTCTACAGAATATTATGTCTCTGACTAAGTAACACATTATATGGAGAAGATAAACCAAATATCCCACATATATCATTTGTTGTTTTCACAGAAGTAAAAGGTTGTCTGAAATAACCTCCTTCTTTTCCTTTATGGTCAATGAGACAGTACTTGATCTTATTATGAGATACTAACTGGTATTATTACTTTCTATTGCTGTGATAAAACACATGACCAAGGAAACTTACAAAAGAAAGGGTTGCTTTGGACTTACAGTTCCAGAGCTAGAGATTCATATTGTCAGGAGAGACATTGCTTTGGGGAACTGGAGCAGGAAGCTGAGAGTTAGCATGTTTCAATACCTGGAGGTAGAGATAGAACTGAAAGTGGGAAAAGGCTACAAACTCTTCATTTCCACCCATAGTAACATACGTCTTCCAATAAATCTGTATCTCTAAGTTCCACAGCCTTACAAAGAGCCCCAGCAACTGGGGGCCAAGTTCTCAAATACCTGAGCTAATGAGATACTCTCATTCAAACCACTGCAGGCTTTAAAGTTTCTTCTAAGTGAGTATTCTTTCATTTTTAAATGACTATATTCTTGGGATAGTAAAATGGTTCATTTACCACCAAGACAGTCAACGTATATTTGGTCACTGAGACACAAATGCTAGAAGTATAGCACTGAGTTATAGGAGCACATTATCCATTATCCTCTGAACCCCGACATAGGTACCGAACACACACATATACATATATACACACAACTGCATTTATGCTTAAGCACATATACCTACCACATAGATACCCTCACATACACTCATATTCATACAATTGAATGTTATAAAAATAAAATTGTTATTATGTTCTCATTCTCAAAAGCTTATAAAGTATAAAAATTGAGGTTACATGAGCAAGAAAATTAAACAAGAAAAATGAACAGCAAAATTAAAATTTTGTTGTCTTATCTAAAATTAAATCTCAGATTGCTCCAGTAGAAATGAAAAAAATAAAATCAGAGAATAAGAGAGTAGATAAAGACGTCTTTGTCTGTATATGTAGAGGATTCAAATAAGAAACGGGCTTGAAATAAATGCACATTTCTCTTGGAAGTCAAGGGCTAGGAGTGTGACAGACATATGATATTATTTAATAAATTAGAGTTAATCTCAATTTTGTAGACTATAGGTTCTTTGTCTCAGCCGTCAGCACTAACATTGTACAGTTAGTCAGACCTAATACATTTGTTGGGAATGTCTTCCTAGATATAGTACTTTGAAACTCACAAACTCATTTATTTTATTTCATCCTCATATCAGTAATGGAAAACGGAATTCAGCACTTCTCTTAGTTTCAGAGAGATTAAGAGGGCAGGCCTTCTAATCATGGAACTGGAGTATATTCTACCTCATTCTTGTGGTGCTGAGAACAACAAGGTGAAGCTAATAGATTGAGTTTTGAATGTGGAGAGGACACAATTCTGGGCACATTATTGAAATTATGATGTCACAATCTCCAGTAATTCCACTCAGTCTACAAATATGCAGCTCCCATTTGAATTGTATGATTATCACCTTCATGGCTCTGGAACCCAAAGAATTGATGCTAGATTGTATGAAATGCTAGAGAGACACATGGCAAAGCAGGTGGTCACCCTCAGGCCTAGAAAGGAGAAAATGAGAAAAATAATTGTTATTTCATGTAATAAAATGTTAAATACTGTTTCCCTGGCTCAATGCATTCCAAGCAATGTAAACCTAGAGTTCCTTTCATCTTTTCCAAGTTGGTGTTAACAGAAAGTAGACAAGTCTTTTAGTTTTGATCTGTCACATCTTCTTGTCGTACAATGTCATCTTAAACCAAGTGATCATGGAATACACATTTTTAAAAAAAACTATGAGGTAAAGCACCAACAAAAAATTCTCATTATAACTTGATTCTGAATGTTTAGAAATTAATTGCAGAAATGGCAAAATGACTGATCCAGTGACTATCAGAACGGAATTCAGAATTGTGAGCTTTTCAACTATTATTTTGAAAGTCTTGAAAATATATAAAAAAATGATTCAAGATAGTCAATATCATCATCATCATCATAATTCTAAATTCCAATAGGCAACAGAATTAGATAATTTGTTAAAAGAGTTATATATATCCCAAATTATCTTTGAAATGTACTAACAATTAGAAATATCTTCATGGTAAACTTTATAAAAGCAGAGACCTCAAAATAATGTATATGAGTTTCTGTACATGTAGTGTGTATTTTATACACTCAGCATACATTCTGTCTTTGTTAGGGTTTCTATTAATGTGATAAAACACTGTGACCAAAAGAAACTTGTGAAGAAAAGGGATTATTTCAGCATGTAGATACATATCACAGGCTGTTACTGAAGGATGTCAGAGTAAGAGTTTAAACATGGCAGAATCTTAAAGAAGAAACTAATTTACAGGAAAGAGAGGACAAAGAGAGAGAAGAGAGAGAGAGAAAGAGAGAGAGACAGAGACGGAGACGGAGACGGAGACGGAGACGGAGACGGAGACGGAGACAGAGACAGAGACAGAGACAGAGGGAGACAGAGAGAGAAGCCATGGAGGAAAGCTGCTTAGTGGAGTGTTCCACATGGCTTACCCTTCCTGCTTTCTTATGTAGCCCAGGACTACCTCCAATGGCCTGGCCATTACACATCAATCACTAAATACCATAACATTTCCTGTAGGCCAATCATATTCAAGAACTTTCTCAATAGAGGTCCTCTCTTCCCAAAAGACTCCAATCTGTGTTAAGTTGATGAAAAAAAAAATGACTCATTGTCAACTTGTCACACTGTCACTGTTAAAACATAACCTTTCCTTTTCTGTTGATCCCCAAGATATAATTTTTAAAAGTCCCATGGTGCTTAAAAATTCAAACACTATATGTTCAGTCTCTTTAATTATCTGAATTCTATCAAAGATCAGAGCATCTAAAAAAATATCCAAAGTCTCACCAAAGTTCTCAAATCTCTTGAAAATTTCAGTCTCTCAATTGTAATCCTGTAAAATAAAAATTGAGTTATACATTTTTTTCAAGAGAGGAGAACCAGGGCCTACTCACAATACAATCAAAGCAAAACTAAAGTCCAGCTGTATAACATCAGACTTCTGGGATTCCCTGTTGTCTATATCTAAAGGGCTTGGTCACAGCACTTCTGTGGCCTTATAATTCACAGACATGTAGCTTTTCCTAGAAACTCGGGTTGGTTTCACTCCATAGCTACTGTTGTTCTTGTTGGTTGTTCCATGATATTAGCATTAGCAAAATATTTGTGTCTCCTGCTATAATTGGGTTTCATATTCACCTGTAGACATTCTAGGGCTGTTTTCAGCTCCAGCTGACAAGAACCACAGATTCTATCTGTCTGTCTGTCAGTCACCTAGTCTGTTTGTCTATCTATTGGTGTTTGTTTGCTTATTTTTGTGACAGTGTCTATTTAACCCCAGATACCCTGAACTTAATAGGTAGACCAGTAGGTTGGCCTTGATCTCATAGAACTACTTACCTCTTGCTCCCAAGGGCTGGGATTAAAGACATTTGCCACCACACCTGGCTAGATTCTTAATTTTAAAATTGCATATGAATTGCCCAAGTAGAGTTGTTGTTTTCCTCTGGAACATCATAAGCCAGGACTCTGTTGTCTGAATTTCTCTCAATATTGTCTCCCAAGATCCCATAGAACAATCCTCTGAGCACTGATCAGTGATTACTAAGCACTCAGTGACTTTTATAACCCATAGTTCAAATTACCACTATAATTCTCCCCAAAACACATGAACTGGTCTCAGCAATACTAACTCTTGGCATTATTTTCTTTCTTAGTTGGGATTTCTATTGCTGTCATAAAACAAAATGAACAAAAGTAATGTAACTAGGAGAAAGTGATTTCTGCTTGCAGCTCCCCATCACACTCTGTCACAGATGGAGATCAAGGCAGTAACTCAGACAGGTCAGGAACCAGAGGCAGGAACGGATGCAAAGGCTATGGAGGAGTACAACTTCTGGCCTGATCCTCATGATTTGCTCAGCCTGACTTCATATATACCCCCAGGTGAAAAGAGACTTATGATGGCATGCCAGTGCCACAAGGGCCTTGGCCCTCCCACATCAACCACTAATCCAAAACTGCCCTCACAGGCTTGCCCATGGGCCAGTTTGGTGGGTGCAATTTCTAAGCTGATGCTCTCACCCCAATTTACTCTAGCCTGTATTATCAGGATGACATAAAACCAACTTGCACACACACATATCCGTGGAGTCAAAAGTGCTTTTTCTCTGAAATCACACAAGTGGAGCCAACATGTGTTCATCTTTATCTCAGTTTTGGCAGAATTTTTATGCCTGCTTCTACTGGTGTAGACTTCTTCAGAAGGTCTAGATTGTAGGCTTAGACCAACTGTGTTACAAGTTGGATCTTTGACAAGAGTTATGTACTAAGAACTGACTGACATAAGGCACTGTCACATGCAGTGTAATAGTTTAATTTTATGCATCTTCTGGGTGGGCTAAGGAATAAAGGGCCAGTAAACCGCCATTTCTGAGTTTGTCTGAAGACAATTCTGAAGGAGATATACATTTGGATTAGCAAACAGATTAAAGAAGCTGGACCTTATCAGTGTGGCTAGGTGCTTACCAGTGCTGGCAATTATAGAGCACTCAAGGGCAAATGAGTCCATACTTTCTTCTGGAGCTCTAACATCCATTCATCTTCTTTTGTCCTGTGATATAAGAGCTCTAGGTTCTTGGGTCTTCCTGGCCCAAGAATGGGACCCATTTCTTAGTGGTTAGGCTTTATACTTGGATTTACACAATCAGCTTTCATGATGTCCAGTCTTGTGAACCACTCAGTACTCTCCACCTTGATATTTCTCAGCATCCATAATTATATTAGTTGTGGCGTCATTTTTCTGCTTCTTTCCTTGTGGTGTCCAGGTGCTACTGCACACTAAACAGGGAAGGATGGAGCAGAACTGAGCTCCTTGGTCCATGGGAGTGGGGCTAGGGGTGAAGGCAGAAGTTTTTCCTGGATATCGCAGGGTGACCTCTCTTGAATGTTACAGCTCTTTTAGAGGATGTTTAGTGAAGCAGCTCTCTCAGACTGTATTCAACAAAATAGTTTCTGTGCATACACTTTATTCTGGGTGAACCAAGGGTCATATAGTTTAGAAGAAGTGGATGAGAAAATCCAGGATGACCAAAGGTTATTGGCTGAAGGCTAAGGTATTGAGATGCCTCATTAGCATGGGGAGGCATTCCAGGAATCTCAGAATTATCTGATGTTCCTCAAGTAGGCAGTGTGGGGTCCAGGATCCCGAGGTAGAGAAAAGCAAGCCCTACTGATAAAGGGAGTTCACCATTTTTCACCAAGCTCAGGGCTTTCTGGTAATGTCAGATTTTGACCTTAGCAGTAGGGTTTTCCAACAGTCAACCAATCCCCACAATAAATCCTTTCATCATATATCTATGTGCATTCTGGTGGTTTGTTTTCTCAAAGTACTTTAAGACATATTCTCTAAATATATTTACTAAGAAAACAGTTTGATCAGGAAGGCTATATATCCCAGGTTCTCTAGCAGAACCCTAAATCCTAGAGTAATTCTGCAGAGCTCAGTGCTGTATGTCTGAAAGTGTTCTGGTCCAATCAATTATTGATTACTCAATTGGAACAATCTGAAGAAAGAAAGATTGTAGAAGGTTTATTCCTTCAGCACATCAAGTAGGTCAATCAAATTCTAAGCCTTTGGTTTTTTTTTCCATTTATAAAACAGAATCAGGAAAATATAAATGTCTATCAGATAGTGGTAAGAATTACATATATTGATCAATAATCTATTAAAACTACTGCTTCACACGTGAACAAATATAAATTATTTTAAATACCTTGACATGTTTTCCTGATTTAAAACAGCCTGAAAGCCTATCTTCCCTCCCATAAGTGGAATGCCTATACTCTCCCTAGCACATGCCTCTGCCTTTCTCACCAATCCTCCTTGTGGGTTCATCTTCGATCCTTTTCTGTCAGAGGGGCAACTCTATGTCTCCTCTTCCAAATCTAGCATTAAACATGCCACTTTTGAAAGAAACTCCATCATTGCCCACTAATTTAAAACTGAGTTTTGAAAATAGCTTATGGTTAGAATTCACAGGAAGTCACATCCGTCACTCTGGGATTGCCAAGAAGAAGAGTGCTGGAACTTTTCCTAATCTGTCTTCTGTTCCTTTGTGAGTGGGTGTTCACACTCACATAGCCTGCATCGCGGCCAGGAAGGTTTACCTCTGGAGGGGAGGTTAGATGGGAAAGCAGTGAGACTCTAGCTGGGAGCAGATGCCAGTGTGGAGGTGGCAGGATGGTCCTGCATATCAGAGCTCCTGCTGAGAGGGAGATGGATGGCAGTGGAGGGGATGCTTTAATTGTCTCCAACACTGTAGTGCTCATGGAGAACAGAAAACTATTATTTAAACAGATGGCAAGCCTGCCCATCCATAACCAAGCATTTAATGAGATAAAGCAGAACAGGCAGGGTTGTAGGTGTGTGAGTCCAGACCATTTTGGAAGACATCAACTTAATTGCATTTCTATTTTTGTGAAATCTGCTCCCAGGTGCCCACCTTGCCCTCTATCCTACCTTCCTTCTTTTCCTTTATTTTTGTTTGTCCCATCTTTCTGGTTTGAGGATCATAACTAGGTAAACATTTTCTTTATCCATTTTACCAACTGGAAATGGAACTGGGAAAGCTTTGGGAAGCTAACGATGGATAGGGTTCAGGTGAATATTTCTGCCCAGTTTTCCATGAGCATTTCTTCTTCCAGAAGTTGGAATTGTAAACTCTTTTTCATAGAACCCCCTTATTATCTGTTTGAAAAATGTAATGTATAAAATGAAACAGTCAAGCATAGAGGTCAACCCTTAGTAGGTGTTTCTTAGGCCTTGGATCAGAAATATTCCTCAAGGGCTCCTCCAAGTACTTGTTTATCAGCAACTAGTGCTCTCTGGGGAAGCTGTGCAACCTTTAGCAGGTTCAAGCTAGTCAAAGTTGGTCTCTATGACTGTGCATCTGACTGCTACTGCATGTCTCTGGCTCTGATACTATTTTCTGCTACCTGACCCATAACATGTGAACAACCAGCTTTCCAGTCCCCTGCTGCATGACTCTGCTGGTCCACAGTATTTTTCCCAAATGTCTACTGAAACTTTAAAGTTTTGAACCAAAATAAACCCTGTCTACCTTAATCTTTTCTTCCAAGTGCTTTGGCAAACAAGAAAGTCTCTATTACAACCCTCAATTTAAAAACAATAAGCTGTCCTTTTTATTCTACTTGGGTTATTTACTTATTTACTTACTGGAGTTTTGAGGATTGACTAGCAACCTCCCAAATGCTAAGACAGTCCTCAACCACTAAGGTACTGTGGTAGTTTGAATGAGAATGGAACCCATAGGCTCCTATATATGAATGTTCGGTTTTTGCTTGGTGAAACTGTTTGGGAAGGATTAGGCGGTGTGCCCTTTGGAGGAGTTGTATTACCGAGGGTGGGCTTGGAGGTCTCAGAAGTCCACAGCATTTCCAGTAGCTCCCCCCTCCACTTTTCCCCACTCTTTTCTACCTCATGCTTCTGTATAAGATGTACGCTCTCAGCAACTGCTCCAGTGCCATCTCTGCCTTCCTAATGCCCTGCTCCTCAACATGATGGTCATGGATTCATTCTCTGAAACAATAAGCAAGTCCCCAACTGAATGCTTTATCTCATAATGGTAATGGTGCCTCTCCACAGTAATAGAACAGTAATTAAGACAGTAACATCCAATCCTAAATCACAGATTTTAGTTTTATTGTTTTCTTTATTTGATTTGTTCGCAAACATTCTTACTATGGAGCTCAGGTGTGCCTTCACTTAGCCTGTTATATCTCCTGTCTTATTTAGCGTTTTGTCAGATTAATACAAGTTAGATTCATCTGCGGAAAAGGACCCTCAACTGAGAGACTGCTTTCTGTCAGACTACCCTATATGGAAAACTGTGGGTCATTTTCTTATTTAATAATGGATATTGGAGGGTCCATGCCACTGTGGATGATGCCAAAACTGGAGATCCTGAGATACATAAGAAAACAGGCTGAACCAATCATGAGGAATAAGTCAGTAAGCAAAGTTCCTCTGTGGCCTCTCCTTCAATTCCTTCCCTGACTTCCCTTGGTGATAAAATGTGACCTGAAAGTTGTAACCTGAAATAAAGGTTCACCCCACACACAAGCTGCTTAATCACAGTGCCATTCCTGCCTTCCTAACGCCCTGCTTCCCAACATGTTTGTGTTTTATTACAGTGATAAAATCCCTACCTAAAATACCTCCTAAGAGGCTCAGTGCCCCAACGTAGGAATATACTAGGGCAGTGAGGTGGGAGTGAGTGGGTGGGTGAGCACCCTCATAGAAACAGGGGGAAGAGAGGATAGGATAGGGGGTTGTGGAGGGGAAACCTGGAAGAAGGACAACATTTGTAATGTAAATGAATATAATTACCAGTAACAAAAGAAAAGAGAAAAAACTACCCCCTAAGTATTGGGGATTCTAAGTGCCTACCACTATGCATGACTATTTTATTAAAAGCTCAAAAATACAAGGAACTAATGTTTCTAGCCATTAGACTTCCTTTGCCCATTTGATTGCAAGGAAGACTTGCACATGTATGTTCCTTTTTCTAAATTCCAATACCAACCATGTCACAAAATTTCTTTAATATAATTAGCTGGATTTTAATCATAATGTTTTGGAATTAATGTGGCATATTCTACGAAATGTCTTAGCCTTTGGGCTAAGGCAGAGAGTAACTTGTAAGGTACAAGGTAGCAAAGCAAATGACTTCAGAAACTACACAGCAACATGAAGTGGAAACTTAAGGGTTCTTTGGAAAGTGAGTTGTATTGAATAATGTTTTGCTGGGTCAAACTCATGAAGGAACATTTTGGTGATGCACACACAGGTGAAAGGATGTTTTGCTAAAGCAAGCATGTGAAAGGACATAATGTTTGAAGGGAGTATAAAAGGATTCCACAGACAGTGAGAGAGCTGGCCTTGGCTGGTTGGTAGAGGGAGCTATGCAATGCTTGTTGCTCTTCAGTGATCTTCACTTCAATGAGAGAGGCACAGTGGAGAGCTTCTCCTGGCTTTCCTTCCTGGTCCCTCCTGCTGACTTGTGCTAAGGTTGAGTCCTGGTTGTCTCTGCTAAGTAGTGCCACCTCTTCTGAACTGGATTGCTGGTGTATCAGTGAAGTGTCTGTGAGTGGATAGAGCTGCATGCCCTGCTAATCATTGAAGAACTGCAAATTTCCAGTCGGTACAGACAGGAGTTGCTCCAAAGAATCTTTCTAAACAGGTTCACTTCCCCCACCCAGTATCATTTCTTTTCTACTACCTCTTGTGGGTAGTGGGCTACAAGGGACATTAAAGCATTTAAGAACCATCATTAAAAATATTTTTTTTGAAAAAGTGAAGTTACAGCAACATGAATGCAGAGGTTAAGGCAACAGACCTAGGCAGAACTTATAGCTAAGCCTGCCAGTACCACCTCCTAAATGAGCTTCTTTTAGGTTTATTTTTTAGTTTAATTTTTGAGATTATAATTCCAACATTTTTCTCTTCCATTTCCTCGCTTGAAAACCCTTCGATTTATCCTTCCTTGCTCTCTTTCAAATTCATGACCTTAAAAAAAATTGCCACTGGATGCATAAGGACTTAATCTACCTTTATCAGCTAAGCAAGAGCAACCACAATAGCAATAAAACTCTCATGCCATCTGAGTTTCGTCTAAAGCTTTCATTTGCAAACTTTCCTTAAAGAACTTAATATGATGTTAATGGTCTCAATTTTTATTTCAGGTTATTTAAGTTTTGTTTATAAAACACATTGGTTCCTTTACAAAAGTGTCTTATTTTAATAATTTTTTCTTAACTTTTATAAATTTAGTTATATTTAATTAGTGGAAGAACTGTATGCTTAGAAACAAATCATTGGTTATAAATGTTTGAGTATTTGGATCTTACTTAGGTATATGCAGTGCCTATTTAATGGTGGCTAAATTATTCATTCCTTTTCTACATCTTTTTATTCACTGAACGTTATTAAACCCTTCCATGTGGAGGCAATAGGGTCATAGTCCTGAACTGGCTTTCAGTTTAAGTAGTATAGCATGATAATATCTATAAAGGAGACCATCACTTGGCATGATGAATTTAGTATGATTTTCTAGCCCTATTGAGACAGGATGAGTAGTATGGATGAGACAAAATTTTCTCCAGTAGAAAGAAGTGTTTGCCAGAAACATATCCTGGGCATGTGCAAACATTAGTGCATGCCAATGTTAGAATATAAAACTTAAATTATGTGATTATTAATCACCTGCAAGATCCATTCCCTAGTATATTTAAGGGCATCTTTGGAGATTTAACTGAGGCAAAGACCTGCCATGACTCTGTATGGCATCATTACAGCTGAGTTTCTAGACTGAATTAACAGCTTTGTTGGTTTGAATGGCCCGTGTAGGCTCACATGTTTGAATACTTGGTGGAGCTCTTTGGGAGTTATTTGGAGGTGTGCCTTTGTTGGGAGAAATGTGTCACTTGGGGTAGGCTTTGAGGTTTAAAAAGATTCTCAAGGTTTGCAGTGTTCCCTGTCTCTGCCTTGTGCCTGAGTATGAAGGTGCAAGTTCTCAGTTATTCCTTTCCACCCTGTTCTTATGCTGCCATCATGGACTTAACCCTCTAAAACCATAAGTGCAATAAAACACTATACCTCATATGTTGACTTGGCAATGCCATTTTGTCACAACACTAGAAGGGTAATTTAGACATCAGGGGAAAAGCAGGAAGCAGAATTAATCTCTCTCTGTTTCCTGACTTTAGATACACTGAACAGTCACTATGTCTCCTGATCATGATGAATTGTGGCCCTCTGAACTGTGATTAGAAATAAATCTTTCTTTCCTCAAGTTAAATTTGATCAGGACTTTTGTTATAGGAAGACAAAAACTAACATAACAAGAATAAATTTGCATAACAGTATATTAATATGTATAGGCCAGCCTTTTAAAGCTGAACCAGAAATATAGCATCTATGTTCTCTTGTTTTTCCTTGGCTCAATCATTAACAGTTATCAGGAACATAAATCCATAATTTAACAGCAGCTGGATTAGTAGTTGCCAAGATAGAATAGAATTGCCTGAAATAACTGGGACTTCTTTTGGAATGATAAGGTAAACTTCAAAATGATATACCAAGAACAGCATCTAGCACATGGTCATAGTCAGGAAATATGTGCTAAATGCCTAGGCAGATGGACTGCTGAAGGTTCCATGAAGTATTGAAGTGAAGGAATCTGTCTTTTACTTTACACATAAAATACTTAGGAACTACACTAGACATATCTCACAGCTTCTGATAAACTTCCTTTAGCTCATTTGCCCTGATAGATCAAAAGGAATGATCAGTATTAGGTTCTTCAATGAACCTAATAACACCCATTTCAACAAGAGTATGCATAAAGTTTCAGAATGAAGATGCTGTTTCCACTGTGTGAATGGTGACAGTTTCAGTCACCATGAGCAGTGGTAATGCTGTTTCATTAATGTGGAATGTTGTAGCTGTTTCAATTACATGGGATAGAAGAGCTGTTTCACTTGGAAATAGTGAAATAAAATAGTTAGCTTTTCAGTTATTAACTGATATTTGTTATTAAGATTTATGACATGCACACTTTAAAATTTCATCTATCCCTCTGCACCTCCCTATGTTCTTTCCTCCTTCCATTCTATTCTTCCCTGCCTTCCTCTCTCCATCAATTTTCCTTCCTTTATTTTATTTGTGGAGGAGATTTTTATCCTTCTACAGGGCTGGCTATCTAGCTTGGAGTCATAGACATACTAGACATATTAACTACTATTTAGTAATATTTCCATCCCAATTTCTTTTAAGAAAATGCATATTTGGTCATCAGTATTGAACTTGTAATAGTAACAATAACAGGCATGTAGTGACATCAACTTCCATTGCCAATCAATCTTCATTTGTGGATGCCAGGATTTAAGCAGCCTTCTCAGACCCCCACCTTTTATTAATCCATAGGCATCCTTGTTAATCATCTTAATGGTTTGGATATGTCCCCGAGACCACAGGTCAGAATCTTTGTCATCACTGTGGTGGTATTAGTAGTAAGACTTTTGAGAGGTTAAGCCTAGTTACATGATGTGGGTGGGGTACACTAGCTTCTCAGGGACTAATTGATTCCATTGGCACCTTGCTTAACTCCTGAGGAATAAAAAAGGCCAACACTGGCCTTCTTTTAGGCTTCTTATTTTATCATGTGATCTTCCTATCCTACATGTCTCCTTGCCTTTGTTCTAGAATCTTTCATAAGACCCTCTCCAGAACTAAGAAAATCCTAATGTCATTGCTTCCAACCTCTGAAATTCTGACCTACTGATTCATATTTTCTTTGTAAGGTGCCTAGCCCCAATTAATTTATTATAGAAAATGAATCAGATGACTAATATTTTATACATGTTAAAAATAAAATAAATGCTGAGCAAGAAAATTAACTTACCACAAATTTTCAGCAAGAGTAGAGGTTTTACTAGGTTTTTACAATTGGTATATTTGTGTTATGGTTTGTAATCCTGCAATTATGATGACTATACTTCACTAAGATGTAACCTATGAAATACAATTACAGTTATATGAAAGATCTAAGATAACACAAAATTTAAGATTGGAGAACCAAATGATCACCCAGTCCTCTCCTGGTGTTTACATTCAGGCCTGCTGCCAGAGGTCTCAATTCTAAAGACTTACACACCTGTTGATCCTTGTGGCTACAGGGCTGTTTGCTAAATAAACACAATCTTTCTGCTCTAAATAAATTGTTTCCTTACTTTTCCTTGGTGACTTGTTCGTTTTTGTTTTGTTCTCTTTTCTTTTACAGCATCTTTTATAGTGTTGTGTGTATTTGGTTTGTACTTTATGGTTATTTGGTTTTATGTCTCTCCCTCAGAAGCATGAGCTACATCCACTTACGGGTTCTTCAGCTGGAGTTTCTTTAACAGAATATTACAGTCTGGATGGTTTACACAGCACACATTTATTACTATGCTTTGAAGCCTAGAATGCCCAAGCTCATAGTACCAGCATGGTAGGACTCTGTATTCTTGCTACTCTGGCATCTGACACAGAGAAATCTAAAACAGTAGCTAAATAACCTCATCACAGAAAAATCAAAAGGAATGAAACAGTGCACGCACGCGCGCGCGCGCGCGCGCACACACACACACACACACACACATCACAGCAGCAGCACCACCACCATCACTAAGAACAATAAAAAAATAATAAAAATCAACTATATATATATATGTATATATATATATATATATATATATATATATATATATATATATATATATATTCCCCAATAATAAAACACAGACTAACGGAATACATAAAAAACCAGAATGCATCAATCTGCTACCTGCACAAAATATATCATATTACCAAGTATAGACATTACCTCAGGATAAAGAGTTAGAAAACATGGTCCAAGAAAATGAACCTAGGAAACAAGCTGGTATATTCATTTTAATGTCTAACAAAATAGACTTTGAAACAAAACTAATCAAAAGAGATAGGAGAAATGACATTTAAATTCTTAACTTCTATATCCCAAATAATAAGGCACCCAAGTTTTTAAAAGAGACAGTACTACAGCTTAAATTGCATATTGATCCTCTCACACTGAGAGAGAAAGATGTCAATATCCTACTCTCACCAATGAACAGGCCATCCAGACAAAAACTAAACAGAGAAAATAGTGAACCTAATACACATAAACCAAAAGGACCTAACCAATATTGAAAGAACATTTCACCCAAACACAAAAGAATATACCTTCTTTGCTGCATCCTTTGGAACTTTCTCCAAAACTGACCATATACTCAGATAGAATGGAAGTCTCAGCAGATACAAGAAAATTGACATAACTCTCTCCATCCTATCAGATCACAAAGATTAAAGCTGGATACCTACAACAGAAACAACAGAAAACTTACAACCTCATTTAAACTGAATAACATTTTATTGAATAAAAAAATGTGTCAAAACAAAACTTTCTAGAATTCAATGAAAATAAATACACAGCATACTCAAATTTGAGGCATATATTAACAGTAGTGCTAAGAGTCCATAGCAATAAGTAACTACAAAGAAGCTCTCAAACAACAACAACAACAAAGACAGATCTCATACCAGCAACTAAACAGCATATCTGAAATTTTTAGAACAAAAAGCAATCACACCCAAGAGGGTCGATGGCAAGAAATATTCAAACTGAGGGCTGTAATCAAAATAAAAACAAAATAAAAAATAAAAAAATCAATGAAACAAAGAGTTAGTTCTTTGAGAAAATAAACAAGATAAACAAACTCTTATCCAAACTAACTAAAAGGCAGAAAGAATATTTAAATTAACAAAATCAGAGAAAAAATTGGAGACATTAACAACAGCCACCAAGGAAATCCAGAAAATCATAAGGATATACTTTAAAGACCTGTATTCCACCAAATTGGATAATCTAAATGAAAAGTATAATTTTATTGATAGGTATTATTTACTAAAGTTAAATAAAAATCAGACAAACATTTTAAACATATGTACAACCCGTAAAAAAAAAAGAGAGAGACAATCATAAAAATCTTCCACAAAACCCAGCCAACTAGCCAAACAAGCAATACCAAAAAAACCAAACCACCAACCAACCAAACAAACAAACAAAAATAGGGACAGATGGTTTTAGCTCAGAATTCTACCAGATTTTCAGAGAAGAGTTGATGCAAATGCTGTTCAAATTATCCCAGAAAATAGACACAGAAGAAATATTACCCAATTCATTTTATGAGGCCAGAGTTACCTTGATACCCAAACCACATAAATACTCAATAATGAAAGAGAATTACAGAACAATTTTGTTTATAAACATAGATACAAAAAATACTAAATAAAATGTTCAAATACAATCCAAGAACACATCAAAAAGATTACATCATGATTACATAAACCTCATCCCAGAGGTGCAGGGATGGTACGATATATAAAACCTAGAAAAGATAATCTACCACATACACCAACATAAAGAAAAGATCCACATGACCATCACATTTGGATATAGAAAAGGTCTTTGACAAAATCTAACATCCCTTTAGGGTAAAAATCCTAGAGTTTAGAGATTCAAGGTATATATCAAAAAATTTACTGCAAGCCTATAAATAATGTCAAATTAAGTGGCAAAAAACTGAAAACAATTCCTCTAAAAGCAGAAACAAGCCCAGGTTGTACACCCTTTCCATATCTATTCAATGTAATACTTGAAGTGTTAGCTACAGCAATAAGACAATTGAAGGTGATCAAGGGAATACAAATTGGAAAGGAAGAAGTCAAAGTATCATTATTTACAGAAGATATTATAGTATATATAAATGATCTCAAAAATTCTACCAATTCCTACAACTGACAAACACTTTCAGCAAAGTGGCTGGATACAAGATTAAATTAAGAAAAGAAAAACCCAAAGCAAAACAGCAGCCCTCCTATATACAAATGACAAATAAACAGGGAAATAAATCAGAGAAACATCACCTTTTATAATATCCTCAAATATATAATATATCTTGGGGTAACTCTAAGCAAGCAAGTGAAAGACTTGAATGATAAAAACTTCAGGCCTTTGAAGAAAGAAATTGAAGATATCAGAAAATCGAATGCTCTCCCATGTTCACAGATTGGTAGAATTAATATAATAAAAAATAGCTATCCTACAAAAGCACTCTACAGATTCAACAAAATCCCTATCAAGATTAGAACACAATTCTTTACATACCTTGAAAGGAAAATTCTCAAATTAATGTGGAAAAACAAAATTCCAGGATAGCTAAAACAATCCTGAATAATAAAAGAACCCTTTAATCACCATTCCTGATTTCAAGTTGTACTACAGAGCAATAAGTTATAAAAGTAAACTGCATGTTATTACTATAAAAATAGTACATTGATCAACAAAATTGCATAGAAGACCCAGACATAAATCTACACATCGATGAATGCTTTATGTTTTAATAAAGAATCCAGAAATATGCACTGGAGAAAAATAAGGGATCTTCAAAAAATGGCATTGGTTAAACTGGATATCTGCATTTAGAAAAATGTAAATAAATCCATACTAAAAACCTGAACAAAACTCAAGTTTAAGTGTATCAAAGACCCCACTTGATCCCACAGGAATACCATTTGAAATGTAAAGGAATAAAATAATTAATGTTATTTTAAAAATAAAAATAAGGTACAGAACTAAACAGAATTCTCGAAAGAGGAATCACAAACCACTGAGAAACACTTAAAACAGGACACACTGAGCCTGATAGAAGACAAAGTAGGGCAATAGTCTTGGACTTTTTGTCACAGACGACATCCTGAACAGGACACAGATAGCACAGTCACTAAGATAAAAAATTAATAAATGTCACCTCAAAAAACTGAAAAGCTTCTGTTTGGCAAAGGACATAGTCAATCAGACAAAGCAGGAGCTTACAGAATGCAAAAAAAAAAAAATTATATCAACTTCGTATCCAATAGAGGACTTCATATCCAAAGTATATAAAGAACTCAAGAAACTAGGTATCATAAGACCAAATAATGCAATTTAAAAATGGGGTACATATCATGACCAATATAGATACAGATACTCATAGCCAACCATCAGATTGAGCCCAGGTATTACCCCAGTAGAAGAACTAGGGGATGGGCCAAAGGAATTGAAGGGGATTGCAACTCCATAGGAAGAGCAATATCAACCAACTGGACTACCCAGAGCTCCCAGGGACTAAACAACCAACCAAAGAGTATGCATGGAGGGAGCCAGGACTGCAGATAAATATGTAGCAGAGGATGGCCTTATCTGACATCAATGGAAGGGGAGGGAAGCTTGATGTCCCAGCATAGGGGGATGCTAGAGGAGTGAGGCAGGAATGGATGAGTAGGTGGAGGAGTACCCTCATAGAGGCAAAGGGAAGAGGAAAAAGGGAGGATAGGATGAGGGATTTTTGGAGGAATAACTGGGAAGGGGAATATCATTTGAAATACAAAGGAATAAAATAATTAGTATTATTTAAAAAATAAAAGTAGGGTACAGAACTAAACAGAATTCGCAAAAGAGGAATCTCAAACTGCTGAGAATCACTTAAATGCTCAACCGCCTTAGCCATCAGGGAAATGCAAATCAAAAGAACTCTGAGACTCTATCTTAAACCTATCAGAATGGTAAAGGTTAGTAAAAACAAGCTACAACTCATGCTGACAAAGATGAGGAACAAGGGGAATACTCATTGGTGTTGTCTTATGAGGGTATCATGCCATGAGAAACCCAACCTCATTATCCATTATCTCGCTTAAAACTAATCACTTCCTAGAAGTTCATTTCCAAATCCATCATTGTTGAGACCCGAGCTGCCCCACGTTGGGTGGCCAAAAATGTTGAGGCTTGGTGGCCACTGTATCCCGGCCCAAGCTGCCGCTCTGGTCTGTGGGTTGGGGTTCAGCAAGAGAGAGAGTGAGGACGGACTCGAAGAATGGAGACCAGAGTGTGTTTCAATCCCGTTTATTCTTCAGTCTCTCTTCCTAGTCCAAGTCCCAAGTCTTGAGTTCCTAGTTCCTAGTTCCTAGTTCCTAGTTCCTAGTTGTACTACTTCTAGTTCCTAGTTGTACTCCTGTTGTTCTATTCCAAATATCTAATGTCTACTCCTACTCCTAGTGTCTGAATCTCTGTTACTCCAAATTGTTCTCCAAGTTATTCTCCACTCTCCTGTCTGCCTCTTGCCTTTTATATGTCTCACTTCTAAGCCATGCCTTTTGGTCACGCCTTTAAGTCATGCCCTTAGGTCTTGTCTCTAAATCTGATCTCTAAGTCACACCTTTAAGTCACACACCTTTAATCTCACACATCTTTAATCTCACACACCCAAGGTATCTAAACCGAGATGTTATCAGAGTGTGCTCAGCTGTTGTAGGCTTATGTAAAACAAGTCTCATGTCAGGGTATATGGCTCAAGATGGTTGCAAAGCTGATAGCCGCTTTCTGCTAAAAGTCGGCTCCCAACACATCATTGGAGGAAATGATTTACAATAGAAGTTTTAGAGGAAACTAAAAGGACTAAGAAAGGATAGGACTAATGAGTCTTGATTGATTTTTGTTGCCTTTATAGTTGAACAGGAAGTGTGGCCTCTTGGGACAGTCAGTACCTCCACTCAGTCCTACAATCAACACATTTAACTTTATCCTAAGTGTGTGACAAGCTGATATATCATGGGTCCATTAGATTATGGCATCTGAGGGTCTCCTGGTTGATACAGCAAATGTGCAATAAGAAACTCCTACACATGTTACACTGTCCCTCTTATAAGTATTTAAAACCAGAAGACAAGACTTTATGGCTCCACCCAACACGTGACTAAAACAGATGAAGAGACCCATAGCCATATTGCAGGGAGCTTGGAAACTCCTATGGAAGAAATAGAGGAATGATTGAGGGTCCTGAAGAAGATAGAAACTCCACAGCAAGACCAACAGAAGTCAACTTACCTAGACCCTTGGGGGCTCTCAGAAATGTAACCACAAGCCAAAAAGTAATACACAGTCTGGACCTAGGCCCTCTGCACATATTTAACAGATATGAAGATCAGTCTTTATGTGAGTCCCTCAACAACTAAAACAGGGGCTATCCCAAAAGCTGTTGACTGTCTTTGAATTATGTTCCTCTAAATGGGCTGGTTTGTTTGGCCTAGGTATGAGGTTGTGCCTATCCTTGCAGATACTTGATGTGACAAGGTGGGGGTATTTGGGGGGGGGGGGGAGGCTCGACACTTTCAGAGGAAAAGAAGAGAGGTTATAGGGGGAGGGACTGTGTGAAGTGGGTACCAGAAGGTGGGGCAGCAACTGAATTATAAAGTGAATAAATAAATAAAATCATGAAAAAAAGAGAGAGAAAGAAAAAATACCCTAAAGATGGAACAATCAGTTTTGTCCAGTCTTGTTCAATAGATTACCCAAACCCTGGTGGTCAGAATTGAACATATACAACTACTAACAACACTAAAGAGACTCAATAGATGATACCTAAAAATGTATGTGGAGTCAATAGATGGTATCTATATATTTATGTGCATCTATGTAGCAATAATAACTAAAAATAAGAATTTATGAATTTGAGAGGAAGAAGGTGCATAGTAGGAGTTAGAAAAAAGGACAAGGGATTGAGACCTGTTGGAAATACAATATTTAAATATAAAATTTTCCAAATAATAAAATAAACAAAAATAAAATAAACATGTAGGCACAAACACAAATATGCCAACAAATATACACATGTACACAAACACACACACACACACACACACACACACACACACCAACAACTATAAAACAAACAAAAAAACCCCAGAGGACCAAAGGTCAGAATGGCTAGTGAGAGAACACAGGATAGATGGTGAAGTGGAAAGGGGCAACCCCAGGCTAAACTCTTTTCTGAAGCTCTCCTTGTTCTTCCTTGTCTATATCCCTACTGTCTGTGTGTTTCTGCATAGTAGAGAAGCAGTCTATACACCTTGTCAACAATCCACTTCATTGGCTGCAGGCGTTCCCTTTGTTTTAAGTTTCTAGCTAAAATCAAGATGCAGTTTTCCTCATAGAGAAGAGGCTGGTTCCTGAGAAAATTGCTTGCTTCCAGTGTTTTATGTACATAACCACTGCCTTTAAAGTCCCCCACTGTCACATATAGTTTTAAATTGATGTTTGTGAATGTCACATGAATCAAGGTCTTCAATAAATTGTTGGATTTACAAACATCAAAACCCTTTTATGTGACCAATTACAACAGCTACAAAACACCTACATATAAAAGAATATTAAGTTGAAGGTATGTCATTTAAAACATTACTTGTGTTCTAAATAGTAACCATTGATAAGTGCTTCTCATCACAATCTAAAGCATGTTTCCCATGTATAAACATTAACTTCATTTGCACACATGTTACATAAGCAAAAATAGTATCATTATTTAAACATTATACTAAGGAAGACTTTAAAAATCAAATTTTACTATGTTTTACATCCCTTAAAAATGTGAGGTAGCATGTGCATGCTTGTTAAGGATTCTTATAATAAGAAAGGCTGGGAAAAGTGGAGTCATATCTTATCAAAACAATCTAAGAAATCTTAAGAATGCTGCTTTTCTAGTAATACATAAATATACAAGAACATGAGCAAGAATCCAAGTAAAGACACAGTTCTTATTCATAGGATTGACAGTTTTATTATTACACCAGCCTGAAATAACATATAATGGTGTGTGAGTGTGCACTGAAGTTTCTAAAAGCAGCATTTAAGATAGGCTTAATGTGAGAAGGGTTCAACTTGCTTCTTTGAATTCTGGAGGATGGGGTCTCCTGGGGACAAAGGGGAAAAGGGGAGATAAACTTTAATGCAATCATTGTTCTTGATATAATTTATTTATTTATTTATTTATTTATTAAGCAGTATTTACTGTATAGTCACCATCTGTCAAGTTTTGTGGACACACTGGGGGACCTTGACAAATACTCTGCAGAGGCTTATAGAGAACTAAGAGATATTTTGCAGCACTTGGTGAGGAACCTAACAGGATAGATCAGTGGCTTTTCCAGGAAGAGGAGCACTGAAACCAAGAGCCCAGTAATAAGATGGAACAAGATCAAGAAGGGGGAGTAGTGATTGCTAGGCTGGGGAAATACTGGCTTCCTTAATGCTTGATGCCCAGGCAAGAAGACACCATATACATATAAAGGACTATATCCACTAATGGACACTGAGAAGCTATACCTTACTGGGGTGTGACATTATAAGGGTGAGTTTGAACTTGGAATATGGATGATTAATGTTGCATTGTATAGGTAAATCATGTGGGCATACTAAATGGAAAAGAATAAAAATGATTGCTAGACCCAATGAGATTTAGACAAGAAATACAGTGACTTTCTGGCTGTGCTTTCAGCTTCCTTGATGATTTTTTTCCTGTGTGTGCATGTGCATGTTTAGGAGGAAATATATGGGTCACTGTCTAATGTTTTCTATCATGAATTTTAGATGAACTCTTATACAGCCATGAAGAAATACAGATTTGATATATGTAGGAATATTCCAGAAATTACCTCAATTCAATGTGACCACCCATTTCTGAAATAGATCCAGATATTCATCAGCATATGAGCAAGTAAAATACAAATAATTTTGAGAGGTTTATCTAAGGAAGAAGACACCTTGACCCTGATCTTAGCCCTTCCCCTGTCAGCACTCATCCAAACCCATTTCACTATATTAGTGTCCTTTACTGAGCTCAAAGCAGGAGTCACACTGAAACAAGGCTCTAGAAGAAAGAGAAGGCAACGTTCAGATCCACTGTAGAGTGAGTACATCTTCAAGTTGTTCCACTAGACCTAGAAAGCAAAGATCATGCATCAGTCAGATTATTTGTTTTATTGATATTCTTTTTTTTACCCTTGATTTCAACGTTCCAAAACAGGAAATTTTATGAATATGCATGAATATCAAGCAGTATTTTTTGAATCTATCAGCAAGTTCATTTGTCAAAGCACACAGTAATGAATTTGTATCCTCTCTGTGATATGGCAAATATTACTTAAACTCTTCCTGTCATCCTTATGCCAGTCCCACATCATCAGTGCTACTTTTGCCCAAAAAGGCAGCAGAAGCGAAGCTAAGCAGAACAGAGTAGGGCATGAATCTTGATTTGGGCTACTCTCCTTTCAAGTTAACTCACTTCCCCATAACACGAGGTGGGAAGAAATTTTGAAAAAAAATTAACATTTCTTCCTTTTTGTACTAGACTTTCTTTTATTTATATTTAAAATGTTATCCCCTTTCCCGGTTTCCCCCTGGAAATGCCCTATCCCATCTCCCCTCCCACTGCTTCCCACTCACCCAATCCCACCCCCCTTAGGTATTCCCCTACAATGAGGAATCAAGCCTTCCCAGAGCCAAGAGCCTCTCCTCCCATTTATACCCAACAAGGCCATCCTCTGCTACATATGCAGCTGGAGCCATGGATCCCTTGGTGTGTACTCTTTAATTGGTGGTTTAGCCCCTGGGAGCTCTGTGGTGTCTGGTTGATTGATATTGTTTTCCTTCCTATAGGTTGCAAAACCCTTCAGCTCCCTCAGTCCTTTGTCTTCTCCATTGGAGACTCCATACTCAGTCCAATAGTTGGCTGTTAGCATCCTCCTCTGTATTTGACAGGTTATGGCAGAGCTTCTCAGGAGACAGCTATATCAGGCTCTTGTTAGCAAGCACTTCTTGTCATCCACAATGGCATGTGGGTTTGGTGACTGTATATGGGATGAATCCCCAGCTAGCACAGTCTCTGGATGGCCTTTCCTTTAGTCTCTGCTCCACACTTTGTCACCATATTTCCTCCCATGAGTATTTTGTTCCCTCTTCTGAGAAAGACAGAAGCATCCACACTTTAGTCTTTCTTCTTCTTGAGCTTCATGTCATCTATGAATTGTATCTTGGGTACTCTGAGTTTTGGGGCTAATATCCACTTATTAGTGAGTGCATACCATGTGTGTTCTTTTGGAATTGGGTTACCTCAATCAGGAGGATATTTTCTAGTTTCATAAATTTGCCTAAGAATTTCATGAAGTCATTGTTTTTAATAGCTGAGTAGTACTCCATTGTGTAAATGTACCACATATTCTGTATCCAGTCCTCTGTTGAAGGACATCTAGATTATTTCCAGCTTCTGGCTATTATAAATAAGGATTCTATGAACATAGTGGAGCATGTGTTCTTGTTATATGTTGGAGCATCATTTGTGTATATGCCCAGGAGTGGTATAGGTGGGTCCTCAGGTAATACAATGTTCAATTTTCTAAGGAACTATAAGACTGATTTCCAGAGTAGTTGTACCAGTTTATAACCCCACCAACAATGGAGCAGTGTTTCTCTTTGTTCACATCTTCACCAGCATCTGCTGTCATCTGAGTTTTGATTTTGGCCATTCTGACTAGTGTAAGGTAGAACCTCAGGGTTGTTTTTATTTTCATTTCTCTGATGACTAAGGATGTTGAACATTTCTTTAGGTGCTTCTCAGCCAGGTGATATTCCTCAATTGAGAATTCTCTGTATCCCATTTTTAAAATAGGGTTATTTGATTCTCTGGAGTCTAAATTCTTGAGTTCTTTGTATATATTGGATATTAGCCCTCTATTGGATGTAGGATTGGTAAAAATATTTTCCCAATCTGATGGTTTCCATTTTCTCCTATTGATAGTATCCATTGTCTTACAGAAAGAAGCTTTGAAATTTTATGAGATCCCATTTGTCTATTGTTGATCATAAAGCATAAGCCATTGATGTTCTGTTCAGGAAAATTTCCCTAGTGCCCATGTGTTTGAGGCTTTTCCCCATGTTCTCTTCTATTAGTTTCAGTGTATCTGGTTTTATGTGGTTTTAAGTCCTTTGATCCACTTGGACTTGAACTTTTACAAGGAGATAAGAATGGATTGATTTGCATTCTTCTACTTGGTGATAGCCAGTTGAACCAGCACCATTTGTTGAAATGCTTACTTTTTTCCACTGGATGGTTTTAGCTCCTTTGTCAAAGATCAAGTGACCATAGGTATATGGGTTCATTTCTGAGCCTAAAATTTTATTCCATTGATCTACCTTCCTGTCTCTGTACCAATATCATATAGTTTTTATCATATTGCTCTGTAATACAGCTTGAGATCAGTGATGGTGATTCCCCCAGTAGTTCTTTTATTGTTGAGAATAGTTTTTGCTATCCTGTCTGTTCTTTATTTTTGTTATTTTATGTGAATTTACAAATTGCTGTTTCTAAAGTTAAATCAGGATCAAGTAAACCATTTAAACAGTCCCATATACCCTAAAGAAATAGAAGCAGTCATTAAAATTCTCCCAATCAAATAAAGCCCAGGACCAGATGGGTTTAGTGCAGAATTCTCAGACCTTAAAAGAAGATCTAATACCAATACTCTTCAAATTATTCCACAAAATAGAAACAGAAGGAACATTACCCATTTTGTCCTATAAAGCCATAATTATGCTTATAGCTAAACCACACAAAGACCCAACAAAGAAGAGAACTTCAGACCAATTTGAATTGACTTCATAAAGACTTATGAATATTGATGCAAAAATACTTAATAAAATTCTTGCTAACCAAATTCAAGAACACATAAAAACAATCATCCATCATGATCAAGTCGGCTTCATCCCAGGAATGCAGGGATGCTTCAATATATGGAAATCTATCAATGTAATCCACTATATAAACAAACTCAAAGAAAAAAACACATGATCATCTCATTAGACTCTGAAAAAACCATTTGACAAATTTCAACACCCCTTGATGTTAAAAGTCTTGGAAGAATCAGGAACTCAAGGCCCATACCGAAACACAGTAAAAGCAATATAGAGCAAACCAGCAAAACTAAATGGAGAGAAACTTGAAGCAATTCCATTAAAATCAGGGACTAGACAAGGCTGGCCACTCTCTCCCTACCTATGCAATACAGTACTCAAAGTCTTAGCCAGAGCAATTAGACAACAAAAGGAGGTCAACGGGATAGAAATTGGAAAGGAAGAAGACAAAATATCACTATTTTCAGATGATATAATAGTATACTTAAATGACCCCAAAAATTCTATCAGAGAACTTCAAACCTGATATATAACTTCACCAAAATGGCTGGATGTAAAATTAACTCAAACTAATAAGTAGCCTTCCTCTACTCAAAGGAAAAACAGGGTGAGAAAGAAATTAGGGAAACAATACTCTTCACAATACTCACAAACATTATAAAATACATTGGTGTGACTCTAACTAGACAAGTGAAAAATCTGTATGACAAGAACTTCAAGTCTCTGAAGAAAGAAATTGAAGAAGTACTCAGAAAATGAATAGATCTCTCATGCTCATGGCTTGTCAGGATTAATATAGTAAAAATGTCCATCTTGACGAAAGCAATCTACAGCTTCAATGCAATCCCCAACTTAATTCCAACACAATTCTTCATAGAGTTAGTAAGAGCAATTTGCAAATTTATTTGAAAATTAAACATTTGAGATAAACAGATGTAAAAAACAGTTCTGGTTCTGTCTTAATTTTCCCTTCAATTCTGGTTGGCTGGGATGAGCACAGAACCCAAATCACATAATCATAGCACTTGAAAGACAGATAACAGAATATCACAAGTTCAAAACCAGCCTAAGCTACATGAGATTCTGTTCCAAAGTTTTAAAATAATAATAATTTTAAAAATGGCTAGAAGTTTTTACTTGCAGTGATCATGATTGCTTCTCATGACTACAGCATAATTTATGCCTTTGTCTCTCTATAGGTAGACATTTGGAATTAACCTAGTGATACAAATGATATGCTAAATATCCATTCCACTTTATTTCTGTAGTAAATGATATAGATAAACCCTGGATTCTTCCTGTATGTCATTAAGAGATTTTAGACCTAGCTCTTAAAGATCCAGATCTTAAGGCCAAATGGTAGTCTAGACATTTTTGCACTCAGTTGACAAGTAAGAGGAGGAAAAATGAAACTCCAAGTTCATTTTGGCTCAGGCTTAAGTCCTTGACATTTTTTTTCTATTGGAATACCTTTTCTAGTCTCAAGATTTTGAAAATGTGGCAGCTTAGGCAGTAGTATCCTAGCAATAATTTGAACTGTTCAAAAGAATAAGGTGGTATTTAGTGGACATAGGTGAAATTCTAAGGGATACTTAAGTTGTCACACTTTCTGTTTACAGGGATGTTTGTGCCAATAAAGGATTGAATGTACTAGACAGTAGTTCATCAGGATTGTGTTGTCTAGTATGGTTGGTTAAATAAAATGGCCACTACAGGACCACAGAGAGTGGTACTATTAGGATGTGTGGTCATCTTAGAGTCAGTGTGGCTTTGTTGTAAGGAATGTGTCCCTGGGGATAAACTTTGAAATTTCAGAAGCTTAATCCAGACTTCTTGGCTCACTTTTTTTTTTTTTTTTTTTTTTTTTTTTTTTTGCCATCTCTGTGTATCCAGATGTAGAATTCTCTGCTACATTTCTATCAGCATATCTGCCAGCATGACACTATGCTTCCCACCATGATGATATTATATCAAACTTCTGAATTATAAGCCAGTTCTAATTAAATGATTTTCTTTATAAGATTTGACATATCTGTGGTGTCTCCTCACAGTAATAGAAACTAACTAAAACAGAAGTTGGTGCCAGGGACTGGGGTACTGCTATGGTAGGTAAGACCATGTTTATTTATGTAGAAGAATATGGACTTAGGGACTTTGGGTGATGTACTGCTTTCAGGACTGATTAATGGGCCATACTACTAGGACCATGGAAGACAGAGATGCTGAGGGTGATTTGAACTGTGTTGTTCTGGCTCAAGAGATTTAAGAGAATAATATTAATATGTGGCCTGGAGACCATTCCTGTGATATTTTGGTCAATAATTGTGGCTACTTTTGCCCTTGTTTGAAAATCAGCCTGAAGCTAAATTGAAGTGTTTTGTACTAATTACATTGGCAAAGGAAATTTCAAAACAGCCTATTATTGACTCTGTCTTGTGGTTATTAGTGTTCCCTCTAAGATCTATAGAAGATCTATAATTAAAAGGAGCAAACTGAGCAAGAAAACATATAAGATTTACAGGTTATTTATAAAAGGGTCACCAGGAAATGGAAAGGAGCTAAATACTATGTTCAAGGGGATAAGCATAGTAAAGAAAAACTTGATGTTAAATGGTATAAAAGGAGTGATGACCTCAAGCAAGACCTCAGATAAACTTTCAACCCATGAAAAGAAATTAAAGAAAACTAGTGCCAGGTATGGTGGAGTATTCATTTTAACAAGAAGATCTCCAAATTCAGGGTCAATAGGGTCTACAGAGCAATTTCTGGGACAGCCAAAATTAGGCTGTGAAGGAAATCATCAAATCCAGAAAGCTGGCGGAAATATAATTGAATTAGGGGTCCATGTTCCAGCTCTAGCACATAGCAGAACTTGGCAACTTTGACCACATGATTCTGGCTTTAAAGTCAAGGATAGAAGAAAGAGACTATGGAATCTTCCTCTGTGACTAAAAAATGCTGCTGAGGCCAAGCATGTGTCAAGGGTGTCCCTGCATGGAGGTCCAAAAAGGCTATCATGTGAACCTGTGAAGGTGAAGCCTGGATTGCCATGGAGACGATAAAATGTTGGAGATACCAGAGCCATGGAATACTTGCTGAGGAAGTCTGCTACTGGGGTGTGAAACTAGCCCATGAGAAAGGAGCCTGTTACAGTCAACAAACTTAAGGGGAGTTGGCAATCTGAAGAGCATTTTGACAGCACACATGGAGATGAAAAGTTTGACGTCTGTCAAAATGATTTTCAGCCTTGCTTTGGTCCAGTATTTCCTCATTATGTTCTGTCCACTCTTTTTGAATGGTAGTGTATACTCTGTGCCATGGTATGTTGGAAGTATGTGGTCTGATTTTTCATTTTGATTTTATAAGGGATTATAGTTAAGAGATTTGAAAAGTCTTAGAAAAGACTTTGAACTTTGGACTTTTTAAGCAGTGCTGACACTGTGATAGACTATGAAGATTTTTGAAGTTGGACTAAATGCATTTTGCATTATTATACGGCTACTAGACTATGGGGACCAGGGTGTAGAAGGTAAAGACACATAGTAACAAAAGCTGTCTCAATATGAGTACACACTGATGTTTTCACAATGACAACACCCCTAATAAAGTATTTCTCTGAATATGTCCCACTAGGTGCTAGAGAAATTGCTCAGTGGTTAAATACACATGCTGAGCTTCCAGAAGACTAGAGTTCAGTTCTCAGCAGCCACATATAACATCTCCCATCCTCTTATAACTTTAGCTCCAGAGAGTTCTTCCAGACTCTTCAGGTTTCTCCAGGCGTTCCATTTGTGGTATTGATGTAGTGTGTGTGTGTGTGTGTGTGTGTGTGTGTGTGTGTGTGTGTGTGTGTATACATGATTAATGGGTCCTCATCACTAAGAAACATGTGACTATATTTAGTGAATAGACATTACTATGGTGTGCATACCACTCATTGTTTTCTGAGATATATCATCTTCTATTTATTTTTCATTGCTTAGTAAAGATTTCTATTTTGGTTTTCTATTGGTTTGCAACAAAGCCAAAAGCTTGTCTTGGAGCGCTTGCCCTGTGGTCACATAGCATACATGCATTGTTCTGTAACAGCCTCTTCACTGAGGTCTGTGTTGGCTTTCATACAGGAATGATAATTCTATGGATATAGAATTGTAGGTTCAGAGTACTTCCTTTTCATGGAAAACTTCCGGCTGAAATCCTTCTCTCCAATGTCATCTAATATTAGTGGAATGTTTGATGCTGATCCAATCTTTTCCTCAGTTGCTCAGTAACTCCATTGTTTTCCTCTTGGGATACTTACAGATAATATGAATTTCTGCCACAGGCATGTTTTTCTCCTATCTTTTATCTCCCCCCTATCTTTTATCTTTACCCCATCATAATTTTCTCATACTTTTTCTCTGAGTAATGGGAAATTTTTGAGATTGGATTTTTATCTTGCTAATTTGTTTTCTTGCAATAACATACTCCTCATTTTACTGCTTCTATTATATTTACTTTGAGGGGATTCTTTTCAATCTACTGACAAGATTTTGATATTTATTGAGGGTAGTGAAGTGTGAAACACACTTTCACATTTTTGAGAGACTTCCCTTCATTAGTTCTGATGTGTGGTACTAGTACATATTTTCAAACAGCAGCACTTCTCCCTATGATATTCATTCACCCTGAGCAGTGCAATCCAGGTTTATGCAGTTATGTTACTTAAAGGGACTTGTTCCAGAGCCTATCCCTCCCTGTACATATTGTGTATATTACACACAAACATAGGTACCTCATTCACTTTTAACATCCTTTCTTTATTCTTGGCCAGTTTTATTTATCATTTGTACTGAGTGAACTAAATTGTAATGGACTCTACCATCCCATGTTTATGTACAGGTTCCAGAGTTAGCTTGGCATCATCCACTTTTCTAATCAATATAATTTTCATTTTCAGTGTCCTATGCAGCAAAGAAAATAAAAATTGTCATGTCCTCCAATTTCATCTGGATAAGGTTACAATTAG
This sequence comes from Arvicanthis niloticus, assembly GCF_011762505.2. NCBI lineage: Eukaryota > Metazoa > Chordata > Mammalia > Rodentia > Muridae > Arvicanthis > Arvicanthis niloticus. Next base: position 44,830,415 of record NC_047665.1, on the reverse strand, counting down.
TTATATGTACTATTTTTTAAACAAGATCTTCCTCCAAGTAGCAACAATTACACTCAAATAGAATTCACCTGCGCAGCATCTTTGTTTTGTAGATATTACCCACACAGAAGGCAGGGAAAAGACCCTGGACCACAAGTCTGAATATGGCCACTGTGAAGTGAGCTACCATTTTTTTCTCACTTCCCATTCTTTCCTACCATTGTTTGCCCACTGTCTGATCCACCTTCTCACCTCTTTCATCCATAGACTGCATGTGGGTTTCTGTCTTTTTAAGTCTCAGAAGAGATCTTCCCCTTTCTACAGAATTAAAAAAAAAAAAAATGTTGGCTAATTGCATCTGGGCATTGCAGACGGAGTGAGAATACCATCAAATATCTCTGTTACAAATACCAAACACTCTTTCACTCTTCCTGGACTCTGTGTGTGTGTGTGTGTGTGTGTGTGTGTGTGTGTGTGTGTACATGCACAAACATATGCATGAGTGTCTGTGTGCCTGTGTGTGATTGTGTGTGTGTTTGTATGTTCTTTCTGTTCTTTGTTTTCCCTTGTAATTTGTAATTTCAATGGAAATATTTAAAAACACATTATATGTGTACATTCGATTATTATTTTGGACTTCTAGTCTATATTTCTGTATTACTCTTACTATTCAAGTACCATTATCTTTAGACATGAACATTTTATTACTTGATTCTTCAGAAAAAGAAATTAAGATAGGAAAGAAAGAAAAAAAGCTTTAGGAAAGTAGTGAGAATTACCTAGACAAAGGCTATGAAATGCCAATATAAAAATTTTTTAATGGTTAACTTTTCTGAGTCATTAAAGTTTAATAAAAGTAGGTAAACCACATATGGAACCATAAATGATTTAAAGAAAATACTTAAAACAATAAAAATAAATTTATTATATTTTGTATGATTTCATATTTAATATAAAGTCTTCAATCTATCCAATTCACCTGCCAAATTCACAACAAATGAAAGTCCACCTATACCTTTCAGCAACCTTATGTTAAATTAGTTGTAAAAAATACCAAAATAGCTTTCAAGTTTCCTATTCTGCACCATGCCAATTTATTAAATTACTGTGAGACACTCAGTATGCTCAGCTTTCCAATATAATCTTTTGTATTACAAAACTGCATTTGAAAATGAATACTGCAATTCTAAGCACTCTTACTCAGCTTTATGTAGCTAGTTGGCAAAAGAGCCCTTGGAAGACAGATTGGAGTCCTGTAGCAGTTCACTGTACTGGACAGACTCAAGTGCTCCCTTTCCACCAGCTCCAGCTGTCCTCTCTTCACACATGGCTACCTGGCCTGGCCTCCAGAGCTCAGCCTGCATCCTTTAGTCATTTGGTCTACCCTCTACCCATTTGTCTCTTCAAGAACTTCCATTTTAAACAGACAACATGAATTAAAGTATCTTCTAGTTTATTTGTAATATAAACAATACCAACTATTAAAAAGTTAAGTTACAAAGAATTTACAAAATTGTGTATTCCTATCATGTAACAATTAAAATGTCTCCGGGAAACATGTCATAATATACAAAGATTCTATAAGGTATGCAAGAAAGTATTATCCAGGGAAGCAGAAAGTTGCCCTGTATCAGCATACCAGCAAGGGATTGTTTCCAGACTCACCTGCAAATGCCAACATCAAAGCACATTGTACTCAAGTGTCTACATAAGATGGTGTTTGTGTTTGAATAAAACCCACATCCTCCCAAGTACTTTAAGTCACCTCAGAATTACTTATGATTATTAATAAAAATTAAATATTATTTATGGAGCAGCCATAATTTATCACTTAAGTATTAATGGCAAGGAAAAACTGTGCCTTCTCAATATATTACAGTTTTAAAAATATTTTCAAGTAATGGATGGCTGAACCCAAAACTTCAGAGCCTATGATACAAAGGGATAAATATAATATTATGTCACCTGTGTAAAAGCAAATATATTTTCAAAGGGTGAGAGGGGCTGAAATACTTCAATGAGTAAAGTTACTTATCCCCAACTCTGTTGACCTGAATCCACACAATGACTCCTGGAGTTTGTCCTGGTTGCCTATGTATCCTGAGGCACGTGCATCTGCTTTCTTTCTTTGTTCTTTACTCTTTTCTTCCCTGTGTCTATCTCTCTATGTCTTTTTCTCCCTTTCTCTCTATTTCTCAGGAGAACAAAAGAGAAAAATTCAAAGATGTTATCAGTCACCTCATAAAAATGTGCATAAAGACAGCACTCAAAAATATTTCCAAATTCCCACAGACTTGTAATTTTGTGTCATCATTTTTATTTCTTATAGCTCAGTAACTCCAAATTTTCAAGAACTTGACACATTGAGTGGATGACATTACATTATCAAATTGTGACACAGTCTGATTTCAACAAAAATAGAGTATACATGAAGGACCTGGTCCAAATTCAGGAAATCAAGAGTGTCTCCGTAAAAGACAAGAAGTGTCTAACAGTTGCATTTCTTTTCAAAATATATCTTTATTTACAGACTGTGGTCATTGGTTATGTACTAATGTCATATTAGAAAAAAATGCTTATGACACAGAAAAAAACAAACAACTGTGTTCTTAAAACTCAAAAGAAGCCAGGACGCTCTAAATATGATGAAGAAAGTCACAAAGAAATCTTCAGACTGAAAGTTATTCACTTCAGTTATCTCAAAATATACTTTATATTCTTCATCCATGAAGGCAAATAGTTTCTCAAAATAATTCTAGAATCAATAACATTATGTAGTTTTCTACTAGTACCTGGGATAAGTTTTCATTTTATCCTGATGTATGTGAGGTTAGGACTAGAGATAAAGTTATTGACTCTAAAGGATGGACTTGGAAGTCCAAAGAGAAGCCTTCATGTATCTCCAGCAAAATCTGAAAGCAGTTTTCAGATCTTCTGTCCAGTTGAGAATTATCTGTGGTAATCGCTCACTGCTTCTATCTCTCTTCCCTTACAGGAGGGGCCAACCCAACACTTTGGCCTTATCAACCTCCGCAGATGCTGCTCAGAGTCTCTTCCTGCCAGTTTTGGCTCAGCATGGTGTCTCTTGAGCCCACTGACTGTCGGTTGCCATAACAACTTATGGCAAAAGAGGGAATCCTGGCGAAGCAGTGGTTGGGCCAGGTGGAGAGGAGGAGGTAGAACAGATAGCTGAGCCGCAGTCTCTGGAAGGTTGGAGTGGAGGCAGGTAACCACAAGAAAGGTGGAGAAAGTTTGAATCCATGATGCAGATGAAGTTAAAGAGGAAGGAAAAAGCAGTTGAGGAAACATGAAAAAGAAATAGGTTAGAAAAACATTACAGAGAAGAGTAAGAAAAACAGAAAACAAAGAGATACTTCAGCAGCAGGAAAAAAAATGTCAACTTCAGATGTTATGAACACAGTAAATGCATCCTCTCCTGTCACATTTCTACTTGTACTAGCACCAGCATAGGATTACATTAGAATAAAATGAGTGGCCAGAGTGCATTGATACGCTAGACTATAGTAACTATACTATAACTATAGTAACTATAGTGAACTGTGCTTTAAAATATCTAACTTGCCTTCTTCCCTGGATTGTTATAGTGACTTCAGTGCATTGTTGAATATTCAAAAGCTCGGAAAGCACTGAGTTCGTCTACAAATGTTACAGCTCTCATTGGCCTGATTTCATCAACATCAACGTTGACATGCTTCTCTTCTACTCTCCCAGTCTCCTTTGCCCTATCTTTGGAATATCATTTTCTTTAATCTTTCATTAATTATACTTGGACTCATTTATTTTCCTTTTAGGAGTAAATGAGATTTACTCCTTAAAACTATAGAGACAGATACTTTAGTTTGCCATGGTTACTGTCACTATGAATGAAACATAATTAAAATCTAATTCAGTACAAATATTCTGATCTATATTTCACTAAAACATATCCCTATGCTCTATATCTTTGATAGATTTTCTCATTCTCTGAGAAACTGTGTGTGTGTTTGTGTGTGTGTGTGTATGTGTGTGTGCGTGTGTGTATGTGTTTGAGAATGTAAGATACACTGCTTATGCTGGTAGTAAATTCAGAGTCAACTGTACAGTATGCTTTCATTTATCTATTTCATTTTTTGACTCAGGGTTTCATTATGTAACTAGGCCAGACTGACTTTTCCTTCTCAGACTCCTAAAAACTGGGAGACCAGGAGGGTGCTCCCACACCCTGCATAACTATGTTGTTTAAAGTTGAACTTGCAATCTGTCTTCTTGTTACCTTGTGAAAATGTAGATTCTGATGTTTAAAGTCCAGGGAGGGACCAGCCTCTCCAGGTCTTCTGGCATGGTCAAAAAGGTAATGGGATTTAGGTTTTTTTTTTTTTTTTTTTTTTTTTCACTCCAGATTTTATCACCCCCTCCCATCCACCCTCAGACTGTTCCACATACCATACCTCCAACCCACGCCCCCCTGTTTCCACAGAATTTAGGTTCTTGGAAAGTTAGTATTAGCCACAGGTATAGGCAAAGCTTTTGAGTCACAGAACACTTTCTATAAAGTTTGATAAAACACCTGGAAACACAGGTAAACACAGGCCATGGAGGTTTTGAGTCATTTTCCAACTCTTCCATGAAAAATTTGAAGTCTGTGGAACACATGAAATGCACAAACTAATTCAAACACTTCTTTTATGCCTAAATATACAAAGACTTTGAGGAGTTGAAAAAACAATAAATATATTTGTAATGTTCCATATCCATACACATATGCCCAACCATATATATTTAAAGCATTCCCATAAAGACATTTGTTCTCAAAAGCATCAGTCTTATGAACATTGTTACTCTGAGAGGAAGCCAATCAGAAGCTTAAGTCTGAAGGAAACTCTCTCTCTCTCTCTTCCTTGACTCACTCACTCACTCACTCACTCACTCACTCACTCACTCACCTTGGCACGTAAACTGAGAAAAAAATAATTTAGCTTTTCAAATCAAATGCTTATTGGAGATACCTTAGAGCTAAATGGGATATCAGTTGTCAATGTTTGGGGGCTTTCATAGATCAGCCATGAGATCTGTGTCCAAAGATGTGACTGTCTGATTTTAGAACTGCAGTACACACCACACACACATACACACACACACACACACACACCCCAAAACAAAACACAACAACAACAAAAAACTTGTCCAATATGGAGGTAAAAAGCAGGCAAAATAACTGTAACAAATGGAAAACAAATCAAAGGGAGTAAAGAATAGTTTAAGACAACTTGGAAACTTTTTAAGTTTGGAAAATTAACTGCGATGCAATATGTAGCCAGGATGCAGAGTAAAGCACAGATTTGTGGGCATGAAAATAAATTACTTAAAATATATATAGTTTACCCCAGATTCCAGTCAAATTTCATTAATTTATTCATTCACCCATTCATTCATTCAGTGTGTGTGTGTGTGTGTGTGTGTCCTCATACATGACGTAGCATATGAGTAAAAGTCAGAGGACCACTTGTAGGAATTGTTTCTCTTTTCACCAAACCAATGATTAAGTTCCCTGGCTCAGTGGCGAGTGTCTTTATCCACTAAGCCATCTAGCTGGCAAATTTTAATAAATGACAGCTGTATCTAAAGAACTACATATTTGCCATTCTGTGTTTTTTACCCTTAAGGAATACACAGGACAGGCAGCTTACAAGGTGCCATTAAGCCGCTAACTAAAGGATACTTCTAAACTTCAAATTTCGAAAAGAAATTAAAGCCAGAAAAATCCTTCTTCTACACTTAGAGCCTTTTGACTGACACTGGTTCTAAGGAGGGTGATGACACCAGATTTGTGGAGGACAGAAAGACAGTACCGGGTTTCTTAGAGAGGCTTCTCAAGTGAAAGTGGAGACTTGAAACAGACACAACAGCTACTAAGAAATTCAAGTATCAAATAATTACATATAATTTCGGTAAAGGCATTGGAGAATAAGAAATTACACCATGTTTTAGGATTGTTTGTCTTCTTACAGTTTTGGGTATTATTTAAGTGATTTGATTAAAATTCACTTTGTTTCCTTGATTCTGACTTGTATCCGTTCAAACTTACTCTTTCCAAACCAATTTGAAAAGTATATATCCTTTTTTCTTACTGATGGTTAGTTTATATAAACAGATATCCTTAGATGTCTACTTGATTCTGTTTAAATACATGAACTTGAGAACTGCCTACATAGATAAAATTAGAGATCTTGCAAGCATTGTTCATATTCCAACCCTTAAGGTTTTTCTGATATAACTTTGAATTTTATATCTAGAATATAATAATTTTTAAAAATTTTTAAGCTTTTTCTTTTTGGAAAATAAGACTATTTAAATCTTCTCTATTGATTTTTAGATATTTTTAAAACATTAATTTTGGGGACTGGATAGAAACCTTGGCAGTTAAGAGTACTTAATGCTTTTCCAGAAGATTCCCAGCACTCATATGTTGGTCTTGGGGGCACACAACCACCTGTAAATCCTGGTCTATGTCCACTTCTTGCCTCTTCCCCACCAACACCCCAAAACACACACACACACACACACACAGTTTTAAAAATGTTAAAAATATTTCATCTTTGACTTGTTTTAAATAGATACTACCTTCCATTTATAATACAATCAAATTCTAATTTTTTTAATTATTCACCAAACTTTAAAATTACACATAATCAGGGTTTACTCAGGTGGCTCAAAAGTTAAATGTGCTTGCTGAGTAATCATGAATAATGGAGTTGGATCCTAACATTCATTTAGCAAGCATGGTGTCTCACAGATGACTGTACTTCCAGCTCTGAGGTACCTCCATCTCTGAAATATGAGCCACCGTCTTCTGGGTTCTTCACATGCTACCAGTTGTACACATTACTTATATAGACACAAACATAAGTAAATAAAACCTAAAAACATCACACTAAATTTTCATTATCTTTTAAATTTGATCTGTTCTTCAGTCATCTGGCACACTTTTCTAAAATTTATTAAATTTTTTATAAGAAGAAAGTAAACACACTTAAAATCCTTTTACTCATTTCTATTGTTCTGACAGTCTCAAATGGGAACAGCAGACTGTCTAGCACATATTTGAGTTCCATTATATTTCTCTCAAAAACTTTGTTTTTATTTTTTTTTCTGCATTTTTATAATGCAGAAAGCTTGGTATCAACTTGAATTTCTTCCACTTGGAAACAATTTTTTTCCTGCCATTTGACATTTCAGCAGCTTTAGGAAAGGTCTATCATCTTCAGCATGTATTTGGAGAAGTTTTGTTTGGGTTCTGGGTCCCATTCCATCTTCTCCACCCACCATCCATCAAGAAAACCTTTCCCTGTTACATTTTGGTGATGGCTTTTCCTACATTTGCTGTTTTTCCTCTTTGTATCTTTGACTTCCTAGATTTGTCATTCATTAGCAGCCTTCACTTTTTACTTTTTACTGTGGGAGAGTTTCAACTGTGAATGATTGTGGGGAGCCTACAGAAGGCGGCTATCTTCCTTGTAGCCATCTTGAGCCATATACCCTGAAAAGAGACTTGATTACAATAGCCTACAACAGCTGAGCACACTCTGATAACATCTTGCTTTAGATACCCAGGATTTTCCCTTGGGTGTGTGAGACTTAAAGGTGTGTGATTTAAGGGTGTGACTTAGAGATCAGATTTAGAGACAAGACCTAAGGGCATGATTAGAGGCGTGGCTTAGAAGTGAGACATATAAAAGGTGAGAGGCAGACAGGAGAATTCAGAACAATTTGGAGTAACAGAGATTCAGACACAAGGAGTAGGAGTAGACATTAGACACTCGGAGGAGTACAACTTAGAGTACAACTTGGAGCAGGAATTAAGCATTAGGAAGAAGACACTTGGGTTAGAAGAAGAATTATTGGGTAGTAGACATTAGACACTTAGCACTTGGAAGAAGTAACTTGGAACTTGGAGGCACTAGGGACTAGGAACTAGGGACTAGGAACTCAAGACTTGGGACTTGGACTAGGAAGAGAGACTGAAGAATAAACAGGATTGAATCACACTCTGTCTGGTCTCCATTTCTCGAATCCGTCCTCACTCTCTCTCTCTTGCTAAACCCCGACCCGCAGACTGGAGCTGCTTGGGGCAGTGCGGGCTAACAAGTTAGTCCCCAAGGCTTTTGGCAGTGCAGGTTCCAACATTGACAGAACGGTCCGAGATATTTTGGCCCCCAAGTGTGGGGCAGCTCAGGCAGCAACAGATGATGAGGTGCCCATTCACAAGAGAAATGGGCAATAGTAACAGTGTCCCCTGGACCTACAATGAGGCCTTTTTCTCTGTTATAACTGTGTTTTCCAAATATCAGAGGAAGTATGACATCAATGTCACACATCTCTTGGAAGGAGACACACTCCCTGCATCATGGACAATAGCACTGTAATTTCTCAGAGATGTCAACTCTGTGCATCATCTTCTCTATGGATGACTTTTGTCCCCATCACCTAGTGGAAAGTCCCTGAAGCCTGTGAGGGGTTTCTGTCATTAAACGTATTTTTCCCCAGCCAAACTTTTCTGTGATTTCTGTATACTTGTGAACTGAGCAGCTCTGGCTCTCTTAGACATTGTTAGCAGTCTAATAAAAGTCCTTTTAAGAATTTAACATGGAGATGTCATCCACCCTTAATTTTTAGTACAGTATGTTGTTTTCTCAGCTTATATAGACTTTCAGTCATCTTAATAACAGAAAAACAAATGGAAGAATTACTTGGTAGACAGATACTTTTATCCCGAATTGCTTGCTTCTATTGCTCTTTTTCTTCTTCTTTTTATACACCTCTGGAAGCATAATAATGGCATAGTATTGCTTTGCTTAAAGATTGTCCGTATATTTCTGAAATCAATCAGGATTGAAAATTCCCTAGACCACCACTTGGTTACCCAAGATGTCATACAACTGAATGTAAGAGTCACAGAAACATTTACATGAGAAAACGATGTCTGAATATTCAACTACCAAAAAGTATTTTATAATCAAATATGTTGAATCTCAGTTATTACTGGAAATGTTCACCTATGTTGTATCATATTTTACTGAAGCTTTGGTTGCAACAAATCACATGAAAACTTTCCACAGCTCATGCTATGTGCCACCCATTCTAGGGGATGCTTGCTAAAATAGATCAGTTCATGTCTCAGAATCATGTCTTATGAACTGTGGTGTTTTACTGTGGATACAGTTTTCTGCTTCTCTTAGTAAATTCTGTCTGCATACATACAGCAGTTACCACATGCTATATGGCTTGCAAACAACAGTAATTCTGAGCAATTCTGGATACTGAAAAGTTCATGGTGACAGTGCCATCAGATTGAGTGACTGGTAAAGGCCTCTGTGCACAGCAGCATGTCTGTTTGCTATGTGTTCACCTCGAGGAGCAGTGAAGGGAGTCTCAGTGATCTCATTAACAAAGGCATGAAGTCCTATCTCCAAATGCTATCATGCTGGAGATCAAGTTTCAACCTCTGAATTTTGAATGTTTGCAAGTTTTCAAAGCATAATATAGCACCTCAATCAAACTGTATCCTGGTATAAGCATTTTATTTGGTTTGAAATCAAGGTGAAGTGAACAAAGGTCAGGATAGAAATCCTGAACACTTAAAGATAGGCAACTGTTTCAAACAAGTTTTGTAGATTAAACAAACAAACAAACAAAAAAATGTTCTACTATCACAGGTTTGTCTAACCCAAACATGAGACACTTCCACAGTGAGTTGAGAAGTTAACAGTAAGTGTGTTTAGACTGTATCATATACTAAGTGAAAGTAACATTGCTACAACACTACTAGAAATTGAGTTCAAATTTATGAGGTTTCTATTCATAGCGAGACAAGAGAGCAACAGGAGCATGGCTTCTCCTACTCTGCAAACATTGCCTTCTATTGAAAATGCCTGTATAATTTATTTACCCTTGATTTTAGTTGCATTTATTCAGTCTTTTTTTTCATATTAATATTACTAAAATACATTTCTAAACTCTTTTCCAGGTCATTTATATGATTCTATTCTATTTGATAAAATCTCTCAAAATAAATGGAAAATTTCTAGCAACCTCTGACTGGGTTGTTAATTACTATCCTGAGGCCACACGCTGATGTATTCTTGTTAGCATTAATAACCATCCAGAAAACAAATTTCCCTGAAGATTTAAAAAATACATGTGTCAAAATTTAAACTAAGAAAGCATCTATCCAAGACTGGAGACTCAAGCCTGTAATCCCAGCACTCAGGAAGTTGAGATAGGATAGGATGACTGACACGAGCTCACATTCAATGTCAGCTTCTAAAATAATAGTCACACAGTGATAATGCTGCCTGTCCTTGTCTCTTACTGTCTGTAGGATGTCCTACAGGAATTTTCCAAATACTACTACCATTGTTGTCTGACAGAATTATTACAGCTTCTATTCTAATTACTATCCTGACTTAAACAAGGATGATATGTAATTGCTGAATTATAAAACTATTAGCCCAAGAGATTAAAAACTACATGCAAAATTCTAGCATTTTATCATCCCTTATAACCAACAGATATATAAAAGACAGGTGATTGAGTTCCCCTTTTGCATCTTATGAGAAACCAATTAAAAGATCCAGACTTTAGACTTCTAGAAAAATGCAACTAAATAGTAGACTACATTATTTAGTTAATTTATTTAGAAAAAAAAAAAAGATTGTAGACTTGTATTCTGATACCTCATTCAGTGAATCTTCAGGGAATGAGGTATGGGTAGGGTGGGGGTGTGTGAAAACCTAAACTTCAAAGGAAAATAGTAGGAGCATATCTCTATGCAACAAGTAAGTAGCCCTACTTTGCATGTCAGTTATTATTAGATACTCTGGGTTAATTAGACAAAAACATATTTGGCTAATTTCCCTTTAAATTCACCATCAATGTCAACACATTTGGAGAATCCTAAAAGGCTGGGAATTTACAAGTCATAAACATTTAACAAAATAGCTAAGCTTCTTAAAATACTTTCCCCATCTGTGTTAAACCACAAAAAATTGAAACAGCATTATATCTCCCAGCCCACATGAGCTGTTATTAGTGATAGAAAGTCTCTTAGAAATGTATGTTTTGTATGTAGGAAAAAAATCACAGCATATACACAAGTATGTACATACTATATTGGCTAGAAAAATAACCCATGGCCACTAGAAATTATATATTAGCTTGTAGGGAAGCAGTGACAATTTTTCACTGGCCCAGTGTGTGTGTGTGTGTGAGAGAGAGAGAGAGAGAGAGAGAGAGAGAGAGAGAGAGAGAGAGAGAGAGAGAGAGAAAATATGCATATGTGGGTATGTAACAGTAACAGAGAGACATGTGTATGAAACTGTGTGTATGTGTGTCTATAGCTTCTAGAGTGTTTGCCTGTGTGTATATATGTATTTTTGTGTATCACAGAAAGAGACAGATGAATGAGACCATATCTGTGCATGTGTGTTGTGGATGTATGCCTTCTAAATCTTGCTTTTGAAAATTACATATCAATAACACACTATATAGTTTGGTTTTTCACACTTCTCGCAATACTTTTGGGCTGAAGCTAGAGTTGTCTCATATGTGTTCCTTAAATTCTCTAGGTATTTTCTTACCTGGAAGCATCTCCTGTGCCTAGAATACTTCCTGTGTTAATTTTCATTTCTGTTTTCTTCTGAGGCACTAATGTATTAAAGAGTTTGTCTCGTATTAACCTTTCATGTAAGTTCTACTCCATAGCATTATATTTTGTTTCTATTGTATTTTAGACAATTTATGAATAAATAGTAAGTGCATACATATGTATATATATATATATATATATATATATATATGTTTGTGTGTGCATGTGTACACACTCACACGTATGCTTATATATTTTTTGTCGTGTTAAAGGCACTTGACATGAGATATGTGCTCTTAACAGATTTTCAGTCTTTTATGCAATGTCTATGCCTAGCTAATTAAAATCAACAATCTATTTTCTTAACGAATGCTCACTAACATGACTCCTGGTATATAGAACAGGTACTTAGGCAGGATATGGGACACACCCATTTAATTCCAGCAGTTGGAATATAGATGTAAACATAGCTCTGTGACTTCAAGGCCAGCTTGTTGTACATGGTGATTCTGAAACCTGCCAGCATTGCCTAATGAGGTATTGTTAAACAAAAATTAAGTAGCTATTCAGTAAAGATCTGTTTACTGAATCAATCTATGAGAAACAAATGGAAAATAAGAGGAATGAATAGGTAGCTCTGTAACAATATTCTTCTAAACCAGCATAAATTGCCAAATGTCAGCTCCTGTGAAACTACTACTCAGAAATTTTATGTATAAAAATCTGTCTATTATGATTCCTGAGAATTCTGATTTTCTTTCAATTTTAGCATGATTTTTTAAGCTAGGAAAGCAAACATTTTCCATGTATTAATAAATAGTTAATATTAGCAAGAAAAAAAATCACTCAATCTTCATCTAGGGTTGGAACCAAATGAAATTTTGCTCATCCATACTGGTGTGTCAATTCATGTTGTCATTGTTCATGTTTTATATGGGCAGTCAAGTTGTTAAGTTTCATGGGTGTGGCTTCCATTACATATCTGGACAACAGAGGCACTTAATGTCTGAGGGGAGGAAAACTTTTCCTCAGGGGTGAACCGTTCAATTGTTATCAAATAGCAAGTGGTCATCCCTAAAACATATACACACAAACAGAGTTATATATACATTTATACATTTATACATTTATATACATATAAAGAATAATGGGCCATTAATTTGAGATGAAATGGGAGAAACGGAATGGGAGTAATTGGCAGAAAGACATGGAGAGGAGAAATGATTTAACTATATCTTAATTTAAAATAAAAATTTAAAAAGAAAATGGTTGATGCCTAGAAGGGATGTGGTATTGGGTGTTAGAGGATCAATGTATTTTAAAGACTTTTCTTTGGAATAAAGACCTGACTTTACACTTTAAAAGATGTCACACACCACTCATTTTATCAGCTCTCTAGGCATTCAACTCCCTCTTCCAAGGCCCTTAGCTTCCTAATCCTCCTCTTGTGGTCATGTCAGGGCTCTGTCTACCCACTAACCACCTTCTAACAAACAACCAAACACACTTTACCATCATTCCAACCAAATTCAATAGCAGATGCTAACTTCTTCTTCGTAGGGCTCCAATATCTAGTTTCTTTCATCAAATTTCTTGAGGATAATGCTTATTTATGAAAAAGCAATATATCTACAAATATATTGTGATTGCCTCTCTTAAAATGATCACCTGCATAGTGAAGCCTATCCTCCATTTCCATTATAGATTTTTACATTTCCTATCTGATATACTAAATACATAGGCTTTTGCCCATAGGTCTGGTTTCTAAATATTGGTGAACTTGGACTATCTCACATTATTTAATTTATTTTTATTTCCATTAGATTCTTCACTGGGTATCATCTTCCACAGATCATCAATTTCATCCTCTATGATTTCTGTGCCTGAATCACTGTCCTCTTTTTAGCATCATGAGTGACTTAAACATTGCAGCAGATATGTTGACTGATCATAACTCATCTACTCCACTTATCTGACCCTCAGCTCTGACACCTATTGCCCTCCCATGAGTACACTCATATCCTGGATCTTAACACCTCCACAATCGCACTGGCTCTCTTTTCTGGCATTTCCATCAACTGTAAGCCACCCAGTGTGGGTGCTGGGAATCAAACCCTGATCCTGTCAGAACAGAAAGAGCTCAACTGCTTATTATCTTCAGCCCATGTCCTCTATTTCTTTAATTATAATTTTGCTTTCAGTAAGCTTTTCTCCTACTCATTTTTTATATTTTGTTTCATTTATTTTTCGTAATAATTATATATATGTGTGTGTGTATATTTGTGGGTATAATAAAAATCTCTCTCTTTGTGTATATGTGTGTGTTGTAGAATAATAAAATCTGGTTAATTAAACATCAATCATGCTATTTGTTGTGTTCTTTTAGTATATGTACATGGTAACTGACTATACCCATTCTGTTGTGTGAAAGAAAAACAGCGCTTACTCCTCCCCATGCACTGCTAGCTTGCAGCAGGTGATACTAGAAAGACATATATTATTTGCTATCAATGGTGCCGGAAAATCTGTAACCATCAATATAGACAGGAGAACGAGTTTTCCTTAGTTTTCTAATGACCCTGTCAGGAATGCCTTTAGCTGTATCTGGCTATTCACTTTGTTGAAATACTGTACTAGGAATAGTCTCCTTTCATGGCCACCTTGCTTTGCCCAACAGTGTCTTGCAGATGCCTCCCAAAGAATATGTCTGGGTGGCTGTCCAAGGTGTTCTCTTCTAGTATAATTCCAAAGCCAATCTCCAGAGAAAATAAGATTTCTTTCTAATTAATATTTGGAATCATCTTTACCATCAAGTAACACAAAATAAAATTTTGAGTCTGAAGTATCCCAGTTGTTCTGTGAAATAGTTCTTTTTAACACTATCTACCCATATTTCTCTAGGAAGTATTTCTTGCCACCCAAGCAAATAACAACCACAAATACAAACTAACAATGCAATGATTCTTCAACAAATGAGTTACCAACCCATGACTTGTCTGTAAAATATCTATCCACAAAATAACTACTATTAGCCCCAATGTACCACACATAATTTTTTACAATTTTTACTCTGTATATAGATAACAATATGGGATTGTTATTTTGTTAGGGATTTGTTCCTGGCTTCCCCCTCCCCCCCCACAATCTCACATTTATTTTTAACTGTCTGGTTTTTTATCTTTCCATTGCACTGTATATGTTCCATTGAGTAGTTGCTCTCTCAAATGTTAGTTTTTCCATCAAAATAGTACAAGCAATTCTTGAATAAACACATATTTGTTTACATTTTAGTTAAAGCAATTATGACTTTTTATATGTAGGGTCAGGCTTCAATCTAAGTTTTAATAGACACCCTAGGTGATTCTGGTCTTCTGTAAAACAAAACAAAACAAAATAAAATAAAAACAAAAAATTCTGTGTTTGTCTATTTGCCTAAATATATTAATTACACCATGTTCAGTGCCTGCAGAGGCTAGGAAAAGGCATCACACCCCTGAACTAAGGATGCATAAGTATGATATTATATATATTAAATTCCCCAAATCATAGGCATCAAAAGCAAAAATAGACATATGAGATCATATCAGACTAATAAGCTTCTGCTCAGCAAAGTAATAAGTCAATGGAGATGAGGCAGGCAGAAAAACTGGAGAAGATATTTGTAAACAACTCATCTGAGGAGGTACTAATAATATCCAGAATTTATCAGGGGTTTGCATAAAATAGAATGGGAAAAGAACAAATAATTTGATTTAAAATGTCAAATGCTATAAATAGACATTCCTCAAAAGATACATAAATAGTCAACAAGTATATGAAAAGATGTTCAATGTCTTTATTCATTATGGAAATGTGAATTCAAACAAATGGAGTTTGTCAGTGTAGTCAGAAATAAAACAAAAATAACAAATGCTGCTAAAGAGGTGAAGACAGAGGAGCACTTATAAGGCTAACGTGACTGAAAACTAGAGCATGCATTCTGGAAAGCAGCATGGCACCCCTCCCCCATCTCAAAGCTGCCTATCATTTACTACAGCAGTCCCATAACTAAGTACATACCAAAATGGAAAGATATCAGTCTCTCAAAAATGTATTTGTACTTCCATATTTATTACATCATCATTTACCAATATTTCAGACACAGAGCTTATTGGAATGCCCATTCAAGGACAGATGGATTGAAGAAAACACAGTGTGTACATACATATGTCTATATACATTTCATATTACTTACTGATAAAACACAGTTTTATTGTTTGTAGCAGCATGGATGGAACAAAATGGTAGCATGTAAAGTAAAATAAAAATAAGTTGATGGCAAACATTTCTGGAGAATAAAATATTTGATTTCATAATAGATAGAAAAGTAGACCTTGGTGGTGAGGAAAGATAAGTTGCTCTAAGAACACAAAGACAACATACACAGAGACACAGTTATAGGAAGAATAAATTCTCATTCTCTTCGGTCTACACTTGTGATAATAGGTTACCTATTTTTATTGACTGAAAAGTTCCTGCATTAATTTAATGCACTGTGATGAAATCCACCTTCTTTCCCCGCCTCCAATTCTTTGCTGTCTTTCCAAAACTTGCTTCCAACTTCATGTGCTCTTTTGAAATTTTTTTTTATTAGCCCTTTGAAACTTAAAAAAATGAAATTATATTATATGTATATGTGCATGTGTTTAGATATATTTGATATATTTATTTATGAGTATATCTACATAATATATTTATATGTGTATATATGATATATATATATATATATATATATATATATATTTTTTTTTAACTAATTTCTGGTTGCCTCAACCTACAAAGGTGTAGGACACCTACTGGAGCCTATAATTTAATGAGTCCCTCCCCAATAAATGTTGTGACCTGGGAAAGCAGGTTTTGTTATGTTCACGCAGAGATCATATGTAAAAAGACACTGTTGTATCTAGCAACTATTGTTTTACTTAAAATGTTGACTCTCTGGCTCCTACATTCTTTCTGCCCCATTTTATGAGGTTGTCGCTAAGCTTTGGATAGAAGTGGTGCTTTATAGCTGTCCCATTTAAAGCTGAGCACTCCACAGACTCTTAAATCTCTGCATGTTGGTGAGCATTGCCCTCTAATATAAAAAGGTTCTCTGGGGAGGATTGAGAACTATAGTCAATCTATGGGTTTAAAGTAATAACTTGGGGAGATTTATTACTGTCTTTAGTTAGTAAAATAATATTAGTATGTTCTCCCCATAGGGCCAATGACCTAGCCAGCAACATTTTTGTTCTGTTTTGTTTTGGGAGGTGGGGTATCAGTCAATGGTACCAGGAATCAGTTCTATCTTTAAGAGAAAGCTTTAAAATCAATACAAAATGGTTGGTTACTCCCATAATATTCCTATTACTGTTGCACCACTGAGCATATCTTACCAGGCCTGTTATTATAGCTCACGGAATTCAAAGCTGGGTAAACCTGATGGTTATTTTTCTCCTCCAGTAGCATCTCCTATTAATCTGAAAGCTATCCAGTAGGCATGAAATTTCCAGGTCAGTACCAGCTTGATTTCTCCACATCCTATGATAGTATGTAGTGTCTTTAGCAACAGCTTGTAATTATGTATATGCTTAGGGGTGGGTGTACATCTATGGGATTTTATGGCTTATGATATTATTGTTGCTCCCATAAAGGGGTGATTCTGTTTAGACCTCTTTTATATGAGTATATGTTTGGGCAAGTTTCTAGAGTAGTAGGTTTCCATGTGTCATTTTTTTCAAAGCTCTTTAGTGTTAGTTATTCTTCTTCATACTTCTATCTCTACCTTGCCCTCCCATTCCCCACTCCATTTAACCCTTCTTGTTTCATTATTCCTCTTTCCATAATTATTTTTATAAAAAATCAGAAAAAACTCAAAGTTTTAAATACAAACAAAATAATAAATTCTTAAAAATATAAAAGCAATTACTCCAATTTTATCATTACACATTGCATGTAACTTGTACATTAAACATCAACTAAAAATTAGAACCAGTAGAAACATGCTCCCCCTGCTCATGAGGAGCCAAGTCAAGTGTCAGAGCCCACATATGGTAGTAAACATTTGTAATGGTAGACAGGCAGATCCTTGGGGCTCACTAGTCATTTAGCCTAGGATACTTGGAAAGTCCTAGGTCAATGAGACAACCTGTCTCAAACACATACATACATACATACATACAAACTGTAATAAATAAATAAATAAATAAATAAATAAATAAATAAACTTTTTTCTTGCTGATAGTATTCCTCTTTTCGGAAAGCTAACTAGCAGGGTATTGAGGTGGTTCTTACCACAATGCTATCCGGAAACCTCCTGTGTCAGACCATTGTGGTGAGCTTTTCAAACTTTCAGATTCCTGAGAACCCTCTAAAGCAATCAAATAGATCCTGGAAATGTTTGAGTGTGGTCCTCCACTAGCTCCAAAGCCTACACAATCCCTTGGACAACATACCAGCCTGAGGGCACTAACCAGAATCACTTGGAGAACTTTTATGAACCCCTCATCTCTGAGTTTAATCAAAACGTGACAAGGGTGGAAAAAACAAATGCAATTCCTGTTTTAGAAAGCTCTTCTGATAAATGCTTTTGGAAAGGGAGTTCAAAGCAAAAGGCTGAGTGTTTGGCTGTCTTAAGTGTTCAGTAAAATTGAGCTATGAAAGGCTCTTCTTGATTGAAAATTTTCCTTTCCTGTTGGAGAAATTCTGGCCCCACTTTTACATTATTTAATATTCTATTATAGAATATGATATGAATATTTATAGCCTTTTAAATTTCATAAGTTTATCATATAGATTCATTTTTGACCTTTTCCATTCCATTATATTTTTTAAACAGTTAAGCAACTGGGATTTTTGTTTACAGCAGTTCACTACCCAACTAGTAATGACCCAAACTAGTAAGTGTGCTGATGAGAGAATATTACTCAGACTTACATGAACTCAGACTTACAAGATTTTCCTCTCAACTGGATACATGGCTCACATACAAATCTATGATCAAATGAGGCCATTCCCCTCTCTATATATCTGCTAGTTGCCCAAGATACCTCTGTTATAAATCATGCATCATTATAAAGGGACATTTTATATGGACTTACCACTGTTTAAATTTTCTGAATCACTTTGTCTGTATAAGGTTGCTAATTTCATGTTTTAAAAACTGTGTTCACTATATGTTACTTCTATTTATTTTGCATGCAATCATTTTATTAGAAATTCTGAAGGCTATGTCAGATACATCCTATGATCTCATTTTTTGAGTGTTTAGATGCCTTTAGTAGTTTAAAAAAGCCTACAAAGTTGTTTATCTACAGACTCTAGTTCTATGAGTAGATTTTTTTATTTCTGTACCAAAATACATGGTATCAATAACTAATGAGAAAATGTTTAGTTTGACTCATTTTCTAAGGTTATCATCCATGTTGGTTGGCTCTGTGGCTTCAGATCTATGGGAAAAAGTGGAGAAGAGAGGTGTTTAGCTTCTAGTGAGCAGAAAGAGACATATTAAAAAAGAGGGGGTGGGGGAGGCCTGATATTCCCTTCAAGCTGTGCTTCTCCTGACAGGAATCCCTCCCATAAGGTGCCTATTATTTTACAGATCCATTATCATTGCCACAGGCTGGGGAACAATATTTTGACACAGAGGCCTTTGAAGGACCCTTATTATAAAGCCCAGAAAACAAATTCCCACTTTTGCTTACAATGTAAATCTTTTAATATCCCTGTCCTTTTATATCTTTCGAGAGTAGTCAAACTTGATTTACTCTATAACGTAAGCTTTTCTAAAATCACCCAATAAACTCTGTTTTTATAAAATTATATGTTACCTATATTAATGTCTCTCATATACCCAGATTTATTTCATTGAATTGAACCTTTCTGTGCCAGCATTACATTGTAGATTAACACAGCTTTACTTTTCTTTCTCTGCTAAAGCAAATCTCTTTTATTTATTCCCCAATTTCAGAGTTGATTTAGCTAGTTCTGATTCTATAGTTAGGCATGGTAATTTACAGAACTTGTCATCTTAGAAAGATTCTTTTTATACAAATTTCTGTGACTCAGGAGACAAGTGCTATTTCTTCATGCCAGTAGCCTGCCTCTTTCTCTCTCCTCTCTCTCTCTCCTCTCTCTCCTCTCTCTCTCTCTCTCTCTCTCTCTCTCTCTCTCTCTCTCTCTCTCTCTCTCTCTGTATGTTCTTCTGTGGCTTCATTATTTTTACAGGCTTGTTATGATAGTCTATCATAATTTATGCTGTTGACAATAGAAAGACACACAGTAGAAACAGGATACACCTACTTTACTGACCTCTCTGGACTACCCAAAACGTTTTCTGCCACTTTAGAGGCATTCTGTTGGGCAAATGATCATTTAATCTTTAAAAAAATAAAATAAAATTTTACAATGCCTGTTCAGATTTTATCTTCAGTTTCTTTTTCTCATCTTATTGCATTGTTTGATGCTGTCTGTTTGTTTGTTTTTGTTTTAAATGACCACAGTGGTGGTAGGAAGCTTTCTCCCATTTATAATCAAAAATTAGATTCACCCTGATTCTCAGTCTCAATTTTTAACTTGGAGATGTAATAGTTTTTCAGTTGTATTATGATTATAGATTGGGTTTAACTAAGTTGTTTCATAAATTTTTAAGATAATCACTTGTTTCCTATCCCATACCTCATTAATACTGCAGATAGCACTGAATTATTTTCTCATGACTAGCTATATTTACTCCATTATGATGAGTTTGATAATAATTTATTATAGCATATGACATTTACATAGGAATTGGCAACAATTTTAATGGTGAAGTGCTGTTTACTAATATTAATTTAACTGCTGGTTTCAAAGGTATACAAGGCATGTAAAATAAGTTAGGAATTTTTCCTATTTGTGTTAGTTTTAATACACTTTATGAGATAAAGATTATTCTGTTCTTGGAAATTTAAAAGAAAATATTAAACACTACTTGTGCTTCTTAGGAACAAAGTTTGAATTCTACTTTAATTTATTTAACAGACTTTCTGTTTAGTGTGCCATTTAAGTAATTTACAATAGAGAGAAATAAAGAACTTTTAAAATATTCTGAAATAGTTATATACTCTCATTTTAAAGTTACAGATAAATGTAAGTAATTTCATTTACATCACTCTTTCTCCTGTCTTCTTATTGTTTTATTTGTATTTTCTTAACTGTAGTGTGCGTGTGCATATGCATTTGTATGCATGCATGCGTGTGTGTGTGTGTGTGTGCGTGTGCGTGTGCGCGTGCGCGCGCACACGCGCACGCACATGATAGGCATACACATGTGGTGATCAAAGGACAACTTTCCAAAGTCAGTTCTGTCCTCCAGCCCTTCACAGTCAGGTCAGTAGGTCTGCACAGCTAACGCCTTTATTCACTAAGTCATTTCATTAGCCTTTCCTACTTTATAATATGTCAGTGCCATTTCTTTTCATTTCTTTCATAGATATGTTGCTTAATTAATCTCTATTGTTCTCATTATCTTATTTCTTCATTATCCTTTAAAGTACTTTCTTTATGTCAGGGATTACATGGAAAGCTTTTCTCCACCTGATCTCAAAGTGCTCATTTGCTTTCTACTTCCTTGGCTTTTAATAAATGTGCTTTCAGATTTATTTGCTTTAGTAGCTATTCTTTAGACATTCTGCCATGCTTTACTATTCAGTTCAAAGAATTCTGTTATTTTCTAGAGTTTCATCAACACAAATGTTACTCATATGCTTCTTTGTTTTCATTCTGCTGTTGATAGTAGATTTCTACATACCAGGTAAGAAAATCAGCTGAATATGTTTGCTTCTGTGGAGTTTGTTTGGTACATGGTCTGTGTATTTGAGTGACCATGGGAGCCCTATGTTCAAACACACCACGAGCAATGCAAACCTCTGTTTGTTCAATATACATTTCTCTGTATATCAGCTAAATATATTTTATCATTTATTGACCATCAGTATATGATGCTACTTGCCAACAGCTCTTTCAGTGTGATGCTAAGAGGACAATTTCAAACACAAACAAAAACCCATACCACCAGGAGCTCTCATTCATTTTTCAAACCCAAGGATTCTCCTCTAGGCTGCTCTCTTATACTACCTTAGACCTCGCCTTCTCTTCTACAGGGTTCTCCTAACATGTAATGTAATGTTTCTATGCCATGCACATACAGGGCACCTATTGCTAGCTGGAAAACGTAGTAGAGTGTCATGGTAGCTCACTATTTTGCATGTGTTATACTATGCCTAGATATACATGGTATAATTTTTCTCCATATTAAAATGATTTAGTATTTCTCAACTATAGATAACTTTGATTACTAATTTATAAGAAATAGTGTCTCTTTTACAAAAACAAATAAGTACAAAAGTAATTTTCTATCCTAATCTTTTGTACAAACTGATGTGTATAGAAATATATATCCAGTTTTCAAGTCATATATAGTAATTTTATAGGGTAATGTATGATAGTCTCTATTTATTTACAAATCCATTCGTCTTGTTTGTGTGTGTGTACAGTATGCATATACATATGCATAGGTGCATTCACCTGTGTGGAGCCAAGTGGAGGCCAAAGTCTTACTTCCATATCCTCTTTAACCACTTCTTTATCAGTTGAGACAGTGTCTCTCACTCAACCTAGAATACTCTGTTTAGACTAGACAGAATGACCAGCAGGTCCCCTGGACCACCCCTATGTGGCATTTACAGACATACATTGCCATGCCTAGCTTTTATATGAATGCTACTTATCCAAACTCAGGTATTCATGCTTGTAAGGTTAGCACTTTACTAGCTGAGTCCTCTCTCCAGTGCCTCCAGGATATACTCAAGTATCTTTGTTAGTAGGAATACTTTACTAAAGTATTATGGGAAATAATTTTTTTAACCTTCTTTAAATTCTAACAAAAACTTTAAAATTCTAACTTTAAAAAATTTAAATTTAAATTTTAGAATTTAAAAACTTTAAATACTAACAAAAACTGTAAACTTACATTGTATAAAATATCTTAATAAATATAAGCACTTGAACATACTTCTATAGTCACATTGATAGCATATCCATTCTTTAACACAGTGAAATTTCTATCTTACTTCTGTTTGTTACATATATATATATATATATATATATATATATATATATACATACATATACATTCATGGTAATACTTAACATTTGTATTTAAATGTGTTTGTAAATATAGAATAGTATTCAAAATTTTTACATATTCTTTTAGAAATAAAAGAAAGACATGTCTGCTTATTAGAAGGCCCTAATAATACTTAATTAATATAAAGAATAAATAATAAACCTATCTGTACATTTTAACATCTACACATAAAATTTTCAATATCTAAATAATTTCGACCTTAAAAATAGAAAATTCATATCATTTCATCCATATGAAGCTTAGAGTGAACAATTATTCACTTTGATAAAATCAAATTTGTTCCTGTTGAGAATAAATATTGTATTGGTAACGGCTTTAGTCAAAAAGAAAGGAATACCTAATTTCACAAATTTAGAATATACTTTTGGAATATATTTAGTTGTGTATTCTAGAAGAAAAAATGACATTGTTTCCTAATCTTCAAGTGACAGTTGTTTTATACAAACAATAGCTTCACACAGTCATTTGTACTTTCTTTTGAGGCAAGTACATGAGAAAAGCAAACCAAAATGAAATATTGAACCAAGAACTCGTGGGAAAGTCTTTTGGGATCACTTTCTGGGTGGATGTTTTCTTGCATGACCACCGGAACAGTAGAGCTTCCATGAGTCCAGAAAATTAAAAGCAGGAAAAAACAATGAGTCACAAAGCAATTGCTAGAATGGAGATTAGATCAAGGTTTTGGAAAATCACTACAACTCATGTGTATGCGTGCACTTATCTTGTTGCATTTTATTTCTCAAATTCAGTGTGAACTGCAATTATTATTGTGAAGCTATGGTATTCTTCTTAAAGTGCCACTCATATTCTGTTAATGCTGAAATTTTTTTCTTTCTTTTTTTTTCTGTCTTATAAAAGAAGCTATGTATTAGAAATTGTAAAATATGGGACTGCAGAGCTGGCTGTTTTTGGCAACATTAAGACCTGAAATTGGATATTCAAATCTCCACTATATCTGGGTGCAATGACCTGTGTCTATAACCCTAATCCTAACCCTCATGGGGTAAAGACAGAAGATTCCCTGAAGCTACTTAACAAGCCAGCTTAGCTGCATTGATGAGTAACAGGTTAAATGAAAAACTAAATCTCAAAAATAAATTCAAGAACAGTAGAGAAATACACTCAGTGTTGACTTCTGGTCTCGACATGCACCTGTATACACATGGTCATACCCACACAAAAATGCACAAACACCCCCACACAACCACACACACACACACACAGACAAAAGAAAAAAGAAATTTGGAGGTTTTTGATAACAAAATTCCTTTGTATAAAGTTTTATAAGTCTTATAAATGACACATTGTTACTTATTAAGGACTGTCCTATTTTTAATTTATCATTATGTTTGTAAATATTGTATTTAAGTTATTTATAATCATCAGTAGCATTATCATGCTGTTCTTCTTTGTGCCTTCTTTAAATTTTATTCTTTTTGACATATTTGTGCTTACCTATAGGGTACAGAATAATAATTCAAAAATGAATGTAAGTCATCATGACTATAGGGTTAATTAGTATGTCCAGATCAAATATTCCCAGGCTTATGTACTAAGAACCTGCTTTGCTTATTCCAGTTGGTTTTTGGAGTGGATACTTACCTGACTTTGCAACAGAACAGTAAAACAAATTTCTACATGTAAAGCTATTTCAGAACAAGTTCTCTAAGTTCTCCATACATCCTCAGGATAGTTTTCCCAGCCCCAATACCTAATTCTCTAGACTTCTATATTCTCAATTGTTTAGAGAATGTATTTATTCTTCTGTGCCTGGCCTACTTCACTTAACAAAATGTCCTCAAATTTTGTTCATTTTCCAGCAAATGATAACATTTTATCCTTTCATTATGGCTCAATAGCATTAAAGTAAAATTTTAAGTATTAAAAAGAAATTTAATTACAGAAACAATAATTATTCAGGTCATTTTTTAAAATTACTATTATTCAGGATGTGTTAGAAAATTTTAACAGGAAAAATAGTTGAAATAATACACCAAGATTTTTTTATGAAAATATATTACAAATAGACTTCCTGATTGCACAACTTCTCAAGTTATTAGAGACATTTGTTTTAGAAACCTTTACCTCAGTTACCTTGGTTCTTATCTGTGACTGTGAGACTTCCTATCCCTGCAAACCTGAGACTCAGTATCACTACTCTAGTAGTGGGTTGATATGATTAGAGTCTGTTGGTCCATTAAAACTAAGGTAAGTTTTTTTTGTTGTTTTGTTTTTGTTATTATTTTCACTCATCAACCCAGTGCTTTGCTAACCTTCTGTCTACTAACATTGATGATGCAGTGAAAAGGGGCCTGATTTCTGGGGTGCAGAATCCACAGATAATGAGAGAGAGAGAGAGAGAGAGAGAGAGAGAGAGAGAGAGAGAGAGCGCAAGACAGTGAGACAGAATTGCATTGTTACTCTTGTATAGGTCTGTTATCAGATGAGATTAAAACAAGTGGAGAAATGTTGGTAGAAGAATACGGAGTACATGTTTTAATATACATAGAAGACTAAACAGCTAAATTATCTAGTCTAAAAAGAGATAATAGGGATGAGTTGGTGTGCCCTTCCCCCCCAACCTTGAGCAGGCCCGAGAGACCTTGTTTACCACAACAGACCAAGTGATAGGATCTAGGTGGAGTTACCCACCTTGGCTGCACAGAACACAGAAGCAGAACTTGCCTTGAGACAGTATCCCACCCATCTCCGGCTGAAACCTGGAGGGGTTGTGGGTTGGGCCTTCCCCTTTAAATTGAGAGCTGAACATTAAAGCTTTTTAGCCTTGATCAGAGAACTTTGTCTTGGCTTCATCTCTTCTTGCCCTCTGTCCCCTTTCATTCCCAGCCCCCTTTTCAGGTGAACCCAGTTAACTTGTGGCCGCGGGCGGCTACAAGTTGGTACTATCCTCAGACGCCAGGAACACAAAACCTGTGAAATCTGAAGGAAATTGGAAGCACAAAAAGCAAAACAAGTAGAGCTCACTAGACAAATCAGGTGTTTTCTGAAGTAGCCACCTAACTTCCTCCCAGCTCAGCCCTATTGGCTTGAAGCGCAGCCTTATTCTAATGTGACTGAAGTGATGGATATTGCTCTGGAGTTGTTGCTCTCCCTACCATTTCTGTGCACTGACCTAAAGTATCCTATTCTTCTTCCTGTGTTGTAATTCATCTTCCTTCAAGAATTTCCAATGTATTACCCACTTGATAAAGCTAGGAAACCTGCAGCCTCACATAGCTCTTTTCACTCCCATTGTGAGCTGGTGGTGTGGCACAGTTGAGTGCTGGTGATATGGTGCAGTTGTTAAGAATGTGAACACAAAGGCAGTTGCTTCTTGTATCGATATAAATGTATTGCCCTGGAAATAGAACGGGAGTTCTAATTCTCATCTAAAGCATTTTGTAAACCTTTTGTTTCTTTTATGGAATCTGTAAGGAAGAGAAAAATATCAGAGTGGTAAATGATCTTTTTTTTGTTTGTTTGTTTAAAGCTATGATTTATTTATTTTTTTTATTATATATATATTTTTATTAGATCTTTCATTTACACTTCAGATGCCATCCCCTTTCCCCATTCCCCCCCTTAGAAAACCCCTATCCCATGCCCCCTTTTCCTTTTTGCATTTATACATTTTTTAAAAAAATGTTAATCATAGGCTTTATAAGTTTGGTATTGTTCAATCAGAGGTGTAACCCACTACCCAACCTAGATATATCTACTATCTTTGACTGGTGGAGATTCATGAACATCTGCTTCCCTGTCTCCCCCCTCTGTCTCTCTTTCATCACCTAGCTTCTCCTCTCCTTCTTCTTCTCCTCTTCTTACTCCTTTTCTTCCTCTCAGTACTCCTCTCACCTTAGCGCCTCCTACACATCACCCTTCCTGTTAAAAGGAAACTTTTCTCTCAAAATACAATTAGAGCATAATTATGCCAATTTGTAGCAGTGAGGTACAAGATAGTCCTAATACCCAGTCCATCCTTTTGTTGACCTACCAGCACCTCTGTCATCTCTCCTAACTAAAACATTTAGTTCTGAACCTGGCTTTAGGATGAATGTCAGCTGACAACCATACACTCAGATCTTTTCTCTCAAGGTAAATAGCTATAAGTTTTCAACCCCGTCAGAAATCCGGAATGACTGAGTTGACTATAATTGTGGGAAGCACAAAGCATAGCTTCTAAAACTTAGCCAATTTATAGAGACCTCTGAACACCTGGACACTCGCTCTACTTCAAAACGTTGGAGCATCTGTTCTTCTGCCTTCTGGCCCAGGATCATCTGACAGACCTTAGTGCTGCAGAATTATTAAGGGCTGATTACTCTGTCTAGGCAGATATAATCAGTCGACTATTCTGCAAGTGTGTCCTTTTTTGGACAGTAATTTGTCTGTAGAAGGAAAGTGGCAATTCTTGCCTAGTGGCTGTCTCACCACAACTGGAGTAACTCCAAGGATGCTCAATTTCTTCTTAGAATTTAACATAGGAAGCTGTCCGGAGCAGACAGGTCTCTAATGAAAATGAACATTAATACTGAAATGTTTGTCATGTCAATTCTAAGGATTTCTGATGTTTTGAAAACCAGCTATCCATGTAAGGTAATCTGGACTGTTGCCTGTTAACTCCACTCAGCTATTTCTAAATAAAACATAGAGAACACCCTTATAATAAACTCCAAGCCATGAATTTGCTATAGTCCCTTAACTCACAGGCTGACCATCTCAAATCAGTTAAAAAAAAGTTGAAGAAGGACTGGGTCTAAGCTTTGTATTCCTAAGTGTGTTATACTGGTACAATGCCTATGAGAGTAACAATATTCATCTCACTCTTATATCACTAAGAAGCTCATGCCAATGAAAACCTTAAAATTTGTAAACAAAGTAAATTGGTGCCATTTAAGAATTTATATCTTCATCTTGATATTAATTATACAGATTTCTACTAATAGGTTATGGCTATGCAATAAACCCTAGCTAATCCTCTCTATTCCGACAAAACCACTACTTTTCCCTAGAGAGACAGCCCAACATTTACCACCTTAGTCCCCATGCCCAGGGAATAGGGGCGCTGACTCATCATTAGCTTCTTCAAGCTGATTATGGGCGTTGAGATATTAGAAGAGGAGTGGGGGGGAGAGCAAATTGACAATCCTCTGATGCTGTGTCTTCGCTGCCTCCAGAAGGAATTCACGGACCTCAGAGGTTTGAGCAGGTCTGCCCAGCTTGCTTGTTGAGTAGATACACCAAGGCTGATCATTCTGCAGGCCTCAGATCGTGGTAAATGATCTTAAGATTACTTTTCAACTAAAATACATTCTGGATCATCCACAAATTTTATTAGATAGTAAAAGAACTGCTAAGTAATGTTAATCCTTGAAATATTCTCTTGTGGCAAAAATAGATTTGTTTTGTGATATATGAGAAGGGAAAGTTGGTAAAAAGTGAATGAATGAATGTGTTGAGAGAGTTAGGGGAATTTCTCATTGGCAATACAGGTGTCTACTCTATCCAAAAAAGTCGAATGTCTTGCAAGATTTAGCAAGCCTTTTTTTCTCACTTCTATATAGTTCAATGTCATCCCTGAGGCTACTGATGTCTTCAAGATAAACCAGATCTTGCACTAAGAAGCTATTTGATTCCTGGTAAGCAGTCATTCATTATATTTCCTCTCTGTTTTCGATCTTAATCTTTGCATTGAGACTCATATCAGATACAGTATATTTGTTTTCCTTCCCACAAAGGAAAATGATTGTTTAATAAAATACATTATCTTATAGCCTTATTCCCGTGTAGCTTGTAGTTTCTACTACCCAGATTTAAGCTCTGAACAGACATTACTATCAGCCCCACCCAGGTTCCCTTGCTTCCACAGATGAAAGGCACACACACACACACACACACACACACACACACACACAGACACACACACACACACAACTTCTAAGCTTCCCTTTGTTGGGGTTCCCTTATCTTCACTTCCAGCTCAACACCTCTAAATCTGTCCTCAAATTAGTTGCCTGATTATCTTCTCCTTGCCCAACAACCTAAATCTGCCCTCAGTTTAGTTTGGTTCTTATCTACTGCCTGCTACTCCAGGCCCAGTAGAGGAAGCAGCCAATGGCCACACCACCAGAAATACCACATGTCTGGTGGTTCTCTCTCCCGCCAAAGCATGACAAAATTCCTTTCCTCGTCTTGCATCTTCTGGCTGTGGAAACCTAAAAGTCCGGCCTCTTCTGCTCAGCCATTAGCTGTTAGCATCTTTATTGATCAATCAAGAACTGATTAGGGAACAGGACCGTCAGCACTCGCACGCAGATTACAAAGAAAGCCTCAGAAGCACTCTCTATATTCCCACCTATACTGGTGGGAACTGCTTTCCCGTGTAGGCATAATGAATGGTTAGGTCTGATAGTTTATTCATCCCTGGGCAAAACAGCATTTCTATGGTGGTGGAAGAAAAGCAAGGTCTAATCTTTGCTCTAGTCCAGATAAGGAATTATTAGTTATGCCATTTTGAGGCATTACATTAACGTTGGTACTACTAAAGTCAAGATTTTGAGTTACAAGTGGATGTAAAGAGGACAGGAAGTGAGAAAAATCTGTAAAAGCCAAGTGGGTAGACCATAGCCAAATTCCCAAAAGTGGAGAAAGATCAAGTTCAGTTTTTCAAATTCTAAGAAGACTGTGTTTGAGGTTGGAGTGATGGCTCATAGGTGAGGGCACTGAGTGCTCTTCCAGAAGACCTGGGTTCAAATCACATCACCCATATCACAGTTCACAACTACAAGATCTGACACCCACAGACCTATATGCTGGCAAAACACCAATGCACATAAAATAAATAAATTTTAAAAAAGAAGAAGGAGCCTGTGGTTATTTTTTTTTATATTCTCTTCCACAAAGGGGGATCATTCCCTACCTACGGGACAATTGAATGAGTCCAGGGGTGAAATATCCCCACAAGACAGAGGGGGCAAACATTCTTTGCAAACCAGAAACTAGAAACTGGAAACCACAGGAAATACTCAGCAACTCCTTCTTAGAGTAAGGACTAAGAAGCAGGACTAGTAGCAAAGCTTGCAGGGGATCAGAGGAGCATGTGGGCCAGGCCATTGCTCTTTGTGTCCAGACACTGGAAAAGCCAGAGTTCACTCAGGCCAAGTCTCCTGCCTTTCTGGGAGGAAATTCTTGGCTTCAGATCCCATAGGGACACTTGTTCCATCAAGGCTCCAGACAAATCTTGCCAGCTGAGATCTCAGTGGGAAGAGACATGACAGGCCTTAATAGCTTGGAACACACTTTCTGTAGTGCCTCTTGGGGGTGGCTGTGGAAATCTCTGATAGCAAATGCAGACAGCAAACAACTATGAGCCATAGAACAGGTGCTAGTCCCCGTCCTGTTCCTGTTATGGTCCAAGAGGATGTGAAGAAATATTTTTCTCTATCTCTGGTCCCTTCAGGAAGCGCCTCCATAATCTGAGATTCAAAAGGTGGGCAGAAGTATTATAGAAGTCACAAGACAATGTTGACAGAAAGACCACCCAACAGTTGAACTCAGCAGCTGGCAATGTACTGATATCTGTTTTCCTCTTTGAAAGTCCTTCCAAAGCTCATGAGTATCAGTGAACGAGAAGAACTTGGTGCTTCTTGGTCAAAGCCTGCAGTACACACAATGAGATATACTCAAGAATAATTAGAGATGTTACAGTGACTGAAAGGCTAAATTACACTACAAGTTGAACATGTCTTCAAGGCCAAAATAAACAGTAGAGTTAACTCAGGAAACAAACCATTCAAAGAAAAGTACCTCTTCCAGTTTTCTCTAAAATTCTTCACTTATACTCCAAAAGAAGAAATGCTAGTATCTGTGTGGAATTGGGCTCTGACATGTTAAGCTCTTTGTATAGCTGTTTACATGGGTTTAGCTGCCTGTATGTAACAAGGAAGAGAGGCAGTGTTGTAGACCATTATTACATTCTATTTTCTCTCTGTCTTTTTTTTTTTTTTGGCTTATTTATGTGTGACCGAGTGGGGCACAAATGTGTGTGCACATATCTCAACGATTCACCTGTTAAAGATACTAGAATTACAGCTTTTAAAGAACCAATTATTTGCTGAGGTTAGGACTTGGCTTTAGTCAGATGTTGAGAAACTAGATAAATATTCCAGCAAAGCCTGTATTTTGAAATTCTGCTCCTGGGATTAGAAAGAAAGCTTTGTTCATACTGGTAGAAGCTCTAAAATGCACAGAAGCCTCTATCATGCCTGCCTCTGCCTGTTTGTTGGTTTTCATGATTCTTCCAATGTCAGAGGGTCTCACGTAAGTCTTTCTGCTAGCTGGCTTGCAGGACCTTGAAAAACGTGAGCACAGAGAAAAACATTGAAGTCCTTTGAAAATGCAGGAATTGCTTGGTCATATTCAATACCTTGTGTGGTTAGTTGAGACAAATTTAAAGCAGAATTTCTGATTCTGACCTGTTCCTCATTTTAAGATTTCTTAGTGTCATCATTGATGTCATTTATACTACTTCTTCTCAAAGGTCTCAGTTGGTTTATAAAACGAATAATAGGTATGGTAAGCAGGAATTCTCAAACAAAACAAAACAAAACAAAACTTGCACTTTTAACAGATGAAAAGCTTGACTATGTTTAGCCATCTTCAGTAATTTAAAAAGTACACCCCACTGGTTGGAAAAAAAATTTAAAGGATGGCCCCAAGCATATTCAGACACCACTGGAACATGAAGCAAGTTTTAGAATTTCGAAACAGCTCTTAAATTTTTATTTTTATTTTTACAAGTATTTTTTTTGTTGTTTTATTAAATCCTCTCTGTTCTATACCCCATTTCACCTCATTTTTAGAATGCTTTCTTGTAATGACAGCAGTACACTTACATATGGCCAAAGGGTTCTCAAGATATTCCACAGGGGCCTTTGAGAACTTAATTTATGGCATAAATCTCTGTTCTGAGTCCTCTTCTCTCAAACCCCAAAGGCTGTCAAGCCGTGCTGGAGGGCAGTGAGACTGCATGTAACTTAGTTTTTATAGCAGTTCACATGACTCTAAGACAATTGTTTCCACTGCAATTCATATGAAGCTGTTAGTTCTTCATGAGACCCCATCTGTGTTTCCATTAATCTTGGTAATAGGCTCAAATCCTTTCACACTCAGAGGCTTTGTCTGCATCTGTAACAGGGTGATGGGAGATGGAACAAATTACTAGAGTATTGTTTTCTGGTATCCTCTCTCACATTACACAATCTTGTGGTACCTTGTGGGTGGGATTTGTTAAAAGGACAAACCAGGAATTGCTCAAAGACATTTAAACATCAATATTCAGTTTTCTATTAAAATACACTTTTCTAGAAACAAAGGTGTTTGTCTCTCCCTGTCTCTCTATGTGTATGTGTATATTATAAAAAATTCTTGAAGTAAACATATATAAAGAAGCCATTTTCTAAAGCTGTATCATGCTGTACTTTTTAAAATAATCTGTACCGTACATACACTAAAATCTATCCCTATGAATAGCATAGTACTAGATTTTATAAATTCATGTAGCCACCTTAAAATTAAGATACAGAATATTTCAATCACTCTACAGTGTTTTTTGTGTTTCATACAAGGAGTCAATTCTCGTCTCTCATTCCTAGTACTAGTAAATACTGATTCAATTTCTGCCCCACAGTTTTTGCCTTTCTAAGCCATATAAATGAAAGCACAGTGCATACCCCTTTTTTGTTTGCTGTCTTTCATTCTACATGACAAACTTGAGGTCTCCCATATTATTGCATCATTCTCTCAATACTTTGAAGTGTCCGTCCTAGTACATAGACTTGCTACCCAGTTTGTATAGTTTCAAGCTGTTGGTTTTAGAAAGCTGTTGTAAGTGTTGCTACAAGGATCCATGCACTTAAAATATTTCCAATTACCTATAGGAAAAAAAAAAATGTTTAGAAATGAAATCCTGGCTGTGCACTTATGTTTACCATCAGAATAAACTGCCAAACTCTTCAAACAGAGCCAAACCACTGCTGAGTTCCCACTGGCAAGGTCTAAGCATGCCAGTCTAATTCTTTATCTGTACTTGCTCAGAGTTTTCTTGTGTGCCTTTTCTTTCCTTTGACATTCTTTGTATGTAGTAGCATCTCGTTGTGATTTAAAACGTAATTAGTCTAGTAACTAATGAAGCTTTGTTTATATGTTTGTGTATATACTAACCCATTTTTTTATGTGTTTAAGTCAAAAGTTACTGTGTAAATCCTACCTCGTGAAATGGAGAGGTACAATTCCACTGGAAGACTAAGATCTAATGGGAGAAGTACGAGATGACGTGGGCTTCTGTACCTTGAC
Source organism: Arvicanthis niloticus (assembly GCF_011762505.2). Classification (NCBI taxonomy): domain Eukaryota; kingdom Metazoa; phylum Chordata; class Mammalia; order Rodentia; family Muridae; genus Arvicanthis; species Arvicanthis niloticus. Next base: position 44,797,233 of record NC_047665.1, on the reverse strand, counting down.
TATTATGCCATTGATTTGCCTAAAACACCCAAGGTATGTACCCAAATACTGCATCCCCCTTTTCTTCCAAAGAATTGCTCTTCTTGCATTAATATTCTACAGAAATATTCAACTCTACGGACAGATGGTATCTTCAATTTCAGAAACCGTAAATATCATGTCTTGACTCACGTTAGGAGCTGAGTTCTTGATAGGGACACTCCAGAGAGTCCGGGTTTCATTTCCTGGAGGCATGTCATTTGGCTCATATCTTCAGTACTGTACTTCTCTATAGGTACATGAAAAAACCAGCTTTCTTTCAGCAGCCCAAATGACTCACAGGAATGAGGATTGTAGGTTATTTGCTCTATATCTCTTGGGTGAATAATAAGTCTGCTGAAGTGCTCCTGTAAATGTTGCGGCTACAACCTGAGGAATGGGGGAGGGAAACAAAGGTTTGCCAAGGGCTGATAAATGCCTGTTTTGAGCCTTTTATTTGCTGTGTATAAAGGCGAAGATGTAGTGTCAGATTAGTATTTCTGTACCTGCTGTTTATATACTCAGCTGGTATTCCACTTTTCAATTCCAAATTATTGTTCAGTTTATGAAACCCATAAAGCTGTGGTAAAATATATGCTTCTTTCTTCTTGCCTGAGCTAAGAGTGCACTGTTCTTCTGCTCCCAATACAAGAAGCCCTAGGACTGCAAGAAGATCTGTCCTTTGATTGACATAATAAAGCTAACTGAAACTCTCAGCCTTGTGCAGAAGGAGCATGAATTGTGCTGCTTTACTTGGATTTATGAATTCTCGTTGACATATCAGGTATGCCTTTTTGTATCAAATAGTTCACTTCTTTCATATCCATTCAAAAAAAGAAAAAGAAAAAACAACCACAAACTTAAATCCACCACATTGACATAAGAATATAAACTACATAAAAGTGATTATTTCAGATATACTCACATGCTTAGAATTTCCCATTTCACCAAATTCAGTTTAGCATCCTGCTGTGTTATGCTGACTTCTGTTTCCAGAAGAAATTAACGACACAAGCAAACCTTTCTAAAAAGATCACTTCTACTTTCTTATAATAACATTCACATTCCTCTTTTTTTCTGACCTCTCCTGTGCATCAATTTTTATTTCTGCCAGTCTCATCTCTTCTTATAACCACTACTTTATATTCTTTGATTATCACCAGATCTCTTCTAAAGATTAGGTATAGGCCTTGGCTCCTGGATTTGGGGAATAGTTAAAAATCCTCTTTTGTAAGATAATTATACTGTCAATATTAGTCCCTAAGAACCATATCAACCTAGGCACATGATACCTCTGTTTGATAAGTTTTTTTAGTGTAATACAAAAACTCTGAAGTGTATTTCCCATTTACTTCATTTTGTGAATACAAGGCTAATATTTTAAAATGCATTAGAGGTATTTTAAATTCATAAGAGATCATGAGTGTCTCTTAGAGACACTTTAGAATCAAAATATCTCAAATCAAATTCATTATTTTTGTTATCTTCTTACAGTGGTCCTTTGAAGATTACTTAATGATACTATATCAATGAAAAAATAATATGAACAATCACTCTGTCTCTGTCTCATACACACACACACACACACACACACACACACACACACCTTAACATTTAAATTCAGTGTGTGTTTTTATTGACCCAGTGACAAATGGCTTTGGAAATGAAGATAATTCAGCATTAGTAATTTCATTTTGAAATGGAGATCACTGATTGATTGAAAATTATGCATAATTTGTTAATGTGCAATCTAAGTTAAAAGCATCACTTGAGGGGCTTTTCTAAGTTGAAAATAAGATCAAAGTTAAATTTGTTATGCACTGATTTAGGACAGATATAGTATTACAAATTTTATATCTAAAAAAACTGGCATCCATCTCTGTGCCACTGTCACAAGAGCTGGTTGCTAGGGAAAGGTGGGTATGAAATTACATAGGGACCAAGAGATGTTTCAAATATAAATGGATTGACATTAGTACTACCTCTATTTAGAATTTTCAGATCACTAGATATCTTGTAGAGGATTTTGGTTGATAGATATCTAATTCAGGAGCAGGAAATAAAATCAATATTTTGTGTGTGCTACAGACCTCCACAACAGCAAGAATGACAAACAGGAACTTTATTATGAAAGATAATCATGCCAAGCCTAGCTTCCTCAAGGTGGAGAGTTGGTATGTATGCAACACGTGATTGAGTCCTGAAGCCTCCTGTGACCTATGAGGCTAGAATAATCGGTAATTTATGCAACATTGACTTAGCTATATACAAAAAATATAAGTGTATATTAATTAGAAAACATGTATTAATCAGTATATGCAGGGTTTACATACATAGTTATGGGTGAAATGATGGTTACAAAGCTCACTTAACATATTTATCCATGTTTCAATTGAGTACCCAGTTACTGGCATTATATAATATCTAGGGTTGTTATAAGGATAGGATAAATTCATACTTATTATGATCTTGGAATAATCTCTCCTACACATAGTACTACTGAAGTGCTTGTTAAAGGTAAGGAAATCTGAGGAGGCCACTGGCACAGTAAAGCGAATCAGGAATATAATGGAAGTAACTGAACTGTCTGCTCTCTGGAAACTAGTAGTTTTGCAGGAATTAAAAGGATCTTAAAATGTTGATACCTAATTCACAATAATCAACTCTAATATACATCTATTGTTTTAGTTATTTTATTATATATACATAGAAACTTTGAAAGTTAGAATTATTTTGGTGCTTTGTTTATAAACCAAGTCTATAAATCAAGTGTCCTCTGGCAATTCAAGTAGATTTTTCCCAGCAGTGATTTAAAAAAACAGTTATAGAAATATAGGGTTTTTAAATTTTATATAGCCTGTATCTATGTGCTTGTGTATATAAGCATTCAGATGCATGTCTCTGCAATCTTACTTTACAATCAACATCAACATAGAAAAGTGGACTATTTTCAGAGTCAATTCTGTCAGAAACCCTATCACATCTTCATTCCTCCATGTGTCTGTGGCCTGAAGATGGGCATCACCGTCCCACCTTATTAACCTCAGAGAAACTGTCAGATATTTTCTTATTCCCTTTCATTACACCTACATACTATTTTCATTTTTTTAAGTTGTAATAATCTCTCTGAGTAATTATGAAGAAATTCTAATACAGAGAAAATAAATAGCATTAGCAAATTCAAGTATAGTTCTTTCCTTTACCTTCTTCAGGCATCTGAAAGAGCTATTGTATCCCCAGATATAGCTCATCTTTGTAGAAAGCCAGTCTGGTAAATGCCTGGGATTTAAGTATTTGGTCATGATACCCAACAGACCATTACTGTTGAGGATATCTTTTACACATAAAACTTGAATGAAATGTTATTTTTTAAAAATCTGAGTGACTAACCATATCATAAGAAAACCTCTTTTCCTATGTAACTTAACTGTGGGTCTTCTGTTTAACAGCTATGTCTCTGCTCTATGATTATAAGCCTGAAATGAATCTAAGTGGCAGACAATACCGAGAGCAATGTCTATATGTTTTTCTTTAGCTCCTCGCTGAACGCTTCTCTATTACTGTTCTAAATCAAATTCCAAACTTTAAGACCCTGATAATTTGTCTTATACTACTAGACTCATGTATTATAGAAAAGCAGAGCCAGAAGACAGCTACTATCAGAGAGTCACCTGACAGAGTGACTCAAAAGAGTCTGGGGATCTGGGGATTAGCTCTAAGTAACTGTGCACATTTCACAAACATATCATGTTGTTTCTATGAGTCATCAGAAATAGATTTGTTGTTTAGAACAGTTTTACTAGTTCAAAATGATGGGGGAGGCAGCTTTAAAAAATTAACCTTAGAAGTGATAATCAGTTTTCTACCATTGTGACAAAAAATACATGAGTAAATCAATTTATAGGGTAGAAAGATTTATTTGGCTCATATTTCAGAGATTTTAGTCTGTGTTCAATTGGCCTGTTTTCTCTTGGTTTGTGAAAGCAGCAAAGTGTACCATGGTGGAATTGTATAGTCAGAGGATGTGCTCACCCCACAGCTTCCTGGAAAGAGGGAGAAGAATCCAGGACTTTAAGACCCAACTCAATTGTATATTGTTCCTCAAAAATCTACTTCCACAACTGAGTCCCACTTCCATAATGCTACACCAAATTCCAACAGTGCCAGCAGCTGAAGAGTAAGCCTTTAGTACATAGAGCTCTGGGGGACATTTTAGATTTGAATCATTCAGTGTTATTTATTGTACCTGCAAATCTCACCTGTAAACACCACAAAACATATTCATTCAAGTGTTTCCCAACAGGTCAATCCTTTCTAAGAGAGAAAGTGAAGGGGCAAGAGCTATGTCACATTTGGCTCTAATAAATTCCAGTTATACTGTTCTCAGGGGTCTTTTAGCAAAAGTCCTTGATACATTTAAAATTGGATCTACTTTTCAGTGTCCCCAAAGAAAAAGTGGAAGGTAGACCCTCCCCTCCAACACCTTCATTATTTTGTGACTTACATACAGTCATTAGAATCTTTTCATTATTCCTTTTGAACTTTGTCCCTGCTTGATAAGAAAGCAAACAAAATGGTTTGGAAAGGAAGCTTGGTCTGTAAGCTCTGACCATGTCTTTTGTGATAGTTAACATTGATTGCCCTTGTTGAGAGCTAGACTCTCCCCGGGGGTGAGCTTCCAGTCTTCTCTGTGAAGAGCTCTCTCCACTAGGAGAGTTGAAGTTGGAACCACCAGATGGAATGAAGGAGAGAAAAGGAACTGAGCACCAACACTTCCCTCCTTCTGCTGCCTAACAATAGGATGTAATGTGACTGGGGCCCAAAGCAACTACTTCCATGAACTCCCATGATGCACTGTGGATCTGTGAGGCAGAGCAACCCCCTTTTTTCTTTTTGTGGCTAGCTTCAGGTATTTTGTCATTGCTATGAGAGAAATGGCTACTACAACATGCTAACATGAGTGTGGAAGCTCAGTCCACAGGACCAGATGGCAGAAGGAGAAATTACTTCAACTTGCCTTCTGATGCATGCACACTCAAGCGCACACACACACACACACACACACACACACACACACACATACAGGTATTCAGACACACAGAAATTGGAACAATCAGAGTATCAATGTAGAGATATTTAGAAAGAAACATGAGAACCAAAATAAAAATAAGTTGACCTTCCTACATTGCCCAAGAATACTGTTATTGCAGTATTAAAAAAATGATAATAAAAGTCACTTGCCAGTTGAAACAGGATTTCAGAAATTATGCCTCATTTATATAACTAGTGGAATGGTTATTATTTGTTGTCAACTTGACTATATCTAGAATTAGCTAAAATCCAAATGGTATGTATTCCTCTATGAGATTTATTTTTCTTAATTAAATCATTTGAGTGGGAAAACTCACTTCTAATACAGATCTTTGAGATGAGAAAATGCACATTTAAAAGAAATCTTTTGAAGTGCAAAATTCACCTTTAATCTGGGCCACACCTATATTCCATGCCATGTATCTATCTGATTGGGTATATTCCATGATCAGTAGACTGAGGAAGAGAAGACAAGAGTCTGGTTTACCAATGATTTTGCACATTATGTATACACTACCCCAAAGCTGCACCATTATACCCATTTCTGGGGAAATCTTCACAGCGGGCAGAATTTGGGAAATAAAAATGTGCATACATTTTTTTAAAAGGAGAAATGGCCAGATGCACAGTTGTCCACTGATTCATGAATTGGATGGGTGGTCAGGAACTTGGAAAAAGCACAATTGGAAAACAGGTGAGGGGAAGAAGTCTGTGGATAGACCTCTCCAAATGGGCAAAGGATGTGAAGATACTTGTCTCCATGTAAATCCACATCAAAAGGTGACTTCAGCCAAGGAAAAGTTTAATAGTAAAGTAGATATATGGTGACCTGTTCTCTGCATAGTCGGTCTCTTTCCTCAGTCATCCCTGTTATTACCCAATGGGCCCATGAACAAAGTAGCCATGGTGGCAGAGAGGGAGATTATAAATGGGCTGGACAACATAAACTGTCACTCACCAAGGTTGGTATGATATAGTTGTTGCTGAGTGCTAGGTCTGCCAAAGCAGAGACCAATGCAGAGACCAGATATGATGCCATTCCAAGTGGTAACCAGCCAGGGACCTGGTACCAATTTGACTATATTGTACACTTCCATTGAAAGGACAACTCTCTGTCCTGACTAGTGTACATAGTTAATTTGGTTATAGATTTGCCTTTTGTACATGTAATGTTTATGCTAAAGCCACCACAATAGGTATGTGATGACCATTTTTTTTTGCTTGATCAATCAACAGAAGTTAATTTGTGAAGTCTATTACAAACATATACAAGCATATTTAACGCCTACTGATGTGCATTACCACAAATAGTACTGCATGAATTTCAAGGACAAGTCAAGGCAAACAAGTGAGGCACTGAGACATAGTACTGATAGTAATCATATCATCACTGTAGATTTTTCACAAGTATTTTTATATTGTAGCAACATAGCATTTTCTTTCCTGGGATTGCTATTCAGCTTTATAACACGAATGAACATTGGCTAACACTGTAATCTTTTGATTTGTAAATTTAAAATTGTTCTTCCTCAGGATATGAAAAATAGGTATGCAAAGCATGTTTGACCTCTTACTGAATTTTGGCTGTTAGTAGCATTCCACATACTAATTATTTACTTATTTGCTCCTTTATAAGAATCTTCAGACAAACCATTTATGTTTAAGCATATAAGCATGCTAAGCATGTTAGCTATGTTTTTAGTCATTGCCATTTTTAGTAGTCCTGGAAAAAACACCAAGGATTGCCTGAATTTTAACACCAATTGTCTGCAGCACTCTGAAAGATAATTTTTATTATAATTCTTATTCTTGTATGCTATTTTATCTGTGGGATTTGGGGTCAGGTAGAAAGATGTTTCTAGGCATTTACAACTGATTGGGGGGGGGGATGATTTAAGTTAGATTACAAGAAATATATTGAATTTTTTTCTTAGAATTCTTATAAGATTTGGACCAGGAAGAGTGCTCACTTGGTAGAGTGCCTGTCTTCTAGGCATTGAATCCTGGGGTGGATCACCAGTACTTAGGAAACTAGCATTCCTATGATTCCTGTACTCACCACGGCCTAGGAGTTCAGGGTAATGTTTATCTACATAGGTTGCTAGTGGCAAACCTAGGAGACATGACACACATGTGGCAGGGAGTTGCATATTTGTGAAATTCACATTTGATTGTAATTTTAATGCCTCCACAACAGTACGAAGTGCCAGAGTGCAACTTTCTTTGTACCATGAGCTCACTGATATAGTTCCATTAACACAAATTACGGATAAACTGGCAGAGATGACAAGTGGCTTTGGAATTTGTAACTTCATGTCTCGAAACCTGGTGCAGCTGGCATGCCTTCTGGCCTAGAGAACACCTGTGCACTCCGCTCCTCCCCGTTCACGGTCCCATACATACTTGCAACCTTAGGAAATGTCTGATTTCAGTTTTCATCTTGTATGAATTTAGGTCTAGCTGTTACTCATATTGTGGAGGCAAAATTGATTGATTGGTCTCCTACTTAAAGTATTTCAGGCATCACTGAAGGTGGGAGAGGGGGCAGAGGGATTTCCCAGTGACCTAGGGATGAGGCCATCTTGTATGACAGAAGCTCACATAGTCCAAGGTGAGGGAAAAGTCTGAACCAAACTATTGAACAGGAATGAGTTCAGAAGACTAGACTTTTTATAGGATATTTTGGCATCATAATTGGCAAGTTGAAAGTCGGTTTGTATTTACCTCCTAATTTGAACAAGGCAAACTGTTTCTCAGATTACTTAGCACTTCTGAATTTTTGAAGTGAATTTTCTCCTCATTTCTATCCTCGCATTCTGGGGCTTTGCCACTGTATTAAGGGTATGATCAACAAATGACTTTATGCTGCATGTGTGTGAGCAGGGAGATCAGGAAAGAAACGAATGGTTAGTGGAGGAAAGGCAATAACAACCTCTGGGAATGTATTGATTGAATTATCTGTGTAATTTCAGTGCAACCAACCAATTTGCATAGATTCTATCCACAAACATACACAAGAAAATGCTAGTTTGATACATTAGAAATATATGTCTAATCCTGTTGGGGGCCGACTTTTAGCAGAAAGCGGCTATCAGCTTTGCAGCCATCTTGAGCCATATACCCTGACATGTGACTTGGATTACAATAGCCTACAACAGCTGAGAACACTCCTATAATCTTGGTTTAGATACCTTGAGATTAAAGGTGTGTGAGATTAAAGGTGTGTGACTTAATAGTATACTTAGAAGTATAGAGATCAGAGTTAGAGACAAGACCTAAGGGCATGATTAAAGGTGTAACTTAGAGGAGTGGCTTAGAAGTGAGACATATAAAAGGCAGAGACAGAACAGATCAGATTAGAGACGATAGAAGACATTAGTCAGACTATAGAAGACAGAACCAGAGATCAGAGAGTATATAGACTGAGATCAGAGACTATAGAGGGATCATCAGAGACGAATCTCAGATTAGGTAGAATCTGCACTCACCCTCGCTCTTGCTGAAACCCGACTTGCAGACCAGAGCAGCAGCTTGGGCCGGGATACAGTGGCCGCCCAAACGTGTGTCGGCCCGGGCCTCAACATTTTGCCTGGGCTGCAACACTTATTTTGGCCGCCCCAACTTGGGGCTAGTGCGGTCCCCAACATTATTTTGGCACCCAACGTGGGGTTAGTGTGGACCCCAACATAATCCTATTATAATCCTATTAATATTGTAAGTATCATAGGGTTAATTTGAAAGTTTCTTAAATAGAACTGAGCTTTCATATCCAGCTGCATCCCTAGACACATAATTTAGACATACAGATTGATTTGAGCTCCCAGCATTTTATATGAGCCAGAATGACATAAATTCTGATAGTGGTTTGCAAGGCAGCCTGGTCATGTGGTAAGTTTCTAGTTAAGCAGGACTTACATGAAGCAAAGGCTGACTGAAATTCATCTTCCCACTTTTTCAAAACTTCCTCAAAGGACAGTGGGCAAAGGAGATACACTAGAGCAAGGTTTAATGGCACGGATATATAAAAATGCCTAAAGGAATTCCCTTCCTATGTACACTAATTTGAGATTAATAGCATAATTGCTCAAGAAAACATTCATACTTTACATAGTAAAAAATTTCAAAATACTTTTTACAAGCAAAAAATGTTTGAAATAAAATACCTAATAATTTGTAAAACAAAGCCAAACCTATAAAAATACTCGTTCTTTTGTAAGAATATTTCCACCTTTATTTTAAGTGTTGTAAAAAATGTTTTTTTCCTACTCCTTATGGAGTAGATATCTAGAGTTAGACTTCCAAGGACCACCTCACAGACTACACTAGAACACTCTATATAAAAGCTTGCCTCAGGAGGTGTCCATCCTTGAAAGTCTTGACTCATCTTAATATCCAGTACACACTAACACTGGGTCCAAATCAAACCTTTCTCTGAGTTATTTGCTTGTTTATTTACTTTTCCTGATTGAATATGAAAGCTGAACCTAAGTTCCAGAACAAATTCTTTCTTAACTATACTCTACCCTTATGTAGGAGGCTCAGCTCAAACACCAGCCTACCATTTATTATTATATATATATATATAATCAGAACCGGTCATGCAGCTCAGTGGACAAGAGTTAATATACAAATTCGAGGAGATTTTTGATGGTTAATTCTTAAGAAGTTTAGCCTGAGGTCTGTCAGAGGAACTCTGACTCTAGCCAGGCTGTTGATTTTTGCATTGTTGAACTGCATTGTTCCTCTATTCTCTTTTCTGTGTTTCTCTTCCTCACTCTATCTCCTGTTGCACAATGTGTGGATGTGTCTCTCTACACACAAAACACAGAAAATTAAGCTGTGTTCTTTTTGTGGATCATGAAAGGGCAATGACAAAACCCTTTGCCCTCTCCTACATTCACAGCTGGAATTATTTATCCATCTGTATTAACCCATCTCGTTTCTATAATTGGGCCCACTAACATTTGATCATGAAATTCCTCTTCTTGAATATGTAGGTAAATTTTTTTGGCACTGTTTTATCACTAAATCAAAGCAACAGGATATGGATCATTGACCACCAATTTTCCAAGTAAGACATCTATAGAATATGTGTACTTTATACAAGCCTACAGGACAAGGTAAAAGGTACTTTAAGGTAACATGATGAGCTATGAAGGACTTGGTTCTCAACAGCTTAGGAAACTATACTGTGTGTTTGTTGCTAATAGTCTAAAGTGTCAGGGAACTGTTCAATAAAACTAATTAATGCTGTTTTGATTCCACCTACAAATGTCACTGGCATAACATTTGTAGTCATCTCAAGAAAATGTAGTCATTCCAACCATAGAAAAACAAAATAAAGTGCTTGTGAAACAAACAGCAAGGACTTCAGCAGGGTAAGTTTCTTGAAAACATTTACAGGAAAAAAAAATGTTGTATAGGCTGTCATGATTTTAAACAGTTGTGACCTTCTTGACTTCAAAGGCTGTTATGGGTGCATCTCTTCATCCAGAGAACTACTCAGGACGGATCACTTTCTGTCATTGGCTGAGTGTATTTGAGAGCAGGGATTCTGAAGTAAACCAGCATGAGGCAGTGAGTCATGCCTTCACTTTACTGAGTAAGGACTGATCTGGCACAGCCGAGTCTGGAACTCGTTACTCTCCCTGCCTGCCACAGAAAATAGCAGGGAGAAGGTGAATGGTCACAAGAATGGGAAGGAAAGGTGGTTCTATCGCCCATGGAAAAGACTGAGGTTGGACACGTATGTTACTTGGATGAGTTCCAAGCGTGCTTGTCGTTTATCAGGAAGTAGTTCTGACTTAAATATGTGAGCATTTCTGACCACTGATACTGCTCCTCGCTGTCCCTGGGTGACACAGCTCATACCTTGTGTGTCTAACTACATAAAACTACTATTATGTGCAAAACTTGAAGTGCTTCCTGCCAGGGGATCTTGTTCTAGTTTGCATGACTGACTTCTGAGTGTTTCATGATAGCATGATAGTGCCAGCAGCTTTTGTCTTTTGTGGATCATAGACTGCTTGAAAAACTGAGGACCCCCACAGAAATGTGTACATAATTTATAGGTGACTGTGCTGACAGTTACAGGAAGTGAGAAGACCCCTTGATGCCCATCATAAATGAATCAGTCACCTCTTACCACTAACATTACTTAAAGGAGCAAATTCTAGCTTGATACAAAAGCTTCAGGTTTTCTATTTCTTTCACTTTCTTTTACTCATTTTTAGCAACAGCACAGCCAAGAGCAGGGACTTTCACATATACAGTAAAAAAAAAAAAAATGTACAGTATCATCAATGCAAAGTTGGACACGTGCCAGCCCCCTCCCCCTCCCTACCCTGAAGCATCTTCATTTGAATTTAAAGGGGTGGATGAGTGACAGCAAGGCTCTGTTCTCCTTCTGACAGGGCTTTGGCAGATCATTGGTTGTCATCAAACCTATTCCATATCTTGCTCCCTGCCAGGAATTCCACCTACACGCCTGATGGCAATTAGTCCCTTGTAGGTGCTAATGAATAAAGCACAGCACGCTGACTTCACGAGGATGAAAAAGCCCACGATCCAGATCCAGAGAGTCACTCCAAGAATCGCCCCCCACACACATACTCCAATCCCCTGACAGTAGAGCCCTTGCTTTGTCCAGCCACAGGCTGGAGCCCCCGCCCTCATTCTGAGTGCTTGGGCAAGGGAAACAGAAAGCTATCTGATGAGGACACAATTAAACAGAAATCAAGTGCTTCCCCCCCACTTTTTCTTTCTTTCTTTCTTTCTTTCTTTCTTTCTTTCTTTCTTTCTTTCTTTCTTTTTTTTATACCCTATTCCTGTCACAGCTCATGAGGATACCAGTATGGGTTAGTCTGGGTTGGGACATTTGAGGTGACTCTGCAAACTCAAGCATTGTTTGAAAGAAATGGTTAGAGTTCTCCTTTGAAAGCCTTCTGGATGGAGAGGATGGGGGTGAATTGCCAGTGGTTGCTGAGAGTCCTAAGTCCCAAAGGAGCCTTGAAAAGTGCAAAGTCCCTAATTCTGTTTCTGGGGTTCCAGAGCAGGAGGCCTAAAAAAGAACCTACATTCCTAAATGTTTAAAAAGTTGCTCCAGATGAAATGCGTACCTCTCCTGGTTCTGGTCTCCTAACTGGCTGAGTTCTGTTCAATGAAACATCTCCAGGACTATTTGTGAAGTAAAAGATTCGGAAGCTTGGGCTCACTGTTGATTGTACACACTATGCTTTATGATTTTTATTTTTTTTAAAGCAAACTGACCGCCTGTTACAAATGAGTTAAACGTTCCAAAAGATTCTTTTAAAATTGAAGCTGTAGGTAACTTAAAAACTTTGTCTTGCATATAATGAAATGTCACAGTGAAACTTATCATCTCTCACATTTGGTATATATGAATAAAAATGTTTTAAAAACCTATATTTGTATTATAATTTCCAAATATTACATCTTAACCAAAATGAGCATGTATTCTAATAATAAAAGTATAGTAATTTTCTACTTTTTTGATATTTTTGAATTCCAAGAGGACTATATTTTGTCCCAGAGGAAACGATACTTCAACATAAGTGTTTGTTTTCTAAATCTTACGTGGTTTTATTCATTTACTGAAGTGAGTTCATGAACCTCATCAGACTGCCACCGTCACAGTATAAAGGGTAAAGAAGATTTTGTATTTTTTATGTACTCAGAATTACCTTTCTAGGCTCTCAAAACACATTACCCAACAACTGCACCTAAAAACCTCCAGACACCTTAGCTACCAGTAGGGTTTCATTAGCACATAACAAACTAATGAAAGTGGTAAGAAAGACAGTTTGCTTATGGTTTAATGGGATTAACCAAGATGAAGATTGTTTGAATGAGCTTCCTTGAAACACTCAAACTTCAATTTTATCAGAAAGAGATCTAATCTGAACCCAGGAGCTTTGACCTTTTTGAGTCAACACTCAATTGGGGGGAAAAAAGGGTGCAGTTCCAAAATAAAGCAGTGAAGAGGGGACCCAGTCTGATAGTGAAATGAATAGTACAGTTCAGAACGGAAACCTGCAACCCAAACATTGCTCATGAAGCACTATAGACATCCATGCTAAACTGCATAAATCATCTTCCTGAACATCCAAGGTCTGGGTTTGGCAAGAAAGGAAGCTGAAGGTGTCTTACTATTCCAGAAGCAGAGTCCTTGCAGGGAGAACTAGAGACACACAGAAGAATGCTACACTTCTGAAACAGGAAGGCTAGTTTTGTGGAAACCATTTAGCGTACATTAGGAAGATAAGATTATTTTTAATTGGATGTAGAGTTATATGGCAGGACTTAAATTTACATCAGTCTTTTAAAGATCTAATCTTATACGTATTATTTGTACTGTATTGGTAAAAAAAAAATTAATCCTAGAATGTTGTTTTTAATGTTAGACTCTAACAAATTTGATTTTTAAACTGATTTAATTGTACAGTACACATTGCCTTCATTTATGTATGGTCCCATCTGAATAGGCAAATTAAGAACGGTGCCTAGCGTAGGATTAGAAAATTCCTATCACATCCTCTCATCCCATACCTGTGGCAGATGTAAACTGATGTCTGCACAGTTTCCTTCCCAGCCCAGAGAGTGGCTGAACATTTCAGGAAATCACACAAATCAACTGGAGTCAGTACAGAGGCAGCACCTGGAGCCCCAGGGAGGCCAGGTGCAGGGAAGAGAGGAGGACTCTGGAAGAGGCAGGCAGGGGCTGGCTCAAAGAGAGCTCCTTCCTCCCTGATTTCTTAGCTTCCTCCCCAGGCTTGACGGATTGAGGAGCAATTCTGTAGGCACTCCTTAATGCCTTTAAAAGATCATATGAATGCTTGAGAAAATGCTATGTTCTGATAAGATTCCTATAGAATCATTTACAGGTGCTACACTAAAAAGAACTAGATTCTTCTAACACAAAGGATTTACTCTCCAAGGAAGCAGTGACTTATTTCTTGACTAAAGGTTAAGGCGTATTTGTTCTTTTATTTATTTTATTTATTTATTTTTTCATTTGGCAGAGCTTCCCACATCCCTTTGTGGGTAGCTGCCTCCTCTGCATATGTGTAAACCAGCTGTCCTTTGGAATGACACAGGCCCCCACAATGTCAGAGGATAAGACATGTGGGAGTTGACTGAGAACCTTAAACAGCTACAGTAGGTGGGGTTCCTGGCATTTGTAGGCCAGGTAGTACTTGGCCAGGGTTCCGTGCCAGAAAGCCAAGGCCTTTGACCTGGACCATCATGTTTCAGTGTACAAGCCAAGGAGTGTGGAAGCCTAATATAGGCAGGGAGTCAATCAGGATGACTTAAGAGGGGTGTGGGGGGGGTGGGGGTGGGGGTGGGGGACTCTGCCTTTGCTGGAGTTCTCCAGATTGGCTCTCCAGATGGCCCTCTCTTCTCTGGTAAATTATGCAACAAGCTGCTTCAGCCGAATTTTGCAGACCTGGATGATCTTGAACTGATTTCAACAAACAGGCAGACTCATGGGGTTGCAGGGCTTTCTCCTAGTCCTTCCAACCGAGGAGAGCGCTGTGTGAGGGAAAGCCAGGTAATTCTTGGTGCCAGTCATAGAAAGAGTACAATACTCACACACATAATAGCTTTGCTTTGTGTCTGCTCTTATAAGACAAATGGTTTTGAAGAAGCTAGGAGGCGGTCTCATCAGGAAAGGTTAAGAGTGTATCATCGTTCCTTCTCAAAAAGGAGTTCAGATGGACCTATTCTCACTAACCAAATGTCTCACTAACCAAATTCTCTAGTGGAACTATTGGGATGCAAAAGGCATATTTCAGCATAAAGAGGCATGAAGGGCCCACTCCCTCTGCTATTAACATTTCCTGGAGCCAAAACCAATAGAGCATGCAAATGAGTCTCTGATTATTTCTTTGACTTAGAGACTGTCTCCTCCCACTACACCCTCAGAGTTGAGGTCGAATAGATTAGCTCACTAGGTTTGAAGCTGTTCTTAGCACTGTGGGAGCTAGGTGAGAGTGGTAGAGCCATTCTGTCCCTTGCCAACTTCAAGAAAGATCACAGTCCAAAGAGACCCTTTGTCCCTGCAGAAAAGCAGCTCTAGAGATCAATTTGTCACTGAAGAAGGAGGGAAGGAAAGGAAACAGGAGGCAGAATCAGTAGGCCAGGTGGCAGGGGGAGCAGATGGGCCTTGGCTGAGCCCAAAGCTACAAAAGGAAGACTTGAAGGAATGGGGAACAACCCACTAAGAAATGCAATTTGGCAACTACAAGCAGAAAGGAAACAAATAGGAGTTTATTGTGGCAAATTCATTTCTTGAGATGATAAAAGTGTGCAAATGACGCCTCAGCCATTCATTCAGCTCAAGCTTGCAAAGAACCTTTCAGACCTTGCAGAGGTTCTGAAATACAAATGGGAACAAGATGAGCTTCCTGTTCATAGTCTAGTACACGGTGAGCTTTTTTAGAAGAGTAAAGGCACAGTAAGACAATTCACCTACTGGAGAAATATTGGAGGAGAGTGAAACACAGAGGGACTGATTGGTGGGAGTTAGGGGATGGTCCAAGAAGAGAGTAGCTTCTGTCCGAACAGAAACTTGGCTGCAGTTTTGGAGGTATCAGCAGCTCAGTGAAGACAGCTGTATAGACAATTACATGGATGGTGGGCCAGAAAAGCCTGCCTGCATGTATGACCATAGTATTTCTGAGTCACTCAGACTGATTGAGAACAGCCTGTGGGGCAGAAACTGTTTACCCACTGACAGCAGAGATTAAACAATGCATTTCATGCCATGCTAAGACCTTTGTGTTTTCCATTGAAAAAAAATGGCACAATGGAAAGCGTTCAGAAGGAGTAGTATGATTAATGGAGAGGAGGTAGGATCGCTAGCTGTTAAAACTGTAGCTCCTCAAATGAGGCCTTTTCTATTTTTGGAAACTGGTCTATATGCTGAGGCCAGATATAACTCCAGATGTAAATAGCTTGATTTGGTTGGTCGTTATACCTCTGGAAAAAATGATACTGTAACCAAACCGTGTGAGTAATTATTGTGCATTCATTCATTATTTCCAAACATTTGTCTGCTATCCTCTGGGAATAAATACAACCTGTAAGTCGAGCCACCTCTATGAAATGATAAAAGACATTGCAGTCTTTTTTCCTAACCTACTGAAGCTCTTGGTAAAACAGAACAGAGAGAGAGAGAGAGAGAGAGAGAGAGAGAGAAATACTAACCATGTAAATAAATCATAACTAGAAATTTTATTATGTCAAATAAAAGACCAGAAAGCCAAAATAGAAAAAAAACAAGGATAGAAGAAGTGGAACATATTTATGTGATATTGAACAGCAGTCTCAAGGAAAGGGCAAGATCCGCGGGAGATCAGGGAGAAAATATAGTATAGACTGAGTGAGATGATATTGAAAAAACTAAAGCCAAAGTACATATTGTCTTGGGGACACAGTGATGGGTAAATCTGTCTTTTTCTGAAGACGGAAAGCCAGTAAATGGAATGATTTAAGGCTTTTAAAGATGACTTTAACTATTGTGTGAATGGGTCAGAGGAAAGGAAGATAAAAGATTTAAAAGACTCACACAGTCCACAGAAGAAACAGTGCTTTCTCAGATGATCGTAAAGAGGACAAAATCAGATGAGTGTGCCTGTTTCTGGGAATCCAGTTTGTTAGAAAATTATGAGGAAACATTGTGCTTAAAATGGAGGAAAAGAGGTTTGTTCTATGCAGTTACTACTCAGGGAAAGGGCTAAGAAGCAGATAGAAAGAGAAATGACCTAGAGATTAAAACACCCAGTTCCTTCTTTCTGCTTCCCCAGTATTTTAGCATTGTCTTCCATGAGTGGAACAGCCAGGAAATAGCTGACATGGGATCCTGGCACTAGAGCATTCAGAGAAGGTACAAGATGATGACTACATCTTAACAAAATGGAGAAGAGCTAGAGACAACTGGGTTTTACGGTAGCTTTGGTATACGTTTAGTAACGAGTGGAATGGGGAGAGTTGAGACAAAAAGAAACAGTAAGAGTTATCTCTAAGGTTCTGGCTTAAATAGCCATAGATCAGTGTCATATTCAAAGAGAGGACAGTGAACTAAAATAAATTTGGTGAGGAAGAATTCACAGATTGAGTTTGGGCAGTGTTAAGTGAAAGGCCATGCTTATGTGTGTATTCTGCTAGCTATCTGAGTATGCATCATTTGCCTTTGGTTCAAAAAACAAATCCTTTGAATCAGTATTTTCTGAAGTCTGTTTTATTTGCAATCACAAGGATCAGTGAAGTTGCTAAGTAGAAGAATTTGAAATGAATACAATACTTAAGTCTTATCCCTGTTATAATCTGGATTTTTTTTTGTTTCATTATAGTTGTTCTTTAGTGTTGAGCACTTCAGACATATACAATGAAATATCGTATCTACTACCCTATTTTTCCTCATCTAATTTTTCCCATATCTCCCAAAATATATGCCTCCTAACTTTTTGTCCTTTTTTCTTGGTAGCCCAATAACTTAGTGTTATCCATATGTACATGAGTATGAGACCATCCATTGAAGGTTGGGAAACCTACCAATGGGAACATGCTCAAAATAAAGATGATTATTCTTCCTCAGCAGCTGTCAACTATCAATAGTTCCTCATTAAGTGGAAGGGCTTGGAAAGCACCTCCCACATCTACCTTGATTGTACATGTCCCAGAGGCAACAGCTTGTGGTGCCATTGAGGCATGCTGCTGTCTTTAAAAGATGAGGTTTACTGAAGGGAATTGCATCACTAGAATGAGGGTCTTAAAAGCAATCGGCCTTCCCCTTTGTGTAGTTGTTTCCCATCTTCTATGAGATTAACATGTTTTCTCCACTGCATATTTCTGCCACAATGTACTAGAGTACCAAAAGTCCAAGAGCAGTGGGGCCCATCAACCTTGAATCCTCTGAAAATATTATCCAGTAAATCTCCATTTTTTAAGTGTCATTTTTCTCAGGAAAGTCACAGTGATAGAAAGCTGGATATCACACTCTAACCAAGCTCAACATTTAGCAGATACAGGAGTGAGAACTGAAATAAAAATGAAGAGACCCAATTAACACCCAAATTAAACATTTCAACAAAACTTGCCACTCTTGAATGATAGAAATTTGCTTTACGGTTATCACCTTTATTCTGGCTTCCCTTTTTAGCAGGGTTTTTGGTTAAGATACAGCCACCAATACCTCTCTGAACCATCCTGATACTCAGGGTTTTGCCTTCAAACCCTCTAGCACAACTATGTGCACAAAAGCAATTAAATGTTTCTAAGCATGATGGCCAATTTTAAAGAAATAGACCCATCAGTAGCTTTGATGTGTCACTCATGTGAATGAAGAATGGTACTATTAATAACTATTGCAATAATTAATAATATTGAACATGTCCTGAGAAAATGAAGGCCTGCGTCTGTGTCATTACTAGACACAGGTCTTATGTCTTCCCTGCTCTACCGACATTGAGCCATATCTGATTTTATTCCCTTGACAATGCCAGTTGTTCCTATGATAGTCTCTCCTTGGGTAGATTGCTGTACTTTGGCTCAAATTTCTCTTATTTTCTGAACACAGTTTTTCTATGGTTGTATCCAGTTACATGGCCTTCAAAATTATCCATTCATACACAAATTTCTTTAAAATAGATATCTGTATAGGTAGTATCTCCTCAAGTTCAAATATTCAATTAAAGTATTACAGCATCTCTATAACCAAAACTCCAATCGACTTATCCCAATTTGGCTACATCTCAGTTAATACAGGTTTATCCTTTGTACCACTGAAATCGTAGAGTGAGACTCTCTGTCTTTATTTGCTATCCAACAAATGCTTATACTATTGTAGTCGAAGAAGTCTCCTCATTTTAAACCAGCATGATTCTGTGAGATATTTTAGATTCTCTCATACATATACTCTGATGTTTTCATAGATTTGTACCTTTTTTAAAAAGGAAATTTATAATAAATCCTGGTAAATTCCAGATTTTTCTTTCTTATCACTCATATCAGATCCCCTAACATTGCCTTCCTCTCCCTTCTTTATCACAGAGGCCTCCCTTGCTAGTCTTCAAATGATGTAGGCATGTTTGTAACATTGGGCATGAAGGTCTTCCCAATCTCTCTTCTCAAAAGGGAACCCTTCACATGTCTGCATGTTGTTAATATTATCTTTAGCATCCAATACCTCCTACAAATGTTCCTATAACTTTTATATGTCAAGCTCCAGGAGGATAGGGTCTTTGTCAATGGTGTTTACTAGTACATACCATCTCTCAAAAATACACAGAGTAGAAATTGCTTGGATATTTGTTGAATAAATTATGAGTGTGTAGTTCATAAAAAAAAATAAATAAAGAAGACCATGAGAGAATGTTTTCTTTTAAAGTCAAAGAGAGTCAGTATTCAAAGGTGAATGGTAAGAGTTTGCACAGTGATTTGGGTGCTGCTGGAATATCCTAAGGGAACATTTGCCATTATGGAGGATGAGCATGAGAAATCTGAGTTAATTTACAGTGAAGGAAGAATATAAGCTTCAGAAAAACATGGACTGGAGGAAGGCAACCCTGGATGGGATATGATAAGGAAAGCACTTTGGTATGCACACCAAGAATCATGACAATGACAGATAGATTAAGGAGAACAAGGCCAAAAGAGAGGCCCAGCAGAGCCACTAGTGTCACCTAGCCAAACTCTCAAAACAGTACTTTATTTAATTCTCATGACTCAATACTATGTATTCATACAATCTTAACAATTCAGTCTCCAAAACCCTTTCATTCTTATTCCATATATTATTCACACACACACACACACACACACACACACACACACACACAGTTTTCTTATTGCCAGTATCCAATGACATTCAAATTCACCACAAGTGAGCTCAAAATTTCCTCAAGAGAAGAAAATAGGACATAATCACAAGATGACAGAAACACTGACAAGAGTTGAAGGAAATCTTTCAGCTCATACTCTGTCAACTCCACACATACTCCTCAACCAAGTTTAAACAGATGTATCAAATTGATGTTCAACCCTTTCCAAGACCAATAATCAGTGACATGATTAAATAAAGTCAGAACACATAGGCGTAATATTCAGATTTCCAGGTGACAGCTATTCTCAGCATATGGTAATGATCCTGAGAGCTATTTAAGTAAACACATGGGCACACTAAATAGGAGTTCTATACTTACACATGTATAAAGTTACAAAAGCAAAAGCGGGCACCATTGATAAGGGTCTGGAGGCATTTTGCTAATCATATGTATGCTTATTTTATACTTTTAAGGAATAGAATTCAGTAGTAGTACCCATAATTCCATGATCTCAAAACTTATTTTTTCTTTATTCATTTTACTTTATTCTTTATTTACACTCTCTCTTTGTGTCTATGTATTTGTGTGTGTGTGTGTGTGTGTGTGTGTGTGTGTGTGTGTGTGTGTACCTTTGTGTGTATGTGAAGGTTAGAGGACAATTTGTTACAATTTGCTGGAGCATGCTCAAGAGATCCAACTCATGTTTTTAGCTAGGCAGCAAGTGCTCTCACAGATTGAGACATCTTGCTGGCTTAAATGATTTGAATTGTGATTTGTGGGTAAGTAGAGCAGTGCTGTCAATCACCTTGTCACATTTACTCCACTGATGATCTACTCAGACTCTCTAAACAAGCAAAGGTAGTAGTACTGTTCTACAGCAAGTGCCACAAGTGAAAGTAAATGTCTCAATTTCTGAGATGACTGCTCAGTGTTTGGTATACCATTTTAAGGCTGTGAAAAATGTGTGACCTAAGTGAAGTTTTAGTAAAATCCTGACACTCTGATTCTACTTTTAAGGGGGAACGGGGAGGAAGGCCACTTAAAATATTGAAAAACAGCTACCAGAACCATTGACTTTTGTATGAAGTGTGAGGTGAGTTGTCGTATTTTCAAATGAAGGAAAAATTTCCATCTAGGGGACATTTGCACTGCTTGAGATATGTCTGATAGTCATCGCTAAGGTGAAGGCACTCCTGGCACCTAGTGAACAAAGGCAGAGATGCTGAAATTATTGTAGCCCATGATGTCATTTATTTTAAAGAAAGCAACAAGAAGAGTCCTGAGTGAATGTCAGTGTGGAAAAAAAAAAAGGTACTATCTGATGCAGAGGCGAGGAGCAAGGTGAAGTCAAACACAGGCGGCCAGCTGGCTAGCACAACCAATGGCCCCTGAGAATCAGCCAAGCACTGCAAGTGACAGAGTTCAGTGAGGAAAACTCTGATATATTTAAAATACAACAAGGTTGAGTTCATAATCCCAAAACTATCACATTAATTTCATCCGTTTTTTATAAATTTCTTTTCTCACTTAGCCTTCATTTTCTCTTCTATAAATAATGATCACATCCAGTTCAGAGTCTTTGTGTGGATTACATACAATATTTTCCAAACTTAAAATCCAGTTCCTCAGACACAGGTTTAATACTCATTTATTTTAAAATAAACCTGTCTGCCCTATAGAATTTCAGAGTTGACCAAAAAATAGTGACTGAAAGACCATTATCATTTGAGACCTGCCTAATTGATTCCTTGATATTTCTTAACTAGTTTCAGATAATTTACCCCAAAATATTTATTATAAAAAATAATACCATAAAAAGAAGCTCTTGCAAAATCCACTGTTTATAGGACTAGCCACTTACCCAAACAATTCATGCATGTTACTTACTATGATTGGTAGCATATTTCTATACAAATGTGTGCATGTGTCTTACTGTGGTGCACAGTAAACACAGTATATAGCAAGGAGATGTTATCATGTGGACAAGGCTAGGCTGGCATACAAGCTTCTGCTAGGAAATTCTTTCTTCACTTTAACCTCAAGATTCAGATTCTCCACACCAGCCATCAGCAGTCCTTGGGGGGAAAAAGCCTTTAATCTAGCCTGAAATAATGTGCATGTTTTTCCCTGTAATTATTCATTTCTGAGTGGAACAGCAAAGGGGTCTTCTCAAAATTCTACTAAAAAAGCCATTTCCTGGGACTTTCAAGCTTGGGATCAGAAAGAGAAAATGGGACCAGAAAGAGAAAAATCCAACCCTTGTTCTTTCTCATGGTAACTTTTAAACAACTAAGCCACCACACTAGGAGTTTGTCAACTTGACAATACTTAGAGTCAACACTTGGCATCTGACTGGATCTCTACCTAATTGTTTAATATGTTACTGTTCATAGACCAATTCTTGCAACTTGTCCCTGTGGAAATTTGCCTCCCCTATAGACTGAGAAGGGTGCTTCTTTAGGCCTTCCCCTGCTATATTCTAGGCTCAAAATTTATATTTTCTTTGGGTACAAATCAGAAATGTTTCACCATTGTATATTATCCTCTGCTCTCCAGTTAAATGGAGTACCATCAATGAAATCCAGCCACTTACGTTAGAACTATGTAGATGAGCAAAACAGTCTATAGAGGAGTATTGCATTCTTTCTGGAACAAGTTTTCCTCTTAGGGGGAAATGATGACAGGTGATAGAGATCTCCCCTGATTACTTGTAAAAGTTGACAGTACAAAACTTTTTTAAAAAGACATTAAACCAATTTCAACCAATGTTTACTGTCAAGACAGAGTTCATTCCAGACAGGTAGGATCACTTCCTTGTGTAATCTATTGTTAGCATCAGACAGAAAACTAGTCTATAAGAATGAATACTATAAGAATACTAGTCATACTCACACATTATCAAGAGCCAAATATTTAATTTCTTTTTTTAAACATGACTCTAAAGAAAATACAACTATATTTATAATGTCATATACTGAAGCCTTTGCTAAATTGTACATGTATCTATGTGATGCATTAGTATATAGTCGTATTTTGCAATGAGAACTAATAATTACATGGACTAAAATGCATGACCTTTGGCAAATATTAGGAGATGCTATTTATACTAGGGCATTTGCTTGTTGGGCTTGATATAAACGCCTATTGCATGCAGAGATTTCTTTCTGCTTCCCTCATTTTGCCTTTCTAGGCAAGCATCAAGCAATGAAATGAGGAAAGATGGTTTCAAAACATAAAACCTGTTCCCTGTGTAGATAAGGCTTAAAGAATATAAACAGATGGGTTTCTCCCACAGGACAGGTCATCATACCATTGGGGGAAAAATGAGTCGGCTGCTGAGTTAAGAAGCAATGAAGTCATTGCTATGCACATAATTAAAATGTGATATTTCAAGAGGAGTGAATCCAAGCAGAAGTAAAGAAAAATCACAGCAAATACACTCTACAGTTGTGGCTTTGAATTAATGTGTTCCTAGATGCAGAAGAAGCTAAGTAAACAAATACCAGCCACCAAAAAGTAGAAAAATAGCAGCATTTCTAATTTAAAGATTTTACTCCCAGCATCTATCCCAAAAACAACATTCTTTTTTCTTTTTTCTTTTTTCTTTCTTTCTTTCTTTCTTTCTTTCTTTCTTTCTTTCTTTCTTTCTTTCTTTCTCTCTCTCTTTCTTTCTTTCTTTCTTTTTTTTGATAAGCTCATTTGTAATGTACTCTATTAACAGCTGGATTTAGAATATACAAAAGAGCATTACACACACTATTCCATAGCCTAGAAGAAGCCCTGGTCAGAGTGTAATGAAACAGCTGACACAGAAGAAGACATAGTTCTGGGTTCTACCTTGTCATTTTTAGAGGGACTGCTTTTGAATATTAATCTGAGTTACTTAGTGGACCAGTTCAGGAATGAAACAGTTCTTGTCATGACTATTATTCAACTTCTTTCAAGGTAGAATTAAGTCTAGATAAAGAAAATGCTATAGAATTTTGAACAATGGACTCTGTCCTCTTTCTGTCCAGAAAGCTGCCTGGTGAGAAGAAAACAGCAGATGCACAAGCAACTGTCATCTTGGGTAAAAGAGATCCTTTTCTTGGGACCATATCCGTTACATGTTTACAGTTCCTCTTAGACTATATCTATATGATGACAGCCTTTCTGGTGAAAACTGAGAAATTCAGTTGCAAATGTGAATGCTACAAAATGTGTGGCTATTTGGCAACAGGCAGATCAAACATCTGGATCTTTGACTCAGTTTTTCCATTTTCACCCAATATTTTCATATCGTGAAAAACACCAATTAAAAAAAGAAGCCAATCTGGTGTTTTGGCTTTCTTACTAGCCAAATTGTATCTCAAATGGTTAGCCCAATTGATCGTGCTACTTTAGATGGACAAAATGAACAGATCAACATAAAAATAGTTGGTGGGGTGACTTTTCTGATCTTCTTTGATTAATATGGTGGAATTATAAACTCTAACTCATACTTGCTATACAAATGCAGATAACTTCTGACATCACAGGATTCAGTAAACCATGAGCGAGTAGATGATTTTCATCCTTCTCTTTTCAGATGAAGATAGATACCCAATCCAGGTGATTTGCTTTGGAAAGCCCAGCAAATTCTTATCTATTTTCTACAGGAATTTGGGGTTCCTTGCTAAGTAGTAAATCAAGATGAGAACAAAATAACACATGCATATTTATAGAGAGCAGCTACTGCAGTTTACATGTGAGAATCCACACAAAGACAATACTGCAAGACTAAAGAAGAGGTACATTAAATAAAAACAGAAGAGAAATTAAGAGAAATGGTACCAAAATCTAGCCTTATTATATGTATGACAGCAAGCTTACAAGTATTCTAATTCTGAAGAAAAACCACACATTGGGAAGGATATCAACCAATGTTAAAAAAAACAAAACAAAAAAAAAAAAAACAAAAAAAACCAAGTGCATTATTTTAGAAAATGAAAGGACATATAAAGCAGGGTATGAAATATTGACTTTCTGATACTTGCTTCTTTATTTCTTCTTTCTTTTTTACTTTCTTTTTTCTCTCCTTTTGTTGTAAAATTTCACTTAAGTAAAAGATGTACTTATAATAGGTGGAAGCACTACTGAAGAAACAGATTGCTTTTTGGAAATATCAAGTGACCTGGTACTGTTTTAAGAAGAAATGCAAGTATTTATCTCAATAAACCAACTTTGTATACAGCTCTTTCTCTTGTAGACTACTTAAATCCACAAATACTATTGGAGGACCATATCGCAGGTTCCATATGATGAAGATTCTGCAGAAGCCTTCAGGGATGATACATTTTTACTCTGGCAATGAGTCTGATGCTATGGATAGATTAAAAAAAAAGAAAAAAAATACTAAGTCAAAGAATAAATTTGAAATAATATTTAAGGAAAATTATTTTTTTCCATGTATTTTTAAATTTTGCAGCTTTCAAAATAACCCAGCATACAGTACCCCTCACATTGACTGACTCATCCCCATGTCCACACACTTTCTTTAAAAACAGAAAAATCATTTTTGAAAATGATCAAAACATAACATTTTGCTGGAACAGATGCCTTGCCTGTGCTCTGTGCCACATTTTTGTAGTATTTAAAATGAACGTTTCAGTTTTAAACAGCGAGTGACTAATCACAGTTGGGGAGGAAAGGAAAGGCCTGGTGGAGGCAAAGTCAGGTTTTCCCTGTAACACATGTGTGAAAAGAACCAGGCTGCTTCAGACGTGTGGACAGGGAAGACTTGTCACTGGGCTATCTTTCTCAACCCTGACTGGAGTTGAAGGGAAGGTGGTAATTTTTAATATATGATACTGATAAATCCTTCTAAGGATATATTCTTCATTTTATTTTTGCACATCTTGCTGTATCCCAGGCTTTAAGTGCCCTCAAAATATCTTTATAAGCTACCCTCCAAATTCCAACTTAAACAGTGTCTTTATATCCTTTCAGTATTACACACGCAAGCAGCACACTCTCTTAAATTCACACTCATTTGGAAGATAAAGTAGTTAGTGATCCAAAGTATACCCACGTTTCTGTTTAATATTAGGCATCATTTTTCTTTTGGTAATGTTTTCTGTATAAATTGACCTAATAATGGATGAACTAGTTTGGTGATGCTCTTGGGAGACCAGCGAGCTATGATCTCTTTACTCTTCACTAGAGACCAACATCAAGGCTTTTGCTTTTTGGCCTTCAGTTGCTTGCATCTTGGAGATGGCTGAGGTGATTAGTACAGTGGCAGTCCACTGCCTACCTCACCTCCAACTCTATGTCTAGCCTTCTGAATAATGATTGAAAACTGAGCAGACATTGGAGAAATCATTTACCACAAAAAAGTTTTATAGGTCACTAAAATTTATTAGGATATTGTAGTCACCCTAACAATTTACAAAAACAAAAAATATTATTTAATAATTGTATTATTAAATATTAAATATTACATATTTTAAACTGTTTTTTTTCTATTCTTAACATGTATGCAGACTTTTTATAAGGTATGAACACCTGAATTTCTTTTGACTCAATGAAGTCAATCACATTGTGTATCTTCCCATCCTCAGTGTAAACTGTGGGATTAATGAAGAGCTATTGTTAGATAAATACATTCCTACTTTGAAATGTTCTATATGTTTAAGGCAAATCAGTCTGTCCAGTGTCTTACAATAATTATTGCTAATTAATTATATGGTTAACGGTGTTAATGTAGACCAAAGTGAGGCCAGAACTGTCATTTCATGATCGATAGTGCAATACAGCTATTTCACCTCCCTCGATGAAGGTAGGGCTAATATCACATCAGCACTCTTTATCAGAGGCTCAATCACACACCACACAATGGTATTTTTTTTCCAGAAAGGACTCATAGTTCACACCTTCAAAAAAAAAAAATCAGGTGATGTATAGAATGCTCTAGCAGGCATGGAAACTCACAGGGACTCAAGATATGCATTCCTGCGTCTTTAGATCATCTGGTTCATCATTATGGAAAGTACCATTTAGTGGATATCCACATTACCTAAGACATTCTTTGTTCGTCCCTAATGGATGATGCAAATGGAGGCAGAGTTTCATTTCATGATAGAATATTAGAATAGAAAAACATGAAAAACAATCTAAGCAGAAACTGCCTAATTTTATCGTACCCAGTGTCACTCCAAAATGTTAAACGACTAATATATTATTAGAAATGAGTTGCAATTTAGCTTTTATTCATTTTAATTATTGAAAAAAAAAGTAAGGGACTTGCTTGTATTCTGTGGATGAGGGAGTCAGAAGGAGGAAAACTGTCTGCCTGTCTCTTATGGAACATGAAATGTTATTGAGAGTTGTTGGTACAAAGCAATTGTCCCATTAAATTGAAGGGGAAAATATTATTGTTAATTTGTGCCATGTGAAATGGTATCTGAGAGTATTGTATATAATTCAGGATATTTTGTGAGAATAAACAGTTTGATGTGGCATTAAAAATTAGATCACTGACAGGGCTGGAAATTCTTATAATATTTTTTTATTGATGATGTATATCTTCACTAATTTCTAAGAGTGTAGATAAGTATTTAGGATCTTGGAATAGTATACATTAGTATCTGGGAAAAAGTTGAATACTTCCAGCAGTTGCCATGGGACAATAAAGACCTAAGAAACTTGTGTAACGGTAAAAACAGTGTGTTAGTAAGTAGAAGAAAATGAGGTTGGAACGATGGAGACCCATTATTGTGGAAATTAGAAAGGTGGGTCACATGTGGAATGCAGCAGAGAAAGTGTAGAGCTGGGGAATGCAGCCAGCTCTTAGTATAACACTCCAGTTAGAAAATTAAAAACATCTTTAAAATTCATTTCTCCCAGGCATCCAAGGCTATTTTGCTATTGACTCAATGATGTAACCTTGATGTGACTTGATATAACCAGTCATTGACCACATTCAGCAGATGTAGATTTTAGTGAAGGCACTTCCAGTGGAAGGATATCCTGGTTCTTGGGTTGTGGGTGTTCGGCCATGTCCCCAGAACCCAGGCTCCTGACATGAGGTCTAATCTCCATTCAACCTGCACCCTTCAGTCAGGTAGGGCACAGGCCTGATTAACAAGCCTCAGGCCCTAGAGAGATTTACATACTAATGAGGTACCTGAAGGCCAGAGGGTGGAGCCAATTAAGCATTCCTCCCCAGCCCCTCCCCCTCTTTACCTCCCTATTTAACTCAGGTCTGCCCTGGGTTTTGGGGTGGGGTGGGGGTGCATCCAGACCCATCCATCATCCGCCATGACATTAAAGCCTGTAAAAACCCATGGACCTGCACTGTGAGGAACCTTGGAGAGGCCTTTAGTGAGCCACAGCAGCCAGGCCTAACTTCACCCTGGAGGAACCCAGAGTGTTCCCAGCTTGGCGTGAGGAACCCTGCCTTCTCAAGCCACAACTACCTATACTCTTAAATAACCTCCTTTGAAATCACAGTTTTAGTGTCATTTAGTGTGCTATAAGGAGTACCACAGGGTACCTTGATGCACTTCTTAAATAACAACAAAGCATTTAGGCATTGGTATTACAAGGATCCTCTTACATTAGAGCATATCACCAATGATCAATGGAGCCCTGAAACCTGGGGATTTCTGTAAGTCTTCAATTGAGAAGAGAGAGGTCATGTTTGCATTTGGACTACTGAGATCAATGAAGCTGAAAACATCCTTATTGTAGAATTTCTTAGAGTTGAAAATACTCCAGTATCTTTTGTGAACAACCATGGTGGTACTCTAGAAAAGGATATTTACAGCCTTCTGCCTTCAGGCAGCATCTCTTAGCTTATGTATACAAATTGACGTGTGGTTTCATATAAGATGGTGATCTAAATAAAATATACTGCAAAGGTATATGCATGTATAATATCCTTCAAATGAAATTGATTTCATAACTTGTAAAAATTCTTCTTTTTCTGATTGTCTTTGGCTTTAAGGCTTGTCAGAATTCTGCTCATTAAATTCATCATTTCTTCTTATGAGGGAGCGTTGAGGACAACTTCACTGGAGTGGCTCACCCACACACAGCCCCCAAATCAGGCTGTTCATCATCCAACTGTTTTTTTCTTCAAGCACACAAAGAAGCTATTTTCTCCTGGGTAGGGGCTTCCCCTGACCTCCCACCCACCTCTGTTAGGTAGAAAGTCATCCCCAAAGAAATGTGTCATTCTTAGAACAGAACATCCCTCAGTGAAGACTCACTGAGTAATCATTCAGCTAGAAATATAAATCTACCCCGAGGGTCGGAAAAACCCACAGTTAAAGAGAATAATGGGCAAAGCCTTGCATTCCAGGATATTAAAAATAGACACAAGCACAGAAGTGGTTTGCTGCAGTGAAACAAAGGGAATTCTTCAAAACTCAATATGAATCTAGTCAATAAACTCTCACCTGGGGCATGATTAACTCTTTAGTCACTGGGGAGGTCATCACTCCCTCTTACTCAGGGTAGGAGGGTGGTTAATATGCCCTGAGCCACTTCCTGTTAGCTTCATAAAGCTGATGGTAAATACAAGCTTTTTTCCCCTCCTTTCTTTATTCCCTTATCCCTTTCTTTGTGAGATTATAATGTTGACCCTGCAACAGACATTAGATAAAAAAATATGGGAACTCTGAATTCTCTCCTGAGTCATATCATCCTACCTGAAGCCAGACAGGCCTGGCCCAGGGAATAAAGCTGACACCAGCCTTGCTCTATAGGTTGGAACTGAGCAGAGAGCTGTCCTTGCTGCAGAGGCTGGCGGGGAAGTTTCTGCTGGGTGGGCTAGGCACAGGTCCAACAGTGATCAACATGTTCTCGTCACGATTCAGGCAGCCGCCTGGCACTAGGGGGAATCCAAGCTGGATCCACCCAACAGGTGGGCAGAGAATTGCTCAGAAAATCAGTCTGTCTAGGGACTTGCTTATCTAAAAGGCAGAATATACAAATGGTAAGGACATTGGCTTCTGGTCTGATGCCCACTGGGTTTAACTACAAGATTGTGGGCAAGTTATTCAAGCAGATGTCATTAAAACTTTTTAAAGGAAGGCGTGAAATAAGAATAATCTCTGATACTTTCAGTACTCACTATGTGCTAAACAATGCTTTTGAATCCGGTAGGATAGATTTTATCCTTCTATCTGCATTTCATATATGGGGAAATTGATTCTCAGGCCACCAGCTGGTGATGATAAATCCAGATCTGACTTTATGGGCCTACAGTGTAGCTACATGTTAATTACTTTGAAAACTCCAACCATTCCTTAAACAGTGATGCTGCCATATTTGGGGCCGCTGAGGCAGTAGTTACTCTTACTAGTAAGGAGTGAGAATGATGTTTTTAAGCCCTGATTATTAATGACAGC
This sequence comes from Arvicanthis niloticus, assembly GCF_011762505.2. NCBI lineage: Eukaryota > Metazoa > Chordata > Mammalia > Rodentia > Muridae > Arvicanthis > Arvicanthis niloticus. Next base: position 44,766,902 of record NC_047665.1, on the reverse strand, counting down.
CTTGATTCTTAAAGGACAGTGTTAGATGAGAGAAAGGTTAAGGTATTTTCAGTTATAAGGCCCCCGCTGAGGGTCTCCTCGGTTTGTTAGATAGAGCACTAAAATTGATAATTTCTGTACACCAGAACCCAGATCAAACCAAGAGCAGAACAATCCATGGAATTCTGACTTGAAGGCAAAGCACTTTACAAATTGGGAGATAACAATGGAGGGTCCCAGAGTCAGATCTTGTTCAGTGATGCTGAAATATTATCTTCCTGAATCTTGAAAATCAATGAAACATGGCTCCATGTTACATGCAAGATGATTGAATCTCAAGATAACCGAGATGCTGCAGGAATCTTAGAGAATGTGGGCAAGGACAGAAACAACTGTTTAGGAGTTGAAGCTAGGCTTACAAGGAAGAGATTAGTGGAATCCCGATGGTTAGGCACAGATGAGGAACTAAAATTCCTTCCAGGTTTTTTATTTGGTAATATGGAATTTATGCCATGCAGTCTAGAGTGACGTGGTGTCTGGTAGTATGGTGTGGCACAGTGAAGAATACTTTAATACAGGGCAGTGTGTAGTATATATAATGAGGGCCAGTTAAGTTTAGTGTAGTATAGTATAGGTTATGGGGAGCTTTTAGATAGCAGAGCATGGAGGAATGAGGATAGTGTCTGCTATGCTCCACATTGCATTCATTTTGCTTCAATGCATTCTCGTGTAATGCAGAAAAAAATAGACTATTGAGCTAGAAGTCAGGACAATTGAATTTTCATCTTTTCTATGCCATTAATAAGCTGTACAGCCTTGGATAAATCACTCAGCCTTTTTTGGCTGCATTTTCTTGTAGCATGTAAAATGAGGGGGTTGGAAACGATAATCATGAAGGTCAATTCTGAGACATCCCACAGTTTGGTCTTACTCATGAGATCTCTAAAAATTTGTACTTTCTGCCAAGATTTAGAGGTTCCTTATACAGACTTTCCCCAAGTTTAGAATGCCAGATAATGTTCCTGGAAGAGGAGAAGAAGGAAAAAGTCCATAAATAGATTTCAGTACCAATCCAACATTGAGAATTAAATTAAATGAAAGGTTAACTTATTGCAATACAATCCTAGTCATAATTCTTTGTTAAATGGACAGTATTCTTAGCCAGAATCCTGGGAGGTCTGGGTAGCTGCAGTCCAGTTCCAGAAAGCTTGCTTTGTAATACCCTGGTGGAGGCATAACTGCAGTACCTGGAAAGTAAGCAATCCACATGATTGGGACCAATGGACCAGATGAGCACACTGACACCAGACCTCCATGCTTGCTTGCCTAGGAGTCAAAAATGATGACTTTTCTGGAAGAGTGTGTACTGGTCAATATTTTCAAGTTCACTGTTAATTGTTTCACTTAATAATAACTATAGCAAAGTTTTAAAGGTAAATTACACTAAAAGACTAACATAGAGATATTTTGCAAATCATAATTCTTCTTAAATGAAGTGTTCTTAGCCAGAATCCTTGGAGGTCTGGATTGCTGCAGAGTGGATCCAGAAAGTTTGCTATGTTATGCCCTGTTGGAGGCCCTTGTAGCCTGTTTGGAGTCTTAATGTTGTTTGCTTTCAGAATTTATACATCTTCATATTTCTCACATTTCAGGCCACTATCTGATGACTTCCTGCATTAGTATACTATGTTTTGGCTCACCAGTAGTAATTTTCCTCCATGTGTTCTCTTCTGTACTCACATAGTGTAGTATCTTGAAACTGAATCAATGTTGATGGTTAGCATTATTTTTCCAATTGAAATATTATTTAGAGCTTAGCATTATATGTGTTATTATTCTGTTTCCTGTCTTTCTTACATTTTACTAAGGTTAATAATCCCATGTTTGGTTGTTTCATTTTTAGGTGCTCTTACATATTCAGGTTTCTTCCAAAAGTTTATTGGGTTAATTTTCAGAAGATAAATTCATGGTACTTCAAGTCCATGGTGCTTTTTGGTTTGGTTTGGATTGGTTTGGTTTGGATTGGTTTGGTTTGGTTTGGTTTGGTTTGGTTTGGATTGGTTTGGTTTGGTTTGGTTTGGTTTGGATTGGATTGGATTGGTTTGGTTTGGTTTGGTTTGGTTTGGTTTGGTTTGGTTTGGTTTGGTTTGGTTTGGTTTGGATTGGTTTGGCTTGGTTTGGTAGATCTCTAGTCTTGTTCTATAACTGTAATCTTGGGATTTTCCTCAGTTCATCATCCTTAAAATTCCCTTTGTTTATTCCTTGTTTGGATTCTCCCTGTATTATGACTTTTCCTTAATAATGGACTAGTTTGTTTTGAATCACTGACTCATCTACTCATTATGAAAGATTTAAAATATGCCATTATATGCCATTGAATAAAATTATTGTAATAACATACCTCAACATGCCTGGCCATTTTTTTTTTTTTATTTTTGAATCACAAAGTTTGTGTCTGGAATGCCTTTGCCTGTGGTGTTAAATCATCCAGGAAATCCCCTTGTTCATCATTGTTCATTTCATATTTGATGCACTTTTTCTTAATCCTCTGTTCTTCCACTTTGTTAACTGGAATCTATTCTGTTTGTTAAGAACAGCTAATGGCTTCCCCAGATGTGGAGGAGAGGAACAATAGTTGAGATATTACATGTTTGAAAGCTATTCTTATTTTTATCCTTGCTAGATATGTAACTGCTTCACAGAAGTTTTTTGCTCAAAAAAAACAGGCATTGATCCATTGGCTTTATGCTTTCAGTTTTATCTTGAAAATTTGGGTTTCATCCTGCTTTTTAAAAATCATAAACATATATATGCATAACTATATATATAAATATATATGTATTTATGTATTAGTGTATATTTATTTGGTTGTATATTTACTTGTAGAAAGAATAACTTTTGTATTGTATGGATGCAACGGAGATGAAAATAATTCAGCTATAGGGCCTTCTGGTTCTGCTCCTTTACTCTATTAAATCATTTTTATCTCACTTTCGATCGCTTCTTACTTTTTTTTTCTAACAGAGTTATTTTGCTTCATTTTTTCTCAAAACTGAAATTTCCTTTTTGTTATGTATATTATTTAAACTTCAGAAAACTGGTTTTTACTTTGGGAGGGGTAAAGGGGGGAGGAATTCCCATTATGTTTCAAAAAATGCTCATGTATTATTAGTGTTTTGTTATGAATACTGTCTTCTTATTCTATTCAATTTTATAATCTTGAGAGTAAACAATACTTTAAAAACCTTTAAAAATAAAGAAGAACCCACTTCTTTCTCTTTGTATTGTGTGTGTGTGTGTGTGTGTGTGTGTGTGTGTGTGTGATCTTCTTTTCCATGGATTCTCTACTGGAACCTAACAATCATTCATAGAATTGTGTTGAATGATTGTAACTTTGCATCATCTTCTACAGACATCTACTGTGAAACTCAAACAAATTAATGTGTGCCTTCTACTCTCAGCACTCACAATAGTAAACTTCATTTTACTGATCGATTTGAAGCTTGTTTGCCAGAGTCTTGAGGATGGGTTTTGATGGCTGTATCTCAATAAGTTGATTAAAATGTTATCAGAGTGTCATAAGAAACAAACCATGTGTTTTCTCCTTGAAGGTTGGTGTTCTCTTAAACATCAGAGTAACATTATAGGACATGAGTAGTGGAAAACAATAAGAATCAACTGTATATACACATGAGGTATAGAGCCATTGAATATGTTCTATGTGTATGTCCCATGTATAAAACATATATATACATATATATATATATATATATATATACACATACATATGTATATATACATATGTATATTTATATATAGAGAGAGAGAAAGAGAGAGTGCATCTTTAATTATATATATAGTAAATGCATCTTCAATTACGAAATTATTATCTTGATAAACTAAGGTGTGATTGTGTGATTAAAATATATTTCATGAATTTCTCAAAAACTTTATTCAATATTTATTAAAGTAAATACATATTTTTAAAAAAGAAAGGTTGTTTGCTGCCTTTATAACAGTCATGCCACTATTGGACAAGTGGGCATATCTTGGTAGCCAAGTCATGACTGTAAACTGTGGAGTTCACAGCTGGGCAGGATCTTGATGGGTTTGTCTCCCAGCACCTTGCACAGAGCTTCTCAGCACTGTGAAAGCTATTCAGCAGAGAGGCAAGCCAAAAATTTTTGCAAGAAATTTTATCTCTGTCTTTGATGTCTTCAGCATCTTAAAGTCTCTTTGTGGTGGATAGCCAAGAGCACTGGCAATGGTTAAGTATTGCTTTGGGTCTTCAGGAGCCTCAGTTGAAAGCTATTCCATACCTGGTCCAGGAATTTTTGTTTCATAGACCATGGCTTCTGGGAGGAGCAGCATTCACCATGCATCATACCTTTAAGCACTTTATGATGACGGAGGTAGTGGAAGTTATGGTGAAAGTCATGGGTGCTGATAATGGTATTTTATCAGACTTACAAACTAGAGACCTCTATAAGACACCTTTAATGGTTTTTATATTTAGATAATCCTGCCTTTTTCCTCTCCATTCCTCCATCCTCATTCTATTTTAAAAATTTTTAATTTCAGCATTTTCAACTCTTTATGTTCATCTTGCAGATATTCTATTTTCTCCCTCCAATGGGCTTCATTTTTCCATCCCATCAAATGCTCCCTTTCTACCTCCATGTCCTACAGGCACTGAGAGTTCCAAATCCAGTTTAATAAATCATAGCCTGAATCTATATATGATAATGAATATGCAGCACCATCTACCTATGTCTGGGATTTCTCATAGTCTAGTTTTTCTAGTTTCATCTATTTTCCTGTAAATTTCATAAAGTCTATTCTTAACAAATGAATAAAGTTCTTTTGTGTACGTGTACAATTTCATCATTCATTCATCATTTGATGAATATCTAGGCTGGCTACGTTTCCTGCCAATTGCAAACAAGGTAGCAGTGGACATGACTGTGCTTGTGTCTTCGAGTAGGATATAGAGACCTTTGGGAATCTATAGGAGTGGTATAGCTGAGTCATATGGCAGATACATTTTTAGCTTTTGGTGAAGCCTCCACAGTGATTGCCAAGTGTTTCTGCCAATTTATAGTTCCATCAATAGGATGAGTAAATGTTTCCTTTTCCACTACCTCACCAGAATTTACTGTCATTTTCTTGGTATGAGTTATTTTGACTGAGGTTAAATGGAATTACAAAGTAGCTTTAATTTACATTTCTCTAATGGCCGAGGAAATAGCCCATTTAAAAATATTCGTTATGTATTTGTTCAACTCAATACATTTTTATTGAGCTGTTTTGTGTTCTTGATGTGTAGATTTCTATTTTAATTCTTCAATCCTCTTTCAGATTATAGCTGAAAAAAAAAGATTGTCTACCATTCTATACTCTGTATCTTTATTTACATAACAATTTTCTTTTAATTTAATTAGGTCACATGTTTTCAATTCTTGGTCTTATTTCACGTTTGACGAGGGTCGTATTCAGAAAGTCTTTATTGTTGCCTGTATTTTGAAATAAATTCCATATTCTTCTACCTAGTAGTTTCAGAGTTTTAGGTATTAAGTTGAGATCCGGGATTCATTTGGAGTTGATTTTTGTACAGGGTGGGATCGAAGTATCCAGTTTCAACATTCTACATGTAGCAATCCGGTCTTGCCAGCATCATTTACTGAAGACTTCTGCCCTACAAAAGTAGGAATGGTGATCATTTCAATAGCAGCCCCTGTGTTCAGGATTGCTTGCTTTATCCAAGGTCTTGTGAGCTTCCATTTTAACTACTATGAAGAATATGCACTAATATTTTTATTGTAATTGCAATGAATCTGTATATTACATTTTGAGAATGGCCATTTTCACAATAATATTTTTACTAATCAATGAGCATGGAGTTATTTTCACTGTTTAGTATCTTGAATTTCACTCTTCTGTTTTGAATTTTTTGGTATGGACATTTTTTGTTTCTCCTTTGTGTAGGTTAATTTTAAAGTATTTTATTTTTGAAGCTATTTTGAATGGCATTTTGATTTCTTTCTCAGTATGTTTATCACTATTATGGATATAGCAACACCACCATAACTAAAGAGAAAAGTAAGAAGATATCAAGACTGTCAAATTACTATAGGAGAAATCTATGAACACTCTTCTCCACATGAATGAGTGCTACAGTATGCAAATATAAAGTCTAATTAAAGACTTCATGGAGAATCAGTGTAAATACTTGGAAGATTCCAGCATTAAAAAGCCACCTTGTGTATTTAAAAAAAATAAATCATATATGGTCTCTTCAGAAACCACAATAGCAAAAAGACAGTGACAAAAACATTACAGAAACCATTGGCTATTAAATAAAAACACCAATGCCAAGAGTAAACTATCAGTCTATATGCTGGGAGGGCGGTCTTTGAGAGGTCCCAGCAGGGTATCAGGAGATCAAGTTAGAATTAGACTGGAAACTGCCTAGCTTCTTACTAACCCAGTCCTCATAGTGCCAAAGGTTGTGTATATACTGCTAGCAAGAGTTGTTATCACTAATCTTGCTCAGCTATGGATTCGGTGTGAAAAAATCTTAATAAATCAATTGTGGGTCATACCATAACCAGAACTCTTAATGAAACAGTACAAACATGAATGATTTTCAGTAAGCCATTTTGTCCTGGATACCAATTTAACTGAATGGTACTTATACATCTGATTATAGTTGTCATATAACCCTTAGTATTGCTGAAAAATTGGTTGTGTAGAAGTTTAAAATTATTGTTACTCAGACACAAATGATCATTACTGTGTTTTTTTATTTCTGGAAGGTGCTAGCTGCTGTCTTCTTAGTTGCCCTCTTCCCTCAGGTCCCTTCTTTTCGTCATCCCCTTAGTTTCTGGGGATCTTCCGTTGGTTTCTTAATTTGTATTTTATCAGTAACACAAACAATGGCTTCAAGTCTTACTGTTGCATTGGGACTCTGAAATTTATACTTCCTTTTAACTTTTCAGGGCTGAGTTTTCGTCTCTGTATTTTCTGTCATTCATCATGTCTCAACTTAAAGTGTCCACTGCTACATATTCAAGATCATATAATTCTCCATGCTAATTAATCACTCTCTCAATGTTAAAGCTACCTGGCTTAGATGAACTGACAACTCTTTCTATTTATTCTTTACCTTCAACTTTCCTAAACCAATCCCTTTACCCTGCCAATATAAATATCACAATGTCCTCATCTTTGTCCTTTTACTTTAATAATTTCTATCCTTTTTGTCATTGAGTGATGTATTTGTGGAGATCTTTGGAACTATTAGGAGAATTTTGTTCCTTTAAGTAGCCAAATATCATTAACTTACTAACCCTTCAAATTAAACAAGGTCACTCTGTTCCCTGGATTCTTGTACTTTATGAATTTGGCTTTTGATATCCACACCAGCCACTGCTGACTGTCACTCACCCAGTCAGCACTGTTTACTCAGTCTTACTCAGCAAATGATTTCTATTCTACATTAAAGAAGGGAAAGTAGACTTGTAGGCAGGCATAGCCTCCAATCCTATTTTCTTCCTTGACAGAAATGTGACAGATAATGCTTGCGTGAAATACAAGAAGTTTGGAAAAATACTTACTGATTTTGGGGATTTTCCACTCATCTTACTCATATGTGAAAAACAGTCATTTTTTTTTTTACCATAAGTTTCAGAGTGGAATAAGTGTTTGTGGAATAAATGCAATCTTACTATATTCCTAAGTACATATATTATATTACTTACTATATTCCTAAGTACTTATATTATATTCCTAAGTAGGAAATTGCCAACTAACAAGCTTCATCAAAAATAAGCCTCATACTAATTTTATATTTGGTCTCATTTCCTAGAACATCAAAGGGTCCTTCAGAAAGGTCAATAAACTATCACCCCAGAAAAATAACTGGAGACATGAAACTCAACCATATCAGTGGGAAGGGAATGGCAATATTTTATCCCATCTCCAGCCTACAACACTTGATCCACTTATCAAAACGTAGACAGAATTCACAAAGAAATTAGTGAAAGACCAATATCTTCACACAATTCTTCAAATAACAGTCATAATCAAATCACAATATGCAAGAAGGAGTTATGGTCTTTGAAAAGAATTACAGGTCTCTGCCATGTCAGTGAGTCACTCCCAAACTTTAAAGGATATGTTGGGTGGTAGGACAGAGAGTGGGTTGTTGCTATCTACTCTGCTTTCAAGTATGGAACCATATGGACAGCTCAAGTTTGCTCGTGGAATGTGGGCTTATCTTGGATCAGAGGCTTATTCATGTCTCAGAAGGTTTGATGTGGTCTGTGGCAGGACAGAGACTAGAGTACTGCATTAAGAAGTAATTATTCTTTCATCCATGACAAAGCATGGGGTGGGGGTCCTTTCCCATAGATTTTATAGAGAAAAAAAATCTAGAGCCGTTTACATCTATCTCAAGAAAGAGGGTACTCAGAAGAAAGAGAATCCATCAAAAGAAACTGGACATGGAAAAGACCATCTGAGAACAGTAAGTGGGAACGGGCCAGCTGGCTAGAGCACACTAGCGAAATAAAAACTTGGGGAGAAGGAGGAAAGCTAAACATACCTCTTCCCAGATGGTGGGTGCCTTCCCAAAATAGGCCTTGACTAAGAAGGAATGGAGTAATCTACCCTTGAAATGAAAATTTAAATGATATATATTATCTGCTTTTGGACATGCTACTTTATCAATTGACAGGCTTGCACTTTAATTTGTTCTTAGAGCTGCCTATCTGTGACGTAAAGTTGAGTAGAAAAGTGTTGATAATCAGAAAACCAATCTGCTAACACTACATATCTTAAAAAGGCAGGAGACAAAATAAAGTAGGTTTTGTCTAAATTTTGTGTTTTGTCTCATTTTGGGTCATAATTTTCACATATTGATTTTCATTTAGAGTATTGAATTTATTTAAATGATACTCTATCAAATATTTACTATAAACATTGTTATAAACGGATGAATACAGTAGATAGTTTGAAATCATAAAACTTCTCTTTGGATGCCAGCTCTCCCTTATCTAACTTTTAGTTTTCTACCAAGTAAGTTAATTTCTAAGAATTTAATAGTTTTCATGTTGTTTGAGAACAATTCAAGATTCTTTGGCTTATTATATGTCAGCAACTCTGGGAACTGTGTGTAGAGAATACAATAAATGATTTCTTTGTGGTTATTTTTTAAGAGCTTTAAAACGCGAGAGGTGTGTTTGCATTAGGATACCATTTCATTGCAATTTGAACAAGTTCTTTCTTGTCTTCAGAGGAATTACTTTTTAAATGCACCCAAGAGGCAGTCTGTGGGCTGGTCTCCACAGTCACACAAAGACACACACAGAATAGCAGTAGTCATAAGTCATAGGAATACCGGTTAGCCACAATGACACACACCTCTAAAGTAGATAGTCAAAATGAAAATTTAGAAAGTCTTTATAAATGGATGTCTTATAATAATGACTACATGTTGAGCAGTGACCAAAATAGCCTGATCTTGCACCTTTTTTGGCATTCAAAGAATGTAGATTCAGCACATTCCAAACCTCAAGTGGCTTTTTCCAGGCTGTCCAAAACCCTGTTTGGGTGAAAAGCTACTTGTATTTTGGTGAAGGATTATCCTTGAGTGTCTACTGATTTTCTTCCACATTTAAGAGCCTGGGGAATGACGTGGTGAACATTAAGATGACTAATACAGACTCTTTGCTCATGGAACTAGACAGTGAGCAGGGTAAATACATCATGGATGATCAAAGAAACAAAATCCAGATATTAAACTCTAGCCCCGAGATGGGTACGGGGCAGCAGGAAGGCGTGGGGAGGTTTGACAGGGGGCATGAAACAAAATGCCACAGAAGTTCTAAAAAGATCAGGCAATACCAATTAAAACCAATCACCTCAGCCTTTCACCTCAGGCATTGTAATTACATGGTCTTCTGACCCCCTTCCCACCTCCACGTGCTGTGTGCTGTGGATGACATCATTCTTTGGCAGTGTTCACGGCAAGGGGATGCTGGACTCTTTCTGACCTGACTGAATGCCTCACAGATCTCAGACCCATTTTTCACTCTTTGCCATCTCCACACATTTATTTTCAAATTGTGACAAAAAACATAGTCCACAATTTATATATACCTCATTAATTTCTTATAAATACCTGCAGTATTTTGTTTTCATTTATGTTCATTCAGATTTTCTGATTCCTCATCTTTTCTTTAAACTATTTATTCTCAATCTGTGCTGGAGACTAGGGAATTTATTTTCCAGTCATAATGTAGCTAGCCTTTATATAGTTTCTTCTAGAAGTTTAACTCCATCCTCATTATTTGACATTTCTTCACATGGAATTTAATTAACTAGTGATCAGGGTACATTTCAATTTGTATTTTTTTCATAGCATCCTAAATTTCATCACTGGTCTTTTATGTGGAGAATTAATTCTGTACTTTCATCACCTTCCTACAAATGTCCTTTATTGGGTAAAAGTATTCGGAAGGAATTCAGTTTTAAATGCTTCTTTTCTTCCCAGCAATCATCTTCCATCTTTCTTCTCTATATTTAGAACAACTCAAGAGAAAATTTAACTGTCTCCAAAGGCAGAAGACCACACCATGTATACTCATTGGCAATGTACAGATCTCTCCCTAAATGTGCCTACAAATTTCTGGCACAATTCTTTTAGAGAGCAAGATTCAAAGGATAGCCTGTAAATGCTATTTTTGTAAAGTTCATCACTACAAATGACTCCTCTCACACGTTTTATCATGACCATCATTTCAATAATATACTTCTCTAGTGGCCTTGACTTTGCATCAGAGTAAACGCAGCAATTGGCCTGGGCAAAGCTCCGGCGCTTCCTATCTCCACACTCTCTCACCCAGCTCCTGGCAGTGTTTCCCTTAGCTCTGACTGTGGCTTCCTTAACACCATACCCCTTGAGATTTGCTCTCTTCTTCTGGGTATTCTTTCTTAATTTCTTAATTTGTTGATTCCTTTTCGCCACCTGATTTCATTGATGGAGTTTGCGGCTTAGACCCTAGCATTGCTATATTTATGTTTTTTCTTGTGTGTGTATAAGGGTCTGGGGACTGTGTGTGTGTGTGTGTGTGTGTGTGTGCCTGCAGAGGTTGGAAGACAGCATTAAATTCCCTGGAGCTGAAGTCATAGGACATTGTCTGCTACCTGGTGTGGGTGCTCAGAGATGAACTTGGGTCCTTTGCCAGAACAGCAAGTACTTCTGACTTTTGGGTCCTCTCTCCAGCCCCCTTATTTTATATTGTCAGTGTCTTTCTTAATAATTTCACCTGACATGATAACTTCAAACACCATCTGTAAGTGAATATTTTTTAAATTAACATTTGAATATGTAGATGTGTAATGCCACATGTATATGGGCTACCTCAATAAAACAGAAAAGGAGCGATTTAGTACACATTGAAGCTCTAGAGAACAGACATGATACATATAGATAGTTTTGAGTTGTAAGTAATTTAGTGTGCATTCCATTATTAAATGGAAGATTGTGAAGAAACAGTTTTCAGGATGAATAAAGGAAGCCAGGATGTTGAGTTATCCATGAACTGTCACTGAAAGATAGCCATTATGAAAGATAGCCATTATCTCCCATTAGGTGAAACAACATAACAAAAAAAATGCTAGTTCTTGGGCCAGCATGTGAAATCACAGCCACCTAAATATAGAATTCAAGCATCAAAGCAGAGAAAGAGTTGAAAAGAGCTATCCCACACAAACCCAAGAGATTTTCTCTCATATAAACTCTTGTCATCTTCTGATGCCTTGCTAGGGTGTTTCATTTCCCAAATTTTACCAACTGTCCAAAAACTGGTACAGTCCATAGCATGAGACACTACAATAGGGAAGGATAAAGAACAAATTTTAAAGGGATTTAAAAAAACCAAACCCAGCAGTATTAATCTATGAGCCTAAGTGGTAAACTAGTCTAATTTCCAGACCCTGTCATCATTTCAATTAAATGTAGATAGTTCTTCCCCATTATAGATCAAAGTAAACATCTTCACTGTGTGAGCTGTAGTTCCAAATACACGAGGCTTCTGTTCTCTGTCCCATCACAGAAAGAATTGGAAGCTATTAAGTCATTTAGCAAAGAAACTAAGAAAATGACTAACACATCCGTTCCTAGATCTCTCCAATGTCAAATTTCATGGAGAAAAACCTCTGAAACTGAAGAGAGAAATATGAAGATACTGAGACTCTCAAATTACCATAAGAAAAATCTATGAACACTCTTCTCCACATGAATCAGTGCTACAGTATGAAAATATAAACTAATTGAAGACTTCATGGAGAATCGGTGTAAACACTTGAAAGATTCCAGCATTTAAAAAAAAGCCACTTTGTTCATTTACAAAGATATAAATCATATATGGTCTCTTAAGAAACCACAGTAGCAAAAAGACAGTGACAAAAACATTACAGAAACCATTGGCTATTAAATAAAAACACCAATGCCAAGAGTAAACTTTCAGTCTATATGCTGGACTGGCTCTGGAAGTCTCTGAGGTCCCAGCAGGTTATCAGGAGATCAAGCTAGAATTAGACTGGAAACTGCCTAGCTTCTTGCTAACTCATAGTTACAAAAGTTTTGTCCTCATAGTGACAAAAGTTGTGTGTAGATTGCTGAACAATAGCTGTCATCACTAATCTTGCTCAGCTATGGATTCTGTATGCAAACATCTGAATTGGCCTGGAAAGATGAGCCCACTGGTGCAATAATGAGTGATAACTGGTTACTGGGATAACCAACCATTTCCTGCTTGGATTTGATGAAGACTTCTTAGGGTCCAATTCATGTTTTATGCTGTAAATCAAGTCAAAATGGAAGCTATTATTTTGGGCATACTAAATTTTCATAGTATAGTGGGTTTGTCCATAAATTAGACATTAATAATAAATACTCCTTCCAAGGCTCAAGCAACATCATAAAAAAAAATGTACAGGGAGAATTTAAGAGCCAGAGGAAAGGATGTAAATCAAACACTATCTTTCAAGCACAGCATAGCTGATGCACCATTGAATCTATAGCATCCATGATTCTTGTACAAGAGCTTCACAAAATTGAGCCTGTTGTGGAGGTAATAGAAGCTTATGGAGCCTTACCCATCTCTGAGGATTTATATACAGATAAAGTTTGATGGAGAAGAAGGATTTTATACAACAATATAGCCACTGGAAAAGTATACATCATCCTGTAAAAATGCTGCTACTCATGCAGTGGCCCAGAAAAAAGAACATGAAAAAGAGAAGGTTTTGGTTTTCATCTACAGGCTCTAGCTCTTGTGGCAGGTTCATCTTTTCTGCTATTCACTGATATTTGGTTCATGATTCTAATGTAGACTAAAGAGCATCTGAAACATGAAGTTTTGTGGACCAAACATCTACCATATTTTTTACCTTTCTGTTCGGACACAGCCGTTGTTGGGCTAGCTGGACCACAGCCTGTAAGTACTCTAATAAATCTCCTTTATAAATACAGATATTCATCCTGTTCATTCAATTAGTTCTGTTCTTCCTAAGAACAGTGACTAACATAGATTGTCTAAACCAGGAAATTCACTGGGTCTCCTACATCCACAAAAGACATGAAGGAAGGAGGTTAGTTATGAAGAAGAAGAAATTTAACTGAAGTTGAAAGACAAATAAGAGCAGGTGACAGATGATGAATATGATCAAAATATGTTATGTAAATGTGTGAAAAAGTCACAGTCAAACCTATTAGTAATATAGATAAGTTTAAAAAGGAGACTGAAAATAAATGTAAACATTATAAAACTTAAATTAGGATTGATTAAAAACATACCAGTGTAGAGTTTCATGCTCTGAAAGATTATCTAATTATCATATTCAACTGGTTAAAGAGAAGCCATACCATACATCATTTCAAATGCAACAGAACACAATTGCAAAATATAGTACCTACTTATATCAAATATTTTCAGAAAATTAGAAGTAGTTGGTAATGTCATGAGTTTTATAAAGAAGTCCACTCTTCCACAAACGTAAATATTTTTAAAATTGTGTTTATTTTTTATACATGTTTCAATAACTTTCTTTCCTTTTCCTGCCTCCTCCCATATCATCTCTACTTCCCAACCTCATGTACTGTCTGTCTGACTGTCTACCTATTATCTAAATATTATCTCTTTATATCTGTCTTTCTTTATCTCTTTTTTCTTTCTTAAAAAGTCCCCCCAAACAAGAAAAAACTGAAAATTGAAACAAACAACAAAAAAATGATAAGACAAAAAATGCCAAAACAAAATAAAAATCACAAACAAAAAATCCCATAAAGTTAGTTTTGTCCATACATAGATCTTACGGCTAACACTGTACTTAGCTAGTGAGGACGTAGAGGACATAATGTGGAGAATAGTTCTTTCATAATTACTTTAGAAAAAAATAAGACAAAACCAATAAATCTTTAGTTAGTTCAATAAATCGATCAACATCTAGACAATGGAATATCTGTCAGCATTAAAGAGAAATGAGCTTGCAAACCATGAAATCTATAGATAAACCTTAAGTGTTCATTGTTAAATGAAAGAATTCAATCTAAAAAGGCTAATGAGTTTCTCAATGAAATATAACTTAGTGGAAAAGATGTAAAAAACTGTGTTTTAGTTACTTTTCTATTGCTGTAAGGAGTCATAAGCAAGGCAACTTATACCAGAAAAGCATTTAATTGGGGACATGCTTACAATTTCAAAGGATTACTCCATTATCATCATGGTAAGAAACTGACAAACACTAGAGAAGTACTTGGGAGCTTTACATTTTGATCCACAGGTGGCAAGCCAAGAGAGATACACTGAGCCTGACCTGCCTGGTTTTTTTTTATTGGATATTTTATTTATTTATATTTCAGATGTCATTCCCTTTCCCCATTTCCCTTCCCTAGAAACTTACCTTCTCCAACAACTACACAGCTACTCCAACAAGACCATGCCTCCTAATCCTACCAAGCATCCTAATTCATCAACTTGGAATTAACATGCAAATATATGAGCCTAAAAGGCCTATTTTCATTCAAACCATGACACTATCAATGCAGTGAAAAGATTAGTGGATTCTAGAGGATCCTAGAGATTGAAAATGGAGAACAGAATGAACAAACAGAATACATGAGACATTTGAAGAAATGGAACAACTCTATAAAATACTACAAAGAAGAAATCGTATCCTTTTGCAGTTGTTAAAATTCATAGAATGCACAGCACTAAGAGAGAATTCTAATATGATGCATGTTTTCTATGTGATAGAAATATCTTGATTAGACTCATGATAGATTGTGCCATTCTGGGATGAGACACTATTGACAAAGAAGACTGGGAGCAGATAGAGAATACATGTCAAATCTATGTCTACCCTTTTAATAGGTAATTTCTCTTAAATAGTCATGCTTATTTTATGAAGAAGGGTATTTACAACATCAGAAGAAATGCTACACACAACTTCTTGAAGCAAGGCAGTGTACACTTACCCTATTGTGAAATTTGAAGCACAGTTCCCTGGAGAAGGGCAGCATGGAAAAACAACAGTGAACAGCAATAACAAGCCATGATTAGACCAAAGGACAAGTAGAGTCAAGCTATATGATTTATTATACTCACTTATCTTATTCATAAACCCTTAATTAAGATGTAAATTAATCTCCATATTTTTAGCATACCCTTTTGTAAACAGTGTCTTCTAGATAGGGTAAATGCAGTCTAAATTGTAGGAATAGCCCTTACATTCCTTGGCACACAATCCCTGAGATCTTAGCAGCTCAGTTCCTCATTTAAGAAAGCTGTAAGTGCTGCAACTCTGTATATATTTTACTGTACATTTTTCTCATAGGACATTCAGTCTTTAAATAATTTCTAATAAAAAGATGAAACACAACAAATGTAAAGTTTAAACTTTAATACTAAACTTTTTAAGAAAAAGAAAAAAGTTAAAAATTGCTTTTAAAACAACTGGGCTGCAAGTATTAGCATTCATTTAATTGTGTGTCTAGCTGAATCACACATGATGGAAAAATCATCACTATGAAGTGAACTTTATCAATTTTCCAATTACAATTCTAAAGTATAATTCAACAATCAATTTATTCATGAAGAAATTTAAATGCATGGTGATTCTCTGACCTACTCAGGGCCCGGGTTGAAGTCTTGTGTGGTCTGAATTTGTTTGGCCACTCTTCCTATGATGACTCACTAGTGGTTATAGCCTCCAGCATAGCAGAACGTATTAACTTGGGCATTGCTGGGAAATATTCATGACGTTGTCTTCTCTACTCCTAGAAAAAAGGGAACAGACTAAAACCCTGTATTATCATGCATCTATCCATGTTTATACAATCAGATTGAACATCATTGAATACGTTGAGCTGATCAACAGATGCCTACTGTGTGTCTCCCTCCATGCAGAATGCTCAGAGAGTTCATGAAACAAAGGGGAGAAAGCAAGCAAGCAGCCCGTGTCTGTGGTTTCTGCTTTAAGATCTTACTTTGGCTTCTATTAATGATGGACTGTAACCTGCAAGCTGAAACAAAACTTTTCTCAACTATGGCTTTTGGTCACAGTATTTCTCACAGTAGCAGAAAGCAGACTAGCACAGCTACATAGAGTGTCTATTAACCTGTGTTGAGAAACACAACTGTCAATCTGCTCTATTCCTTAACCCAAAGCTCTCCTGTGACCAATATCAAACCACATAAACAACATTTTAGCTCTCATGAAGTCTTCCTTATTACTAATGAACAGAAGGGACCACGTTGGAAAAAACAAGTCTAAAGATTGCTTTTGGTTCTTCATCTACAGGCTTTCTATCCAACATTCAAGGACTTTGTTTTATTTAAATGGCTGCCTTTTCTCTCCACCTTGGGAAAGAAAGCAGAGTACATTAAAAATCAAAAGTGAAAATACTAAATCCTGTTGCAGCTAGTAAAAGATGATCATTTAATGTGGTTTAACTAAGTTCATACAGAAAAAAAAAAACTTTGCCAATGGATGATATACAATCTATTTCTTTATGATATACAATCTAGTTCTTCGTATTTTCAGAAAAAGAATGTTCATTTCTGACCGAGTAGTTAAAGGACCTAGAATTATTCATTGTCAATCCTAGGCATAGTGCTGAGCCTCTGGAACACAGTTTGCTGACAAACCTTAGAGACTGACTAGCCTGCACCCGCCTGAACAGCCTGACCCCATAATTCTATCCTAGTAGATTTCAGGGGATAAGAGATATGGTTTTTAGTCTAGAAGTTTTGATAACCTCTAAACTTTATTCACTTGAGATAATTACATTCTTGTGTTTTCTAACTGATTATTTTTGCATGGTAAAACCCAGAAATGCAGAATTGTGATGAACTGAGAAGTTTGAAATTTTACAGCTATTTTAACCAGAGCTGAGATGCACAAAATAACTATGAACTTTTCTCATTATATTCAAATAAACCCTGCAAAACTACAGATAATAGTGTGTCTTATATAAAACAAGAGGCTTATGTGTAGCACAGAAACATTCTCTCAGCCCTTGTTTTTCATTCTTGTGGTTTTAAGATAATGGGTCCCTGTTGCACAACCTGGACAGTCAAAGCAAACCTTGAGTTGAAATGGGAACATAGACAAGAGCTACAGAGCTCCTGACGCAGAAACAGGCTTGTTAACTTCCTTTGAGAAGGATTAATAGCACACTGTACTTTAAAAACTAGAAAATGTTGCATGCCTACTGGAATAAGCATTAATCTCGTTCACCAAATTCTAAGCATGTTCTAAATAAGATTATCAAGATTTATTATAGGAAACATAGAGGCACAGAAGCCAGAGATACAAGTCCTACTTCCCCGAGCAGCTCTCAAGAAGCTAAGAAATTGGATAATCTATGCACATTGCTAAAGCTCATTGTGACTTGGGGTAATGTTCTGCATACTTGCTACCTAGAGGCAACTGCAAGACAATTCACATTTCCGTCCCTGTCTTCCTCAGTGTCATGAGCAGTTCTCTGTAGTGGTTACCCCAGTGCCAAAAAGTTACAGCAAGTCCAGACTGCCTGGCTCACAACCTTTTATAAAACAGTGTTGTCCATCTTTAAGGTCTCTTCTTGCACTAACAAGAAATATTTAGGAATTTGTGAATGTGTGTGTGTGTGTGTGTGTGTGTGTGTGTGTGTGTGTTAAGCATCATTTATCTCTGTTATTATCTTGAAAACTTCACTTGATATAAACGTGAAGTCTGCAAATCTAGACTGTCTTGACCTCCCCTCACATCTGAGTTCTTTCAGAACAAAGAAAACTGGAGTTATGTCCATTTACAGTACCTTGGCATTCTCAGCTGAAAACAGTTCTGTATTTCTCTGAGTGATTTCTCTTGATTCCACTTGCAATCCTAAGAACTTATCTTCTCTTCTACCTTGGAAACCCAAATCGCACATGTCAGAGAACTCTTGTCATTATCGTCTTTTTGTTTTGATGAAGTCAGGAGTCAGAATCCTCAGGTCCTCAGGACTAAAGACTGTTGTGATCTTTGGAGCAGAAGGGGAGGGTGGGGATGGAGTGGCTCCCTGGAGTACTTCTAAGCATCAAGCAATAAGCATGTAGTCGCACTAAAAGCACCAAACTCTATAGAAAATATATTATTATATTTATTTATGATTTATGTTTGTGGGTTACTAAACTTTTCAAAAGTTACAACTAATGAGATTGTATTTATTAGTAAAGATCAGAAATATTTATTGTATTACATCAATATGAAGTCTTTTAAGGATTTAGAAGCTTTAATAAGTCTAGTATTGGACAAACACATACTCCTTTAAAAACTATATGTAGGGTTTTGGTTAGTGTGTGTGTATGTGTGTGTGTGTTTGTGTGTGTGTGTGTAAGTATATGTATATATGTGTATGTATGTGTGTATTTGTATATATGTGAATGTGTATGTTTGTATATGTATACATGTATACATATATGTGTGTATTAATATTTATGTACTTATATGATATTGTTTGAGATTGTTATGCTGTACGAATGTCCATATGTGCATGTATAAGTGTGTATGTGTATTTTATTATTTGGGATTATTGTGCTGAAAACTCACTGCTCTCTTTTCTACAACACTCTCTTTAGTTTATATATGTAAGTATATTTGTACATGCATGTGCATGTGCATGTGCATGCAATTATGTATTCATATGTAAATACATGTGTACCTGAATATGTGCATTTGCATGTGTATGTAATTATTCATATATGTACATATGCATCTGCATGTGTGTGTTCTTATTATTTGAGATGATTGTGCAGCTGACTCACTGCTCTTTAGTTACCAGGGAAAAATTTGCTATTATAAATAATCTAATATTTTATAAAGTTCATTTGGGTTTATTTGCTATAAGCCAATTTGTGTTTCAGATGCATGGCCTTGTGAGAAACTGTTGGATCTTAATGTATTAAAACTCTTACTACTTACTCCTATTTTCAGCTCTCTGTGTGGTACATATATTCCCTGAAGGTTGCATCCCTGTGTGGTCCATATATCCCCTGAAGGTCAGATCTTGAACATTAACATTACAGCTAGCCCACAAAGATACTTCCAAAACCGAGCCAAACCCGAAAATAAGCAAATGAAATTTGCACTTAATTGCACTAGTTTCACACTGGTCCTTTCCATCTATTTCCTTGTCATTTTGCCATACATCCTTGAGAGATAAAAATACCCTTTTGCCCAGAAACTTGATCTGTCCAATCCAACCTGTAAATGAATTAAAAGTGGAATGTTGTTTATGCAAATGATCTTGACACATTGCTCTAAATACAGCACATATTTGAAGAAAAATGTCATTAGACTTCTAATTTTGAACAGCTCATAAACTCTCAATTATCTAATTCACCAGAAGTTCCCAGATTGCCTCAACATTAACTGTGAGCTTGTGCGTGAAGGCATCTGGTCATCAGTGATATTGAAGTATGTTTTTCCCACCTGATTTTCCTCAAAACAGACCTTCACATGGTTTGAGTCTCAAAATCATAATTTACCTCATTTAAAGCAAGGTCCTACTCATCTTCCAGTGAGTAGCTTTTTCATGGAAATAATATGCTGTTGTCATATTTGATCAAGTACTCCAGTGGTTTTTCCCTAATCTCACCTCATTTATTGGCTGGTTTGCTTAGTTATCAGACTGGCAGTTCTCAATGTGTAGCCTGAAGATACCTGTGGGTACCTAAAAACATCAGGGGGCAAGAGGCAGGTCTTTACAGTCAAATTTATATACAGATTAATAATAACAAGATACTGTAGAGTGAAAAATTATAAAGGCCATCTTATCAAATATGTATAAATTTTTCGCCTTAGACCTTGGGCAGAAAAGCACCTGCCAGCAGGTTTGGGTCCATCTAATTAGTTACAGAGGAGGGGGGAGTTACAGTACAAAGGCCTGTTAAGAACATCCCAGAAACTGACTGGCCAAGGGAAGAACTACACCCTGCCCCATGGTACGGCCTACTAGTGTTCAAAAAAGGTAAAACAACCAATCCTGTGCACCCGCGCGAAAGTTCGATTTTTCCCTACCCCGCCCATATATAAGCGCTATGCCCCTGAGCCAGGAGGTCAGTCCCTCTATCCCCTATGTGAGATATGGGGATATGGGCTGGCCCAGAGCTCTGATATAATAAACCACCTCATGTATTTTACAGCAAGACGGTCTCTCGTGTGTCCTTTGGGTGCGTGTTATCCTGAGACTTTAGTGGACCCCTTTTTGGGGAGTCCCGGACCTTTCAATACTCATGTTAAAAATTTCATTTTCTTCAGAGTGTATACTGGATTTTCCTTAGTTTGTATAGCACCATAGAATACAACTGCATATCACTGTACCCTCATCTTTCTTTCCATTATACATAGGAAAGATTCCCGTGATGTCTCCTACCTTATTTTAATTGTGAGATTGTATATAAAGTCATCTGTTGTCAGTTATGTTGAAGTGAATATTGTTAGTATTTAAGTGAGTGTTATTAGTGCCTTTTAATTAATTCTAAGTTTAAACTACATTTTGGTTGTGATTAAGTTTAGATAGACAGACTCATATAAGTAAAGACCCTTCAAGGTCTTCAGTAATTTTTAATCAGCAAAGTAATTCTGAGACCAAACAATTTAGCACCAATGTCCTAGACAAATGTCAGTACTTTCTTATAAAAGACTCATCAAGAGATTAACCTTGATTTCCAAAAGAGAAACACAACTCATGAAGCAATCAGAAAAATGACATACAAATGCTATGTCCATTACTTTTTCCAAAATATTTCTTCATGTCATCTGCCTTTGAACTATATTCTCATATCCTGGTCTTGTAAATAAACATTTTCACCCTGATAACTCACTCTTAGAAGATAAGAGGAGAACTTCTTTGTATTTATAAACATTGTTGAAAATTCTCTCTTTGTAGCTTTTTCCTGGTGATAAGAATTTGAGTAACAGGCACACTGATAATCTGGATTTGTACCCATTCCTCACACTATCTAAAGAAATTGAGACAAAACACTAAGAATTGTCTCCTCAGCTGGACACGGGCAAGATGATTTGGAAATTTGTCAAGTCTGATTGTTTTTTTGGTTTTTGGTTTTTGTTTTTTTTTTTTTGTTTTTGGTTTTTTTTTTTCACCTTCAGGAACTTTATCAGTTCCCACCAACTATAGATCACAAAAAGACCAATTTTAGTTCTGCATCCACATAATAATGGTTAGATCTCTTTCATCCTTCGGAGCCTAGTAAGAACAATGCAGCATTCCAGAGGTTTCAGGTAACAGCCAGGGGCTTGCCAGTATGCTTGACACCCGAATCCTCCCTCAAAGCGCATAGTTAATTTTCCTTTGAAGGTGGCAAATTTGCCACTATCTGGAGACATATGGTGACTTCTTCCTTGCCAAAGAAACCAAGCCCCTCTGCCAGGGACTGAGCCAACCAGTGCTAACTCCCAGACCTCCTTTCCCAGGGGAGGGTAAATGAGCAGCCCCCCAGAATTGTTGTCTGTTCTGAGTCCAGCAACATTCTGAGCTCCTGGGTATCATGGTGTCAGGCACACAGAAAAGGAGAGGAGATGATCGATAGATAGAAGAGGTGATGAGAAGGACAGTAACCCACTCTGATCTCTGCTGATAGGGAAGAGATTGGCGCCCTGGTTCTGCCCAGCAGGCTAATCTTATCCATTGGTTCAAGAAAGGACCTCAGTGGCAAATGGCCTGCTGTTTGCTCTTAGGTTCAGCAACTTCAGTTTTCATTGATCTGTACCCTAGAGAGATACTTAAACCAGATGGGGGTCTGTTTTGTCTTAGGCTACTTGGGATCCCTTAATTTTTCTTTATTTTTATTTGGTTAATTGTGTAAAAAAAAATGTGAGAACTTCTTTGATTAATCATGTAAAAAATATGTGAGAACCTGTACATCAAAAAAGTAAATTCAATCAAATTTGTAAGATTGATATAAAATGACATTATGGTTCATATATTCCAGGATATAATTGTTATTCATCTACCACTGGTAACTACAAATTTTTATTTTGATTTGTACCCAGAAAATATTCAAGAGTGTATGTTATGGGTATCAACAGCCTACAGAAATCATTGGTAGAGGGTTTGAGTTCAGACTGTCTCCAGTGACTAGTACTACAGACAGTGGAGACTTTCTAACACAGGGGTCCCATAGATTGTGAACCTACTGGAGTTGTTAAGAGAGGTAAGGCACATAAAATACTACCTGACTCATAGTAACAAATAATGATTTTTGTAATTACTATAATTAATGTAATTATTATTTTTGTATGCTTCCTCTTGAAAACAACAAAAATGTACAACATACCCCATTAATTTTAACTTTCCCTTTCCCTTCTGGTAGGTTAAAATGGTTACAAAGTCTTTCCATGTAGTTCCAGATCTGCCTCAGTTTCTTTAATAGTCACTTAAATTTTATTTTATGAATAAACACTTAAAATTTCAACTAAACTCATTAGACTAGCATTTGGAGTTTCTTTTCTTTTTCCTACCTTCGATAATGCTTGAAAAATTTTGGCTAATATACTCAAATGGTAAACTTCTATCCACCACAGGATCAAAGAGAATATTTTTAAATTACTCATAATTATTTAAAACAATTCTATTTAGAACTTAACTTTGATATGTTGTTAACTAAGCCTTATTTTGACATTTTTTAAACATTATTAATTGAATGAAATGTATTTTAGCTCATTGGATTTAAAGAGTCTATTCCTAGTTTATATTCTATTCCAATGACATTCCTGCACACCAGTTGGATCTCTCAAATGTACCAAGTAAAAACAGATTTAACCTCTTTATGAAAGTGTCTGAGAAATGCACGCCACAGAAATGCTAAAATAATTAATAATACTTTTACTCCCTTAACCTTCCAGCTTCAGATATTTTCAGTCCGTTATTTGGAAAGCAATATTACTGTCTTTTTCATTCATATATTTTAATTCATTCATATAATTAGATAAGCTTTTGCATATTTATATTCTTTAAATTTTGGTTTTTATCAAGTTAGTTTTTTATGATCTTAACAGTAGTTTTTTTTCAAATAGCTTCTAACTACCAATCCTATTTATTGTAAGATTTATTTCAAAATTTACCTTTAATTGCTTTTCTTATATTTGTACAATATATTTATTTGACTCAATGTTTACTCTTTCCTTTAAAAGAGTTGTGATGACAACAAATGCTTTCATAGACTTCTGCACTATAGTGAATAGACACACTGTGCTTTTCTTGGTGTTTTGTCATCATATGAAAAGTCAATGTAGACAGCAATTGTTATTTTTGACATAGAGTTGTAGAGGTTTCAGTCTGTGATTGATTAGCTACACTGATTTGTACTTGTGGCAACACATCATGAAGAGAAATCATGACAGAGAAAACCAGCCTTCTTACAGACATGGCCACTAAGAGTGATAGATGGATATCTAGCTGGGTCCTTTCAAGGATATGCCCGAAATGACCTGAAGGCTTTCACTAGTCTCCACCTCTGAAAGTAAATACCATCCCTTCCTGATCCCACTGAATATGAAGTCTTTACACATTAGGTTTGGACACGCAGGCTACTAAGTTATCATACAAACACACATGCAGACACGAATTTCCTCCTTATTGATTTCTATTTCTTTGGGAAATTTATTTTTATGTATAGATTTTTAAAAATCAGAAAAAATATTTTATTTTAAGACTTCAAACCTATTTTGAAGAATTCTATTTATCTATCAAATAGCTGGTTTGCAACAATATTTACTGAGTAGTTTATCTTTTCAACCTTTATTTAGAATAACAAAAATCATCAGATTCTGAAATGTACAGATCTACTACAGAGTCAGAATTCACTAGTTAATAACTCTGTTCTGGATGATGTCTTATTTGACTGATCCTGCTTCTTTCCTTTAAAAATCATTTTAAAAGCTAAATATTACTAAATGAAATCTACCATATTTTTTCTAATTTTCATAGCAGAAAAAAAGTACTTGAGATTGTAATATAAATAAATCAAATTTCATGTTTTCAGTATTGAAATGATTAAATTGAGCATAGTCAGTGTGTATCTCCAGTTCCCCACCACATCTCATTCAACTGAAAGTTTTGGACCTATGATGACCACAGGACAGTGCATGGGTCAGAGCGTCAAGGGCCATTGCATAGGTCAGCCCTGACTATGGCTGTTATCTCTTACATACTGATTTTCTTTTTTCATACTAACTCTGTAGCCTGATAGGTATTTCTGGATACCCATTCCTTCTTCTACTTTGAGAATATTGTACTTTCTCTTCCCCATCTAGAAACATTTTCCCTCTGATAGAAACAAGACCTGAGTGCTCACTCACAATTTCAAATGCCACTTAGTGAGCTTGCCAGCTTCCAAGCTTTGCTGCCTAATACAGCACAGTTCTCTTCAAGCTGACACTCTGCAAATCCCTTTTCTGTTGTTCAGCTCTCCATAGCATTAAGCATCATCCCAGTGGAATGTGTTATTTACTCTGTGAAGTGTCTAATCTCTCCTGCTTCTGCCTAGTCTGATGAACTTAGGAATTCTTTTTTCTCTCATTTTTTTAATTTAAAATAGGTATTTTTTTTGTTTGTTTGTTTTTTTTTTTGTTTTGTATTTTGCAACACTTTATTAAGAAGGAATCTATGTCAGCACTGCCATGTAAACAACGACAAAGATCGAGGGAAACACATCAGGGATCATGTAGACAGTAATATACATTGTCCTTTTTATAATCAATGTTTAATAGTTAAGGAGAGTTTAATTCTTATTAAGCAAACATTTTTGCATACACAGCCTTCTCTTTATCTTTCTGTGCCTTTATCATTTGTTTGACTTTAAGCAATTCTGCCTGGATAGCTTTATCTCCTGGGGCTGTCTCCTGTGCCTTCTTAAGATCAGCCAGTGCTTGATCATATTCTTTTAATCCTTGCCATCCTTGCGCTTTTCGGTATAGTGCTTTAGTATTCGAAGGGTAGAGCCTCCAAGCAACTGTCAATTGCCCCCTGCCAATTTGACATCTTCAATTTACAAGCACCAATATTCAGCACACAACTTAAGGCTGTAGATTGCAGTCTGGGTGTATCTGCTTTCTCAATAACAGCCTTTGAACTGTCCACATACCTTAAAACCTTCGCATATTTTTTAATAGCCATCTCCCAGTTCTGAGACTTGAAAAAAGTATTTCCAATGTTTTTTAAGTCTTCAGATATTAATAAAATTTTATCTACATCTTTTAAGTCTATATCTGCATCCTCGGGGAAATCTGGATGACTATCACCAGAGCCATCTTTGGGGAATATTCCCCAGTCATCCCCTTCTTTCAATTCTCCACATTCTGCAATGACACAGAGTTTGGCAGGTTTTTCACCATTCACCTCTACATTTTCAAGCATCCTTGCCACACCGAG
Source organism: Arvicanthis niloticus (assembly GCF_011762505.2). Taxonomy (NCBI): domain Eukaryota; kingdom Metazoa; phylum Chordata; class Mammalia; order Rodentia; family Muridae; genus Arvicanthis; species Arvicanthis niloticus. The sequence goes on along the minus strand of NC_047665.1, from coordinate 44,740,936 downwards.
TCCTTTTATTACTTGACCAAATACCACATGTTTCCCATCCAAATGAGGAGTTGGAACTGTTGTGATAAAGAACTGAGAACCATTCGTATTGGGGCCGGCATTGGCCATGCTCAGCAAACCCTCTCGATCATGCTTATAATGAAAATTTTCATCTTCAAATTTTTCACCATAAATACTTTCTCCACCTGTCCCATTCTGATTTGAGAAGTCTCCACCCTGAATCATAAATTTCTTAATAATTCGGTGGAAAGGGCATCCTTTAAAATGGAGAGGTTTCCCAGTTGTGGCTCCAGTTCCTTTTTCTCCCGTACACAATGCACGAAAATTTTCTGCAGTTTTGGGAACAATATCTGCAAACAATTCTAAAACAATTCGTCCAACTCGCTCCCCGCCGATGTCCACGTCAAAGAAGACTCGCGGGTTCTTGGAATTGGAGGGCTTGGCTGCTGGGGATGGTTGGGACATCTTCACTGCAGACGCTGAAAGTAGGACACGAGCACCTCGTGTGCGAGAGGGGCTAAAATAGGTTTTTAATACAATATATTTGATTATAGTTTTTCTCCTCGACTTTCTCTGAGAACTCCCCACCTTTCATCTCAATTAATTCCAAACCCACCTCTCTTAGAAAACAAGCAGACATCTAAATAATGGTAACAAAATTAAGAAGAAACAAAACCAAATAAGAAAACAACAAAACCAGAAGAGAAAGAGACAAAGAAAAAGTACACACATTCATATACAAAGGAATCAATCACATAAGAAACACAATACTGGAAGCTGAATGATCTGGAAAGCTAAAAAAACAAACAAACAAACAAACAAAAACGCCTTGGCAAAACATGGGACAAAGGACCTCTAAATATATCATTCATTTCTTTTCTGGGTACAATGCCTTCCCTTGAGACTAGTTTTTCCCCAGCAAGACCCAGTTGGACACAACTATTTTCTGCTTTGCATATGGTTACCAATTGGTGATAGTCTCTGGGTTAGAGATGTGAAAGTTCTCTCACTCTGGGACCATCTGCCACAGGCCCATGTAGGCCCTGTTGCATGCTGCCACCATCTTGGTAACTTCTCATGTGTATCTCTTCTGCTGTAATTAGGCCTTATTTCCTTGGTGTTCTCCAACCTCTCTGGCTCCTACAATCTTTCTCTTTTCTCTTCTACAGACTTTCCTGATCCTTGAGGGGAGAGGTTTGATGCTATGTAGCTGGGTTGGTGTTTGTATCATAGTATGCAGAGTATCTTCCTGTACCATGGACACTAAACTAGTCTGTAGGGCTGAAGGTGCTAGGTAAGCATCAGATTGACTTTTCTATGTTCAGTAAGATATATAGGTGTCTGCAGCATATTGCCTGGCTGTGAGTCTCTGTGTTTGTTTCCATCTGCGGCAGGAGGAAGCTTCTCTGATGACGATTGAACAAGGCACAATCTGAGTATAGGAAATATCATTAAGATTAATTTTATGGCTACAAAATGGTAGTATTTAGATTTCTTCTCAGTTTGTGACCTATCTAGTCACAGGTTCTTTGCCACACAAGCAGCTTTGGGTATGGCTTCCATCTCAGGGAGTGGTCCTGGAGTAAAATCAGATATTGGTTAGTTGCCTTCACAAGCTTTGTGTCACTATTGTACCTGTGTATTCACAAGCTGGTCACCACTGTAAATACAAGGGTATGAAGGTGAGTTAATGTTTACCTTTTTTTTTTTTTTTTTTTGGTAGTGTGCAGAGTACCTTCTAGTACCACGAACTCTAGTAGATACCAACTCAACGTCTTCACATTCAGTGTCTTGAATAGGTGCTGTCTTCAACAATATGGCCTTACAGTCAATTTGTGGAAAGCAACCAATAACCTTAGCTATAGCCTGGTTGTTTTGGAATTCCTGTGGATCCCTATGGCCAACAACTTGACTAGATGTAACCATTTCTGAAAGTGAAAGTTTCATTTGGTGATGAGAGATGTCCAGTTGGGGATAGGTTTCCTTTGTTATTAGACAACTTCATTTAAATTACCTTTTACATGTAAGTATCTACACAACTCACTGAAGGTGAAGTGGTTGAGTTGAGGATCTACTGAGGATGAAGAGTTCTGGTACTGGAGTGTGACTTAAGTTATATAATAGAGAGACTTCAGTGCACACACACAGAGAGAGAGAGAGAGAGAGAGAGAGAGAGAGAGAGAGAGAGAGAGAGAGAGGTTTCTACTGTATTATGATTGTATACAATCCCTCAAATGGTCTTAGTTTTAGATGTCCCTCCATATATTTCCTCAGTTGTTGCTTTTCTTTCCTCTTTCTTGCTTGAGCCTCTAGTTCTTGCCCTTGCCCACACCTCATCCATCCATAATTGTAACTATTTTATTTCCCCTTCCTTAGAGACCCATCCCTCCCCCAGTCTCTTCATCTATAAAGAACTTCTGTATTTATAAGGAGAATAACTTGCTTATCTTTGACTTAAGAGCTAACATTCAAAGACAAACAAGCCTAGGATTTTCTAGTACAAGAACTTTTTCAAAATGTTTTTTTTGTCTAAAATATAATGTGATTTGCAATTTCATTTTTCTTCAAGTCCTTCATATATAGGTATTTATAATATATAATCTTATTTTTCTGTTGTAAAAGAGATTCCTCAGATTCATTTTTAACTGGTAATTTGTTGAACATAAAGGGGTATTGAGTCTTTTATAACAATGTTCCTATTGATTAAATAGCACCATTCTCATATATACAGCCACTTGTAGTGAAGACTGTTTCACAAGAGACTGTGGTATTGAGTCTTAGAATCTTTTGCCCCCTCTTCCGCAATGTTCCCTAAGCAGAAACTGTTATGTAGATATATCCCTTGAAGCTATCTGTTGATCTCTGCATTTTGTCAATCGTGTCTTTTTTTTTTTTTTTGTGATGATGTTCATTTGCTGTATAGAGGGGTTTCTTTGATGAGGAGGTCATAGCTACACTTGTCTATGGGTACAAGGATACAATTTAGAATTTAGTATTGAATTATGCTGGTCTAGCAAAGTGGTAGTAGTGATTTCATGACCTCACTAGCCTGGGAATCTGTCTGGTTTTCCTGTACCAGGCATGATTTTCCTTCTGTAGAATGAGTCTAATTAGATAGCTGTTGGTTGCCGTCAACATGTGAGTGCTACTTAGTGCATTTTTATGCATATCTTGGGATGGTGGTAATCCTCATGCTTCATAGTTTTTGTACCTGTAAAGGCCTGTTTAATTGCTTTCCTTCCTTTGCAGCTTGCATAGTATTTTCTGGTACCATGGAAACTACAAAATTCAGATTAAGTTCATCCATAGTCAGTAGGTCTTATTTCCAAAGGATGTACTGTCTTTAGCAATAGAGTCCCCTCCTTAACGCCCTAGAGACCACAAAGTGTTAAATCAATAATCTATATGGTTTTGGTAGTCACTTGGATTGCCATGACCAATCATTCGAATGGAAATTTTTCATTACCCAATACTAGAATTTTGTTAGTCTATGGTTCCTATGGGAAACATTGTCAGTCCAAGTGGCTTAACGTACTTTAAGATATAAACATATATGCACATACATTTTTATGTATTGTGTGTGTTTATCACGTAAATGAATATAAAGTAAAATTATTTTTGGTGCTTTATTAAATAATCATTATGTTATTTGTTCTTTTCCTACCTCTCCCTTATGTACTGACTACCCATATTCTTGTCTAATATAGGCACTTTCCCCATTATTAGGATTCCTACATCATATCTGCAGTATCCTACTATATAACTCCAATGCCCTATTCACCCTTGGTTCCTTTATACATTTCTGGTTTCTGGGACACACCATCATATATCTGAGCACTTGGAGCTAGGAACTAAAGATTATAGAAAACATGCAGTTATTTGTCTTTCTCCATCTGGGTTGCCTTACTCAATATTTTTTCTTGGTCTATCCATTTCCTTGCAAATTTCATATTTTCATCTTTGTTTATAGATAAGTAGTATTCCATTTTCTATAAAAATCAAATATTCATTATTCATTAATCTGTTGAAGGTCCTTTAAGTTGCTTCCATTTCATGGCTATTGTGGATAGGGCAACAATAAATATTGCTGAGCAAGTATCTGCAGGAGGATGTTGAGTCCTTTGGGCATATGCCAAGAAGTAGAATAGCTGTGTCATACAGGAGATTAAAACTGTAGAAGAACCAAGTTGGTCACTATCCAAGATCAACATACCAGAATAATACCAAGCCCCTCAAGAGACACTCTAAAGCCTTGGAAAGCATTAGATTATAAATACTGTCTTAGTTACATTTTTATTGTTATGATAATACCATGACCAATGCAACTTATAGAAGAGTTTATTGGCTCTAACAGTTTCAAAGGGTGAGCTCATGCTATTATAGTAGGACACATGAAAGCAAGAAAGTAGGCATGGTACTAAATGAATAGTTTCAATTTATCCACATGTAAGAGGTAGAAAAAGAGCTAACTGAAAACGATATGGGCTTTTAATAACCCAATGCCCACCCCAAGTGATACAATTCTTAAAATGTTTCACCATTTGGGGACTAAGTATTCAAATATATGAGCCTATGAGGGCCATTTTCCTGCAAACCATTACATCCCACTCTCTAGCCCAATAGGCTTCTAGCTATATCATGTAATATGCATTTAGTTCAACTCCCAAAGTCCCATAGCCTTCCAGTCTTTGGACTATTTAAAAGAACTCCAAAAGTCTTCTGATATTTAAGGTAATCTCTTAATTATAAGCCTCTATAAAATAAAAGAGTAAATTATATACTTCCAATATACAATGGCCCAGAATATATATTACTATTGCAAAAGGAAGAAATTGGAGCATAAGGAGAAAATATTGGACCAATGCAAGACCAAAACCCAGTAGGGAAATCTCCAGTTTAGTGCTGTGTCCAATCTTGGATGGCTGTTTCCGTCCAGTTTTTCTAAGTGCAACATACTTCTCTTTCTTGGGCTGATTCCACACCCTGTCTACAGCTAGCATTGACAGATATCCATGCCACTGTTGCTTTGTTATTTCTAACATCTTGATGCCTCCACCACAATACAAACTTCACTTTCACAGCTTCAAGCAATGGCTGCTGGATGCCTGTAAGAGGTCCTGTCTCAGAAATTACTATCATCATTAGAATGACTCCTGAGAACTAAAAACTGATGTTGACCATCGGCCCCACATGCACTCTCATACTGGTGTACCATATATGTGTACATACACACACACATGCATAAAATTCTTTATATCTAATTTTATGACCTCACTGGATTAGAATGAAGGCTACTGCAATTGATTTGACTTTTTTTAATTGAGTAATTGGTAGTGGTTAAGTAGTTAAGTTTACTAACAAGGGACAAAAGCGATAAGCTTCATCACTCCATTACAACAAAATCTGCCAAACTGACCACAGATAGAAATTTTATAGTTTTTACTAATGTCTGAAATACGTACATGTGAATTTAAGGTCATGTTAGTTCACCTGAATTTCATGAACACTTATTTGAATCATAATATCCACCTTCAGTAATAGGTATAAAAAGTAAAAGAAAAGAACACCAATCTTTGATTCTACTGTTTTTCTTTTGTTTTGGACTATGTATGACTCCTCTGAATCAGATATATATGACTTGGTTCATGAGACCTACTTCTTTAAATAAAATGAATTAAAGACTAGGGAGATGATAACCACAGGACAGTTCCTCAAGTACAATCATGAGGACCGGAGTTTGAATTCCCAGCACATGTGTAAAATCCAAATGCAGTGACATACAGCTGGAGCCGCAGCCGTGGGCATGTGGAAAGAAAAATGTCCCTGGAGATCACTGACAAGCCTGTCTAGGCCAATTGGTGTGTTCTAGCTTCAGTGAGAGGCCCTGTCTATTAAGGTAAGAAGGTGGACAATTATGGAAGACACTGACTTTGACATTTGGGCATACTTTGTGCGTGAGCACACAGAACAGAGTTAATACTCACAAATAAACACTAAAATGTGATTAATAATAATACACATACTGAGAAAATTAAGGCCATTTTGGACTATTCAAATGTTATATATAGACACACACATACTATGTTCTTAGACAAAATGAAGTAAAATTCATACTTTAATGGGACTGCAGTACCATTTAATATTAAAAAAATAGGAAAATAGTCCTATGTTAAGAAAACTTACTTTTATTTTGCTTCCTTTCAAGGGGCAACACTGTGGGAGAAGCAGAAACACTAACCTGTTGAGAACAGGTTGCCACTAACAGTTGGCTTCCACTGCCTAATGGGGAGACATGGATGAGGAACCTGAGCTCACACATTTAATACACAATGGTGATTTGCACTGCTCCTTCCAGTCAGAGAGCATGATCAGACCAGATTTAAGGCCTAGGAGAGTGAGCCAGGGATTCAAGACACAGGGAGGCTAGAGACAGAGGGAGGAGATAGCTGCACAGAACAGATATGCTTGAAACAGGCACCATTCATTTAGCATCTCTATTTAAATGGACTTCTTCCTGCTAACCCAGTCTCTGGGGAATCTCACTGACTTGGGAGAGGTATTGCTTTGTTCCAGACTGAAGTCTGAACTGTTACTTGAGGATCGTTGAGAACACACCACAAAGACATCATCTGTTCCAATGTTTCTAGCTCCCTCCATGCAGGGTTGGCCAGGATAAAATCTAGGCAGAAGTAAGGGGGACACAGAAGGGAACAATGAGATGCTGTTTGATCTCGATTTTTAAATTTTTTTATAATTGCAGTCTATTGAAAACATGCTTATCCAAATTTATATTTGTAGAATTGCAAAGGCTTTTAAAGTGTCAAGATTAGAGTTTAAAAAGCTAAACCAACATCAAAAAAAGTAAAGAATGCCATCTCATAATGCCGGACAACTGGGTTTGATTTGACTGGAGTTCTTTCAGTCTAGGAAGCTCTGACTTCTCTCTGGTTTATTTTTGTTTCTAAGACAAAATCTCACTATGAGCTGAGGTTGGCCTAGAACTCAGTCTTGCTGCCTCTATCATCAGTGTTAAAATTATAGCCATATGACAACCCACAAAGCTTGTTGAAAGATTTTTCTGAGTGACTGTATTTCTGTGTGATATATACTGATTATAAATAAATGAATGTCAATGTCCTTTGTTACTATATTGAAAACTCCAGTAAATGAGAGAGAACAATTTATAGCATCAGGAATATCACAATCAATCCTGTGCCACTTGCAGTCCTTAATCAAAGCATTAACAAGAAAGAACATTATGACTCCAGTGACACTGTAACAGGTTTGAATTCTCATAAATATATGCATGGTCAGACCTCAACAATATTAGCTTATGACGGCACAGTGGACTGAATACAGACGGCACTGGGCTGAAGAAAACTCTTACTGGTGGTGACACAACTAGTCTCTTTGGTGATGTACACAGTGTATTATCAGATACCAGTCCCAAATTTTCAACTCCCTGGTATGGAGGCCTGAGGTTCACTTAAATATTAAGGTCAAAATTAAAGAGATAATTGCTGTAATTTTTCGGAGAGGGGGAAAGCAAACTATTACAATCACTGTGAGTATAAGGAAAGATTTCTTTCTAGCCAAGGCAGAAAATGTGGTGATTTAAAAAATAACCTTATTCATATCCATAATTGTTTGAGAGGCTATAAGAGATATATACCTCATGTAAAGAAAGAAGCAGACAGAAATGAAGAGTGTACAACTTCAGGAGTCACTTTGAAATTATTTCTCTGAGAATGTCAACATGGTAAGTACAAAAATGTCAAGATCATATAATCGTTACAGATTTGTTTATCTGTAAAATGAAGACACTGTAGTGACAGATAGTTTTCCATGTTTGTTTTTCCTTTTAGAAATTATGTCAATAAATCCATTATGGCTCTGCATTGTGGGAGTGAAAGCCAATGTCATGCTTGTTCTGCCTGAGAAAGGCTTCTGTTTGGATGGCTTCCTAGGTCTCATTTATTCCTATGCACTTGGCACTAGTTGTGCTTGAGGTTTGGAGAAGGCAGGAACTTGGAGGAGACAATGAGGGTGTTACACATAAAGTGCTTTCAACTTGATCTGTGGCTCCCTGAGGTTGGGTGTGTCCACTTCTAGGATTCAAGGTGACCTTCCTAGGGGTATCGAAACCATGAAAGCCAAAATGGTGGCCTTCAAGTATGATACAGCACAGGAAAATTTGGAGTTCTGATTCTGAGAGAATCACTCTAACTTTAACGTTGGCCTGAGGAGCAGTAAGTCCCCAGCACATTTTTTGAAGTGCTTTCCACCTTTAATTTAGATATTCCAAGGGAAATTCTATCCATATGTTTGGGATTCATTTGGACTTAACTCATAAATATACTTCATCAAGGACTGCCAAACTCTGCATTTACTAGAGTCAAGCAGTTTCATGGGACAACAGTACAGACAGGAAATTTGATATCCAAGGGTCCATCACCTAGACAAGGAAAAGAAACCCTCAGGTCCAACCACTGCCTGTAAATAATCCTTTAGCAGTAATTTACTCTATAATGCTGTCATAGCAAAACAAACCACTTGCAAACTGTTCAGGGCACACACAGATGCACAAACCTTCAATACATGTCTCTTAACAGTAAAACATCATAACACACAGTCTTTCTTGCTGCCAGCTCCAGAAAAGTTAACAACTCTAAGAAGGAAATAAAACCTGCTACTTAGTTCCATACTTTAAAAGTTCAGATAGACTCTCTCTGCTTCTTTCTGTATATCTTTTAACTTATACTTAATAACCATGAGGTCTGCTAGGTCACAGCCTGGGAATCCCTGTGCCTGCTGGGTACCACTGATCCATGGAACAACTTCGCCTAACTGTACCGAGTTTGCATTGCTAAAATGCCATTTTTGCACATATATGATAATACTGTATTGCTAATTAAGATTTAAAAAAAATCAATCTCTCCTCATCTGAGATTTGTTTGTTATCCTTAGTAGCTATGCTCTGAGGGCTATGAGTCTTAGTGTTCTCCACTTGGAATTGTACTAATACACTTGCCTCAATGAAGACAGAACATAAGTTTATTGATTTAAAAGAGGGCCACTTTCTATATATTGTTTATCAAACATCACCTTCCAGTGCAATATGTGTTTTTAGCACTGTGTCTTGGAGCCTTCCTAAGTAAAGAAGAGGAAGTCCACTGTCTATTTTCACATCTGAAAATTTTTGTGCCAATGGCACCTGATACCTCAAAGTACCTGTGGGAATCTAATTTTCAAACACATTTCAGAAATTATGATCATGTTACACAGAGGGAGGGAGAGAATGAGGGAGAGAGAGGGATATGAACAATGATTCATCATATGAGAGTCAAGCATGTGCACATACTTGATTCACAATTATTGGTAGGCAGGAATTATTGGTAGGCAGGTAGCTCATAATTAAGAAGTAAGATGGCTTGTATAATAATCTCCTATTACCTCTTACCCAAAGAATTAAATAACAATTATGATATTTATTCATTAACAAATGTGAGAGAAGAAAATTAATCAGTCAAATAGATAATAAAATATAGAATTATCTTTTTTAAATGCATGTCGTTCTAGTTTAAAAGATCATTTATTTTTTACTTGGGAGGAAAAATTACATTGCATTCTTCTCTTCTATGGGAAAAGATTATGTATAGTTGTAAAAAGGAAAAACAAACAGTTTCTAAACAGTACAGAATTAGTACTAGTTCTCCTTTTAAAGTAACAAAACATGGTGAAGAGGATGCCCATTTTCCTTCACTAAGCATTCTCACTGTTTGGAAGACAAAGGACCAAATTTGCTGGCAAGTACAATGGGCCAACGAGCCTAAATTCTCGCTGCTTGGTGAGGTGATCTCTGGAGGTGTAACTAGAGTTCAGGAAAGGAAGGCAGGCAAAAGATGAAGAAGAAAACCAAGTGAGTTCAGAAGATTTGCTGTTTTCCTTCGTTGTAGAAGCCACCAAATCCCTTTCCTGATTTCAGTGCAAAACAAACAAGGAAGGAATGATTCTTCTGGTTCTTCTCACAAGCTGGTTTGAAAAGCACCAGACTGAGGCAGTTTTAACCTGAGCAGCCAAACCCTGCTGGGAACCATGACAAATTTACCAGGGTAACTCTCCCTGCCCTGCCCTTGTTTCTTACTCACAGCCTCTAGGCATCAAACTGCTTCTGAATGGCTAGCCTCAGCCCTGCCTAAAGCCACAAAACTCCAACTTTCTCACCATCCACATCTCACTGGCAAGCCCTTCCTGGGGAGTCACAACTGCGATGACAAACTCATTACCTTCAAAGGGTGGTTTCAACTTCACTATATATGGCCTTCTTCCCTTGGTCTGTTGAGCTGTTTTGCTTACTTACCTATCAAAAATGCTACTAACTGGATGTACTTTAGTCCTTAATTTTTACAAAATTTCTGCATGGGGTTCTAAAATCTTAACCAGGACTGACTTTCCTAATGTCTACACATGGCTGACAGTGGTCCTGTTCACCCTGGGGTGGGTTTCTTTTTCAATCCTCAGAGATGCCTAAGGGGAATGACTCAACACAAAAGAGGCCCCTTTGTTATCTGTTGTACTAGGGAATGAGTCTGGGCTACAACAGCATTAACAAGCTGGGTTCAGGTTCTTATCCTTCACAAGCCAATTAAAGAGACAGGCAATGTTATAAAGAAGAGAAAGGATGGATTAAATGTGGAATGTTCCAAAGAGGAATGAAGAGGTCAAGGTACCTTCACAAGTCTATCTCTGCAGTCCTGATGTGAAGTTTATGATTAAATCAAAGGAGTAGAAGTAAGCGATCCTGGTCAAGGCATTATTCTACCCATAATTCTTAATTTTTACTCCAACCTGTCTCTGAAGGTGGCCAGACACACCTTGGGAACTGTATGAAGTCTCTTTCTGGGAGATAAGTGCCTTCTCTGATTGTTGTACGGTTTTAGCCCTTTCTTTTTCCTACCATAAAGATTCTTTGGGAAATTTTAATTTCCTAGAGACAGTTTCAATAGTCTGAATAGACTCAAAGAGAGGGCACAGGTACCTCTTAAAATATCTTCATTCCTGCAGGCACATTTGCATTGCCCCACTCTTTGTTTTGATGCAGATGACACAAGCCAAGTGTAACTACTTAAGCTAAGCATAAATGACAATCCTTGTCAAGGAACCATATGTGAAAGCCGTTTCTCTATAATGTCTTGACTCGGTACTTAGGTCAGAAGTGGTGGGTCTACATAGTGTTAACAGACAACACTTAGAAAGTTGTATACAATACTACCAAAAATAGCAAAAAGTTAAAAAAAATGGAGAATTATGTATTTATTTATGGAAATACTGTTTAGGTGAGAAATATCCAGTATGTTTTAATACTCAGAGACATGGCTTGGAGTGCAGTGTTACAGGTTTGTGCAATACTTACATTGTATGGGCCCTTGGGATTGAACTAGGGTTCTGGCCTTGGTGGCATCCATACTCACTGAGCCATCTTGCCACTCCCAGCTGAGAAACTTTTGAGCATTAACAAAATCACATTTGGGTCTTCATTTTCTATTATAGTTGACTATTAAAGATAAACAGAATTTAAAATTTTTCTAAAACCTCTTTTGGTTGAAAATTATTAAAACTTATAGGAAATACAAAACTTTATAATTTAGGAAAACTTTTCTCTTATGTCTGATATGAACGTTGTTTCATATAAACAAACTGTACTTTCAGGACAGTCTTTAAGACGCTTAAAATACTTAATTTAGATGACCAAGTATCTCTCCCAAATCATTTAACAAGAGTTTTTTTTTGTTGTTGTTTTACTTTCTTCCTTTTTTTCTTTTCTTTTTTTAAGCCTCAATTTACAGAATTAATATTTGTAAGTTCCAGGGCCAAAGCATTCTGCCCAAAAGGAAGCTCAGTAGTTAGGTCTAGATGAAGGTTAGCCTGTGTAACTTTTTTTTCAGTCTCAGTTGTTACTATTAACTATAACATTCCTATATTTTCCTTTAACTGCTTTATTTGCTTCAGAGGAGAAAAAAGACACAGAAACAACGGCTCTTGTATATTAATGGAGTCTAAAAGTTACCCCCTAGACACATTCATACACTCACACACACAATCAGCTCCGCACATCAAGAATCGGAGTATCAAAGTAGAGTATGATCAAAGCACAATAAAATGAGGAAGTGGCCAGAGGCTTGTACTAGCTTTCCAGGGATCCTCAGGGCAGATCACTGTTGTCCTGTGCTACTTTGGGGAATATAAATTTACAAAAAGACTCCTCAGTGCAGTTCCCCCTAGAAGGCACCATTACAGACAGACTTCATATTTTAATGGCTATACAATCACAATAGTGATATCAACAAGCCATGGTCCCATAGAACCCTGACAGTTTCAACAGAATCCTAAAAGAACAACCCATTACAGCCTTCTCTGACACAAGGTGAATAGTCAAACAGTTCAACAGGATGAAATTTCCTACAAAGTGCTTCTCAACCTAAAATGCCTGCTGCACAAGTGGGATGAACATCAGCATAGCTTAGCAAAACCAAAAGGCTCAGAAGATTCTAAAAAACCAAGCTGCTCAAGGAATGGCAGTTGCTGGAGTGTTTCAAAAAGGACTCTAAAACTCAAAGAAGCCTCTAAGCTAAAAGGATTATAAATCCTAAGGGGGACAAATGGTGATCAAGAAATTTTGTGAGAGTCCAAACCAAATCCAAATGCTCCTTTATCCCCTACACCAGACAGGCGAAAAAAGCAGCTGGTAGAGGCTGGAATGGAAAGGTAAGAAAAAGCTCATAGAATGAAATGATTCCAACAGACACATGGCACCAGGCAATCTTTCTGCTTCATCCAGGGTCAACTTCTATGTGGTTAACATGCAAAAATGGATCTCTGCTGGCCATGACTCTATGAAATTGATATTGGAGTGGTTGGCATATGAGAGTGGGCCCTAAAATCCCTCAGCTTGGCCATCTGTACTAATATACAAACTAAAGAAACACAGAAAAGTGAAAAGTACATAAAAGATATGTATTTAATGTGATCATATTGGAAAGATGAACAAAGAGGCACAGTGATGACTCAAACCTATTGGGGGAGGGGCGATCATAATAGATGTTTACATTAATAGAAGGCAAGAAGTCTGCATAACTAAGAGTCCCTGTCAAGAAATGGTCCTTTTTCTTTCTTTCTTCTCCTTTTCTTTCTTCTCCTTTTCTTTCTCTCTCTCTCTGTCTCTCTCTCTGTCTCTCTCTCTCTCTCTTTCTTTCTTTCTTTCTTTTGTCTTCAGTTTGTTTTGACAAGTAAAACTATGTGAAATGGGAGACAAATGTCTCCAGACAGAGAAGCCTGTTAATGCATAGTATTAGTGGTATTATTACTTTGAGCTGTAAGCCTCTTCACTCTCTACTACCTGTTTGGAGTTTGTTTAAGAAGTGGGACCACCACGAGAAATGGTGGAGGTAGAGAAACACTGGCAGAGTTCTCTGGGGATGGTCACAGCTCAGAAAGAAAAGGAAGACTGTACCCAATTATCTATGTTAGTGTTCTATAGATAATCGGAGCCACACTGGCAATGACATCACAAAACCTGGAAGCAGTGTAACTTCCACCTGATCCTACTGTCCTCATGTGCATGTCAGGATCACCAGTTGAACCCCGATCTTCTGGGAAACACATGCCATTGTCTAAAAGTGCAATTCTAACAAGGTGAGATGGAGAGATCATACCTGTTAGCCAGTGTCAGGGATGATAAGGAAGAATGTCTTAAGGACAAATGCTAAGTTTCCAGAAAGAAAGGGTACAGAATTGTGTCCTGTGATACCCACTGGGAATCTGGACCAATGCTCCTGGATTCTCAGTGAAATGGCCTTTGGTATTTCCTCTTCTGTTTCAGATGTTGCACTTTAGTATTTCTTTCATTTTCCCATAGAAATCCTGCTTGATGCAGAATGCTATCCAGTAAAAGAGAGTGATTTATACAAAGCATAAATTTTTGAAATGAGCAAACAGTTTAATTTAACTGGAGTGAGAGTCCACATAAGACAGTAATGAGAAAACCATACAATCATCTCAATGGATGTTGAAAATGCATTGGACAGACTCCAACGCCAGAGACCTAAGCAAAATGAATGGCTGCTTCCTTATCACAATCAGAAGCATCTATGACAGAGGGTGTACTTGGTGATAGAACACTCCAGGAATTCTCATTAAAACAAGCCACAAAACTCAATAAGCAGTTGAGTAGACACTTTATAGATTTGACACTTTGATGCAAGCTCAAATTCCTGACATGATCACTTTTCTTTTGTTATTGGCATTTGGGGAAATAGCTCTAAAGTTTATAGACAAAAATGCACATGCAAACAGCAAAGACTTATTCTTAAAAGTCTAACTATATATTTAACATAGCAAAAATACAAATAATTTAACACTGGCTTAAGAATTAATCAGTGAGGAACTAGAGAGATAACTCTATGGTTAAAAACATTTATTGTTCTTGCCAAAGTACCTGGTTTGGTTTTCGGCACCTACAAAACTTACAACTATTTGTAACTGCATCTCCAAAAATTTCAAGGGCAGGGGGAAACCAGGAAAGGGGATAACATTTGAAATGCAAATAAAGAAAATATTCAATAAAAAAAGATTTAAAAAATAAAAAAGAAATTTGCCCATAAAGAGATGTAACTAGAAACAATCATTGTACTTGAGGTAACCTAGGTCCAAAAAGACAAGTATTGCACCTTTTCTCTTAATGTGGATGTTAGCTCTTAAGCTTTTACTACATGTACTACAATCCATATAGCCATGGAGGTGATGTATCTAGTGAGTGACCAGGGTGGATGAGCGGACTACCAAAGGAAGGGGAATTAGAACATAGTGTTATAAGGAGAATTAAAAAATGAAATAATACGTGATGTGGCAGAGAAGACTAAAGGAGGGAATATAGAGAGGGACAGCTAACACTGAAGGCCATTTGAAAAACCATATAGAATCCTACTACTACAAAAGCGTCCTTACATATATACACACACAAAAGGAATTTAAACAAAGTCACAATGTCAAGGTAGACACAATGCCCCAACTAGTCTTATTATGCCACCAAATAAAATTCTTGTAACAGGAATGAATTACAATTTATTGAGTCATTTTATAAAATTATGTGCCATGGACTGAAGTAAAAAAAAAAATTTCAGCTCCCTCTTCTGGGCTCTACAGACATAGTATTCATGTTGTACGCACACCTCTACGCAGTCAAAGCCTTCATATATATGAAGAAATAATTATAAATAATTATAAATTTTAAGTGTTATTTATTAAAATCAGTCACTAGAATTAGTTCTCTTTGCTATTTATAGGAATTATTTTTTCTCTGTCTCTGTCTGTGTGTGTGCATGTATGTGTGTGTGCGTGTGTGTGTGTGTGTGTGTGTGTGTGTGTGTGTGTGTGTTTTAATGAAGAACCAAAAGAAAAGTAGTAGGGAAGTTTGTAGCTACCCATTTGAACCTTTGGCTATTGATAGGACAGGTAAAATTGCCAAGACTTTTGAAATCTTTAAACTATACATTGACTATATATAAATATGCTAATTGTTATTATTCCCACTTTTCTCTAATAGAATTATACTAACGTATGTATATACACACTTTTGATTTTATATGTATTACCTAAAATCAGCACACACGTTCAACGAACATTTTTAGATATGTTTTGGAACAGGCCCTCCTGCCATAATTGTACATGGGTATTTAGGAAGTTTCATTTTGTACTCTTAGCTAGGTGAAGGATAAAGGGTAGATTATTTCTTTTCTTCCATGGGTCTTTTGATAATTTATCTTAGCAAAATTTTTTGCAGAAAAAATTAATTCATGTGACTTTGCAAAAAAAAAAAAACATTCTTTTAATTTTATCTCTGTTACAGTTCCTGACATGGTAGGAGGTAATCTGTATACCCAAAACACTCTAGACATATGCTCTGTTGATTCTCTTTGAATCCTTGAAATCCAGAGTCCCCTGTGGGCCACAGGTATAGGAGGCACATGTTGCAAACTCTATGACTGTACCCATGGTACAGATAATATCCTTCCTCTTCCTAGGTTGCCGCTCACTCTAGAAAAAGTGATCAGAACATATCCAGGTCAGAGGCTTCCATCCAAGGTACTCTCTGGCTGGCCATTAAATTAGCAACATATTCCTTTGTGGTTGTGAATCACTTATTGATAGCAACAGAAGTGAACAATTCCTATGCTGAATACACAGGTAAAATGTAAGTCCTATACATATAAAGCGAAGCCATATCCTAGTGCCAGTTGCTAGTCATATCTCAAAACCTGTTCTGCTGTGCTAAGCTGCTAACATATTTCTGAGACTAACCTGAGTACTATTGCTTGGGTCTTGCCAGTGTGCTGTTGGGTTGGTTAAGAGAGGGAACTATTAAAAAGAAGAAAGAATTTTACTATATTTACGTGGATTATGATTCCATTATAGAGCCCATAGGTTGCACTTCTATGGTTAGCTAATCATCAGGCAGGTACCAATGTCTATGGAGTTTTTTTTTTTTTTTTTTTTTTTTTTTTCTATAGGACCTGTTTAAGACCTCAGATGGAGCCAGTGCTTGCTCTGTATTGTGCTCTGTATCTTGTTCCAATCTTCCTGGCTACGATTTCTGAGCCATGCTTGAGAGTCTCCTGATGTGAGGGAGTAGTTACAATAATGGAGGCAGAAGACAGGAGAGGTTCTCCTTCATGAACACCAAGGCTGAGCTAATGAGGCCCAATTCTGGTACTTTGTCTGGGCCCAAAGGTTCCTTTCATCCTCTTTTCCATTTTGCAAGGCATCCTTTGCATTTCATTTCTTTTTACCCATGTTCAAATTTTCTACCTTCAGTTTTCTATCTCACAGTTAAAGGCAGATTTTCTCCTTTCCTTCACGATGGAGGAAGCTCACTTAATTTGCTAGTCACCCAGGCTGAAATAAAGAGAGGCCTTTCTGACCAACTGACCTTGTTCATGATTGATAAAAAGTTGGGGGAAGTTTTGAGAATTCCAACATGCCTGCTAAGGATGCCAGACAGTATAGTAGTATAATATTTATTTGTTCTAAAATGTATTTCACGTTCTTAAGTCTACCCTAATAAGCAATTCCCTAATGACCTGCCCTTTTCTTTCTATATCCTAAGCTTGGAAAGAGAACAGTTGTCCTTTAGAGGGTGCTATGCCTGAATCAAAGACAAATAATGCCTCTAAGTTACCCCAGAAAAGCTATTGAAATACATTCTTTTTAAAGGAACACCCATGTGGATTTTTCTCATGTACCCTCAGTGCCTTAGTATGAGCACAACTGTGGACTCTTACATATGGTAGATCTTTTCTAAAAAAAAAAAAAAAAACCATGGACATTCTCTGCTTCACATTGTAAACTAAATGCTTCTTTCCTCGGGGAGATCTCGGAATAGGTCTGCATGATACCAAACACCTATGCTGGGAAAAACAGGAGCAAACAATGCCATAGGGGACTGCCTTTGAAATGGAGCCTGGGAACCAGTCAACCACACAGCAGTATTTGTTTGCTTTCCTTGTTTTCCCAGAGCAGTACTCACCTGAAGCAACAGCCTGTACTTTGTCCTTTGTGGGGATGAGGAGGGGCCCATGAGGGATGCTTGCTGGCTGCTTGTCAAGGCGTTCCCAACACGAGATGGTTCAGAGTTTGTATCTTAGGTAACCCTGGGGCTACTGTTCACTTCACCTGGGTAGATATGCAAAGGCTACAGCATTCTCAGCTAAGGAACAATTCTTTTGCCATCCCTTAAGCACAGAGTTTCTGGTTCCCTGGCATTGGTGTGAGTTCTCTCTGCATACAGGAGGTAAGGGAGCATTTAGCCAGCTCTTACTTTGCATTCAGTCTACCAGAAGCAGTTACTTTCCTTTGTGAACCTTATTCCCAATATCAAAAAGGAAACAAGGGACTCTTTCCAGGACAACCTATGTGCCAACCTGCTAATTCTGCCTTCACTCAGGAGGGCAAAGGTGAGCCACTCTCTCCATCTGACACTGGAACCTAAGTAAAAGTCTTGGGCTTTCTCAAATGACAAGATCCAGGTGGTACTTTACAGGTCTTATTTGTTACTATTGCTTTAAATATACCAAGTAAAGAGAACATTATACTACAGTTGAAACATCACTGTATATATAAAAAGCCAGAGCTTGGTGACTTAGATTTGACATTCCCCAAGTCAAGGATTGGATTATCTCTGCTCATAGGTCTAGCTCCTTGATTTGTCTGTTTGTGTGTTTGTAGAGATGGTATCACTGTACAGTTCATCCTGTACAGTGTATAGTATCACTGTCCAGTGAACATCTGATTTTTCCCAATTGGGGGATTTTAGGAGTGTAGTGTGTACCTTACCATTGAGATATTGTGTCTCCTCTCTATTTCTGGAGCCTGAGATCAGGTATCTCAATTTAAACTTCTCAAAGAAAAATGTGATGGCTGAGTTAGTTACTATGTAGTAAAGGATGTTCTGTTAATTAAATCTTTGCTTCATGTTGAGGCCTAAGCTGGCCCACTTTGGGCGGCCAAAAAATGTTGGGAACCGCACTAGCCCCACGTTCGAGTGGCCAAAAAATGTTGCGGCCTGAGCAAAATGTTGAGGCCCAGGCTGCCCCGCGTTTGGCGGCCACTGTATACTGGTCCAAGCTGCCACTCCAGTCTGCGGGTCGGGGTTCAGCAAGAGAGAGAATGAGGATGGACTCAAAGAATGGAGACCAGACAGAGTGTGTTTCAATCCCATTTATTCTTCAGTCTCTCTTCCTAGTCCAAGTCCCAAGTCTTGAGTTCCTAGTTCCTTAGTGCCTCCAAGTTCAAAGTTACTTCTTCCAAGTTCTATTCCAAGTGCCTGCTTCTCTGTCTTCTCTCTGCTGTGTCTGATTCTCTACTGTCTGCCTCTGCCTTTTATATGTCTCATTTCTAAGCCATGCCTTTTGGTCACACCTTTAATCATGCCCTTAGGTCTTGTCTCTAAGTCTGAGCTCTACACTTCTAAGTCATACTCTTAAGTTACACACCTTTAATCTCACACACCCAAGGTATCTAAACCAAGATTATCAGAGTGTGCTCAGCTGTTGTAGGCTATTGTAATCTAAGTCTCATGTCAGGGTATATGGCTCAAGATGGCGGCAAAGCTGATAGCTGCTTTCTGCTAAAAGTCGGCCCCCAACAGCTTCAACCTTCCTGTTGGCTGACCACAAAGAGAACTCTCCTGGATCCCCAAAACATCCTTGGGCTGCTACTGTAACCACATGATGTGACCCTTTGGTTTCACGAGTGAGGGACTTCTGTATATCATGGCTTCATTTGGGGACTATAGAACTGGCATTCCAGGAATCAAGCTTTGTCCAGTTCTAAAGAGGCACTTTCCAACGTAGCCCTTGCTACGTAATTTAAGTAACTTAAATCACCAAATGTGTGCCTTTGGCCTAATTCATCTTAGTGTAATTTAAAAATAAGATGAGGAGACAAATTTTAATCCCTTCCAGATACCCAATTCTTTGGTAAAGCTTGCTACATATCTAGAACTCCAAAGTTTCCAGTACCTTAGAGGTAAAATTGGTTGTTGTGACACAACATCACTAATCACAGAAGTGACACTAGAGTGGCTAAAACATAAGAGGGATGATACTAGGTAAGTGGAGGCTAGTAAGAGTTGACTATAGGCTACATGAACATCCTGAGATAATATAAAGGCTTGATTGAGGGGTCTTTGGCACTACATTGGCAAACAAAAGAAGAAATGCAGCTATGTACTGTGATGTAAAGAGAATGCCAAAAGTAAAGAAGGAAAGAAGGAAAAATAAATTTTAAAAAATACAGCTTTGGAATTTATAGAAATGAGAAGTTAATTCTGAGGTGCCATTAAGTATGGAGTTTAAAACCTTGTGTTAGGCCCATTTCTATTGGTGTTAACAGAATACACGAGACTATGACAAACAAAGTATCGTGGTTTTGGCTGGACCATGGCTTGAAATGCTAGAAGGTCACAACCTCGGCTTCCATATTTCACTTCTAGAGAGAAAATCCTCAGACTGCTTTACCTCACAGCAGGAGGCAGAAAAGCAAGTAAGGAGATGTAAAACACTGTTATGAGCAAAAGCTTTGATTTATAAACAATCTACTTCACAGGGGAGGGGAGAACATACTCCTAAAACACATGAGCCCTTCTAAATGAATGGCTCAATCACCTCTTAAAGGCTCCACCCCCAAGAATTATCATAATGACAATCAAATTACAATGCTTCTCCTCTGCCCGCCTAGAAATATTGTCTGTTCTGGGACTTAGCACATCTTTCCATTTGCCTTCAGCTTTCCCTCTTCTTGTTTTGCTCCATTTGAACTCTGACAAACTTTTTAATATTCTTTACCTCCAGTAGCCATGGAAGGAAACAAATGATGGCTCTGGGATGAAGTCAAAATACTCCAGAAAATTACACAGAGATACAAATTTGATGGAATTTCCTTTGTAACATTGGTAAGACTCCTCCTCTATAAGACACAGTTGTTTGGTCTATGCCTCCTATAGTGAAGCTCTGGGTTCCTTACCTACACAGAGACTCCCATCTGTCCTACTTCCCCTCTCCTTGGTACTCTGTGTAACTTTTGAAAAGTTACATGCCTCCCACTGCAATCAAAGAACTACTTTGATTCTCCAGATCTCCACCTGCCATCATTATTGCTACCTTCTGCTTGTTATTGTCTAAAAATTGTTAAAATGCTTCCATAACCTTCGTTCTTGTGGAAACAGCATACCTGACTATGACTTAATCATAATACCTAATATTGCCTTGTCTTTTTTCAAATAAGTGAAACTCTACCACCTGGGCAAGATTGCATGCTGCAAGGTGGAGATTCTCAAAACCATATAGAAGAAAGCCAAGGAAAGCCAGAGCCTATGGTCTAAGCTCACCTGCTTCTCTCCACACCTTAAAGTCTCCTCTATCATTTAGCCAAAATCTCTGGGAGTTTTTTTTTTTTCCCTGTTAGCTTGGAAACTGAAGTCTAGAAAGAATCTTACAAACTAGGCAACAGGTCACCCCTCTCTAGGACACTGCATTTTAATGAGCTCCCATCCGTTATCTAACATGAAGAAAAGCTCTCCTAAATACACTACTGTAAGCAGTAATGGGGAGTGTGTTCAAGAGATACCGGAGATACACGGTTCTTGTTTGTTTGTTTGTTTTGTGAATAGCTCTCACTCAAACTACATCATGTGCCATATTCTGTCGTATGGTTTCCCCATTTCTCTTAAGGAATTACTTTTCTAAGACATTGATTTCTGTACCTGCTAAGAGTATGAATACAGGTAGGGGGACTCCACTGCCATTGTCTCATAATAAGTCAGGATTGTGCTTCACTCTAAGAATCATTAGACATCCTTCAGCTCTGCTTGTATATTTTCTCAGTGTAGTCTTGTTCTGTTCTTTACCACATTCCGTTACTGTAGGTCTCTGACCATAAGAAAAGCCATCTAGTCATCAGAACCCTGGGCCAGTGGCAAGCAGGAAGGGTTAAATGTTTCTGCATGAAGCAAGCCTGGCTCAACCCCATGAATCTCTTTTTCACATTTGCTGCTTATTCATAACCCAAGCCCATCTGCTGTGCAAGTAACGATCGATCAGCGACTCCTGTTTCAGATGTCAACCACCCCAGCTGTTTCTCTCTCTCTGTAAACACAAAGGGGGGAAGCAATTACCACATTAATATTCTGACTTGATTATGCCTATACAATGAAATAAACCCTGATGAATTCTCCTCTTTTCCCACTATCACCTCAGTCACATATACTGTGCCCCTACGCATCCCAGTTTAGTTCAAACCTCCCAAGAAATCTCAGGTGACTCCTATAGCCTGGACTGTGACTCAGGCCAGCTATAGATGCAAAGATAAGCATCATGAGTGGGAGAAAATTAACAGCACACTCCAATGGAGCTTTGAGAAGTCAACACTGAAATTAAAGAGCAAGGTCTGAGCTGAGTACGAGAACACACGGCAGTTACCCTGGCACTTGGGATGCTTGTGATAAAGGATTGTAATTCTAAGCCAAACTGGCTAGAAAGGGAGTTTGAAGGAAGCCTAGTTAACATAGCTGGACTTTGCCTCAAAGATAGCAAGAGAGAGAGAGAGAGAGAGAGAGAGAGAGAGAGAGAGAGAGAGAGATTTATATAATTAGCATCAGCCCCAGTGTGAATACAATAACTGTTAGATACACTCTAATATAGATTCCTATATACCTGATAATCTCTTCTATTCAATTTAAGGTAAATGTCATACAGAAAGTCTTGTGAAACATGTTTTCCTCCAGTTTTGTTTTGTTTTGTTTTGTTTACCTACCAGGGCAGGAGAAACTGGAATGAAATCTTTTTTACTATGAAAATTTTCTTTGATTATTTAATAAACTTGTACTAAACATTAATTCAGCTTTCTTGAGTCATAATTACAGAGCAAGTCAACTTATGAGGCATTACAAGGCAACGTGGAACACCCCACCATCTCCTCAACTAAACAGTCAACTAAGTGGACATTTAGGAAAAGAAGGGGAAGGGAGGGACTGACTCAGCATTCCTGCAGTTCTGGCTCTGCCATTTACCAAGTTTATGGTCTTGAACATGCTTAATTTTTTGTCTGTGTCAGCTTCTTTATCTGAAAAGTAAAGATAGGGTTATTGGTAGAACTGAAAACATTGAAGCTTTGGTCACTGTTTTGTCAACTTGACAAAAGCTACAATTATTTGGAAAGACAAACCTCTATTGAGAAAATGCCTTCCTCAGATGGCCTGCAGGTGAGAATGCAGGGTATTTTTTTTTAAATCAGGCCCAACCCATGATAGTTTGGGGGGGGGGGGCGGAGGGAGGCAAAGGCTTCTACTCTTGGGCAAGTAGTCCCAAGTTGTATAGGAAGGCAGGCTGGGAAAACCATAAAAAATCAGCCAAAAAGTAACATTTCTCCATGGCTTCTGCTTTATTTCCTGACTCCATTTTCCTGCCCAGATTTACCTCAGGGATGGAGTGTCAGCTGAGAGTTGTAAGCCAAATAAACACTTTCTTCCCTAGGTTGCTTTCCTTTGTGTTTTATCACAGCAACAGAAACTTTGACTAAAAAAGTCAATAAGTCAAAAACGAATTAAGAAAGCTATGCGACAGACAATGTGAACTATGCTATACTTACTGCTGTGTAAAACTCTCTACTTTAAAGGGGTCTCCACATGGTAGTCTACATGAAATATTGGGAAAGTCCTCTTAGCTCTACACTTACAAGCCAAGCCCTGGCCAAAAGCATAGGAGCTTAATATCCCCAGAGATGATGGAAGCCAAAGGAATAGCCAGAATCCATAGTAGAGGAGCCAAAGAAGTTTTTCACCTTCATCTGAGTCACCATGAGTGCTGAGTGCCTGGTGTGAGCAAAGGGGGACATCGAGAAAAAGATGGTACATGTGACAAACTGGAACGACGTCAGTGAAAAATTAAGACATTGGGAATGTGTTTTTACAAAGTATGAAGAGCCTTGGAAAGTCTGTAAGAGATAAATCCATACTAAAAATTCTAGGAACAGACTGTAGGGGGTTGATTTGAATGGTTTCCTAATAGCAAAGCTAGCAAAATACATCTGTGTGGAGGTGTTTTAAAGAACTTTTATTTGGGGCAGGGGGAATTGTAGAACTTGTTTACTTGTCTTTAAATTTCACTATTGGGTTACTGCATTTAATTGAAAATACATCTTGTTTTCTGAAGCAGCATTTTCTTTCTTTCTTTCTTTCTTTCTTTCTTCTTTCTTTCTTTTCTGTCTTTCCTTTACATCCCAATTGCTGTCCCCTCAGTGTCCCCTACCAAGTTTTTCCCCCATTCCCCATCTTCTTCATCTCTGAGAGAGAGGAAGGTCCCTCTGGGTATTCCCATCCTGGTGCATCAAGTCTCTTCGAGACTAGGCACTTCCTCTTCCACTGAGACCAGATAAGGCAGCCCAGCTAGAAGAACATATCCCACATACAGGCAACAGTTTTAGGGATAGCGGTTGCTCCAGTTGTTGAGGACCCACATGAAGACTGAGGTACACATCTGCTGCATATGAACAGCAAGCTTAAGTTCAGTCTGTGTATGCTCTTTGATTGGTAGCTCAGTCTCTGAGAACCCCCAAGGGTCCAGGTTATTGACTCTGTTAGTCTTCCTATGGAGTTCCTATCTTCATTGGGGTCCTCAATACTCCCCCACTCCTTAAGCAGAATTCTTATAGTCTATGTACATAAACTTATATGTGTTTTGGTACACATGTGAACACAAGTACATATTTATGCGTGAGTTGGTGTAGGGAGTAGATCCAGTAAAATGACTCTGATTCATAGAGTAAAATCTCACCAACTTCTAACCCTGTACTCAAAAAATCTCTTCTCCATCTCATTATTCTGAAACTGCTTTAATGAAGCACCAATTCTTTTCTTATTTTCTGTTTAGCATGATTATGTACACCATGGTGCAGACTTTTGTGATCAAACTCCTTCCTCACCAACTAGAGAATCCATGATCTTGTGTGAGTTATGAACCTGACCTATCCTCATAAATGAGGTTAGTTTAAAGTATTGTAAGGAGAACTAGAAGGATAGAGTAAAGCATCCTTCAGATCCATTAAGTGCAACATAAATGTGAGCAGCTACTGTTGAAAGAATATCTATAGATGCCAAGATACTTCATAAAGCAAGGTCATGTGAGAAGTCAGACATTATTTCTTCCCTCAGTCTACACTCCATGATGTGAATGAAGGTTAAGCCTCCAAACCCAGTTCTGCCACTGTATGGCCAGCACCTCCTAGTGCTGAGCTTCCTTTTCTGTCAAATAAAGCTGAGGACCAGACACTTGGTCTTTGGAGTATTCTCAGCAAAGTGAGCTGGGATCTTCAAAGCAGTGAGAACCCTGCGTGACGTATAATGACATCCTTGAAATGCAATTGCCAGTGCTACGGAAGAGTAGGAAAGATGAAGACAAGAAGCTGAGGAAACAGGGTGCCACTGTGAAATTAAGGGTGAGCAACTGAGGCCTGAAGATGCTAATGGGAAAGTAGTCTGCTAGTAAGGTTCCAACCATGCCACAGGACCATGGCTGTCTACAAACTAGCCATGCTGCGAATACAGGTTTCCCTGGTCATTCCAGTGCCATTCTCAAACAAAAACTCAGCATCCAGAATGTTCTAGGTTGTCCCAACATGATGACTTACAGGACATGGTGTTGATTTGAGCATACCAATTTGAACACTTTTGTTTAATAACATGTAGGTGATACTACTACATAAAGCAGACAAGAGACGCACAATACGAGGGCTACTGATTGGTAGAAACTGCTGCCTGGGACCTAGTGTGAGTCCTATGTTGAGATTCTTCTATGCCTGTCAATCAAAATTTCCTAAGCTACTGAAGAAGTAGAATCTTTGAGAGAGTGAGTAGAAACAATCATTTGTATTATCATAAGATTCCATGCAAAAGAAAAAAAATTAAAAATCAAATTTCCTCACGTCTTCTTATATTCTTCCTTCCAGGTGCATTTCAATTCTGATTCACTGCGCATGTGTAGTATACATGGTGTGCTCTGAAAAGGGGTTTTAAGTGTGTACAAAGCAAGGCAGCCCTGTAGGGACAACATCTAAAAGTAATGAAAACAAACAAATAAAAAGGACATCTTTTCTTTATGAAGAATCTGAGTCATTTAATGTGGAGTGTGCAAACCTAATGTCAGCTGAAAACCAGCTGCTGCTCTGAGGAGCAGGAGCCAGGAGACTGAGCCAGGAGGAAGCTAGGAAGAGAGTTATTTAGTTCTTTAATGCTCCTGTGTGTGGATAAAAGGGTGAGAAGGAAAAGGAGGGGAATCTTCTTTGGCATAAGTAGCATTTTCAAGCAGTTCTAGAAGTTTCTGCCTTACAGAACCTAATCTTCTCCCATGGCCGACTGGAAGAGAGGACCAGGGCCAAATCCATGGAACAGTGCTGCGGCCTGCGGGTCATGCACCTGTGAGTCGAAGTGACTGTGATCTCCAGAAGCTGCATTTTGACTTAAGAGAGCACAGTTTTCCACTCCATATGTGCAAAACATTTTATCCATTAGTGTCTTCTTGGCTCTTTGGGGCTTTTTTTCCATTCAAAAATAAAAACCTTCCCAAACTCCAACTCATCACACACAAATATTTTGCTTCTGAAATCCACTCCATTTCTCCTCAAAGACTGGCATAGAGGAGAACCTGTAGAGCCTCGGTTGCTACCATCTGCTTTTGATTAATGCAAGCTCCTTCTTTCCTGGGTCTGAACTCAATCACATGAATGAAACAAGGTATTTTCTACAGTGTTGTGAGGCATAAAAAGAGACCATGAGCAGCTGAATTAAAGGAGCTTACATTTTAATCTAATGTAATTTAATTTTAATTTAATTTCCATGTAACTGCCTGTCTAATTTCCTCGATTTCTACTGTAGAGTATACTCCCCACCCCCAAATACATGCTTTCAAAAACTTGCAAATCAACACCATAAATCCCATATAGTTGAACTGAGTCATGTGTGTCTCCCTTAGACTCATGCCTACAGAACAACACAGAAATAAAGGCATCTACACTAAGTCATTCAGATTACGTACTGTGGCCTATAGGTTATATAAAACTTTAGGGAATCTTGGACAAAAGGTCTTTGGCCTGAAGACTATAGACTATATATATTTCATATGAGA
The DNA here is from genome assembly GCF_011762505.2 of Arvicanthis niloticus. Taxonomy (NCBI): domain Eukaryota; kingdom Metazoa; phylum Chordata; class Mammalia; order Rodentia; family Muridae; genus Arvicanthis; species Arvicanthis niloticus. The sequence continues at coordinate 44,714,207 of NC_047665.1, read as the reverse complement.
CTGGGCAAGATGAGAAAGGGTCAAAGAGGACAGTGACAAGATGAGGCAGCAAAGAGAAGGACTGCAGTCAGGCAAGGGTGAGAGACAGCAGCCTACATAAGACAATGGTAGGGAAGATAACAAGATCTAGACATCTTCAAATATAGTTTTGTAAGACTCAGTTGCATACTGGGCTTAAGGTGATATAGAGAGTTTTTACTGTCATCTTATCCCCTCATATCTGATCAACGCCTCAGGAAGGAGGAACACAGTAGGTTAAGTTAGGATCATATTAACTGTGAGATCTTTCTGGGTGTCTGTGTCCTAGGTGTCTGTGTCCAGGCAACAATTAGATAAGTAGACAAGTCTGAGGCAGAGAGGAGGTAGTATTCCTAGAATGCATAAAGATGCATACAGAATACAGTAGGCTGACCAGGCAGAGAAGCAGAGAAAAGCAAAGTTGTGTAGCAAAAGCACACAGACTTAAGAGCCAGTGCAGAGCCACGTCAGAGAGTGCAAGTATCTGGAAAAGTAAGCAATGACAAAGTAGGAGGACTTTCCAGAGACCTCCTCAGTGACATGGGTGGCAAATTAAAAAATGACAAGCCTTGAGACTTACTGGAGGGCTTCCGGCAGCAGACGTTATGTGAATGTGACTCCTATGGTATTGTTCTACAATGATAGAGAAGTTATTATGAATAAAATTGGTGTGGCAGCTGTGCTTTAATGACCACAAATGTGTGTGTTGTTCTAGCAAGTGTGCAGATGAACACAGTCACGTCATAATCTCTAGCCTTATCCAGTCAGACAAAAAGCACTTAGTCCCAAACGTATGGCCCAAGAAGATGAAAGAACTTAAGATCCATTTCAGTGTGGGAAAGGAAGAATTTTAAGGACTATCAAACCAAGGATAGTTTGATACACATGTACACTTAATGGTCTGATATGCATGTGTGTGTGTGGTTTCTTCATTACTTCTTAACTGTTTAGCTGATCAACCTCGATGGATTCATCACAGAATAAATTCCCAGTTTGTCTATTGAGCCCAAGTCCTGTCTATGAACTGTTTAAATAAATGAAACAATTTTAACCAATCACAGAATTAGACAGCGACTCTCTATTTGAAGACATTTGTATGACGAGTTCACTCGTACCTTGAAGGAATGTGCAATAAGGTTTTCCTTTAGAAACTGTGGTATTTCTGCCTTGATGTACCTCTCATAGTACTGAAATGCTACAATGGTTAGCCTATGCAAAGTGTTGCCTTCAAATGCCTGGCTCAAATTGTTTTCTGGTTCTCAGGTATTGATTAATCCTTCAGATAGTTATAAGTCCTCATGTCTTAGTTAACGTAAGAGTGGCTTGTTAGTTCTTGTCAGATGTGTGTAAAATCCCTTCTTCCATGATTTGAAACTAGCCACCAACAAAGTTCACAACAAATTCAGGAGCCTTAGGTATGTCCCAGTTACTGCCACCATTTCTTGTTCTTGATTTGCTGAACATCAGAATCTTTATTTCCTAAGACCTATGACCCTCTATGCATGGAGGTAGGTAATCACAATGGTCAAGAATACAGCCTCTGGATTACACTTCTGAGTTCGTTTACTGGGCCTGACATCTACTACTATGTGTTTCCCCATATCCAAAATGGGAATAAAATGGTACTTCTCCAGACTGGCTATTATGATAATTAATATGTGTAATGTAGATGGAGCAGTGCCAAGCACAGTTAACTATCAAAAATGCATGGTGAATGTGTGGTTGGCTTGTTAGTGCCTGCTTTCATAAGTAACAGCTTCCCATACTCCCACATGATTGAGTGGCCCCAAGGAACCTGGAATCTGTAAGGCTGGCCTAGCAGTTTGTCTTTGCCCACAGAACACAGCCTCTTAGAACCAGCCCCCTGGGCAGTTCTGTGCAATTACAAATATACTCAGGTCTCAAGACTACTCTTACCACTGAGAAGTCACATAAGAGAGCAAAACCAAGTGACGATTCCTCCGGTTTCCCTTTAGGTTTTAGTATCTGCTTGTCAATCCTTCAAAGTTTTACTGTTTGTACTGCCTCTTGGTCCATTCAGTTGCTAGGGAAGAGCAGAATTTTGAGCTATTCTAGAATCCCACAAAAATAAAGCCTATAATGGATGGATAACCTCCTTTACTGTTCATTTATGAGATTTTCTAACCTTTGAACAACTGGCAGGAAGCATTCTCATGTGAGTTAATGAGTTCTCTGTCTTTGGACTTGGGAGAGCCACTAATCAAAGCACCACCTACCCAAACATCTTCTGGTGGTACATGGAAGAAGAAAGACATCCTCCCAACAAAGTAACTGGGTTGTAGCTCAGGAGGAGGCCAGGGAGAGACCCCAGTGGAGATCTGAGCCATAGAACCCACAGGAAAACAAGCAGTGATGGTGCTCAGGGCAGCTAACTGGGAGGAGACCCCTTTTCCCACTCTGCTCAGAGGTCTTTTTGAAAAAACGTGTACACAACCCTTAAAACACCACTAATAAGAGACAAGTGAGACAGAGAAACTGATAAAAACAATAGCAAACTGACTTTACTGGGCTCATGCATCTGCTCTACATTATATTGTACTTTGACCTATCCACGAGTCACCAAAATTTATGTTCTCCACCCTTGTCTTTGGTGGTGGTGTCTGGAGAATTAGTACCATAACCAAAAGAATCTCTGAGCTGACCTTTCTCTGCTTCAGCACTATGGCCATCTGGAGCTGAGTGATAACTATTTGTGGGATAATCTTGTGCTGTAGTATGAATCAATACCTTTGTCTTCAGCCTCTGAAAGGCCAGTAGCACCCTTCTCTTACCTAAGTGATAAGCAGCACTGTCCCCAGACATTACTAACCATCTTTTTAGATACAACAGTGCCCTTGGTTGGGAACTGATGGTCTAGAGAAAGAAACTGGGAACGTATGACTCACGTCCTTACTACCAATGTACTGCATGTCAGTTTCATGACAGGCAAAGGGACTATTTAAGTCATATTGTTAGAATTCTAACAAATTATTCTAGTATCCCAGTTAGGAGAGTGCTGAGCTCCTGGGAAGTTTTAATACATGCTCAGTATTTTAATTCCATTAAATTGTACTTCCTTTTCATGAGATGAGGGGATAAATACACAGAGAAGTTAAATAACTTGCCACATTTTAAGTGGAGTATATTACCAAGCTGGGTTTAAAACACAGCCTCACTGCCAATATAGCCTCAAGCCCTCCACTGTCACTTCTGAGCGGACAGGGCAGGGAGATGCTAGAACTAAAAAATGCCAAACAGGGCTACTTGAGGTCCTAGGGAGAAGGGAAAAAACCTGGAGCTTGGTCACTTCCTGATAACAGAAAAGACTTTTCCTAACTTCCCACCTAACATCAGAGCATGATTAGCTCAGCCAAGCAACCACAGCAGTTTTCTGGCATTTGACATTGTTTGTCGAGTCACAAGTGGTCACTATCAAGGATTACTATTTGTGTATCCATGAGTCACAGTGTGCCAGATTCATAAGAGCCAGATGTGACAGTTGACCCAGACAAGGCTCTCAGACCAGTCCCACGCATTCTGTGTATCAGGCTTATGTCCATTCATAAAACAGTTCCCTCCCAAAATATAAGTCTTGAAAAAAAGAAAAAAAAAAAAACACCCTCAAGTTGGTTGTGCAATTCTGAGACTAGCTGCAATTGATTTTCAAGCCTTTACCCCCACGCTTCTCATACTTTTAATTCTGGATCAGTTCCTCTACAGTTCATGGAGAAGAGGGGGAAATAGCATCCATCACTTGACCCCAGAAAAGGAAAGAGGAATAGTATGACATATAGAAGTAAACATAGGATAACCACATTCATGTTGTTTCCTAAACACTAAAGCTCCAAATCTCTTGGTCAGAATAAGGCATTGTGTTGTTGAAGCCCTTCTTTCTCTCTCTCTCTCTATCTCTCTATCTCTCTCTATCTCTGTCTTTCTTTCTTTCTTTCTTTCTACCTTTTTAAACTTTAGACTGAACTACATTCTCAGAACCACAGCCCTTAAACACACATGTATACATACAGCAGTCTCAGGAGCTCAAGGTGTCTGGAGTAAGGATTAGAGAGGTTCAAGTCAGCTTTCCCCTTGTTAAAATTACAGCTGCACTGAAGATGGTACGGTATATCAACCCAGGGCTCAGGAAACTCGTCCGGTTCTCAGGAATGAGAAAATGCAGCTGTGCTGGATCAGACAGAAGGTGGAGGGCAATGCTTTTCTTTCCCCATCACAACTCTATCCAAAAAGAAAGGTCAGGGAGCTGCCCAGCTGCCCCTGGCAGCATCCAAGAGGGTTGGTGTTGAAACACACATCTGTCAATTTTTAACTGTTCGTAGGACAGGTATACATTGAAAACAGTATTGAAAAAGCACCAGAAATGAGCTCTGGGCTTAGTATTTTTTTTTTCTCATTTTTCATTCTCACTCTTTGTTTTCCTCCAGGGGTTGAAATTTAATCTCTCTTTTAGCAAAACAGAGCTGGCTCTCTCTTCCTCTGGCTTCTTTTTCTCTGGGATTCTCTTGGTGCTTATTCCACAGATACGCTCAGCAACTGATTATGAAGCCTGTGAATTGTCACCAAGGCTTGTTGTCAGCACAGAAATTATGGGGCAGGTGCTTTTCCATCCGGTCCCTTTCATCCACAGAAATGTCAGCAGCCATGGTGACCCCACTAATCTGCAACTCTAGCCTTTGTCAGGTGGTAACAGCAAAGGAATCCCTGTACTTTCGCATCCTCTTGGGGTGTTCATGTATGTGCTCCTCCTCCAACTCTCTTTCTCTGGTGTGTGTATATCTCCTCTTCCACAAATGGTTCCACATTTCCCATGGGTCCCACTCTAGCAATCGCTGGAATGGCATGACTTCATTCAGTAGCTGTGCTAAGAAACTCTGGTCCAAGGCTAAGCTTGTCCTTCCTGGGATGGCTTCTTTGACATTTCTCTTCTCCCCAAGAGGCACTTTTGGTAAGTGAGGCAACACAAACATCATTCTCCAGCTGCATCCCAGCCCCTACACACAGTGTGACCTATGTTATTGGCTAGGACAGAGTCATTTTGACTTTAACTCATGTCCGGTTAGACACAAAGATATTTTTAAGGTTACTTTGTGGGGGGTGAGAACACATCAGGGGTCACTCCAAATTCATTCCAAATCCAGCCTCAGCCCAACCACACAAGGAGCTAGCAGGAGGAAGTGAGTCATTCCCTGGGCCCATGGCTCTCTGTTATTATGTTAAAGTTCCCTCTCCCATTCAGAAGGCTGAAGACTATAACCAAGACTCAACTGACACTTGAAATGCAAGCCTTGACTCCATAAGCATATATTGCCTTGTACTTTCCATAATACCATTTCCTCATGATCCATGCCTAGGTACTGGACCATTCTCATACCACATAAACATTTCACAAAAATAGTTTCCCAAGACCCTGACTTTCCTGTAGATCATTTCATTGCAAGGTCAGTCATCAAAATAAAAAGACTCGGTAAATAAATTGACAATAAGAATCTCTTCTTTTCACCATCTTCAGATTCATTATTTTCAAAAGGAAACTGGGAGATAATATTGACAACCTTGCTTTTCATTAGCCAGAGCTTTCTTCTACTCAATATCTATTCATCCACTCCAAAGTAGATGACAGGTGACAGACATTCTCAACTCCTTAGTGACTGGCCAGGAAATAGGAGGGAGTAGGGGCAAGCAATGACAACAATGTAGCCCTGAGGTATGCATCTGAGTTTATGGTGCAGGGACATAATACAGGTGGTCAGTGCCACCTGCAGGCGAAGGGGAGGCTCCTGAGATGGGATGCTCTTGTGTTCCTGGACAGGTGACCAATAATGGCACACAGTAAGTGAGTCTTTGAGTTTTCTTACACCTCTTGACCTTGTAGCCATAAAGGAAACAACTGGCACATTTAAGTAACTAATAAATGCCCATTGAGGAAGTTTTCAACAAATTCACAGTGATTAGTAAGGAAAAGATGAGACCCATGAAGTAAATAAAAGGCAAATGGAAAAAGTTTCAGAGGAGGAAGAGTGACCACAGGGCATCTGAGTGGCTTACACCACTCAAGCCTCTCCACTTGCTTGATGAAGCAAAGGCTCTGAGACTGTTTCTCCAGCAACAAGATGAAATCTATTTATGCTCGTAGACTTGTTATAAGGAACTTGATAATGAGAGTAGCATATATCAGTACTTGGAACATAAGAGAGAGATTACCTTCCTTATAGAGTAGGGATGTACTTAGAGGACTTAGGTATAACAAGGGTGTCATGGCCATCAGCTAAGTGAGTCCCTTCTGAATTCCGTAGGTTGTCAATGAGAACAAAGGCCAAATAGACTGCTTATGTTCTCATACTTTGGGACCTTATGTGGCATAATTAGGAAACAGAGAATATGGCACTTAGGATTCATTCATCATGTGTTTTTGGACCTAGAAGGAAATCTTAAGCCTCTTCTTTAGTGTTTTTCTGTCCTTCTACCTCTTGTAGGAATGATAGTCAAGATTTCTTAGTTCTGAGAAAGAAAGTGCTATTAATCCTCTAGAAGTATTTGCGGAATTTCTCTAATCTTCATACTTATCACTTGCAAATTAGCATGAGTAATACCACCAAGCTCCAATATTTGTCATATCAACTGCTGGAAAATGAGAGCCTCTGAGAAGTGCTACCCAGCAGCTGACCAAAGCAGAAGCAGAGACACGGAACTAAACATTAGACAGAGCTCAGGGAATCTTATAGAAGAGTTGGGAGAAAGATTAAGGGATCAGGAGGGGATAGAGACTCCATAAGAAGACCAAACTAACCTGGATGCTTGGGGGCTTCCAAAGACTGAACCACCAGCCTAAGATAATGGGATGGACCTAGGCGCCTCTGCACAGATATAGCAGAAGTGCAGCTTTGCCTTCATGAAGGGCCCCCAACAACTGGAGCAGGGACCTATCCTGACTCTGTTGCCTGCCTCTGGATCCTGTTCTCCTAACTGGGCTGCCTTGTCTGGCCTCAGTGGGAGAGAATATGCCTAGTTCTGCAGTGACTTGATATGTCAGGGTGGGTTGATAACCAGGGATGGAGAGCTCCCCCTTCTCAGAGGAGAAGGTAGGGGGAAGGGCTATCTGAAGGGGGGACAGGGAGCTAAGAGAAGAGGGACTGTAGTTGGAATGTAAAGTGAATAAATAATTAATGTAAATAATGAGAACCGAATGAAATGAAGATCAAAGAGGAAAGGATGCAGAGTGAATTAAGAAGTGTGATGAAGGATCAAGGTGACCAGAGTACATGGTATTCATATAAAAAAGATGCCCTAATGAAACACTACACATTTTATACTTAGTACACACTAATAAAGCTAAAAGAGTTTAAGTCTAGCCAGGTGCACAGTGTAAGGATCATGGGTCGGTGTAGGAAAGCACACTTGCCTCATTAGGATGCATGAGTATAATGCAGATTACAGCTTGGGACGAGCTTCTGCTCTCTTCCTGTCCTAATGCAGACTCTGTGGTTCTGAATGTGGGTCTCAGGAGAACCTGAGCACAGTATCCACAGGCGATGCTGCTGGCCTTGTGATGCTTGAACACAGGGTCATACTGCCTTTCTCTGCTGTATCACTTGACATAGGATTCCAAGTTTTTACCTGCTCCTTTTGAGACCCTCTAGTAATTACAGAGAACTAATAAACTCATCAAGAGAAAAATTTCCATCACCCTAATGATGCATACTAATACAGCATACTAATTCATATAATCCAGAGAAGTTGAATGGTAGAAACTAGTTCAGCACCTGAGTCACAAAGAGAGAACTATTCAGAAGAACTTGATGATGAGTTTGAAATCATATATATTTTTGTGATAAGATGACTTTGGGAAATAGAATTCCTGGGCTAATAAGCCAACTTTTTACATTGCTTTACAAAAGGTTTCTACTGCCTCTCAGTTGGTCCACAGCTATCACAGAAATTCAGTTTCATTTTAGCCATTCTTCTTTTCTCCTCTGATTTGTCTTTACCGAACAGCACACAGCCACACTGTGTGCTATCTCTGGTACTGATACAGTAGGCATGCATATAGATGAGATGACATCATGGTAATAGGTCACAGAGTGTGCCAACTTTGGTGTCAACTCCCAGGTCTGCAGCTTAAGCATTCTGAGAGAGCTGGGTGAGGACTAAAAAAAGAAACCAGATTTTTCTGAAAACAATCCATTTTCCAACAAAAGACAGCATAGTGGAAGCTTTAGAGATGAGTTGACACGTAGCACAAAAGAAAAAAATGGCAGTGTATTGGTAGTATATGTAAATAAATCTGACAATCTGACCTACCTCTTACCCCTAGTGACAATAAAAATGGATTGATTTTGTCAGAAAAACCTGTGTAGGAAAAAAAATGTTTTGTTTTGTTTTGTTTTGTTTTGCTAGCACAGATTCAAAGCTCATTAGATGCTCAGAGAAACAACAACAACAACAACAACAACAACAAAATGGCTACAAAACATTACTGGCCAGTTGAATCTCAGGTTAACTTCACACTGACCCTTTAAATGGTAAGGAGGAAACCACAAGGCATTATGTTTTTTATTTTAGACAAGAAAGTCTCTAGCTAAATCACATTTATGTTATAATCCAGTCGTGCTCACCAGTGTTTGTTCATGAATATGTAAATAAAGAAAACCAAAATTTGTTGAGTGTTTCATAAACTAAATTTAGTACAAGATATATTTAAAAATGATGTTTCTTTTAATTTAATTCCCACACTAAATACATAGAAAAATAGGGACACATTAACTAATGAATAATGAATAAATGTGGCTTTTATCGAAGGAGAAAGATTTACATAATGCTAATGATAAAAGCAGGATTAGAAATAGGTTTGTTTGGGAAAGAACAGACTATAATCACCACTTTCATCAGAAGATCTGGGCTCTAAATCTTCCTGTGATAAAGTACACACTATAATAGAACATTACAACTATGCTTATAAAAGCAAACATATATGTTTGTATGTATACATGTTCATACGTGTCTATGCACATGTTTATGTGTGAAGTGAAAGGATAAGCATGAGTGTGGTGCAGCGTCTCTGGACCACTGACACTATTTGCTCCATCTTATTTTTGGATGCAGGGTCTCTCACTGTTCCATAGTTCATAGAGTAGGCCAGGCCAGCTGACCAGAAACCCCTGGGGAATCTTTGTGTTTCTGTTTCTTTAACTGTAGGATTATAATCATATATGATTATAATATACCTGACTTTGACATTGGATCTAGACATCAAATTCAAGTCTTTATATTTGCCACACAAGTGCTATGCTGACTGAGCCACCTCACAAGGTCAATCATAACCCTTATTACGTCAACCAATAGGAAGCATTAAAGTATACCCATATTGTTGAACAGGAACATTTTAATTTTGAATAAAAGAAACTCTGCATCCTTTGAATATAAAGTGATCATTTTTCTTTACCCATTTCCTGAAAATCAGTTTACTTTGTATAAATTTGTCTAATCTAGATAATTCTTATAAGTGGAATTATACAGGACTATTTTTTGCTTTGTTTGGCTTATTTCATGTAGCATCATGACTTAATGTCATTGACATAGTAGTATATGTGAGATCTCCCACCATTCAAACACCTAATACTGTTCCAGTGCTGTGCATATATTATAGGTTTTATTTTTTGTTTGTCTACGGATGGAAAGATACTACATCTTATTCCATGCTGTAACTACTATAAATAATGTTGATATAAATATGGGTATGAGGATAAATTTTTGAGTATCTAATTTCAGTGTTCCTGAAGCTGAGTTCTATGAGCATGGACAATATACTGCCTTGATTTTTAATGTTTTTAAAAAGTATAGTATTGTCTTACTACATGATTTTATTATTAGCATTAACATAGTGTCACCAACACTTCCTGTTTCTTCTCTCTCTCTCTCTCTCTATTTCTTTCTTTCTTTCATTTTCTTTTTTCTTAAATTACAGTATCCATTGTAATATGGAATGTGGTTTGAGCTCATATTTCTGTAGATTTTAGGTATCATGCTAATTTGTTCTTCATTGCTGTGACAAAATACCTGAAAATCTTTAAATGAGGGAGGATATATTTTGGCTCACAATTTTATAGATTTCTGTCTATGGTTCTTTGGATCCATTTTAAGGCTTTGTGGTCTTAGGCAGAACATTATAGTGAAGAACATGGATGATAACCATGCTGTCCATCCAAGAGAGAGAGACACAGAGGCAAAGAGAGAGAGAGAGAGAGAGAGAGAGAGAGAGAGAGAGAGAGAGAGAGAGAGAGAGAGAGAGAGAGAGAGCATGAGAGATCGTAAGAATTAAAGAGAGAACATGAACAAAGGTAAGATATAGCCTTCAGCACTCCTCATCGAGGGGTGGAAAGAATCTTTCCTGTCAACTAGTTATTTCACAAATTTCATTACTTTCCAATAATCTATCAAACTATAAATCAATTTATCAATTGTTCAAACCACACATGAGTTAGAGATCTTATGACCCAATTATTTCCCAAAGTTGAAACTCTGAACATTGTTTTACTAGAGACCAAATATTCAATATAGGAACCTTTAGTAGGTGCTTCATATCTCAGTCAAATCCATACTCTTTAAGTCTTTTTCATATGCTGAGTAGTGATTGCATATATCTTTTGGTGAAACAGTACAGATCCTTGGTCTATTACTCAATCAGATTATTTATTATATGGTTAATATGCATCCCATTTAAAAATATGTTTTCTATAGTTTTCTGAGATTTTGATACTATATCTAAGAAAGCACTGCTGAGTCCTGTGTCATTAAGATTTACTCTAATAGTGGTTTAAATGAGAATGGCCCACATGGACTCATGTGTTTAAATTTTTGTCCCATAAGGAGTGACACTATTAGGAACTCTTGCCTTCTTTGAGAAAGTATGTCACTATGGAGGCGGGCCTTGAGGTTTTATGTGCTCAAGCTAAACCTAGTATGGTACTGTCCTTCTGCTACAAAAGACCAAGGTGTAGTACTCTCACCACCTTCTCTAGGTCTATGTCTGCATGCATGCCACTGTTTCCTGCCATGATGATAATGGAGTAAACCTCTGAAACCATAAGCAAGCCCCAAATAAATGTTTCCCTTTATAAGAGTTCTGGGAGACATGATGTCTCTCCATGGCAATAAAACCCTAACTAAGACACTTCCCATCTTCTAAGAGTTTTACAGATTTAGCTCTTATGTTGAGGTCTTTGATATATTTTGACTTACATTCTGTATATTATACAAGTTAATGGTGTAGCTTCTGTTTTTAATATGTGCATATCTATTTTTTCCAGAATCTTTCCTCAATAAATGACCTTTGTGTCCTTGCTAAAAATCATTTAATCGTATATGTAAAACTTTATTTCTGTATTTTCTATTCCATTTAACTGGTCTACATAACAGTCCTTATGTGAGTACCACACTATTTTATTAGCTTTTCTGCAAATAAAATTAGGGAGCATGAGACTTTGAGTTGTTATCTTTGGATGTCAGTATAACTACTTAAACACTTTTTCATTTTAAAGCATATAAATAATGAAAGTTATTCAAATCCCAAAAATAAATTAAGTAGTTTAAACTGTGAATTGCCTATAAGCAGTCAGAAAGAAGCCAGAACATTCCTCTAGTTTAAGGAGATGGTAGTTAATATGCACCTGAGAATGCTACCCACCCCTCTATAAGTAAGGTCAACTGACTCTAGAGCCAGTCCCACACGGTCTCCTTTTCCTACTTTTCCAGCAATACCAAGTCCCAGCCAATTGTTTTGTTAAATGAGATGTCCTAGATGGGAAGTTATTTCATATTTACATCCTCAAAATCAGGAAGCTAAGAGCAGCAGATCAAAGTCAGCACATCAACAGAATGGAGATACAGAACACATAGAGGATCCTGCCTGGTCAGGGAAGGTAGTTCCCTGTCCACTTCAACTTATTGGCAGAAAGTTAAGAGTCTTGAAGAACATAAACACAGAATTCCAAATGAAATACCTCTTCTAATCTAAAATATGAGAGTAAGAGTGGATAATGGAAGATTTCTTCTTTTCAGAAAAATACATATAGTTAACAAGAAATATGAACTAAGACAATATTGTCACATTTGGAGAAAATGGTGAGAGGTTCAAGGGTGCTTAGAGTTCAGACATAATGACAAAGCTAATAAGGGGAAGAAAAGACAAATGTACTGGGCAAATACCTATAGAAATTACCTCAAGGATTACAGGCCAACTTTCTTATTCTTAAGGCCTAGTAGGCTTACCTGAGACAACAGTGGAAAGCAGAAAAGTGATTCATCTTCCCCAAGACGCCTCCCAAACCTTCCTCCTTTCACATGAATTCCCTGATGTCACCACTATGAACTCGCCTTCCAAGAAATCTTTGTGTTATAAATTGATCCTACCCACCCAAACCCCCTTAGTCTCTCATCTCAACTCTAAACACATGTGCACACATACTCATGCATATGTACACAACACACACACACACACACACACACACACACACACACACACACACACACACCACTACCATGTACTTTCCTTTTTTTTTCCATCTTGATCTTATTCTCAGGAAAGAGTCACATCCTTAATAATAAACAGAAGGAAAAAAGAGAAAGATATGTTTGCTCATATGGAAGCTATGAAGTGAGGTCTGAGAGACAGAGATTTGGCCTCCTTTGATTAATGTTTTCTCCTTTTACACATAGGTCCAGCTTATAGGAAGTTCAGGCTGGATTTAAGAGGCAGTCACATGAGAAGGTGATTCCTTGCTGTTGGTGAAACCTATTTCCCCTCTGAAACCGGTATTGACCAGAGACACACACATAGTGAGTAAACCATAACTATTGGTCTATTCCGTGCATCACCGGTTCCCCTCATATAATTTCATACAGAGAATGAGCTTTGACATGTAGCAACCTTCTGTGGGCTTTTAGCCAAATGCTGTTTATGGGAGTTAACTTCTCAGGTTCAGTGAGGTAAAGAGAATAAGGGAAAGGTTGGCCCAGTGGGAGCATGAACAAGAGGTCTCAATAGTCTTGTGGGAATTCTCTAAGACATGCAGGAGGGGAAAAAAAGATGCGCACCCTCAACTTCTGCCTAGCCCAGCCCAGCCCAGAACACTGCCTGCTTCGCAAGTCTGCTCACAGGTCCTACCCTGTTTCTCTCAGTTTTAAGTCCTTCCTAGGAAGAAAAATAGAAGCTGGATAAGACCTGTTCTTTTACAGGGTGTGGTTGTGTTATAATTCTATTCCTGTGTTCTGAGTGACCCTAACAACATTTCCTCATAGCAGCTGCACTTTTATATGGATTAAGAACCAAATGTTGAAAACACAACAGAAAAAAGGAATCTTATTGCAGTTTCTGACCTCACTCAGTTTTGCCAAGAGCCAGGATCTTCAGGGAAGCTAAATCAATTACTTAAGAAGTTTCCATTTTTTCAGCTTTTCTCAAGAAAATTTGGAGGGCAACTCAAACCTACCTTTCCATAAAAGAAAGTGTGCATGGCTGTGAACTGAGAGTTCAGACATTTCCATGGTTTGTTTGTTGAATGGGAGGAGCTGTCTAGGGATCTGCCAAACTCCACAAGGCTTTGGGGATTGAAGCTACAAGAATTCCTTCAATTGCTGATCTTTTCAAGGTTAGCCGAGACAATTGTGCAGTTCTCTTTTTAGTAAACTCAATTATCAGAAAGTTGGTACTTTGAGACAAACATGATCTAAGTGTACACTTTTAAAATCTTCTTTCTATATAATTTTCAAAGTTTCATTAGTTACTAAGGGATTATGGAAGGTAAGGAGGGGAGAGTTAAAAGAGATGTTATATCTGACTAGTTCATGCTGTATTCATGGAAAGAAATATCACAATGAGCCCTAATAATATATACACTTAATACACATGAACAAAAACAGTTCCATTTATTTTAATATAATCACCTAAAGTTTACTGGATGTCTGGTGTGAGAATTGAGATTCAGTAAGAGCACAGGAGTTCAGGAGTTTGAAGTAAAGACAAGAGAGCACACAGATAGAGATCCACACACATTTATCCTTCCTGATTTAAGGACACAGTGTATACCTTGGAAAAAGATTATTGTACTTCAGAAGGGTGGGCAAAGCAAAAGCCCTTGGCTGGTAGGTGAATATGGAAATCCCAGGGAAGGAGTTTGCTTTGTGGATGGATTTGGCAGGCATTGTTGCATTTCTGATATGCATGTGGATAGTTTTAGCTCTTACTGGATATGTGTGTCTATGTTACTAGTGAGGCAAATGAGATAAGTGTAAAGGCTACATGCTACTTGCCTAAGGTTAGAAAAGTAGTAAAGCACAGTTTGGATCCAGGCATTTAATTCACACCCTGAGAGCAAGTGAGCTTGTCTTGGGCTTGTGTGCAGCAAGAAAAACAACAGCTACATGAGAATTTTGGTGTAATGACCAGTATCAGATGGTCAACAGAAGCAGCTAGTGTGGTGGCAGTGTGAATAAAAGCACGAAGGCCATGGAAATACAGAGAGGAGGGAAGGCTTTCGGAAATGATCAGGAGAGCGGTCACTGGATTTGGCACTGAGATGGTGGTCAGAGAACAGAGAGAATAAATCATTGCGTATGAAACAAGGATAAAGCTTGGTTAAAGGGAAAGTAGCATTACAAAAGCAAAACAGGAAAGCTGACTGGAAAACAGACTTAGCACTCATTCAGGAGCAGCAAAGTGCCAAAGCAGACATAATTTTTCTTTACTTTTTGATCTGTTTTATGATGGGAAGGTTATGGCAGCTTACATACAGAAAGAAGATGTCAATGATAAAGATGATGTTTCAGGATAAGCTAGGTAAGAAAGGCTTCAGAAGCAAAAAGACAGTGACTGAATGACAGAGAAGCTAGTACTGGACATGGGAGGAATCTGACAGACATATTCTGAGGCCACAGATGCCACTTCTCCTTGCCTTTTCTGTTCAGTGAAAGGGAGGACCAGAATCTATGTGGAGAACGTAAAGAGATACAGTGTGTGACAGAGGTGAAGCTACTGAGAAAACTGCTGAAAAAGTATTTAAATGCCTAGGTGAGAAAATGTAGTAGCTGGTATGGTAACAGAAAAAATAATAACTGTTCCTCAATGTCAGTGAAGGAAGGGGACCAGAAGGGATTACAATAGATAAAGCAGCATATGGAGGGTGGGTCAATAGCAGATGCTTCTAGAGAGAGCACTGAATAAAGTATGCATTGTATAGTACCCATTGCAAGTGAAAAGAAATTATGTTAATAATAAAAATAATGAAGCAAAGATTTGCTTGTGGTCTTTCCATGTCAGGCACTAATGCAATTAGTAGTACTGGGGAGAAAACAGAGAGCTTCATGCATGCTAGGTGAACATGAAACCACTAAGTCATATCCCTAGCCTAGAAAACAGTTTGGTATATAGGAGAACTTTCTCAGAAACCGTGTGAGTTGTTCTTTCCTTTTATGTTTTTACAGATAACAATTTTTTAAACTTTATTTATTTATTTATTTATTTATTTATTTATTTATTTATACTTACTCATTTTATATCCCTCTCACTGTCCCCCTGCTGATCACCACTTCCCACAGTCCTTCCCCTATTCCAGCTCCCCTTTTCCTCTGCTCCTGTGGGAGACCCTTGGATATCCCCCAATCCTGGCACTTCAAGACTCTGCCACTGAGGCCATCCAAGGCAGCCCACCTAGAAGAACATATCCCACATACAGGTATCATCATAGCAGCTTTATTTTTAATAGCCAGAAACTGAAACAACCTAGATGCCCTTCAACTGAAGAATGGATAAAGAAAATGTGCTAATCTACACAACAGAATACTACTATTCACCTATTAAAAACAAAGACATCATGAATTTTGCAGGAAAATGGATGGAACTTGAGAATAGAATCCTGAGGTAACCCAGTCCCCAAAAGACATGCATGGTATATACTTACTTGTAAGTGGATATTAGCCATAAAAGATAAGGTACCCATGCTACACTCCACAAACCCAAAGAATCGTTGTTTTCATTGTTACTTCTTCTAGTGTACAATAAGAAAACTGAGGAAACAAGTGTTAAGCTACTTGTCCAAAGTCACCACAGTAGTCAGTGACAGAAACTAATTTAGACCCAAACTTTCTTCTTCTTTCTGTGCTTTTACATACGTGGTCCTGATACAGACAAATATTAAACAAAATTTGCTACAAAATATTTAATTAAAGCATTTTATAGTATTCTAGATTCATTTCTAGATGAAAGCAGACATAGGAGCTTTCCATCCATTTATCTTCTCATTCGTTCACTCATCCCATGTAGTTTTGTTAGGGTTGTTGTTGTTATTTCTACATTTAGTTTTGAGACACACTTTTACTGTATAGTCTGGCCTTCCCTGGAACTTGCTGTATAGATGAGCATGGCCTTGAACTCGGAGAGATCCACCTGTCTCTCCTTCCTAAGTAATGGGATTACGGTGTGTGCTACCATGCCTGGCTGCAAACATTTAGTTTTCAAAGTATCTTCAATGAGCCCTGCAAGTGACCAGTATTCACTCGGGGGTGACTTTGATTTTTTCCTAATAGATCTTTCAGTCTCAGGACAAATGAACACCTATACAAAATAATCATGAATCTGTTGGAATAGGTATGAGAGAAGACTGTATGGGTCACTAATAGACATCTAGCACTGGACTCTGGGTAAGGAAATTTCTAAAGATGAGATGGCAAGATCCTCTGGATGGGCTCTGTAAAGTACACTTTTTTGTGGTGAGGAAATGGAAGGCAGGGGTAGTTTTCCAGACAAAGTGTGGAAAGTACACAGTGTATAGATTTGCCAGGCAACCAAAAGGCTAGAGTGCTTTCCTAAACAAAGAAACAAATATCACCTGCTTCCTGATTTCCCACGGGAAGCCATGCTGCTCTATAACTATTTGGTTGCCATTTTGTTTAAATTAACCACTTTCTAAAAATCTAGCCTCAAATTAGAAATCCACAAATTTGTCATGTTGATTTTGTATTTAATTGTCCCATGACATAAAAATAAAAGAATATTGATGATTTCTTTATAAATCACTCTTTCACACCCACAACTAAATGGGATCACCCTGAACCTGATGTAGAGGTCAGAATATAGATTTGGTGGCCAGTACCCCACTGAGTATAATGAGAACAGTGGAACCTCTAAGTACCATAAGTGCATAATCATGTAGTCATGTAGGTGGTATTGTGTGTGGTACTTTAGGGAAGGAGGGCAGGGGTCCTAGATGAGAGGTCCTAGCCCTCAGCTCTGGGAACAAGCATGTTCCATCATGAGTGTCAATGATAAAGTGTAAACATGCATCCTCCTGATGTAACTTTAGTTAGATTTCTGGAGTCCATCTGGTTACCCCAAATAGTCAGACTTCAGGACTTTTCATCTTAGTAACTGGAAAAGCATGGTTACTAGATGTCCAGTGAATTTAAATCAGCCTTTCTGGCCCCTGTGTATTAGGTGCTTCAGCCCTCTACAGGCTGAAGGACCAGACTGAGTTGGCTCGGCAGGCAGCTGGCAGAACTAAAAAAGTCACCAAGGGCCGGGCCACTACCCCCAGAGCACAAGTTCCTGCTTCACTTGTCAGCTAACATATGAGTCAGTAAAATGGGGAGTCTGATCAGACCAATTGCATTTGGTTTGGAGGCAGCAGCTAGGACAACAAAGCAAGGATAGAGCCATATTATTCGCATTCTCCATTCTATCTCTGAGTCTGGGGCCTCATTAAGGGATGCTTCTCCTCATCCTTAGAGGGAGGACTAGACAACAAGGAACGCCTGTCTTCAGTTGGCAGGATGACTCTACCCAGGCCACTCACACCACGTTTCTCAAAAGGCCAGATTAAAGGGCAAACAGAAGGAAGGAAGAAAGAAGCAGAAAGGATGGATGGACACGAAGAAGAAAGTGGCTGGTGGCTTAAATGTACCACTGTTTAAGTTCCAAGCCCAGTAGCCAAGAGCACATGTTAAATGGTGAGCAAATAAAAAGGTCAGCATGTCCAAGGATCCAATTATCTTCAGCCTGGTGGCAGGGAGGCCCAATTAGTTCTCATTAGCTGGATGTGGGCTGCACTGGGTCCTCTGGCCCTCAGCTAAGTTTCTGTTCCTGGCTTTAAACACAGACTCGGCTCTCAATACTTGCTAGTTAAACCAAAGAAATAAAAGATTATGGCCCAAAGTAATGAACTATTTCCCTAATAGTCCTATGCTTCTCCTGAATTAAAATGGGTTTGACCATATACATACTACATGAATAAACCCACCCTATGCCTTATTTCCCTCACACACCTAAAGGACATGTACACACATGTACTGGAATTCCAATGACTTGCTGCTGAGTAAGAAACTGCACAGCAGCACTTTCCTACTTTAAATGCACTGAACACAACAAAAAGTGTATTTGAACTAAGTGTGGCTGTTTATGTTGCTTTTACAGACTGTTGTAATCACTGTGCCAATGCATTGAGCAAAGCAAACCAGTGGTCATCTTGCCAAGGGAACACAGGCAGATAGATTCAAGCTTTATAGTACTGAGAATGTTGGTTTCTGATAGTCATATTTGAAATAAGCATCGGTTCCCATCCTTCATGGTAATTTTATTCTCCTGCACTGCTCATCCACTTGGGTCCCCAGAACCAATGTCAGGTTCCTCCTTCTCAGTACCTTGTTCACAAGTAGTGACCAGCCTAATCAGGGAGCCAATTCGGGCTCCCCATAGGTAAGAATCCCTTCAAGTCAGACACAGAGAATAGCTGATTCTAAGACACGTCAGTACTTACTGACAATTAAGTCTCCAAAACTAAAACTAGAAACTAAAAGCAACCACTTCAAATGTATTTCCCAGGAATTCCCATGTGACTGTGCAGTATGGACACATGGAAGAACACTGAGCCAAAAATATTTGACCTCCCAGAGCCGCAAGAGAAATTTGTAAACATAAAAACTTGTAGATTCCAGGACAAACCCCTGAAAGCTGACTTTAGCTGGGAAACATATAAACATGACTCAATATCAGAAGTCCTTTCACATGCAAACCTCTAGGTACAGCTTTTGGTGAACATAGCCCTCCTGATTGATTTGTATACGTTAATTTTGCAACTTAGTTGAAGGTATTAATCTGTTATAATGTTTTTATGGAGTCTTCAACATCTCTTAGAATATAGCATGATATCATTTGAAAAAACAAGAGAATTTTTTTTGGCTTCTTTTCAATTGATATCCATTTTATTTCTTCTCTTTTCTTCTTCATTGCTCTAAATTAGACTTCAATTACTATATTGATTAGAAATAGAGAGAGGGGACATTATTGTCTTGTTTCTCCTTTTAATGAGAGTGCTTTAAGCTTTTCTCCATTTACTAGATACTGTCTGTGTGTTCTTGATATATAGACTTTAATAGGTGAGGAATGTTTCTCTCATCCCTAAACTTTCCATAACATATCTTGAAGAAATGTTGGATTTTATTGAGGCCCTTTCTGCACCTATTGAGATGAACATGCCATCTTTTATTTGAGTCTGTGTGATGAATTGTGCTTATTGATTTGCATGTGTTGAACCATTCCTGAATCCCTGGCATGAAACCAATTTGATCAAGATATATGATTTTTTTTTAACACAGTGGGTATTTATAAACATTTTGAGAATTAATGTTAGAATAAAACTCTTAGCTTACATATCAAACTGGTAAATATGTTATAGGAAAAAAATCAAACCATACTAGTATAATCAGATGGAGACATTTTGTAGCATACAAAAATATTTGCAACTCCATTGGAAACAAATCTGTAAATTAAAATGTAACTTTCCAACTTCTGGGTTAAATTGTAGTAACAGACAACGGAAAAGTCCTTGATGGCTTATGAAAAATTTTTTTCTTTTATTGGATTTTTTAAATTTACATTTCAAATGTTATTCCCTCTCCCAGTTTCCCCTCCAGAAATCTCGTATCCAATCCCCCTCTTCTTCTATGAAGGTGCTCCCCCATCTACCCATCCACTCCCACCTCCCTGCCCTGGCATTTCCCTACACTGGGGCATCGAGCCTTCACAGTACTCCGGGCCTCTTCTCCCATTGATGCCCAACAAGGCCATCCTCTGCTACATATGCGGCTGGAGCCATGGGTCCCTCCATGAGTACTCTTTGATTGGTGGTTTAGTCCCTGGAAGCTCTAAGGGTTGTCTGGTTGGTTGATATTGTTGTTCTTCCTATGGGGTTGCAAACTCCATTAGCTCCCTCAGTCTTTTCTCTAATTCTTCCATTGGGTGTCCTTGAATTCAGTTTGCAAATATTTTACTGAGAAAATTCGCATCTTTTTTTTATCATGGATATTAATCCAGTTTGTGTGTGTGTGTGTGTGTGTGTGTGTGTGTGTGTGTGTGTGAGAGAGAGAGAGAGAGAGAGAGAGAGAGGGAGAGAGAGAGAGAGAGAGAGAGAGAGAGAGAGAGAGAGAGAGAGAGAGAAGATCTGGAAATGATAAATAGCTACTGATCTCCTCCAGGAGAGTAAAGGAATAAAAATACATGAACAGACAGGTACAGGTGGTGGGGCTTGCAGTGATGATGGAGACATACAGAACAATGGGTTCATATCAAAGCAAGCACTCAGATCAATAAGGTCTGTGAAAACTGCAAAAAACATAAAGGAAAGGACATACTAGGTGCATTGTTCTAGAAGTAATGGTCAGTAGCTTTACTTTAAATTCTAAAACATTTGAATTTTTTTTTGGTTTTTCGAGACAGGGTTTCTCTGTGTAGTCCTGGCTGTCCTGGAACTCACTCTGTAGACCAGGCTGGCCTCGAACTCAGAAATCCGCCTGCCTCTGCCTCCCAAGTGCTGGGATTAAAGGCTTGCGCCACCACCACCCGGCGAGCATTTGAAATATTGAGCCTTTGTAACAAGAAAAAAATTAGAGGTAGTTAAGGATCAGATAAAGGTAGCCTTGTCCACAAACTAGATTGGTAATGAAACAGAATCCATGCTTATTCAGTAGCATTTTATTATTGACTGTCAATCCGGGTAGTCTCTCTGCAAAAGGTTGTTTGTACCAGTATTAGTCAATTCACTCAGAAAATTCTATTTTGAAAAGCTTTCCTTTTATTCAGTGAGACAGTTGAGTCAGAGACCAATGCTTTTTATTTTTCTGTCATTTAAGGTAGTAGTACGTAGACAAAACTCCCAAAAGTTATGAATAAGAGACTAGATCCCTCTGCCAATGTCCCCACTGACCAATGACATCTGAAACTTGCCCATCTAATCTTAAGGTAAGTTGCCACAGATTTAAGAGAATCACTAATTAAAAGAATAATGAAAACTGGGTGCCACTGCTGCATCTCTTATATACCAATATTCCTCTATGAAGAACCATGTTATTTCCTCCCTTTTTAGTGGGGCATCTTTATCTCTCTTTAGAAGGGTCTTCTAAACTTTTCTTCTCACTAGCCATTCCTACACTGGCCCCTCAACAGGATCCTTCCACAATTCAGAGGGCTGTAATCTTGTTACTACTCAACAAAGACTCATCTAGAATGAATCCAGTTCCACTCGTAATCATAGCGCCAAAGACAAAATTGAGCTATTAGCACAGAGGCAGAATTTACAATTCATGACTGATCAAGAACAAAAATGAAGGTGCTGCTAGAAATCACCAGATAGTGAATTTAAATGTGCAAGAATCCAAGCAGAAGATATTTGATAGTCTGTTTTTCAGACTTTCGAAGCAACATGGCAGGAAGGAAGGAATACTAAATGCAACATTTAAGGAAATGAAGATAAATAATTATTGGCTGAACATTATGACATCACCATCATCTTCACAGAGACTTCCATATTTGGTGCTATCATCACAACTTGGTGCATGAGTAAACATCATTATGAAGGCTAAATAAATGAAAAACAGATCTCCCATTTAGCCACCCATCTTTCAAATGAGAAAGGCTTTAAAATAAAAGAAGAAGAAGAAGACGAACAACAACACGAAGAAGAAGAAGAAGAAGAACAAGAAGAAGAAGAAGAAGAAGACGAAGAAGAAGAAGAACAATTTATTGGAGGGACTAGAAAAAAAAAAGTAGGACCAGAAGACCTATAATCTATGTGGGAAATTTAGTATGAAAAAAAATTCTATAGAAAAGTCCACACAATAGTATGAGTTTTATTATAATTTCTTGAAAATGGTAGTAACCAGCATATTCTTCAATAGTAAATGAGAAATATGATATATCCATGTAGTGAAGCGTTATTCATCAATAAAAAGAATTAAGTTTCCAGGCAATTGAAGGGCTATATTGCTGGGCCAGAGAGATGGCTCAGTGATTTAAGAGTACTGCTTGCTCTTCCAGAAGATTTGTGTTCAGTTTCTAATATCCACATGGCAGCTTACAGCCAGAAGTTGCTCCAGTTCTAAAGATCTAGCACCCTCTTTTTGGCCTCCATGGACTGGAGGCACCAACATGGTATACAGGTATATATGTTGACTGTATGCCCCCACATGGAAAATAAGAAACAGAATTAAAGACTATATTTCTAAGTAAAGGAAGCCACCATGAATAGACTTTATTCTATACTATCCCAACTATGGCTTTCAGAAAGAAGCTACTACAGAGATACTAAGAAAAATAGTAGGTGAAGGGATTAAGATAAGAGACTGGGGGAGAAAGCTGAAGCATAAAGAGTTTAGCTCAGTGAAATAGTTCTGTGTGATACTTCATTGGTATATACATGACATGCACCATAGAATTGAAAAGACAAATGAACTCTAATGTAAGTTACAAAATGGGTTTTAGTTAATGATACTCTATAGATATCGGTTTTTTAGATTATAACACATTGTAATAACAGGAGAAACATAGAGAAAGAGGCATGTGGAAACTCTATACATCTTTCTGAATGGGTTTATGGAAACTCAAACTTCCCTGAAATAATTCCTCCCTAGAGTCTCCTGCCTTAGTTTATCCTGGGAAGAAGAAAATAGAATTTTGATACTAGGCAAGGGTCTTCCAGAGAAACGAATTTCTCAAGGGTCAAGGTAGAACCATATACTCAGTCTTGAGTTTGTACAGGCTAGAAAAGATAGAGGAGCTATGACAAAACCTTTTGAGGAGGTTCTATAAGTTATATACTAAACTGTAGGGAAGTTCAACCCTCTGACTTGGAGGTGGTCTGACTAATATGTGACTAAGAACTTTCAAGGAGACATGATCATATATAGCTGAGACCTCATTGTCTATGCAAAGAAGTAGCACTCACCTTGGAAAACGCAATGTTTTGAGAGCTGAGTGATTCATGCTCTGATCGCAGTGGCTGTGGATGGCTGGGTATTCAGGTCATCACACTGCACGTAGGCTGGCTTGCTCAAGAGTCCTCACGAGGGCTCCCACACACTTGAGGGACAGAGGGGAGGATTGCACGAGGAAGGCCTGACTGAGCAGGGCTGTGAGCACTCAGATTCAATCATATTTTTATCTAGAATCTGAAAGATATGCCAAAAATATGTGGTGGTACCTTTCTGTTCTCTACAGCTCTTCTCTAGGTCTTTATTAAGAATAAGGGATACCCAGTAATATTACAGAAAAATGAAACATTTAACACTCTACCCAGTCCCTGAAGGAGACATCACTAGAGCAAAAAGAACCCAAACTTGCAGAGTGAGGCAGCCTGCCTTGCAGCACTCAACTAGGCCATGCTCTAGTTGCTATTCTTTAGAGCTGACTTCTGACACATTTAAGTGTATTGCTCTCTTGAGACTATTTAGTATTCTACAGAACTAGTAGTTTCTAGCATTTTTATTTACTGAAGTCTTTCTTTGAACTTTATCTACACTTCCTGTATATTCCGTGACTTTTATCTATTTCCAGAGTCTCAGCCTCAAAATAATTGAAAAGTTCTTCATTCGCTTGGTTATAAGTCTACTGGTGAAAGCATTGATGTTAGGGATGGAAGAGGTATGGTCTAGAAATCAGAAGCACAGCCCTAGTCTGCCTCTGCATAGTACTCAGAAGAAGAGCACTGCTAGTATGTACAAACTACTTGCTTTAATCACCAACAGATCACTACCATAGGCTTCCCAATAACATGCTGAACATTTGTCCTGCATGATCATTTAATTCTGAAAGCCTTAGGAAAACTTCCCAGTGTTACTCCCTTAACACAAATAAAGAAAACGTGGTGGGAAAGAGTTAACTGACTCTTTAAAAAGCTGAGAGCCTGGTGTCCACCAAGATGACTTCTCTAGATTCCTTGAGCTGCTACTTGTAATATTGTAGTGATTACTCAATTTAATTAGATCAAAGAGGAATTTGAGCATCTTCTTATAACAGATTCTTTGTGGTCTATGGAGGACATTACAAAGCTAAGTACATCCCTTGTTATGTCTGTTTTTCCCAACTGTGTCTCTCATGAGAGCTTGATATTTTCCACAGGAGATGATTGGTTTATATTCCCAGGAGCCATGACTGAGAATGCTCCTGCCCCGAATACCTTTGATTCTTTTTAACCACAAGTTGGAGGATGTGTGAAATGGATGGACAAATATCCTGAATAGCTGCGCTTCTCATTCCCATCATGCTCCTCACACCACAAAACATTCTACATTGTCCAGGAATCGGGATTCTTTTGACAGGATGCAGTATAAGCTTCAGTCCTAGGTGGTGACACACAGGGGAAAAACGTCCTTGGGATTCTTGCCCTGAGATTTCTTAAGAAGTCAACAGAAGACTAGGAGACAAGATGAAGCTGGATTTGTGAAAGCCAGCTAGTGCAGACCCTAGTGTGAAGTTCTAAATTTTTCCCATAATGTGTCAATTTTCAAAAACGAATAAATGAGTTAAGCATATCTGTCTGTGATATAGAAATGACAGAGATGCTATGTTATTTTTCTTTAATATAGTTTTAAATATAAAACTTCAGGGTGAATTGTCAGCATCTAAGGAGCTTAAATTAATCAGAAGTTTTTGATATGAACAAACACTACAGCATTATGTAGGGAATTTTGTGTGTGTTTGTGTGTGTGTGTATGTGTGTATACTATGTAAATATAATCAGAATATACTATCAGAGGCCAAAACTGCCTCCCTCATTGAACTTTATATATTGCAGTTTCACTGACTGGGTATTTTGCTGATATCCAGACATCATTGATGAACATAGTGACTGGAGCAAATTTTTCCAGAAATTTTTTGGTGCTCTTTGTAAGGGTCATCAAGCCAAAACTAAAAATAGAGACACAGAATTGCTAACCTGGGTGTGACAAATATTGCAAAGATATGAAATATGAGTGTTGACCAGTGAGAAGACAGATATTGCTCCCCATAATGGAGCCCATTGACACTCTGCTTTCTCTATGGCCAGGGCCGATTATACAGGACAAGCTTAGTGAAGGTTGGAACTACAAGGTAGTGAGAGAACATCAAGCAAGCATGACATTTTGCCGGTGAGAGCCTCAAGTGCCTTTCTAGGTGGCAGGTCTGTGAAGTTGATTGTAGGGAGGGAGAAATAATCAGTCAAGTGGACAGGGAACCAGCTGTGGCTGGAGCTACACACACAGACCTGCACGCTCTATTCATGAGGTTTTAAACCCAGAACAAGGCTCCACACAGATGTTATAGGAGGCATCTAGTTCGTACTTTCCCTACTGAATTTATAAATGCCAGCATATTCTCCATTTTGGGATCTACTGGCACAGGGTCTTTGATAACTTGGCAAAGAGCTTGTTGGAAGGCTGTGATGATACAGGATATGAACTTAACAGATGCCATTTTTCCAACCATGATATTTAACACCTTTTCAACTTCACTGATCATATCCTTTAATTTTTAATTTTATTATAACTTATCATCCTTATGTCTTCAAGAACACATGTGGATTGTATTTCAAATGTGCAAAATAATTAATTATATTTTAAAGTTAAGGTAATGTGTTGCTATCTAAACATAAATAACCCTAGATTGGATAGATGCTAAAATTTTTGAAATATTTCTCTCATATATGTTTATTTGTTCTAAGAAATTATTGTAGATGTTTGAAAAATCTCTCTTTGTTTCTTTTCCTCTAAAGAATTAACAGCAACTTTGAAATTGTTATCATTTTCCCATTGGTTTTAATAAATTTTGAGATGTAAACATATAACATCATTTTCTTTTATTTTTTAATTTATAAGTACAACTATATTGATATATTTATATTTAGAATATTTAGTTTAATTGGAACTTAATGAGTCCTTATGATCACAGAGGATGAACTACATAGGCCTTATGCATAGGGCTGAGAGCTTTCTGTTGCTTGTCACATGCACTGATATTGGGGCACACAGGTCCTTATATATATGGGCACATTTCTCAAGGGTAGGTTTCTGGATTGTGGATGGACTGTCTTCAAGCTCAGAGTAGCAGGGTCGTTGTCTGTATGTGGCAGATAGAAATTGATACTTCACAGTCAATGTGTGAGATATCTCCAGTTTCATGTCCTCCTTAACACTTGTGATTAGATTTATTGATTACTTGTACTGTTTTCTTTTGTTTATGTTTCTTTAGTTTCTGCTCTAATTTTAATTATTTCTTCTTATTTGATGGATTTGTTTGTACTTGGTTTTCAAAACTCTTGAATTGTATCATTAAGTTATTTATTTCTGTTCTTACCAGTTTTTAAAAGTAGGCAATTATAACTACAAATTTCCCTCTTGGGATCACTTTTAATATGTCCCAGAAATTTTGTTGTGTGTTGTTTTAATTTTAAACTAGAATTTTCTTATTACTCCTTTTATTTCTTCTTTGACTCATTCACCACACTGTAATGTATTGTTGAATATTCATGAGAATGTCTAAGTACCAGAGATATTGATTTTATGTTGATTTTAAGCTTTATTATACTGTGGTCAGATCAATACATAAAATTATTTCAAATTTTCTATATTTGTTGAGATCTTTTTTGTGTCCAAGTATAAGGCTTATTTTAAAGAAACTTCATATACATTATATTCAGGGTTGCTAATAAAATTTGTTGTTTTAGTATAATATTCTATAGCTATCTGTTAGGCCCATGTGATACATGATGTTCTGTTTTTTTGATGTATTTAGTTTTGTCCATACAAACTGCCATGGGTAGAGTCTCATATTAGGTGATGGGATCATTATTAGACTAACCTCCTCATTTTTACTTACAATAGCCTTTCTTTGTCTAGGTATTCTTCAAACTTTCCTCTTTGCTTTACCCACATTTCTACTACTGTAAAAGAGGCCAGAACTTCATTTAAAAGTAACTAATTTAAGATTCTTCCTATACCTGATAAATAATGAAGCAAATCTAAAAAACTCTGTCACTGTCTTTATAGATACTGGGTCTTTCCTTCACTGTACTTTTCCTATCTCTTTCCCTTGTAAATTCATCTTACAAGTTTTCTCATTAGAATTTTTCTGAGTAGTTGTTTCTTACATAGAAAAATCAAAGAAAATAATGCATCATGGACTGGACATTGTAGTGTTCATGGAATCTGAGCAACCCAAAGCTAAGGCAGGAAGATTAAAAGTTCAATACCAACTAATACAATATAGAAAAACCTTGTCTCTAAAAAACCAAAAGATAATGGTGAAAGAAATTGTAGGAAGAATGGAAGGAAACAAAGGAAAAGGATAGAAAGAAAAGAAAAAAGAGAAGAGCAGAAAAGAGAAAAGAGGAAAAGAAAAGAAAGGGAAATGCCCAACAATCCACTGTCTGATTCTAGTAACATTCAACACAAAGATCCACCTCCAACTGAAAATATGCAAAAGGGCCACACAAGCCATGACAAAGATTCTTTAACACATATATTGGAAGTGAAAATAAGTAAACACACTATCCTTTTCTCTGTAATTCTTGGAATCCCTACCAGTATGGGTTTTGAAAACTGTCAAGTGTTTTATCTGACTGAGACCAGAGTTCATACTGTTTCTGAGTCAACATTATGTTCCAGCTAGTAACAAAACATGCCACACCTCTGTATATGGTAGGTCTAATAGTTTGTATATGCTCGGCCCAGGGGATGGCATTGTTGGGAAGTATGGTCTTGTTGGAGTAGGTGTGACTTTGTAGGCATGGGCTTTAATCCCCTTGTCCTAGCTGCCTGGAGGCCAGTAGCCTTCAGCTGAAGATGTAGAACTCTCAGCTCCTCCTGCACCAAGCCTGCCTTTATGCTGCCATGCTCCTACCTTCATGATAATGACTGAACCTCTGAACCTATAAGCCAGCCCCAATTAAAGTTTGTCCTTTATAAAACTTGCATTGGCCATGGTGTCTATTCACAGCAGTAAAACCCTAAGACATTATGTTAGGCTTTCAACTTTCCAAGAAAATTGATTTTCATTTGCTAGTTGGTTGGTAGTGTTTCTGCCTTCCCTGAAACCTGGGGAAAGAAATCTTGCAACCTGCCAGGTATTTTCACAGAGTAGGTAATTCTACCAAGGTGAAATATTCATCTCAGAAAGGTATGTTTCACAGGAACCAAAGTACAAAACTCTTGTCTAAATGTAAGCATTTACCCCTCAGCCTATATATTGTAAGGTCTCTGTAGAAATCTCAGCTGCCCATCACTATAAAATGTTCTTATATTAGCTCTGGTCAGAACTCGTTCTTCATTCTGGCAAGCTGTGTGGTTTTTTTGTTTGTTTGTTTGTTTTTGTTTGTTTGTTCATTTGCTTATTTTTTAGTTTTCTCTTTGGATGTGTTTGGCAATTGCCTTGGCAATATAACTTGGTATTCACCAGCATTGTATGCTTGTGGCAAGAGGTAAATCTGTAGCCATTCTTCTGTGTTGTTTGAAGCTAGAGCTTCACTTTCTATGTAGGAAATTGTCACTTGGGGGTGGGAGGCCTAATCTGTAATTGCTTTTTATGGATGTTTATTAAAACATTGAATTTCCTTAATGAACAGAAGGCCCAAATACATCTATGAATGAGTTGAATGACATATATACCTTCAAGCAGGAAAAGTAATTTCTGTTCTAGCAGCCACTATTTATCTCTTGTATCTTAGACTGTGGCTCTGTTATTTTAAATCTGTGGTTTCAATAATGAAACTTTTCAGAATTAACATATGGAACTGCATTTTTGCTAAACTATTTACTTCTCGTTTCTTGCTTCCAGGTTTAGTTTAACATGATCCCTCCCTTTAGCTACCATGCTTTGTAGAAATGTGTTCTCTTGCAGAGCCAAGGAAATGTAAAACAAAAATGACACACACACACATGTCCCAAAAGTATCCATCTGTTCATTCACCCTTCTGGAATTTAGGAATTTTTTCAAATAGTAGAATGGAGACGTTTCCCCTTTAACGCTTGTATATTTGATATTTTGAGAAATGTACTAAGTCTATAAGAGCACAAGGTGGCTCTAGAAAATCAGATAGTGTTTGCTATTTACAATGCATTTGGTCCTGTAGATAATACAGTGTTATTTTAACTTTAAGAAAAAAGAATGAGCATGAAAAGAAGTGCTTGGATCTGGTAAAATGGGACCCTTCTACAGTGGTGAGTATTGAACACAGAAACTGATGAGCGGCAGCCTGCTGAGATTTGTATCTCACAGGAAAATACCTCAGCTAAATATAGGCAAAGGGAGTCACTGCTCATTAAAGCCATCTTCTGAAATATGTTCCTTTAAGATTATTTTTTAAATGTACTTTTTACTATAGTTTAAAAAAATCAAAAAAACTCACAAGAGTGCTATGTTTCTCACCTTGTAAGATGAGAAAAGTTATAGCACAGCGTGTCCTTAGACGGAAGCTCTACTGAATGAAGAGATCTGATATAACTGTAGGCCAGGCAGTAAAGCAGTAGTCAATCAGATCTTTCTTGAAAAGAAATTAAAAGACTCCAATATGTTTTTCCAGGTTACGTATAAGAAATACTTTCTGATTTCATAAATAATATACCTGGGTTTTCACATAGATCTTATGGTAATAAGGCAAAGATGACTGCTAAAATACCAGCGTGTTTCAATTTATGAAATACATTCATGAGTGTTGCCACAAAAATGGATGTAAAGTACCACCAGAGAAGTGGGAAGGCACATCCATGGCAAACACACATTAGCAGTCAACACATGGCCTGGATATCTAGGTAATGGTAAGGAGGCATAAGCAAATGTTCAAACCTAGCATGACAAGTGGGTATGAAGATAGCACTGATGTTTTAATGATGAATCTGGACCTGGTTGAAGCAACTTCATTGTCTAGACGCAGTATGTAAGAATATCAGAGAATGATGGTTGTGCTGTTCTTAGGAAACAATTTATTTCATGACATTAGTTTGAAAAATTAATTTTTTAAAAGAAGGGTCTCATTGTGTTCCCTGGTTTACCTGGAACTTACTATGCAGAGCAGGATGGTTGCAAACTCACAGAGATGTTCCTACTGTTGTTTTCCTGGTTCTGGGATTAAATGTTCATACCAATATGCCCAACTAAGAATTAATAATTCTTAGTAATTATTTCTAAACA
This sequence comes from Arvicanthis niloticus, assembly GCF_011762505.2. NCBI lineage: Eukaryota > Metazoa > Chordata > Mammalia > Rodentia > Muridae > Arvicanthis > Arvicanthis niloticus. Next base: position 44,683,696 of record NC_047665.1, on the reverse strand, counting down.
TTAAAAATTGCAAAATGGGTTTAGAGAGATGGCTCAGTGCCTAACAAAACTTGTTGCTTGAGTGTGAAGACCTGGCTTCAAGTCCTTAACACACACATCAAAACTAGGCATGACTATTTATACCTGTAAATCCAGTGCGTGGGAGACAGAGACAAAGGATAGCTGTGGAGTGCTGAGAGTCAGCATAGCTTTGACTTCATTGAGAGATCCTGTCTGTCTTCTAGTTTCCATTTGTACCCTGGAGCTGACACTATGCCACATCTCTCCACACCCAAATCCCACCAAAAAGAGACCTGGTCTCACAAGAGTGCAGACACACCTGTGAGTACAGGTGAGACCACCACTTCTGCTCAAATTTCTGGCCCAAAAGGAACCTGCCCAGGGTCATCAAGACACCAGAACCAAGGACAGCAGGTGACAGGGTTCTTATTTCTGTCTGCCTCTGTGCCCCAGAGATCACCCTGTGCCACAGCGCTTCATACCCAAACTCCCCACTGAGAGAACTGGTCTCCAAGGAGTGCTGACACAGAGGCTTACAGGACCAACAAGTTACAGTCAGAGACAGCAAGAACAGATAACACCAGAAATAACCAGATGGGGAGAGGAAATGGCAAGAACATAAGCAACAGAAATGAAAGCTACTTGGTATCATCAAAACCCATTCTACCACCACAGGAAGCCCTGGATAACCCAACACACCAGAAAAGGAAGACTCTAATTTAAAATGACATCTCACTATGATAATAGAGTTTAAGAAGGACATAAATAACTCCCTAAAAGAAATGCGGAGAAGACAAGTAAACAGGTAGATGCCCTGAAAGAGGAAACACAAAAATCCCTTAAAGCATTAAAGGAAAACACAATGAAACAGGTGTAGAAATTGACCAAAACCATCTAGGACGTAAAAATGGAAATAGAAACAATAAAGATATCATGAAGGAAGACAACCCTGAAGATAGAAAACCTAGGAAAGAGAGTAGGACTCATAGACACAAGCATCACCAACAGAATAAAAGAGATACAGGAGAGAATCTCAGGTGCAGAAGATATAATAGAAAATATTGACACAACAGTCAAAGAAAATGCAAAATTAAAAAAGCTCCTAACCCAAAACATCCAGAAAATCCAGGACACAATGAGAATACAAAACCTAAGGATAATAGGTATAGAAGAGAGGGAAGATTCCCAACTTAAAGTGTCAGTAATATTTTCAACAAAATTCTATAAGAAAACTTCCCTAACTTAAAGAAATAGATGCCCATAAAGATACAAGAAGCCTAGAGAACTCCAAATAGATTGGACCAGAAAAGAAATTCCTCCCATCACATAATAGTCAAATGACGAAATGCACAAAATGAAGAAAGAATATTAAAAACAGTAAGGAAAAAGGTCAAGTAACATATAAAGGGAGACCTATCAGAATTATACCAGATTTCTCAACAGAGACTATAAAAGCCAGAAGATCCTGGGCAGATGTCATACAGACCCTAAGAGAACACAAATGCCAGCCCAAGCTACTATACCCAGCAAAACTCTCAATTACCATAGATGGAGAAACCAAGATATTCCACGACAAAACCAACATTACACAATAGCCTTCCTCAAATTCAGCCCTATAACTGATAATAAATGAAAAACTCCAACACAAAAAAGGAAATTACACCCTAGAAAGAGCAAGAAAGTAATCTTCTTTCAACAAACACAAAAGAAGATTGCCACACAAACCTAATTCCAACTCTAATAACAAAAATAACAGGAAGCAACAATCATTTTTCCTTAATATTTCTTAACATCAATGAACTCAAATCCCCAATAAAAAGACATAGACTAACAGAATAGATATGCAAACAGAACCCAACATTTTCCTGCATACAGGAAATGCACCTCAGTGACAAACACTGACAGAGTAAAAGGATGGAAAACAGTTTCGCAAACAAATGGTCCCAAGAAACAAGCTATAGTCGCCATTCTAATATCAAATAAAATCGACAGTCAACCAAAAGTTATCAAAAAACATAAGGAAGAAGACTTCATACCCATCAAAGAAAAAAGTCTACCATGATGAACTCTCAATTCTGAACGTCTATGTTCCAAATGCAAAGGCACCCACATTCATAAAAGAAACTTTACTAAAACTCAAAGCAGACATTGCACTTCACATAATAAAGTGGGATACTTCAGGACCAGACTCTCAACAATGAACAGATCATCGAAAAAAACTAAACAAAGACAAAGTGGAACTAACAGAAGTTATGGACCAAATGGATTTAAAAGATATCTATAGGACATATCATCTTAAAACTAAAGAATATAACTTCTTCTCAACACCTCATGGTATCTTCTCCAAAACTGACCATATAATTGGTCACAAAACAGGCCTCAACAGATATAAGAAGATTGAAGTAATCACATGCATCCTATCAGATCACCATGGACTAAGGCTGTTCTTCAACAACAACAAAAACAACAGAAAGCCCACATACACATGGAAGCTGAACAACACTCTACTCAACCATAACTTGGTCAAGAAAGAAAGAAAGAAAGAAAGAAAGAAAGAAAGAAAGAAAGAAAGAAAGAAAGAAAGAAAGGAAGGGAGAAAGAAAAAATTAAAGACTTTTTAAAGTTAATGAAAATGAACATACCTAAACTTATGGGACACAATAAAATCAGGGCTAAGAGCAAGACTCATAGCCCTGAGTGCCTACAAAAAGAAACTGGAGAGAGCATACTCTAGCAGCTTTAATAGCATACCTGAAAGTTCTAGAACAAAAAGAAGCAAATACACCCAAGAAAAGTAGACGACAGGAAATAATCAAACTCAGAGCTGAAATCAACCAAGTAATAACAAATAGAATCAAAAAACCAGGATCTGCTTCTTTGAGTAAATCAACAATATTGATAAACCCTTAGTAAGACTAACCAGAAGGCACAGAGACAGTATCTAAATTAACAAAATCAGAAATGAAAAGGGAGATATAACAACAGAAATTGAGGAAATAAAAAAAATCATCAGATTCTATTACAAAAGACTATACTCAACAAACCTGGAAAATCTGGATGAAATGAACAATTTTCTAGATAGATACCAGAAACTAAAGTTAAATCAGGATCAGATAAACCATTTAATCAGTCCCATAAACCCTAAAGAAATAGAAGCAAGCATAAAAAGTCTCCCAACCATTGATCCTTGGCCTTTTGGCTAAGATCAAGTGTAAAAGTCTCCCCCCCCCAAAAAAAACCCAGGATCAGATGAGATTAGTGCAGAATTTTATCAGAACTTCAAAGAAGGCCTAATATCAATACTCTTCAAACTTTTCCACAAAATAGAAACAGAAGGAACACTACCCAATTCGTTCTATGAAGTCACAGTTATGCTGATACTAAAATCACACAAAAACCCAACAAAGAACTTCAGACTAATTTCCCTCATGAATATAGATGTAAAAGATGTAAAAATTCTCAATAAAATTCTTGCATACTAAACCCAAGAACACATCAAAATGATCATTCACCATGATCAAGTAGGCTTCATTCCAGGGATGCAGGGATGGTTCAATATATGAAAATTCATCAACGAAATCTATTACATAAGCAAACTCACAGAATAAAAAACACATGATCATTTCATTAGATGCTAAAAAAAAGCATTTGACAAAATTCAACACCCCTTCATGGTAAAAGTCTTGGAATGATCAGCAATTCAAGGCCCATACATAAATATAGTAAAAGCAATATACAGCAAACCAATAACTAACATCAAATTAAATGAAGAAAAACCTTGTAGTAATCCCACTAAAATCGGGTACTAGACAAGGCTGCCCACTCTCTTCCTACATATTTACTATAGTACTAGAAGTCCTAGCTATAGCAATTAGACAACAACAACAACAACAACAAAAAGGTCAACAGGATACAAATTGGAAAGGAAGAATTCAAAATATGAATATTTTCAGATGATATGATAGTATAATAAGTAATCCCAAAAATTCCATTAGAGAACTCCTACAGCTGACAAATAACTTCAGCAAAGTGGCTGGATACAAAATTAACTCAAATCAGTAGCCTTTCTCTACACAAAAGATAAATGGGGCAATAAAGAAATTAGGGAAATGACATCCTTTACAATAGTCACAAATAATATAAAATATCTTGATGTGACTCTAACCAAACAAGTGAAAGATCTGTACAACAAGAACCTTAAGTCTCTGAAGAAAGAAATCGAAAAAGACCTCAGAAGATGAAAAGATATCCCATTCTCATGGATTAGCAGAATTGATATATTAAAAATGGCCACCTTGAAAAAAGCAATCTACAGATTGAATGCAATCCCCATCTTAATTCCAACTCTATTTTTCAAAGAGTTACAAAGATCAATTCCCAAATTCATTTGGAATAACAAACAACCCAGGATAGCAAAAATTATTCTCAACAATAAAGGAACATCTGGGGGAATTACCTTCCCTGATCTCAAGCTGTACTACAGAGCAATAGTGATAAAACTGTGTGGTATTGGTACAGAGACAGGAAGGTAGATCAAAGGAATAGAATTTAAGATCCAGCAATGAACCCAAACACCTATGGTCACTTGATCTTTGACAAAGCAGCTAAAACCATCCAGTAGAAAAATGACAGCATTTTCAACAATTGGTACTGGTTCAACTGGTGGTCAACATGTAGAAGAATGCAAATTGAACCTTTCTTATCTCCTTGTACAAAATTCAAGTCTAAGTGGATCAAGGACCTGCACATTGAACCAGATATACTAAATCTAACAAAAGAGAAAATGGGGAAAGCCTCAAACACATGGGCACAGGGGAAAATTTCCATAACAGAACACCAATGACCTATGCTCTAAGGTCAACAATTGACAAATAGGACCTCATAAAATTGCAAAGCTTCTGTATGGCAAAGGACACTGTCAATAGGGAAAAATGGAAACAAACAAATTGGGGAAAGGTCTTTACCAATCCTACATCCTATAGAGAGCTAATATTCAATAGTATACTAAGAACTTAAGAAGTTAGACTCCAGAGAAACAAATAACCCTATTTAAAAAAAAAAGGGGGAACAGAGCTAAACAGAGAATTCTCAACTGAGGAACTCAAATGGCTAAAAGTACCTAAAGAAATGTTCAACATTCTTAGTCATCAGGGAAATGCAAATCAAAATGACCCTGAGATTCTACCTCAAACCAGGCAGAATGGCTAAGATCAAAATCTCAGATAACAGCAGATGCTGGCAAGGATGTGGAGAAAGAGGAACATTCTTCCATTGCTTGTGGATGGCAAGCTGGTGCAACCACTCTGGAAATAAGTCTGGTGATTTCTCAGAAAATTGGACATAGTACTACCTGAGGACCAAGGTGTACCATTCCTGTGCCTATACTCAGAAGATGCTCCAACATGTAATAAGGACATGTGCTCTGCTTTTTTTCATAGCAGCCATATTTATAATGCTATAAACATCAGTATAAATAACAGCCCAGCTGTCTCTCAACATGGGAATGGATACAAAAAATGTGGTACATTCACACAATAGTATACTACTAAGCTATTAAAAACAATGACCTCACAAAATTTGCAGGCAAATTGATGGATCTTGAAACTATCAATCTGAGTGAGATAACCCAGTCACAAAAGAACACACATGGTTTGTACTCACTGATAAGTGGATATTAGGCAAAGAGCATGGAATACCCATGATACAACTCATGGACCACATAAAGCTCAAGAGGAAGAAAGGCCTAAGTGTGGATGCTTCAGTCCTACTTAGAAGGGGAACAAAATAATCAAGGGAAATAGAGGGTTGGAGGGACTTGGGAGGAAGAGAAGAGGGGAGGAGAAAGGGGAGAAGAATCAGGTATGGGAGGAGATGGAGAAGATATACAGAGGGTCAGGAAATTGAACAAAGATGTGTAGCAATGGGGGATGGAAAACTGGAGGTAGCAACCAGAAAGTCCCAGATGCCAGGAAATCAAGAGCCTCCCAGGATCCACGGGGATGACAATAGCTGAATTACCCCCACAAAGGGGAAGGAAAACCTGTCGAGATCATATCCAGAAGTTAGGCATGCCCATCGACCCCCACCCGCAGATTGAGGGATGGGACCACCCACTCATCTCCAAAATTTTAATCTGGAATTGCTCCTGTCTAAAGGAAATACAGGGACAAAGAGTGGAATAGAGACTGAAGGAAAGCCCATCCAAAGACTGCCCCACCTGTGCATACATCCCACATGCAGACACAAAACACACACAATTGTGGATGTTAAGAGTGCATGATGATAGGAGCCTGTTACAGCTGTCTCCTGAGAGGCTCTGCCAAATCCTGACCAATAAAGATATGAATGTACACAGCCAAACATTAGACTGAGTGCGGGAACCTCAATGGGGAAGTTAGGGCAAAGAGTACACAGGGAGTGTCCATTGGTCCAGCTGGATATGTAGCAGAGGGTTGCCCTATCTGGTATCTCTGGGAGGTGAGCCCCTTGGCCAAGTGGAGGCTTGATGACCCAGGAAAGGAGAACGCTAGGCTGCTGAGGCAGAAGTGTGTGAGCCGGTTGTGGAGCACCCTCATAGAGGCAGGGGGAGGAAGGACAGAATAGGAGGCTTGTGGAAGGGAAACTGGGAAGGGCGATAACATTTGAGATGTATATAAATAACCAATAAAAAAGAGAGAGAGATCTTGTCTCAAGGGACTAATAGCCTTTCATTCTGGATATTCTTCTCCAGCTTCTAGATATCTGTTAACACATGTTTATATATATATGAGCTTCATGTTGTCCATGAGTTGTATCATGGGTATTCCACACTTGTTGCCTAATATCCACTTATCAGTGAGTACATACCATGTGTGTTCTTTTGTGACTGAGTTACCACACTCACGATGATATTTTCGAGATCCATCAATTTGCCTGCAAATTTCTTGAGGTCATTGTTTTTTAATAGCTTAGTATATATATATATATATATATATATATATATATATATATATATATATATACACACATGTGCATGTACATATATATGCACTGCATGCACAGTTACACAACATCCATATAGTAAACACAACATACATATCCATTATACATATATCATACTCATTTACACACACATATGCCACATACATATACTATATACATATACCAGATAGAATGCACACAAACAGAATATATACTATATCACACACATATATTACACATATATTACACATATAATATATATATATATCAATGCATGAAACACATTCAATATACACGTAACACAAACTTACCACACAGATATATCACTCACACATATTCACAAATACCACACAAAACACCACACACATATACCAAACATATATACTATACACATATATTACAAATATATGACATATATGATACACACAGGGGTTGCAAATATACTATGCATACCATACACATTCCAGGTACACACATACCACCTGTTTTTCATACATATGAACTACATATATGTACCATACATATATACCACTTGGAGATAATGTACACAAAAGCAAAACAATAACAGCAATAACTCAGTATGCTCACCTGCTGAATGCTCCATGTTTGAATGCAGACTAATAGATTTTATTTTGTTTGACTGATGTATTAGCCTTTAAGATTAGATGCTATAGATCTATCATCAATAAATTACTAGATAATAAAAGTTAAAATATATAATAAATTTCAGAAAAAAATTCCTGAATGCTAGGGAGTAAAAATTACACAGCAGTGACTTCAATAACCAATATGCTCTTGTAGGAGGCTTTTGAATGGTAAGCCACCTTTCCTAAGATACATTCTTAGTGGGCTTCTTCTTGCTATAATAGAATATTAACATGTGTGCAGTTTACAAAGGTTTATTTCAGTTCATGTTTCTGGGAGCTTCTGCTAGTAAACACAAAAGCATGATGCTTCTTGGGTTTTAATAAAGACCTCATATTGTGTCAGAAGGGTAGAACAGGTCATTTGGCAGGAGAAGAAAGAGGAATCCATCGAAGCTAAATACCCTCTACGGCAAGATCTAAATCTCTTGCTATTAAGCAACTGAGGAAAGTGAGCCCTTGTAGCCTCAGAACCACTCACTGGACCTTACCCCCAGCACTGCTATGTTTGAAGTCCAGTTCTTATGCATGATCTTTTGAAGGACACACTCAAACATACTGGGCAGTTCTATGATATTTGGGCCAGGGAAGCAATTTGTCAAAGAACAGTTTGACAACACTGTGATGGGCCCCATTGTGAAGCTCAGTCTTTTCAGGTATCCTGGTCTCCACACAAGCTGCTACTCTTTGTATTCTACCAATTCAGGCTCTGTAATCTAACCTGTTAATCTCTATTGCTTTGCATTTTGGTCAGAGAAACACTAGATGTGAAACAAATGTTGGATTGGCAGTTCTACAACTCCTGCTAGGAGAAGGACACCACTCAGTAGCAAACAGTATGAATAGATGAGTTGTTTGAGACAAGGGACCATTTCTAAGGGTTACTTCCAGGAAACCACAGTTAAAAAAAAAGAAAAAAAATGCTGTTTTGCTTATGAAAACATCTTGCCTTCTACCTGTATCAGAAATATGGGCTCAGAGATGGTGACATGCTAGTGCCTTAACTCCTTCTGGAAGGGGTACCCAGGTCAGAAGTGCAGACCTTTCTTACCAAACAGAAATGGAAGGATTAACAGGTGTACTCAATTAGAGTAAAATGGTAGGACTGATAGTTTTAGTTTGGTACAAAACAACAGAGCTGCAAGAGGTTGCTTTCTGGAGTCTGCATGACTGCCATGATTGGTATTTCCTTTAAAGATCATGTACATGGCTTCTAACAATTCTCCTTTATAAAATGTGACTCACCAGAGGCTCAGTCTCACACTGTTATTAGGATTAAATTCCCTCATATATGTAACATCTTTGTGACAATGCCAAGTGCATAGTGAGTTATCCAAGAACTTGGACCCTAAGGGTCAGAACTATGACCTGCACTGTGGTTCTATAACCTTTATCTATTTCCAACTCCCAAAGCTGTTTTGCTTTTGTAGCATGAGATATTGGCTGTCAGGAACCGATCTTATGGCTTCGTATCTAGAAAAAGAATTTAAATTTCAAGAGAATGAAGGTTATTTTACTTAATGAATATTCAGCAGCTGGGTCACCCAGACACTGTCAGTACTTCATGTACCCCAGACTAAGGCAAACTATACAATCCTAGTACCTCATTTAGCTCACCCAGAAAGCCCACAAATGGGGTTTATTATTTTCAAACTTTTGTGGAATGTCAAAGTCAAGAACCAGAGATGATTATTAATTCAAAAACACATGATAAACAGGAAAAAATAAAAACCTTGGTTTTTAACAAATTCCAAGAAGATTACATAATTATAATTAAAATAAGAAGATCTAAATTCATCTTATAATTAAAATAAGAAGATCTAAAGATAAACTCTTCCTTTGCCTTGGTATGCAGCAAAAATGAATGCTTACTTAGTCTAGCACTTTTGAGTATTGTATTGTCTAAGACACATCTTTGAGTAATTACAGGATCAGGAAAAGTTAGTAGCAATAGGCAAGAAATAGTAAGAGAAAATTAAAATGCAACTCATCTTAAACAAGTCTAAAAAATTTTGCACTAGAAAGGAGTTAAATTTATATTTATAGGCATCCTCAGATTCTTCTTGCATGCTTGATGTATTAGTTATTTTTCTCTTTGCTGTGACAAAATACTTGACAAAGGCAAATTAATAAACACAAGTTTTATTTTGGCTCAAAGTCTAAGGCTATAATTTATCATAGTGAGAATATCCTAGTGACAGGAGTTTGGGGAAGCTAGTTACATTGTTCCTTGAGGGGGGAAAGTAGGAAAGGGATATTGATGTTTCACTTCACTTACTGTCCTTCTATATTTGATCCAGATCCCTGGTCTAAGAAATAATGCTTCCTACATTCAGAGTAGGCCATCTCTCCTTAGTTAAACCATTAGGAGATATTTTCATAGAAACTCCCAGAGGTGTTGGTTCATAGCCATTCTAAAGCTAGCCAGATTCAACATCACAGAAACACAGTATAGGGCACCACAATGAACACTATTTATAAAATGAATGTGACCCTCAGAGATGTGTTTTTTAAAGTATGAATTCATTCTCTTTTTCATTAAAAAAAATGGCATTTTTAATAGGAATGTTCCTACAGTGCTTAAATTCCCAAAGACACTGGCATATTTGGAGATGGTGAGTGAAAAGGAAAACACGACTAAGTTGTTGTACAGAGTTCACAGTACCACTAATCTCTGTAAACACCAGGTGACATTATTTCCGGATCACATGCACAAGTAAGTATGCGTGTGTGTGTGTGTATGTGTGTGTGTGTGTGTGTGTGTGTGATTTTTCTGTTATTTGTCATCCTGCATTTGTTCAAGTTCATAGGGAACCACAAAGCATGCTACTATGAAGATGAAACAAGTGTTACTCTGGAGAAATAATCACCAAGAGGAAGCAAGATGGAGATGTAACAGAAAAAGTGAATGCAAAAGGAAGAGTGGAATAACAAGTTGTCAGTGGTTAAATGGCATGGTCATGGTAGGAACTCAAGGATAGTTGACTTCTTTAGCATTCCAATTTACAATTGAAAGAGAAAGGGTTAAAAATAGGTTTTAAAATGAAAAATTTAATAATTACATAATTTTTGCTTTTCCATTTTCTTCCTCTAGCACATCTCATGTACATCTCCCCCATGCTCTCTCTCCTATCATGGTCTATATTTTTTTAGTGAGCATACGTGTGTGTGTGTGTGTGTGTGTTCCTGAATATATCAATAACCTGCTCAGTCCATATAATGATGCCAACATATAAATCTTTTATTTAGATTGTTATGATTGAAGGCAATACCCAGCTTTGTGCCAAAGATCCAGTTTCCACTATTATTCAATATTACTTTATTAACATAGTACACATATAAAAACATAGTACACTAGTTTCTGCTTCCTTTCCTTTGTACCTCTTATATAAAAGAAGGCCAGAAAGTCTACACTTTTCAATGTTATGGAGGTAATTTTCAATCAAGCTGTAAAACCTATGTTTATGACTACTTATTCATCAGTCTGCATGAACTTACTTCTTTTTCCACGCTAGGGTTCTATCCAGGATACCACACTGCATTCAGTCATTCATTTTCTTAGATATCTATTGGAAATAATAGTTACCTCATTAATGTTTTGTTATTTTTGATGCTTACAGCAGCCTTGAGACATCCTGAAATACTCTCCAACACTTTAGAAGAGTCTCAGTTGGAATCTTTGTAGTATGTATTTTGTATGGCTATCTAGGCATTGTGGATTTTAACAGGAACACCTCAAATTAATCTTTAATTTTTGTCACACTATATCTTGAAAGTTCTCAAGAAAACAGTGAAAAGGTTGCTACAGAGTGTCTGCTAAATTTATATCTATTTTTGTTTTAAACAGACACTCACACAATACATGCAATATACACATACATTTCTACACAATACATGCAATTTCATCCCCTTCAAATTCATTTCTTGGAATAAGTTCTTAAGAGGTTATAAAGTAGTAGACAGATCCCATATATCCTCAGCAAGTTTCTCTTGTGGTTCATAATATGTAAAGAACCTGGGATTGGCACAATTAACATACTGTGTATACACCTGTAATAACTGTATCATCTGCTTTCCCAGTCAGAACCTACTTGTCAGGATGCAGAATCAACCGAGTGAGTAGCCTGAATTCCTATTAAGTTACAATTACCTTTCTTTGTGAGCTCAGGTTGCTGAGTTTAGTCTTAATTGTCCTGATTTGCCTTTGAATTGATAATGTTTCCCAATGTACAGACTAACTAGGTTCAACTAATTTTGTATGATGTGTGCTACAGTTCTCTGTTGCTGTGTAATAAACTACCCTCAACATGTAGTAACTCAAGACAGTAACATTTGTCTTGGTTACATGCAGACACAGCATTGTGTGTACTACTAGAGCTTCATAGTAACAGTCATTTCTGCTCTTCTTGATACCCTGACAGCTGCTTTGCTCAATGGCTGACTAAACTCATCCTAGATTGGGGGAGTGTGAGGGTAGGAAATCTAGAACCATCTAAAAGCCTCTTCCATATCACATAAGAAGGCAAGAAGACAGGGTTTCCTAGGCTTATCTCTGTTCTGCTTTGTGATCTTTCCCAAAATGCCCCGCAAAGCAGTTGGGAGCAGGTAAACCTGTTATATGTCCCCTCAGGGATTCTAAGATGTGCAGAGAGAGGGGAAGAAAGAGCACAGACAGGGAGAAGCTGTGTGCTCTTTCTGACTCACTTCCCAGCCCTTTCTTTAAGCAGCAATATCACAGAGACAAGATTCAGACTGTGCCTTTGGTAGTGGGAGCATATATGGGATAAGCAAAGTTGCTGGGAAATATTGAAAAGATCAAGACATAATGAAAGAAACAATTCCTAAAATTGATAATATGCTTTTAAAAAGCAACAAAAATGAGTCCCAATCAAGACCATATTAAATAAACACTTCAAATTCTGTCAGAATGCTTGACTTCTCAAATCATTTATTATACACACATACATATACACATACATAGATACACACACACACACACACACACACACACACAGAAGCATACGGCATACACATAGGTGCAACAACACACTGACTTCCTTTGTGTCTTATATCCATGTCCTCAGCCAGAGTTGTCTCCCATAAGTCATACCTGATTACTGGCAACCAATGAATTCAACCAACATCCATATCCAACTGTGCCTATTTGGACCTGGCTGGTGGATTCAGATAAATTGGTTTTGGTTTCTCTAAGAATTGGATTATATATCCCAAGAGAAGAAACTAAAATCACCAAACTTATTCCACATGCTGTACTAAAAAGAACACATTACCACATGAATGAGCTTAGTAATTAGTTTACCAAGTCATCCAGCACCATGTAAATTACCTGTGATAAATGACTGGGCAGCCAAAGGAATAGAAATCATGCATTACTTCCATGATTTGAAATAAACTATCATTTGTGTTTACCATTATTCTCTAAGAGCCGACGTGTGACAGAACCTGCAAGAATATACAGGATCCTGACTCTTTGACAAACAAACATGTGTGTCTATACTCATGTGTAGCTCTAGCAAGGATTCTTTACTTCAAATACCAAAGTTGCCTTAAAAGTGATGTCACTGTTGCAATTCATTCCACAGAAAAGTCCAAAAACACTTACACTGAAAATACCTTCAGAGATCAGAAGCTTTTCTTTTGCATTTAGAGTTTTCATCATAGATCCTAGAAGTCACAAAATAGACTTGTGCCTTTATCCTGACAGTTCTTGATTTTACATTCTTCTGCTTGAATTCTTCTCTCCCTGTCTCTGGTTAAAAGATTACTGTAACTAAATATGTGAGTGTCAGTCTCCTCACCTAGTACCCCCATGAATCGCAGGACAGCCTTGCCTAAAGAGAATTCAAGCAATCACAGCATAAATGGGGCATTTGGATATACTCACAGCTCTTACAAGCCAAGATCATCTAATTGATTTACCATTAAAGGCCCCAGCAAAATGACATTTATCATTTTTCGAGTTCTTTCTCTATGCCGAGCTAACACGCCACTTTAGGAAACTTTATCTCTTTGTCAATGACACATCTCTGCACAGCCGGTATTATTGTCATTTCACAGGTAACAACACAGAGACAGAGTAAGTAGGATCACAGAGTTGACTATTCTCACCACTGCCTTCAGCTACTGTGTATACCATCCTAGAGGCTAAGTAAGAAAAAGGAAGGCAGAGGGTTTGAGAGGCTGTGGGAAGAAGCCCACAGAGTGAGAGCTAATCAAGTCTGGAGCCTCAAGAGGCGCATAAGTAAAGACTTAAAAGAAGGGAAAGTTAGCTGGAACTAATGAGGGAGGGTCCCTAGGCCCTGGAACAACACTGGTTCTGGGAAATTTCCACATTTGAGAAGCTGGGGGATCATTATGTTTCCAGCTGAATGGCAAATGATTCCAGTTCTGTCTGTCTCCACTTGGCTCCCTCAGTTCCTGGTTGAGCATGGGTTCTGCTCACAAAAGATAAAAATCTGCAATAGGGACCTAAAGAGGGGAAGGATTGAAAACTACCAGTGACTTAGGAAGCTAGGTATATTTCAGGGAAACTACAGCTGCTCCAAGTAAATGCTGTAAAGAGAGACACAAGCTAGTTAAAGCATGCTGTTGGGACTCAAAACAAGATTGTTCCCACCAGTGTTTTTGCAGGCTTCTGCTTGTATGCATGCTGCAGGAGAGATGTACGGATGAATTCATGGGGTCAGTAGTAATTCTTACAGCATATGGAAAGTTACTTGCAATTGCATTGCAATTGTTTACTGCTTTCTGTCCTACAGGTTTACAAATCTCTAATTTCACTCGCTTCTAATTTTGTTTTATTAAATTCATTGCAAACTTCTTACATGGTTGTTTTGGTTTGGCTTTTGTCAAAGACTTGTTGCTTTATGCTAAAACCTGTGTTGCTACTGGGATGGGGCCATCAGGAACCTATAAAAGGTGACTTGCCATGAGAGGAAATTGGGTAACTAGGGAGAAGTTTTTGAGAGAGCTAGCTGGAGTCATTCTCTCCTTTCTGTGTATCCCAGCCTCTGTGAAGGTACCATTATCTGCTCTGTCACTTACTCCCATGAGGATGTACTGTACTTCCACAAACCCAAAAAAACTTAGTCTTCCAACCCCAGACAGAAGCCTCTGAAACATCAGAACAAAATAAACATCTTCCTTTGGAGCTGACTTATCGCAGGTATTTTTGTGTTGTTTCTCACACTATAGTGTGCCTGTGAATCACTAAGGAGGCATTTCCAATTTACTAAGTCAGAGGAGAGCTATAAGCTTCTATATTTCTCACCTCAGTCTTCAGACATCCCAATTGGGTGGCCATATTTTTTTTTACCTGTTTTATGGTTAAGCTGGATGTTGAACTCAGGACTTGGCACAAACTAAGCAAGTATCTTACCTCTGAACTATACTCTGATGCTGCACTGTTCAAAAACAACAACAACAACAAGAACAACAACAAAAAGGAATCATCCAAGCACAGGAGAATAAGGATAATTATTTTCTCCCAAGCAAACAGTATTTGTCTCCGTGCTTTTCTTCCCGGTCCATTTTGCCACCACACTGCTTTCTCTTTAAGTGCTAAGATGACACGTTGGTTAAGGAACAGAGATACAGATCCAGTAGGAGGCCACACAGAACTCCAGCTTGGGTCTCACTTTCTTCCCAGAGCCTGTTTTGCCTTCTGTCCTCCCCCCACCTTGTCTGACCTATTTGCATGACTGGACTTCTTCCTCTCTAGAGGGAATTCCACTGAAGCAGCTGCTTCCTTCTCACATGTCAGCTGGTGGCCTATAGAACAGCTAGGATGTAGAACTTGGAGTCCCGTGAGATGTCTTTCTAGTCTCCTAGTCTCCCCTTCTGCTCTGGACAAGGCGATGTCTAAGCTACTTCACAGGGGACATGCCTTCTCTCCTCACCCAAATTGCCCTCTTATAAAAAAAATAGTAAGAGAGAGAGAGAGAGAGAGAGAGAGAGAGAGAGAGAGAGAGAGAGAGGCAGGCGGGGGGAACTGAACTGTGCATGTTTTGTAACATCAGCTGTGGGCCTGATTCAAGTTCGAGACTCAGCCATAAAGACCATATTTGGATTCATTTGGTTCCAGGTCAAGCATTCCAATTTAACACATTTATCCCATGATTTCCTAATGCTATCAAATGACACATCATTTTATTTTTTTCCTTTGTTTTTCTCTTTCAACTAATTTATTTAATGGGTCCAAAATGGGTGATTAGACCATAAAAACATGTGGTATCCTAATTGGATTTTGAAAATGTGTAAACATGGCCCTTCGGTGGCTTGCTATTACCATCTGGACCAAATATAAACTTCTGACCATTGCCTTCAAACTGTCCTCCACTGAGCCCCGCCCGATCACCATGCTCACGGGTTAGTTCTCCTGTCCTGTGTCCCACATCCCTCTGCTCCCATCAAGACTGCTTCTTAGTTTTCAGGACTTTTTCCCCAATTTCTGCCCCAAGGCGTCAATGGGAAGGGGCTGAGAGGATCTGCAGACTGTTTCCTGTGCCATTCAAAACAGTTTTCCGGCCTCAGCAGCCAATCTATTCATCTAGGAATGTTCCAAACCTAACTCTTTTCCATCCACTGGGATCCACACTTCACCTGGAAGTTTGCCAGTTACCATGCTAAGGTTTTTGTTTTGTTCATGAATATGGATGATCCCTTAACAGACACCTGTAGCCTTCTTTAATGTTGGGTTCTAAGTAACTTCCTGGAGACCAGTGGTGAGCAAGAAGTAAAACGACAATGTCCTTCATATCACAGAGTTGGCATTCAGGTTTAGGAAGGTTGATGATAAGCATAAAATAAACAAATAATAATTTCAGTTGGTGGGAAAGGACTGTCACAGGTCAGGCAGTGGGTTTATTTATGTAATTTTATATTTATTTACTTACTGTGTATGTAGGTGTGTGTGCATGCCATGGGATGTATATGTGTGTGCGCGTGTGTATGTTTGTGTGTATTTGCCTCTGTGTGTGTGTTTGCATCTGTATGTTTGTGTGTGTATGCATGTGTGCTTGTGTGTGTGTGTTTGTATGTATTTATCTGTGTTTGTGTGTGAATGTGTGATTCTGTGTGTGTTTGCATATGTGCATATTTGTATTTATGTGTGTTTGCGTGTGTATATGTGTTTGTTTGAGTGTGTCTTTGCATGTATGTTTCTGTGTATGTGTGTATGTGTGTGTCAGAAGACAACTTGTTGGAGTTCTTTGTCCTTCCACCATGTGGATTCTGAAGACAGAATGCAGGTTATTGCCCTTGGTATTAGCCCCGTGAGTTTTATCTGATTGCTCTCTCTCTTGGACTGCACTTTTAAAATACTTCCATGTTCTGATTGAATAAGCATTGATTCTGCTGTGTGAAAAATCACTGGAACATGCTAATCTTCAGTTCACACCGGAAGTCCAAAGGTGCTGAGCTCTGTTATAAACACAGGCGTGCACCAGTAGTTCAATCATTGGAACATGCTAATCTTCAGTTCACACCGGAAGTCCAAAGATGCTGAGCTCTGTTATAAATACAGGTGCGCACCAGTAGCTCCGGAAGCAGTGAGAGGGGCCAGGAGGGTAAATGTTTATCAGGTAAACTAAGGCAACAAGGCAAAACAGCTCTGCTCCTGCCTTAGATATCCTAAGAAGGTGTCACCTTCATTTAGGGTGGGGGTTCCCACTCCAAATAAGCAAATCAAGAAAATTCCTTCAAGTAGCTGATCAAGAAAATGCCCAACAGCTTATCTCTTAGTTACTTCCAGATCCAGTAAACTTGACAAAGGAAATTAATTACTGAAGAATGTTAAAGTTCTCAAGTAAATAGAAGCTGTTTTACATGTCTCAAGAGATTTATTATGAGGCCATGCATGCCTGTAAATATTACTGAAAGGACTAGTCACTGATTTATTGATGATAAGGTGGCTGTTTGTATTTTCAAGGTAGCCCAGAGCTTCTCAGACTTTATTTGGATTTATCAGGAGTCCTTGCTAAAAATCAATATTTCAAGTTGCCATGAGGTAATTCACCAGTGGGTCCCCTAGTGAAACTGCAACACAGCTTGTATGTGACATCAGTCAAGACATTCAGATTGAAGAGTAAACCAAGGAGTAAGAGCAGTAGATGGTCACACAGATGGAACCATTGATATAGGAACTATAAATTAGAAGCCAATTTCATAGAAGGATTCCAGATACATAGGGGCAGTAGAGTCCATAGCCACATTATTGTCCCTATGCCCTGTGTTGATGCTTGGGAAAGTAAGCTCCATTGTAAAATAGAATCTCTACTTCAGATTTTCTCAAAGAAACTATGCTCTTTAAGCCACAGGTATAAGAATCATTTTAATGATGAACAATTAACACACTCTGTGTGAATAATAACTTCTGTAACCAACTCCCATTTTAATTACTTTTGTAGAACTACATTGCCCTGAATATGTAAGTCATCTTTAATTTTTGTTCATATAACAGGGCATTCTAGACCTAGAAACAAAGATACTCATATTTCAACAAGACCCACAAATCAGCCACCATGTGGTAGTACCAGATATCGTGGTCCAGCAGAAACAGGGACATCAACATGTTCTCATTCCATCAGAAATCACCCTATCAGGCCTTCTCCAGGTTATGGAAAAGGGGGAAAGGTCTCAAGCAAGGGCTTGGGCCATAAGACCAGAGAAGAGTATATGTGCCACCAGCCCCCATTCCTGCACCCCCGAAAATGAGTAGATTCCAAGAAAAGCATCCATAAAAATTGGGGGAACCTACAATAAAGAGAAACTGATACTTCCTTGAGAACTAAGGCCGATTTGCACTTCAAAAGCTGAAAGACTCTTATTTCTCAATAGAGGATATGATGGCTGAGTCCTTAAGTGTATTTGATATGTACAAATACACAGAGGTACAGCACAAACATGGAAATACACGAGTTGTAATCAACTTTCAGTCCAGAAATTCCTGGAGATGTGTTTCTAAGAAATTACAGAAACAGTGGCAGAAATATCTGGAAAGGCTAAGCCGATTACCATGCTCACCTGACATTAAAGGAAACCCAGGTTTCTTACTGGTTCCACTTGAAGGAGCACTGGATGCATGGCACTCCTTTAGTTACTAGCTACCAAGTTAAGACTTGAGATGTTCACTCAGGGTTGAAGGCAGACAAGGCTATATCAAGGAAGATGGAGAAAGCTCAAAAACACATATATAACACAAGTGTGAAAACCAGGGTTAGTAGATGGGACCACGAAAAGTCAGAGTAATGCCCAGAGGTACTTTGCATTCCCGTTAAAGCAACCATTTAAGGAAATATTTCTCAGAGCCCTCAGCTCTCCTTTGGGCTCCTAGGACGAGATAAGCTTAGGAAGGGGGAGGGCAACATGGCTCCAGAGACAGATCTTGCCCCCACCCCTTTTCTAAGCAGCCAGAGTCGCAGCTCTAGCTTTAAATTGGAAATGCAATTAAGGGTTTAAATTAAGCCACACTAAGTTTTAATTACCAAATGTGACCAGGAAGTTATGGAATACACCCAAGATTTTGTTAAGGGAAGAGAAAACAGAGAATTCTACATAGCACAATTCAGCACACTGCTTTTTTTTTTTTTTAAATACAGAACACTATGTCCATTTTCCTCAGATTTTAGTTGTAATTCTTTCAAAGATTCCATTGTCATACAAGTTTTTACTTAAAGCAAATTCCATGCTGTCATGTTCAAATAATTTAAGAATATTAATTCCCCCTTTCCATCTTAACTTTTTGCATATTTCTAGTGTTGCATAATGGTTTCGCTCATTGATTACTGCACATTAAATCTTTCACCAAAAGTTCAAAGTCAAATGTTTGGTCTTTTGCAAGAGAATCTATCTGGCATTGGAGAATGTCTCTAAAATGAGGAAATTAGAAAGTGGGCCAATGCATTGCATCTAATTTCTGAGGTGCTATCCTATATGTTCTGCCAGTGAGATCCACACTTTCCATCAGAGAGAGGAGCTTGATGTCTTCCATTCTGAATCTAAATCTGTATCAACTGTCATTTATACATGGCCATTCTTGTATATAACTTTATTCTAGATTAAGGTCTTTTCCAAGTGCAAAATACCTTTGGAAAACCCCACTCAATGATAGCAATCTAAATGGATCAGCCAGAATTACTCAGACTTATCAGTAATGTAACAATAAGTCAGGATAATATGCTGTCTGAGCAATGAGCACCACTCATTATTCTCCTGTGGTGTTTTTCATGCCAACCTTCATTTTATCAGTCAAAAAGGAAAAAAAAAATGTGTTTTAAACTAAACTAATATTTGTTTCTTCTCGTTAGTTTTAAAATTAAATTTGAATTTGTAAGCCTAATACCCTTTGATATTAGTAAAATGTCCTTCATTCCAGAGATCCCACAAGGCCCTTCTTCTCTAGGTTTATGACTACTACATAACTGACAAATGTATATGTTATCACAAAGGCGTTTACTCCAGTAGATAATCATATAACTTTCAGAAATCTTTTCACAATCTTAAAGTAGTTACTCTTCAATAAGCCAACTATTCAGGCAATAAATGCCATTTTGTGTGATCATTAAGGTGGCTGCCAAGTGAGGTGACCTTAAAAAGTGGGGGAGAAGTAAAAGAAGAGGAGGGTGGGTATCCAGAATAAAACTAAATATTTTACAGCAGGAGGCTTTCAGGCAGACTGGCTGGGTTCCATAGAAGCCCATTCATATCTGGAAGTCTTTATCGTTGTTTTAAGGCTAGAAATAAATGACTACTATCCTCCTGAGAGTCTGAAACCTGAAACAAGAATATTTCTCTAAGCACCTTTGCAAATGTACTTAATTTTCCATGAGAACTCACTGTCTTGACCTGGCTCCTGGAATTCAAGGGAAGGGTGGAAAGTCGAATCCAATAAATGAGTAACTTTCAGGAACTTCAAACTTGATTATTTCTGATGGCTCTCCCTTGTTAAAGAAAGAAAGAAAGGAAGAAAGAAAGAAAGAGAGAAAGAGAAAAAAGAGAAAAAAACAGGGAGGGTAGTTTGCACTTAGGTAGCTCTTTGAAAGAGGAGACCAAGAGCATACAGCCTGTGTACACTGATGAGACTCATTCTATATCTTCTTGGCTCAGAGTGCCTTTGTTTGGAATCTAGCCCCTGGTCGAGGGTCATCTAACTAAAGAGTGAATGAGATTCAAATTCTTTAATTAGTTTCTCAGTGATTCTCTATGGTTGGCAATAAAGGAAATACTTTCTGGGAGATCAGGTTCTTACCCTGAAAGTTTGGATAGGATAAAGTACTTGAAAGACTAAGATCATTTTCAGCCCATTGTTCTAGTCTGCCTCTGAACTGGGTTTTCTGCTAAAGGCTTTGGAGCCAAATTTTTATTTCATCCTCACAACCATGGCTCACAGGCACCAATAAGCATGCCTCATGAATGCACAAAGGCCTGTCATCTTCCCAGCACTTAGCAAACATAGTACATTCACAGTCACTGGAAAGGCAAACAGGCTTTGTTTGCGAATATTGTGAATGAACATTGCAATCTACTGTATATATATCCTGGCATGTTCAGAGGTCAAGTCCTCCAAAAAAATTTCCCCCAGAATGAGGGCAGCTCACCAACTACGCTGGAGCTTTCTTAGAAGTCAGTATTGTGGGTAGGGAAGGATCCATAGGAGCATCTTTGGAATGACCATGCCTTTTCCTAACAATAGGTGCTGGTCTCTACTGTCCATATTGTCCCTTTAAAGGCTGACCATTTAGCCCACAACAAAGGCAGCATACAGAAAGACGTGACTGTGTTGATATAGCATGACTGCATTGATACAGTTGTATGCTAAGAGAAACATTCTTCCAAATCACAGAACACATGACTCCAGTGCCATCTTCCGAGTAGGACACTGCATACTTAAACAAAAGCCACAAAGAAGTGACCGTGCCTTTCCAGCTTATGCAGCAGCTGGAATGTATCTGACAGGGACCCCACCCTGGCCTTGTTAGTGAGTCACGGTCCTTCCTCCTTGGGGAGGACTTGCCCTGCTTCCTGAGAGGGGAGAAGGCCATATATGGAGACATCTCTTCTCTTGCCTCTGGGTGGAGGGATGGAACAAAAGGAAAGTTCAAATCTTGTATTGATATCTACTTTTACAAAGATATTCTTTTGAGCAGTTTGACTTTCCTGTGTAGAGCCAAATTAAACACACTTCAGACATTTAGTTGAAAGAGAAACACCTGCTTTCTAAGGGTTACTAAAGTTCTACCTCAGCCTTTCAGGTCTGGGGAAAGACAACTTGGGAGAAAACAATCTGTGATTTGGGGGCATCAAATGGCTCTCAGAGTAAGGGTTGGGTACACACCATGTTCACTCAAAGTACGATGTCAACATTAAGGAGGAAGTCAAAAGTAGAGAAAACATGCAACAGCTGATTTTTTGTACACTCTTGGGAAAGGCTCTTTACTCTTTTTTTGCATTACTGAAAACATGTCTCTCCCATGAGACTCCAAAGTGATGTCCACTATATCATTATCAGCATGTCACCAGTTCTAAGTTCTGTGAACCACCTGCTATCTCATGGGAGAATTCTCCATCAGCCACTTGTTCTGCTGTGATGAATGCTGATATGTAAGTGATGTCTTTACAATATGCTAAGGCTGTATACACATAATTTGTAGATTATTAAACAGTACAGCAGTTTATTAATGCTATTATTTGCCTCCTTTTTTTTCCAACACTCTCTGCATTCTCTGCAATGGTCAGAAGAATGTGGATTGCAATTTAGTAATGTCCTGAACCCTACTCTTTGCCTACATTTTACTTTTTTCCCATAGTGTGTCCTTTCTGAGTCCTGTGACTTTGTTCATGATGTCCTGTTGCAGATGTCCACACAGGAGGCTAGCCTTTTGCCTGCAACGATGATTCCCCAGTGCCCCAATTCTGAAGCAGTGTTTGAAGTTTTCTGCTGGGTCTTTTAAGTTATTATTTCTGCCCACCCTGCCTAGGATTACTCGAAAAATAACAAATAACAACAATAAGCCTGCCTTGACATTGCCAAAAGAAACTGCCTGGGACTTTTCAGAAGCCACATTCAATTTATGAATAAATGAAATAGATCTTCTCGACCGACCATGACAATAAGCACTGGCCTACATATTCAAGGCCTGAAAGAAGTCGAGGCAATGGGCCTAATGAGAAGCAGTCAGCGAATCTAATGAGAATCAGACAGAAGGCCTAATGAGACATTTAACATGCTCTGCCTCTCCCCTCCTCTTTTGTTCAGTTTTCATGGGAATCTGTGTTTGGGGAGCTCAGTTGCACTGGCTACAAGCAGATACATATGGCTTTAGTGGGGAGATTCAGGAAGCAAGGGAAAGACTAAAGATACCCAAGTATGGGCGAGTCAAACGTGGAAAATGGGCCCAAAGGACATGCTACTGATAAGACTTGGCTTTAATTTTTAATCAAATCTAATTCTTTCTCAGGATACTATAGAGTCATAGGGCTATGGGCGAAAGGACCATAAACAGGCAAAGATTCCAATTGCATTACATCACTGCTCCGAGGGAAAGAACCATAAGAGAAGCTAGCAGTTCTGTTTCTCTCAGATAGCCACCTGGAGTGAAGGCGTTGCAACAGAGTGATACCTGGGATTGTCTCCTTATGAGGCAGCATTCCTGGGAACAGTAGGTGGTTTCATGTGTTGATCTTGGACAGAGTTGGCAGCTAGCAAGATAGCTATCAAATTATAAGTTAGACAGGATGGGGTGTAGGGAAGGGGTATGAACCTTACTCAGTTACAGCTCAGCATATCCATTACCTGTGTTGGAGGCATGGAAAGGGTGTATCACACACACACACACACACACACACACACACACACACACACACACACACCAGAGCTCAATTGTTTATCTGATCCATGGGTTTAGTAGCTTTGGAGTATAGCATGGTTTTGAGAGAACATAGGCATGATTTCTAATTCCTCTAGCTTTCCAGCAGAGGAAATTTGCATTGGCCCTTGTTGCTTGCCTATCAAATTAACAGTCTCCTTGGATATAAATGTTCTTTGTTTTAGTTGCTTACTCAAATATATGCTTTAAGTGCAACCCTATTTCTTTCCCTAGCCATCTGTTTGTGTATTTATAACAACTCCTTTTTTTTTCTTTTTCTTTCTTTCTTTCTTTCTTCTTCTTCTTCTTCTTTTTTTTTTTTTTTTTTCCTTTCTTGGTTGCCAACATCCTGCTTCTTGTAGCCCACCTGTATCTGAGCTCCAATCTGAAGGTAAATGAACTGACTTGCTCTTGGGTGGCTCCACCTAGTGGCCTTTAGTAGTAACAAAGTTCTCATCACAGGATTAAGAATGTGGATTACTTACATGTTGGTACGGATGGGAGGTTAATAGAAGTGCACCAACATTCATTAATTTCCAGGTAATAGGCTCAGAATTTCACACTTTATAGCTCTTTTAAACCTCATAGAAAATGTGGTTGATAACATTCTTTAAAGGTTGTTTCATAGCTAGCATTCATTGAATGCTTTCCATGTGCTGTCTGTTTTATATGATACTGGGTCATTTATCTTAGTGCTGACATACAGGGATGAAAACAAAATACTTGTTAGTTCTAATTGCCAAAGTCTGTAAAGGACTCCAGATATTTCAAACTGTATAATATTAAACAAATTGCTTTTCTTCTCAAAGGTTCAGTTTCCTCACCTGTCCATAAAGTAAGGAAGTCATACACAATAAATAGTAATACTTTTAAAATGCTCTTGCCAGAGTCACTAAACATGGCTGGAAAAAAAATCAAACTATACTGAATAATTCTCATTAATGTCAAGTCAACAACTCTCAGATGCATACTGAACTGTGCCAGGCATCTCTGTGTATTATTTCCCCCGTGTCAAGTCATTGGCTCCTCTAAGCCATGCTTTTTCAGCTTCCTGTCTCTCCAACTCCAACCTCAGAATGTTCTTACCCTGTCATTGAGAGGACAAATAGTTACCCAAGTGATTTTCCATCTCTTGCCACTGTAACTACAGTCCTGCCGCTTCCCTGCCCCCTGTCTTTGTTGACAGGACACTAAGTCCATAGCCATCAAAAGGTAACATTTCTAGTCTGCATCCAGATTGCAGGCCATCTTCTCTATGCAAAAGCTGAGCTTCCTTTCTGAAACTCACCAGATCCTGCTATCACCAGCAGAGAAGTCTGCACCCTTCAGTTATTTCTTTCTCAAGGCCTCAGATGTCATAGATGAATGTCTGTGTTCTCCAAGCATGTATAGAAGAAGATCTGAACAGCTAACGTGCCATCATTAGGAGATGGGATATTAGAGCAAGATTTTCATGAACAGGACAGCGCCCTTATGAAAGCATCTCTAGAGAGCTTACTCTCTTCATGATAAATAAAGATACAGAAGAAGTGGGTAGTATGCAAGGCCATTACCAAAACCTAGCTATGCTGCCAATACACTGTGTAACTTTCTTACTCTAAACCCGTGGCAGATGACTTTACATCACAAATAGGCTTATAGTACAGTTATAGTAGCCTGAACTTAAGACATTTCTATTCCTCATTTTTCTACATAAACGTTTTCTCATTCTTTCCCTGACACACCCCAATAGCACTTCTGTTTTCATCGTCTGTCTCTTCACGTATCCACAGATTTCCATTCCATTAAATCCATCTGTACTCTCTCTTTAGTTTTCAGTATGGAATACTGAATAAAATACAGTTTGAGTATTTCCTAAATCCTGAAGCAGTATTTCATGCAGAGGTTTATTTGACACTTTCTTCTATTGATCCTAGTGACCATAGAGATCTCTGCATCTCTGACTTCTGCTGACCATTCAGTAAATGGGGTAGGTTCTTTCTTCTATGAAAGCATTTTTAACCATGACATTTTATCAGAACCATCACTTGATGGCTCACTAGAGTTAAAGGTAAAAGTAAATTTCCCAGCCCTGGTCCCCTCTTAATTTTCCCAGATCCTCTATCTGCATTAGATGTGTGTGTTATCTCTATATTGAAACATAAGCACCTAAGGCTGGCATGACAGCAGGGTGGCTGGCGTCCCTCAAAGTAGGTTTTTTTTTTTTTTTTTTTTTTTTTTATTTATAAAACCTCCGGCTCCCAACAGGAAATAATGAAGTTATTCACCCTGTTCAGCAAGTGAAAATGTTTGAATTTTGATGCTTTTTCCTTGCTTAAACCTTAGCATTATGTCCGGCCTCTGTTTGCTTCTCTCTGGAGTATATATATGGGCACTTCTTGTGACCATACCTTCTCAGTTGGACCTTGAAATGAGTCTCCCAACTTAACATCCAGATTTTAGCCCACAGATGACAAAGTGTTCTTACAACAGCTGGAAATGCTACTAGAAAGTATAAATCAGATCACCCATTTTCATCCTTCCTATCCATCTAATGCCTTCATCCCACAGCACAATTAAACTCATGTTTCTCACCCTGCCTTACCAGCAATAGTGTGGCTTTGAGAAAAATCATAAAGAGGCTTTTCCTTAATTCTAAGAGTTAAGTATCTTAAACTACTATTTAAAAAAAAAAAAAAAAAAAAAAAAAAAACAAGTTGGGCAGAGTCTAACTTAGTTTGTTACAATCAAGGAACTGTAATTGCCTTGCCGCGGACAAGAATTTATTTAATGCCTGCCTCTTTGTAGGAAAACATTTGGGGTATGGATGAATTACGGGCATATCAACCAGATTGCAAACTCCTACAATCTGAGACCAATTTAAGAGCCTGTGTGTATGGAAGCATAATGAGGACATACACACAGGGACAGCTATGCTTAATAAGAACTTGTTGAGTGCTTTGAATTTGACTTGTAATTTCTCTGTGAAATCTGCCTTCTCCAAAATCTCCCAAACAAAACAAAACAAAACACTTCCATCTCATTATGGAGAGAAAAATTGCTGGCAAGTGTAGGCCTTTTCAGTAGAACATGGGGACAGGGCGATATTTGGAAAGCACAGTGCTCAAGACAGTGATATATTTAGAGGTTTGAAAATGTGTTTTATTAAGTTCTATTTAAAATCAGAAAAACATAGCAATGAAATAATAATCAGTATATAGTAATAAATCCTGTTAATTTAGGGTCCCACTTCATTGTCCTGGATGGTCCCTTGTAAAACTTGCTCTGTATACGAAGCTGGTTTGGAAATCCAGAGACTTGCCTGTCTCTGCCTCCAGTGCTGAGATTAAAGACACATGCCACCACACCCAGTCCCAGTTTTCCAGTTCATATTACATTCCTTTTTGTAACATCATGGCAGACATGAGATCCAATTAAAGATACAATTAATTTTTTAAAAATTAATTTAATTTACTAGAGGAAGTCATGAGAGAAGATGCTGGCCATCGAAGTGTCACTACTCATGCCTCCGCCACTGTTCCCCATGGAAAGAAACAGAGAGTTCCAGCTGATCTGGCCTTACTGGTATCCCCTAAATTAGACAAGGGATCATTGTTTGGAGGAACTGATGGGGAAAGTAAAATGAGAAGTGTCCTCTGGACTTTGCTTTTACCATTTTTTTTTACAGCCACCTGGTTGAGGGATCTACTCTGTTTGCTCTTTCAAGCACTAAGTTCTATACTCAGCCTGTCTGTCAAATGAATGTGAAGCTTATATCAAACACCTAACCTCTGACAATGCCTCCATTTTAAGGTGTGTGGACCTAGAATCCAAGAAATATTCCAGTACAGGAATGTTACTCTCATAACTCCAATAAAAGGGGTATTTTTTTTAATGTTGGAAAAGAAATGTTACATTAAGTTGCAGTCCCAAAGAATAAGGAATCTTTTGATTTGCTTCATGATGATTGCTCTTACTTCACGAATACTAAGAAAATGCTGGAAATTGAGAGAATCAAAAAAAAAAAAAAAACCCTGCCAAAAAAAAAAAAAAAAAAAAAAAAAAGATCTTCCAGGCTACACTCTAACATAGTGCTGCCCTTGGACCTAGATTCATGCAGGTTGGATCTTTGGGCTTTTCTAAGTCAAAGGTAAACTTCAAAATATCATTTCAGCACATGGCAGCAAAGTCATGCCCTCTGAGTCTCATTCCAGGGAACTACATGCATAGCACAGTGTTTGTGTGTATGCAGCAAAGTTTAAAAACAACTGTAACAGATATGGAAGTAAAATGTCTAATTTTCTCTTCTGAACACATTTCTCTCCTTGTGATTCCCTGAGGGGAAAAAGTCACTTGAATCTGTGCTCAAAGGAGATTGCTTCAACATTCGTCAGTTCCTCTGTGACTAAGGTACAATGAAAACTATTTGAGGGGCTGTGAAGTGGCTCAGAGGTTCATGGAGTCCAATGGAGAAAGGCTCTTACAGACCAGTCCATTAGTGTTCAAAACATTCAGGAGAGGAAGCATATACACAAGCCCACTGTTAGACTGTGGATGGACCATTCAAAACAGAAACTTGATCCACATGTTCAGCCAATACTCAGAACCAGTACACACTTAGTAACAAGAGTGCTAGAGTTTCTTCCTGAAAGGATGGACATTGGAACCTTAGAAATGCCACATCATTGTGTCCAATACTCAGAACTAGTATACACTTAGTAACTAAGAGTGCTAGAGTTTCTTCCTGAAAGGATGGACATTGGAACCTTAGAAATGCCACATCATTGTGTCCTTATCCCACAGGTAACCTGTACCTCTCTCTGTCTTCACTATGAAACATTTTTAAGCATTTGGTAGTGATCATACAGTTTACCCAACACATCTACTTTCAGTCATTCTGGAATGAAATGCCCATTGAAAAGGCTTCTTAAAGCTGATTCAGGAAGGCCACTGAGTGATTTCAGAACTAGAAGCCCAGGAATGGAATTAAAGACCTTGAGAAACCCATTATGTTTTCTTGCTAGCATTGGAGTGAGTTTGTTTGTTTGTTTGTTTGTTTGTTTGTTTGTTTTACCATGACATCAGGGCTCTGGCAGTACTGGGGGTTAGTTAGTACCACCGTGAAGTCAGGAAATAAAGTAGTTCCCAGATAACCAACCCCAGGAATACAACTTGGGAAAGTGAAGATAATCATTTTTAGCTCAAAAAAGACATTATGAACAACAACTATGTAGATACTGCTGACCTGAAAACTGAGGAGATATCATCCAATCATTCTGAAGTTAACCTGGGATGCTTTGACCAGATAGAGGCATCTGTTTTTGTGATGCACATTTTGTGAAGGAGAAAATATTAAGATTTCCAGGAAGGAAGACTATGCCCCCATCTTGAGAAGTTAATGTTATTTAAGTGAACCAATAAGAAATGCCTGGAAAGAAGACAAACAAAGAACGTAAAACAAGGTCATGTTTTGTTAGGAGGGGGTAGTAGTGTTGCATGGACCATAAATTGTCTAATATAATAAAAAAATTACAAGATGAGTCCAGAAAGAACAAGGTCAGATGTATTTGGGAATATTGCTGAGTGAATGAGGGCATAAGGTTGAGAATAGAGCTGGGTGGAGAACTTTATTGAGGAGAGCCTGCAGAGGGACTCAAGGGAATGGCAGGATGAATGTGCAGACACAAAGCAAGAAGTAAAATTTGTGGGATTTCCGGGATGTTCCCTAACGTGGTGACATGGGTGTGAAAAATAGGAAATACAAAATGGTTAGTGCTTGGATGATAAGTTTTCTTAAGACATGGAATTTGAAATGGGTGGCCACAAACATTTTAAAACAAAGGCCACCAAACACATGAGGGCTTGAGATGCCAGTTTTTAATGGCGTGCCAGCTGTGTGGCTCAGAGCTGCCTTGGCTTGCTAAGCTGCTCTAGTGTACACAGAAAACAAAATGGCAAGGACCTCGCCTGCCGCCTGTGTCTCCCTCCCTATCTGACTCATCACACTGACAATTGGGATTAGTACTTTGTAATGCAATTGTTTCAGTAAATCTCCACTCATCTGATGATTGATTACAGGTGTCTATAAACCAGACGTGACAAGGAATAGTTTTCCATCCGTTTGCTGCTCCCCTCAGTAAACCAGAGGCCTGCAAAACACTGGGGCTTCCTTGGGGACCATAATGCACTTCAGATTAGAAGTGGAAGGAAGGTGAAGCATTTAAATTAATCGCCAGTGGAAACCCCAACCCGCTAGTTATGGTCATCTGCAGCTCACAAACTCTCTCTCGTGTTGGCTGAAACCACGAAACATAAAGATGCTAAAAACGCAGGACAGAAAATTGGACTGAACCTTGTGGCATTCACCTCTGTCCCCACTGATTCCCCACCTAGGAATTCTGTCTAGACTTGGCTTCCAGGCACATTCCTCTGACTTTCAGTAGGCAGAGTTGTCTCACTTTTTTGCAATGTGCACACAATTTTAAAAGCACTAAGAGCAGGCTCGCCATAAGCCACTGACTTCTAAGGGTCAAATCTCACTGCTCCAACTGTGACCAGGAAACACAAATATATTCCAGATCACTCAGCCCACAGGTGCTGAAGCCGAGAGCTGCAAATCCCATGTGCAGATTGGCAGACCTCTTTCTCCAAGTCTCCAGATGTACAGGAGATGTTTTATGTACAGGAAGACGGAGGCTACACAGTGACAGCTGGACTTCAGAGAAAAAAGTATGGACATATGCTTAGCTCTACCACAAATCCCTCAAATTCAAGCCACCAACATAGGAGGGAGAAGGGGAGCAGCTTGAGGGATTTTGTCTGTGCATGCCTTCCAAAACCTTGAGTGCTTCTTAGATGTCAGACGTTTTCTAAGGATATTTCCCCTACTGAAGGCAAAATTACTTACACCGAAGAAGCACATTTTCCTGAGAAGTCAGGAGGCAACACAAGGATTGAGAGGACCATTATACCACTTGTCCCTGATACATGAAAAGCAATTTATGACTTGCACTGCCATATTCCTCTCATTCACACTATTTGCAGAAATAAGGTGGAGAGAAATATATTCTGGGAAGTGGGTTTCACAACGGAAGCAGCTTTACCAAAGGAATTTACAGAATGTGCAGCTCAGCCGTGTTCCTGGTCTTTGAGGATCTCTATGAGAATATGCCATGGGGATTTCCCCATTTGTAGAAAGGCAAACAATGTTATATGATGATAATGGTGAGGGCAATGAGGATGGTGATCGTGAGGAAACAATGGACTTGGGGATATACTGAAGAAAGGTCAAGAATTCTGAAGAAAGCAGAAGAATCCAGGTTAGTGAAGTAAAGGGAAAATTCAGGAATCCTGAACAAGATACAGCATTAGACATTCTTCATTCAGAAATACTCATTGAGTCTTTAGACATAATGTTACTGACCATGATCTCATACGATATCAAAATCTAGGCAGGATTAGGCTTGGTTAGCACTTAGATGGCAGAAGTATTTATTGAGCATATATTATTTCCAGCCCACACAGCATGCTAAAGACACTGTCATAAACAACTGATATGACTGATTTCTTACAACTTTCTGTATAGTGGCAGAAGAGATACTGAATATAAAATTACAAATATGTCAGATCTTAAGAGAACCAGAGAAAACATGTATGTGTGGATGTTCTGAATATGGGTATTTGTTTGTATAAAGGGTGTCAGAGCAAAGTACAATGAGAAAACAGCACTGAATAGATAGGTAAGTAAAGAGTCTTTAGACAATCATCCATGGACCTGAGCTGGTAATTTCAGAGGCCAAAAGAGCTTCCAACTCTTCTAACCCTTATCTGTTCTTCTTCTATTACATTTTAAGATGCAGAATCCTGGGCCTGGATTCTGGCCATTTGGAGAAATCTTGCCAAAAAGATATTCTTCACCTTCTTACCTACCTGCTACCATGGATTGTTTTTTTCTCGTAGAGGAAACCACAGATGAATCTGTTTCCTGTGTTATAAGACATGAAGTCCAATAATGGGAGGACTGGTGACAGCAAAAGCTGTTCATTTCCTACCTTCCTGCCAGAAAAAACCCAACCTGGGCTTTGACCAGGTTTCCCTCCAATGCTTCCTGGCTTGTGAGCTCACTTCTATTTGTAAAGGACATGTAGGCTAAGTCTTACTGATAAGCAGAAGTGATAGGGGCATCCTCCGTGCATCATGGAATTATATCATTTTCTGCTGTGTGGTCAGAAATATGGGGCATAGAACACTGAATCCATCTGGGGGTGTTCTGAAAAGGATACGATTTAAAAGGTAACAAGCCAGGCTTTAAGGGCACAAAATCAATGATAATGAGGTCGATCTCCACATGTGATCTCCATTATGGCTTCCTTACAGTCAAAAGTCCAAAGACAAGGATTACTGGAAAATAGGGAAACTTTGAAACTGAAATTTGGGCTTCAGTAAAACATTTATAATCAGAATCTTCATTTTAATAATACTTTTAGGTGATTCATGAGCACATCCAACCTTGAGAAGCCAATGCCTGAGTTGATTTCCCCTGAGTCTGCGTAGAAATATGTATACCTTAGTTTCTTCTTTGTCCTTATATTTACATCTTACCTTGGTCTGTCTGCCAGTCTCTCAACACTCAGGTCTTACATTGTCTTACATTCTTTTCTACTTGAATCAGCCCTTGAATTCTCATGGTTTGTAAAGATGATTATTGTTTTGCCTCTACTATACAGGTTCGGAGAAAATTGCTGCTAAGTATAAATATGTCAAGGTTCAAAGCCAGGTTGGGTCACTGGAAAACCAAGTATCTTCCCAATACAGCTGAATGGTTCCACACAGGCTTCAATGGTTCCTGGATTAAAAACATTCCTATTGATGTAATTGAACACCATGAACAAAGCACCTTAAAGAAAGAAGGATTTACTATGACAGACAGCTAAGAGTTTATCATGGAGGGGAAACAGAGTAGCTAGCTGTCCATGCTTAGCTGAGAACAGACTGTAAGTAAAAAAATATTTTACCAACAAACAAAAAATTACAGGGTATGCATAAACTCCCCCTCCCAAATTATGATTTTGTAGTTTCTGTTCCATATACCATACTCTTTGAGAACCAAAGAATGAAAGTTTCAAAAATTAGCCACCTAGAAACGATGGCTTCAAACTATTCCACTTACTCCTGTTTTATTCATGATAGAGGATGGGCAATTGTGTGCTTTGTCAATCAATCTCTCAGTTTCTTTATGGGTTCAAGATTAGCAACAGATTTTATTTCTATTGGCTTCTCAATGGGAATCATAAAACTGTTATACATTCCCTAAGAAATGTATTGTTTTTACTGGAAATGTCTAACAGATACCTAGAGTTTATGCAAAAAGAAAGAAAGAAAGAAAGAAAGAAAGAAAGAAAGAAAGAAAGAAAGAAAGAAAGAAAGAAGAAAAGACATGTGTGATATGTGTGATTGCTCTAGATTTCTCTTCTATTTGTCTTATGGTTGGATGGTTTGTATCTCCTTTATTTTCTCCTCAAATCACATTTAATTCTAAAGTCAAATGTAATGATATTTTATCTATGAAGTTCTTTCTACTCCTTTCTGCAAAGTTATAAAACTGTTTTTCTTCTGAACCACTTGCATATAACATGTTTCTATGGAACTTTGAGTTCAGTGTGGAAACATTTAACTATCTTTGCAAAGCAAGAAATAGTGCGTGAAAAGTAACAAATTTTCTCCTTGGGGTGTCTTGTAAGCTTGAAAAACTAACATCTTTTTACAATATCTCTAATAAATTCCAGTAATATTAATTATTAAAAATTATGTATGTAACAGCAGAAGGTACCCTATTCAAGTCAGCAAATTGTTTTATTCTTGGAGCCCAGTTTGAACACCCAGTGCTTCATGACCATCTCCACACTACTTTCCAAATTCTACTCCTCTAAAACTCCATTGGCATAGAGTCCATATGTCTCATTATGTCCACAAATTAATGTCTACTAGTAGTGGTCACCTCAGGTGCTAGACAGCTGCATACCCCTCAGATACTGAGAAGAAATTATACCAGACTACTTGTTGAACCTATTAATGTGTCATATCTTAATGAGTTATTTTGCTGTTGCATTAACTTTTGCTGGGAAATTATGAACAAACATCTCTTTATCCCAGATACTACATTAATGGCAGACCAAATAATTAATGAATTTAATAAGTAGAGCTTAGTGAACCAATGGATTTAATTGGGTGTATTTTCAGAAGGAGGGATAAGGGACCATCTACATGAGCACAAGGAATTTATGAGCATCTATACCACCAAAAAGTCACACAATAACAGCTTCAGCAACAGACCTTGCTCATCTCCTGAGGTGCCTCCAGAGCAGTCTCAGATGCTGTCTTGTGACCTTTCCCTTAGTCTCTGTGAAGGGACGTTACTGGATCCAATCTCTTGATTTTATGTGGGTAATCTCAGCAATTCTGATTTCATGTCATTTACAGGCCAGACTGCAGCATTCCACAACTGTAGCCTTGTGGTGAGGAAACTGCAGCTTCTTTACTTCTCTACCATGATATTACTCCAGACACCATGACCATGGACTTGGGACAATGAATGTCCCTAAACTCCAGATATCATGACCATAGGACATGGAACAATGAGTAATGTTATCGTCTTTCTTTGTGTTTGTAAAATTTTTTAATTAAAAAAAAAACAGAATAAACTGATAGATAAAGTGCAAATAACATAAAAGTATTAACATTTCTAGTGAAAAGGATTGACATAGTAAGGGATTCCTGAAGGAGGAGACCTTTTCCATTTTTCTGGGCTGGGAGGAGCCCAACTTAGCAAAGAAAAAAAAAAAAAAAACAAAAAAACCCGAAGGCAGCCTAGTCTGTAGAATTGCATCATTATTCACTCTTCGATGTTGATGAGAAATGAGGGTGTTGATAGACTTCCTGTGACCAGAAAGCAGATGAGCAAGAAAGTTTAATTCTGGGAATTTGTGTTTTCCATCCCAACGATTACTCTTTGGTGATTAGTGCTTCCGCAGATGAAGGTACTTGCTAAAAATAGGTCACTAATGTTTTCCTTAGAATTGCAGCACACATCAGAGGAGACGAATGAGCCAAAGCTGCACTATTTTCTTTTCATTTCAGTCACCCTCACACAAATAAACCTGATAAATTTTATCAGAGTCACATATACTCATTAAGGATTAGAGTCAGTGGCTATGTTTGCTTTGCTGTGTAATAAATGATGAAGCCACAGTGTTCAGTGGCATGAGCTGAGAAGGTTCTTGTATTTTCCCATCTCAGCAGTGAGTAGTTGCTCATTGTTTTTCCACTGGCTTTCATGGGAAATAGAGAAGATTACTAAAACACTCATTTTGATGTGTCGTCTCAACACAGTCTACATTTGTTCTCACATCTTCTCCTCTAGCCATGACACATGCTGCAAGTGGTTCTTGAATACAACAGTGAACCACAAATAAGCACTCTGGGTGGTTTGAGGAAATATGAAGACTTTCCAGGAAGACTACTATGGCTGATACTGAGCCAACCTGGTCCTAGCCCACCTGCACCACATCTACCCTCCAGGCCTAGGTATGTTCTGCTCCAGTTATGAGTTCCCTAAATGCTAGCCTGTCTGTACCCTCCCCAATTTCCAGACTTAGCCATGGTTGCATGTGTTTTGGGCCAACCAAATCTGTGAGTCCTGCCTGGGCAGCTTTCCACCTCTAGGCTTGGCCCTTGTCACAAATTCTGTGCTTCAGGCAAGTCTGGTGGGTTGCATCATATACAACCTCCGGGCATAGCCTGAGATGCACATTTGTGTGCAGGCCCAGCTTAATGAGTTCCTGGCATCTCAGAAGCCTTCACTGTGCCTGACCCTCAAGCCTAGCTTTGGTCTCACAATCTGTATTCTAGCCTAATATGGAGAGTGTCAAAGACTCAGACCCACAGATGCTACCCTTCTGCTTTTAGGCATAGCTCCAGAGCACCTAATTTCATAAAATCATACTACAAGACTTACTGTCATAGATTAATTCTAACTCACTAAGAGTGGATGATTTCAACACTCCACTTTCTCCCATAAACAAGTCATCTGGACAAACAAAACAAAAACCAAAATTAACAAAATAATTAAACAATCTATATATCAAATGGTCCTAACAGATATTCCCCCCAAATACCAAATAATGCACATTCTACTCAGCAGCCCATTTTAGCTTCTCTAAAAATAGATCATATCCTATTACCCAAAACAAATCTTACAAATACACAGATAAAAAAGTGTAACTACCAACCCCTCACCAAAGTAGCCTTTCTTTATTGCAAATGGAGACCATCACAGAAAACTGGACACAATGAAGAAACCAACAGATTGTGAGGAGCTTACCCTCAACAGATACATCTACATCACAGCTCCTGCATCTAGTACCCAGAGAACTTTGCATAAAAGGGGACAGAAATCTTCTAATAGTCAAAACACCAGGAAGTCTGGGGACTTTTGAAATAGAAAGAATATACTTATTTGTGTGTAAAAAGGCCATAGATTTTAGTGAATGCTTGTCTACTCTCAGTTTTATATGTTAAACATGTAACCCTCAATATAATACCATTTACAGATTAGGGCTTTGGGAGCTAGTTATGGTTAAATTAAGTCCTGAAGGTAGGGCTGTATGATGGTCTCCAAGTTCTTATTAGAGGAGTCACCATAGAGCTTCTCTCCCTGTCTTGGGTGACAACACAGTGAAAGATAAGCTGTCTTTGAGCCAGGAAGAAGCTCTGACTGGAGAAGCAAACTGGCCTGCACTTTGACTTGGCTTAACAGAGAAATAAGTTTCTGTTGTTGAAAAGAGTTGCAAATTTGTTGTGAGAAATAAAGTTTCTGTTGTTGAAGCCACTCTTTGTATGATATTTTGTGATGGCAGTAACCAACTGTAGCTGAGGATATTTTTGCTTGAACAACCCTGCACTCTTTTTATTTTCCTGCACAAGAGGAAGTTAATGACTGCTCCTAAGGTGTGTTTCACTTTCCAAATTCCCTTTATAGCAATGGTTTGACCAAAGGTTCCAGATGCTTGAATTTATGCTTTCTTCTTAAAATGTGACTTAGTAGTGGAGTAGAAATTTCCAACTGCTCCTTTCATGAAATTATATAGACAGACCATAGAGGAATGGAGCAACTAAATTTCTCATTTCTACAGGACTTGGCCATGTAACCAGGACTTGTGTGGAAATGAAATTTCACCAGATGGAGCCATGCCACACAAAGATGGTTTCACCAAGAGTCTCCTGGAGGACCTACCAATGATGATGACATATAGGCCAGCAAGCTAGCCCATCATGGTGGTCATACTGAACCTCAATGGACTGGTAAGTGCCAGAGACCTAGGAGAAAAAAATATTAATATTCACACTTTGGTAAAACATTTTGTATCAGCATTTCTGGCCTTAGATTAGTGACCACAATATGTGAGGGTTAGTTTGGGTTAAGTTTGGGTGTTAGATAGATTGAAAGACCCATGGTTTTTTTTAGATGTCTGGGAAAAGGGTTCTAAGGGTATTTTCAAGTGACTGTTCTGGTTCTTGCAAAGTGAAAAATGCCCAAGGGACACCAAGTTAGTATTTTGTAGGGACACATGGGAAGCAAGTGCCTACAAACAGCAGTGGGCGTCAACTTTGCACTTGCATCTACTCAGGGACCTACATTACAGGACTGAGTCAGATGAGCAATGCTATTTTAATATATATAATTTGATTTTATTTTTTTGCTTATTCACTTTACATCCCATTCACTGCCCCCATCTCAGTTACCCACTCCCACAGCCCTTCCCCCATCCACCTTTCCCCTTCTCTTCTAAGCAGATGGGGGTCCCATGGGTAGCCCCTCTCTGACTCTGGCACTTCAAGTCTATGTGAGACTAGGTGCTTCCTCTCCCACTGAGACCAGAGAAAGCAGCCCAGCTAGTAGAACATATCCTAAGTATAGGCAACAGCTTTTAGGATAGCCACCATTTCAGTTGTTCAGGACCCACATGAAGGCCAAGCTACATATCTGCTAAGTATAAGCAGGGAGGTCAAGCCCATATATTGCATTTAGTTGGTGGTTCAGACTCTGAGAGCCCCAAAGGTTTGGTTAGTTGACCTTGGTGGTCTTCCTGTGGAATTCCTATCCCCTTTGGCGTCTGCAATCCTTCCTCCTATTCTTCCATAAGAGTCCTCTTGAGTCCTCCTGAGTTGTGGGATTAAAGGTGTGTGTCCCACCAATCAGCTCTAATATTTTGATTATTTTATTGGCATTTCTACCCCATTGATGAACTACCAACCATTGACACCCAGCTAACACACCTTCTGTCCACCACTATTCCTGTCATCAGGATTCATTCAAATTGGAATTGATATCACACATTAGGCCTCCATGGATCTTAAGTAAAGCCTGTGAAAAGAAAACTTTCCACAAGGCTCCCTGAGCTCCATCTAATGTTTAGCTGTGTATCTGTTTCCATTAGCTATTGAGTTGAACCTCTCAGAGGATAGTAATGCTAGGAACCAGTTTTCAAGCATAACAGAATATCATTAATAGTGTCAGGGATTGGTTCTTGCCCATGGCATGGGTCTCAATTTAGGCCAGTCATTGGTTGGTCATTCCCTTGATATTCTCTCTCTCTCTCTCTCTCTCTCTCTCTCTCTCTCTCTCTCTCTCTCTCTCTCTGTGTGTGTGTGTGTGTGTGTGTGTGTGTGTGTGTGTGTGTGTGTGTGTGTGTGATACCCAGGGGATATCCCCATTCTCAGAGGAGAAAGAGGGGCAGCTGTGAGATGGGGGTGACTGGGAGGAGTTTGAGATGTAGTTGACTCTGTTGGTCCCTATGCTCTTCAGGTCCTTCAATCCTTCTTCCAACTCTTTCAAAAAGACTCCCTGAGCTCCATCCAAATAAAAATGAATGCTCAAGGGAGGATTGTTGAATCTGTCTCAGAAGGGGAAATAAAATAAAAATTGGAGTTGAATGGGGGGAGGGAACTGGATGGGAAAGCTGAGGAATAGGGGAGGGAGAGGGGAGCTGGGTGTATAGGCAGAGATCACAATAAGTATGAACAGCAGAAGAATAAATAAATTAATGAAACATAAACTATAGTATGAAGATCAACAAAAGAAAGAAAGAAAGAAAGAAAGAAAGAAAGAAAGAAAGAAAGAAAGAAAAGAAGAAGCCTTTTAAAGACTTAGTGAACTTCCAGAAGCCATGTGTACTGTCAAGTGGCGTTGAACTTCTCTGAAATCATTACCTAAGTTCTTCTTTGCCTTCCTACCTCACTTGCTTTCCAAAACCGCTTTTTAATGTTACTTTGTCAGAGAAACTACAAGCAAGGGTAGGTTGTGGCTTTCAAAGTAAAAAAAAGCAACGATTTACCTTCATCACTTTTGGTTGGCAGGAAAGTGGATGTTCCATCTGAGGGGGGATATAATCTGGAAAGGGCTTCTAGTAAAAAACCTAGCAAGCCCATGGGTCACGGATAGGGTACCATTCATCATCCTAGCAAGCCCATGGGTCACTCATAGGGTACCATTCATCATGCAGCAACTGTTTGCAACTTCCTATACAAGGTACACAGATGCCAGGAGAAACAAAATGCATAGATATTTTAGTGTTGGTAATAACAATCTCAGAGCAGATTATTCAGCAAATACTTCTATGATGTTTGAAGGATATATGTATTGTTAAGAGAGATCTGATGTAAATTTAAGAAAATGAAAAAAATCATAAAATTTCCCTTATTTATCTCATATTTGTATAATGTTCTTCCATCTAAGAAGATCTGAGAGCCATAGTTTAGAATAAAGATGTGGAAATGCTGCTACTCTCAAGTTCTTTCCACAGCCCATCATTCAAAGGTGAGTGCATTCATTTCTGACCATAAGTGGTTGTTTGTGGAGAGAGAGAGAGAGAGAGAGAGAGAGAGAGAGAGAGAGAGAGAATTTGTGTGTCCATGTTATTTAGATCAGGCTTCTATACCAAAATATGACAGAATATTGCTTCCGCAGTTGAATTCTGAAAGCTAGAATTTCTAGGTGGTTTGGCAAGGTTTTAGTTAAAGGCCTGTTCCCAGCTTGCAGACAGCTCTCTTTTTAGTGTGTATTCATGTTATAGGGTAAGAGAGGATTCCAGTGTTTCTCCTTTAAAGTAGAGCACCAGCCACATCAGTTCACACCTCATCCTGTAGTCTGAACTTTATGACTTCTTTATAAGCTCTTTGCTCAAATAGAGCCATATTGTGAGATGCAGCTTCAAATCACAGATTTGGGAGGTAGCACATCCATTCTACAACTGTGATTGATTTTTCCTGTTTATATGATAGAGTGGATGTCTCTCACATTGAACACATTGCCACCAGACTAGGAAATAAAAAGAATCATTGTAACTTGAAGGCAACTCTTTAGGTACTATAGGTTTCCCCCTTCAATCTCTTTAGTATATAAACAAAGTTAAACCAACTTTATGATAGGCGGTTATATTTTCCTTTTGTTTTCATTCACTTCAAGGAAATAGCATGTCTGACTCATAGATAAGCTATTCCCCCCAGCTGCTCCAATGCCAAGAAATGCTAAAGCAATAGAGAAAAGACGGTGGGGCAAGAAATACCAGTGAAGAGAGAGATAGAGAAATGCGATGCTGGCTAAAACTGTATAGTTGAATCATATATATTTTTGTATATATGATTCATATATATATGTATATTCATATATATATTTGATGACTATAAGAGACTGCCTTCTATTGATGTTAGGGTCAAACATCTGCACTCTTGGTGAACAGAAAAAAATCAAAACAAATGAATGTGGCCAAGTAATGGGAGCAGTCTGTGACAGAAGCAGTCTCTTGTAAAAAACCATGGCCCCAGCCACTAGTGTGTTGTAGCTGTAGCCTATGGCAGGCCAGGCTCAAATACAAATCTTTTCTGGTTAATTAGCAGTCTGATGGTTTAATCTTTCTGCTAATAGGTTTACTTAAAGCTCAGAGTACCTTGCCACAAAATTTTCCTGTATATTAAAGACAACACACTTTGAAAAAAAGGATGCTGAAACTTTCAACTTCAAATTTCAGATTGGCATAAGTCAAAAGGACCCCAGGGAAGGATAGTAAAAAAAAAAAAAAAAAAAAAAAATAAAAATTGCATATTCCACATCTGTTTTCAATAAGACTTATGTCAAATAATTTTATTATTTGACAAAAGCAATCCACAAAATTACTTAGTTTTTTTATATAGAATGCCTTGAAATGCCATTAAAATTCACCTATGACCACATACACATAACATAACACCTGTCCAGAGTGTTAGATCAAATGAGAAAACAGGGACTAAGGGCTCATGAGTAGAAAGGAATTTGTCATGCTGCAAGATGGAGATGCAATGTTGATGCTTATCTGGACATTTCTGTTTCCGCCAATCAGGAGGGAAAGAGTCCACTTCCAT
This sequence comes from Arvicanthis niloticus, assembly GCF_011762505.2. Classification (NCBI taxonomy): domain Eukaryota; kingdom Metazoa; phylum Chordata; class Mammalia; order Rodentia; family Muridae; genus Arvicanthis; species Arvicanthis niloticus. The sequence continues at coordinate 44,642,775 of NC_047665.1, read as the reverse complement.
GCTGACACCAAGCAGGAAACCAGTCTGTTAAAATACCCTTCCTGTTAATACAGTTGAAACATATCCCCAGAAAATCAGAGATAAAAAAAAAAATATTGGAGTGCTCAAATGAGACCCATCCCCAGAGTAGTAAGAAAATAGCGACAAAGGACACAGCTAAGAAAGCAAATTTCCAGACGAAAAACAGAAACAAAAGTAGTGTAAATTTTTTATCAGTTTCACCCCTTTCAAATCACTGAAGATATATTTAAAAAAAATACACAGGTGAGGATGTGTAGTATTTGGAGATAGTACTTGGATAGCCAGTTTTCTGGACAGCTTACTAGGTCTGTTAAGTATAACATGAATTACCTCTCATTACAATGACCATTTTCCAAGGTTATACTTAAAGTGAGTGGCTGTGCAGAGTAAAGCACTGTGTCCTTTCTAGGATATAGTGTAAGCTTGTTACTGTCTAAACAGCAGTCCTACACCCTCTAGGATCTTCCAGTTGTGATGCAAGTTCTCTCCTTATGTGCACAAAATCTATATAGGTCCATGGAATTACCTTCTTAGAGACTCATGAAGAACAGAGATGGTATGCGGCTGTTCATATTGCTTTTTATGGTACAAAAAAATGTGTGTGAGAGAAAGAGACAGAGACAGAGACTGAGACTGAGACAGAGACAGAGACAGAAAGACAGAGACAGAAAGACAGAGACAGAAAGACAGAGAGACAGAGAGACAGAGAGGTTACACCAGGACCTGTCACCCTACACAAAATTAGATCCAAGTGTATTGAAGGTCTCAATTTGAGTATTGAAACACAAAAACTACTAGAAAGAAAATGTAGAGTGTATCCTACAAGATTTAGATGTAGGAAAGTAATTTCTGAAAAGGACTCCATTTGCTCAGGAATTAAGACCAACAATTGACAACTAGAAACTCATTAACTAAAAAACTTATGAATAGCAAGAGAAACAATCAGTGGAGTGAAGAAGGAACCCATAGAGTGGGAGAGAGTCTTTTCCAGTTGTACATCTGACAAAGCATTAACATCCAGAATATACAAAGAACTCAGAAAACAAAGACAGAGTCAAGGTAACAAATGACCTAATTTAAAAAAAAAAAAATGGTAGGTATCTAAATGGAGAGCATTCAATAGAAGAAACAAAATGATTAAAGAATACTTCAAAAATGTTCATCATCCTTAGTGATTAGGGAAATACAAATGAGAATAACACTATAATTTCATCTCTTCTCAGTGATAATGGCTAGTATCAACAGAACAACTGACAGGAAATGCTGGCAAAATAACGGAGAAAGAGGAATACAGACATAGGATACCTCTTTCCTCAAAATCTCTCAGAGCTTCCCAGTACCTATAAAATGGTCATATATGTAAATTCTGCACATTGGCCCCACTTAATTTTGTGTCCTTCTTGTGTTTCTTTCCAGACTCATTTCTCGCTGTTTCTTTATGGCATAAATTCATCTCAACTCTTCAGGCAAATGTTTCCTTCAAAAATCATATCCTATATGATATATATGCATGACTGCTTCTCCAAGCATATCTTAATTTCCTCCTTGGAGTCTATAACATACACATATCATCAGAACGTGTGATACTTAAAAAGTTTTATAGCTTTTCTGTTTGACTGAGAATAAATACTCTGAAGACTTAAACTATACTATTTACACTCATATTATCAACAACAAAACCTATCATCACACACATATATAAACTACAATTCACACATGAGCAACAATAATAAATACAATTAAAACTTACAAACTCTGAGTTTGGAACATTTCCAAGTTCATAGCATCTCACGATAGATTCTCAGTTATCATTAACACTTTGCTACTCAAAAGGAAAACAAAACTAGGGTAGTGATTTTTACTTGCAAAGAATGAAATTTTAGAAATGTTCTTCTTCATATCAGTTCAGCTTCCCTCGCTTGCACCTGTGAGAAAAAACCTTGGGAAAGTCAATATCACTGGGCTACAAGCTGACAGGATAACTTAATACCTCATCAACACAATATTCATCATAAGCATATACTTGTGAGACTGTGTCTGCTAAGAGTTGCTTCAAGCAGAAAGGCAAGAGCAAGAGAAAGCATAGGGGACGAGCAGCCCCTTTCATAGTGAGTCAGGCATACCTGGCCCTTGCCAGGTAACTGTAGGGCAGAGCTTAGACAAAATGCTAACACTAAGTATCAGGAAAGAGATGTTCTTAAAGATAAATGAGTTATTGCAACAATCAATGGAGGGATGAGGATATAAACACATCATACAATATAATTACTAAAAAACCACTAAACATACAAAACGAAAAAGAAATATAATGAACACAACAGGAGATAAAGACTACGTAAAATCTAAGGTGAGATCCTCAGAATAACTATTGTGTCTTCAACCAAAATCATCAAATCAAATCCCCTGACTGCCAGGTCCACCCAGGGCACAACCAGCAAAGGTGAGCAGCAGTATGCTGTTCCCTGAGATCCATTTCCTGCCTCCTTGAGAAGACCTGCTGGCATCAGGAACATCCAGCCAACACCACAAACAACCAGATGGCTAAAGGACAGTGTAAGAATGCAATCAACAAGAGACAGGGCAATATGAGCCACCCAAGCACAGCTATCCTACTACAACTGCAACCCCAGATGTCCTAACAAAGCAGAAGAACAAGAGGAGCTTAATTCAATCTTATTATAGAGGCCTTTAAAGAGGAAACGAATAAAGCAATACAAGAAAATACAATCAAACAGGTGAAGGAAAGGAATTTTAAGAACTGAAATTGGAAATAGAAACAATAAAGAAAACATAAACTTAGGAACTATTGGAGTCTGAAGACCTCGGAAAGAGAACAGAAACTCTGATGCAAGCAACACCAACATAGCACAACAGATGGAAGAGAGAATCTTAGGCTTAGAAGTTACAATTGAAGAAAAGGATACAATGTCAAAGAAAATACTAAATTTAAACTGTTCATGGCACAAAACATCCAAGAAATCTAGGACACTGTGAAAAGACCATAGCTATGAATAATAGGAATAGAAGAAGGAGAAGAGTTCCAGCTTCAAGCCCCAGAAAATAATTTCAACAAAATCATAGAAGAAAAATTTCCCAACCTAAAGAAACACAAACACAAAAGCTTACAAAACACCAAATAGATTAGACCAGAAAAGAAAATTCCCCCAGCCATAATCTAAACATAATCTAAACACCAAATGTACAGAATAAAAAAAGTCAAGTAGCACACAAAGGCAAACCTATCAGAATTACACCCAACTTCTTAGCAGAGTCTCTGAAAGAAGGAATATTGTCAAATTATAAGGTCCCAGTCGCCCTGATACATAAACCACACTAAAGATTTAACAAGAAAACAGAATTTCAGACAAATTTCTCTTGAGAACATCGATACAAAAATTCTCAGCAAAATATTTCCAAACCGAATCCAAGAAGAAATCCTCTAATGTGATCAAGTATACTTCATCCTAGGAACTCAAGCTGGTTCAATATACCAAACTCCATCCATGTAATCCTACATATAAACAAAATTAAAAAAAAAATCACACGATCATCTCTTTAGATGCTGAAATAGCCTTTGACAAAATCAGTACCTTTATGTTAAAGGTCTTGGAGAGATCAGAGATACACAACATATTTTAACATAAAAGAGGCAATATACGGCAAGACAACATCCAACATCAAATTAAATGGAGGGAAAGATAAAACAATTCCACCAAAATCATTAACAAGACATGGCTTCCCACTCTCTCTATCTACTTGAAGTACTAGCTAGAGCAATGAGACAATGAAAGGAGACCAAGAGGATACAAATTAGAAGGGAAGAAGTCAAAATATCACTATTTGCAGATTATATGATAGTATACCTCATATAGTAGGTAAGAGTACAAACTTATACAACCTCTTTGGAAATCAACTTCGTGGTTTCTTTTTTTTTTTTCCCAGAAAATTAGGGATACTTCTACCTCAACACTCAGCTATAACACTTCTGGACCCCAAAAATTCTACTAAAGAACTCCTTCAGCTGATAAACACCTTCAGCAAAGTGGCTGGATACATAATTAACTTTAAAAATTCAGCAACCCATTCTTTACACAAATGATATATAGGCTGAGAAAGAAATTAGTGGAACAACACCCTTCACAATAGACACAAATAATATAAAATATCTTGGTGTAACTCTAACCAAGCAAGTGAAAGACCCATATGACAAGAACTTCCAGCGTCTAAAGAAATAAATTCAAGAAGATGGAAAGATCTCCCAATCTCATGCATCTATAGGATTAACAATAGTAAAAATGGTCATCTTGCTAAAAACAACCTACAGGTTCAATGTAATTATCATCAGAATTTTAACGTGTTTTACAGACCTTAAAAGAGTAATTCTCGACTTAATATGGAAAAACAAAAAACTCAGAATAGCTAAAACAATCTTGAGAAAAAAAAAAAAAAAACTAGAGGAATGACCATTACTGATTTCAAGCAGTACTACAGAGCAGTAGTAATAAATAGTAATAGATAGTAAAAACTGCATGGTATTGGGATATAAGAAAACAGGCTGATCAATGTAAGAAATCAAAGACCCAGAGATAAACACATATTTGATTTTTGACAAAGAAGGCAAAACCATACAATGGAAAAAAGAAAGCGTGCTCAGCAAATGGTGCTACTGTAACTGGATTGAGATAGATCTATATTAATCACCCTACACAAAACTCAAGTAAAAATGGATCGAAGACCTCAACATAAAACAGGATACACTACATCTAATAAAAGAAAGATTATGAATATGCCTTGAACACATTGACACAGGAAGTAAGTTTCTGAACAGATCAGCAATTAATAAATGAAGCTGAAAGTTTCTCTAAGCAAAGGACACCATCAATAGTACAAAAACAACAATCCATAGAATGGGATAAGATCTTCATCAACTCTGTATCCAACAGAGGCTAATGTCCAGAAAAGATAATGAATTCAAGAAATTAAACACCAAGAACCAAAATAACTCAATTAAAAAGTGGGGTATAGAGCTAAATAGATAATTCTCAACAAAGGAATTTCTAATGGCCTAGAATCACTTAAATATCCAAAGTCCTTAATCATCAGGGATGTACAAATTAAAATGACCTTGAGATTCCATCTTACACCAGTCAGATCAAAAATTCAAGTGTCAGCACATGCTGGTGAGGACATGGAGCAAGGGGAACATTCCTCTATTGCAGGTAGGAGTATGAACTTACACAACCTCTTTGGAAATCAATTTTCTCAGAAAATTAGGAATACTTCTACCTCAAGACCCAGCCATATAACACTTCTGGACATATACCCAAAAGATGTTCCACCATGCCACACGGACACTTACTCAGCTATGTTCATACCAGCTTTATTCATAATAGCCAAAAACTAGGAACAACTTAGCTATCCCTCAACCGAAAAATGGAGAATTAAAATAGTGTTCTATAGTCTATCTGACAACATTGAATGATGCTAGAAAATAACAAAAAAAAACTACAGAAACTAATGAAGTCATGTAGATTAAATCACATACTGTTGACTGATGACTGAATCAGTGAAAAAAGATTTAAAACGTTAAAACTTCCTAGAGTAAAATGTAAATGAAAACAACATATGGGAGCATGCAATGAAGGTATTCATTCTTAAGAGGGAAGATTGTAGCTCCAAGTGTCTAGTTTATTTTTTTTTTCTTAAAAAAATATCTTAAGAGCCCGGTGATGCACCATAACTCATTGGAGACATCAGCAAACAACAAGAACAGCCAAAAAAAAAAAAAATTGAATATCAAAAGCTTTAGACAGGAAAAATAACACAGATAAAGGAAGAGGTTAATAAAACACAAACTAACTAAAAAGAAAAACAATTAAAAATAAGTCAATGAAGCCAAAAGATCTTTCTTTGAAAAGATAAGTGTATAGAGATGCCATTGACCAACTTAACGAAAAGAAAAAATAATCTGTGGCCACGAGGATTCCTGGGACCCTTAACATTTAGAGCTTTTGTTATTGCTCTTGCTTTTCCATCAGAACCCAATAGTAAGACCCCCATTACTGAAGATACCACCCACTTCGGTCAGAGGAAATAGAAAATATCAAGCTGATACTTACTAGGAAGATTCCTCCCTGTTGGCTATGTTTTATGTATCTGAAAATGCTGTCTTTGTGGGTTGCTTCAGGAGAAAGTCAACAATCTTACCCAGTCTTAACCTTGCAAGTTTTAATAACAATTAACCTGACAAGATATGGCATAGTAGTGGCATAATTTTTATGCGGATAACTATTTTCTGATTGAATTTAAGATCCACTCTAAGGAGGGGTTTCATGCCTGGTTTTATAGCATAAAACCTCGGAAGTGAAATTACCAGCCTTATATGAGAATTAGCTAGTATTACTTTGCTAAATGGGCATGAAGTCAAATTGCTTTCTAAATACTTTTATTTATACTTATTATAGATTTGTGCAGCTCTCAGCCCTCATTGGAGAAGCCCCTTCATGATGGCTGGGTTAATGTATAGAGCTACAACTAGTTAACATGCAAAGAGTAAGTGAGTATTAAGTGCTCAGCCCTAACACAGGGCATATACTCATCCACAAAGCTAAGGGAACAGCACAAAGGTGCTTTTGGAACATGGGGTTAAGAGAAATGCTTCAGGGAAGACTTCTGTCACACTTTTATGGGTACCACCATAGACTGTGTTTCCATAGCAACTATGGCTACCTGCACAAGACCTGCACAGGATCAAACTAATAAACATCCCAGAGTGGGGGGTGTGGTGTGGCTTCACAAAGCATATTTGTAACTGAGAAATTATTCATAACACTTGCTAAGGGAGAGAGAGTCATTTTTCTTCAAGAGTGTATCCCCAGTAGGTTGCCCATGTCATACAGACAGCACTAGTTGAACCCAGTAGGTTATTTAAAATAAAATAAGTCAAAAATTGGTAGGAGGATGTAGAATGGGGAAATCTGGGAAAAACTGGAAGGAAATGGGGAGTGGATTTCTCAAAATACATTGTATATGTGTATGTATTGTATATGTATTATATATCAGAAAATAAATAAATAATTTAAAGAAGAAAAGAGAGTTAGGCCAACTGAACCCATTCAGTTGAAGAAAACATAAAATTTTTATTCAGATACTAGTATTGACCCAATATTATATGACTTAAAACTGCACATCAGGTTTGTAAATTATATTTCAACCATGTTGGAAGAGAACTATAAAATACAGCCCAGGTGAATGATGAAAATCGTCTTTATTTCTTTGAAGTGATTTTTTTTCTTTAAGTACTACATGACTTAGACTTATCAAAAAGTCCAGGCAATACATTTGCATGTGACAATCAGAAAAGCAGACACAGTACAATCCATAGAGCTACCTTGGAAATCAGGAGCAATCTTGTCATTAAACTCCTTTTATCCCTGTGGAAGTGTACTGACACCCACAGTAGCCTGAGCTGGGCTCACTTGGTCAGGTAGAGAAAGAGTAAGGAGAAAATCATATTATACCTGAACATCTCCTAGAAGTGATCCTGGTGTCTGGAGGCTGCTTGGATCATCATGGCTATAAGCAGATTCTCTAAACATTTATCATGTAAGGGATAGTGAGAAGATATGTAAGTTTTATCTGGTCTGTCATGTCTAGAAAGCTCTTGGAATAAGGGTCAGCTGTGTCCTATAACGTGGTTCTCTGTGAGTGGAATTGTTACTGCAGGTTTTTCTGCCTAGAACCTGTCTGTTGCTCTGTGTGCTAAACATTGTCCTGTCTCCACCCTCTATATATCTTTACCCAAAGCAGGTCTTTTCACTAGTGACAAGTAGCACTTCTTTCTTGTAGGCCACGGGGAATTCTCTGTTCAATTTCAATGTCTTTTCCATCCTTGAAGGTGACTCCCAATGCCTAGTGGATATAAAAAAACTTTTCTCTAAAAATGTATGAACTCCATAGTACATCACTTTCTTAGCTTCCAGAAGGTAGAAAAATCACAAATTTATAGAAGAAAGGAAGTTGCATCTACTGATCACATACTATGGTGATCATATCAGCTTCAAATTTATCTGACAACCAAATGAGGCTGAGATTCAGTTTTCACAGCTGACTTGACAAAAACAGTTCCAGCAAGCTTAGCCCAGTGGACACAAGGATTAGGCTAGCCAGTTTATAGCCTAGTTCATATGAGTTGTAGATTTTAAAAGGTGGGATTTTTTTCTATAAATGTTTCAGGTATAACAAGATTGTCTCATTTTGTTTCATTGTTTCTATTCGCACAGAATTATGCACATCCACTTCTCTGGAGTTGTGGATTTTCTAGTTATAGATTCACCTTGATATGGATCATGTGCCTTGTAGTTTTACCTACACTGCTTGCTTCCATGATGAAAAGTGCACAGGCTTCCTTGCCTTGCCATTATTCCTTCTATAATACACAATAACAACTATGTTCATCGTATTTCCATCATGTAAACATAAATAATTTAGAAATGCCATACAACATATGGGAGATCTGGGCATCTTTAAATGTTGACCCCTTGAGCCAATCTCCTGTAGATTGTGATCTGACTCTGTAAAAACTCAAAGACACAGACAAAACAGAACATATTCCAAACTTCATCAAGTCAATTATTTCATTTGGAAGTTTTTTTTAGATTCATGAAACAAATAGACAAAATTAAAGTATGGTAGGCTGCATGCAAATTCACTAAATGTAAATTTTTTAAATTATGTTTTCTTCTTACAATTTATTACAATTTCTCTGTGCTCATTTATTTTCATCATAGACTTCACATTAAGGAATAAGGAATTAGGGTGCATGCTTTGTGCTTATTATGTTCCTATGTACAAAATCAGTATGTTTTATTTCCATGATTTATCACAATAGGAAGAGAACAAAGCCAACACTTGTAGGATGACTCAGTAGTACAGTTACCCACTCTGAAGCCTGATTATCACTTCAATTTGATCCCCAGAACCACTTGGTAGAAAAATAGAACTGGTTTTCACACATTGTCTGACATTCATACATGCACATAGGCATGTGTATGTACAAACACACACAGATACACATACAATTAATAAAGGTAATACACTTTCCAAAAAGCCACATAGCCATAATTTATCCTAATGCTTCTTCAGTTTTAAATTTAATTGAGGGTGGGGATATGCAAGACTGGGAAGCAGGGAGAATACTTTATTCAACTGTTTGGGTGTGAGGGCATTTGGTTATCAGTTTCCTAGGAAATGCATTGTATTCTGAGGAATTAACAGCCTGTCCTTTTCATCATTAAGTAGAGATTCTGTGATTTTCCCATTTCTTACACATGAATTTAGTGAGCTACAATAACACCCCATGATCCAATCTCAACTTTCTTTTATCCAGCTATGAAAGGATAACATCCCCACCTTGGGATCTTGGCAGCACCCTTCGTACATGGGTAAGATTCATTCCTGACCTTTGCATAAAGTGGCTATCAGGCAATAAAGGATTCTACAGTCATGGAAGAGTAAACAGGGAAATCTTTTCTCACCCATTGGGACAACAGATAAATCATCCAAGAAATACCTAAGTTGTGCTTTATGGATATTGAACTCAGAGAAGGCTGTGATGGGAAATGTTCAAGGTCTCATTATGTAAAGCATCAAATCCTACAAAATATGGTAAAATGAAAAGGATAAGTTCTGGCAGATCCAGAAGCACATTGTTAGAGAATGGACAAAGAGTTCAAGAACTCTTGGCTGGTTAGAGCAACACCTGGAACAATCACAAACTCCTCTCCATGGTTTCTTTCATAATCTTTGCAACCAAACTATGAAGATTTGTCTGACTTGCATAGGTTATTTTTCTGTTGAGTCAGGATTTTATAGTCACCCTTTTATAGCCATTAACTTTTAAAGAAGCAAGAAGGATAAATTATTAACAGAATGGTAAAAATTACTATTATATGAACATTAGTGTGTATCCAGAGAATGATGCAAACTTAGTTTTACCAGTTCATTTGCTAGACACAGTCCATCCTCCAAATTATTTCTGGTCTTTTTGCATAGTATTATATTAAAATAGAAGAAATTTACTTGGTGGTATCATTCAGAATATACTCAATCAGAGTCCTAGAAGCAAGAATAATTTCTTCTTGAAAATAAAGGCACTCATTGAAACACAATCCTGTTTAGGTAATTTGTAAACCACACATGAAGCTTTCTGTCTGTTGAGCATGATTGAAAACATGATAGGACTTTAGATGAGTCTATCCTTAGATGAGATAGGAGTTCAGATGAGTTGTTAAGGGTGATCTAATATTGCCATAACAGTGGGGACATGGAAGGTCATTGAACAATCACCCCAATGGATACTTCAAGGCAGATCCATTTGCCTATACCATATTGTATCAAATGTGAAGGAGGGAACAAAAATTACCCTCTTTCCATTTCTTAGTGGAAGGGCCCTGAGGGGGTGTGCAGATACATCATGAAGAACATCAATCTCAATCTTATTATAAAGTTAAATAGCAGTGTTTTTATATCTTAATCTTATTCTTGGGTATAAAAACAAAATTCTTGTAAACAAAATGAGCCAGTACATACATGTGAGAGTAATTTAAATAATAACTATGTAAATTTGAACTAGGTGTAACACACAAGAGCAAGGTTATAATATTACCAGGCTAAAGTAGCTTAATTGTGCTTCTGTAGCATATCAAATTTCCAGAAAATCTGTAGCTGATGTATCAATGCAACTCCTGATGTGTCAGGTTCTTCTTGGCCACTACTATAAGGAATGGAACTAGAAATAAACTCCCCTCCAGATGATCCTCCTGGAAACCTGCCTGAAACAGTGGCAGGCGGATGTGAAAAGAAGCATAACACCCAGATAGGGCAGGACAGTTTCCAGGAGCTGACCTGTGACACACCTATCAAATAAGAACACTGAACTAAGTCACAGTCCTTATCAAACGTCAACCTGGAGCCATTGTGTGATCAGCCCAGGAAAAGCCAAATGATCCACCCTTTTCCCTTCAGATCACATACTGTTCTCATGACATTGACTGCTTTTTTTTTTTTTTTTTCCTGCCTAGAACTTCCAATGGCAATGCAAGTGTGCTTGCTGTCTTCTCAGGCAGAGTTCACTATGTTTTTACATTATTGCTATGTGGGGAGAGAATGTAGGGGAGTTCTTTGAGGGAATCTATGAGAAGCACCTAAGAATTATCAGTGAATAAGACCTGTTGATTTAGATATCACTAAATGTGAAGGTTCTAGAGACACCAACTATCCACTTGAAGTCCAGGGAGTAGCAAACACCCTATGTCCCTTCTGTTCTGGGTCTTGAGTGTGTTTGGTGAGTTGAGTTTTCATGGCCCTCTTTGGTAATTTAATACATGAAACAATGCACATTCTAAGGAATGCCATATAATGGGTTATTGATTGAAAGAGATGACAGTTCTAAAAGATGAGGCAGTTTAAGCAAAGGCCCACATCTCACCTTTGGCAAGGGAAAGGAGGTGGTGGTGCATGAGCCCACCTGTTTGCAGAGCACTCACTTGCAGAGCGTCCTACCTTGACAGGCAGTTCAGCTTTCAAAAGACTATTACATTGAATTGGATAAACTTTATTGTAGTTAGAAAACATTTGAGATCATTCATGTTTTCTAAATATTTGGAATCCACTATGTAATTTAGACTGACCCAATAGCAAGATTATGTGGGAGATGGGACTGAAGGAGTCCTGAACAGTTACAGTAAAACACTGTAGAATTATTGCCTAATGACACAGATATGTGCACGGTATTTTCCCTGTCTGAAAAAATTCAGCTTCATGCTCCAACTTCCTGACTTACTGGGGGGTATAAGTAGGCAGCTGTCTCTACAACTTGTCTCAGTTTTGGAAGCTGTCTTAGGCTTCCTATATCTTCAGACATTGTTGGTCATTATCGGATTTCTGACGGGGTTGAAAAACTATGTATAGTCTTATAGCCAAACCATGTTATGAACATTAAGAGAACAGATTTGAAAGGATGGTTTTCAGATGGCATACAATCTAAAGCCAGGACATAAGTCAGGTGTAGAATTATAAGTCTTTTAAATTAGGATAGATGACAGTGTTCTATTTTATTGGAAAAAAATGATGGTCTGGGTGTTAGGTCTATTTTGTTCTTTATAAATTACAAAATAGTAGTAGTTGCACTCAAATTTATATTTGAGAGAAAAGTTTTTTTTTATTTGAACAGAAAGGATGATGTGTAGCAGAATTTTCCCTATCCAATTAATTTAATTACTAATACAACAAGAAGCTTGTGATTGGACAAGTAAAAGAGAGGTGGAACGAAGAGTTGCAGAGAGGGAAACAGAGGAGATAGGGGAGAAGGAGGAAAGATGGAACAAGATTTCATGTCACTTTAAAGACCCACAAGTAGCTACAAATATCACAAAGAACAGAATAAACGGGATAATTTGTCTAATACAGGTGGGCAGCTTGTATCATTATCAATTGGCTCTGAAATTATTGTGTGGGCAAACTGTGAACTGAGAATTTACTGGTATATAACTCTGACTGGTTAATTATAAGCTTTAAGACTTTTGATTTTACTGGGTTACTGGGTATTGTGACATCTAACCTCAAGATGGGCAGTCATTGAATGGGGCTGCTGTGGCAGTGTGACCCACCAAGGGAACTCGAGAGCTCTGGCCAAGAGAGTCTGCAGAGATGAGAACACCCTATTGGAGCCATTTGGCCTCCCAGTACCCAGCATAGTGCAGGAACTTGACGTTCTTTTTAGTATTTCCTGCAACAGTAATGCTTCTCAGAATTGCCTGGTAGATAAATTGTCACATCACCAGGGATGTGTGTGTCTGTCTGAAACATACATGTTTGTGGACTAATGCTTTAAGTTCTGAGGGGAAAGCAATGTGATTGCATGCTAAGAAGCTCCTACACACACACACACACACACACACACACACACACACACAAAACAATACATGCATAAACTAATGCTGAAATTTTTATTAAAATGGAGTAAATATCTACATGTTGTGTAAAGGTTACTTGAACAAAAATTATTCCAAATGATTTCAAGTTGATGTGTCATGTATGTGTAATGCATATCTTTTAAAATATTTTTGTGATGAAAATATACGTACTCAGAGTTTCCAAAATTTTTAGGTCCACGAAGCGTTTGAAAGTACTTATAGAACCTGCAATGTGTATGCATTATACAGGAACTTCTATATTTTTAAATACATTACTTGAAACTAAGCAAAATGGAGGATGAGTCTAAAGGCTCTGATAGAGCTCTGCTTACAAGTGCTGATGCCACTTATAGTTGTATATTCCGTGGCTCATGGAAGAAGAAACTCATGTGAGAACAGAAGACAGACATAACACAAGGTTATTGCAAGTTCTAACTTCCAAAGAAATTTGAGTTTATTGTGAGACAAGCTTTGAGTACAATTGAGGTTCTGTGACCTTTGTGAAAAGCCATTTTCTTCATCTCCCAAAGGACTTATAAGCTAGAGGTCATCACAGGCAATCAAGCAATGAGGTATTAAAGGGTTTTGGTGGATCAGGACCAGAGTTGACACTAATTTTGTGTGCAGACAGGATCCTGGTCTGAGTGGAATGATGGAGAAAGTCATTCCTTACAAGATCTTGGCAAACCATTTTGCAACTACCTTGAACCTTGATCACGGTGGCCATTCCTTTTAAGACTTCACCATGCTGCTATGCTCATGAACTGAGAAAGTAGAACAGCTAACAAGCAGAAAACCAACCTGTAAAATCTATATTCTCTTAAGCATTCAGTTATTTAACAGAATTATGGGTCCTAGTGAGAAACTCTGGGATTTCCAGATTGACTTTAAAAAGCAAACCAGCTGAAGGGCATGGCTTGTGTTTTGCCAGCAGAGAAAGAATGTGAATGAATACTTTCCCACAATTAAACCGTCATTGGAGGCATATTTCTTGGCAGAGAAGTTCCCTTGCTTTCCACTGGATACATGCTGTCATTTTTCATGATTTTACCCACAGACCAATTACTCTGTACAAGCAATAAGTGAAGGCCGAGGTGGAGGCATATAAATTGCTTAGTTGAGAACTGATGACGTACTTCAGCAGACAGACAGAGTTCCTTGAAAAATGTTGGGGAATGAGCTTTGCTAGAAATCTTGATCTAATCTTTGTGGATTGATGAAATAAGGGAGTAGAAACACATGGAAAAGACTGTGCTCATCAGCTTTCTGTTACTAGAGAAAATACCTGAGATGACCGACTTAGAAATGACAAGGATGTATGTTAGCTTGAGGTACAAAAAAATGCAGGGCCCTGCTGTTTTGGAATCATTGGCGAGGTATCTCACCTTTCTACAAGTGATCAGATCTGCTCACCCCATGGCCCAAAACCCAAAGAGTAAATTTGAGGGGCACATAGGCACTAAACACCAATTATTTCCTTCAAAATCATGCCGCCAGTGATAAAAGGAACCAACTCCACTATGTCCCACATCTTAAAGCTACCACCACCTCCCATTAAAACCCAAAGCTAATGACCGTGTGTTATGCTTTAAATGTGAAATGTCTCCACAGGCCGATGAGCTTAAACACTTGGCCCTCCACTTATGGCACTGTTTGGAGAGGTTATGAAGCCTTTAAAACATGGGGCCCAGTTAGTGGCAGTCAGTTACTAAAAGCAGAACGGCAGGATGATGCCTGCCTTTTGTTACCTTCCTTTTCTGTCTGCCCACTGGTGCACTGGCTTTTGAGAGGCTCCAAACATACTCCTTCCAGCAAGAATGGGGAAGTTCCTGTCTCAACAATGTGCAGAAATGCTCCAGAAACCAGCAACTAAAGCAAATATTTTCTTCTTTAACTTGTTCCTGTGAACTTTTAAGATGGGTCTCTAGCGTGAAGTGCATACCCAAACCAATATATAGACTATAGAAGGTTAATTCAGAAAACAAACAAACAAAACCAAAAAACAACAACAAAAACTATAAGCAGATAGAATCCAGTTTCCAAAAGCTCTCTATTATATTTTTATTTAAAAATCATTTTCATGTAATATTTTATCATATTCCTTTCCCTGCCCAAACTCCTCCCAGATTCCTTTCCCCATCCGCCCATCTTTATGTTCATATCCTCTCTCTGCCTCCTTCCCTTCCTCTCTACTTCCTGTGTGTAGGTAAAATGTGACCTGCTCTTGAGCCATGCCCTCCCTATCTGTTGCCATGCCTTTCTAATCTGTTGCTAAACCTTCCCTGCCTGCCTATGCCTTCCTCACTTGGCCTGTTGCCATTCTTTCCTGGCTGTGATGGATTCCAGGTCTCTGGAACTGTGAGCCTGAGCAAACCTTTTTTTTTCCTGAAGTTATTTTTTGTTAGTGTGTTCAACCACGGCAAAAGAAACTTAACTAATACATAAACACTCATTGTAACAAACTGAGGGTGGGTATGGGTGTGGGTGGGTCACTAGGCAGAATTCAAAGTCAAATAAGTGAAGTAGATTAATAATAAATAAATAAAAACCAACAAAAGTAAAAGTTGGCTCTTTCAACAGTTAGTTTTTTGACTAATAAATTTAATAAACCTTTAACTAACAAGCCAACAACTAAAGAGGATACATGGGCTAGTCCTTGGTCCCTACTACATATATAGCAGAGATGCCTTGTCTGGCCTCAGTGGGCGGGTCCTGTGGAGGCTTGATGCCTCAGAGAAGGAGGATGCTAGAATTTTTCAAAGAAAACTCAAATTACTAAATTTGGGAGTAAAAGTGGGTGTATTCTCACTTATATTAGATAAAAGACCATTGTTCACAATCTAATTATGTAGCTGTGGTAGTTTGAATTAGAATGGCCCCATAAGATCATAGATCTGAATGCCTAGTCACCAGGGAGTGGCTCTATTTGGGGATGTGGCCTTGTAGGAGGAAGTGTGTCACTGGAGGGGGGTTTTGCGGTTTCAAATACTCTAGTCAGGTCTAGTGTCTCTGTCTCTCCCCGCTGCCTTCAGATCCGGGTGTAGAAATCTCAACTACCACTTCAGCACCATATCTGCCTGTGTGCTGCCTTGCTTCCCATAATGATGACAGTGGAATAAATCTTTAAACTGTAAGCTAGTCCCAAATTAAATGTTTCCTTTATTAAAATTGCTGTAGTCTTGTGTCTCTTCACAGCAATAGGACACTCACTAAGACAGCAGCCGTGATGGGAAAACTCCTAGAAACTTAAAACAACCAAAAAGAAATAGAAAATACTAATATACCTATAAATTCTAAGAATATTAATATGTAATTTAATAGTTTATATTTTTAATAATCTAGGCTGGGAAAATGTCATGCAAGGGAGAGGACTTAAATTCAGATCCCATGTAAAGCTAGACACCATAGTGTATCTGTAATTCCAGCATACTTTTATTAAAGCAAAAGGAGAAGGTTAGAGACTGGATGCTACAGGACAGCTAGTATAGCATATGTAACAGTGAAGGGCCAGAGAATATGTCTCAAACAATGTGGAAGATGAGCACCAACAGCAGAGGCTGCCCTTTGATCTCCTCTCCTCCTTTCTTCCTCTCTCTCTCTTTCTTAGATACACTTAGATACACACACACACACACACACAGAGAGAGAGAGAGAGAGAGAGAGAGAGAGAGAGAGAGAGAGAGAGAGAGAGAGGAGAAAATCCATAGATAAGCTTAGACACAAAGGGATAGAGGGATTAGATGGATCAATTCTACTAAACATTAAACAAGGGTGATGATTTACAATTATTTAGAAAATATACTATATCTGCAATGTAAGCAATTCCTCTAGGCTTTGCCCAACAGCTACCTAGGAACAGTTTGCTTGTTTCTCTGCCTTCCAGGTAGTAACCAGGAGCCAGGCTTATAAGAAGATTGTTCTTCTCTCTCTGTCTCTCTGTCTCTCTCTTTCTCTCTCTTTCTGTCCCTCCTCTGCCTTTACCCCTTTCCATGTTTTTTCCTTTCTCCAATAAACTATTCTTTCTTCTTTTAAATTATTTTATTTATTTACATTTCAAATGTTGCCCCCCAGGCTGGAGAGATGGCTCAGAGGTTAAGAGCACTGACTGCTCTTCCAGAGGTCCTGAGTTCAGTTCCCAGCAACCACATGGTGGCTCACAACCATCTGTAATGAGACCTGATGCCCTCTTCTGGTATGTCTGAAGACAGCCACAGTGTACTCAAATACATTAAATAAATAAATAAAAGAAAAAAAAACAAATGTTGTCCCCCCTTCTGTATCCCTCTCTACAAGCCCTGTACCCCATCCCCCTCCCTTTACCTCTAAGAGGGTGCGCCCCCACCCACCCACCATACCTCTCTAACATCCCTCTTCTCTGGGGCATCAAGCCTCCAGAGGAACAAGCACATCCTCTCGCACTGAAGCCAGACAAGGCAGTCCTCTACTACATATGTAGCAGGTGCCATGAACCAGCTCATGTATATGCTTTGGTTGGTGACATAGTCCCTGGAAGTTCTGAGGGGTCTGGGTTAGTTGACACTGTTGTTCTTCCTATGGTGTTGCAACCCCCTTCAGCTCCTTCAGTCTTTCCCCTAACTCTTCCATAGGGGTCCTTGGACTCTGTCCAATGGTTGGCTATAAGTATCTGCATCTGTCTTAGTCAGGAGCTGGTAGAACCTTTAAGAGGACAGCCATGCCAGGCTCCTATCTGCAAACACATCATGGCATCAGCAATAGTGTTGGGGTTTGGTGCCTGCTTATGGGATGGATCCCAATTTGGGATAGTCTCTCGATGCCCTTTCTTTCAGACTGTGCTTCATTTTTGTCCCTACATTTCCACTAAACAGGAATAATTCTGTGTCAAAAGTTTTGAGATAGTTGGGTGGCCCCATCCCTCAACTGGGGGACATGTGTATTTACTGGAGAAGGTCTCCTCAGGTTTCTTTTCTACTAGACCTGTTGTATGGTGGGAATTCCTCAGGGGAACACCTTGGCCAGACCACTGAGATGTTCCCTCATGCCACCTTATACTGCCATTTTATAAAACACAACATGTAATGCATAAATAACCTTTAAAACTTGAAAATAAAAGACCAAATAGCATAATTTGAAACCTGAAAAAAGATTTGAGTAGTAATTTCTCCAAAAAGGTTCATGTATGGCTAATATACAAATGGAAGATGGCTAGTACACAAATGAAACATACTCAACACGTTTATTAGTCATTGATAAAATAAAAAAAAAATATCACAGAAGATTCTGCTTAGTTCCACAAAGATGTCTCTACTCAAGAAAACTGCAAATGTGAGTAAGGGTCTGCAAGCAGTGTGCCTGACATACACTGCTGAAGTATATGTTACATATAAATGATGTAAGTACTTGGGAAATACTTTAAAAGTTCTTCAAATCAGTAAGCAGAGAGTTACCATGCAGCATAGTAATTCAACTTCCTTTAAGCATGTGTATTTCTCAGTTTTTGCAGGTCCTTTTTGTTCTTCCCCTTTGGTAGGGCATAAGAACCTGCCCCACAAGCCCCACTGGATTCCTGTGGCATGAGCTCTGGGACAGGTTGGATGTTTTGTTGTTTTGCTTTGCTTTTTACTGGGCAGGATCAAAGAGTTAGAGTTGCCTGAGATTCAAGCTGAGATGCTGGTGCCTCCACCTCCAGACACAGCAGGTCAGATGCCATCCCCTGTACCCTGGCCAATTCCAATGGAGAGAAATACTAACCTCAGACACCTAAGAGTCCCTTATTCTTCTAATCCCTATACAGTTCAAGTGCCTCCCTTACAGTTATATTTCTGAGGAACAATCCACAAGGTGACAAGGATTGGGGGTTTAGTTGTTGTTTTTTTTAAGAGACATATCCTTGGTTAATGCAGAATGTCTTAGGTCTCCTTTAAATTTTTAGTAGTTAACTGACCCCATTATAATGAATTTCAGAAGCATGAGTCTGTCTGATTTTTTTTTTTTACAAGATAGAGTAAAAAACACGAGTAATGTTGATTTTAATATTGCACAGAAATATATGCCGCTCCATCAACCTCCCTGTTAGGGCTAACACTTTATGTAGTCAGAGCCCCCTTCTGCTGTGCTCACCCAGTCTCTTTAAGTGGAAAACTATCCATAATTCCACCTGGAACTTGAGATAGAACTAACACCCTGAGAAGTTAACAGCTTTAAAACTAGGCCTCAGCCTTGCAGCAGGCAAGAGTAGAAGAAAAAGATGCCCTTGCATGTGTGTGACTGCATCTACCCACCCCATGTCCCTGCATGTGGTGACTGCATCTCTTTTACTGACCAACACTTGTATCCCCTTTCTTGGCTGTTGCTGGAAGAGAACAGGATCCAATCATGCTGAGCTTAGTCTCATCATGCTGATTTTCCCCTTAGGGATTGGTCAGAGTCCCTCCCGTTGCGTCAGAACTACTGCTCAAAGTCACCCCTGATTCTCTCTGACCCCATGCAGATGCTATCCCAGAGACTTCATAGTTCTCTTTTGTGAGGGTCTTTGCATTTTCAGGGACTATAGCAACCATAAACCCTGAAAACAGAGATCACATGCCTATACATCCCTGGTTTTAGGATACCTATAATCTTTATATAAGATGACATAGCAGTCTAGTTGCATGCTTTTTTGGGGAAAATAAAAGTTAGAAATGAAAAATTTCTCCCTGCTATGATTGCTGGAGTGGTTCAGATACTAATGTGGGTTTTTTGTTTGTTTTGTTTTTGTACTATTACATTTATATTAACAATTTTTGCTGTTGTTTTTATGTTAACAAATCACTATTTGCATTCCGGAAATGCTGACAAAGGCAGAAATATACCAAGAATGATTATCCAGCAATGGGAGACATTAGAATAAATGATGTACTTCAGGTCACCCATATCACATACAGTTATCATTGCAGTCGATACTAACCTGATGTAGAAGATTTCTCTTAGGATAGAGCAAAAGTGATACTCACAGAAACAAGTATGAAATGCAATCATCAACCAAAGAGCATGCTTTAAATTTCCAAAATCATTTTATCAAGCATTTAAATGTTAAAGGTGTTTATTATTTATTCACCCCCAAGACACATCCTCTCATATTCTCTCTCCTCTATAACAGTCAAATGTCAGTCATCCTCTCTTCCACTGAGAAGTACAGGGACATCTTGAAACCAAAGAGGAGATTTACAAATCAATAAACCATCTCAATAAATTTGAGGCCAATATATCTTATTTTGATCAGGCAAAGAAAAATAGAAGGAGAGGAAGAGATAAAACTGTCTTGAAGCCACCAACAAAAGCAGAGCTAGATCATGTGTGAGAATCTGACCCTAACATCAGTGCAGGATTGACCTAGATGGCATGACTTAAGGTGAGCTGAGTCAGAGCTCATCCTTTCGTCCTTCCTGGAAAAGCTCTACCCTCTTCTTTGGCTCTTCCTGCCTAGCAATACTTTCATGCAGAGCTCAAGTGATAGACACTGTTGAGCTTTCCAAGACTTCTGATGGTATTCTGTTTAGCTTCACTCACAGTTACCATTTTGATTTTCCAAGGCATGCATTCCTCAAAATGAGGCCCAATCAAAGGACTAAATACTTTGTCCCTGACATTATGCATAATCAGCTAGATACCTTGAATGCAAGAGGAACTAAGACTTCTGAGGGGAAAAAAAAACAGTCTGCCAGTGACTTAGACATGCAAACAATCTCAATACACCATAAGCAGGTGAATTAATAATTTACAGGTGAGTATGGAAACACATAAGGTTCCTTTGCAGGGAATAAGCCAAAAAGAATGGATTCTTTCTTAGCCTGATCTAGCAGGATATTACCAATTCAAATTACTAAGAAAGTGATAAGAGAAGGTACACAAAAAATATTCTCAAAGAAGATGCCTCCTGGCTGAGCAAGAAGAAACATGAACAAAACGGTGGCTTAACTATCAATTGAAGAACACAAGCTGACACTAAAAGACAAAGTTGATGAGGTGAGGATTAAGTTAAACAAAGAAGAGGAGGAGCAGGCAGAGGAGGAGCAGAAAGAAGAGGAACAGGAGGAGGAGGAAGAGCAGGAAAAGGAGGAGCAGGAGGAGAAAGCCAGGCTGTAAGGGCTAGAATATTCCTTAGAATCACTTTGCTTTGTTTGCCATCCAGTGATTACTTAAAAGTTTTACCCAGGGAGTCAGACCGCTGGGTTGACTCTTCCTGTGTGTCTAGAGAAACATTAGTACAGACAGCAGAGGAAAGAGTAAATGAAAACAAGAAAACTTGTCAATCAGTTCAATTTCAATAAATAATATTGAATAGTTAATATCAATTCTGACCAAAGAGTCATAAATTTAGATTAAGTACCTCCAGAAATAAGGTTATTTAGAAGATTAGTATGACTTTATGGGTATTTCAATGGAAAGAGAGAAATGGGGGGGTTCAAAGGGAAGTCTTAGATAGCCAGCTCTGCTGATGTGGATGAGAGCATCAAGAGAAGAACCTCAGGAGAAGCTGAATTTGTAGGAAAGATGGATGAAATATTAGGTGGGCTCAGTTTTAGGTAGTATGGAATATCCAAATAGAGATGACTGACAGGCATGAGACAGACATGAAACCCAAAAGAACATCAAGCTGAGCCTTCATTTGAGAAGCAGAGGATGGGGAAGAACAGTGGATAGAGACCTCTTCATTACTCTGACCCAAACCAAGGCATCTGGGTAGCTTTCCTCTCATCACCAATTCTGATACAATTTTTTAAAAAAATATTTTCAAGGTCTTTCAGACAATAAGTCTTTTGGAAAATCACATAAATAAATGTACTTGCATCATGCATAATCTAGCCCTTCAGAATCAAAGTTTAAGGTATTCTGGAAATTTAGGTGTTGTCATATGAAGAATTAACCACCAAGAATGGAATTTCAGGCAGAGCCAACAAATACACAGTGAGATGGGTACCAAATGCATCCACTCCCATCTTTGCTTAGGTTGTCCTGAAGTTTAATTGTATCCTTCCAGACTCCTACAGTCACTCACATCATTCTGTTTTCCCCAGGAAAAACATACAGATAAAAGGAAATGTCAATAAAACAGAAAACAATATTCTTGAACTCATTTAAATCTTTTTTAAAAAATCACAGCCTGATGCTGTAACAAACTAATAGGGTTTCCCTACTCAGCCCACCCTAAGAAGACCCTTTACAGTACAGGGGCTGCTGAGCACTGGGATTTTCCTCTCATTTTTATTCTGTCTCTAACTAAAAGATAGATGATGAGACCTAAGCTGCCACCCAAATTCTCATTTCCTTTTACAATAACCATTTGGCGTTCTCTTGTCAGAGGAAAAAGCCTTGAATTTCTGTATAATAATCTTCAGTGAAGAGTACAAATATTAGGGGAAGAATATTTGTCTTCACCCAAAACTCGTGAAGTGAAATCCTGGGTTTCAATTTGGTGCTATTAAGGGATGGATTGGAAGGGGGTTGAGATTAATATGACACAGCTTAAACAGGAGTCTCTCCTGATATGGAAAAATATGAGGAAGAAAGAAATACAAGAGGTTCATCTTCCTCCACTAGAGGATACAGCATGAAGGTAGCCATTTGCAATAAGGAAGATAGCCCCTTTACCCCCTGGTACTGTCTGAAATGCATATTTTTTATTATTGTCTTGCATCCCACAATGGAATTTTATTACAGCAGCCTGATCTGACCAAGGTGACAAATTTCTTCTAGCATTCCAATGGCATATAATGTGGCCACTCAATCACATCAGTGTAACTCAGTTGACCATGCAGATGACAGTGAAGACCTAAAGACTGTCAAGTTCATGATGTTAAAGGAATTTTGGAGGCTTTTTGGATTATGACCACTTTTAATTTTGTACTCTTAAACTATTTTACCTTTGAACTTCTAAATTTGTAGGGAATGACTTGTAAGTGCAACCAAAGGGTTAAAAGGAGAAATGTAGAGAATATTGGAGAGTTATTTTATAGGGTTAGTGTTATAATAATTGGCAGATTCAATAATGTGAAGAAAATGTATAACATAATTAACAACAATAGTTTTTCAACTAGTGTTCATCAAATCTGTATTATATTACTGAGGAACCAGTAATACCCAGAATATTGCATACTGGATCTTTTGTTGTGCTGGGAATAAAACCCAAGGGCATTTGTTTTATACCCCAACTCTTGTTTTTTAAAGGCAGGGACATTCTATGTTGCCCAGATTGGCCTTGAACCCATTATCTTCCTGTCTTCCTGTGCTAAGATTACAGGAGTATACTAACATGCCTGACTCATCAACCCTTCTGAATTCTGAATAATAGGTTATTATTGTGTTGGTTATCTCTAGGCTACTTTCCCAGTGTAGATGATTACTTAACAAATTCAATCTCCTTTTGAAATTTCTTATGACTTTATATTTATTTCAACCAACTGTCTCTGAATTTTTAAAATCCTAATTATGGTCAATTAATCATATGTCTTAAGTTCTATAACTATTTTGGGTTCCTTATGGATGTCATAGCTTTATATAAGGATATTTTAAAGAAAGTAATATCTCTGTGTTGTAAAGAAACAAATGAGCAGAGGATGCCAGCACATGCCTTTAATCTAAGTACTCAGGAGGCAAAGAGAAGCAGGATGACAAACCTCTGTGAGCTCCAGGCAAATGAGGGCTACATCGTGAGACCATCTCTCAAAAAAGAAAAGAAAAAGAACTAGGTGAAATTATTAAAATGTCTGTACTCAGGCACTCAGAAAAGTGTTGGTAACATTCCTTCATCCTCTCTGTGTATGTAGACACAAACATGCATACATGTAAAATGAGTTATTTTACTGTGTGTGTGTGTGTGTGTGTGTGTACACATATGCACAGATTCAC
This sequence comes from Arvicanthis niloticus, assembly GCF_011762505.2. NCBI lineage: Eukaryota > Metazoa > Chordata > Mammalia > Rodentia > Muridae > Arvicanthis > Arvicanthis niloticus. Next base: position 44,618,914 of record NC_047665.1, on the reverse strand, counting down.
ACAGAAGTCAGAAGCACACATCAGATGCCTTGGAGCCAGAATTACAGGAAATTGTTTGCCGCTTACTGTGCATGCCAGGTTCAAGACTCAGGTCCTCATAACTGAGAGGCAAATACTCTTAACTGCTCAGTCATCTCTGTTATTAAAACATCAAATACTAGAATACAACCAAAATGTCAGCTTATTAACCCACAAACACAATAAATTAAGGATCAATTTACCATAAATTTCTCATTAACAACCCAGAGCAATGACAGCAGGGTCTATTGATTTTGGGGTCTTCAAGGAAGATCTGATGAGCTACTTGAGGGAAGGCATGCCACCAGGCAAGCCCCTGAGCTTTTTATTTAGCTACTGAGAATTATGGCCAATTGCAAGGTAAACTCCAATTAAATTCTTTCATATGCATATTATGATGAATGAGTATATATGGAGCTGATAGACTAGTCAGTTTTCATATGGCTTCTCAAACATCCTGAGTACTAACTCCTCAGTCTCTTCTGTGCCCAAATTTACCATAGCTATCCCTTTCAAATGCTATATTTTTCTGTGACACTTGGGATTATTGTTTAGCAAATATCATTTATTCTCCTTTCCCGTGCAGGAAGAGTTTGTCTCCTTGACCTCTGTTACTAGATTTAGCCATATGATTGTTTTCATCTTTGCAGCATCATGTTAGTGTGATTTGTAAATGCAATCAGATGCTAGTGGATAGGACAGTGACAGGTCTCAGATGAGTATGTGAGTTTGGCTTGGCTCTTTGGCTCTGGTTATCTGCTGTGAAGAGGACTATAAGCAGATGTCCCTCTTTCAGCCTAGGCTCCTAACTCAGTGTGTATCAAACCTGAGTCTGGCCCAAAGGTTAAAACCCAGGTCAGAAAAGTGAGCACACTCTAGCATGGCTGAACTGCAAGTGAGCTTTCAGAGTTATAAAGGAAAGCACCAACAATTCTACATATGTTAATGAGCTTTGAAACCTTGGCCACTGTGAAACATCAGTGTTTGGACAGTATGTCATTGTGACATTTTCTGATAGATTCTCTAGACTTCCCTTCTGAATGCAAAACAATGATTACAATAATGGACAGTGGAAATTACCTTGGAGTTACATTTAAATAGCGAGTATGCAATTCTAATTTAGATAATTTGTTCACTTTGGGTGGACTAATGGAAATTTGGAGAAGGATGCAATGTTAGTTTTTAAAAGTATACTTTATTTCATTTTAATATTTCTGAAAACAAAATATTTTATAACAGTCAATGTGCATGATGCATAACAGGAAGAGATAACTTTGTCTCCAGCTGCTCAGCCCCTAACATGATGAGCTATCTGTCAAAGAGGAATCAGTTGTTTCCAAATTTCAGTAACTCTGAAGTAATAACAGAGGTGGGAATTGGCGAGGTGGAAACAGCAACATAAAGAGTATGTTCTATGACATGTGCAACAAGTATCTAAGCAGGAAAATTAAGTACTTACAGAGGACAAATTATTAAAAATAAAATGGTATTCTTTCGTAAAACTAAATAGCAATTCCTGCAGTACATTATGATAAAGCCAGATGTTTGGATAAATTTGGTGTTTGAATATGTAGTCCTCAAGAACAAAGGTTAGTGTATTCTGTCATAACAAAGTAATTATTTTTAATTGGGATGTTATTCAGAACAGTTTTTACAATTGAGCATCATGATCATGAGAGAGCTATAAGATGACCCCATCCAGCAGGGGACAAACATGGAATTAATCAAGGATTGATGGCTTCACTTAGGACTTGCCTTGCAAACACTAGAAGACATCAACCACAGCAGAGTTCAGTTGTAGCATAGCTGCTATTGGGCTGCAATTCTGACTCTAGTCAACACTTTCAGCTGCTGCAGCTTTCCCATGAAATCATGTTATAATTGGTTAGATAATTGGAAGCCGTGTTCCTGACCAAGGACTCAGCAGCATATAAATCACAGATATAACCAACAATATGTCACACAAGCAAGATACAACAACCATAAGCTTCTAGGAACTATTTCAATTAGTATAATTATCATCCTGATCCTATAAAATGGTCAAGAACTTCTAAACAACACATAAAACACAGACCAAATGTATCATAAATTTGGTATATTTAGAACTAATAGAAAGCTAGCTATTGTGAGCATTGAGTTCAGACTTTTGTAGGGTAATGGACAAGGTCTAGGTCATCAAGCAAAACACTAGCAAACTATGAGACAGCATTTTAACCAATGCATTCTCTTTTTACTTATAGTCTACTGCTTCAAATTTCTCAAATAAAAGCCAATATTATTCCTTTAAATGAAAGACTTTGGGAAAGAGCACTCAGGACATGACACCAACAGACCTTACATTTAAATTTTACCTAGCCCACCTACCTGCATTCACGCCTAGCTGCATGTGTATGCTCACACAGGTCTTCTTTACTTGTCCTAATCTTGTGTAAATGCACTGCTAGGATAATCCCACCATAATTTACATGGAGATAAACCTCTCTTTCTTTAATATCAGAGGTCCTTAAAGGAACAGGGTTTTGCATATCATCTGATATTGTCTGGTAGTATTTGTGTTGTCTCATCTGGGAAGTGAGTGCTGGTGAAGTTTACTAGAAAGAGACCAGAGATTCCTTTAAAACTTCTACAATGGACTCCTTTGCAGTTTCCCCAACATAGTGCCCTAGATGTGAATAGTGCCAATAGTACATATTTTCACAAAAGTCTATTTTGAAAATTATATAGATTCAGCAATCCAGTTTAATTCATCCAGATAATTCTTGGTAAGTTGGTCTTTGTTTTTGTTTTTCTTAACAAAAAGTACCATCCTAACCTTAGCTGAGTACCTAGCACATTAAGAGGTGGGTTAAGAAATATTTGTTAAATAAGTGGATAGAAATAAGGAGGGAAGTAGGAAGGAAGAAAGGGATGAATTGTGCTAGATTCAGAGTTTACTATTGTCATTGTTAATTGTCCTTAACTACTTGAATTATTAGCAATTTAAAAACTTGCTGGATTAATAATCACTGCTGCACAGTTACTTGATGGAAGCAGCTCATAAATAGAATACTTTAAAATAATATAATCCAATTTCAATTGTACTCAAAGCTTAGCTATTTCATAAAATCAATTAAATGATCTAAGTCAGCCGGGATAACACTTAACTTCTGGATGAGTTGTGTGGTTTGCATACTTGCTTATTTATTGTTTCGTCTTCTCATTTCTCTTGTTCTTATGATCTTTCCCACAACCTCGAAAACCTCCAAGAGCAAAGAACCACTTATTTTAGAGATAAATACGTAGCAAGAATGAAAGGATAATTTTTTGTAGACAATGGTGAAACAGAAGGACATGGAGAACAGGGAGAAAACAAGGCATAATTTTAAGACATATTGTAGACTGTCTTTGTGGGTTCTTTTTCCTTCCACTCTTCTCTACCCCCTTTTCACCCTTTCCACTTCCTAACACTAGATAGGAAAGAAAGAAGGATAGAGGGAGAGAGAGGAGAGGAGGTGACATTATTATTAGACCACTTCCTGCTGATTAGGGGTGTTGAGTTTGATCTTGGGACAAGTTTGCTGTCAGGATTATCTAATTTCTTGTCCTTGTTTCTTCTCTTTTTTCTGCACAACCTCTTATCAAACCATGATCAACAACAACCAGCAACAAGCAACCAACCCACCAATAGCCCCCCTAACTCTCACAGTCCTAGTATTTATCTTTTGTAAAGTCCCTAGAAATCCAAATGTCACACAATTGCAAAAACTATCTGAAGCTGTCAAGTAATGTCCCTGTTAGAGCATGAGGTAAATCATAGTTAGCTGCTGTGGAAAATCTAAAGAAGTCACATATACCCACACCTGGAATTAAAATGAAAACTTCTTTTCTGTGTTTTGTTTAAAAAAAAAAAAACAAAATTTTCACTACAACTAACAATTAATTTTAGTACTTAATATCAAGATGTTAGTATTCTAGTTTCTGCCTCAGTCATTAAGGAACAATATAATGCTAATATTTAGTATCACAATCAATACTAAACATAAATGGGCATTCTTCCCATCATGATCACTCCAAGCATCATTATATTTATATCCCAAAATACTTCTCAAATTGAATCAATATTCAATGGTCCCTCTCGTTACAACATAGATAGATAGATAGATAGATAGATAGATAGATAGATAGATAGATAGATAATATAGATATAGTAGATAGAGATAGAGATATAAAGATGTATATTAAGATATATTATACTATTAATATATACATATATATATATTGATGCAGACATCTCTGTATCTCTTAAATATAGTCTACAATAAGTTAACTGTTTTATCGAGATAGCAAGTACCAACCTAAGTTTATGATTCTTGATATCACATAGAGTGTGAATCTTCTCAGATTGGTGGTCATTTTGTTATTGTTCCATCTCTAACCCAGTATCTGTTTATCCTTGGTCACACTCTTCCAGCACCAAGTTGATACTGCTTTCTGTTTCAGTTTTTTATTGCTTCCCATCTCAATCTCATCATATGTATCTAATGAACCATTTAAAGACTCCTACTCTGTGGTTGACAGGCCTCAGGAAATCATTTTTCATTTTGAAAATGAAACAGAGGGGAGTGGGTGGCAAACTCACATCCATGTTCATGTAGTAACAGCTGGACTGAATTTGAATGCTCCAGCACTGAATGTCATTCCTTTTAGCACCGGTTCCAACAAGGAAAATGAAAAGTGAGTTAGTGAATTAGACTGTCAAGTCCAAGTCAAGGATCTAGCTAAGTGATCCAGGCATGTCCCTGAAGGATCCCTTCAGTAGGAACAGCTAACAAAGCTGCCAAATTTTATACTCACACATTGGATCAAAAGGCGAGGCTCTATAGGCATTTCCCACAGATGACTTCACTTTTCATAAAACCTCCCTGATAAAGCTACTAGGTGAATCCCACCTACTTCATAACTTTAGAGTCAGCATGTGTGGAAGATGTTAGACATATGACCCAACTGAAATCTTTTGTGAAATATCTGGAGGCAGGTAACAAAAATACTGAGTCCCAGATGAAGCTACACAGAAGCAACCAGAAAGGACCACATCAACACACATGTGATGTTTGGACAGACTTCCCTCTGCTCACTGACCCTGGGATTCTCAAAAGGACTGTGAGCAGCACAGCATATTCCTCACCTGCCTTCAGGTTGCTTTGCATCTGTTAAATAAAATGACAGCCTTCAGAAGGAAACACTGGCCCATGGCCCACAAGAAGGGACTGAGTGAACCCTGAGGTAACTTGAAGCCACGCTTCACAGACATAATTTAGAAAACAGGTGGAGGCACTCACTGTGTAGCCAAGTCCTACTCAGAACCAAATGCTCCATGTCCAGCAGCTGTATCCCTCCCACCCAGTGCTCCAAATTCACCAAGTTATCTGCTCTTAGCCTATCTTTGGACAAGCTCAGGTCCAGATGACCCAAGGACTGTTGATTTTGAAAATGCCTTGAGCTATATTGTAGCCACAACAGAGTGGGCATCCTTAAAGATAAAGTACATAAAAAATAAAAAAGGAAACCACTCTGAAATAACCAGGCTGGAGAATATGTTCAGTTATTTCATTCTGAACAATTTCTTCAGAGGGCATGTGTATTAAAGAATAGAACAACAGAAAGCACCAGTATAGAGAAAACTTAAATACAGCATTTACATAAAAACTACACATTGAAGTGCACAAAGTCAGCCAAATAATATTGCTTGCTAAGTATTCTCTTTCCTATTCTTTAGTTTTGCTTTCTTCTGTCTTGGTGTAGACCTTGCTCATCTTGAACTTATAGTCTCAAACGACTCTCCAGCTTCAGCCCCTTCATCCCTGGGCCTTCTTGTTTGTGCATTAAGTTTGACTTCTTTTTGTTTAACTAGTACTTGGCATTCCACCACTACAAGTGTTCCTTGGGGTTTTAATAGGCACATGCAATTGGACTGTAATATAAAAACCGAGGGATAAACTTGAATCTACCAAATTCTAATATGATTAAATGAATTGAAACTTCCTGAGATTAAATCTTGACTGATTGAAGCATATTAAATCAGTCCCGTCATTAGCAATTTCTGTGATAACTCTGGTGGCATGCTAGTCTTTCAGTTAGTATGCAGAGTCTCTGGCTTTTGTTTGAATTGACCAAATTGCTTTCTAAATTATTCCTGAAAATGCCATTTTCTTCATACCTTGTCAAAATTTTTGTTGCTTGTTTTAAAACAAGGTTTGGTTAAGATAGGGTGGCCTAATCTCTCTCTCTCTCTCTCTCTCTCTCTCTCTCTCACACACACACACACACACACACACACACACACACACACACACATATATATATATATATATATATATATATATATATATATATATATATATATTAATAACCTTACTTATTCACCTAGGCTGAGTATGACTGTAACTCTTGTACTGATTTGCCTAGTATGTGTCTCACAAAACTAAATCAACTTATTCTGATTTTTTTAAAAATTGAAACTATAAGTTAAAGAACATAGAAATCTCTTAGTGCTAAGAATGATGAGTATTGACTCTCTCATAAAATAAAAAAAATGAATAAATTATTCAGTATCACAGTTCTGGTGAAGATAGTGTTACATGTCCTCCACCACAGCAGTAAAGACCAGCAACCACAAGCTTTGTCAAAGAAGTCTCTGCATTTATCCAATTCTGATTAAAGAGAGTACTGGGAATCAGCATAATGGTTGAATAAATAAGCTGTCACTTAAAGGGATCTGAATTAAAGTGCTTTCTGTGTCTTATTTGCCAGGGGACATTAGCAATATACTTAATTTAAGTTTCCATGTTTTAACTGTGGATTGGGAAGAGCAATGATACTACTTCACCATGTTTTGTGAGCATTAGATGAAGCAATACATATAAAACTACCAATAGGTACATGTTAACTCCATTTATGCTTTACAAGCATAGCACATGACACACACAGTGATAACTCAGTAAGTGTTGACTACATGAAACTAATGTTATTATGCCTGTTACTCACAGGCCCCAACAGCAAATAAAATTAGGAGTTCAGAGCCCTAGGAGATAAAACCTAGGTTAGCCAACATTGTTTGAATAATTTTGTCTAGGACTAAAATATATAACAAAAATGGTTGTACTGTCAGGATAGTGATATGTTTCAAAACTAAGAAAGCATTGTGTTATCCCTGTTCTGATTCTTATTCCAATTAGGTTCAACATTCTGTACCCAAACCCCAGAAGGATGCTTAAGTATTTCTTCAAGTCATGTGTCCACCCATCTGTCTTACCTCTAGAACTGAAACCTGTCTTATCACAGACATAGAAGCACTCCTGGTTCCTGATAATGGCACCTCTGATTTAAAAAAGAACTGTCTGGAATCTCCACAGGCAAGTACTACTGGGTAGGATTTGCTCACTCTCTGGTGCTATGATTTGTCAACTCAAAATTATACAGAGCTTTGGGGTTGAAGGATGTAACTGAGTGATGAAAATTTTGCTTAATATGTGCCAGCTGCTGTTTGATGGGAAATACTTCCAATTATCTATCTGTCTGTCTGTCTGTCTATCTATCTATCTATCTATCTATCTCTATTTATCCATTTATCTATCATCTGTCTACTGTCTATGTGTGACATGTCATATATGATATGGCTTTTTAAAAATATTTACTCCTGTATGTTTCTTATGAAGTATTAGGTTTACTCTATTTCTCCTTTGGTGTTTTTCTTCTAGTATTTTTAGATGTTCCTATATTTTGTTAGAACAGTTGTCCTTATATTTGGTTTATTCTGAGATTCATAGCTATATTCACTGTTTGCCAGCAGTATCTCTCTCTTTATTTCTTCCCCCAAACTCTCATGTGTGTGTATGTGTGTGTGTATGTGTGTATGTGTGTCTAGTATATGTATGTGCATGTGTGTGCTGGTGTGTGCACCCACGCGTGTTCATGAAGAATTTGAAGATCTAAGCTAGATGCTCTTTTTTTCACTATCCTTGTTTGTAAATACAGGAACTCTCATTGAAGCTTAAGACTGCTGTGTTCTAAACTGGCCAGCCAGCCAGTAAAGCCCGAGAATCTGCTAGAGGAACCCTCAGTAAAAAGATTTTAGTTTGTATGTAGGGCTAGAGATGCAACTCAGGTCTTTACGCTTGCACAGTAAGCACTGTGTCAAGAAGAGTTATTCCCTTGAAGATTTAAAATACTTTCAGACATTTATTATAATGTGAAAAATTTTTCCCAAGATGGCAGGACAAACAAGTATTAATGAGAAAAACTGGCAAAAGAAGACAAAACAAGCTTAAAATATAAATTCTTCATTTATATTTTTTGTGTGTCAAACCGTAGAAACGGAGAACCTCTCTCCCAAGTCAAGTTCTTATTGATTTCTGTTGTTAGTACAAAACCCCTGAGTTTTTATTTAAATTTAGCATTTAAATTCTAACATAGCCAACTATCTGATTTTCTTGTTTACTACTATGTCTGCAAAAGACAACATACTTTCTGACATCAAACAGACGATTTGAGACAAAAAAAATTATGTGGCAAAGTGTGTGTGACATAATGTGCTCACCATTTTCTCCTTTGCTTGTGCATGTAGGACAATACATATGATGCCCATGAATTGTGCCTCTCCATCACTTTTAATATGAAACTGCTCAGCAGTAAAGCAAGACCACAGTGTGAGAGACTTTCAGGAGATTTGAAGATCAAGTCTTTTAGCAGATTTGAAGATGTGATCTTGTGTGGTTCTGTACTCTGACAGTGAAGGACACGAAAAGTGGGAAGGTCAAGGCAGATCAGGAAAAAAAAAAAACTTGGAGAAACTTTTGTCAATAGTGCTATGGTAGAACTGGATGTGAGACTCTGGTGGCAGAGTGCTCATCTTCTGTGCAGAAGATTCCAGCTCATAGTGCTTGGGACTGCGTTTTGACAATGAAGGTATCTTTGTTCTTAGGAATAGAAAGTGAGATACTTTCATGAGAAGATTAAAATGTTTATCTAATACGAAGAGTGTATGTTGAGTGGGCATGTTTATCGGAGTTTTCTAATGTCCACAAGTGATTACATTGTACAAAATAATTGATAGCCTACCATAAGATCTTCTATAACTGAACTTCTCAGTTTGTAAATAACTGGAGGGGATTTTAATTTAGGATAATAAAAAATATTTACCACACAAAAAATACCCTTACTAAAGTTTCTGAAGCAAAACCAGAGACCCCAACAAAGTTGAATGTTTTATACTAAACATAAATATTGGCATCATCAAGTCTGCTTTATTATTAAATACTATTTCAAGATGTTATTTTTACAACATTTATAACTGCATATATATATATATATATATATATATATATATATATATATATATATAAAATCCTCCCCTTCTCCTCTGCCTAAAGGTAATAGTATATACCCTCACCTTCCATTTTAACAGTATTAAGAGAAGTTTTCAGTCCATTAAGTACATTCAGAGTATTATGTATCACAGTCTGTCTGCAGAACATTTTATCTCCCCAAATTCAAACTCTGTACCATTAAATAATAACTTTCCATTTCCTTTTCCCAGTAATCTCTGCCAACAACCATTTTACTTCCTGTCTCTATGAATTTGAGTGTTTTATTATTTGACAATAGCAAATAATTTTAACTGCAACATAATTATCTTAATTGTAATACCCTAAACTTTAGATGATGTTCCTAGCATTGGCATATACACAAAACACTCATAGTTTAGTGATTCAGTCCAAGCTCTGGCCTGACGGAGACCTGCCTCTGGCAAATAAAACAAAGCCTCTTTATTTCCCTGTTTTGATCAGCCCTAAACCATCTCACTGGGGTTCTGGTACTGCTTACAGACGCTGAATGTTTCTGATGGTGCAAACGTTAAGTCATAAAGCTATCTACAGTACTAGTTTTAATAGTACTCACTGCCACTTAACTGTAAACAGACTTGTAATATGGCTGTAAAACTCATAAGTTGCTGAAAGAGGCTATAATAAAGTCATAATAATTGCTAGTGCAAACACTGCCAGAGAGGCCAATGAAGGCTTGCTGGCTATGGAGGGTGGTATGTGTGATGTAAGCGGGAAAGAAACCTGGGCTGTGACCATTTAGTGTTGTTTTTAGTGATGGTCATCTTTTCTGTGATCTTTAGTGCCCAAATACATTAATATTAGTGGGGTGTTGGTTGTTATAAAAAAAATACTATGCCTAATTTGCTTACTGGAGATGGAGACATCTTCAGGACTCTTCTAGAATAGAATCATCCTCTTGTCAGGAAAATGTAGGTCAATATTTGAAATAGAGGTTGTCAATCATGGTTGTTCTATAGTAAAAACAATCCCTATTGGTGAAGTGTGCCAGTCCTTGTGTTGATAATAAAAGAACTCTTCTTTACAGCAGGAAGAGACTAAACCTTTTGTCTACACTGTTCTAGCTTGAATTATTTTGAGCTTCTGTAGCTACAGGATATTTCTTAGAGACTTTGGACTTTGCTAATTCAGATGGTGCCAGAAAAGAATTGGATAAAGGCATACATATATTTCAACCATGATCTTGGTTTATATTTACAGAAACACAGAGCTTCTGAAAGTCAACTTGAAAATCTCCTTCATGATATTTTTCATATGTAGAAACTTTATTCAGGCTGTCATTAAAGTTGACCATGCAGAGCACAGTGAATGATGGCAGAGACACTGAGATCAGAGCATTGGAAACTGTCTCCATTTTGGTGGAAAAGACAGTTTGTTGCTGGCAGCATGAAACAAGCATCCCACTGCCTACTGCAGGTGAGTGGAGGGCTTTTAGCTCCGAAGGAAGTAAGTTTGCAATCATGAGTTCAAAACCCATTAACAAACTTCAAGAAAGAGGGTGACAAAAGGCTGTGTCTAAAGCATTGAGCATTTTGCTGCATGGAACTCTGTGATCAGTGCTTGTGTATTGCACTGGTGTCTGTTTAAAATCTATGGTATGGCTGTATCATTAAGCAATCACAATTTGTAGTCCTGGGTTTGCTGCTTTAGATAAATGTTGTCATTTATGTGGTCGGTATATTACCAATCACTATGTCCCTATAACTATGTTCTAAATCACCACTCCCATACCATATCAATCCAGACACTAGAGGAAATCTGGCAATAAATTGTTAAGCTCAGCTGCTCCTACCTGAGTCGCTTGCAGGTTAGTGTCACTCAATCTGTCACTGAAGGAAGTTGTTCTGTGGCTCTTACATATTTGTATGAACAGGACATATACTACAATTACCACCCTTCCCATAAAATTGTCCAAAAGTGAGCTTTTAAGCTTTTTTGTTAATATTAAATTATTTGAAAAGAAACTCAAGAAGATGACTTCATGGACTGACAATGTACTTTTAAGTGATTCTTCATGCTTTCAGCTTTTATGGAGGATGGGAGTCATTATATGAACACATTCTGACCACAGAACTCTTTTTTTTTTTTTAAACCACAGTGATAACTGTCACCGTGATACTGAAATTTACCAAAAAGTCAGACTGAACCTCATCTCCTTTCTGGGCTCAGTTACTCAGAAGAAATACAATAAATTATTTTTTTTTCCAGAGCTAATCGTGACATATCTGTGTGTGCTACAAAATTTTGAGACCACGTGAAGGTTCAGACATGTTGATGGGACGGGATAGTGATATTGCATCATAACCTGAGCCTTCTTTACCTTTGTACTCCCCAAACTAAGGATTTTACATCTTGTATTTCATATTCATGTCTTGTATTTCCTACCTCACGTTAGTGCATACAATTGCGAGTAAAATTCTACTATATCATGACAGTGGCTCTGAAATTCAAAAACTCAAAAAATTGTCCATAACTGTTTTCATGTTTTTGTGCTATTTTCAGGGATTTTTAAGACTATGATCATCTCGCCATTACATGAATCTGTAATCACGTCAGCATCAAGCTTGACGTATTCTGAATTTTCCTTCACCTCTTTGTGTTTCTCTTTCAATTCTGTTCTTAATTTACTTCCTAGCATCCTCTGGGGGTACCTACATCGTGATAGACTTAAAGCTTCCTGAAGACAGTTATAGTATCACCCACAGCATAAAAGCTCCTTGAAAAGTAGCTTAAAGTTGGGAAGCCCTCTGTCATACCCACAAACCTCTTCTCTAAAATACTGTGCTCACTTATCCAAAATGTATTTTCTTTTATACTCGGTAAATCAAATGCAATCACACACACACACACACACACACACACACACACACACACACACTTCATTTATTTTATATTCTTAATTGAATATGATTTTTAAAACCACATGTAGTAATTTGGAGAAAATTATGTATAACCTAATCACTTCATCACTGAAGGCTGAACAAGGTGGTATTTTTCCTGTTAGGACTTTATGTCCCACCCTGAATACAACTCTGCTAGCCTCTTCATGGAAATGTGATATTCTATGGAAATGAGGTTTCCTGAGCATAGAGAATATCATAAATATGTTATATGCCAGGATTCTCATATTTTTTTTTCAGTAGTCTGCTTAAAATTTATTAGCTGAGGTTTGGTCATAGTATGCATCTCCTGATTCTGTGGTGTGTGTGTGTGCATATGAACTTGCATGTATAATCATTTGTGTGTGTGTATGTGCATGAGAGAGAGAGAGACAGAGACAGAGAGACACAGAGAGATATTCAGAGTCCAAATGGTGCTAAGTAGAATTTTTTCACATATATCATACCCATAGTAGTAGTTTGAGCAACTGTTGTTGATTGACCATCTTAAAGGTACACTTTCCCTTAATCTACATGATGGTTTCATCTTATAAAGAAAGAAACAAATAAAGCAGGGAAGTCTGTCTAAGGTGGCTGGATTTTGGTGGCAACTTAAGGAATTCAATCTTCAAAGCCTTAAGTTCATGTAGGGAAAGAACAGCAGAGAAAGAAGGCTGAATGGAGGATAAATAGACAGGTTCAGGACAAACACAGCCTCACTCTGTTCTTTAATAGGCAAGCAGAGGTGAGGAAAAGTTTAAACAGACGCTTAGCTAAATCTCCATAGATGCTTTGATGTTCATGTCAGGCCTTTTCCATAGCCTGGTCAGCAACTCACTGAGAAGGCCTGTGGCAGCTTACCAAAACGAAAGTCTTCATATAGCTGTGGCCTCTAAATGAGGGCTGGGCAGTCAGGGCCCTGAATCTAGAGACAGTCATTGTCCCAGGCAGTGATCTAGGCCTGGAGCCTGTCTTTATCATTCTAGTCAAGAGCAGCTCCTCTTTGGAGCTGGGTGCTGCATCATGGTGTGCATGGGCCATGTCTAGGAAAGGAGGCAATCTAAAAACTGCTTGCTGGCCTCTGTAATACCATCTTCCTTAAGGATACAATATTCAGAAATTTTGGGTTTTTTCAATTTGGAATTAATTTTGATTTTTTTTCAACTTGGAATTAAATATAAAAGAGGGTTTTTTTTTTGTACTCAATTTTTAAGAATGTTATGTTGTATTAAATGGGGGAGGGAGTAGGAGAGAGACCTGGAAGTTTATAAAAACCATATTGTATGCTCCAGAGGCAGGACTCACTCTTTTGGAGCCTTTTTATTCTCCTGGGAAGACTCATAATGCAGTCTTATGAGTTTTGTTTGTTGTTATATTTCCCCCTTTATCCTTTCTCTCTCTTTACCTCCTGAGTCGCTTGTCTTTTTATATGCTTTGCAGAGGTATATTGCTGACACAATAGCCTGGAGCAAGGAGCCGCTGGAGCCACTTCTGTTCCAGGGTGTAATTACACACACAGGGTGTATTTATAGCAATAGAGGTGCCAAAGCAGGGGCGGAAAAGAAAAGAAGGGGTTCTGCCCTAGGCGGGTGGCTTCTTGAGTCAGCAATGCAAACTCTGCAAGGGCGACTGCACAGTGGTCAGAAACGTTCCAAGGACGCCAGTTGTAGCTCAGAAAGACTCTACCCAGCTGCTAACTGACTTGCCAGTGAAGGATAGAATAGGGAAAATATCTGTATGTGTGCTAGTATTCTTCTTCCTCCCTCATCAGAGATGGCTCAGTGGTAGAGTCACCTATAGACCTCAGATTTATCCCTGGAACCTACTCGATGAAAGAAAAGAACAAACTCAAGTTGTATTCTGACCTCCACGTATCTGCCATAGCACACGCTCCTGTCTCCCCACCCCACACATGCACATGAATGCAAAAATAAAATAAATGAAAATATAATCAGAAACCTTTGTCATACCACATTTCTGCCAACCCTAGTAGTTCTGCAAGCCAGGCTCACAGACTGTTGTTAAGGAGCAGAAGCATGGACGGCTTTATGGATGAGAGTGGGGCTGTACTCTGGGCTCCAGCCCAAGCCCCCAAAACATTCACTTTACTGTGACATACATGTGGACATTTTAAATTCAATTTCATTTGTAGAAAAGAGTTCATTTAGCTAAAAGTTCAACTTCTCTGTACTCTACAGGTATTCTCCAGTCCCATGAAATGATCATCCAGAAGCCTTATGAAACGCTGTTCCACAAGCCCTGCTGCACACAGGCATACTCACATCATTCCCTGGTTTGGGCTTCTAGCAATGCACTGACATCTCTCTGCTTCTAGTGACAAAGTCCACTTTTCTTAGCCACTATCAGTCATTTTAAAACATAAGTCATGGCCTAACCATGAAATGGGTAGGACCGTTTTGCATTAACCCCCACCTTTTGGAAGGTAAACCCAAATGTTTGTTAACATTTATGTACTGTCAGGACATTTCAGTTGTCTAATGCAACATTATAACCTGTAATAACTATGTGCCCATTTGATGCCTAGACCTTAGTCATCCTGCATGACATAAACATGGTTCCTTCTCACCAACACCACCATATCTCCAACACAGACATACCTATGGCTATCATCTTCTGCTCTATGTTTCCATGAGATGCAGTGGTTTTATTTTATGTATAAGAGAGTTTATTATTTGCTTTTCTAGGCTGGCTTATTTCACTTTGCAATATCTTCCATATATTATATTCACTTGTCTCACACTACAAACTCCCCTTTTGAAAGAATGAATAATATTGCATTGTGTATGAGTGTGTATTCTTAATTTTTTTAACTTAAAGGAGGCAAAGAACACAAATGTACATTTCTCAAAGAAGATATGCAAATAATCAACAAGTATGAGGGGGAAGGTCTCATTAGCACCACTCACCAGGGAAATGTGACTTGATACCTCAGGCTGGAGAGATAACCAGACAATTTGAGAACACTGACTGCTCTTCCAGAGGCCCCGGGTTCTATTCCTAGCATACACGTGGTGGCTCACAACCATCTATAACTTCAGACTCAGGGGACCAGACATTATCATGTGGCCTTCATGGGCATGGTCCGCAAAAGGTATACAGACATATTCACAGGTAAAATATTCCTACACATAAAATAAAAATAAATAGATCTTTTTTAAAATGTAAAAACCCCATAGTGTGGCATCATTTAAACCTACAATGCCCACTACCAAAAAGCATGCCAATGAGACTCCGTTATAAGCAGAGAAAAAGACCTTTCCCACTGTTGATAGGGACATAATAAACCCAAAGTCGTTACGGACCAACAGTATGGCGTTTTCTCACAAATGAAGAGAACACAAATGAAGAGAACACAAATGAAGAGAACAGCAGTTTCACAGTGTAAGAAGAGAGTATAAAGGAGATGGAACTCAGTGTCAAAGAGAAGCTGGACTCCATGTGCAGTGCGGCATTGTTTTTACAAAAACACAAAATGAGAGTCAACCTGTTCACTGACAGATAAGTGAATTTAAGGTGGAAGAGAAGGTTCCTAAGATGGATCTATTGGTAAAAGCATTTGCTGCCCAGCATAATAGTCTGAGTTTGATCTCTGGGACTTACATGGTGGAAACAGAGAACTGATTCCTGTAATATGTCCTCTGAAATACACACCAGTGCTGTCACATACACACCCGTGCATACAAAATGATTAAATGCAAAAAAATATAAGATCATTTTCTTTAAAACTGTAAGAAATAAAAATGCAAGATATAAGAATATGTGCGTGTGTGTATGTATTCTATTCTGTTAGTCTTTATGTTTTTATACAGAGCTATTTTGTTTATAATAGGCTTAAAGTATATCTTGTTTGATGCCTTCTGCTCATTCTTTTTACTTGATTATTTTGGCTGTTTGAGGACTTTGGAATATTTTTTCACTTCTGTAAAAAATCACTGAAGCTTTGAAAGAGATCACACAGAATTTATTGATTACTTTGATAGTATGGATATTTAACACTATTAATTTATTCTAGTCTATCACCATTTGTACACTCATTCTTCAATTTCTTCAATTTTTTGTACTTTTAGTGTACAGATCTAGCACCTAATTGGTTAATCTTATTTTTCAGGTTTTACAAATCAGTGTGTGTGTGTGTGTGTGTGTGTGTGTGTGTGTGTGTGTGTGTGTGTCCTATGAAGCATACATAGACTACAAAGGATACCTGTTGAGAGTTGGTTCTCTCCTGCCACCTTGTGGGATCCTAGGATTGAACTCAGGTCAGCAGGTCTGTGCATAAGCAAACCTCCCTGATAAAGAAAGCATCTTAGAAGCCAATTGTTATTAAATGTTTGATGCTATTATTACTGGGATGATTTTGTTTTACTTAATGGTTCCATCTTCCAGTCATGAGTTTTTTCACAACTACTTTTCTAAAAATGTCACACATTAATTTTCCAATTTTCCTCCTATTATTATTTTCTAATGATCTGAGAAGACACTTGATGTGACTTGAAGATTTTTGAATTAGCTGAGATTTACTGTGTGTCCTAACATTTGCCTTTCCCTGGAAACCGTTTTGTATGTGATTCAGTGTGGTATTCTATTGCTTTTAGATGTACTGGTCTCTTTGCATGTATGTTTGATCCAACTGTTCTTTGAAATTGATGGTGTGTGCTTTTTCTTTATTGATTTTATGTCCGAATAGCCTTCACATTGTTGAAAGTGTGGCATTATATTTCCTTACAACCTCTGCATTCTACAGTTTTCTTTGTTCTATTAGCATTCACTTTATACATTTGCATGCTTCAGTGTTGGGTAAACATGGCTAAACTTTTATTATCTTTATGGCTTTACATTTTTATCACTACATAATGTTTTCTGTTATCCCTTTGGGTTGTTTTTACTTAATATTACTGACAAATTCCTCAGCAGAAACTTTGCAGATTACAAAGATAATGGAATAATATATTGGAGGAAATGGAATAAAGTATGGTGACTGAAAGCACCAGGCCTAACAAAAACTGTCCTTCAGAAACTGAAGGATAAATTAAAAACCTTTCTCAGATGGATAAAATGGGAGGGAGTTTTCACTAGTAGGCAAATTGTCACATTCAGAAGACTCTGCTACTGGAAAGTTGGTGAAAAAGTTATTTTGTCTCTTGTATAAAAGTTGAAAGGGAAAGTGTTAACAATAACTATAGTTATGATAATTGGCTAATGGATATGTAATATAGACAAGATGTGAGTGGTAACATTAATAACTAAATATGGGGTAGGAGAATTTGAAGCATGCAGAGATTCTGAGGTAGGCCAGCGGGCAGAGATTAGCAGTAAAATCCCTCCTGGAGTTATTTGGCTGGTCCAGTGCCAGCTCTACAGTTAGGCACAAAGGTCTGGAGCTTGAATCCATAAGGCTTGGCTTCCTGCCAGGATCTACTGAAGCAAGGACAGTACATACATCCTCGAGGGCATACTTAAGGGGCCTCTGAGCAGTAGTCTAGAGCTTGGGCCCAAGAGTCTGACATGCACACACTGGAATCTAGATCTAATGGGAGTGAAACAAGTTAACACAGTATTTAATAGTCTGTGTCCTCTCCTTTCTACTCATTTCCCTGTTTGCTCCCCTGTCTTCTCTTATACCCATCATAACTATATTTGGGTTTTTATTCACACACTAATTAGACAATTATACATAGATCAAGCATGATGTCTCCAGTATTCTGTTTATTCAGAATAAGAGATGAATATGGCTGCCTTTATGAAGCTTTTGGTCTGCATGAGAAATAGAACAATAAATATGCATCTTGAAATTAGATACAAAAAGATAAAGCCTAAGCAACAAGACTATTTTGTGTAGTAGTTTGTGGGAAGGTAGTCTTTTAACAGGACCCTGAAAGGTGGGGATGGAGAAAAGGACCTGAAGGAACTAGCATTATAAGAAGGAAAGATGAGTAGGATATCAGGTCAAGGATATAGGCAGGGTCAGGACCAAGGTAAATGGCTTAAAACTGGGCCTAATTTCAATGGGGAACTATGGGAAGGTTTAGAGAGAGGTAGATAATCTGGTCTAAATTGTACTTTTCATAGATTTCCCTAAATTCTTTGTGGAGTATAGACTTTGGAGAGTGCTGGGGAAAAAGAAGGTTCCATACATATGACACTGTCTATTTATAAATAATTTCTCTATAGGGAATTACCACTGTCCTATAGGAAGATGGAGGAAAGACCTCTCCACAGCAGTCCTTCTCAAGTCTATTCACGGTGGTTTCAGAAAATAAGAGTGCAGGCTTAAGGATGGAAGAGAAATGTGAAAGAGGAAGGACCTTTCTCAGGGTTTTGTCATCGGTTTGCTAACATAAGGGTGTGTGGACAGTAAGCAATTATATAGCTCAAACATAGCATGTTATATTTTATTGAAAGAGATACTTATAATGGTATAATTATCATGTGCCTACCTGAGATTGCAAAGATAAAGTCTTAGTCTGTGAAGAAAAGAATTTGCTGGTGGCCTATAGAGTGGACTAAAATATGAGAACCTAGCCATGTGCTCTGTTGCTTATTCTGAAAACATCAAGACCAGTAATCAGATAGCAAAATGGTCCCCAGACTCATTTTTCATGGGATTCAGATATCCAGAGACAAGGATGCATAATCTTTCATAAACCCTACCTTATGACACACTTTAGGATCAATAGTAGTCTACACTATTCTTTTCATGTGCTTTCTTCCTATTAAAATGGTTCTACAGAGTCTGTAAGAGGAAGTTCAGGGGATATTTCAAAACCACTTCTAGACAGAAGCCACACACTGCTGTCTGCTACTTTTCAAGTGCTTCCCACATGAGTGAATGGCCAGCTGTCCAGCCTACCTACCAGGACCCATTCTCCTACTGCTTCGGATGCATCACTGCCTGGCTGGCAAATCAAGCTGCCCCAGGGCACAGCCTAATTCCTGGATCCCCTGCTTCAGCTGTCAAGCTCAAGCTCCAGTGCATCTGCATTTTCCCGATGTTTTGGTGCCAAAATAAAATCAGTCAAATAAAACACAATCCTGCAGTGTCAGGCTACAGGCTGTTTGTCTCAGCCTAAGTGACTTTGACACTTAGGGAACAGAAGAGTCCAGCCAGCCCAGTTTAGAAGCAACTATGGCTAAGGCTCCAGAAACACAAGGTGACACTGCTACATCCAGCTGCATCTGGAGTCCAGCTGGTGTGCATTTAGAAGGGTAACTAGGATTTTCTTAAACTCTTCCCTTTGCTCCTGGACCCCTATATCTCCATCTGAATCAGCAAGCCATCTCAATCTTCCTCATGAAAGTGTGAGCTCAGTACACCTAACCTTTGCTTGCTTGGATACTCCTGGCTAACCACCCAGTATACCTTGCAGTGTTCTATAACACAGGTATTTAAAAAAGCCTGTGCATGTATCTTAAAGCATATCAGAATACCATTTGGTATCGTTTCACTGTAATTCTCCTAAATGGTAGTGGAAATATGGTTCATTTTGTAGCAGGGGCTTCATGATGACCATTTTGTGTATTCTCAGACTCTGTCAAGGACATATTTGGGGCTGGTTGATTAGCCAGGAAGACAGTAGTACAGCAGAATCATGGTTCTTGGCAGGTTGGCTGGGCCTGCCAACGTACAAAGCTGCTAAGACTTGAGAGGTAGCACTTGAAAAGGAGGAGTTAGCAGTGCATGCTTCTGTCCTGACTGGATTGTCTTGAAATGTCATAGAGGATTTGACAGTTCTGACACAAAAACAAGCGTGGCATTATGTGTGGCATGCACTAGCCTAGTCTGACTCATTTTTGAATGCTCCCTATTCTCATCTGAAGCTTTATTAGGTTGGCATGTAGGAAAGAGCATCAGTACAAGGAAAGCCATTGGCTTTGGAATCTGCCATTCCTTTTTTTCCACCCCAGCTATGCCACTGAAGCCAAGTATGAACTTCTTAGTGCTGTACCTGCCATCACAAGTCCTTCAGTGGGTCTGACTATGGACACCCTCATTTACTGGTATAATTTTTACTCCCACTTACAGGTAGCACACTTCTCCTCCATTCAAATTCATGGCTACTTCTTTCAGTGCCTTTGGTGACTCGGCTTCCTCCTTTCAAATACAAACTCTTAGTTTTTTTTTTTTTTTTTTTTTTTTTTTTTGAGTTAGTCCCAGAGCTTGTTCCCTTTCTTTCAGAAAGGCCTTACATTTATTTCTCTAATCTAGACAACTCCCTGAAGAACCAAAAGGTTTGTAAAAACAGATATACACTTGAGGCCCTGCTTATATTTCTCAACATTAGAACCCTTCCATCTCCCAAACTAGCTCTTGTTCCCTGTGTAATCCATCTCAGTCAATAAAGCCATACTTAGCCAAGCTATAAAGCCAAAGACATCGAAGGCATTCTTGACGCCAGTCTCTCCTCACCACTTCCCTAAGACAGTATTGGGTGCTGCAGTTCTATCTAGTTCAAACCTCTACTTGGAAAACCTACTTGTCTTCAAGGCCTTCACTGTTACCATTGTAGAAACCATGTTCCCCATCACCTCTGGCTCTATTACTGCAGTAATTTCCTAAATGGCTCCAGAATCTTGACTGGCTACTACCCAACAAACTCTTCAAAACTCTGTGATCTCTGTAACTCATAAGTCAGATAATATCACATAGGTGCTATGTTTTCCCTGATAACTTCCCATTTTATTTAGACAACAATTCAAACAATTATCTAATTATAGTCTTCTTTATTACTGAGCATTTTGGGGGCCTTTCAAGTTCATCCTATATCACTGGTTATTTATTGACTTTCCTAATTTTTTTTCAACTCCCAAGGTACTTCCCATTGGCTTAGAACTTTCTGCCATTTTCTTCTAAAAGTTTATTAGTATAATTAATATTAATTATGTAATGTTTCTCATTGGGACATGTAAATGATATAATTTTACTTCCTCTGCCCTCTCGTGTCATCCTTCCACTCCTGCTTATCCCATTTCTCTGCCCAAATGTTCTATTTTGATGCTTTTAATCATCTAGTAAGGGACTTGTGCATGAGTCAAAAATTAGGAGACTCTATGGGTTTAGAATCGTAGGCAACTTCCTGAGTGACTACTTTAATCATGAATCCTATTTTTAGAATGAATACTTCGTTTGCTAGTTGGCACCCAAATTTTTCATTGAGTGGCTCAGAATTGTCAATAGATCTGAAATTCTCTGATGAAACAAGCCTAGGCCCTCTTTATACCAGTATGGTGCTGAGCCCTTAATAAGCCTTGTCTAAAACAGTATCTAAGAAGAATTTACTGTGAATGTGCTCCACTATGAGGCTCAGAAATTTAAATGTTCATCTATCTATAAAACATTGACTTTATGTTCATATTACTTTGGCTCTGTGTGTGTGTGTGTGTGTGTGTGTGTGTGTGTGTGTGTGTGTACACATATGTGTCTACATGTTCTTATACCACACGTTTGCCTCTGGATGAGCTTACATGTATGTACACATGAAGCTAGGCATACACAGCAAAGGAAAAACTGAAAAATTTCAGTTCATACACTGTTAAAAGTGTTTTTTTCTTCTATTTCTATAAAATGTTTTATAAAGAAAAATTAAAAAGAATTTTTTTCACAACAGCATTAAGATTCTGATATAGCAAGGAAAAAGTGAGGAACTGATATTTAAATGTTCCTAATACCAACACTTTCCTAAATCCTCATCCACACCCTTGGTCTAGGAAGACCACACCAAGACAAGTCTCCCTGGCCTTTGGAGCCCATTCAGTAATGAAGGGAAGTGTTTATGTGGCCTCAGCATAGGGATGATATAATGATTGCTGTTCCTCCCAGCAGGTCTCACCCCTTCTCAGGAAGACATCAGGGGTCAGCAGAAGTACAAACTCCCATTTGATGAGTCACTTTGGGAGAAAGCCAATCACAGCATAAAGATTGTCTATGGGGAACTGGTAAGAGGAAATGGTACCTTTCCATCTGAGGACTGAGATCTCATCTAAACCTGGTACAATGCCATAGAAACCACCTGGTCTGTCTGGCATTGGATCCAGGGAAAGGCAGAACAGTATCCTCCAAAAGGAAGTTGCCTATGCTCACTTTTCAGCTGGGTTCATGGGGAATCATCACTGCCAGATTTCTGAACTCAGGTGAAGCCAGAGTCATGATGGGGCACATTTGCATTCTTCTTATTTTTATTCTTTTAAAGCATCCACATATAATAATAAAAAAGAGTAACTTTGAGGAGTCAGTAGAGCAATGAAGCTCACAAGTTTTTGGTTTGCTCTAACACAATACATCTGCTGTTGCACCATTGGTTAGTCAAAGCCTGTATACTCTGCCTATCAAATTTTTAGCTGTCATTGCTGCCATTCTCAACACCATCAAGACATTTCAACTGCCACCTGGTGACCATAGCTAACAGTAGTCTCATTTCTAGTGACTTACCATGAACAACAGATTTGATGTTCAATTTTCATTTAATTTATATGTCAATAACCATTATCTTTAATAATGAGAAATACTCAGGTTCAGAGAGGCCAGACAACCTATCTTGTAAGTGGCCTGAGCCAGTGCTCTCATTGCACCAGATGGAAGTTTTATTCTGGCAGAAGAAAAGAGTTAATATCACCAAACAAACAACCTCAAGTAAAAAGAGTTTTCTACTCTCCCCAAGTTTCCACTATCAAATGCTTCTGCCTACCACTTACTCATTGATGCAAGAGCATTCTTCAGTATTAGCCACTTGTTCCCTTCCTTCACAGAGCTCTTACTCTCCTACCTGCTTCTATCAAGCAAGAGGTAGTTTCCATGTTCACTCTGTTCCAAATTGCTACAGACTTTTGTAGTCTCAACAGGTCACCTACCATGACCTCTGCTTAGAAGATGAAAACAGAACAAAAGGAAAACTCTTTTCACAAAGTCTCATCCTCCACCATCTATCATTGCAGGGAAGGATGTTAAGTCTTAACATATGAGGATTCAACCCAACCTAATAGTTTTTTCCAACCTCATGGTAACACTAAAGCTAGTTCATGGAGCATAGTCATAGGCAGAACTCCAATCTTTTTCTCCAGACACAGAGTATATTTTTCCTTGTCCAAAGGTCATGAAATAAAATTTTTAAACACTGATGAGTTTAAAATCCTAGAAAGTAATTTTTAATTATGAATAGCAAAGAGTTAATGATGTTAATGTAAACCGTGAAATGGAGACAACCAGATAGGCAGGCTTAGAGATTTTCACGTCATTTTCCTGATCACACCAGCCGCTGACAAGCACCAGGCAGGTAAAAGTCTCCTGTTGCTGGCTTAGAAAGTTTTCCAGTGGGTTTGTCAAGTACAAACACCCAGGAATGAGTCTGATCCAACTAAAAGTAACAAATGTCAGGACAGCAGAATATAAATCTTACCCAGGGTGGGGATTTCTTTACAGTCCGGTTTCTTTTTCACTTGGATTATAATAGAGAATGTGAAAGTCCAGTCTGATTTTATGAGCAATGATCCTAAAATTCCTCTTTCTAGAACAAACTTGACATTGCAGACCATGTCTGTTATTTAAGTTCATGGCAGCTGACTTCCTGGCTTACTGAGGACCATTTCAGGAAGCCAGTACAATTCACTAGGATGCTTCCTGGAGAGCATATACAAGCTCTGTCTTTGTTTGTGTGTGTGTGTGAGTGTGTGTGTGTGTGTGTGTGTGTGTGTGTGTGAGAGAGAGAGAGAGAGAGAGAGAGAAAGAGAGAAAGAGAGAGAGAGAGAGAGAATGAGCATACTTCATATTAGAAAATGCAGCATGTATCCTTTGAAATGGTTTGCATTTTGAACATTGAAACAGGGAAAATTAATCCTATGAAAGCTCACTTAAATTTGGAAGCCCAGTTTCAATGATGACACAGCTAACACTTAATGGGCCCACACTTTGTATTAAATATTTTGCATGTCTTGCCTCACTAAATTGTAACCACATTATCTTTATACTGCAAAAACAACTGAAGATAGGTTAAGTAACATTTACAACTTTGCACAAAATATGTGTGAAAATAAAAATCTGACTGCTGTATTCCAGAGCCCATATCATCAGTTTCTACATAGTGCCACTGATGGAGTAAATAAAGGGGACACTGAGAGTCCCTATTAAATCCTGCTACCATTAACTGCAAAACAGAAATCCCCAAATGCAAAGCAATAAATAACAGCTGGATTTCTGTGCATCTTATTATTCCAAACACACCCTAGAAGGGTCTTCCACTTGTGCTGCTCATTAGCTGGACAGACCCCTAATTAACCAGCCTGTATCATTTATGAAGAAATACAAAGTCCTGTCAGGAACACTGAGTTCTTCCTGTCTTGCTGTTTGTTATTTTAGTGAGGGAAGACATCTGAACCATGAAGGAGAAAATGAGAGAATTCTGATGACAGTTCTCTCTCAGACTCTCAGCAGTCTGCTGTCAGAGCCATGGACAAGGCAGCATGAAGTCTTTTGTTTGTTTGTTTGTTTGCTTGCTTTTCTTTTCTTTTTTTTTAAATTTTTTTTGAGACATGGTTTTTCTGAGTAGTCCTGGCTGTCCTGGAACTCAAGTTGTAGACCAGGCTAGACTCGAACTCAGAAATTAGCCTGCCTCTGCCTTCCAAGTGCTGGGATTAAAGGCTTGCACCACCACTGCCGGGCTAGCATGAAGGCTTTAAAAGAGAAAAAAAAGGAACTAACATGGAAATACTCCTTTTGTTTTGTTTGTCTGTGTGTAGCTAATCTTGGTGTTGCTGGGGTTTGAAAGTGTTCTACAATATGCTAACCTAAGCCTAGAACGTAACTGTGTAGCACAGGCTAGCCATAACTATGTGGTAATCCTCCTACCTCAACATCCTAACTGCTGTAATTAT
Organism: Arvicanthis niloticus; assembly: GCF_011762505.2. NCBI lineage: Eukaryota > Metazoa > Chordata > Mammalia > Rodentia > Muridae > Arvicanthis > Arvicanthis niloticus. The sequence goes on along the minus strand of NC_047665.1, from coordinate 44,593,758 downwards.
AAATATAAACCACTATACTCAGTAATCAAAAGCTTTCTTCACTAGATTAACAAACACATAGTTATGGACACAGTTATCTAAACTCCTAAAGGACAGGTACTTACTTGCTCTAAGAAATATATTAAGATAATAATTTTGAGCCCACTAGACCATCTTCTGGCATCTGGTATGTGCAAGTAGATGTTTCTCTTATCAGAAAATCTAGTGTAGTGGTTTTGTTGTTGTTGTTGTTTACAACAAAGGCATTTTTTCAACATTGTCTAATAGGAAACTAGGAGGCAACCTAAGGTGTGAAAAAGATAATTTAGGACAGTTTTGACAACAGTTAGCCAAACCCTCATGATTTTTATGTGATTATGTATGTGCATCTCCACCATTATAGTCCTAAATGCTGCCTTAGATGAGGACATGTTCCAAGTCCTATTATTATGTTTGTCCTACTGCTTCTTCTATAGTCTACATTCCCTGAAAAGGAAGTGACTACTTCACTGTCCTTCCATCAATAGAGCTCTATCTGAACTCTTCCCAGCTCCACCCTGTACTGTAGAGGCCAGGGTCAACTTCACACAAGGAAGGATTCCACTGTACTCGAGACTTGGAAGTGAGAGCCAGAATTATCTTGCAGTCTGCTGCTTTACTTGGCCTGCACCTATCACATTAAGAAGGGATCCAACAATTGTCTTCTTTTATATCAAGGCCTGGGTCTCCTATACCACCCAACCAAAGCAACAACAGAGGAGTTACATGTAATGAAATTGATTTCCTTCAAACATTCTATTGTTCCACATCTCATAAATGAATCATGAAAGGATGTAGTAAGTTCAATGTGATTTATTTCACTGAAATCTCTATAAACAAGTAAACTTTTATGTGATGAAATAAAGAAGAGAGAGAGAGAGTGACAGAGATAGACACAGAGAGAGGTTCTTATTACAACATATTGGAATCCAAGTGGCTATAGCAATTGGAGAATTATAGAGAATATCATAGAGCTGTAAGCCACAGCAGTATTAGATTATAGGTTCAAAGCAGCCGATTCTTGGGTGATGGATCAAGAGAAGAGGTAAATTATGGGTTTCTCCACCTTTCTGGGAACAAAGGAGATCATGTCACTGTTTGTAATAAAGTAGGGACACTAGAAGGCAGGATATTTTACAGAAAGTTAAAAGTCTCATATTGTAGGAAGAAGTATGGAAGAAACAAAAAAAGAAATTATTTTATTATTCTTTGGAATCTTGTTTTTATATCCCTCATTGATGAGATATTAATCTGTGCAACTTGGATCAATAGTAATTCTTCATACTTTCCAGGGAACAGAGAATTGAGGGACATTCATTATAGAAGAAATTCTGTAACAGCCACTGATTGTTAGAAATAATTTATTATCAATACAAAGCAAGCAATTATAACACAGATGAAAAATGTATATAAGAAATAATTACTAGAAAATTAGAAAGGATGTAGCCATTGAAATCATTTCATGAACCATGAATGAACTTAAATTCAAACAGCTCAAGTTGAACAGTGTCATGTTTGAGACAACTGAAACAGTTTTCATAATATCCTTGTGAAATATCAAAGCTTATTTTGTACGGAATGTATTCCTTCCTGAGTTAATCAATGTATACTAAAGTATTTGTGGAGTGAATGCCATCATTTCTGGATTAGCTTACAAATAATAAAGAAAAGTAAAAAGATAAGCAAAATGTCCACAAATAATTATTAGATTTACTTAGTACACAAAGCTAATTATACTATTTTAAGTTCATAGATCTTTTAGAATTCTATTTATCTTATACATTATTCTAAAGTTATATCAAATAAATTTAACAATAAAGATAAACAGGATAAAATGAGAGTCATCAACATATGGGAAACATTCAGTAGTAGTAATGTTGTTGTAAAAGAGAAAAGAGACTGTTAATCTAAAAGTGTTAAAGCCTCATTCTCAATTATTTGTGTTAATTGGGTTTTATGTCCTTGAAAATGGTGTTGATCTGCTCTGGAGGGCACAGCAATCTATAAATTCTGCCACAACACCTGACCACTACATTTTCTATACACTTTTTTATGGAGTAAGTTCAAGATTGTGTCTACCTTCTACTCATTCTTTTCTCTTTAAACAAATAAAATAGAACATCACAGGAAAAATAGGGCATCTATGGAAGACATCGGTGCCCAAGAGCAAGTGCCCAGGATTTTTCCACTAAAACCTTCTATCATTACAATAAATAATTTCCACCATCTATATTCTAAACTGAGGTACACAGAACAATCACCCCTGCATATAAAGCAGGTCACCAATGCTACACTCTTAAATGTAAGTGGACTACCAGGGATTATAGTACACTTGGAGAAAATCCACAGTATGATGAAAATAAAAACAACAGAAATGACAGCAGAAGACAGAGAAATCACTAGAAAGAAAATACTTTAAAAGAACAAAAAGAGGTACTTAAAATAAGACAATGTGTGTAAAAACAAAAGTAGAATTTCATTAAAAAGGGTAAATAAAAGGTAAAATTAAGGATGTTGGAAACTGACATTTCATCTTGATCCTTATCCTGTATCATTTAGAATTAAAAATGAGGGGGAAAAAGAGGAAAATGTGAAAAAGAAAGGAGGCAGCAGGGGAAAAAAGAATGGAAGAAACAAAAAGAAAGAAAGAAAGAAAGAAAGAAAGAAAGAAAGAAAGAAAGAAAGAAAGAGAGGAAGGAAGGAAAGGCAGGAAAATAGAAAGGTAGAAAAGAAGGAAGAAAGGAAGGAAGGAGGGAAGGAAGGAAGGAAGGAAGGAAGGAAGGAAGGAAGGAAGGAAGGAGGGAGGGAGGAAGGGAAGGAAGAAAGGAGGGAAGGAAGAAAGGAGAAATAGAGTTCATCTGAAATTAAATGAAATTGGTATTTTTTATTACTGAATGGTGAAAGAAACTAGGAGCACACAGAAGATGGCTTTTGAGTGATTATATTGATTGTCAACGTGACAAGATATAGAATTACCTTGAAGATAAATTTCCTGAAAGGCAGTTTTAGATTTGATTAGTTGAGATGGAAAGATACCATCAATGTGATGGACACCGTCCAATGGGTTGGGATCCTGGGCCTTATATGAAGGTTATTGTGAGCTGGCAACAATATTCATTGTTCTCTGACTCATGTTAAGTGCAATGTGATCAGCTGCCTTTTGGCTCCTGTTGTCATGCTTTTCCTGCCAGGATGGAATATGTCTCCTTGAAATGGAACCAAAATAAACCCTTCCATAAGTTACTTTTGTCAGCATCAGGGTGTAAGTTCTTATGTTGAGTTCGTTAAACCATTTGGAGTTGAACTTTGCATAGGGTGGGCAATAAGGATTCAGTTTCATTCTTTTTATGTGTAGCTAACCCAGTTTCACCAGCAAATCATTTTGAGGATGCTATCTTTTCACTTATGTATATTATTGCTTTCTTTCAAAACAGCAGGCTCTAAATTCTATTTATTTGATAAATGGGTCTGCTTTTATGTCAGTGTTGTTCTGTTTTTACTACTATTTTTGTCACTTGTGAAAACTGAAATCTAGGTTGGTGATACTTTCAGCATTTTTAGTTTTGGAGTCTTCTGTTTCTTTTTTTGTTTGCTTTATTGTTTATGATTCTTTTGCCTGTCTTAGATCTTGTGTGTTTCCATATAAAATTTAGCAACGTTTTTCTCAATTTTCTTGAAGAACTACATTTTAATGGAGATTTCACTGGATTTGCAGATTGCTTTTGGTAGGAAGGACATTTTCACAATATGAATCCTACCAATCTATGACTATGGCAGATCTTTTCATCTCCAATGTCTTTATTTCTTTCTTCACTGTCTTAAAGTTTTTTTTTCTGTTCAAGTTTTGTACTTCATTGGGTAAATTTATTACAAAATACTATAATTTTCAACAATATTTGAACAATTCTTTCAGAAATTCATGTAACTTAATGACGAAAGGTTAATGTTGTTCTTGCCCCACCTCCTTTCATTCTCTCTGTCTCTCTGTCTCTCTGTCTCTCTCTGTCTCTCTCTCTCTCTCTCTCTCTCTCTCTCTCTCTCTCTCTCTCTCTCTCTCTGTGTGTGTGTGTGTGTGTATGAGAGAGTGAGCAAGAGAGAGAGAGAGAGATGAATATGTTGGTATGCATATGTGCACACAAGTACCCAGAGATCAATTATCTGCTATCTTCCTCAATCAGTCTTCACTTTGAATTTTGAGACACAGTCTCACCCTATAATGAAGCTCACTAATGGGCTAGAAGAGCTGGACAATGAGCTCCTGGGATCTGCCAGTGACTGCAGAGTTGCTTCTTACTGCAACTCTGGAGTTACAGATGTACACACATTCTTACACGGATGCTGGTCAGTTAAACACAGGTTCTCATGGATAATTGTCAGGCACTTTACTTCTGGAGCCATATCTCTAGACCAGGGTGCTCGTTTACTAGCACTTTTGTCCACATTAAGAGGCCTTTCTAGTCTTACAGGAAGATTTTCTCAAGACGCAATTGGTTACCACTGCCAAGTTCTCAAAATGGCAAATGCATTGTATTCTTTTTTTCTGTATCAGTTTTTATTTCTTTCTAGTGAATGTCAAAAGTGCTGTTTGCAACAAAAATTGTTTAATTCACATTGGGAAGAAGAATATAAAAATGATAAAGAAAGAAATTTGCTTAATATATAGAAGATATAACTATAGTAATGTCTGTGTAGAGCTGACCAACAGAATTCTATTCCTTTTCACATTCTTTCTTCCAGCCTATAGTTTAGGCCTATAGAGCCAACTGTCACAAGTCCCCATGATCTTCAGATTAAAACCAAAAATACATCTTCACTATCAATGAACAAATCTAAGAGATAAGCTTGCCATCCCTATTTCTGAGTAAGTGAGTTTTACAAAGAGTATAATTCATTAATTATTTTCTAAGCACTAACTCACTTTCTGTTTTGTTACACATGCTAAGCTGAATACGGTAAACAGGTAAGATTCGAAGACTACATATGAGAAATTTCCAAAAGAATCTCTGAAAACAAACACATGAATAGTAAAATTTTAAGTAGTCTAGAACTCTAAGCTCAAGGGATTTGCTGCAGCCATGTGAGTAGTTTAAACTGACGGGGGAATTCGATAGTTACTGCAGTGTATTTTCCAGATTGATACATGAGCACAGCTCAAGTATGTAATAGAGACTGACACTTTCAATGGAGTGGGAAGGCAGATGCATCAAAGGCTTTCACGTTTAATGTCAATTTATCCCATGACTAACTGGAAGCACAACCATGACCTTGTATAAATACATATGCTTACAGATAGGAATGAATCTTGAACCCCGATGAGCTGGGAGTTTTCTAGGCATTTGAGAGCATATTAACAGCTTCTTAGACTCCTGTTGTATTTTCTGATACAACTCAGGAGTCACAGCTAGAACACTACTGCTCTACTTGGTGTGGCTCCTGTACTCAAACAACATAAAGTCTTCATTCACACTGTTGATATCAATATTACATAAGCTGTAGTTATTAGGCAGAGCAAGGGAATAATCAAGTATAATGAGAATGGTCTGGAATGAATGTTTTTAAAAGATAGGTGACTTTTAGAACTGGGTTTGTAAGAAAGAACAGAGAAAACAGAAGCCAGGATGGAGAGGAAACAAGAAAGGGAAATGGTGACTGTGGATATGGAAAAGTTTATGGGCAGGGGTGGGTGGACCTGGGAGCCTGGACATGACCTGATAATGGAGGAAAATCAACAAACCCATGCTGAAATCTGGCTCCCAGATGCCCTTCCTGCTGCCTATCTTCTAGGTGTAATTTGCTTAAGTCTAAAATGTTGACAGTTAAAGCTAAGAAAAAGTCATCATCTGAGCTAAAATTCTGTCTTATGTTCTTTAAGTGTTTTTTTTTTCCATTCAATTCTCTGAAATATAATTTCCTTTGGCAGAGCAACTTCTTTTCCTATAGGAAACTAGTTGGTGTATTTTTTGGTACTCCCTTGAACTTTGTCAGAACAGCTAGGTGGAATTACAGATGTTGATGAATGTTTTGCACATATATTGATGTTGGTCCTCTTTTTCAGGTCCTTGGGCTTTCCCTGAGCCATCCTTTTTTTTAAGACCCCCATGATTTCCAGATCTGCAGATTTTCGGGGGGACAGCTAACATGCCTATGGATGTGTTGGTGTTGGTCCATGGGTGAGTAGCTATAATCTCCTCAGTGAACCTTGACCTGAGACACTTTCATATTTATCCCTTCAAACTCAGTATATCCAAGATTTTCTCCAAAACCTCCACAGCGCTAATCAATGAAGTGGGAGGCAGCACTGAGAAAGGTGCAGTATACTCCACTTAGTTAGCTTGGGAAATAACATATTTCTTCATATTCCTGCGGATTGTTAAATATCCATAAAAAGTACTGCTAACTTCTTATTCACAGTGTCTTTATACATCTATATTCTGATCGTAAATGAAAGACACAGAACAGAAGAAGTCAAAGCAATGCTCTTAAAAAGTATCTCATCAAAGCTAAGAACACTAGCCTACAGATCATTCTGGAGCTAAGAGAAATTTTGATCCCATCCAGTGACACTTGGGCAAGTTAAAGATCTGTTTAGATTATCCTTAATAACCATATGATTCACATCCCTATGTATATGTAAATATACTGAACTTTGGGATACTGAGCAAGCCTTGAGTAAATGTGTCAAGTGCAGATGATGTCCTCAGTGAACGTGTATTGCTGATATGGACACAGGCATAGCAAATACCTGATGCCTCCCACACACACATCAGGTGGGCTCAGAGGGATAGCTAAGCTTTCCTCTGCTCTGCATGCAAAGGCTGAGAATGTGTGCAATTACAAGTGTTCATAAACAATCGGCTGTGGGTGAGAAAACTATCTAACTGCAGTTTGCTATTTCCTGGATGTTTATAGCCCAAGAATGCTCAAATTCAGAGGTCCCATACTGAGACTATCCAACTCTTCCTGCTATACTGTACATAATGAATGTGCTGAGGTTCCAGAATGCCGCTCCACAGGAGCACACAGAACCATGCTGACTCAGGGTCTTCCACATACGTGTCTGTGTATCTGTTCTTTCTTCATTCCCTCACCACCTCTAATCAGGTTTTGTCTTCTACCCTAGAAACATTTCATGAAGTCAAAACAAGAATTTCCATATTGTAAGCTTGTTTTTTGGATCACAGGAGACTGTAATAAATCTATTTCTCTAATACCTTAATATAATATCTCTCTCCCTTTCCCCTCTCCCTCTCTCTCTCACTCTCACTCTCCCTCTCTCCTTCTCTCTCACTCTCACTCACTCTCTCTCTCACTCTCTCTCCCTCTGTCTCCCTCTACCTCCCTCTCTCTCCCTCCCTCCCTGTCTCCCTCCCTCTCTTCCTTCCTCCCTCTTCCCTCCCTCTCCCCTCCCTCTCCCCTTCCTCCTCCTTCCTCCCCTGTCTCCCCCTCTCTCCCTCTCCCTCTCTCTCTGTCTGTCTCTCTCTGTGTGTCTCTCTCTCTTCTCTCTCTCTCTCTCTCTCTCTCTCTCTCTCTCTTTCTCACACACACACACACACACACGCACACACGTACACACATCACAGTAATCAACAAACAAAATCAAAAGTAGCCAATCAGGGACTAACTTTTCCATGCCAGGGCTGAGCTTACTTTAAAACAGTATTCTGCATAGCCTATGAAACTTTGGTGAGTAATTTCTTGCTCTAAGAGCTGTTCTGTGCCTTCTGGAAAGTTTATCAGTCTTCTCGGCTTCCACTGACTAGATGCCAGTAGCAAACCCACTTCCTTTCTACTCACTGTATAGTGCTGCTGCACTTAGGCAAAAAAAAAAAAAAAAAAAAAAAAAAAAAAAAAAAAAAAAACGACTCCAGATGCCATCAAGTGTCCCATAAGGGAAAAATTTGCACCCTTCCCTCCTTCCCTCTACCACTTGCCAAAAATATAAAATAAATGTAGAGGGGTTATTCTGAGAGAGCCTTCTAAGAATTTCTCAAAACAGTTGTGCTGCATACACTTTACCTTCAAGCTCTGCTATTACTACTATAAATTTTGCCTTGAGATCCACCACAGGGGATAACATAGAGCCTCTTTTACGTGTCTGCACAATGGGCTGTGTGGAGATGACTGAAGTATGGGAGGCGAAGGCTCATAGTAAATGCTGTTAAGCTTGCCTAACAAAAACTGCTCGTTACACAGAGCTTTTTGCTTTTTTGAAGCTACAATTCTCTCCAGGTAGCAAACAAACTAGTTCTGATCAGTTTGACCTGTTTCACCTGTGGTAGATAACTACCTATATACTAAGTACCCAGTGTTCCCAACTGATATAAGTAATTGAATAATAAGCAAATTAAATATATTAGACAATGCTGAGTCTCAGCAGAATTCACTTGAACAAGCAGGAAATTAATAGACAAATACTACACAGGTGTTCTGAGCCAGGATCATGGGCAGATATGAAGCTTGGGCAAAGTATAATGAGAAAAACAATATTTGCAACTTGTGTAGTATGCCGGGAAATATGTTCTAATCTCTGAGACACATAAATGCTAACTTATACAGTGTATAGATGTATTTTAGTTGGAGATGAGAGTCTTCTGAACATAAGCGGGCCTGAAATGGTACTACAGAATCCTTTTGGGAGGCAAAGGGAGATGTGATATCCCACAAAAGATTCTTAAGTAGAACAGAGAGAAGCAAAGTCAGGGAACTACTTTATACTAGAGAGAGAGAGCCATGAGAAACAGAGTGAATAATAGTGACATTGGAGAAGCTGGAAAGTGTGTGTCAGGGCTTTACCTAGAAGCCTTCACAGGGGACATAGCGCTGCTGATTTCAGTTAATTGCTACTGATTTGGATTTCTTTTTTCTAGAACAGCAAGGGAATGAAGCTCTACATTTTAAGGTTTTGTTTTGGTTTATTTTTTTAAAAAATATTTCCCTTTTTAAATTATATTTTTAAAATTATAATAAAATTATAAAATTTTCCCTTCCCTTTTCATTCATAGCAGAAACTATGAATGAAAGAAACGTGGATATTGGAAGAAAGATTCCTAAACAAATGATCAGTGTTAAGATCATTGGTAATAAAATATGTTGGAACATCACACACTTCTTGCTAGTATATACTAAAAAGACACAAACTCATCTCTCAAATTATGAACCAAAAAAATAGGTAAGCTCTAATTGTGATAGCAGCACTTATTAAAATAATGAAGAACATTCAACAAAATAATTTCATAATGTCTTTCAAAATGTCAAAATTTATAAATCAAAGAAAGATTGGGAAACTAACCCAGATTCTAAACTGGAAAAACGATTATATCTATATCTATCTATCTCTGTGTGTAATTAAAATAAATATATACCACTATCTATCAAATTCTGCTAGGTTAGAAGCTGAAAGCAATACTCTTATTTATTTAATTAATTTATTTAGTGTCTATGTGTGCTTATGTACATGTGTGCATGTAGAGGTTACATGACAACCACAGGTATTTTTCTTCAGACATAGTTCACCTATTTCTGCACAGGATCTCTCACTGTCCAGGAAAATTGTCTAGTAGGCTAAGCTGGTGGGAACCACCTCTTTGCCTTTCCAGTGTTGTGATGACAGCTGTGCTATGATGATATCTAAACAAAACAACAACAACAACAAAAACATGGGTTCTGAGGCCATGCTCAGGACCTCAAGCATGTGACTGACTGAGGCATCATTCCAGACCCATATACACACTAATTAACCATTGTTCTCAAGGGTGAATATCACTCAACTCTCTAGTCAGGATACCACAAGATAGAAATCAAGGTTTTAGTTTGCTTGAGGTCTTGTTTGGCATTTCTACAAAAAAATAAAAAAAAAAAATCCACTTCCAAACTAAGATTCCTGGTAGAATTGAGATTATCAGAGTTGCACTGAGTTCATATATTCGTATTTAATTTTTATTACAATATGTTTCATTTTGGCTGGAGAGATGGCTCAGCGGTTAAGAGCACTAACTGCTCTTCCAGAGGTCCTGAGTTCAATTCCCAGCAACCACATGGTGACTCACAACCATATGTAATGGGATCTGATGCTCTCTTCTGGTTTTCTGAAGACAACTACAGTGTACTCATATACATAAAATAAATAAATCTTAAAAAAATAAACTATGTTCCATATGATGTATTTTGATGACATTCGTTCCCCCTCTTCAAACTCCTCCCTACATACTTCCAAAAATGTTCATGCTATTTTTCTCTCTCACCCTCTCATTCTATAACAAGAAATAAAAACAAAAGATAAATATATGCACACACAAAGCAAATACAACAAAACTAAACAAGAAAGAAAGAAAAGAGGAAGAGGAGGAGGGGGATGAAGAAGAGGAGGAAGAGAAGAAAGGGAAAAGGAATAAGACAAAAAAGTACCTTAATGCTGGCAGCTGGAGGCCTCTCTTACTTCCCAGAGGACACTTAAATTCCTTACTATATGATTCCTTCCAGCAATGGAGCCTCCTCACATGTCATATCAACATCCCCAATTCCTGTAGCCTGAATCTTTGCATGTTAGATCCATTTAAAGTAGTCCTGTGAGGTCAGGCCTACTCAGCTAACCTCCATATGCTAGGGCCAATTGATATTATTTTATTTCACTAATTTCCTTTTTTGAGACAAATTTCCATTATGTAGTCCAGACTTGCCACAACCTTCCTCTCTTAGCCTTCTAAGTACTAGAATTATATCATACCTAGCTCAAATTTTTTTTTGATTAATCTTATCTTCAATGTCTACCAATAGCAGCAGTTAAATTAGTGTCCTACTGCTTGACTGGGAGAACATGCATGTTCAGAGGGGCTGGTAATCTCAGGGAATCTCCTAGAATTCTCCCACCAAAGTGAGGCAATTGATAATATTTGAACAATGTTGATAACTTTTTAAATAATGAATTAATTTAAACTTTATGTTTACACTTCAGGATCACAGTCTGGATGGGAATGAGTGCTTGGGGCGGGCTCTTCTTCAAGGAAGGCCTTCCCAGAGGATTTTAGTGGTGTACCTATTTTAGAAGATATTCAGTGAAACAGCTAGTGTGCACATACTTTATTCAGGGTGACCAAGGGCTATCTATGAACCTTAAAGAGTGGGAAGCAATTTTCAGGGTGAATATAAAATCATTAGCTGGAGTTTCAAGTACTGTGGATGTCTCATTTGTATGAAGAGGCATTCCAGGAATCCCAGGTACTTGCTGGGCACATTCTTTCTTCTTTCTTTCTTTCTTTCTTTCTTTCTTCTTTCTTTCTTTCTTTCTTTCGTCCTCCCTCCCTCCCTCCCTCCCTCCCTCCCTCCCTTCCTTCCTTTCTTTCTTTCTTCCTTTCTTTCTTTTGATTTATTTATTTTATGTATATGAGTACACTGTCACTGTCTTCAGACACACCAGAAGAGGGCATTAGATTCCATTACAGATGGCTGTGAGCCACCATGTGGTTGCTGGGAATTGAACTCAGGACTTCTGGAAGAACAGTTGGTGCTCTTAACCACTGAGCCATCTCTCCAGCCTCATTGGGTGGATTATTGTTGGTAAAGAGGAAGACAAACTTGTAGGTTCCCCAAGGGCTATGTGACCTTCCTCAGGTGATGGTTGTAGAGGTCAGGCTCCCCAGACTAAAGTCAGAGAAGGGAAAGCCCTACTGGAAAAGGAGAATCCTCCATTTTGTGCTGAGCTAAGAGGAGATATCTGGACATGGTACACTTCAACCTTAAGTAGAGGGGTTTCCCCACAGATAGAATATATTTGTATATTTGGAAATGATAAGTCACACATGAAAATGTTATGCTTTGCATTATACTTGTAATTTATACTAATCTAAAATTTCTTTAAAATGTTTTAGCAAAAGCATATAATACTTAGTTTTAACTTTGAACATGAAAGGCTAGAGAGGTCAGTAAATAAAGCACTGGCTGCTCTTCCAGGGGACCTAGATTCAATCCATAGCACCCATACGGTGGCTCATAACCTTTTGTAACTTTCTAACTTAGGAGATTTGGTACACCATCTAGTCTCTGTGAGCACCAGACACACATACAGTCTTTATATGCAAAACACCTATACACATTAAATAAAACTTTAAAAGAATTAATTAAGTTGGCAACTTGAAACAATCAAGAATGACCTGGAACTAGAGTTTCAGTGAGAAACTGCCTTGGTCATGGCCTGTGGGCTTGTCTATGGAGGTGATAGTCTTGCTTTTCTTAACAGATATGGAAATACCTGGGCTGAAAGTTATAGAGTACCATTCTTGGGGTTTGGATTCTGAATTCTGGGAAAATGAGCTGAGTGGTAAGCATGTGTTCATTTATTCTCTTTCTGCTCCTGGATGTTAGAAGTGACTAGACACTATTGTGAATGTCAAGAAGTACATACTAACAGGAGCCTGATATAGCTGTCTCCTGAGAGGCTCTGCCAGAGCCTGACAAATACAGAGGCTCACAGCCAACCATTGGACTGAGCACAGGGTCCCCAGTGGAGGAGTTACAGAAAGGACCAAAGGAGCTGAAAAGGTTTGAAACCCCATAGGGAGAACAACAATATCAACCAACCAGACTCCTCAGAGGTCCCAGGGACTAAACCACCAACCAAAGAGTACACATAGAGGGACCCATAATAGCTCCAGCTGGCTATATAGAAGAGAATGGTCTTGTCCGACATCAATGGGAGAAGAGGCCCTTGGTCCTGTGAAGTCTCCATGCCCCAGTGTAGGGGAATGCCAGGGCAGGAGGCAGGAGTGGGTGGGTGGTAGGGAATACCCTCATAGATGCAGGGAGAGGAAGGATGGGATAGGGGGATTTTGGGTGGTGGGCAGAAAAGGGGATAACACTTGAAATGTAAATAAAGAAAATATCTAATTAAAAAAAAAGCACTGACTGCTCTTTCAGAGGTCCTGAGTTCAATTCCCAGCAACCACATGGTGGCTAAAACCATCTGGAATGAGATTTGATGCCCTCTATGAAGACAGCTACAGTGTACTCATATACACAAAATAAATAAATCTTTTAAAAAAAGATTTTTACTTCAGGTTCCTGTCACCTTGGTTTCCTTACTGTGATGGACTGTAATCTAACACAATCCCCCTTTTCTCCCTTAAGTCCTCACCCCTCCCTCCCCAAATGTATATCAGAGCAAGAGGAAATGAGCTAGCATATCATATCTCAAGACAAGCTCATATTCAAAAGGAGACAATAATCCATGATTACATGTCTCAATGGGGAAAGAGTGGAGTGCATATATGTAGAGAAAAAAGTTTATCTTAGTCTTTTTGAAGACTATCATAGGGGCTATGAATAATGACAAGTAGGTTATAATCTGTTTTCTCCCAGGATTTGCAGTCTTCTTGGTGAAAGAGTGATTATCAAACAGATATTTCTCGTCTCCTGTAGAGTAGTCACTATTAGTAGTAACTAACCACTGAAGAAATTATGATGACTAAGACACACATAAAGATAGTACAGTGGAGAGAGGAGACCAACTAGTCTCCCGGCTACTTTACCTCACTGTATGATAAAAAGTGGCCCCACCAGGTAAACAGAAGAGACTGAGCTAGCAAACAAAAGTTGATAGGACAACTGAGAAACTCACATTTTCCTTCACGTTTTCCCAGGAAGAATGCACCTTCTTCACCTAAATCCTAACATTCTGAAAATGTCATAAGCAAACTAACACCAGAAGACTGGGATTTTTACAGTTAATTTGTGGATAGATTGTTTTTATACAAAGACCTGCTTTTCTGATGCGAGAGAGTTTGACTCTTATTGGACTCACGAATCACTGTGGACATCTCTCATACTTTTTTCCCCCTTTTGTTCAGGGTCCTAAGGTTTTATCAGTCATAGGTCTCACTTGTTTCTGGAATTTTTGAATTTCTGATACTCATGGTTTATCTGCACTGATAAGGAGGGCTCCTCGTGTCCTCTGGTCTCAACAGTGTGTCACCTGTTTTCTGGCACACTCAGTTATCTCTCTCTGAAGTGATGGAATCCAGGTGCATGGCCCTTTCAAGCTCTTTGTCTGGTCTTTGGGAGAGTTGTTCCCCATTTGTCACTTCATGAGCATTTCCATAGTAACATTTCAAACAAACCAAACAGAAAAATGTCTTCTGAGTGAGTAGGATTTTAAACAGAAAATTATGCCTCCTCCCCTTTACAGGGCAGTCCTGTCTGAGGAGACCACTGAAGGATGCATTCACAGTAATCCACTGACTTGGATGCTCTTGGGAATCCTTTTATTTTAGAGCACTTGCAAAAGTCAAAGTGACTGTGTTAGGGTCCTGCTTGCTTCCATGCTGTGCCTTGCCTATTACATCTTCAAGGACTTTCAAAACTGCAGAGTCAAAGAGCTTAAGTGATACTTGCAGATAAGAATGGCAGAAGGCCACCTCATCCCACTGCTCATATTGTACCGCAGCACACACTAGTGCTCACAGGTGATGGGATTTTCTCGTCACTGATAATGCCTTCCAGGCATCCCTAGACATTTCTCATACAGGAGTCACTATGCGTAATTTACTTCTATGAATTTTAACTGTCTTACTTACATAGAATGTACATAGAACAGTACCTTACATGTAAGAATATAATATATGCAGTTATCAAGATTGTATAGCAGCAAATTTAATATCAGTTATTGAACTCACCAAACAACCTTGCAAAGTTACTGAATTTTATCTATTATGTGTTCTGACAGGTAAGTCACACACGTATTTAAGATACATTATTTTAAATATGTGGACAAATCTTAGAAATAGTCATCCATTTTTGTGGGAACTTGAAGGTACAACTCTGACTACTGCCAGAGTCCTCTACCTCCCCTACTGAAAGGAATATTCTAGATCTGCAAGCTCTTTTTTGCCAAGTTAATAAACCTTCCCTCAGAATGCACCCACACAGAGACCCACCAAAGTACTCATTTCACCTCTCGTCACCCAAGCAGTAGGAGAGTAGTTGCATGAAACACTTGGATTCATCACTGTGACCTTGCAATGGTTTGTCAAGTTCACCTAACTGGTTTGTCTCCTGAGGCAGAAGCTCTCCCAGCACTGGGCCCACTTTTTGGGCCCTGGATTCTGCAGAAAGTAAAGCTGGAGAATCATGCAAAATATTTGGGGAGAGAGAGAGGGAGAGAGAGAGAGAGAGAGAGAGAGAGAGAGAGAGAGAGAGAGAGAGAGAGAGAGAGAAAAGAATGTGGGCTCTAGGCTGGAAACTCAAGTTACTGGATATTTCCAGTTCTGGTGTGGTCTTAATAATAGGACATTTGAGTTTGCTGTTGACTCAGATTTTCCCATCACACAGTTCAGCCAAAGGCTCTCAAGGTAGCACATGCTTTATCCAGAGTTGAGCTTGTGGGTTAAAGAATTTGAGGCCAGTGCAGGTGTCACTGTGAGCATCCTCAGCTTAGGGCACCCCAGTTCAGACAAGGACCAGAGTGCTCTCTTCTATTCACATAAAAAGTAGTTAAGTCTCCCTAAAAGAGAAGATATCTGTTCTCTCAATCTTCTCCAAGGAAGAAGCACAATGTTTATCTACCAATCACAGTATAAAACATCTATTGTGTACAGTCAGGAATTTCTTCTTAAAATCTAAAAACATATATCCAAGACTGTTGGGATGAATGTGTTACAAATGTTGCCAAATCTCTCCTAACACTTCTAAAATCTAATTTCTCTCTTTAGAGTTCACAGGAGGTAAAGAGGTAGAAAGAACACTCATCTGAGACAGTTATACTTTATTTCGTTCCTCTCAACCTCTCTGCTGCATGTGTTGAGGTTGAACTCAACTCACGATTGAGTAAGCCCAATGCTTTGTGGTAAGGAGCCAAAGGAACTAACAGATGGTCACCATCATGGAGTTGGTTTGCAAAGGAAAAGACAGGGAGGTAGAGCAGGGGTGTGAGGTGTTGGGAGTGGCTTGTATCTTGTTGGAAGATTGTGAGGATCCCTTCATTCTGTCTGACAGACAGTTAGGCCAGGTAGAGAGGGCAAAGCAACTATCTTCCTAGAGGCCATTTAACTAAAGTGACTACTTGTGACTTGAAACTTAAGAATAGGAACAAACTGAGGCCAAAGCTAGTACTGGACAGAACAGTCTAATGCCCACCAATCATAATTGTTGACTGTGGCAGCAGAGAGTGTTTCATTCATGAATCAACAACAGGAGAATATCATGAGGAATAATTACAAAAGTTGGTAGGCAAAATAGGGGGATGGAGTGTAGAGAATATTTTCCCCAACTACCTCCTTTCCCACTGAGAATCAAGGGTCAGCAGCTCCAAGATGCCAAAGGTATTAACAGTCTCATAAGCCCTGTCGTTTCTCCTCAGATTCTTCAGGGAAATTGCTCAGAGGAGTGGTCCTAAAGATGAAGGCAACTTCAAGCCAAAGAAGAGGATGATCAGCAAGACTTGCATCTATGTAGCTTTTAAGAATCAGTTTTTGCAGAATCGAGAATTAAGCCTGGAGCCTCACATAAACTATACTAGTGCTCCACCACCAAGTTAGACCCTCAGCCCACACAGATTTTAAAATAGGCAACTTGCCAAAGGTAAGATACAGGTCAAAAGTGTAATGTCAGATTGAAGTGATATATATATGAATGGGTACAAATTTCTGGAAGAATTAAAAGTAGAACTTGTGAGATCTTCACATAAAAAAATCTTTCACAGAGCAATTTATCTGAGAATAGTGGCTTAAATTTATAATATCAAACAGCCAATATAATACCAATATAATACTTCCTTCATTTCCTTCAATCGTGATTTTATTTCTAATACCCTTAGTTATCTCACAAGACTGAATGAAGAAATAATTACAGTATTCATACAAAATTCATCATGTTCGTTTTCATTTCTACTAAAAGAACATTCAGCAGTTCAGGCTATTTACCAGAAAAAAAAAATCATGTTGATTAACAAGAAAATTCTGGAAGAAAAATTCAGGACAAAATAAGTCCACTTGCTTATGGACATACTTTTAATTTCATAACAATTAACTCACAAGTTTTCAAGGAGGTTTTGAGGCCAACCACAGATATAACCTTCCAGAAGGCAGGCCTTGACACAAATTGAACCTGAGCATATGGTATCTTAGTAGTGTGATATTTTGGGGACCATGTAAGATAACCAGCTCTGATAATTAAAACAGCACATTTGTTTATAAGCATAATTTGATCTGGGGCATATTGCTAAAAATTTTAGTAAGTAAAATGTTTCTTTCAGAATTGATAATCAGTGTGAACTTGAAGCACAGCCTGATTTTTTTTTCTCAGAGGAGTAATGTTTTATGTTGGGTGAGTGACCAGAAATCTAAAGTTCTCCTGGATCATTCTGAGCTGTGCAGGTGGGAATCTGGAAACATAGTCATGTTCCAGTGGTGGCCCTACCATATTTGAAGACTTAAGTTTTTATTGACCTGAAAGTTTAAGAGGTATGTTCTGGCCCTATGCATGACAGAATTCTCATACATATGGGTATTCACATATGTAGAATTATTGCTCAATAAGGAGTATTTGCAATTTAAGATTTTATGTTTCAGTGGGGGTAAAATGATGCATCTGGCTTTTAAGAGATGTGATTTTATCAATTCTGTCACCCAACCTCTTTCTGATTTCCATATGAGTCATATGATTATAAAGACATTTTCTTTAAATATCTGGCTTGGGGCTGGAACAATGGTTTAAAGATTAAGAGTACTTATTGATCTTGCAGAGGACCTAAGTTCAGTTTCTAAACCACATGATAGCTTACAATCATTCTCTAGTTTCCAGGGATCCAATGTTATCTTCTGACCGCTGAAGGCATTAGGTATACACATTATATGCATGCATACTTGCAGACAATACATTCTTTATAAAAGCCTGGTTTGGTATATATATATATATATATATATATATATATATAATGTGTTAACTATTTTTAAGATATAAATTTATAAGTTAACAATATATATAATTTATATGAATATATATATATATATATATATATATATATATATATATATATATATATATCTGAGGCAAAGGACCTGCAGAAGGCATCAAACTATTATGAGAAAATTCTAACTACTGGAGTAATAATGGAGGTTGTCTGTCAGAGTACAACATGATGAACAGCAAAGCTGGAGCTGGAGCAGGTCTCAAAAATTAGGATAGGTTCCTCTGAAAAGTGTCCAAGAGACACTTTTTATTTAGTATCCTTGATTCTAGAGACATATCTGGCCTTGCAACATGGGTAAGTAATTCAAACCATTCTAAATAAAAAGAAAACTAGTTCTGAATCAGTTTGAGAGGTGAATGTTTGCAGTTTAGCTTTCAATTACTACCAGCATATAATGGCATCGCTTTCTAGTGTGTGTGCCTATGGACCATGAGTAGATCACACCAGTGCTACGTGATGCCCTGTCCTATGCGGTCATTTGTGGTACCTCATTCTAAAATATATATCCTTATTTCCTTTTATCTTTGAGGGAGCTCTATGTATCCTTGGTCACTTGGATTTCTCAATGACAAGTCAAACTACAAAGACTTGATACTATCTTCTATAGTCTTCAAGTTACAAAGAAATATTTCCTATCATTTCCCCTTGTGGTATTCTTTACACTTGCACATGTAAGCAGTCACCTCACGTTTATTTAAAGTGTGTTGCATTTGGCTATATCTCAAAATAAGGTAGCAAGAAAAGAACCACTATTCTTTTTTATATACACAAATGCTCAGGCCCTTAATGAATAGGTAGAAACAGATATTCCACCACACAGCACAGTAACACCAGGGAAAACAACACAAAGCAAATATTTACTCCTTATGGGCAGAGTAGAACTCAGTCTTACTACAGACATCAGCAAAGTCAATGGTTTAAATTACAGACTAACAAAGGTTTCGTGGGCTTGAAATTAAGTTATACTGTTTAAAATCAATCACAGAGACTGACATTCTGCTTATTGCTTTTACTTCCTAACAAAGATTTAAATGAGAACTTTATGTACGAGTAGAAAATGTCAAGAGTTCTGCTTTTTTTCAGGCTTGTGTGGGTGGGACAGGCAAACATTTTAGGCATTAAGACAATTAGAATAAAGAGGGCTTTTTTTTCCAGAAAAAAAATATTTTTAGATTTTGCTTTATTTTCAATTGAGAAATCAAAAGTACAATTTATAATTTGACGTTTCTATACATGTGTACATTGTGGAAGAATTCAATGAGAATAACATTTCATCACCAGACAGTTATTGCTTCTTTTGGGTGAGAAAATTAGAATTAATCAAAGTCTACAAATCAATAGTTAAATTATTTTCTGGGGATAAAAGTCAAAACAGTAAGTTTTTAAATGGGCACTAGGCTTTAATTCTAAAGTTACCCCAGAGATGCCAGGTAGGTAATGTACAGTTCTCCTCACCATGCTTTGCAGTGGGATCAAGACTGGAGAAAGGCAGGCACAGAGCACTCTGCGACTGGGCCAGCCAGGCGCAGTTTTCGGATGCATTCTTCTCTGTCACTTGGTTTCATGTTGCTCTATCACACCAGAGAAGAGTAGCTCCCCGATAGCCTCCTCATCATATCTGAGAACCTCCTTCAGGATATGCCTTGTGTGCTGTCCCAGCAGGGGAGGTGGCTTTGCCTCTGACATGTTGAACTTGCTGTATCTCACAGCTGGACCTGTCCAAGGAATGGAATGAGAAAACCTGTTAATGACTGACCCTGGGAAGTTAAATTACTCAAGTAATGGAGTGTTTCCACTGGACTCCAAGATTTTCTGTGTTCCATATGCCCTTGTCCACACACCATAGTTTGGTTTGGTTTGGTTTGGTTTGGTTGAGTGGGGAGGGGAGGGTGCTTTCTTGATGTTTTGGTTGTGAGCCTAGGCTTTAATGTTTGTGCCATCCCTCCAACCCATACATAGCTCATCCAAATGTGTAGAGAATTTCTATCCTGTCTATCAGTATGCAATGGGCTGCATATCTATGCCTGGTGTGTTTACAAGCTGCCCTTCCTATACAAGACACCTTCAGTGGTAGAGCATTTACTCAGGAGGACTATAGGTTCAAGAACACAATGACTGCAGAGTTGAAGTGTGTTTGTTAAGCCAGCAACTTGGACCAAACCAAAGGTAAATCAGAGTTCTGTCATTAATTGTCTACTGAATGGTTCTAAAATTTAGTCAACATATATTAAACCCCGACTCAGACTCTTGTTCTTGGTCTTTAGTGGTATAAGAGGCTATATGACCAAGCTTCTTTTTCAAGGAGACTTGTTTTGGGACCTTGGGATTTATACTTTTTAACAGAACCATCTTGGACAAATTACCCTCTCAGAGCTTCATATCCCACAACTGTAATATAATAATGTTTACCACACAGACTTGAGGTAAGGATTTAATTGAGACAACAGACAAAAACACTAAGAATTCCATAACCCATAATAATACATAAAACTTGCTGGCTAGTATGTTTACGAAAGCCACTACATCTCTCTTGCATCTCACAGTTTAAGAGGATGAAGATATTTACTGTCAGCTATTTGACAGAACTCAGTCACTGTAAATAGAGAAATTCTAGCAATAATTTCAAAAATTGATTTTATTGTTCTCATTCTTCACATAACTGCAATAAAGAATACAAAGGTTTGGCATGAGCCACATGGCTAATGATGGTCTGAGGGTGCACTGTGCACTATGGCCACAGAAATGACCTCATTAAAAGTTTGTGCGTACTTTTCCTAATAATGATGCTTCCCGCTCCTCTGTTGTAAAGCTGGACATTTGGGAAAGTGTCTCAACAAAATCCATCTCTGTTTCCTCACTCTATATTGACTATGTTTTATATCTCATGTGATTAGGCTTCAGGATTGCAAATTAAATAGGAGTCCCAAGAAGAATTTATAAAGCAGCACATATCTATCCCTTGAGAACCTATTTGAAGATTCTAGCAAGAAAGCACAACAATCCATGTGCCCTTGACTTGAAAGCTGGTCCTGATCCTTTGAAGAAGGTCATCTTCTCTGACAAGATGGATCTTTGGGAAGCACACACGTAAAATAATAAAGGAATAAGGGGGGACCTCTACCTAGCCAATCAGATCTGCCAAATCAATCATGGTAGTCAATGGGATAATAGATCAAAGACAGGATACCCACCTCCTACATTTTAATCTTTATTGTTTCTCTCTCTCTCTCTCTCTCTCTCTCTCTCTCTCTCTCTCTCTCTCTCTCTCCCTCTCTCTTTCTCTCTCTCTCTTTCTCTCCCCCTCTCTCCACCTCCCTCTCTTCCCTCCCTCTCCCACCCTCTCTCAGAACTGTCACTGAACCCAGGGTTCTGGCCGTGCTAGGCACATGCTCTATCACCGAGCTAAGTCCTTGTTCCTCTGTAGCCTGGTCCTGATTTGAGAACTTTACAAGAACAAATCAACCAAAGCACCCATAGTTAACAGAACACCCATTCGTATAACAGAAATGTCTTTTAGAGAAGTACATTAATGAGAATATTTATTTGCATGCCATCTGACAGAGACAGCATCCAGACATGGCCTAACACTGCCACATTCAGTATTTTCCTACCACATGCCTTCCTCTATAGACCAAGGATAACTTATGACTGATACTTAGAGTTTTCCTTTCTCTGAAGCTCAGCAGAGTTTGTTTTCTTCTCATATTTTCCTGGAATGCATCATACAGGAGGGTTTTGTCAGGGCTGGTTCCTGCCCAGTAAGGGAGGACACAAACACATTACATATTGAGAGACTGAGAAAAGATGAATGACAATTATTCTGCTTGACTATGTAAGAGGCTTTGATCTTAAAATCAGTGGTTATGAGAGAGACAGTCTGGGACTAGAAACAGGACAGAAAGCAGAGGGTTGGATGTCTCAATGTCAAATAGCTGACCTCATTCAGATCTGCTTGTGCAAGCTTTGTAAAAGTAGAGGCTGCCAGCATTTAACTACAAACAAAATATCAACCAGCTATTTAAAAAAAAAAAGTTCAAAAGAGATTCTCAAGGAACACTAGAAGCCATCATGTGAATGTTGGTCCCATAGTGAAATCCAACTCAGTAATAAATTTTAAAATCTTCATGGCCTTAGGTATTTTCCAACTATACTTAAATTTAAATATTTACAGATAAACTGCCCTGACTCAAAAATTATTGATCATGTTAGATTCAATAAAAATGAAAAATACCACACAAAGAAGAAAGGCCAATGCTATACATCTGGACCTTCGTTCTTTACTGTTCACTCAATCAAAGATCACCAAAAAAATATGAAGCCTACATAGAACAGAAAAGAAAAAAAAACATTAAAACAATCAGAGATGGCTTAAAACAAATCAAGATGAGAATGCCATGCAAGAGATAAAATTGAAAATATTTAATGCTTTTGATTTTTAGTGTTATATTCCAAATTAGAAACTTGGAAAATAAGAATTTCTAAGCATTTAAAGAGAAAAGTATAAAGAGACTAAAAATAAATGTGATAAAGAAGCCAAGAGTTCATAGAAAACAGACAAGAATCCCAGAAAGAAGAAAATGGGAATGTAGCGAAGTTTCTGCACAAAATACTGTGGTGACTGGAAAGAATTATCAGAATTAGTCAACAGAGGATCCAGCATAACAAATTAAGGGAAAATTGAAGTCTTGACATTTTACATGAAATATTACAAGACATTAAAAATGGCAGAGGGTCTTCCTGGGATAGAGAGGGTAAACAAGCTCAGGGTAACGGAGAGAACAACACATGTGAACTTGCTGCCATGCTCATCCATTTGAGTGGCCCCACTGCCTTTTACACCTATGTCCCAGATTTTAGACTAATACATTAAGCTGTTAGGTTAGCTGTCTGTATCCTCGATGGAAGTGTGTTTGCTAGTGGGTCTTCATTGCTTTCCATGGTTCCAATGGAATAAACGGTAATGGTGGCACGCCTCTTTTCTTTGCTACTGATGACTGTGAACTTTGCTTCTGATTTCTTATGTCTGTATATAGAGAAGAGACTAATGTGGCCTGTAATTTATAGGTGAGAAAACTGAGGCTTTTTATAGGGTAAATTGACTTTATAGTGTTATAGTTTTATAACCAGTGACAAGTCAAGGATAAGAACTCCATCTTTTTTATTATTATTACTTTTAAATTACTTTATTTATTTAGATTCAAAATGTTGCCCTTCTTCCTGGTTCCCCCTCCCTGATTTCTATCAGCCCTCCCCTTTGTTTCTGAGAGGGTGCTCCCCCACACACTCACTCACTCCTGCCAGCATCCCCCTTCCTTGGGGCATCAAGTTTCTACAGGAGTAAGCATACCTTCTCCCACTGATGCCAGACAAGACAGTCCTTTGTTGCGTATGTGCTGGGGGCCACAGATCAGTCCATGAATGCTGTTTGGTTGATGGCTTAGTCTCTGCGGGCTCTGAGGGGTCTGGGTTAGCTGATACTGTTGTTTGTCCTAGAGTGTTGCAATCCCCTTCAGCTCCTTTAGTCCTTCCCCTAGGGGTCCCTGTGCTCAATGATTGGCTGTATCTGTCTCATTCAGGTGCTGGTAGAGCGAGCCTCTCAGAAGATAGCCATGATAAGCTCCTGTCTATAAGAACATCAGTAATAGTGTCATGGTTTGTTGCCTGCACATGGGATGGAGCCCAAGTTGGGCTGATCACTCTAGTCCTAACAGATAAAATCCCAGCACAGAGAAGAGGAAGTAGGCACAAAGTCTGACCTCTCATCAAGAAGCTATTATGATTGGTACTTGCTGGCAAAGGGAAATTGTCTTCTCAGCAGAGTGGCACAGAATATATCAACTCTACTCCGTGTCCTAGAGTAGTTGGTCAATATAAAATGGTGTCCATGTTGATAATTTGTTTGAATTTTATTTTGTTTAACTTATTGATTTCTTTTTTCAGTTTTATTTTGAGAGAGAGGAAGAGAACACGAGTTGAGAGAAGAGAACATGAGTTGGGGAAGACCTGGGAAAGTTGGAGATGGGAAATAGTATAATCAAAATTATTATATAAAAATTTAATAATAATAATAATAATAATAATAATAATTATTATTATTATTATTATAAACATCTCCAGTCTTTAGACTTCATGGACTATGTTCTCTCATTTAAAGAATTATTTACCTATTTACTGCTAGCAATTAGATATGTTTGAGTAAATATTATTTTATACTAATGAATTTATCCATTAATTCTTTGTACTCATACTTCTGAGAATTTATCTCTCTGTCAATATTTGATCTAAATTGTTTCATTATGTATTACTCTAAAATATATACTTAGCCCTGCTGTCATGAAGGGATTATAATTTGAGATATCAAAAAAGAATAACCAAATTACTGTAGTGTGATAAAAATCATAAAATAATTATAAACCAAGCTTACAAGAGAATAATACAACAAGCATAGTGAGCAAGGAAGTAGAATATTAAAAAAAAATCAAACACCAAATTGATGTCCCTATGGCAGGCTTTGAAAGTCTAAAAACCATGCCAGTTTTAGTACAGACTCTGCTTGGTGCCTGTGGGTCAAGATGTGAGCCCTCAGCTTTCTACCCTTGCCCCCATGTCTTTGTTCCACCATCCTGGATTATCCTAACCTTCTAGAACAGTAAACTAAATGAACTCATCCTTCTGTAAGTTGTCAGGGTCGTGGTGTTTTATTACTATAGAAAAGTAACTAACACCAAAGTTGGAAGCAGAGAAAGGCTATTGCTGGAATGGAACTGACAATGATATTATTATTATTTTGAACAATATGAAAGACTTTATAACTTTGGTCTAGAGAAGTGATTGAAGGCTGTAAGTGGAGCTGAATTCACCATCCTAGTAGGAGTTTAGAAGCCAGGAGTGCTAGGAGCTATATGAATTGTGAAGACTCAGCTCAAGCAGTTTCTGGTGAGGAAGACTATAACAGCTAACCTAGAGACTGTTCCTGTGATATTTTGGCAAACAAAAAAACCTGGCTGCTTTCAGGTCATGTCCTAAGAAATGGTCTGACAATAAAGGTTAAAGTATCCTTGGAGGCAATTTCAGGAGAACTTAATATTGATTTGACTGCTGATCTATACTGGAACGAACGCAAAGAGACCCTCAGGGCATGAGGCCACTGAAGGGTAGGGCATTTCTGCTTCTGGAAAGTAACTACAATCAAAAGTTGGTAGTAATGTAGCTCAAGCAGGGGAGTGTGCATTGCAGACGTCCCTGAATAAAAGCCCTGAGAGGGCAAGAGGTCCTGAGGGTCCATTGCATAGCGCTCTGAAGGTAAATCCTGGGTTGCGTTGGAGAGCCCAAGATGTTGGAGATGACAGAGCTGAGCTATTCTATCAAGAAGAGCTGTATTCAGGGAGAAGAACCAGCCCAAGTAGGTACTACACATGGAAGGTAGCGAAGCTTTTGTCATGAGATGAGAAGCTATGGGATTCAGTCTTGTTTTTGTTAAGGATTTCTTCACTATGGCCCCCCATTCCTCCCTTTTGGAATATAATGCATATTTTAAATCATTATGTGTTCGAAGTATATAATTTGCTTTTAGATTTTACAGGGGGGTTAAAATTAAGGCATTGTCTAAAGTTTTAAAACAGATAGTGATCTTGGGATTTCTAAAAAGTGTTGTGATTGTGAAAGACTATAGAGATTTTTGAAGTTGAACTCTAAGGAATTTGCATTATTATATATAGTACACACACACACACACACACACACACACACACGACTATAGAGACCATGGAGTGGAATGTGGTGGTTTGAATAAGATATCCCTCATATTCTCAACATTTAAATACTTGGATGCCAGTTAATGCTGTTGTTTGGGTAAGTTTAGGAGATGTGGCCATGCTGGAGACAATGTGTCATTGGGCCAGGTTGTGGGAGTTTAAAGCCTATGCCAATTCTAGTTTTCTGTCTCTCTGGATGCTCACAGGTAAAGTTGTAAGCTCTCAGCTTCCTACTTCTACTGACAAGTCTTCATTCCTCCATCATGGACTCTAACTTGCACGAACCATAAGTCTGAGTAAACTTTCTTTTTTACTGTAAGTAGACTTAGTCGTGGTACTTGATCACCGCAATAGGAAAGTAATCAGCTTCAGCCCCCCTCCCCCTTAAAGCCTATTCTTCATGTCTTTGGGGACCCAATACAATTTTATGATTTTACAATTTTACAAAGCTTAAAATTGTACAAATTTTAAGCTTTGTATATGACCACACAAAGTCATATACAAAGCTTAGATATGCATATGAAAGAAAATAATGACATATTTGTCTTTCTGAGTCTAGGTTACTTCAATGAATATACTAATTTTCAGTTCCATCCATATTTTACAAATTTCATGATTTCATATTTTTAAATAGCAGAATAAACTTCCATTGTAAATATGTTTCACATTTTCATTATCTGTTCATCTGTTGAGGGACATCTAGCTTCTAGCCAATATCTATTGCATCAGGAAAGTTTTGTGTCCATAAGAAGCAAATTAAATGACTTAAAAGTAGTCTCTGAAGCTCAATATTTTAGAGGTAAGTTTAACAACCTGTTAAAAGCTTCTGTTCTTTGTCTTTAATGATATATTTTATTAAGTTTACATTTATGGGTGTTTTGCCTGCATGTATGTTTGTGTACCATGTACATGCAGTGCCTGCAGTATCCAGAAGTGGGCGATGGATCCCCTGGAACTGCATTTGCAGATGGCTGTTAGTAGCCATATGGGTACTGGAAAGCTGAGAACCTGAACCAGGTCCTCTGCAGAAATAACAAGTGCTCTTTATTGCTGAGAAATCTCTCCAGTTCCTGGCCTTTGTCTTTAGCACCTAAATTTCTATTCACTTTATGGTAGAACCCAGGGCAGTTTTACTTTTGAAAGAATTGCTGACTCCTTTCCTCACAGAAAAATACAAAGAAAGCAACCCTATTCTCTTCCACTTAGAGGTAAACTAAATGGGATGATTTATGTTTTTCCTCTGTGCTACTAAAGGCAATCCCAATGAAGCACACAGTGGAAATCCATGGTCTACTTCCTTCCTTTTCAAGTATAACATGCTTTGGAAACATACCATTTTTTTTTTTACTTCTTTAACAAATGTTAGATGTGTACTAGACACCATTCGATTTGATCACTTGGTCCTAAGGACAAAGCCAAAACTCACTTTCATCTCCTCCAATTAGCAAGTGGAGGGAGGGGGATGAAACATGCAGAGGAAGTCACCTGCTCAGGGTTGTGGACACAGTAAGGAACAGGGCTCCAGGTGATCATGCTTCCGAATCCCAGCTCTTTGCCACCCAGCTGCATCCTTTTGTATAAGAGTAGCACAAAAGAAGGAAAAATATTCCATTTGGACAATGAGCTGAATTTAGGGTTCCTAAATCAGAACTTGGCATGGAAAGTTTCAGAGTTCATCATTCCATCCGTCTCTCTTTTTTCTTTCCCTAGATCAGAGTCTTTTGATATCTGCATTAATTCATTTCTCATCCATCTAAATTAACTTGTTAATTGCTAATACTTCTTTTGTAGAAAGCCATAGAATCACACCACCACCAATACATAACAGTTTCTCCTATTTCTGCAAGGCATTGCGCTCCAATGCTTTAGCTATGCTCTCTGGAAATCTGTCTGGTTTAAGGCACATGGACGGCCAGTGCCTGGCACACTAGAGAATTCCTCAGACTAGCCATGTGGAGTTTTCCATCTGTGGTTTGAGGCTCTTTAGTAACAAAACCCTGGCTGTTTTGTCTCACCTCCCTTTAGAAAACATTCATAATTCTTAAGCTGAAAGGAGATCTACCCAATCTACGTGAGCATCCCAAGCTACCATTTATCCAAGTTCAAACCACTTATCTATAAGCCAGATCAACTTAATAATACAAACAGTTGCAGGAAACAGAGGTAGCCAAAAACATGTGGGAAACCATAATGAATATTCAAGTAACGGGAACATAATACCCCATCATCCTGAGGAAAGAGACTTACTTGAACAGTCCCTTTTTCCAGAACTGCATGCACTCCTGTCTTAATGATACATTCCCAAAGCACTGAAACAGTCACTTGCTCAACCTCACACAAAATGGCGACTGATCAGCACAAAGGGTTAAGTCATTTACATAGCATGTGAGTGTGATCTCAGCGGCGGTGAGAATAAAACTAGAATTAAAGCCAAATTAGTTCGGTTTTGTTTACTATATTTTTTCTTTTTAATTTCTTAAATTGTATTAAGTTTCCAAGAATACTTAAAAGCAAACAGCTGTCATATAATGTATGAAACATTATCTCAAAATGTTTTTATTTTGATGTCTTTGGCCCTTTGCTAAGATCCATGCTGTGGATAGCAAACATTTAATCTTCAGGGCTTGCTAGTGCAGAAAGAAGCCAAACTTCATTTTGCTAAAAATAATGATAGCTTAGTATCAAAAGATTTCACAACTTCCCCTTTAGTACTTGAGTTCATCACTATAACAATAACAATATTTTTTATATGGCGCCTCCTAGCCATAGCATCCACCTTGCCAAATGGGGCCATACAGTTAGAACACATTAAACCCATTAGATATGAGATAAAAGCAGATTAGACCATTTAAAGAGCATGCAATCATGGAAGAAGGCTACAACAGAATAAAAATGACTTGGGACATCTTTAACCAAAAACTCAAACTATGGCACCACTTATGGGGTCAGACATTTCAGAAACCCAAGACAACATGTAGCATGTACCACCAATGTGGGTAGGTCATCCATGTCCCACTTGAGTTCAGAGGTTCTTAATATCACTTCTATTGCAATGAATTTTGACTCCATAATTTTAAACAATTTTAAATTTAAAATATGTGTAGATATCTGTGTGGAAGAATGTACATGTGAGTGCAAAGGCCTGTGCAGAACAGAAGCAACAGATCTCCCAGAAGCTAGAGCTACCTGTGGTTGTGAGCTGTCTTACTTGGATACTAGGAACTGAACTCGGGTCCTCTGGAAGAAGAGTCAGTGTTCTTAACCACTGAGCCACTCTCTAGCACTTGAATATATTTTTAACTCAGTGCTACCTTCAGAGTCTATGATTGTCATCAGTGCTGTTCAACAGATTTCCAGATTTTACCTTTCAGGAATGTAACTGCTCTACATGTGACCCTTGTTCAGCTGAGCCAGGCTGTACATGTTACAGTGAACTGAGAAATGGAGGAGATTCCTTCACTCCCTCCAGGAACAGACACCATTTACTGTAGGTGCGGGTCTCTCCTTTCTTGTTTGACTAGCAGTGGGTGAGATAGTAAGTCCTTCAGCAACCTGACACTGTGAACACACAATGGATGTCACTTGCAGCATCAGGAAGAACCACATCATCTTGAAAAACACTGTATGCTCCATCCTGTTGTGATCTGTGCCTCAGTTTAGTCCAGAGACCTATTTGCTGCAAATCAGAGACCTTCACTGAGCAACCTTTTAAAACATAATTCAGTTCAGACATTCAAAATACTTTGAAGTTGCATGATAATAGTTATTATTTATCTAATACTTACACATGGTAGGCATTTATAATATGACACAGTATACTACTGTGTCAGATGAACTAAATGACTTTAAAAGGTATGATTATAATAAAACTATTCCATCAAAAGGGAAAGTAACATTAAATAACGTTATCAAAATTGCATAGCTTATCAACTAAAAAATTTCATTAGAACTTAGGCTGGCTAAATACAAAGTGTATGCTTATTAGTACAAGGATGTACTTCCCCTCTGCATAATGTAGAAGAAAATCTGTTCTCATATCAGTAGCTGAGTAAATACCGTTCTTCAGCAGATGGTGTTAAAAAGCAGTACTGTTTTATAAATACTTATATATTTCATGATTGCTAATCTATTAAGGCATTTATCTTTCATTTGCAAAAATGAAATAAGGAAACTTGACAAATAAGGAAAGATAGATAAATCTTATTTCAATCCACTGAAATGTCATAGGAGATTATCCATTTCCCTCTGGAAAAATATATGGCCCATAAGGAAATGCTATTCGTGTTCATTAGTGAACAGGCTGCTTCACCTCCAAGGACATGACCCAAACTTCCTACTGAGGCTTCTGAAAACTGTCCTGGTGGAAGGAGGTCTGTCTGGGAAGCCTCCTCCCAACACTCATATTTGTTTCTAATCATTTCTCACACCTCTGAAGATCTTGAGAATGGTGGAGAAACACCTTACTGACAGTTTGACTTTTGCCAAAACAATCAGTTCTTTTCTTCCTTTGCCTTCTAAAATTCAAGTGTTTGATACAAGCTCCCTGGGTACATTCCCAAGAGTTTGTTTGGTTAGATTTCACCATGGAAAACAAAATTGGTTCAGCTGAAGTCTGTAGCCAGAACATTTTAAGCTTCATAGACCTTCAAAGTAGTGACCTTCTCCTCACCTCCTCTGCCTCTGTGCTACATTAAGGAAAATACCGGAAGATGTTTCCAGTCAGAGAATCCAGATTGCATTTCGATTCTGTTTGAGAAGAGGAACTGAGCAGAGCTGGAGCAGGTGGCTATTTGTGGCTCTTCCCTCAAATGAGCTTTGGAAAGTTCTGTAAATCTCTGAAAGTCTTTTCAACTTAATAAATTTCTGGACATCTTGGTTCCTTATTAAAGGAATCAGCTTTACGTCCACATCCTTTTCACTTCTTTCCCAAGACTCTCTACAATCATACAAATCACAGTTATGTTCAAAGAAGATTGGATGCAGTGAGGCCCCTACCCTTGCTGTTGAGAAAATGAGAATGTGTTCACTATGAGCCAGAAGAGCTGATCTTTATATTTCCGCCTCTTTGCCTGTACAGTGCAGGTGGAAACATTTTAAGAGATCCTTGCTCTCTATACTCCAATCTCAGCTGTTGCAAAACCACCCTCGTGGCAAAGGCACTGGGGTTTCTCTGAAATATGGCAACTCCTAGCAGTCCCACCCATGAAATAGCTCCCCCACACATGTCTGATCTTTCCTGCAACCCTTTTGTCCAAAGCATCTCACGATGTGAGAACAACTTGTTTACTATTTCGCCTCAATCACTCCATCTGCTAAACAGCACTAACTGTCCCCTGGATCTGGAGTATGGGCCAACCTGGGATGTGTCTCATCTGGTCATTTCCCAAGTCTAATTATCTTCAAAGATGCATTCAGGATGGCGAGGCTGGGTAGCTTTCTTTTTCTAAAGCCCAAAGGAACATCTCCTTTGACTCTCCATAACCTTTGATCCACTTCTTCATGGTGCATCATTATTTATAATTTTATTATCTCTTGTCATCATTCCTAGGACCAAAAGTAACGTTTCCCTATTTTTATATACTACATAGTATTTATCATATGGTGCCATTTAAAAAGATAGCTGTCAAAAGGATGTGAACAAAGCAAACAGCCAAACAGAAATCTCCCATGTTCCCAGATATGGAAACAAAGCCACTTAAAATGTTTCAAAAAAAAAAATACCAAATATCAAAACTTTAAGACTGCTACATTTTGCACACATTTCTAAATCAAGTCTTCTTGATTCCTCTTTTGAAAATATGTCATGTCCAATCCATTAGGTAATTCTACTGACTACCTTTAAAATACATAGAGAATCCAACCAACTTTTAAAACCAACCTGGAAAAGTCACCACCGCCCTCTTGCTTGAATCTGTGTGTAAAGGCTTCATGACAGCTTTGTCTGGATGATTCCCCTCACTCAATTTCCAACAAAGAAGGTGTAATCATCCTTCAAATAATTAGGACCAATAATAATCTTATTCTTCAATTCAAAAGTCCTTTTAAGCCTTTCCTATTTTATTCTTCAACGGTCGGCTATATGCACTACCTCACCCCCGCAGCTTCTCATTGGAGCCACTGTGATCTCTGTCTGCTGTACTCTCCTCACTATGTGCAGCCACATGGACCTCCTGGCTCTTTACAGCATGCCCCTTCTCAATGCCTCTGACCCACTGTTTGCTCTGCATGGAACATTGCTCTTCCTGCAACAGTCTTGAATTACTCACTTTCATCCTTCAGGTCTTCTTAGTAGATCTATCATAACCATATCATGTCTGCCCTCTTAGAACTCAGGGGAGATGAGGTTTATTATAGCTAACAATTCCATATTACAGGCCATCATGGTAGAGAAGTCATAGCAGCAAAGGCTTCAAGGAGATAGTCACATCACATTCATAGCCAAGAACAGAGAACTGGATTTACCCATACTTGCTTGTTTGCTTGTTCTTAGCTTTCTCTAATATTGCCTTTTTCAGGATGTGCTGATGGTGACACAGAGTAGGCTCAGTCTTGTCTCATCAATCAAAGACAGCAAGTCACTGACCCTGTGACAAGCCCCACAGGCCAGTTCTGTTCCACCACATTTTAGCCCTCTTATGTTCTTTCATTTATTGTATTTTTAACAAATCTACCATTCCTTATCTGCTTTATTTGGGTAGAATGTACACATCAAGATGGTGGGGAATCTTGGCCTGTTTTCCTTATAAAAACATTTTCTGATAGACAAAGAAGGAATGATTTAGCTGAAGCTTTGAACATGGTTCACTGGTGTCTAAAACAATGAAACTTAGAGTGCTGATAATTTCAGACCTCTAGATTCTAGGGAAACAGTCCCACTAAACAGCCTCAAAAGCAATTGAAGTATTTTATCATTATGAATCCAAGTAGGACCATACAAACTGTTGTTTCTTGTTTAATTTTACTTATATAACTGTATAGCTTGCATTTCTGCTACCCATCAGTGGAGATATATTTCAGTACTCAAAAGATCAAGCATTTCAACAGTTGTGTGGAATTTTTGACTGTGGACATTCATTTTATAGGTTCCATAAAGGAAAGGTCCTATTTTCTTTACACTTTTTGTTTAGACACCAAGGATGGTCAGTGTTTGCTGAGTGGATGAACAAAAGGACTGAACTCCTTATTTTCAGAAGTAAATAAGACAGTAAAATGTGATATTTCTGTACACAATTTTTTTTAATCCAGATGTTGTATAACAACAAATTTGCATTGACTTAGTACCTGTCAATGTAAAGATAATGTGTAGGGTTTTTATTGTAAAGATAATATGTAGAGCTCATAAAACCCTTGAAAGTATCTCAGGAAAAACAGTGTGAGATGTCTACTTTAAGGAGCTATTTTTCATTTTTTTTTTTTTTCAGTACAGACTATTAAAGTGTGGTTCTTATACATTCTAGGAAAGTGTTATTACTTAGCTACATACGTAGCTATAAGCTTTTTTTCCCGAATGTTCATTATTGCTTCTTAGAAGGACATAAATTATTTTAACTAAATTCCTTGTATCTATTCTGCTGTATGCATTTACGAGCATGGCAGTGTGTATGTCACAGTATATATATATGTGTGTGAAAGTCAGAGGATGACATGTAAGAGTCATTTTCCACCACATGTCCTAGGGATCTAACAGTATTGATGACAGGTGCCTTTTACCATCCCAGCCACCCATTTTGAATTTTAAAATGACTATTCTTTTTTATACTGTAAGACAATAATCTTGATTTTAATTTATAAGAAAAAATGATTTATATAATTACACATTATTTTTCTTAAGTTTCTTTTTGCCAGTGACTGTTGTGACTTTCATATAATAATGATAATAATACATAAGTGTTGTGTATATAAGCATTTATGTTTTATTGTTTCTCTTTTTATAGTTCCATAATTAAATACTTTGATTGATGCTTTCAAAGTACCCTGCCAACTGATTTCCATATTAATTCTGCTGTTACTGTTTCCTGTTACCTTTCAAATTATTTAAAAATCATTTAACAGGTGAAAAAGGCCTAATTAGCATTGAAAATATGAAATGTTGATTTCATTTTCATAATTCATTATAAAGATGAACAAGATCATTTTAATGCATTAATTAGATGTCCGAGTAGTAGGCTTCCTCTCTAGTGGGACTCTTCATACTTTCTAAGAGTACAACGTCAGTTTCTTCTTCTACCTAGTACAGAGCTGGCTATCTTTAACCCATGCTAACTGGGAAGGCATCCTTTGCATACTTAACTTCACTATTTTTGCCTGGCTGAGTAACTGGTAAATGAAAATAAATAAGTACAAAAGAAAGAAAGAAAGAAAGAAAGAAAGAAAGAAAGAAAGAAAGAAAGATGAAAGGAAATGAAACTCGGTCAAAGATATGTTGTTTAATTAAAAGAAAATTTACTAGTATACAATAATGGATTATAAACAGTAAGTCAATTATTTGCCTCCAGGAAGTCCTTAATCTGGGTTTGAGTTTGCTAATTTTTAAGAGTAATGAAAACACTTTCTGGGTAATCATAATTCAAACGATAGATTGTTCAGGAATTTTAAAAAAAATAGCACAAAGTTAAATCTCAGGTAAGTAGATCCCATCAATACCATCACATATTTCTTGGGCCTCAACGGCCAGGTATTCATAGAATCAAATGACAAAGCATTTCCTACAGAGTATAGCAAGCTCTCCATCTGTAAAATGCTAAAATGCTTACTATATAACCTAAGAACCTTAATCTCATCAGAAGCACCCATATACAAAAGCCTGGAATGCTCCAGTCCACTTGTAATCTCAGTGCTGGGATGCTGAAAACACCCAGGACTCTAGGACTCACTGGCCAGTCAGCCTGGCTCAATCAGTGGGTCCCAACTCCTAGAAATACTATCTTCAAAAACAAGGATGGCTCTTGAGAATAATGTCAGAGGTTGATCCCTAAACTCCACATGCATGTGCAAACAGACACAATAAACATGTAAATAAATAGTTAAATAAGACTTGGTTGACATAACAATACATAGTTAATCAACAGGCAGGCAGTTCTTAAAAAGAATAAGCTAGAGGAAATTTGTCAAATAAGTCAAGAGAAACTTTTATTTGCCAACACAATTTACTTTTTAATTAACAGAGTAATAATTAAATAAGAAATATTCAAATTAGTTTCTCAAATGAGACTTTACTTCTCACAAAAGAAAAATGTCTACCTATCATAACAGAAATGAGTTATAAATTTAAAAGTCCTCCTTGGACTCTTAAATACTTTCTCTGAATGTTTTTGAAGCTTATAATGAAAGAACATGCTACAAAAGAGTTTCTGTAAGCATCTATAAGAAGAGTTGTGCTTATAGCTAAATATTCCAAAAAATGGAATATATTTTACTAATAACCACAATTTTGTTTCCTATGGTGCAAACACACAAGTACACACAAGAAGCCACTCTGCAGTGACTGGCTGTCCAGCTCAATGGTATGATAGTGAAGGTATACAAAGGCCCACAGAGTCCAGAATGTTCTAGGTATCTTCTTGGGAAAATCGTGGAAGATAAAATATTATGTTTTTTTTTTTTAAGACGTTTAATGGTTGTCTTAGTCTGCTTATTACTGTTGTAATAGTCTTGTTAGGGTTACTATTGCTGTGATAAAACACCATGACCAAAGCAACTTGGAGAGGAAAAGGTTTATTTGCCTTATACTAACATAGTTCATCACTGAAGGAAGAAGTCAGGAACTCAAACAGGGCAGGAACCTGGAGGCAGAAGCTGATGCAGAGACCATGGAAAGGTACTGCTTGCGGAATTGCTCCTCATTGTTTGCTCAGCCTACTTTCTTATAGAACCCAGAACCACCAGTCCAGGAATGACACCATCCACAATGAGCTAGTGTCATCAATCACAATCAAGAAAATGCTGTACAGACTTGACTACACAGTCCAAGTCTCATGGAGGCATTTTTTTAAAAATTGAGTTTCTCTCACATCAGATATTTTAGCTTTTGCTACCTGTCAAGTTGATATAACTATGCAGTGCATGCTGATAAAAAATAACTTGGAAAGGGAAGGGTTTATTTGGCTTAGTGGTTATAGTCATGAAGAGAAATCAGGGTAGAAACTCAGTGCTGAAACCTGGAGACAGGAACTGAAGCAGAAGCCATGGAAAGATACTGCTTATGGGCTTGCTTATTGTGGTTTGCTCGTTCTGTTTTCTTATACTCACAACCACCTATCTGCCTAGAGATGCACCACGCACAGTGGGCTGCAACTCTTCCACAACAATCATTGGCCTGTCTACAGGCCAAAATGATGGATACATTTTCTCAACTAAAGTTCCTTCTTTCCTGATAATTCTAGCATATTCAAGCTGACACAAAACTAAGCACAACAATGGTTTCCTTTGTTCTTTATTGTTGAAAAACAGCTTACCCAAAGAACAGTAGATACCTCATTGCCTTCAGTAGTTACTAAAGTCTAAATAGAAAGCTTTCTACCCAGCTTGTCCAGACTTTTAAAAATTTATATTCCAGAACTTTTCAAATAGCAACTAAATCAAAATCTTTGGCAATTGGACTTATCTGATTTTGTGCAAGAATTAAAAAATATTACTGAGCTATAAAACTAAATGTAAAGAAAATATTAACTAAACACAATACATTAGACCTCCAGGTTTGGCAAAACCAGAATAACTTCACTCTTCCCAAAGCCTCCTTCTTATAGTTAAATTCATTGGACAGGTAACAGTGCTTCTGGGAATCCTTAGATGTAGAAAGGAAATGTTGCACTGCCAAGGTACACTGGCACTTGAAAAAGATCACTGTGCAAGTTTCTTGTGGGTTTTGTTGTTTCCAGGAGAACATAAAAACTTGTGAGCTAGAAGCATCTGAAGGCACTGACAACAAATGCCAAGAAAGGCCTGTTCCTTTTATCCAGAATACAGGAAACAAAAAGACATACAAACCTCTTTTTGACAATACCTGACCTACTTGAGCCAAACACCAGTGGGAAAAATTCTACTTTTATAGCCAAGTAATCCTAGTTGTGTCAAGAAGTCTGAATAATGTCTAAAGTTTCATAATATTCAAATATATCATAATATTTTGAATACAATTAAAACTCCTCATCCAGGAAAATCACATCTCAAGTGAGAAAAGACAGCCAATGGATATCAGTGCCAAAACCAATATAATATTGAAGCTATGTGACAAAGATTTTCAATCAGCCATATAAAAATGCTGGGTAAGCAATTGTGAATTAATTCTCTTGAGACAAATGGAAAATTAGAGAATATTAGCCAAAAATAATTAAAATAACCGTGATAATTATCAAAACAGAAATACAACAACCAGCAAACCATCCAACCCTCCACACAGACACTGAGCAAAAGAGTTTAAAGTGATGCAACTTGACCTCAGGAACAGTAATTCCTCAAGAAGCCTTGTTTTTCCTCAGGATTGCCTTCACTATCAGGAGTCTTCCTTAGTTCTGTATGGATTTTAGGATTTTTTTTCTGTTTCTTTGAAAAATGTCATACAGATTTTGACTAGAATTTCATTGACTCTGTAAATTGTGTTTGGTAGGATCGTCACCATCAAAGTATTAATTCTACTAATCCATGAACATGGCGCATCTTCCCATCTTCTGGTGTCTTTCTCAATCTTTTCGGAAATTTAATGTTTTCTTTTTTTAACATTGTAATATTAATGGCGAAGAAAGGAAGAGAGATCAAGAACAATAAAGATTATTTAAAAACCACTGGGATATGTTATATAATGTTTACTTAAAATTTATGGCATATATATGACATAAGTCATATGAAGTTATACCATTTGAGGGTGAAATACACTTCCAAAGAGCCATAGACTGTAGCAAAAACCCATGAGAGTTCTCTCTTTATGTTATTGGTCAGGGGCCTCCAGCGGACTTCCAAAAATCTATATAGGGTATTGCCATTGCCCTTGGTTGCCTCCCAAAAATAGAAGATAAGACTTTATTGTTGAAGGTTCTAGATTTTATAAACATGACTTCAAAGACTTGAGCTGGATCAATGAAGAAAAATAATTAAAAGTTTTATCCAACTGTAAACCCTATGAATTAAAGCAGTGACCAGCCTGGCAAGATATCCCCAAGGGTACAATCATGGCAAGTATCTTAGCAGTAACCAACAACCATCTAATTGTACTCATAACCCACCTTATATGAGGGAATTCACACCTGATACTATAAATCTAGCCAGCTATAATTGTGGACCCAAGTGGAGAATATATAGATATACAACTGA
Organism: Arvicanthis niloticus; assembly: GCF_011762505.2. Classification (NCBI taxonomy): domain Eukaryota; kingdom Metazoa; phylum Chordata; class Mammalia; order Rodentia; family Muridae; genus Arvicanthis; species Arvicanthis niloticus. The sequence continues at coordinate 44,555,724 of NC_047665.1, read as the reverse complement.
AAATTCTCTAAACCAGTATAATCCCCAAATACATCCTAAATACCTACCCTTACATTCATAGTAAGTATTGCTTTCTCACTGACACTTCTACAGAAAAATTCCTACACATAAACCTCAGAGAACATCTTGAAAAAGTAGGCAAAGGATCAGAATATTTGTTACATAAGAGTGCCTTCTATGTGTGATAAAGAGTTGCACCTATGAAATTTTAACAATATTGTCAGCTAAACAAGACCTGCCCTGTGACAAAAACAGATGACATTACAACATGGATGAGGGGAATGGGAGATCTCACAAGGCCCCACTCCTAAATGCAGAGCTATAGGCAATTAATGGCTACTTGAGGGAGACTCAATTTTCTCCAGGAACAAGCCCCTGATAGAAAATCTAATCCCAAATGGTCAGCCATAAACTGTGGAGCAATGCTAAGTATACTTAGCAGGTTGTATTTATACATGCATATACTGTATATGCATATAGATTTTGTTTTTTGTTTTTTATAAAAAGGAAAAATTCTGAATTTGAGAACAAATAAATAGGGGTACAGGAGAAGTTGGAAAGGGGAGAAGGTAGGGATGATAATGAAATAAATACAGTACTCATATATATTTTTAAATATATGTAAACTTAGTACTATAGCTATATATTTCATATATATAATTTATATATATATAATTTCATATATAATTTATATAAATTATATATATTTTACATATAAATATATATGTAAGCAATGGACAAGACAAAAGATAGAAGATAAAAAATTCTAAGCGGAATCTATTAAATCTATTAATATAATAATAGAGAGAAATGGCTGATAAAAGTCTAGAGGAGACTTGTGAGTATCCAGAATAACAACAATAAAGCTATTTGTTTTTAGTTTTTATCAATTAAATTTGTTCTTAGCAGTTTCATGCAAATATTCAATGCATTCTAATTATTTTCACATGACCTTTTTTTTTTTTTTTCCTTCCCACTAGGTCAGCTCTGTTCCCTCCCTACAAACACTTTTCTACATTTATGTCTTCTTTATTTTATGGCCCACTTTGTTTAACCAAGGCCAACTATGTGCTGATGGGTCTGGAACTGTCCATCAGAACCCAACAGGTTCACCAATGTGTACACACTAAAGCCACGGAATCCTTCTCCAGAATCTAGCATTTCCTATTTGTTCAGATGTCACTCTTCCTGATCTTCAGCTGATAGTTTAGAGTAGTCTTGTGTTTAGAGCAGTCTTGTGTTTAGAGCCAGTCTTGTGCAGGTAGATCCACTACAGGTAACCACAGCTGCTTTCAAACCCTGACCACAATGGCTGTGTCCTGCCTAGATGAGGCATTTGCAGCCCTTCTTCCTATCTTTGAGATCTTCCATTCTTTCTATGCCCTTTGGTGTGCTGTTCCTTCAGTTTTAGGAGAAAGTAGAATTGTCTTGTTCAGGGATAAGCTTTTTGTCGCCTTTTTTCAGCATTTAGAAGAACCATGAATTTCTACATTTACCACTGTTCACTCCAGAGACAACCTTCTCTAATTACAGCTTGAGAAGCATTTGTCTATCAATATAAATATAGATATCTTGAAGGCAGTTTGGCACCATGACAACTTAGGCAAACAAGATAATAATTTCCCATTTATATGATTTCCTTAGCCATGTCATTTTTTTTTACTTGTTTGGTTTTTGTTCTTTTTTTTTTTTTTTTGAATCAGATTTATAGTATTAAACGTACATTCCCTCCTGTGTTGTCAGGGAGAAAACTAGCATATCATATCATTGGAGCATCAGAAGATGAAGAGACAGAAGAGTGGGTCTTAAAAATTATGGCTGAAAAGTTTCTGAAATTTGGGGAAAAACATAAGTGTACTGTCATAACAAGTAAATAAGCTTAAAATTTGATCAATCTAAGGAAATTAATTCTGAGAGGACTCATCATTAACATTTGACAGCAAAAGAAGTCTTTGAAGGCAATGGAATACAAAGCAGCTTTTATCCAGTGAGGAGCAAACAGTTTGAATGGTGTCAATACTTATCAGAAACCATGGAAAGCAGAAGCAGCAGAGTGTTTTAGATGAACTAAAACAGGAAAGTGAGCTGGCCCAGGAGATAAAGGCACATGTCTTCAAGGCTAACAAACCTAAGCTGGATATCAGGAATCATGAAGTACAAGAGAATGCACTCTTGTAGGCTGTCCTCTGACGTCTAAAATTCAGAAGTTGTCACAAAGAATAAAAAAAAAAAAAATGCTGCCCTGAAAAAAAAACCAGAATTTAAATTTAATAAGTAACAAAATGGAAGACCAAAATATGTTATATCATGTAAAACTAATTGATATTTTGTGATCTAAAGTATATAAATATATATAAAGTATATATATAAATATATATAAAGTATATATATTTTGTGATATAAAGCATATTTGTGAGAAATAAAGATAACAAGAGATGAAAGATACTTTATAATGATAAAGTGATATTTATGGCAGAAATAACATAATAATCTTAAACGTGCACATACCGGACAATAAAGTTTCAAATAACATAAAGCAAAAGCCAATAGCCATGAGAATTGAGGAGTGCCAAGCTAGAGTTATAGTCTTCAACAATTTACTTTGCAAATGATATAATTACTAGTTAGAGCCCAGCATGGTATAAAAGAAATGACCAGCACAATTAACCAGCAAAAGCAGAAGACATGGAAAGTTTTCCTTATAAAATTCACCAAGTGGGACCAAGTGGGACCAAGTGGGACCACAACCTGGATCACAAGTTTAAATGAACTGAAATCTGCACAAGAGTTTGATGCCATTGCTGTTGCCTGACTCCTGCTGCATTTGCTCATTTCTGCATCTTGTCCTTTTCTGCATGCAAACAACCTTATATGAAAGGTTGTGTCTGACTTGTTTGGATCCCAACAAAATTTCAGGACACACAGACCCCAGCCCTTATTGCACAGAATACTATAGCCCGGCCTTTATTCCCTGACAACCATGTACATCTCTACCAGTTTCCTAGGTAAGGCCTTATATCAGGGGTGTCTTAAACAGAGAAGATTTCTAATGGTTCTATGGTCTTAAATTCTAATCTATTGACAAAGTTAGACTCTTCAAGATCTCCCTTTGATTTACATTTCAGCACCTATTGTAAAAAGTAGAAATAGAGGGCACTTCCTCAATGTGACAAAAAAAAAAAAATTAAGAAAACAAACACAGTGGTAAAACCTACCAGGAACCACCCTACTCATCATTAAAAAAAAAAAAAAAATCCCTCTAAGATTAGAAACAAAGCAGGGTTATTATTAAACAAGGAATTATAAATTATAGTATAAATGCTTATTCAATTAAGCAAGAAAAAGAAATAAAAATAATGACAGTTGGAAAGAAGTGAGCCATACTCATTTGTAGAAGACATAATTATCTGTAGAAAGCGTTAATCAACCAAATCACACAAACAAATTCTAATCGAGAGAGGTAGGCAAGGAATGACTCTGAATTTAAAAGAAATAGGAAAAATGGTCACATTTCTACATATTAACAAGGGGAACTGAACTCAAAAACACATTATTCCCAATTGTTCTATAAAAACTGAAATGGGCTTATGAGACTATGCTGAAAAATAAAAAATGCTGATGACAGAAAACCCAAATAATAGAGATACACCCAAGCTTGGGTGGTTCTTTCTAGTAAGGGGCGATATTATAGACACAGTATTCCTTTCTTTTGGACTGAGTTTAAATAGATGATATTCCATACTTCTGAAACACTTTCCTGGTGCCTCCATTTAAAGTTAGGCTTCACCTTCTCAATTGTATTCACTTATTCACTTATTTATTTTTGCTTCTCGAGATAGGGTTTCTCTGTGTAGCCATGGTTGTCCTGGAACTCACTCTGTATACCAAACTAACCTCAAGCTCACCAAGATCTGCTTACCTCTGCCTGATATTAAAGGTGTATACCACCACAGTCTGGCATCCTTCTCAACTTTTTACACTGGCTTCATAGAGCTCCCTTGCAGAAAATCCCATCCTAGCACATAATAATTTATCTCAGTTACCATATAGAACAGTGGTTCTTGAAGCTCTTCAGTTTTGCATGTCTGCAAAACAACATGAACAATGTACCAAAGTTGTGCCAGCTTGAGAAGTCATCTATCTCTCCTCTACCACAGCTGTGGTGGGTTCTGTATAGCGTAGTGGCTACGCCTGGGAACAAACTTCCCTAGGCAACATTTTTAGAAGATGATCCTTTTTATGGTGCTCAAAGTTAAAGCTTTATTCTCCCAAATGAATTTGGAGTGTTACAGCTGGAGCACCAGAGTGGAATTGTCTTGTGCTGTGCAGGGTTTGAGGTTTTTCTTTAAACGCACTAATCTCTAAGAATTACAGTGTCTACTTCCACACCTACCTTGTATACAAGGACTTTATAATGAATCTGTTAAGACTAACATCAGACTAGGTCCTAGTCTTTAGGACTAGACATTGTTTCTTATTTTTTAATTTACGTTTTTACAAATTTACATTTTTAATTTGTAAAGGCAAATAAAAATATATAATACAATGTAAGTATTTCCCTTATCATAGCACACAAATCTAAAGTGGGCATCAAAGGTATGTTCTATATTGAAATATACTCTGGAAACCGGGAAAGAGAAGTAGGTGTTGTTGGAAGAAGAACATCAGTAAGAGTTAATTTTTGTAATTAATAATTAAATGTGTAAGATACATGGATAGGACTTTTAACAGATGGCATTTGATGAGAAGTTTGAACACATTAGATGCTGAATTAATGATGTGAGTAGGAAAAAGCTAAAACAAATAAACTAAGAGTGTATGTTCTATAAAGTGGACACTAGCATTTCATTCAACCACCCATTTGCTCTCACAGTTTGGATAAATCTAGAAAATACAGGAAACCAAAGTCCAGAACTGCCCACAAGATTAAGGAGTAGTCAGTATTTTCAGCCATGCTGTCTTTCAATTGTGTATACATTTTTAGATTAGCACCAAATTAAATTAGATTGAATTCCTTAGATGGACTAGCACATTTCTAGGTCTTGAAAGCTACATGTGGCTAGTGGCTGTCATTCTAGACAGTATAAAATACATCCCATCATCTCATCACAGCACTAGACAACTCAGAGTGCTTGCCACATGCTCACTCTGCCTGGGTATCCATCCATCTACCCCTGAATATCCTTCCCTGTAATAAATAACTCAGTTTCTTTGATCTTTCCATCTTAAGACAATTAATGCTCTTTAGAACTATTTCATAACTTCAAATCCTTGGTTATTCTTGTGCTTGCTCACTGATGTATTCCAGTCTGGATTCCAATGCCTCTCTATTGCTAATGATTTAATCTTGGTGCCAAAATTAAGATCCATGCACTGTGTGCTCATATCACATATGATTTATCTTCTTCTTTGAGCTAGGTATTAAATCTCTAATTTTATTAAACAAAAATTCCAAGGTGTCTTTAATAAACATACCAGTTTATTGATAATAATCTTTTAATCAAAATCTTCTAATGTGTCAAATATGGCCCACTTTACCATCTAATTGAAGCATTTCATATATTAATTATGATAAAGTCTCTATGAAATGGCCCACTAACATGCTTTTGAACACTTCTTATGGTAAAGCCACCAAACCTGTTGATTATGTATTAGATGCAAAAATGTAGACTCCTATATCTTTTTCTACATAACTGATAAAATTCAGCAAACATGGCCAACCATATTGTGGTGGTTTGAATATGCTTGGCCTAGGGAGTGAGACTATTAGGAGGTGTGGCCTTGGAGGAAGGGTGTCACTTTACGGGTGGGCTTTGAGATCCTCCTCCTAGCTGTTTGAGATTGCCAGTCTTCTCCTCTTTGCCTTCAGAAAAAGATATAGCACTCTTAGATCCTCTACTGCCATGCCTGTCTGGATGCTGCCATGCTTGCCACTATGATGATAATGGACTGAACCTCTGAATCTGTAAGCCAGTACCGATTAAATGTTCTTTATAAGAGTTGTCTTGGTCATGGTGTCTCTTCACAATAATGGAAACCCTAACTAAGATGTATATGTCCTTTAAAATTTCCTACCCATACCAACCCTTAGTTTAAAACAAGCAAGGAATGGATCCAACCATCCATATGCCAGCCCAAAATTACTACGGTGAATTCTTTGTTTTAGCCATAGAGACACACTTATGAATCTCAATTTTATTGAATTTCCTAAATTATTCTTCATCTGTCCCAGAAAATTAAAAAGCAACGATTAAAATAAACAAAAAACAAAACAAACAAACAAACAGAAAAACAAGACTTCTACACCACAAAAGAGAATTCATGCACATAGAAGACACTAGGCAATAAAAGTTTTAGTCCTCCACACTGGGCAGTTTTAACATCTCGTAGTGAAACAAACAACACTGCAAAACATGTTCAATGGTTCGACTGCCAAATAATAGGAAAGGGTGGAGTCTGGCCTAACTGAATTATGAGTGGTGTTTGCCACAGTCCTTCATTTAAGAGAAAACTCTTTGCAATATTTGTGGAAAAAGAGAACTCAGAACTCCAGATGCTGCCTCCACTACTGTCCAGCTGGTATGCTTCAGACCCAGGTCTCATACGGACTCTTTCAGGCCAGAAACAAGAAGCACCTGACCTCAGATCAGGTGACTATTCATTAATGAGAAGCACAAGCAACATCCTGGAAAGGAAATGTTCTAGAGAGATATCCATAATTATTCTTAATGTTTCTCCCAACTTGAAAATGTTTTGTAAAGATGATTTCAGTTTTAAAAATATAATGCAATGTAGTCTAGCATTATGAAACTTAGGGGATTTGGGAAATTAGGTAGTTCATGTCCCAGTACAAGTTAAAATGACAAAGCAAAAAGCCAGCTGTCTTCTCCTCCAAGGAAGAGTTATAGAAGTACATTAAGTCAGCATTTACTTTCCATGTAAGGAACTTTACACCACAGAGGAACTGTCTCTGGGTTTCTGGGTTGTTAGCACTTCTTTCAGTGTTTTAGGTGTTATTTAAAAAAAAAAAAAACAAAAAACAAAACAAAACAACAACAACAACCAAAAAAACCTCAAAATGGGACTGTTTCATTTTGAGTTCAGATAAAGATTATCTTCCCTTTCCAAAAATTTTCAACTAAAATAAAATGTATTAGATTATCAGGAGAGTTTTTTCTGTAAACTTTTACTACTACTACTATTATTATTATTATTATTATTATTATTATTGGTTTGTGTACATGTAGTTGTGTACATTACAGTATTGTATGGAGGTCAGAGGACAATATTAAGGAATATAAAATTGCATCTTTTTATGGAATCTGAGGAGCAAATCCAGGTTTCTAGGCTTGAATACAAGTTCTTCTATACAATAAGCCACCTCAGCAGCCTTATAATTAGGAGAACTTACAAGAGTATTTATTGTATTTCTTTTCAATGGAACAACAAAAAAGAAAAGTAAATTCTTCTAATAGGAGACACTATACCAGGGTCAGGGGTGATGGGTAATGAGGGACTGAATGTGTGACTAGTAAGCAAACATTGAGGACCAGAGATGGAAATGACCAGAAGTAAGTCCCAGATTAGTGAAATCTATTTTAAATAGTCCATTGTTACTAGGAGTAGATTTTGCCTTTTAGTGAAGACATAGAATTTTAAATTTTCACTATCTTAGCTGTTGGTGTCAGTTTTTAGAGAATATGTGGTCAATTGTGTAGCTCTAACATAACTAACTTGGGCCTCACTTCAGTGAGAGATAGAACATTTTGGCCATTATATCACACTTGATGTTCACACACTGCCCAATGGAATGAAGAGTAATTTTAATTAATATTAAATATTTAACAAATATTAATATCGCTGTTTACCTAATAACATTTCTTGCTACTTCTCTTAAGTCTGTTTTGTCATAGATAACAGGACATACTTAGAGACACTCCCACCTCTGTACATGGGAACTCTTTTAAGCTGTGGTAAATAGCTTCTTTATTGCTCATATTGCTTAACTTTTCTGACTTCTCATCACAAAGTGTCTAGTCCAACATTTGTTGTTTTCCTGAAACCAGAGTGACTTCTATATGTACCTTGACCACAGTCCTACCAGTGTACCCTTATAGGACAGGTCCCAGGGACTCCCACTATTCCTTCTTGACAACAAGAGAGTCATACACGATTTGTTCCTTTACTGGCCCCATGACCTTAGAAATATACAATGAGCTGTGTTGCTGCTGGGCTGAATTAAGAATGTACGGTAGGTAGATTCTCATATACAGAGAAATAGGAGCTGGAGGTCAAGATATGTTTTTGATTTCCCCATTTGGAACAGAAACGGCTTTTCTCCAGAATCCATGTGAATTCTAGGAATTCAAAGATTATCTAGTAGTATCTTATTTGGACATCTGCATTGTACAAGGTTTCTCCTTGCCCCCAGGACCCTATCTATCACTAATAATATTGTTTCTATGGGGAAATGTATTTAAGGTTTCATATGACAACCTTCCAAAAAATTCTAAGAAACAAACCTATCTGTGAGTGGGGCATTTACTGTCTTCCAGCACAAATTGTTCCCAGGCTTGCTCTCTCTGACCTAACCTGCTCTCCTATATCCAACTTCTGGGTGGCCCAGGAAGGCTATCATTCCTCTCAGACTACAGCAACCATAAGCAATGAAGAAAAGGGAATGTGCCTAGATCAGAAAGGGGGACTAGGAGAAAGGAGAAGGCAGAATTATTCACCAGACACTGAAAAGTGTCAAAGTCACTTCTGTTGAAGGATGATAGGCATTTGTCAAAAGTGAATATGCAACGTTTAGAAAGGAGAGGTGAATGTGGATAAGAAAGTAAAGAGTTGAGGTGTGAGGTAAGCCTGGGCATACTGTAGTGCTTACTAGAAGTTGTGACTTAAAGACATATTTAACCTTTGGAAAGGTCATGTCTACTCAACTCTAAAACTCAGACAATGTTGACATCTCTGAGTATTTGTGAAGATCAAATTAATATGGAAATGTAACCAGCAGAAGTCTTGGTTAAAGGAAAGTAGAAAGTAATGCTACATTCCCTGGGTTCCTCAAGAGAAATGAATTAATACATTTGTGAATGCCTTTGCAAGGAGCTGATCAATAACTAGTATTTATTTGCTATTTGAACAAATATACACATAAAAGAGACACTAAATGTTAGATTTTTTCTGTCAAATGCTAACTTTTATTTAACACAAACTCTTGCAAAATCTTTATGCAAATATTTTAAACCCACCTGCACCACACCTGGTAAAACCTTAGTTTATAAAAAGGCTCTGCTGCATTCTGGGACCTTGGGTACAACTCCTTTCATCTTTCTTTCATTTCCTTTGTACCAATTCTTTTAAAATTAGCCAACCTAGAAAGATTGTGATGTCAGACTCCAGTGGGAATGGAAAAGTCACTCATCACTTTGTTAGAATAAAAATCAAGTGGCCCTTCCTGCCCCAGTGAGCTAGAGAGCTCTGTTTGAGCAAGCATTGGTACACCCTTTTTATTTGTGCCTTACTTTGTGTGACACCAAGATTATTCTTTGTCTCTAACATATAAAACATCCAATCATTGTCCTAGAGAGATGAGTCTAGGCAAGACAAAGGAAAGCAACAGGTTGACTGGATGGTCAGAGAAACTGAAATAAGGGAAGGAAGGAAATTATGTAAGTAGGAAGGCTCTGAGCAGAGGCAGGAGCAGCAGTATGTATACATGATGTCAGTCATCTTGGACATGAGGAAGGGACAGTTAAGTTGATCCCCAGAAAGACGTTAGGACTACTACACAAACAGTGCCGCACAGGGAGCGAAGTAAGATCTGCTGATGTGCTAGCATTCCACAGACTGCTGATGGTCGGACTCCCTGGGTTCTTAGTACAGAGAAACCTTTGGAAGCTCTTGAGTAGTGGGGTTTTCATTTTAAAGCAACCCTTTTCAAAAGAAATGGTGTGGTGGCCTGAGGGAGAAAGGCTAGGTAACTTTTGGGAGTGACTGTTGTTAATAGAAGGGCTTTAAAAGAGTGCTTGCTTGTGGAAAATGAGAAAAAGAAGGGAGCTGAGGAAGATTGAAAATGGTGCAGTCATTAGTTTTATGGGATGGGTGATGTTGCAGAAACCATTGTTGGGGAAGTCAGAGTTCTATTTTGAACAGTTAAGCTCAATACATGTTCTATGTGTCTACATAGAGACCTAAACTGGTCTAGGAAGAGTGAAGAACTGGACACAGGGATGGTCTGGAGTCAAGAACCAGATGTGGTCACCCAGGAGTCAAAAGCTGATGAGAGTTTTTTTACAGTCCCATAGCATTTAAGCATCTGGAGGCTGGAGGCTTTTGGAATTAGAAACTTTAGTTTTAATTTAGAAGAAGAAGCAGTTGGTAGAAGTTCTTAATTTTATACTTCTACATCTTTTTTCCTTATTGATTTCAATTTTTCTAACTAAAATTGTATTAATGCTTCAAATATTGAAAACACTCAAAATAAGATAACCAATACTCTAACCAAAATTTTGAACTTGAGAACATTCTGGCATTCTGTCAAGGTCATTTCAAATGCAAGTAACCTTTCTTCCCCTTCCTTCTCCATAGGCCTTAGAGAATATCAGCCAGTGAACAATAGAAAAAGCTTCAACCCAATGCTTGTCACAGTATTGTTCACAATAGTTCAGTCATAGCTGGACAAATGGATAAAGAAAATACAGTATATCTGGACTGGAGAAACATGAGCAGCATTGGCAGATGTGGAGCCAGGAGTGGGAACATCTAGGATCAGAGGGATGAGGAAGGTGGCATTGACAGGGCCTAAGAGCAGGACTGAAGATGTAATGGTGGGTGATGGAGAACAGAGCTGTACTGATGGCCACTGAAGCTGAAGCAGACAGGTACCATCCCACAAGAATTGATACTGAATTGGGACTTTGTGAATTGCGCTCTTGGAAAATGTCAGAGCATGTGATACTAGACAGTAGGACTCTGCAACTGAAGATGCAATCTCCCAAACTGACAAACACTAGCATTTCTGTGTACAGACTTAGGGAGAAGTGTATATATGGCTGAAGAGATGTCTCAATGATTATGAATCCTTGTTGCTCTTAAAGAGATTAGTTCTCTGCTCCCACAGGCTGGCTCACAACCATCCATCACTCCAGTTTTAGGGCATCTGATGTCCTCTTTTATACCTTACAGGTTGCAGGCACACATGGGGTACATATCCATGTATGCCGGCAAAACATGTAGACACATAAAATAAATAGTAATAAATCTTTTAAAAAGTTTATAGGGAACACAAGTCAAGAAGACAGTTGTTGAGATCAGGCTGTGCTTTGAACTGTCACTCCGTATTGTGGAAATTCTTGCTTTTTTAGAGTGGCTTTTCCTGATAGGCTATATTTTACAAGCAGCTTTTACCCCTTTTCAAGGATGGAGGATGACTGTGCACTTGATTGGATCCACAAATGACACCATCTGTCCAGCAATACCCCTGAAGCACAGACAGATAAATAACTTATTCCATGAAATAGAAAAAGGTGGGGCCATATAAATTTATCAGACTGTAGGCATATCAAAGTCATGCCAGAGAAACCAGATCCAAGGACTTATCCGACACATCAGATCCTGGAAAGAGGATAACTCCTTCAACTATACCCTTAAAGAGGTAGACACCCACTACTAGAATGGTAATGGCCTCCACTTACATCTTACATACTTATCTGCTCTGTTTGTGTGTGTGTGCGCGCGTGTGTGTGTGTGTGTGTGTGTGTGTGTGTGTGTGTGTGAAGGAGCACAGGCTCAGCTCCCAGCCTCCCCTGTTGGCATGGCCTATTTAACTGTCATTTGCCTATCCTCCCATTCATCTCTTTGGATCTGCTGTCCATCTGCCCACTCAGTACTGCTCTGAACCAGCTCCTGCCCTTTTATCTGCTCCTCAGGCTTATCTCTGCATGGCTGCTCTCTATAGTGACACCATGTTTGTCTGTAGAGAGTGGGATCTTCCTCTCTGAAGCTGACATTGATTCCTTATCTTTTCAATATAGAATCTACCTGTATTTCTATCATCCTACTTCTGAAACCTCCCAGAACTCTGGTGCAGCTTTTTTTCTCCCCTGGTATCCACTCAACACACATGTATACACATGTAGAGATATACTTTCTGTGTGATGTGTGATGTGAGACTTACTATTACTTTTAAAAAAAAGACTGAGATAAAATAATTCATGTTCACTTTGGTCTGCCAAGAAAAGTAGGATTGTCAGAAAAATTGTTGCCTTTGAAGCCATCCTACCTAGTGAATTCATTATCTTAATAGATTTTGACACTGTGGAAACATAAGCATATTCTAATTTCAGTCATTGTCTTTCAGAAAGATTCTTTCCTTACTGTTAACTTTGTGGAGTTTATCATACCATAATAGCTATTATTCGGTTAACTTTCTTCCTAAACATAAATACAAGCAAAGAAAACCAACCAACCAGCAAAACTCATAAAGCAAAACAAACAAAAATAGTTGGAAAGGGTGGAAAAATCCCAAACCAGAAGTTGGATAGATTCCATCAGAATCAGAAAACACAACATCTCACACACATACACACACATACACATGAGACATACCACCATTATTGCATCATCACAAGTTGACAGACAGACTCACAACATTGTCAAAGATGATGAGATAGCCTGCTGCCTGAAACAGACTTTAGAGGACTGTTAAAAAGGTCCAAAGACCAACTAGCAGAATCAAATAAACAGAAAAAGTATTTGATACAAGACATGAAAAAGTTGCTAAATTAATCCAAGATATGGACTAGAAAATTATCAAAGGAGGTAAAAGAATCAGGACCTTTAAGGAAAATTAAAAAATGTTTAAGAACCTTTCACCTACAGATAAGTATAACTCTCACCCACCATAAAAGAAACTTTTTTTTTTTTCAGCAGAGGTTAATTACTGCATTTCTCAACCTGTGGGTCTTTACCTCTTTAGAGTCTCATAACCTGTATATTGGATATTTACATTATGATTCATAACAATAGCAAAATTATATTTATGAAATAGCAACAAAATAATGTTTATGGCTGAGTGTCACACAACACGAGGAACAGGACTAAAAGGTTGCAGCATTAGGAAGGCTGAGAACCACTGGACTACTACATAGCCCCGTGAATGATTGAGATCCAGAGAATATGTGACTTGTGGGTTTCTTGGTTCCAATTGATACATATTCAACACAACTCTTACATTTATAGAAGGCTCAAGGAACATGCAGAAAAGGTGTTGGAAATTTGTAAGGGGGTCAGAAGACCTGCTGCAAGGTTTTGTTTACCAGATTTTATTGAAGGACAGGGAAGCTGCCTAAACAAGACCTGCATAATAATAAACTCATTGGCAAGTCAATGCAGATGGGGAAAAGTTCACAGTGTCCCACCCCTAGATAAAGAGTTGTAGGCAAGCAATGGTTGCTGAGACAAGAAGAATAAGTTTCCTCCAGGGAAGAAGCCTCTGATAATTTTCCCTATCCTAAGTGGTCATCCCTAAACATATATAACTCTGAATGTGCTCTCTCTCTCTCTCTCTCTCTTTCTCTCTCTCTCTCTTTCTCCTCTCTCTCTTTTTCTTGCTCTGGCTCTCGCTCTGGCTCTCTCTTGTTCTCTCTCTCTCTCTCTCTGTGTATGCAATTATATATATATATATATATATATATATATATATATATGAATATGTATATATATTATTCATACACACATACATATGCATATGTATATTAATTAAAGAAGAAGAGATCATGAATTTGAGAGGGAGAGAAAGACAGGAGGAGCTGGAAGGTGAAGGAGTTGTGGAAATGGGTAAATACAGTACTTCTGTAAAGATTTTCAAAAATAATTTAAAATTAGAAATATGGAAGAAAAGTTCTGCAAGGAAATAGAAAAACAGGAAATAACCAGAGATTCTGGAAATGAAGGAATTAATAAAATAAGTAGTGGAGGAAGAAGTATCATCAATGAACATGATCAAACTACTGAATATCCATGATGGAGGAGAAGGTCAAAACAATATCATTCACAGAAATACGTAAGGAAACATATTTCTAAAAACAGAATACATATCAGAAACCAAATCTAAGAATCCATGGGAGAGAAGAACTAAGATAAAAGTTAAGGGTAGAGACAAGCTTTCAATCAAATTATTGCCAAGGATTCTCTAAACCCAGAGAAATAAATAGACATCTAATGACAGGAAGTTATTAGAACTCCAAATAGACTGGAGTTAAAGAGGAAACTCTCCTTGACATATCATGGTCAAGACGTCAAAAATAAGAAACAATGAACTAATACTAAAAGGAGAAGACAGAAGGACAAAGATGAGGACGAGGAGGAGGGGCAGAAGATGGAGGAGGAGGCAGAGGAGAAGGACAAGGAGGTGGTGGCAGTGAAGACAGTAGGAATACGAAAAAAAATCTCCCTGAAGAGCATAGATGTAAAAGTCCTTAAAAGCAAATCTGAATTCAGGAGCCCCTGCAGAACAACATACATCATGCCCACACTATTTTTACCCCAAGGATGCAAGGTTGGTTCAACATATATGTACAAATCAATGCATGTAATATGCCATATTAATAGGCTTAAAGGCTGACAGCTTCCAATCAATCATGCTGACAACTGGATACACATGAACACACCTCCCTTATAAAAGTCTGGAGGAAACCAGGAATAGGAAGAATATATGTAAACGTAATGAAAATGTAGATGGCGAACCTATAACCAACATTATCCTAAACACCTGACAAGTGTCAGCCCTTCTGTGGCGGGATGGTTTCCATAGCTGGGGGCAGTTTTGTTGTTGCTCTTGTGAAGTTCAAGTCCTTGTAACTTTCGTTTCTCTTTTCCAGCCTTCCTCCTGACCAGAAGGAATTTGACAGCAAAGACTAATAAGAGGGCAGAGAGAATAGTTGCAGATCAAGTCTCTGAGCCACAGACAAGAGGAAGATCAAGCCCAATTTCTGGAAACTTGGGCAAGATCAGAAACTGATCCAAGCCTCTGCTGCCTAACCTCTCCAAGGAATTTAAGAGCTTTTGACTCTCAGTTGATTACAAACAGGATGGAAGTCCCAAATGGGAATCAGACTGAAGGTGATGATCATATAAAGACACTTGGGTATCTAAAGGTCAGAGCCAGTGTGCTTTGGCTCTATGCAGCCTCTTCACCCCCACTATCTTCCTGCACCACTTAAGCCTTCTCTTCCTTACTGGAGGCTCTGATCCTCCAACAGGTTCCTGGCCTCAGCAGTATTTCTTCCCCAGGATGTTTCCAGCAAGGCCTGCACCTTCTGCCTACTCACATTGGATCCTTCCCCATTTGCACTGGTGGGTTTTCCTTTGGCCCAGGCTGAGAGTCTGCTCCAGCCTCACTCTGTGTTTCTCTTTCCAGGGTTCTTTCCCTGCTCACCCCTCCTTTCTGTCTGTGGCCTCAGCTCATTGAGCCTTTGTTAGACAAGCAACTTTTTTCCATTCAACTTTAAAAACATTAAAGCAATAAAAAAGGCAGTATACAGGACACACACACACACACACTACCTCAAATAGAAAATATAGTCAATTTTAATACAGTCATGCAAACTCACATTTCAATTCTATAATCTAGAATCATGTTTATTTTTGTGGCCATGTTGCTATCCACCACAGTAGCCATCTTAGATTGTTTCCATGGGTAGGTGAAGATTCTTTCCTACCTTCATGCTAAGAGATTAATATTCAAAGATATACCTCTCATATCCCTAGTGATGCTGTTTCCAGAAAAGATGCAGATCATCCAAGGAGTTATCATGGCAGAGACCAAGGGCAAATTTTGTGAAGACTAACACATAGTAGGTGACTCAGAACTAACAGTCTCCATGTGATGTTTAAATGACAGTTTTTTATTAAGCTGTGTGGTTTCAGAGACCATCTTCTTAGCCTGAAACCAGCCTTAGCTTGTTACAAGGCTCAGAGTTCTAACTTCTGCACCTAAAGCTTGCAAAATGTTTATAGTAAATTCAAATATTTTCCACAGATTGCTCTCATTCCCAGTCTGATTTCTTCAGCAGCTGTTCTCTGCCTGACTCATTGTCCAGATTTCTTTCTAGTGGCGTGTTTATTCCCTAGGCACCTACTATAATGATAGGTTTACAGGTGTACAGCATACATGTACTGCTTGTTCTTCTGCTCCCAAAGAAAAAAAAAACATAAAATACTATCTTATGTGTAATCTTTCTGAATGTTAAATGCGTTGCCCTAAATTGGAAGATAGGGTATCAGTTGAAGGGTGCCAGGAATTACTTCACCTCTTGCATATGTACCTGGTATAGATTATATTCATTTTAAAATTAATTTAAAAGCCAGCTGTTATTTTTAGTGTAAGTAATCTATGAAGGTGTGGCTTAGTAACAACACTTAAAACTTAGACACAATGAGCCATGTAATGGGAGGATTTGAAAATATAGTGCTTGGTGATTATCATGATTTTACATTTGAGCTTGAGTCCCCCTTGTAATTACATTGTCTGTAAGCACTTAATAAAACAGATGATATGGGAAAATAATCTGCATGATCTATATACTACAAAATAAATTTATATGTGTACATATATGAAACTTTGATGATTTAGTTTTCCTATTTAAAGCAGTACTATAGTCATATAGATCTCTCTTTAAAAACACTAAAATTGGAAGAAGAGTTATTATGTGTGTCTAGAATTTGTTGGAGGTTCTAGCCAGGAATACAAGTGCCTGTGTGAATCACAGCCCTGGAAGGCTGTGTTTGTCGACCAGCACCTGGTGGACCTATATAAACTACATAAGGGGCTGAGTGAACTCTGCAGTCATAGATGAAGGAATACATGTCGCAAGCACACACAGACTGCTCTCCTTTTCCTTCTTTATGTGAAGTTTTATGATTTTAAAGGAATCAAGTTCATATCTTTTTTTCTCTTTTTCTGTTTTCATGCAAATTAAAAGTTTTCTAAAGAAGGTTGAGCACAGGCAGCAAGATTGCCAACAGTAAAAGAAGGAAACTCATGTGCTTAAGGACTCCTCAGTGTTGACTGCTGCATGACCATGATTTGTCAGACTTGTTAACCTATGTCCACCTTAAATAGTTTATGTCCCTTCCAGGTACAAAAAAAAGACCACATTTCCCTGTTTGCATCATGAGTACACATTCTATCCAATGGAAGGTAAACAAAAGTTTTATACAGCACTTGCAGGCTTGCTACCTTGCAGATTTGTTCCCAACCCTCAGGCCTCATGTGCAACTTTTAACATCTGTTCTTCCCTCTGCAGTAACCTTGAGAACACATATTAGAGATTTGGGTAACACAAGACGGGATTCTGGGTTCCTGGAAGACTGTATGTAATAATGCTGACTTCCCCATGACTATCCTAGCCTCTGAGATGGCAGTGCATATTTCACACTGAAGCCTAACTGAATGTGTGGCAGAATGGATAAGTGGAGTATCTGAAGGGTGCCAGTGATCCTCCCCTTTCTTGTTCTCCCTTTGCCCCCTTTCCCACTCAGTGACTACTTCATAGGTAAGGCTTTATAGCAACTTGGCATTGACTCTCCCAGACCCTAAGATTGTGAGCTGAATGTTCATTTTAGATTGCAATTGGCAGCATGTTTTTGTATAGCACAAACTGAACCAAGACATAGGGCTAAGGAAGAAATTAGAAATTTATTCCAACTAACTCAAGCTATGTATCATCCAGTATGCTGTCTCAGTGGCCTGCTTCCTACATTGTTCAGAAACCACACTGGAAGATTAAAAATTAAGAAAGCTACCTCTTTCACCCCATCTTCTGCTGGTACTTTTTCTCCATACCTTATATTTCCCCTCTCCTCTTTTCCTTTGTCCTAGGCATACAAAACACACACACACACACACACACACACACACACACGGAGGGAGAGAGAGAGAGAGAGAGAGAGAGAGAGAGAGAGAGAGAGGATACACTCTTTTCTACTTGGATTCTAATGATAGCTATTAGCCTTATTACTGTGGGCAATTTTTCTGAGGTAACTTTCTTTTTACTATGAAATGTGTTTTCTCTGTCTGGTTACATAATAAATGTAAGCCTATCTACTTGTAATAAACCTGAGAGAAAAAATTTTATCATGGTTTTTGTGTATTTCTTATCTCTGTTTCCCATAAGTTTTTCCATTAATCTGTGCATTATCCAATGCATAATTTGATAGCAGGGGTTCTTTTAGAAAAGGGGCCAATGAATATTCATTGTTTACGTTCAATATATGGAGCCAACTAGAGAACCAGTGAATTTTGGTTATTATTTAGACATAAGATTATAAACCAAATTTGTCTTGATGCCACAGAATGTGCCATGGTCATGATGAGGAAATAGCATGGCACATCTGGCCGTCCTTCTCTTAGTCCACATATATTTGACACACATATCTAAAGCAGAAAGAAAATGAGATTGTAAAATAAAATACAACTTCACAGCCGCTCTTCAAAAATGAGAATGAGGAAGAAGAAAGAAAGGAAAAATCGTAAGAAGCCCAATTTCTTCTAAATGAAAATAAAGGCCCTAAATCCACCCCTTTCCACCCGATATGTATCAGCATTTGTAGCAGCAGGATGGAGGAAACAGAAAGCCAGAGAACACAAAGCTTCACTCACTGAGCACAAACGGGAAACTACAATTTCTGCTTTCCTTCTCCAGTGTGAGTCTTCCATATAGTAGGAAATCTACTTGAAATATGTTTGCCTTTGGATCTACTTTTAAGTGAAGGAAAAAGTCTTCCGTGCTTCTAGCATATGTATGTACTAGAGAGTCTTAACCTAAGATGTTAAGAGAGAGGGCTGGGAAAATTTATCAATGACAAAGCAAAATGCCAGAAGAACAATTAGAATAGATTTTCAACTAAAGTTCTAGTTAAGATCTAATTGATTCATTCACAAAGATTATTTCTGTTATTAAATTTTTAAGGAAATGTTCCAAAAGATTCAGACTGACTTATGCTAAAAGTCATGATGATGACAACAATAGAGACAACTATATGACAATGATGATGATGATGATGATGATGATGATGATGATTCAATACTAGCAAATATTGCTGACAAATAAGAAGCTCTAGAAAATCTAAAGGTGTCTTGTTCCATGTTGTGTTATACAAACACCACATCCAAGGTCTGATTTTAGGCATACTACTTGCAACAAAAGAAATTAACAAAAGCCAGAAAATCCAAAAGACTTTCTAATGTCTCAAAGACCTCTGACTAAGCTCTTTCCTACTGACATGTCTGCATTTCCCCTTTCTTGTTCCCTATTCATGTTAGTCTTCCTAGTGGTCCAGTCCCATGATACTCCATTGCTTCAGTGACATCTCTTTCATTTTCATCCTCTTAGAACTTCTCTTTTTCTAAAACAACCAGATTTCCTCAGATCAGTAGCCACATTCCCTACACAAATATACATACCACTTCTTTCTCTTTCTCTTTATAGCATATCTCCTGTTGGCTATGATACCATATATTGTATTTCTTTCTTTCCCACTGACTTATGTGTATGCTCTCCATTTGCTTACTTTGAAACGTTTCAACTGGTTCACATAAAATCTAGTCTTTATTTGTGCCACTGAAACTATTGTCTTAAACAAAGCACTTCCATATATTATCAGTGTCCATAATACTAAAGAAAAGTGAGAAAGGGAAGAGACACACATTTGTGAAACACCCTTCAAATTGATGAGAAGCATAGCAATTATCTTGTATCTGTGAGTCTCACTTCTGCTGATCACTAATTCCTGCATGGTCTCATTCTTGTTCCTTTGATACAGCTCTGAGTAGACATCTTATTTATATGGACATTTTCTTTATTTTTTTCTTCTTTTCTGCTACCTCTATTTTCTTATTTTTAACCTTTGTAAATAGGATCTTGGCAGATGTCCCATGGTGTACATTTCATTTTTCTTTTCTTTTTTATTTATTCTCTTAGCCTCTTTCTCTTTTTTCCTTCTTTCATTCATTCTTTGTTTGTTTTCTTAAAAAAATAGGTTCTTGCAGTAATGGGGATTGAACTTAGTGTGTCATGCAGGTTGTAGGCAAGGTTTTAATCATTGAGCTAACTCACTATTCTCTTCTGACTTTTTATTTTTGAAACATTAAGTTGTTTCCAAGATGGACTTGAACTCCTATTTTAACCTCCTAGAGAGCTGATATCAACAGTCCAAGGCTACTACTACCAAATCCAGCTTTCTACTTTTCTTCAATGTACGTTCATTATCTGCAGAAGGGCATACTAACAACTTCATCAGCCTTTGTTTAAATTATCCTGACAGCAGTTTACCAGTCACTTGATCCATGATTTTATATTTTGGATGACCACAAGAGCCTCAAAAGCTACTTGTGAAAATCAATCACTATTTCGTATGGAACAAGCACTCTGCCATGTATTATTTTAAACTAATCAGAAAGTGACCAGCATGTGTTAGGTCCCTTTATTTTCACCAACTCAATGCTTAACTTTTTAGTCATGATTCCACTCCAACATGGTAATCCTGTTGAGGTGCTCCATAGTATCTGCTTGGCATATTCCTCTACTGATAAACCCATTATACTGAGGACACTGATCTCCTCAGTTGTCTCTATGAAGACCTCAGATTTGTTGTATTCAGAGAACCAGCATAGTCACAGCTGTGTTTTTACCAACTAATACAGTGTTGACAGTATACAAGTCCATCTCAATAGGCTTTAGGGTTACATAATAAATACATTTTTGTTTTGTTTTGTTTGTTTTCCTTGAAGAAAAAAAAAAGGCAGCTCCCTGAACTCATCAGAAAATGAAGGAAGTTCCAACCATCTCACTCTACCAAAATCTACAGGTTAAGAACAGGAAATGAAACACAGGGTCACAGTTTATAAAGTCCACAACTCTCCCCTCAAGACAGTGAAGATAAGATCTCTCTCTTGTTTCACTCCTACCCTTTTTAGACTTCTTTACAACACCTTCAATGTATGTTCACTTTTCATTTTTATCAACTCAGTTTCTGAATTTGGAGTTAATATCTATAACTAATAATGTATAGTGATGACCTCACCTACTAAGATTCTGTTATTCCCATATGTACAAAGGACCTTCACATCTAGATGCAGCAAGCTCGAAATAGCACTGTGGCCTTAGAAGAAGAATTTATGAAGAACCTAATGAGCTAAATCCCACTGTCTAGATTTCCTTAAATTATTACTGAACATTATAGATGATAGAAATGTAATCATCTATGGTATGTAGTGTTTACAAATATTTGTTTAAGAGAGAGGGAGAGACAGAGTAGAGAGTGAGAAAGTGAATGTAGCATATACAAGTACATAACTAAATGTCACAGTTGCCCATTTTGATTTATCCATACCAACCTAATGGAAAGTAACTTTAGCATTAGATAGATAGATAGATAGATAGATAGATAGATAGATAGATAGATAGATGATATAGATATAGATAGATATAGAGATAGAGAGATAGAGATAGAGAGATAGATATTACACTCATATTTCTACTACAACTGTTTAAATGTATTATTTTATCCCTGAAAGACAATCTATTAAGAAAAGCAGAACCAGGCTTTGACATAGTCGACTAGTCTGTAGGTACAACATAATTGGAATTTAAATCAGGTACATTCCCCTCCAAATCTAGTTTTTCAAGACACATTGCCAGATTGTAAAGTTCAGTTTGGTAAGATTTTAATCCATTCACATCCAAATAAAAAATGGGAATAAATTTTCCAAAGGCATTTAGCTATGCCAATGAGACAAACATCTATCTATAAGAATAACCATAGTGACCAGTATGAGAGGCAAGCAAGATATCATTGCATGGTTTCCTCCTCTGCATGGCTTAAGAATGGCCTACACTCTGTTTCTTATAAAATCTTCAAGGGACAACAATTGCATTCATAAGAAGGAAAACAATCTGTTGGAATGACACACACAAGAGAAATTTCTGCATAAAAGAAGGGAACCGGGCCACTTACAGCCTCTTAAAGATCAAAAGGCCCTTGGAGGAATGTTCTTCCTCATCCCCAGCTCCTTATCCATATACACAGCTGACTGGCATTCTTATTAGGCTTGAGCAATTGAAGGACAAAAAATCTAAACCAACTGGGCTTTGTGAAGCTGCAGAAGAATAAGGCTTGGGGAATGGAAGCAATGTCCCCTGGGAGCATGGCTGGATGTAGACCAATTGGGCAGTAAGGGAGCAAACAGTGCCCAAGCATATGGCTACTTCTCTTGAGATAATCCCAACTTGGCTGAACATAGTTACTGCAGATCTAAAGCATCTCGATTCTCCAGAAGGCTGTTCCCACTTATTTCTCCTGCTCAGACTTCTGTTGCTGGGTGTCTCAGGCCCTCCATCTTCTGGTAGGGCAAGAGGCCAGTCTCATAGACAAGTCCTGAAAAGAAGCCTTGGAATGCAGTAGCTGTCAGGTTTGGAATCAACCATGAAGTCTCTTGTGCTTCCCTTGTTGCCAAACAGTAAGAGTGGGAGGTGGACTAGTGCCATTTTTCATGGTCAGATGACACTTACATGGTAACTCAAGAAACTACTTTGAGTTAACCTTGTATGATTCTGAGCTTCTGTCTGGTTGTGCAGCTACCACCCTGGATCCTTGCTAATGGTCACAGTTCTCCTTTGCATCTCACTTGGCTAACCAAATTTTATTGTTCAGCCTAGGTCATGAGCAATTCGCTTATATTTGCCTTGGAGCCCTCCTTCTTACTAATCTTTCTCCCTACCTGTCCTGCTTTATTGAAGATCCATTATGTGACACCTTATATCAAATGTCCTTATTCTACAACATCAAGTATCAAACTATGTCTTGATCTTCAAAAGTGTAAATAGAATTAGTCTATAACTTTCTCATGATTCTTTGCAAGTTCCCAATTACACTACAATGGTTTCTGTTTTGACCTCTCTAGTTGATTTATCTCAAGAGAAGGACCTTGTGCTGAATGCTTTATGTAGACGGAACAATTTAAACCTTACAAGTTTTAAAGGTAGGTAATGGATATACTCCTTAATTCCATTTTGTAGACTATGAGACTGATAGCTAAAGAATTCAGGCATGAGACCACCAACTGCAGTGCTATGATAGAGAATGGAAAATGGTTTAGAAGTCTCTGGGGCATGTATCCATCTCAGCTCAGAGCAGCCAGACAGACTTCCTGTTCTCTACTTCAAGCACCCTTGTGTGTTCAAGCCAACCTTTAAATTCTGTCACATACACAACTATTGTCTTTTGGAATATAGTCTATAACTGCTAAACACAATTTATGTGCTGTTTAAACGACTACATATTTATTATCAAACTATTTTAGAAGTATTTAAATAGAGTTCTCTGCCTTGGTCTAACACCATAGTTGACTGGTTGTTTTTGTCCATGTAAATTATCACTTAAGGAGCCTTAGAAATGTAAAGCATAGGGAAGAGAAGGCTTCCTGGATTAGAGTTTACATTATCAAAAGCCATTTTGGAAGTCTTCCAAGAAGCATGGCTAGATATACTTCCAAATCCTCAAACATCAAACGCCCAAGTGAAAATCATTGTGTTCAATGAGATCTTCTTTGTAGGAAATAAATCCAGGAGTATTGACAGAAGCATGTTGTCACATATTTTCAGGTGGTCCCAAACAGCTATTTCAGGGTTTTATCAAACTCATGGTGAGGAGTTGCAAATGGTCAGATAACATTTTTCACTTCTTTTAAAAGATGTTTTATAGAATGCATGCTTCTCTGAATATCAAAAGTAATTTCTTCCTTAAAAATTCTTTAAAAACTGAGCTTCTACTCTAGGAAGCCTTAGCCATTCTTCCTCAGCTACCATCATGTATGTCAAATGCAAGCACTAGAAATTTTATATTAAAAATATCTTAAAGGAATATGTGCTTCTCACAAGGACATGAAGCAAATGACTGTGTAATTCAACTACACAGAAGAACTATTCATCCCTGACAGTGGTGGTATTAACAGTTCATTAGGCTGGATTTCTGTCTGCATGATACCTAAGTATTCCTCTCCCCAGGCTCAGAGGAACATCGGTTTTGAAAGAAGCCTGTAAGAAGGTTCACAACTGTATATGTGGGCTTCTCTGCATGGAAGCAAGTTGTCTTACTTTCTGCTGTTGTCTGCTGGGTGGATGTCAGCTTGGGTTGATGACCAGACCTCCAACATATTTTGCTTTCCAGACAGAGAAGCAGCAAATAGCACTTTTTCACCCAACCCAAGGAACAAAATTTTCATGTCTGTTTTGATGAATGAGCTATTCAGAAGCAGTGAGTTCATGTTTTTTGGCATTCAGAAATTGGTCAAGTCTCATATAAATAGTAAACAATGCATTTTGGCTTCATGCCTCAGCCCAAATAGTATGTTGCATGCAGCCAGCCTCATTCTGTCCCTGGGCACACCCATGAGTCCCACTTAAGTAAATAAAAGTTGCATAAAGATTTCTGGGGAACTGAATTAGGCTAGGGTTTCCTAGCATGAGGAACTAAAGGCATGGCTCAGGCCTTCTTTGGCCTATGGTTTGGGCTTGCGAGTCTTTAAAAACAATAACTTTTTTCTTTGCTGTATATTTATTAGCATGCCTCAGACAGGCACAAAAAAAAACAAACTCAACCAAAAGCCAGGGAGTCCTAAAACTAGCCAAGTGTCTGAAGTCATAGTGTAAAAAGACAGAGTCCTTTTCACTTCTAAAGGGTGCGTTCGTGTAGACACAGTGAAGCTGACCACAAATAAAAGTGAAAACAGATCCAGAGTGAGTATAACAAGCAATGGGAAACAAATGAATTCTGGAGTTCAGATGCAACAACACAGGTTTCTGTATGCCCCACATTCTGCTCCTTGCTCCAAGTGTATTTTTTTATTTCTAGCATTATTAATGGAATTAAATCATTCCATATGGATGCAGAACTGGTCCCATGGTGCCAAGATTTTGTTTCTGCACTCAAGCTGGGAGAAAAAAAGTGGGACAATACTATAGTGATGCCATTGCTCTTTTAGTGTAACAATTTGGGACTTGGTGTTTAGCCATGGGTACTTAGACATCTTTCAGAACATAGAAATGACAAAAGACTTGAAGTTGAGTACCTGATCATGTTTTCTCACATATGTTTTCATTTAAGTTGTTCAGTCTTCAAACTACCACAACACAACATCAATTATGCCTAAAGACATTAATATGTGTCTCTCATTGTATCTGTGTCTCTGTCTCTCTGTGTCTATGTCTTTCTCATCTATCTGTGTCTCTATTTGTGTCTGTCATGTCTCCTGTGTCTCTGTCTCTCTCTCTGTCTCTTTTTCTCTTTCTTTCTCAATTTGAGAAGAGCCTAGACAGTTATAGTATTAAGAAATGGAAGATCAATCCTACAATTTTGAAGCTTACATAAAAAAATTGATGTAAGAGTTATGACATTTTGTATTCTTTTTCCCAAAGCTCATATTATATACAAAATATTAATCAACAATTTATTGTCTTTCAAGTAATCTTCTAGGTGGTAGAGAACCAGCCATTAGCTAAGAAATGCACATATCCTTCTCAGGGAACTTTCACTATACTTGAAGAGGAGAAAGCAAAGAACTTAATACCTTGCTTTGACATTTACTTTTTGCTGAAGCTTTTAGTTAGCATTTGTTCTCTTACTCTATACCTTATGTTATATTTATGCACAGTAGGTATAATGCTGATAAGATTTCATTTTAGACAGTTTGGAAAAGGAAAAGCTCTGTGTTCTCCTCCAACCCCCAACCAAGGGAGGTTAAGTCATAGCTGAGGATAACCAGCATCTTTACACTGAAGAACAAATTGTTACTGTTTTGTGTCTTTAAGCTATATAATGATGTGTGCTGGCTTTTAATTTATTTCAATTGTTGTTTTTTATTGTTATAAAGCACCAGGCATGGAGTCAAGTATTAGCTGATCTTCAAGCAACAAAGGAGCAGGAATGACATATAAGAACTTTTTCATTTTAATATTATAGTTAAAAAATAAGTCTATGTTATTATTCAATCCTGCTATTACCAACTATCTCAAGTAGAAAAATGGTTTTTTTTTTAAAGTTTAGTTATTTATTTTATGTATATGACTACACTGTAGCTGTCCTTAGACACACCAAAAGAGGGCATCAGATTCCATTACTGATGGTTGTGAACCACCATGTGGTTGCTGGGAATTGAACTCAGGACCTCTGGAAGAACAGTCAATGCTCTTACCTGCTGAGCCATCCCTCGAGCCCCAGAAAAATATTTCTTAAAGAAACATGTCAATCCTAGTTTCTTACAATCATAGAATCAAAAGTTATATGTTTAAATCACTAGCTATGATATCCTTTAAGATACAGTGAAGTTTACTATAAGAAAATCTAAAATTTAAATAAAATATAACAGTTTTATTTTCTGGTGGAAAAATGATAAACTGTAAAAAAGAAAAAGCAAGGATGATAATAAAATCCTCTCTTTCAGCTCTATAGAAGCAAGATATCAGCTGTTTGGTACCAGACTCCCAGCTATCTATGAAACAAAGCATTTATCCAAAAATAAGAGAGGGCTACGTTGTTTCCAGATATGAGAAAAGAACCCTTAGAGATGTGTAGCTTTCTGTAAATGGCCATTTTGTTAAAGCAAGGTGGTCCTTCTCACTTTCCATGGCTTCTTAAGAGGCTCTACTGCTCATGATGTGTAAGCAGGAGGACTCACGGGGAAAGGTGTTTACAAGGCTTTAAAGATGATGTCTTGGAAACTGTAAAGGGTTTATAGTCTTAACAGCAAATGTTGTCTATCACGTAAGCCAACAAGGATCCAAAGAAATAGTAAATGTAAACCCAGAAATAGAAAGAGGCTTTTGGGATTTCTGAAATGACATTTTGGTGATGATTAAGTTGTAAAGTCAGAAATCAGTTGAAAAGAACTGGTTTTGTGTTTGTGTGTATGTGTGTCCTTTTGTTTGTAGGTAGCAAACGTGAGTGTGTGTGTGTGAGTGTGTGTGTGTGTGTTAACAACACTTGGGGAATTTCCATTGGGAATAGAGAAAACATTTATTCATACATTCTCTGCAACCTTGGTAGTCTCAGCATATCTCCAAACAATTTGTCTGGTCTAGTTTGAAGTGACTAAGTGATGGAACTTCCAAAATGTTCCCAGTGAGACTATTCCACAGTCTACAAAATTTTACTGTTTCCTCTAATTTAGTTTAATTTTTCCCTGTTTCAAATTACTGTTCATTTTAAGGAAAAAAATCTGCCCTTTAGTTTTAGGTTTTAGGGAAATTTTTACTTTCATTTCGGGTGTAGAAGCCATTTTTCTCTGTAGCTAGCTTAGCATTAGATAAGGATTGGAATATAAAACAACATCAATATTCTGTCTTATTCAAAAGAGATTTATAGGCAGGTCTTAGAGGTAATCTGATGCAACTGTACAGTTCATTTTGATTCTATACACTATGATCTATAACAGGCTGTGCATAAAATATAAATTATACCTTCAGTGCTATTAAATTTTAACACCCCACATACTCTCTATATGGTGCATAGGTTCCAAGTTCAGCCCAATTTGAAATATCCTATGGGTTTTCATTTTCCAAGCTTCTCTATTTTAAATTTTTTATTTTATTTTATGCATGTGGGTATTGTGCTTGTATATATGTCTGTATCATGTGAATGTCTTGTGCCCATGGAGGCTAGAGGTGGATTCTGGACCCTCTGATTTAGAAATTATGGACAGTCGCCATGTGGATGCTGGGCTTTGACTCCTGGCCCACTGCAAGGGCAGACAATAGATTGCTGAGTAATCTTTCCACCCTCCCTCCCCAAGTATACTTCTAAGAGGCATGCATTGTTATTTTCTCCAATTTATAGAAGTTTGACCTATAAGAAAGTGTTCCATACCCATGAAAATGTATGACAGACTTCTATACCAAATCATATCCACAAAGATCACAGAGAAAGGCGATGTTTAAGGTGAAACTTTAGTTTCTGTCTACCTTCCAACCAGTCTGTGGGTAGAAGTCCTAAGTTTTCATGATGCTCTGAATGCTTACATCAATGTAGAATATAACCTCACCAAGGCTTGTTGAACTCTCCTCAGAGAGAAAGAAATCAAACAGTCTCCTGGGGGCATTGGGTGCATGTAAAAGTAGAAGCATCCTTTTAGCCTGATACATTAGAGTATCACAGATTCAATCTCTCTTCTCTTCTTGTCATGAGTCTTCTTTTCTGGTTATCTGAGTTCATAAAAAAAGTACTTACTTTGTATGATGAAGTTGATCTGTTTGCTATAAACATTATTGTTGTGTGAGACCATTCTTAGGGAGACTAAAATAAATGTCTACTAACTCCACGTAGGGAATGGATGACAGACTAAAGTACAAGCACAACCAAAGTCCAACTTGCTAAACCTTTATTGACCAATTTCTTTTATAGAAATACAAATGATTAAGACAGGTCTATCAGTGAAGTCTACCCAGCTTATGTGACAGCTTGTGATATTTGGAAACCTGAAGCTTACAACACAGCCTACTGGCAGCTCAACAAGCTGGAGTCCTTTCTGGGTAGCTTGCTTCTTCTCAGCCTCTTCCAGGAAGTTCAGCTAGTTTCTGTTTCTTCCAGGCTGCTTGGTTAGTTTGAGCGTATTCTACACAGCTCAACTTGTCTAAGCTTGACTCTGAAAGTCTGTAAAGACTTTCTGACTTATTGCTTATATACTCTTGAGGAGGGAGGGGCCTAGTGAATCTAGTCATTTTCAGAAACTTCCTGAAAACTATTGTGAGTTGTCCACAAAACAAACTTCCCTGCAGAATGGACTATGTCATCTTCCATTTGGATTTTAAACTTTAGAACAACCTTTTCTTTCAGCTTCCTGTAAGCATCATGTGTCTTTATGAGCTTCACTCCAAGAAGGCAGGAAGTTTTAATCCCATAGAAAACTGTCATGCAACAACTATGTGCCCTCACTGATAATGCTTAGGACAAGTGTCAGGCCATTAAGAACATAAACTCAGGCCCACTTGTAAATTCTGACCTTGTAATCTTAACTGAGAGGCTTATCTGTCTCCACCTGTGTGTCCTTATCTTTAAAGTGGTTAAAGTAGAAATAATGCCACATAGCTAGGGCAATGACCATATTAGCATGTGTAAAGTGCTTAATGTAATATCTAAAACAAAGTTTTTTATAATTGTTATTAATTCAAAACTAAAACAGACTTTCTGAGGATAATAAAATCTTCTAGACACCCTGCACATCTTCCCTTGAAGGAAACAAAAAAATAAAATAATAATACTCTCTCATGAGCCATGGCAAGAAATGACAGGAACCCTGATTTCTACTGTATGCATATTCAATAACAAAACCTTTAAGGGAAAATGTCTCCAGCCCTTCTCAAGACCATGCTACCCTCAAGCAAGCCACACCCACACTCCAGGGCAGGGAAGAGCAGCAAGACCACAGCTAGAAAAACACCATGTGATGTAGAGAAAAGAGAAAGTCCCCTCATTTAGGTTGGGAGGCAGGAAAGACCCTGAGGACATTCAAGGCAAGGAGCAGTTAAAAAAGAAACAAATGTTTCTCTGGAGCACAGTGCCTTCTTCAGGACACAAGGATGTCAACTGTAGCACTGTGCTTAAAAAAAAAAAAAAGGAGGAGGAGGAAGAGGAAGAGGAGAAGGAGGAGGATGAAGAAGAGAAGAAAGAGAAGAGACAGAGGAAGAAGAAGAAGGGGGAGGGGATGGAGAGGGGGAGGGGGAGGGGAGGAGGAAGAGGAAGAGGAGGAGGAGGAGGAAGAAAAGAAGAAGAAAGAGGAGGAGGAGGAGGAGGAGGAGGAGAAGAGAAGAAGAAGAAGAAGAAGAAGAAGAAGAAGAAGAAGAAGAAGAAGAAGAAGAAGAAGAAGAAGAAGAAGAAGAAGAAGAAGAAGAAGAAGAAGAAGAAGAAAGAAGAGGAAGAAGAACCACCTGTTGGTTTTCAGGATACTGGCCCTTCCAAAACCCAGTGTCTGGCTTTGCTTGGGATAGGTTTGCCACAATAATCATCTTACTGGATTTTGTTGGAGCCTATCATTTGCTTGTTTCACAAACTCTGTTCTTTGTATATTTTCCAGACTAGTGCCAAGAGTAAGGTTTCTCCATGCCAGGTTTGCTGCAAAGATAATAAATCTACTGCCATAACCCCAACAGCCTTGACTGACATTTTAATAAACAACAAGATGACATGATTCAAAGCCTGAGTGTCCTAATGGGATTCAACTCTTGACAGCATTGCAGGTATACTAGATCTTACGGGATTTTGTTGAAGCCTATCGCTTGTCCTTCCTAGTAGAAGTTCCTTTCTTCAAAGTGGTTATAAGGCTTTTTCAGTTCTGTTAGCTACATAGAATCTATTTAATACCTTTGAGCCTAAAGCGATACTCTTGATCAACAAGTGTTCCTAATATTATTTGAATAGTTTAGCTTTTAACTAAGAATCAAAAAAAATATTATACTTGTGAAGTAAACAGTTTGAAGTACAGTTTGCATCACAAAATAATTTTAAAAGAAAAAATATTTGAAATTAATCGATGTCAGCTACTAAAATAGTATGTTAACAAGTAAATTCTGATTTGACTTTATTACTATGAACAGAGAATTCTTGTATCTTCTTGTACAGCAATCTACCCAAGAAACTAAAATAATGTTATGTATACATATATGTGTATATACATATATATAGTTTTCAAAGAAACAAAAACAATCTACAATGGTAGAACATAATTTATATCAAAGGGATCAGAGTTATTTGTTGCTATAAATAAGTATTTTTATCACAATCCTTTACTCAGCATAGATGTTTATTGACCTGGGCTTTGTACAAGGGCTCAGCACAAAAGAAAGTTAAAATTTTAGTCTATATTCAAGCAACTAAATGAGGAGAGTGAAAAGATAATAGCAAATTATCATATACATTGGTAAATGATAGAAAATGTAGTTATAAAAAAGAACAGGACAGGTTAGAAAATTAATGTGGATCTGATGATCTCATCAGGACACCATGCCGGATTCTATGTGAGAAGAAAGGTTCTCCTGGTGCATGCTCAGAGGCTACCCACTGTAAGTAGAGGCAATATCACAAAAGCCCAGCACTGCAAAATGATGGAGCTCTCTCAGAGGATTTAGTACATACAATGTGAAGCTCTGAGCCAGGAAAGACAGACAGGGAGGGTAAGCCAACTCCTGACTATGAAGTCCTTACATTCTAGGCTGTGAATATACACATTTTGACCCATAAGAAAAGATTATATGAAGAGCAATTAAGCATTAAAAGCCTAGAAGTCTACAGGCATTTCCCACATGCATAATCAATTCCAAGCACCCATCTGAAGAAGATAAAGCAGCTACAAAAATGTTTACAGTGACTGTGAGAACCAATAGTCCAGAGAGTGAATGCTGGAGGAGGAAACGGTTTCAGAGGAGAGTTAACTGGGGTAGGTTAAGAGATCTTGAGAGAAAAGTATACATATTTAAAGGATTTTACAATGGAGAGACTGGTCATTTTCCAAAGTGAAAAGCAATAGTTAATCTGGACTTTTTGCAGATTTTGTGTACAAACAAAGCAAATAGTATAAATTATAATTACTGGTGTGACTATAAAACACACATTACACTGTATCTTAATTCTCACTTTCAGCAGCCAGTTTTAGGGGTTTAAAAATCAGATCCATGGAATGTTATTTAAAATATACTAGTACAGAATGCATAGACGTGAATATACAATTGAATCAAGAATTCACTCTACCATACTGAACATAGGAAAATTTATCACAACAGTTCTATGAGTCCCTTGCAGAATATAAGTTGGACAAAATGCTTTTTCAGGAATTCTGTGGTTCACTCTTAATACATTGTTCATATCTCTGTCAACATGGGTCCTTTTGCCCTGCCTTCTGAACACTAGGTTTCTGGCTTATCCTCAGAGACCAAGTCACCAGCTAATGCTCTCCTCTGCTCACTACTGTCCTCTCTCAGCACTTGCTTCACACCAAGACTCTTGGAACTTTGACTTCCTATGTTTTACAAGTTTAGAATTGTAGCACAATGCCAAACTTCCCCCAAAACACCTAAGATATTAAAAACATGCAATCTATGGCCATGTCTTCCTTAGAAGTAATGTAGTTTGCCAATTAAAACTAGGGGTATGGTGCCAAAAAAGTTGAATTTGAATTAATAATCTATTAGCTATGATGCAGATTTGGGGAGAAAAGGGAGTTTTTTCTTTATCCTTCACTTGTAAAACAGAAATGATTAATAAAGCTGCCTCCTAGCAACTAGGGCACAAATTTCAAGAGTAAGGTCATATATGTATAGTACTTAACCTGGCATCTGACATCGATTCAATGTTCTAAAATTTTTCTCTCATTTTTCTCCCATTTTTAATTCTTCATAATATACTTCATATTAGTACAAAGACTACCAATTTGCCCTCTGTTATGGTTGATGGATAGTTTTATTAAGTGGACATGATTTATAACCCGTGTGTATGAGATTGTCTAGGTTAGCCACTGGGCATGCCTACATAGCATATGACTATGTTTTAAGCTGGTTAATTGATATGGGAAAACCTGCCCACTGAGTGGCTCCATTACATGGATTAGGATCTTAGCCTTCATAGTAAGGAGGAAGTAAGGTAGGCATCCATTAATACATCTCAGCTTCCAGATTGTGATGCACTGTAGCAGGCTGTTTCAGGCTCCTGCCATTTGGACTACCAGGTTGTGATGGTCTGTACCCTGGAACTGTAAACCAAATGAACCCTTTCTTTCTTAAGTTTCCTTTGCCCAGTATTTTATCACAGAAACAAGAAAAAAATCAAAACTAATACATCCTCCCATAAAGCATTTTCCCAGAAATTTCTGAATTCCTCCTTAGCCTCCAGTTGGAAATTCTTGTCTTTGTTCTCATCCCCTATGAATGTCTTTACACATACCTCTTCCCTTTAGCTGACTGATGACCAAATGAAACACCAACACCAGAATTCCAAACCCAATGTTCACCCTGTTGCCCTGTCTCAAAAGCTATTAGACATCCTTACTAACTGACTTAATGGGCTCAAGGCACGGTACTTTTTTCCATGAAAGGTATTTGTTGTACACAGACAAATAGAAAGAATGAAATTCTAAAAGGAAAGAATTTTTAGACCTAAGATCCAAAGAGGTTATTATAAACAACAGAGAGTGTTAAGAAAAGAAGAAGAAACATTTAAAAGAGGTCAAGAAAGCCCTTCAACAGAACCCTTTTCATTTATATTGTTTCAAGTAAAAGATCACATATTCAAAATGTTCCTATTAATTTTCATATGCTGCACTGGCTCAGCATGTTTGACTATTTCACTTCATAATGTTTTGGCACAAAAATGTAAATAACGTTGCACTTCATCTTCCCATGCTCCCACAGTTCATTTTCTGTAATAGAAGGAAGACTACACCAACAGGCAGGAACTGTGCACATTCTGCTGGTGGGAATCCAAAAATGGTTTTTAAAAAAGGTTTCTGTCACAGCTTGTTCTTGAAAGTTTGTTCCCTGTCAAGCACATCTGGGATTACAGGAGAGTGCATACACTCTTAAAAAGCAGACATGGGTGCCATAGGTAGGTGTTGTTTTAAGTTGAAGCTCCATTGCTGGAGCAGGCTGTTAGGCTGCTTTCAAGATACTGCATGTATTTTGGTTTGGTGGATGGGGTTCTAATGAAAATGAATTCACGAGCAGCTGTTTACAGGTGGTACCATTGTGATCATAAAGTGGACTAGACTTCAGCCTTAGCTCTGTTGTGGACTCTCATCATAGCCTTGAGAAAGCCTAATCTCTATGTTTGTTCTCATTGATGTGCATCTCTAGAATACCAGGCTTCTGACCAGTGCTCAACAATGATCAAAGATGCTCCAGCTCTCTGCCATATTATAGACCCTGCCATCTCTTCCATGAAGAAATCTGATATTCTGTGTAAGCCAATAGTTCTCAGTTATGTTACTACATAGCTGCAAATGTGTGATTTAGGGAACATTCATTTGGAAAAACTTCTCTAGGTATAAACTTACAAATTAGAAGATACTAGAAAGGATTTACTTTAAGATTTTTGCCTATTCTTGTTTTGTTTGTTTGATCCAAATGTCTGTGACATGAAATAAGAATAGAAAAGAAAAATCATTTATAATTATAAAGTGAGCATGAAATCACTATTAATAGAAATATGATGGGTTAGCTAGTTGAACCTTATTTATTTATGCAAGACATTTAAAATTCTTAGGCTATAGTTCAAAAGTATTTTAAATGTATGGATGAATTAACTATAATGCTTGAAGAAAAAGTCTGGAAGAACAGTGATTTAGAGAGAAGGAATCAACAGGCAGAAAAAAATCATAAGTTGTTAATTAAGTGAGTACTGCAGCCAGCAGCCTTCCCAAGAGCATTAGGCCAATGCTGTTGATTTACAGCAGTAGAGTAAGTGCCCACATAGAGAACAGAAGCTGCATCTTAAGAACTGTGCATCTTAAGA
The DNA here is from genome assembly GCF_011762505.2 of Arvicanthis niloticus. Taxonomy (NCBI): domain Eukaryota; kingdom Metazoa; phylum Chordata; class Mammalia; order Rodentia; family Muridae; genus Arvicanthis; species Arvicanthis niloticus. The sequence continues at coordinate 44,521,170 of NC_047665.1, read as the reverse complement.
AAGTGAGAAGTCAGGTTTGAGCTACTTTCATAAAGCTAGGCACCATAAAATTTGAAAAGAAAGAAACAGAATCCATTTCCTGAACAGTAACATGAAAAACTGACTTAATCAATCTCATCTCTCTCTTAATCTAAGTCTTTGCAATAAATGGTAAAATAAATTCCTTGAAAACCACAGGTCAGTCTTCATGGAAGTTTAAATTAATATCACTTTGGTAGCCACAAAACTCTAGAAGAGACTAGTCTAAGGAGTTTCAGTCTCATAGCATCCTCGGTGTCAAAATGTCAGCTGCAAATACAAAATAATGTATGACAATTTAGGCTCCAATGACATTCAACGCTCCAATGGCCCTAACACACATACACAAAAACACACACACACACACAGAGATATTCACTTACATAAACACACACATACAAGTACACAGAAATACATATATACAGAAATATACACGAATAAACAAAAATATATAGAAGTACACAGACAAATACATGTACAAGCACAAATATACACATATATAGACACACACACACATACAAACATACATAAATGTGTAGAAATATGTCAGTATAAACTATAGAAAGCCAGCAATCAAAAAAATCATATATTGCCTATATGATTATTAGAATATTTATATAAACTTACTATGAAATAAGAGGGAATCAAAGTTATACAAATTATATAATAATAAAATAAGTAGTTGAAGTGATTATAACCCATAACTTCTGGACGTGACACAGCCTGACAATTAAAAACTCAATGGACAGGTTGAATACCAGATACATGTGGCTGAAAAGATGGTGTAAGCTTGAACTAAGAATCCCAAAAATAAGGACTTAAAATATAAAAGACAAAAAAAGAAGACATTAAACTTAAGGTGATACAGTTAATTAAACATATAGTTCAGGTTCTGGGGGAAAAAATAGAGGGTCAGCATTTCAAAACATTTCTAGAATCGATCAAAGGCAGGAATACCTGAGACATATGTAGTCAAACATGTTGTAAATAAAATAGTAAGAACAATAATTTAGACACAGTTCAGCAAAAATAAAATAAAATAAAATAAAATAAAATAAAATAAAATAAAATAACAAAACCTCATACCAATGTCCAAAAGAAAATGTTAAATCTTACACTGGAGAAACAAAATATTATCTATGAAATAAAACAGAAAGTTGACTTTTTACCAGTGAAAATGAACTTCAAATGTGTGTGACTCTCACCCATCAGTGAGAATGACTTCACATAGTATTCTAGAATTTGAGAACAAAGCCTAAACAAGAAAGGGGCTTAGTGGAGAAAAATGATGGTAAGCTGAGCATGCAGCCATCACTCCTCATTATCGAGGTGTCTGGGGAGCCTGGCTGCCTGTTACCACATCAAAGATGTACGACAACCTTTCATTTCTTGTCACCACCTCTCTCTCTCTCTGTCTCTCTCTCTCTCTCTCTCTCTCTCTCTCTCTCTCTCTCTCTCTCTCTCTCTCTCTCTCTCAAAAATAGAGAGGCACATAATGTGAATGAAACAGAAACTCCAACAAGGGCCAATATACACATAATGCAGAAAAAAAATACTAGAGCTATTTAAACCTTTTATATTTTAAGTCAGAATAAGAAGCATTTGTGAACATTATGTAGATTTAGAGTTATATATACTATCAAATATGGACATCTGTTAGATCCTTCTAAGTGTTCTTAAAATTACAGATACTCAGATTACATTTGAACTCCTCGGTTAGAAATTCCAGCAAAGGTTCCCTAGGTGATTTGATGGAATTCCAGTTTGATTTTCCCTATGTTCTTTGCTATGTTATTACCTTCAGTCCTAGGAAAGCTGACATTTTAAAAATCAAACTGCCTTGAAAACTGATAAAGACTGGAGTACTATACATCCCTCCAGTATCATCTAAAAGTTCTCTTTGTCTACATAATAGAAAGGTTTCTGGAGAAAAAAAAAACTGCAGGAAAAATAGAAGTAAATCTATCATAAAATCCGGCTATATCACTCCTGAATATTTATCTGAACGACTCCAAGTCAAGTCACCAATCAGGGAGTCATTTATACATCGATGCTTACAGCACTTTTCACAACAGCTGAATTACTAGTGCAACTTAGATGGCCATCAGCAGAAGAAAGGATGAGGAAGATGTGATTCATATATTCAATCAAATATTTTATTCTTCCATGAAGAAGAACTTATTCATATCATTTTGGCAAAAACAAATTCAACTTTTGACAACCATATTAAGTGAACTAAAGCAGCCATTTGTTGAAGCCAAAGCTGCCCCACGTTTGAGGGCCAGAAATGTCTCTGACCATTCTGTCAATGCTGAAACCCGCACTGCCAAAAGCCTTGGGGGCTAAGTTGTTAGAGCCTGCACTGCCCCAAGATGCTCCAGTCCTCGGGGTCAGGGTTCAGCAAGAGAAAGAGTGAGGATGGACTCAAGGAATGGAGACGAGACAGAGTGTGATTCAATCCCGTTTATTCTTCAGTCTCTCTTCCTAGTCCAAGTCCCAAGTCTTGAGTTCCTAGACTCTAGTTCCTAGTCCCTAGTGCCTCCAAGTTCTAAGTTACTTCTTCCAAGTGCTAAGCCTAATACCTAGTTCCAAGTTGTACTCATAGTTGTTTTGTCTTAATGACTAATTCCTAGTTCAAGTTGTACTCTCTGAAGTGTCTGATTCTCTGATCTCCAAATTGTTCTGAACTCTCCTGTCTGCCTCTTGCCTTTTATATGTCTCACTTCTAAGCCACGCCTCTAAGTCACGCCTTTAATCATGCCCTTAGGTCTTGTCTCTAAATCTGATCTCCAAGTCACACCCTTAAGTCACACACCTTTAAGTCTCACACACCCAAGGGAAAATCCTGGGTATCTAAAGCAAGATGTTATCAGAGTGTGCTCAGCTGTTGTAGGCTAATGTAATCAAGTCTCTTTTCAGGGTATATGGCTCAAGATGGCTACAAGGATGATTAGCCTCCTTCTGCTGGGCTCCCCACAGCCATTGAACATAAAGTTGGATAATATATAACATATATTATATGTTAGTAAAAATGAAATAGTCTAGGGGAGTGAAGATGTTAAGGGAGAAAGGAGAGCCATAAGAAAAGAAGAGCAGTGGGGTCAGGCACTGGGGTGAGTATGTTCAACATATAACATATACCTGTATGAGTTGACTAATACAGTTAATAATAATAAATGAACACAAAGTTTTAAAAATATAACTGATAGAGATACCAGAATGCCATTACCTAATATGTGTAGCTATCATGTGAATCACAAATACACGTGTTTTCATGACTGGGTGATTCTCCAGCTAGAGAAAAGTATATGGCAACATAATTGTAGGGGAAAATATTAATAATTTTATCAGCATCTACTCATGTGGGTGAGGTAGCTACATAGTTTATCCATGTATTTTCTTCATTTAAATTGATAACTATTAGTGACTGTGGAATCAGAACAAAAGGTGAAAGTTAAGTTTAAAACTCTTTAAAACATCCTCTTCGTGAAAGGGATTATGCTCAATACAAGGCAGACTCTGTTAGTCTTGTCACATCCTCCTTTAACAGAATCCAAGAACTTGGGTGGCATTGGGATGTCTGTAGACAATACTGCTCCCATCTAATGCCTTAGCCAACCCCCCACATCCTCTGTTCTTTCCATTCTATGCCATGGGTATCACCTGTTGCTATGCACAGGCCACTGTGTGTATTAAGATGAGTGAATTGAGTTCATTGGTTTTACTAATATAATTGCAAATTTTCAAGTATAGAAACTATCCATCTTATGTCATCTCTGGGCCAATAATATATGGTCAGAAGCACAGGATCCAAAGTTTTGCTCATGATCTTTGAGAGAAAGGTTATGACAGGGCCAAAACAGAGTGAATGAAGACAACTATGTGTAAGGCCAATTAGTTACTATATTCCTAATATTTTTTATTAATTCCAAAAAAAACTTCTGTTAGAAACAAACCAGTTCATTTTAGTAAAATGTTTACAACAGCAGAGTGGCAGCACAGGTGAGCCCTTAAGTATATTTTTGGATTGCTTTAGCAATAAGAATTTGGACTGAGGCAAGACAAGATGTAAATTGAGAAATAATATTTTCATTTATTATTCCCTCTTGTCTCTATTAAACATTGGCTATGACCGTAGAATCTTTCCAACATTCTACTGTTTGTTTGAATGGGACCTATGGAAACAGTGTTAGGCAATTTATTCTTCAAACTATGTCCTGCTCTTAACATCCAAACGTGTACCATTCTTTCAAAAATAACAAGCCAGCCTAGTTAGCATCTTAGATATCAAGTCATTAAGCTATATCCACAGCCGTGAACTGGTTAAAACCCCATCGTTCAGTTTCTGGAAACTTAGATCTAGTGGGACACTGGGTAAGCCAGACCAGCAAGTGGAAACACTCTTCAATATTCAATTACTTTGCTTCTCTCTTTAAATCAACATATTTGTTTACCCCATAAAGACATGCTTTCAGTGACAGATACTTGATGAAGACAAATCCAGTGGTCTTACCTTTATCATAACAACCTTTGTGTTTTTAATTAAAAAGAAAAAAGATACATTAGTGTAAACAGCAAATTCACTTTATGTTAAATGCTAAAATTATTTGATGAATAAACTTTTTAAATTTTATAAAAGAGAGAATTTTTAAATAAATTTATGAAAATAGGTTTTGTGTTTCCTTTGACATCTGTCGGGGCCTCTCTATCCTGGCAGCATTAGGCTTATTATGCTTTCAGCTGCAAGCAAATTAGATAAAGTTCTCCCACCTTAAATCTGCAAGTAAGTCCTCTACATCATTTGTAATATTCTCAGACTGACAAATTAGAGGACCACATCAAACACTATTTTGACTAATTGCTTACAGATAAAAATAATACACAGCAGTTATTGTCTAAAGAAAGGGAGCAGGACTCTACCACATATGGTCACTCAGTATTTCTACTAATACTGTACTTATACTCATAAGCCAAGCTGAGTTTCTAAAACAACTATTAGTAACAACTCCAGCTTCTTCTAGGGCATATTTCGATGATCAGAATTTAAACTAGTTTACAGACATAGGTGAGCGTGAGATAATGGTATTCATGCAATAGATAACTATGCCCTTAAAATCAATTTTCTTTAGCTGAAAATAATTTCTGTCACCTACCCTACCATTATTCTATCATATGTTAGTTCTGCTTTTCAAATCTGTGTTAAGTCATCATATAAAGGGTATTTTAGGAAAATTGTCCTCTTTTCATACGTACTTGCTCCTAAGAAATGGATTTTTAAGGTTAGTATACAGCTAAAAATGTTTCAGCTCTAAAAATTTATTGATAAAAGAATTATGATTTTTAAAATATTATGTTACACACACAGACATACACACACACTTATTTTGAAGACAGCTCTTGGGGGGAGACACCCCTCCTGTGGTGTTTAGTAATCAAGAGAACCTACACACATTTCCTGGCATTTCTGAGTTACCTTATTTACATATTTATCAAAAGTGGAAATCACACTCATAGCAGTTTATATACCATACATTTTATATGCACTGGATGTAGTGATTAGTATAAATGCAATTCAGTGCTGTACAAATATTAGGTTTTGTTATGCTTTGTCTGTGTGTCTCTCAGGGGCTCATGAATTTGATATTTGTTTCCCAGTCTGTCTACTTTCTGACCCACTAACATGTGAACAACATTCACTGCCAAAGCACCTAGCTCCCCGGATACTGGATCTTCCCAGAAATGAGAGACTATACTTTCATGAGCCAAAATAAAAGACCTTCCTTCCTTAGGCTATTTTTCGTCAGGTATTTGCTCACAGTGAGAAGGACTAACTAATTCAGGTATATAAAAGTCTGGTCACAATGACTCGGGTGTATAAACATGAGGCCCTTTCAAGATTTAATCAATAGAATTGTAAAATAAACTAGTCATTTTCTGAATTACTTTGCCTAATTTAAAGATGTAACTCAAAAATCTACCTAACAGTGAAGTAAACATACCTTTGAGTATGTAAAGGAATTGAGCTCTAGACCTTAAAGAGATTTTAGCCAGATGGTGTTCATTATAATACTGTATACAATAGCTAAGATATGAAAACCAAGGCCCATTGATGGACTGATGGATATAGAAATGTGTAGAAAATTACTGTGGAAAATTCTGAGATACTATTTGAGTAGCCTTGGAAACTCATGCCATATGGATGAATCCTGAAGAAATTATGTTAGGCAAAATAAGCCAATCACAGAAGGCTGTCCTGCATGGCCACTCACCTGGGGTATCAAACAGAAGAATGATGATTATTAAGTGCTAAGGGGGAACAGGGACTTGCTAACTAGTGGATATAAAGTTTCTGTTATCTTATAAAAAGTTGCAATGATGTTTCCACTGTTAGCAAGAGTGAATCACCCACACAAATTTGTTAAGAGAGAATCTCCTGAACTATAAAGACTATAAACGCACTGTCTGTTAAACGCACTGTCTGTTCTGCTAGAGAACCCCAGTTTGATTCCCAGCACCCATGTGGCAGATCACAACCATGTGGTTATCTTTAATTAAAAATCATTGGTTAAAATTAGTTCCAAGGAATTCAATGCTTTCTTCTGACCTCTGAGAACATTGCACACATGTAGTGCACAGATACAACTGCAGACAAAACACCCATACATATAATTAAAATAAATCTTTAAAAGAAAGTCTCCTGTTAACTGATTTTTACCACAATAAGATCGATTCTATGTTTCGTAGGATGTCCCACTGCTGTGCTTATCCTATGATTAGAAACAAATTAATAAGTGAATGTGCATCTGGACAGACAGAATAAATTTTAATGTTCATAAGCGCAGCAGTACATGGCTAACAATATTCAGTTATGTATTTCAAAATAGCTTTAAATAAGATTTGAATTTTCTTAAGCAAAACTTGTTTGAGGTGATAACTTTGCCAAAGAATCTGACCGAATTACTATGTACCATAGTCATACATTGAAATATTATGTCGTATGCCGGATATCTGTACAATATATATCAAATAAACTTTAAAACAGGTAAAACTGGATAAAATTAGAAAGTAAACCTAACTAAAAGGACAGGATCAATCTGGTGATGAGATCATAGCATGGCCCTAATTCTCACCAAATCTTTATTCCTGTCCCTGGACTCCCTTCAATCAAGCTTCTGTGTGCTGCAAACTTACATTCTTACAACTGAGCAAACCAAGCTGAATGTAGGGATTTGAATTTCATTATTTCCAGAAAGAACTATGGAGTTTCCTCCAGTTATTGAAATGTGGCCATGTTATAGTTGTTTGTAAGATTGAAACATTTGTTCTTGCAGAAAAGTTCCTTAAAACAGAAAAAAACAAAAACAAAAACAAAACAAACAAAAACAAAAAACTCAAAATACTTTTAGGAAGTCCCTGAAACTAACAAGATTCATTTGGTCCCTCCCTCCCCAAGAGTAAATGGAAAAGACAGCTGAAAGCCATTCTCAATGGAGCCAAGCAGCAAAGAAGGCTAAGAGTAGCCAAGCAGCCTAAACAAAATCGCCTGCATAACTGCCGCTAAGGATACGAGGGAGCTTGGCAGAGATATCTGTCACTTCATTGATCACTAAGGTTAATTCCCCTGATCTGGCTGGCTAGGTGGGGGAGGGGCGTAGCAGGAAGGAAGGAGGGGGGAAGAGGGGGAGCCTCCTTTCTCCCTCACCCCTCCTTGTGCTTCCCACCAGAATCTGTGCATTCTGTCAAGAGGGACAGAAGACTTTCCCCAGTAGAGGAGGACCCTCGATCAAGAAAAAAAAAAGACAAAAGACAAACTGAACTACCTAGAAAGGACACTCTCCAGTCTGCAGGCTGTTCAGAATGCTTCAGGTTCCCATGGTTTTTGAGCTTTCTCTTTTGTTGGGATGGGCTTTAGAGAGGCAACTGTGTTTAAGTCATGTCTTTCTCTTTAAGTAATCTCCCACCCATATTGATATAAGTAACCCCAATGAAACTAATTGATTCGCCAAGTAGAACTTTGGCGATATCCATAATTTGTGCTGTCTTGAACTTTTGTATCTGGGGTAAGTAGATGAGGGATTTCATCCCACAACAGCATGGCCCACCATTGGCTTGAAGAATGAAGCCAATTCCTGTGCTTCTCTTGGACAAGAAAGATGATAGCAGCCCTGTCTGGCCCACAGTGCAGGCATAAAAACATTTAAATTTTGCAATACATGCTTCAACACAAGCAGAGATCCACCTGAAGGAAACAGAAACACAGGTTACTGTGTTGCTGTCTTTTACAGGTTTTCTTTTTTTTCTCTTTCCTTATAAGGCTTCCTTTCTCCATATGGGTTTATAATTGCTTGCTGGTTCTTTCTGTTTTGTTGGGTTTTTCTTTACCCTTTTGAAAAAAGGACAACTGTTTTTAACACCTTTGTTATAGAACATTGGTATCTATACATTCCCTTTAGTGCCATTCATTAACTGTCTTCTGTCTTTCAAAATTGAGACTCTCCTGGCTCAACGAGGCATGAAACGTGATTTTTCAATTACACCCCAGAAACCTTGCTTGCCAAACTAACACTTGTCTTTGGATAAATGAGACAAAAAGAAACAGAGAACACACTGACAGGCTGACTCTTGGATCTGAAGATGATCTAATTTCTCTTCATCTTTGTTTTCTGTTTAATCCAAATACTCACTCTTATATGAACTCCTGGCTCCTAATGTTCATGCCATTTAGAGTCTCTCAACTCAAAAGTGCTGCAAATATTAAATATTAAATTAAAGTAATCAGACTGTTTTCTAACAGGTACCAAAGAATGGTAATGGCCCAGCTTAGGATCCGACTGACATCCAGAATGATCCAAATCATAAAAGGGCTAACTTCCACTGCAAGAGGCATCTTCAGAGACTACCCCAGTGTTGTCACCAGCAGCCTGTGTTTTTGATGAAAGCTCACAATTAACTGTTTAAACCTACTATTGTACTACTCTTTTATATCGGGCCATATGCACTCAATTTTGAGTTTCATTTATTATAGGGATTTATTTTTTCTGAGGTTATTGTCACCTCAGTTGGACTTGAACCAGCAAGCAAATACCTCTCAGTGTGTATGAGGCCATTTCTAAAAAGGTTAAACTAAGGAAAGAAGATCCACCCTGAATGTGCTTACACAATCTGTGAGATGTAGTCCTGGAGTGAATTAACATGAGGAGGTGTCCTGAGCACTAGCATCTTTCTGTTACTGGTGAGGAGTCCCTCACTTTCCTACTACCACCCTTCTCCACTGTGATAGACTGCATCCTGTATCTGTGAGCCAAAACAAACTCCTCCTTAGGCTGCTTTTGTCAGGTACTTGATCACAATGATGAGAAGAACATTAACAATTGTTTCCACACACAACTGCTTCTGAAGGCTCTTTCAATTATCTGTATGGTAAACAGCAATACAATTAGCGAAATAATTCAAGATTGCTTCTGCTAAGGCAAAAGTTTCTAGTCTGTGAATATCTTTGCCTATCATTACTGTAATTAAAGTCAGAAATGATTGCCAAGCTGATGATTGCAGAATAACATATAATAAGGCCAGCCTAACAGCTTAGAGAATCATTTCTCTTTGTTAATCAGATGTGATGTTGAACGTGTGCCAGAAAGAACACGTTCTGATACAATGCATATTGCACAGAAATCAACCATCCACACCTTCACTAACGGTGGTCTCTCTTTTGTCACTTGCAGCATCATTCCCGTGGAGTGCAGCCTCTGTATGTTGTTGTCATCATGCCTGTCGTGGATACTACTCTCCAGTTTCCTCAGCCCTTAATCAATATTTCACTTATTGGCTTTCTATGAGGAAACTCAAGTATTATGTAAACTCAAACTTTTAAAAATGAAACTACAATCAGGTGCTTAGTGGTTTTGCTAAATTGTAACACAATTATAATTTTTCACTCATAAAGCCCATTGAGTTAGAAGTTGAGTTTTTGTTGTTGTTGTTTGTTTGTCTTTGTTTTTTTTTTTTACTCCTGTAACCATTTTTTTTTTTGTGTGTTACCACATTATTTTGGTAATAGTGATAATATACCCTACATATAAAATGAAAAGTATTTATAGGTATGTGGATGTTTCCAGCTATTACAAGCAAGCCTTGGAGGACCTTTCTAGATTGACATTAAATTATCATTGCCATTTAGTCTAAAGAAATTGCAACAAGAAATTCCTATTCTCTAGCTGGAACTAAGATTCTTCTATTGGGATTTAGGAGATTTACTTATACGGAAAATAATGTAATAACTGGGCTGTGAGATAAAGGAAGTTAGCTCAACTGTCAGAATTGTTTGACTATGATAGTGCAGTCATGGCTGTCTCACCAAAAATAAATTAATAATAAATGGAGATAGTCCTACCCAGTCCATCGACACACAACCTTTTGTTTTTCTCAAGAGAACTCTATGCAGCAGTGTATGTCCTTCCTCAGGTATAAATGGATAGCATTTATCTAGAGCAGAAATGGTGAGAACAGATATTATTATACATTTGACTTACTAAATCTAGATGTCTGCTGACCTACTCAGAATGTCTCCTTATAATTGGTTTTCACAAAAATATTTTGTTACCCAGATATTGCATAAAGGATTATCTTTGTTGGCTCTCATGAGCATAGATATTAGTACTGTTTATTTTTTTACAATACAAAAAAACATAATTCCTAGAACAGTGAAGAAACAAAGTTTCCATGTGATTAAAAGACTGGCTTCAGGTAACACAACTCACAAGCTCTGGGTGAGTTTTTAGGTTCTGGGACTTCATTCAGGGTTGATTTTTCTAGTTACTCGAGTCTACATACTACCTATACACACTAATCATGTCTGAGGATACAGTGCAAGCTATTATTAAGGACACTGTAAGTCATTTTAGTATTAGAATTGTTTTAAAAGGATTCTCTTCCCCAGTTCCTCTTACGGAAAAGATGAGTTATGCAGGGGTCAAAGAAAGGACACATGCTAGCTCAAGAGATGAAGAATTCAGAGTATTAACGGGGATTAGTCTACAAGAGTCCCTTCCAGGAGTAAGTGACTTAGTTCTCTGAATGTAATCCCAAGTCATGTAGGATGTTAATGATGTAAAAGTGTTCAGAATAACTACCAGAAGAGGGTGACCTCAGCAGTTCTGAATGGTCCACTTGAAGCACTAAAAATGAAAATGACAAGAATGCAATTATCCTCATACAAGGGGAACTCCTGTGGAAGAACTTAGGCCTTCCCTGACTACAAAGGGACACTCATAAGGGGAGCAGAACTAAGTTCTGACAATGTTCTGACACCACCCTTCCCCCACACTTGTTCCAAAATACCTGCTTGTGTTTACTCTGCAGCTAGGTTCTAACTTTCTTATGGATACCAAACAACCAAACAAACAAACAACCAAACAAACAACCAATCAACCAACCAAACAACCAGCGTGCCATACTAGGTAAGCCTTTGAGGAAAGTACAAAGGCAAGGGTAGAAATACACAGACACTTCAAAAAAACTTTTCTCACATCCTAACTCAATGCATAATTAGTAAATAAGCATTTTAATGAATAATATGTCCAAGCTTAATACTGAGAGATAAAATACAGTGAGTCTTCCATATCAGTCTTTTGATAGCTCAGAATCCAGTTGATTTGGAGAACAAAATTGCTTTATGTGTGTTTCCTGAGGCTGTGGGTCATACTAAGGGCTTGAAACTTTACTACATCTTTCAGCTTCCCAGGAAAGTGCATCACAGTACGCCAATAACTAAAACATCTCTTAATTTCAGAGGTAAGCAGAAGCTGGAGGTGTATGTCAGTTGTAGAATGCTGGCCTGGTGTGTGTGAAGTTCTGAGTTCATTTCCTCAGTAAGACAAGAGCCAAATGTCAATAACAAAAATAATTACCTCATGTGCTTTCTGCAACAGATGAGAAGAAATGAGCTGACGTATTGAGAAATCTCTGCTATGCAATGAAGCAGAATTAAAGGAAAATGATGAGAATGCTACACACTGATTCCCTGCCTATGTGAAGAAACAAAATAAATGGGAAAATCAACACTTACTAACACTTAAAAAATAAGGGATACACCTTTTTTTCTCTTGAAAATCCTTTTTAATATATTAATACTGTAAATTTTAGGGAAATATTAATGAAAAATAAAGGTTAAAAAACTATCCACACACTTATCACAACCAAATAATTATTATTCTTAATACAATAGAATCATTATTAACTACTATATTTATTCCTTCTTAAATTTTGGGTAGAAGTCATAAACTTCAAAATATAAATCTCAGAAAAATAACTGTCTATTATAAGGACGAGTTTTCCAAAATAACAAACTCTAAGGTAATTGTAAAAATGATATAAAGAGAATATCTGCTACTTGTTATTCAATATCCACCTAAACAAGTTGTTCAGACACTAACTCAAGGGTAGGAAAGCACTGGAGTCTAGTCCACCGAGCATATGGCACCCCTTTTAGTGCCATCTACCAGCAGACCTCTGTATTTGTAAAGACTTTCATTTACCCTCAGGCAGTGATGTGTACCATTTCTATGCGGTTTCAAGTTTCAACACACATTGTGGTCCATATAGCTCTGTTACCTAAAAGAACATCCCTATATGGTGTGTTACAAAGGTATATAGATATATCTTTTCAGATATATATATATATATATATATATATATATATATATATATATACAAATGCCTCTGCATGCACATGTGCAATAATGCACTTGAACATTTTGTTTGAGTCCTTTTGGCCTTCTTTATTCCCAGAGATGACAGACTTTTCCTGAGTCAGAAGAGTCAGCTGGAACTTAAATTTTATTGAGAGTTCCACCGCTATATTTTTGTTTAGGAGAAAAAGGTAAGCAATTCTACTAAAGTTCCTTAATACTAGGGGAGTGTGAGATGGAAATTTAGTATCAGAAGCCCCCAGGATTAGGAATACAGAAATAAGAAATAAGAAAGCCTTGAGAATTATCTTGGCTGTAGAGAGACAGCACATCGTGTGCGTAACTAAGAGAAGCAGCTAGCTGATTCTCCTCTTCAAGGAAGAGAGTAAACACCACATGGAGAAGTGAGCTAGCTTTCTTCAAAAGCTCATATGGTGCCAAAATTAGGAAACACACGTATTCACAAGAGGAGTTCCTTGCCTGAAGAGTGGGAAAGGACAAAGGTGGCAACAGTGGACTTATTGTGTCCTTTGGTAAGCATCTTTGGAAATATTTCCTCTTTACCATTTTCAAGATTTATAATGCCATTGCTTCTGCTTTAATGAACTCTATGCTGGTCTCTGAAAATTGTTATCTCTTAATGTTTCAAACTCCTCAGTGTTGGTGTTTTAATTTTTTTTTAAGGCAACACAATTTTAAAAAGGGAGGGCACACTAGGAACTCCAAGTCCTGCCAATTTTTTCTTGCTGCCAAGTCCTATTAGTATAAATGAACAGTTTATTTTAAGAAATGCCTGATAAATGAGTCCACACAATCAGTAATGAGGGGACTGTCAGCAAAGGAGAATCATTTCCAAAATTCACTTGGCATCGAGGAGCTAACGCCTTGTAAGCTCGCACTGGGCTGTGTGGCCCGAGCCCCTGTGATGCCATAAATCTCCCCTTTACAGAGAACAGAGGAGTCGCTGATAAGTAGAGCCGCTATGTTTCTCTATGTCCACTTAACAGCTCTTGAAAACTGAAACCAAACAAAGCAAGACCATCCTCAAACTTACCTCATCAGTAGTTTCTACTGTAATCCAAGGAGTTTGTTTTATAGTTTTTCAACTTTTCCCAGGAAAAACTATTAAAGACTTTGGAGAATCATGGTGAAAATTTTTCAGAAATTAAACACAAAGCACAACAGTGTCAGCCAAAATAGAACACAGCACGATATGACAAGGGCGAGTTTATAGGGCTCCACATTCTACAGGACCTACCCACTCACCGAGCACCTGCCATATCCTATAGGACCACTGTGTCCATTCAGTTCCTGTCCACATCTTACAGGACTACACCAATCCTGCTCACAGCACCTAGGACCTATAAACACACCCAATTCCTATCCTCGTCCCATGAGGCTTTCTGCTTATGTCGAAAATCGCTGTTCATCTGCAATGTAAAGATGCGGGATAAAGAAAACCCATAGATGGGCGGCTGAATGGTGAGATGTGATGATGTGAGTGAGCTTTGCGGCTCTGTGTGATAGAGTAACCCAATCAGGTGGCATTCATATTTTTATAATAATAATAAAAAAAAAAAACATGTAAACCATGATCTTGGATGTTAAAGAACGTTGTCCTCCCTCCCCACAACTCAAACGGAGAACTGGCCTGTCTTAGAACTGTGTCTGATGGGAGAGAAAGTGATGTTCTTTTATGGCAGCAAACAGCGGCAGCAAAGCTATTGTGGGAATGAAAACTTTCAAACTTGGAGTCTTTTATCAGTGACACCTCTCTGTGCTCTGTAGCATTATAAAAGTTAATGCGCAAATAAAATAAACAACTCCTTTTAGTCCTTGCCCACCCTCAATCTTCCTTGGCCCACTAATAAATACTCTGTGATGGGTTTCCACTACTTCTGCTGCAGCACCATTTGCCAATCACCGTACGAAAGACTTCCACTTACTTTTAGCAGCATCTGTGTAATGTTTCTGGTGACCCTGCATTGCTGAGACTCCGAGTGGGAGACAAAAGTGTTTCATACAATTTATACTACTCATATTTTGTATTTAATATGTTTAAACACGAGGATCAGAGTTCAGCGTTTAATGCAATGCAGTATGTACACAAGCTGACTAAATTACAGATGAGCAGAAGAGATGCAGCATAGTTCCTCCAATCTTATAGCAGGAGGAACGATACCAGCTCTTCTTAGGAAATATTTACACATTCCAAGCATTCTTCCCATTATTAATAAGCAAGTTTTTCAGGGATCCTTAGAGACTATGAAAGAAATTGATTCCTATTTTGCAGATGAGGAAACTGAGTCCTAAAATGAAGCTAGGTAAATTTCTCACAGATCAGTTTATCAACAGAGCCAGAACAAGCTTCACTCAGTGCAGGATCCTGTCATTCCCCCATCAATCTGCCTGATTTTTCCCCTAAGATCTCTGCTCACAATGGCACTGCCTACTCTATACTGGGATTTTGGTCAGTGTACATGCTAACAGTCATAAGATGCCTGCATCAGAACTGAAAAGGATGGATAAATAGACTGCAATATGGTCTTGATCTGTGCACATTAAAAATATTATAGGAGTCTGGTGGCATGGCTCAGTGGATAAAGTACCTGCTCTGCAAACATGAAGACCTGAGTTCAGATCCTCATACACATACAGGATTACACATAATGAGCCAGGCTTAGAACCCCAGCACCAGCTCATGCATATGTCCCAGGGGTTTGTTAGCCAATATAAAAGAACAGTCCATATCTCAGAGGAAGATAGAGTGTTCTGGACCCCACACATAACACATGCCACCCAGCCAGACAAAAAGTGGCTATAGATCTCAAAAGTGCTGTTCTTCCCCAAGTACTCTAACCTTTAGCATACTATCTCACAAAATATTTCAAATTTGATGCCAAGTATAAGTCTTATCCCAAGGAACTGTTAACAGTTCACTTTATGAGCTGGAAAAGCAGAGGAACAGGAAATGTGGAGGGTATGGCAAGCAGCTCTGTAATCCAGTTCAAGTTTCTCAGCCTTGAAACCTATAATCCGCTGGGATATTTTTTGATAATTTTTAGAGTGCAAAGCAGAATAGGAATGAATGTTCCTCTCCTTCTAATCTCATCTCACTTTGGGGTGACAGAGAACAGCCCAGATCATTCAATCATAAAATAGAAAATAGTAATAATTATAGGAACATTTAGTGTTTCTGAAATGATTCTATTCCTGTCAAAAGAAAATATATGAAGATAGATGTGAATCTTAAAAATTATAGATAAAATCCCTAACATTAAATTTTTTCTTAGCCTTTTGGAGCCAGCTTTAGAAATGGCTATTGTATTGCTTAACAGGCCCAAGTGAGTTAAGGAGACTCCTCTGTGATTCTATCCCAGGCTTACTGACCATGTTCTCACACCTCCACGGGTAATGGAAGCCCCAGAAAAGAAAGAAAGCATGAAAGAAAACTATGATTTCTACAGTCTGATTCGGCAACTTCTGAAACAGCTGATCAAACTGACAGTATCCTGACTCCAGCACAGTAAAACTCTGGACTTGTGTACGTGTGATGTTATGGTCAGTCTTTACACAGTGAGTTGTTCCCAGGTCCTTTCTACAGAACTGAGGACTGGAGTAACTAGCCACTGAACTAGTTAACTGAGGCCACTTCAGCAGGTAGGTGGTAGTTAACAGAGTTGGGTGGCCATTAGGGACAGAGACTGTGCTATATTTATGAAGAGGTTCACAAAGGAAGCCAGATAGTAAAGGAAGGGAAGAGTAAGGTTCAGAGACAGATATGCCACAGCCATGCTGCAGTTCAGCACTGTTCTCAGTGAAGCTGGTCATTCAGCTTCTCCCACACAAAAACTTTGAATAAATCTTCCTTCACGTGAGGCAATTTAAGTACATGTCTGTTTCTTGTAACCAAGAGAGCCTCCAGAAGAACAAAGGCCCCCAAGGAAATGATTAAAGACCTTCTGGCATAGTCCAATCCTTGTGTTTTCCAGTCCTAGGCAGTTTCTGCTTTCTTAAAACCACCAGCAATATAGTCAGCCCTTCAGAAGAGAGTATCTCCTAGTAATGCTCTGGGTACATTACAGAACTTTAACCAATTTGGTCATTTCTCCTTAAACATTACCATGAAGGATCACTGCAAGTACAAACAATCATGGTTAGTACCACTCACACTTGGAGTAAGGGTAGCAAAAATGAACTGATAAAAAGCACTATCCTAGGAACTAAACAGAAATGTGGCCACTCACTAGGGATTTAACACCAATTTTCTTGAACACAATAGGAATGTGCTAACACAATCCCGATGTTCATGGAAGAGATGAGTGGTCCCATCTGGCCTGGCCTTCCATCCTGCACCTTTTAGTTTCTGCTAACAAGGAAGTGGGAGTGAGTGGCTGTCCCCATAGGGTCATATCTAGGCCAGGCTGATGACATACCTCTCCACGTAAATTTCATAGAGAGCCTGTCTAAGAGGGAAAGTACAGCATCTATTATCCCTGTGGCTGTTTTTTTTTTTTTTTAATTCAAAACTTCATTTTTCCAGAAATGTTTTTATAGATAAAATTATATTGATCAGTCATTGATCATGGGAGAATGTCAGAGCCTTTCATTGCAATGTACCTTTTCATTAAATTTTCTAGGTGTTCCCCCAGAAGAAAAAGAAAAACATATTGTCTGTTTATTACATGATCCATTATTCTATGGATGACAAATTGACATTTTTTTTCCCTGTCCATCATCTCCAGATGATTGTTTGTGTCTTGGGCCAACCAGAGATCTCTAGCCAAGGGCATACAGGCCCGATGGAAAAGAGTTTGGGTTGATTAGCACTGTCTGCCATAGTTAGAACAAGAAAATTAGCTAGACTTCTTTAGTTACCACTTTTAAATCTATGTACAAGTGCTTGATTTAGAGTACTACATGTTCAAATTGAGGACAAAGTGAACTGACTTCAAATATGCCTTTCAAATAAAGGTGCTTAAATACAAATAAAATAATATAGAGAAAATAAATCTAATATAAAACCTGTGACCTCTAAGTTCCAAAAGGTCTGATAATTTGTACCAGAAAAATAAGTTCTGAAAAAATTTAAAAAGTAAATTGAAGATGACATGTTTTTTCCATGGTGGGAAGGGACTATATTTGGAAGACAGAAAAGCAACCAGTAAGTTATGTGATGTAATCAATAAACCTTAGCTCCTTAAAAGACAAACTTCACATTTATTTCAGCGTAAATAAACTGGCTTGTTCCTGCTGAGCAAATATGCAGATTGCTTTATTTTTTCATAACTTGACAGCTGAGAAACTGAGACAGATTATAAAGGATACACTGACTCAAAGACCCAGCAGGAGTGAGTAGATCCTGAGCTTGTCAAATAGAGCTGATGAATATAGTAATTCCTCTGGTTTGATCATTATGGAACGCAAGCATTTGAACACTGTATTATCCCTTTGTGTTCTATAACTATATGCTGTATCATGTGTCCATTAAAATAAAGTAACACTTTAAAATTGAAAGTCTTTGAAGGGCTGTCTTGGTGCCCCCACCCAACTGCCCATGAACTTCACAGTGGTAGAACAGGAGAGGTACTAGACACCTCACTGTAAATTGAAAATGCCTTACCAGGAGTATTTATGATAAGGACGGCCTCCAGTAAGAAGCCCAGGGATTGTTTGTCAGGGGAAGACAATGTGCTTATGTTTCAATAGAACAAATAAGGCAGAAGACAAACTTTGGAAATAGGTATGGAAATAAAGTAAGACTTATAGAAGTTGAATCATTTACCTGTACTCAAAACATGTATGGAATGCCTCCTTCTGATGCAGGTTGATTTGTTTTTATGTTACGGCTTCTTTAAATGAATTTAGAAAACTACATCTATACTGATTTATTTATACTTCCATGGAAAAAGATGAAGTAATTCACTCACATTATATTTAAGCCAGAGACAGTGTAATATGCTGGGATTACCTTCTAAAAGGTATAAGGGATGGCCAGTTAAACCAGACCAAATTTTTTTTTCTCCTAGAAAACCACACTAGGTGTTTTAAATTGTTTTAAATTCAGACTCTCATCAGTTACAACAGTTGTTCTGTCATAGTAGCTGTGTGACCCCAACAATGTCCTTTATCAATTTAAATCTTAACTCTTAAATCTGTAACGTATAGAGCAAATACCTACCTAGCAAAGTAAATTAAACAGAGTGTGACCCAGAACATAGGAGTGTGTTAACTGGTGATTGCTAATATACATATATATATATGGTTAATATAATATGATGTATATGCTATATATTTATATATGGTATGTAGTTATATATGGTATAATATATAATCCTATATACAGATACAGTATTGTCAACTGGATATGCTTTTGGAAATATGGAAAACACAACTTCTAGTCAAAAAACAAACTGTGATTTCACCTCCTACCAAAACCTTCTGTATAAGCCTGTGAGCAAGGACAAATAAAACACACTATTTTTTTGTAATTTCTGTAAATTGGAAAATTGGTAATCAAGGCCATATAACTTATTTTGAACACAGTTCCTATGTACTGGCCCTTAAAGATAGTTCTGAGAACAGATACTGTGGTGGTACTGTCAAATGTTTTCATTGCATTGCACAATGTTCAGGCATGTCTTTTACTGGTATTATTTAATACTTTTTTTGTCCCTTATACATAAACCTAATTGTACCAGAGATGGTAAGTCCAAAAGTATCAAGTGCTACTGCAAGCCATATGTTGGAGATTGGTTCTGATGTTTTGATTCAATCAGAAATCTATGTGTCCAGATGCTGAAGGTCCTTGTCTCCAATTGGAGTTTGATCAATCAATAAAGATGCCAACGGCCAATGGGCAAGACACTAAGAGTTGTGCAGGAAAGATGCAGAAGGGAATGCAGAATTGCCAGAACTAAGGAAAAGAAGAATGGGCCACTATGCAGGAGATAAAGTCAACCAGCCATGTGCGATTCCTGTTAAGTGGCCACTTTCCACTTTCGAAATTGGGCCTGAGGTAGCAGGAGAAGGTTTAGGAGTGCCTAGCCTTTGAGGTAGCCAAGGCATTTAAAAATACGCTAATGTTTGCATGTATGTCTTTTATTAGTAGATCCACCAGGAGCACAAAGAGATATAGCCAAAACTCACCTCTACAGGCATACACTGATGGAACATTCCTTTCTTCCAGAGACTATGATGGAGGATAAAGAATTCTAGACTACCTGGACAACATAGCACAATGTTTCTGTGGCTCTGGATCCAACATTCGACCAAGATGGAGTGTGGATGGGTGAGGTTACTTTGACATGCAATTCCCAGGAACAAGCATTTAATTCTATAGGTGGGTTTTTAGTCATCTTTTTTTTTTTTTATTTTGTAGCTGTGAATCATTTGATCTCTGTCCCCTTTAAATTAAACATTACTTATGGAACACAACAATGACCACAAAAATCATCATTAGCCAAAACTCATCATTTCTTTATACTCAAAACAAATCTTTGTTCAGTTTTTTTTCCTTTTAGCAAAAATATCTCAGTTGTTATATTACACAGGTGTGGTATTTTTGGTAGTTTGAAAGAGTGAGAATGTGAGAAAAGCCTTAACCCGAAAGCTTGAAATAGCCAAGATTCAACTCACAGACCCCTTGAAGCTCATGAAGAAGGAAGACCAAGTGTGGATGCCTCGGTCCTACTTAGAAGGAGTAACAAAATACTCAAGGGAGCAAATATGGAGTCAAAATGTGGGACAGAAACTGAAGGAGGGGCCATCTGGAGACAATTCCACCTGGGAATCCATCCCATGTGCAGTCACCAAAGGTAGACACTGATGTGGATGTCAGGAAGAGCAAGCTGATAGGAGCCTGATATAGCTGTCTCCTTAGAGGTCTACCAGATTCTGACATATTCAGAGGCAGATGCTCACAGTTAACCATTAATCTGATCAAGGGCTCCCAATGGGGGAGTTAGAGAGAAGACTGAAGGAGCTGAAAGGGTTTATGGCCCAATGAGGAGAGCAACAATACCAACCAACAAGAGCTCCGCAGGGTCTAAACCACCAGCCTGAGAGCACATAGGGAGAAACCCATGTCTCCGTCTGTATATCTAGGGGAGAATGGTCTTGTCAGGCATAGGTGGCTGAACACCGAGTTGGGGGCAGGATTCAAGAGTGGGGAGGTGGGAGTGGGGGGTAGGTGGGGGCACATCCTCATAGAAACAGGAGAAGGGGGGATGGAATAGAAAATTCCGGGGTGGTGGGGGGAATAGAGTAAGGGGATAAAATCTGAAATGTAAATATAATATCCAATTTAAAAAATAAAATAAATAAATAAAATAAAATTCCTAATTCTTTTCAAAGTCTTTTAACTTGTACATAAATGTCAATGCCAAAATGCAATTACCATCCTACAAGACTCAATCCTTTGCCCTACAGGTTCCTATAGAGCATCTAAAGATCAAACAGAGGGAAACTCTATACAAGCTGTGATTATCCCAGCTTCCAACTGAAGACAGAAAAAAAACAAAAACAAATTAGTGTACTGGTACAAACATCTGGGAACTTTAAGGGACTGATCAATAATTACAGAGGTAAAATAGCAAGCAAATATACACCATTCTACTGACTGCCCTCTTCTATGTAAGCTAGCATCATGTTCCCTACCGTGTTTCCTGCCAGGGCCAAAACCAGCCTTCGGGCAAAAAAATTTGAAGTACCAGTAGATATAGTACTTTTCAGAGTTGATTATTTTCTTTTTGCCTGTTAGAGAGATGGTAGTATAATCTTTTTCAAAATAAAATTAAAAAAAAAAAAAAAAAGACTGACTTGCCAAACATTGACATAATCACAAGCTTACATAATTGTTGGTGAATCTAAAGCTAGAGAAAGAAATAATGTAGCAACCAAAGATTTAGGCTCCCTGAGAATTGGGCAGTATTGTGCAACACTAACATCTGATGAAGTGCCTTTTGCCCTCACGCCGGTTGTTTAAGACATTTCTGTATAAAACAGATTTATACCATCCATTTTCATTAATTTCCTGTTTCTCTGTCCATTCACTAAGCAAGCATTTGGAGGTCTCAGCCATCAATGGCGAGTGTTAAGAATTGACCTAGGAAGTGAAGACTCCTCTGGGAGCAATTTGATTAGTTAATACTAGTTCTGAGCCCCCTGTGTGAGTCTGTATGACTGCTCACATTCAGGAATGAATTACTTGACCTTAACTTTCTCCACAGGGGTACATGCCTCAATTTTCCACACAATTTTCAAATGGAATTTCAGAAACACTTCCCTATTTAGAGCTCAACTATTTACAAACTGTTGGAACACAGACAAAAAGTATCTTTGCAGGCAAAGCAATGCCATAAAATACCATGAGCTTTCCCTATCAGTGAGCTGCTAGCCATCTAAAGCAATTGCCTCTTGCTTTTAAAACAGTTCTTGTCACTGTTTGAGCTGATTGGACAATAAGAGAAATGTATCATAAATTAAAAGGGGGCATTAAAAGAGAAAATGCACTGAAAGAAGTGTGAAAATTCCTAATTAAAAACATTTTAGATGCAGGATAAATGACAGGCCTCTAGCACATAAGAACATCATATAAAAGTGTAAAACAAATAGTAATATACATAATAATTTTATTATATTTCTATCAGTTAGTAAGTGGCAAACATATTTTATAAAGAATATTTGCAAAAATCCCTTAGACTACAAATATTTCAACAATATTAACACTTGTCTAAACTGTGGTAATCTATCCATGATCTATCATGCTGGTAGGACAACGGCCACAGAGTTATTTACTGAAATGCTTACTAATTCAAACTTGTAAATCTTCATGCAAGGAAGACAAAAGATGAGATAAAGGAGAAGAACTGGAGGAGAAGAAGAAGAAGAAGTGGGGGTGGAAGAGGAGGAGGAAGAGGAGGAAGAGGAGAAAGAGGAGGAGGAGAAGGGGGAGGAGGAGGAGGATGAGGATGAGGAGAAAACACCAGAAAGCTATTGTCCTTCAAAGAAGACAAACTTTGATGCATCAACCATAGTAACTTAGAACACAGTTGTAAGTCTGAGTAGGTGCTGAATCTCATATCATAGCCAGAGAAATATGGAAACCAAGCTGAAGGAAAAATGTTACTCTTTTCCCTCTGCAATTTGCTTTGGAAAGTGAAGAAGGGAGATAAACAGAAAAGTACATGCTATTGTTAGAGTTGCTTGCTGACTCTAACTTTGACAGATTCTTTAGGAGCTAAAGGGTTACTATGAAGACTTGTGCTTCTACAGACAGATCAAGACAACCACAGGCAAGCTGAATGGTTACCCTTGTTTTCAGAAGCAAGTTGAAAGTTCCTTTACAAAGTGCATATCCTCTAATGATTTTTGAAGTAGGAAATGACTATAAACACAAGAGGGTCACTTGTGGAGGTGTCCCATAAAATAACATGAAAGGATGGCCTCTCAGATTCATGTGCTCATTCATTCATTCTTGATGTAATTCATAATTATTTCACACAACTGCTCTTCTTTAATAGATCATAAAGTTTTAAGAATATCATCTTCTTCTTAGTTTACTCCCTTTCAAGACCAATTCATTTAGTAGCTATGGTAAATGGTTGTTAATTATCTAGAGTTATACACACGAAGAAAAATGAGGGAATCTGAACATTTTAAATAAAATGAATAATAATTACACCTATATTTCCCTGTCTAATATCAGATTGATTACATTACAATAAAATTATTTGTTTGAACCTAGAGTTCTCTGAGATTTGGGGTTTCTCTGAACTACAAAGTAATTCAGCCCCGTCAAACTCATAGAACAGTGACTATGTATTACATAAAGGAAAATTTATGACCACATCTAACCTCTCCACCATGCAGACATTGCATATCATTTTCTATGATATATTTGCTTGAGTCCATCTGATACTCCTTTTCATGAAACATCTCCAATCTCCATATCTAGTCCAGGACTCACATTTAGTTTCTCTGCACTGTCCGGCCACCGGCCACTTTGCCTGTACTACCCCTAGTTTCTAAGCTAACACCAGCCTGTTTTTTGCTGCCTCCAACCCATATCACATCTAACCTGTTTCCACCCTGATCTTTCACATGCTTTGCCAGGCTCTAGTTGAGTGAGTCTATTTGATCCTTTTTTTACAACCCTTCTGAATGCCTAAAACTTCCCCTAAATTTAAGACTTGGACTAGCATGCATCCTGCACATAAGCCCAGTTCCCTAGGTATACCTAACTTAATTGCACCTAAGACATATTTAACATTTAGGCCCAATTAAGCTCTAAAATTCTTTCTTCTGACATAAAATTTCTCTGTCTACATCAGACAACAGAATTAACAAAATAAATAATCTACATATCCAGATCTCATTGTAAAAATACAAACAACATGAAATATCAAGGCATTATCCCTCCCAACTAAATTCACCAGTCCTATGGAAATGTTCACCAATGAGAATTACCTAGATGAACCATAGGATAGAGGATGTTTTCTAATATATATATATATATATATATATATATATATATATATATATATTGAACTTTACCAAAGACTTTAAGTAGTTTAAAGAACACATGAATACAAAACTCAATAAACTTAAGGAGAATGGACTGAAGGAGAAGAAGGCACAGAGACAAGGCTGATAAAAATGACTATGACAAGGTAGTATTTAAAACAGAATTCAATAAGGAGATCGGGAACACTGAAAATAACTCAAGCTCAATTGTTGATAGGTTTAAACAAACCTCATTAGCCCAGATAGAAAATTCTAGGAATAGAATTTACTATTAAATAGAAATGAATAAATAAATGAATGAATGAATCCATCAGAACTCAAAGTAGACTGAATCCATCAGAACTCAAAGATAACATAGAGTATCTAGATGAAATAAGTGAAGAATATGAAAAAAATCAAGAAAATAACATACAGAAAACATGGAACATCATGAAAAGACCAAATCTTTAAATTACATGAATAGATGAAGGAGAAGAATGCCATAGAAATGGCATAAATCAAATCTTCAACAAGATCATAGAAGAAAACTTCCCAAATCTAAGAAAATATATGCCCAAACAGATACAATAGCACACAGAACACCAAGAAGACAAGCCTGGAAAAGAAACCCACTGCTACATATCATAGTTAAACACTAAATATACTGAACAGAAAAAGAATATGGAAAGCCACAAGAGAAAAAAAAAAAACACACAAGTCAACATATAAAAGAATACTCATCAGAATAATAGCTGATTTCTTAATAGAAATTCTGAAAGTGATGAGATGCTTTTATCAATGCCCAAGTCCAAAAATAATACAGGCAAACCTATATTGTATAATGTACTCCACAAAACTATCAGTCATAGTTAAAGGAGAATCATTTTCCATGATATAAATAACCAAAAAATATTTATATCTAATAGACCATAACTAAGGAAAATATAGAAAGCAATATTTCAGGATGAGAAAGGGAAAGAACATAGCCATGAGATTTTACAAAGATAACTAAGGTATAATTAACAAAAAAGATAACTAAGGTATAATTAACAAAACACGAAGGGCACTAAGAAGATAAAAGGCTAAACCAAAATTCAACAACACAAAGGTTATAATCAACATATACCTTTCAATAAAACTAAATATTAACAATCTTAAGCCTATAGCCAGTCTCAAAACACAGGTAGTCTGAATAGATTAGGAAACAAAATCCTTCTTTGTTGTCTAAGAAACTTAGATTCAAAGTAACCACCACCTTAGAGCTGAAGGATGAACAAAAGTATCGTAATCCAATGGTACCAAGAAGAAAATAGACATCACTATGTGAATATTTGATAAGAAAGAATTCAGACATAAATTAATCAAAAGAGATAAAGAATGATATTTCAATCTCACCAGGGGAGCAATTAACGAAGAAGAAATTAACATTCCAAGTTCTGGCAGACAAAATTTTATTTTAAAAAATGCATTACTGATATAAAAATACAGCTTAATATTAACCCACTAACAGTAGGTGATTTTAATATACCATTTTCTCCAATAGACATGTCACTGAACAATAAATAAGCAGGAAGACATTAAAATTAATTGGCTTAATAACATCAAATAGAATTAATAGATACCTAGATAATTTTCCACCCAAACACCAAAGAATATACATTCTATTCATCAACATACAGAAACTTCTATAAAATAGTCCAAATTCCAGAACACAAAATAAAACTTAAAAACTTATAAAATTCAAATAAATCTCATAATGGCCATACTGCAATAAATCTCAAAATTAACATGAGTACTCTAGTAAACACACAAACACATGAAAATGAAACAACTCATTACTGAATGATAAATGGGGCAAAGAAGAAAGCAAGAAAGAAAATTTAAAACTCCTAGAAGTACATGTACATGAAAATATAACACAGCAAAACCTCTGTGATGCATCAAAAGCAGTCTGAAAAGGAAAATTTATAGCTCTAAGTGATTAATTAAAAAAAAAGTCAGGGCTCTCCACCCACTCTGCCCACAACCAGAGGCAGCTTGACCCCAGGAGTTCTGACACAACCAGGATCATAGGTGAGGCTCAAATCCCCCACCACAATATTTGGCCTAAATGAGGCCCCTGGGACCCAGAGGATGCAGGAACCCTCTTGCCCAGCCAAAGGTGCATAGTCCTTCCGGTTTGCACCTGCATTTGAGAGTGGAACCTGGGCTCTGGCTCTCCACACGCAAAAGAAGCTTGACCCCCAAGAGTTTTGACATATCTAGGATCACAGGATCACAGAATCACAGGATTACAGAGAAAACTGGACCCCTAAGAGTTCTGACACAACCAGGATCACAGGCTCACAAGCTCACAGGAGGGACAGGCTCCAATCAAAGACAGCTAGGTCAAAGCATAACCAGATGGTGAGAGAGGCAAGCCCAAGAACATAAGCAACAGAAACCAATGCTACTTGGTATCCTCAGAATCAAGTTCTCCCACCACACCTAGCCCTGGATACCCCAATACACCTGAAAAGCAAGATTCTGATCTAAAATCCCATCTCATGAAGATAATAGAGGACTTTAACAAGGACATAAATCACTCCCTTAAAGAAATACAGGAGGACACAGGTAACAATGTAGAAGCCCTTAAAGAGGAAACACATAAATCTCTTAAGGAAATACAGGAAAACACAATCAAACAGATAAAGGAATTGAACAAAACCATCCAGGACATAAAATTAGAAATAAAAAGATTAAAGAAAACATGAAAGACAAACCTGGAGATGGAAAACTGAGGAAAGAGATCAGGTGTCATAGATGCACGCATCACAAACAGAATACAAGAAATAGAAGAGAGAATCTCAGGTGTAGATGATAGCATAGAAGACATTGACACAACAATCAAAGAAAATACGGAAAGGAAAAAGCTACAAACTCAAAACGTTCAAGAAATCTAGGACACAATGGAAAGACCAAACCTAAAGATAATAGGTATAGAAGAGAGCGAAGATTCTCAACTCAAAGGGCCACTAAATATCTTCAATAAAATTATAGAAAAACACTTCCCTAACCTAAAGAAAGAAATGTCCATAAACATACCAGATGCATACAAAACACCAAAAAGATGGGATTAGAAAAGAAATTCCTCCTGTCATGTAATAATCAAAACATCACAAGCACAGAACAAAGAAAGAATAATAATAATAATAATAAAAACAGTAAGGGAAAAAGCTCAAGTAACATATAATGGCAGACCTATCCAAATTAAGCAGACTTCTCAACAGAGACTCTAAAAGCCTTCTGGGACAGATGTTATACCGACTTTAAGGGAACAAAAATGCCAGTCCAGGTTACTATACTCCACAAAACTCTCAATTACTGTAGAGGAAGAAACCAAGATATCCCATGACAAAACCAAATTTAAACAATATCTTTCCACCAATCCAGTCCTATAGAGAATAATAAAAGGAAAACACCAACACAAGAAAAGAAAATACACCCAAGAAAAAAGCAAGAAATTAATCTTTTCACAGCAAACCGAAAAGAAGAGAAACACATAATTCCACCTCTAACAACAAAAATAACAGGAAGTAACAATCATTGATTCTTAACATCTCTCAAAAATAAAGGACTCAATTCCCCAATAAAAAGACATAGGCTGATAGACTGCATACCTAAATAGGACCCAGCATTTTGCTATATAGAAGAAACACACATCAGTGGCAAACACAGACACTACCTCAAAGTAAAAGGCTGGAAAAAAAATTCCCAAACAAATGGTCCCAAGAAACAAGCTGAAGTAGCCATTCTAATATCCAATAGAATAGACTTTCAACCAAAAGTTACCAAAAAAAAAAAAAAGATGGGAAAGTATACTACATACTTACCAAAGGAAAAATCTACCAAGATGAACTCTAAATTCTGAACAGTTATGCTTCAAATGCAAGGGCATTTACATTTGTAAAAGAAATGTTACTAAAGCTCAAAGCACACATTGAAACTCACACAATAATAGTTGGGAGACTTCAACAATGGACAGATCAATGGAAACAGAAACTAAACAGAGACACAGTGAAACTAACAGAAGTTATGAACCAAATGGATTAAACAGATATCTACAGAACATTTCATCCTAAACAAAAGAATATACCTTCTTCTCAGCACCTCATGGTGCCTTCTGCAAAACTGACCATACAATCAGGAACAAAACAAGTCTCAACAGATACCAGAAGATTGAAATAATCCTATGCATTCTATTAGATCACCATGGACTAAGGCTGGTTTTCAATGACAACAAAAACAACAGAAAGCCTACATACACATGGAAGCTGAACATCTCTCTAGTCAATGATAACATGGTCAAGAAAGAAACAAAGAGAAAAATTAAAGACTTTTTAGAATTTAATGAAAATGAACACACATCGTACCCAAACTTATGGGACACAATGAAAGCAGTGATAGGAGGAAAACTCATAGCTCTGAGTGTCTCCATAAAGAAATTGGAGAGATCTTACAATAGCAGCTTGATAGCACATCTGAAAGCTTTAAAAGAAAAAGAAGCAAATACACCCAAGAGGAGTAGAAGGCAGGAAATAATCAAATTCAGTGCTAAAATCAACCAAGTAGAAACAAAAAAGAACTATACAAAGAATCAACATAATTAGGCGCTGATTCTTTGAGAAAATCAACAAGATAGATAAACCCTTAGCCAAATTAACTGGAGGGCACAGAGACAATATCCAAATTAACAAAATCAGAAATGAAAAGGGAGACTAACAACAGAAACTGAAGAGATACAAAAAAATCACCAGATTCTCCAAAAGCCTATACTCAACAAAACTGGAAAATCTAAATGAATTGGAGGATTTTCTAGACAGATACCAGGTAAAGTTAAATCAGGATCAGATAAACCATCTAAACAGTCCCATAACCCCTAAGTAAATAGAATCAGTCATTAAAAGTATCCTAACTGAAAAAAGCCCAGGGCCAGATGGTTTTTGTACAAACTTTCAAAGAGGACCTAACATCAATATTTTTCAAACTATTTCACAAAATAGAAACAGAAGAAACACTACCCAATTCACTCTATGAAGCCACAGTTACACCGATACCTAAAACACACAGACCCAACAAAGAAAGAGAACTTCAGACCAATTTCCCTCATAAATAATGATGTAAAAATACTCAATAAAATTCTTTCAAACTGAATCCAATGACACATTAAAATGATCATTCACATTGATCAGGCAGGCTTCATCCCTGCGATGCAAGTTTGGTTCAATATATGGAAATTCATCAATGTAATCTACTATATAAACAACTTCAAAGAAAATAAAACACATGATGATCTCATTAGATGCTGAAAAAGCCTTTGACAAAATACAACACACCTTCCAGAGTAATCTGTTGCTTGTAATCCCAGCAACAAAGGAGAAATGTTCATCTTTCTCCACTTCCTCACCAGCATCTTTTGTAACCTGAGTTTTTGATCATAGCTATTCTGACTGGTGTGAGGTGGAATCTCAGGGTTGTTTTGATTTGCATTTCCCTGATGACTTAGGATGTTGGACATTTCATTGGGTGCTTCTCAGGCATTCAGTATTCCTCAGTTGAGAATTCTTTGATCAGCTCTGTACCCCATTTTTAATAGGGTTATTTGGGCCGGGCGGTGGTGGCGCACGCCTTTAATCCCAGCACTTGGGAGGCAGAGGCAGGCGGATTTCTGAGTTCAAGGCCAGCCTGGTCTACAGAGTGAGCTCCAGGACAGCCAGGGCTACATAGAGAAACCCTGTCTCAAAAATCCAAAAAAAAAAAAAAAAAAAAAAAAAAAAAAAAAAAAAAAAAATAGGGTTATTTGGTTCTATGGAGTCTAACTTCTTGAGTTCTTTGTATATATTGAATATTAGCCCTCTATCAGATGTAGGATTGGTAAAAACCTTTTCCCAATCTGTTGATTGTTGTTTTGAGAGTGTGCCTTGCCTTACAGAAGATTTGCAATTTTATGAGGTCTCATTTGTCCATTGTTGATCTTAAAGAATAAGCCATTGGTGTTATGTTCAGGAAATTTTCCCCTGTGCCAATGTGTTCGAGGTTCTTCTCTACTTTTTCTTCTGTTACTTTCATTGTATCTGGTTTTATATGGAGGTCCTTGATCCACTAGGACTTGAGCATTGTACAAGAAGTTAAGAATGCCTCGATTTGCAGTCTTCTACATGCTGACCTCCACTAGAACCAGCACCATTTGTTGAAAAATGCTGTCTTTTTTCCACTGGATGGTTTTAGCTCCTTTGTCAAAGATCAAGAGACCATAGATGTATGGGTTCATTTCTGAGTCTTTAATTCTGTTCCATTGATTTACCTGTCTCTGTATCAATATCATGCAATTTTTATCACTATTGCTCTGTAAAACAGATTGAGCTTAGGGATGGTGATTCCCCTAGAAGTTCTTTTATTGTTGAGAATAGTTTTCCCTATCCTGGGTTTTTGGTTGTTCCAAATGAATTTGCAAATTGCTCTTTCTAACTCTATGAAGAATTGAGTTGAAATTAAGATGGGATTGCATTGAATCTGTAGATTTCTTTAGGCAAGATGGGCATTTTAATATATTAATCCTGCCAATCCATGAGTATGGGAGATCTTTCCATCTTCTGAGATCTTCTTCAATTTCTTTCTTCAGAGACTTGAAGTTCTTGTCATACAGAAGTTTCACTTCCTTGGTTAGAGTCACACCAAGATATTTTATATTATTTGTGACTATTGTGAAGGGTGTCATTTCTCGGCATGTTTATCCTTTGAGTAGAGGAAGGCTATTGATTTGTTTGAGTTAATTTTATATCCAGCCACTTTGCTGAAGTTGTTTATCAGGTTTAGAAGTTCTCCAGTGGAATTTTCACTTAATTATACTATATCATTTGCAAATAGCGATATTTGACTTCTTCCTTTCCAATTTGTATCCCTTTAACTTTTGTTGTCTCATTGCTCTGTCTAGGACTTTTAGTACTATATTGAATAGGTAGGGAGAAAGTGGGCAGCCTTGAATAGTCCCTGATTTTAGTGGGATTGCTTCAAGTTTCTCTCCACTTAGTTTGATGGTAGCTACTAAATTGCTGTATATTGCTTTTACTATGTTTAGGTTGAATTCCTGATCTTTCCAACACTTTTATCATGAAGAATGTTGAATTTTATCAAATGCTTTCTCAGCATCTAATAAAATAATCATGTTTTTTTCCTTTGAGTTTGTTTATATAGTGAATTACATTGATAGATTTTCATATATTGAACCATCCCTGCATCCCAGAGATGAAGCCTACTTCACCATGTTGGATGATTGTTTTGATGTGTCCTTTGATTATGTTTGCAAGAATTTTGTTGAGTATTTTTGCATCATTATTTGTTCAGAAAATTGGTCTGAAGTTCTCTTTCTTTGTTGGGTCTTTGTGTGGTTTGGGTATCAATGTAACTTCGGCTTCAAAGAATGAATTGGGTAGTGTGCCTTCTGTTTCTATTTTGTAGAATAGTTTAAAGCGTATTTGGTATTAGGTATTCTCTGAAAGTCTAACAGAACTGTGTGCTAAGCTCATCTGGTCCTTGGCTTTTTTTGGTTGGGACACTATTAATGACTGCTTTCTATTTCTTTAGGTATCATGGGACTATTTAGATGGTCTATCTGATCCTGATTTAACTTTGGTACCAGATATTGGAGAAAATTGTCCACTTCATCCAGATTTTCCAGTTTTGGTGACTGTAGGCTTTTGTGGTAGGATCCAATGATTTCTTGGATCACCTTGGTTTCTGTTATGTCTCCATTTTAATTTCTGATTTATTTTTTAATTTGGATACTGTCTCTGTGCCCTCTGCTTTGTCTGGCTAAGTGTTTAATCTATTTAATCTATCTTATTGATTTTCTCAAAGAACCAGCTCTTTTTATCACTTCTTTCATTGTATCCCATTAGTTAGGGTATGCTGTGTCTTCATTTTCATTGAATTCTAAAAAGTCTTTAATTTCTTTATTTTTTCCCTGACCAAATTATCATTGAGTAGAAAGTTGTTCACCTTCCATGTGTATGTAGGCTTTCTGTTGTTTTTGTTGTTATTGAAGACCAGCCTTAATCCATGGTGATCTGATAGAATGCATGGGATTATTTCAATCTTCTGGTATCTGTTGAGGCTTGTTTTGTTTATGATTATATGGTCAACTTTGCAGAAGGCACTGCCTCATCCAGCAGGGTAGTGATCAGGGACTGGGGAACCATCTGAAAGAGAGTATGGGAAACAGGGGTATGCAAAGAACGATGGCTTGTCTAGAGTTTGATCAAACTGTAATTTTAATGTTTTCACATGGGGGTTATATACACATAGAGGCAGGATGTTGAGAGGGGGATGATGTAGGGTCTTCTTTGTTTCTGGGGAGTACAGGTGATCTCAGGAACAGGATATTGGCTGGGTGAAGAGCTCACAGAAGAAGCAGGGCAGAACAGGTCACTATGACCCTGTCCATAAGATCTATTATTCATTTATTTTTATCTAAGTTAGTACTTTCCCAGCAAAGCTACCTGTCCATAAAATCTATTGTTCATTTGTTCTTATCTAAGCTGGTACTTTCTACCAGGGCTACCTGTCTACAAGATCTATAGCTATCTGTTCTAGGGTTAGTGCTTTCCCATAGAGGCCAAGACTTTGTGTCAGTAGGCATGTTTGGTTGACTTAGGCCTACAGTTGACTTAGGCCCATGGCTGACTTAGGCCTATGGCTGACTTAGGCCATTAATATATAAGCAAAATTGCTCCCAACAAGGCACCATGAGGTACTGAGAAGAAGGTATATTCTTTTGTTTTAGGATGAAATGCTCTATAGAAATCTGTTTAATCCATTTGGTTCATAACTTCTGTTAGTTTCACTGTGTCTCTGTTTAGTTTCTATTTCCATGATCTGTCCATTGATAAGAGTGTGGTGTTGAAGTCTCCCACTATTATTGTGTGAGTTCAATGTGTACTTTGAGCTTTAGTAAAGTTTCTTTTTTGAATGTGGGTGCCCTTATATTTGGAAAATAACTGTTCAGAATTTAGAGTTCATCTTGGTAAACTTTTCCTTTGATAAGTATGAAGTATCCTTTCTCATCTTTTTTGATAACTTCTTGTTGAAATTGATTTTATTCAATATTAAAATGCCTACTCCAGCTTGTTTCTTTGGACCGTTTGCTTTGAAAATTTTTTTCCATCTTTTACTTTGAGGTAGTGTCTGTCTTTGTCACTGAGGTGTCTTTCCTGTATGCCGCAAAATGCTGGGTCCTGTTTATGTATCCAGTCTGTTAGTCTATGTCTTTTTATTGGGGAATTGAGTCCATTGATGTTAACAAATATTTAAAAAAAGTGATTTTTGCTTCCTGTTATTTTTGTTCTTAGAGGTGGAATTATGTTTGTGTGATTGTCTTCTTTTGCATTTGTTGAAAGATTACTTTCTTGCTTTTTCTAGGGTTTAGTTTCCCTCCTTGTGTTAGCATTTTTCATCTATCATTCTTTTTAGGGCTGTATTTGTGGAAAGAGATTGTGTAAATTTGGTTTTGTCATGGAATATCTTGGTTTCTCCATCTATGTTAACTGAGAGTTGTGCTGGGTATACTAACCTGATCTGGCATTTGTGTTCTCTTAAGGTCTGTATGACATCTTCCCAAGAGCTTCTGGCTTTTAAAATCTCTGTTGAGAAGTCTAGTGTAATTCTGATAGGTTTGCCTGTATATGTTACTAGACCTTTTTTCCTTACTGCTGTTAATATTCTTCCTTTGTTTTGTACATGTGGTGTTTTGAATATTATGTGACAGGAGGAATTTCTTTTCTGGTCCCATCTATTTGCAGTTCTGTGGGCTTCTTGTATGTTCATAAAAATCTCTTTTTTTTTAGGTTAGGGAAATTTTCTTCTATAATTTTGTTGAAGATATTTACTGGTCTTTTAGGTTGGGAATGTTTGCTCTCTTCTATGCTTATTGTCCTTAGGTTTGGTCTTCTCACTGTGTACTGGATTTCCTGGATGTTTTGTGTTAGCAGCTTTTTGCATTTTGCATTTTCTTTGACTGTTGTGTCAATGTTTTGTATGGTATGTTCTGCCCCTGAGATTCTCTCTTCCATCTCTTGTATTCTGTTGGTGATGCTTGCATCTATGACACCTGATTTCTTTCCTAGGTTTTCTATTTCCAGAGTTGTCTCCATTTGTGATTTCTTTATTGTTTCTATTTCCATTGTTAGATCCTGGGTGGTTTTGTTCAATTCCTTTACCTGTTTGGTTGTGTTTTTCTATAATTTTTAAAGGAATTTTTGTGTTTCCTCTTTAACAGCTTCTACCCTTTTCCTGTGTTCTCTGGTATTTCTTTAAGAGAGTTATTTATGTCCTTCTTAAAGTCCTCTATCGTCATCATGAGATGTGATTTTAAATCCAAATCTTGCTTTGTTGGGGTATCCCGGACTTGCTGTGGTGGGAGAACTGGATTCTGATGATGCCAAGTAGCTGTGGTTTCTGTTGCTTAGGTTCTTGTGCTTGCCTCTCCTCTGGCCATCTGCTTATCTCTGGTGTTTGTTAGTCTTGCTGTCTCTGACTGGAGCTTGTTTCTCCTGTGGGCCAGTGAACCTGTGTTCTTAGGTGTGTCAGCACTCTGGGGAGACCAGCTCATTTCTGGGTGGGATTTGGGTGAGGATATCTGTGGGACAACCTTTGCTCCAGGGAACAGATAGAACCTGGAAGGAACCTGTCCTTTTTGCTTGGCTGTTCCTGTGCCCTGTGCACTCCTGGCAGGCCCCTCTTTGGACAGTTACTGGAGTGACAGTAGTGATCTCACCTCTGGGCTTAGGAGTGAGAGCACTCCTGGGAGACCAGCTCTCTCCTGGCGGGATTTGTGTCCAGAGGGCTATGGGACAGCCTTAGCTCTGGGATGTATATGGAGACTGGAGACTGTATGCCGTCTCAAAATTATTTACCCAGAAATGTTCCTGTCCAAAGGAAAGCCAGGGACAAAAAATGGAACAGAGACTGAAGGAAAGGTCACCCAAAGATTGCCCCCACCTAGGGACCTATCCCATCTGCAGACATTAACCTCCCACAGTACTGCTGATGCCAATAAGCTCTTTCTGACAGGAGCCTGGTATGGCTGTTTCCTGAGAGGTTCTACTAACACCTGACCAATACAGATTCAGACTCACAGTCAACCATTAGACTGAGCCCCGAGAGCACAATGGAAGAGCTCAGGGAAGGACTGAAGGAGCTAAAGGGGTTTGCAACCCCATAGGAAGAACAATATCAACTAACTGGACCACCCAGGGCTCCCTGGGACTAAACCACCAACCAAAGAGTATATAGGAATGGAGTAATGGCTCTAGATACATATGTAGCAGAGGATGGCCTTATCTGACATCAGTGGGAGGGGAAGCACTTGCTCCTGTGGAGGCTTGATGCCCGAGCATAGGGAGATGCTAGAGCAGTGAGGCGGGAGTAGGTAGGCCGTTGAAGGAGCACCATCATTGGGGCAAAGGGGAGGGTGGAGAGGGGGGTGGGATGGAGTTTTGTGAAGAGATAACTGGGAAGGAGCATACCATTTGAAATGTAAAGGAATAAAATGATTGATTTTAAAAAAGAAAATCAGTGAGAACTAAATAACTTAATTATACAATTAAAAAAAATTAGAGAAGCAACTCAAACCCAACAGATAGCAAATATAATAAAAATCAGAGCTGAAATTATTGAAATAGAAACACAGTAAACTATACCAAGAATCAATAAATCTATGAGCTGATTTTTTTAAGAAGATAAAAAAGATTAACAGACCTGGCCCCAAGTGACCAGAAGAAAAAGAGGGACAGAATCCAAATCTATTGATTCAGAAATGAACAGAGAATGTTATAAGAGACTCCCGAAAAACTCAGAATATTTAATGGGAATACTTTTAAAACCTATACTTTATTAAATTGAACAACCTAAAGAAATAGAGAAATTTCTAGACTCAGTCAAGCCATCAAAATTAAAGCAAAGTAAGGTCAGTGACTTAAACAGACCCATAACAAATGAGGAGATTGAGACAATAATAAAAAAGCCCTTCAACTAAAAGAAGTTCAGGCCCAGACAGATTTTCTGATTAATATTGCCAGGTTTTCTACAAAGATCTACAGGCAAACTTTTTTGAACTATTCAACAAAAGAAAAACAGAAGGTGCACCTCTAAGCTCCTTCCATGCAGCCAGTATCACGGTAATGTGAAAATCAGTTAAAGAAACAACAACAACATCAACAAAAACTAGAGGCCAATATCCATGATGAGCATATACTGAAAAATCCTCATTAAAATGTGTACAAACTAAATACAGACATACATCAATAAGATTATCTTATTATCCATTATGACTGAGTGGTTTTTATCCTAGAATATAGAGGAGTGATTCAATGTACACAAGTAAATAAATATAAGTTTGCATAAACAGACTTAGTGACAAAAATCATATAACCATCTCAACAAATGCAGAAAAAGCTTTCATGATAAAATTCCTAGAGAAAGTAGGACTAGAGGGAACACAGTAAAAGTCAAGTGGAGAAACCCACAACTAAAATCATCCTAAGTGGAGAGGAACAGGAAGTAATTCCAGGGAAGTCAAGAAAGAGACAAGGTTGTCCACTATCTGGTTTCTTTTTCAATATTGAAGAAGTAGTTGGAATAAGAAAGAGAGAAAAAAAATTAAAGCCCAACAAATAGGAGAAGTTAAGGTATCCATTATTTGTAGATGATATGACATTATATTAAAAGGATCCTAAAATTTCTACCAGACAACTTGCTGAAACTATTAACATATTTAGCAATATGTCAGGTACTCACAATAGATATACACCGAAAGAGATCATGGATACACTCCTAGTCAGAGCAGCCTCAAAGAAAAGAACACATCCAGGAACAACCCTGGCCAGGGAGATAAAAGACCTCTTGGGGGAGCATCCTCTTAGAAGCAAATGGGAGGGGAATGTGGTAGGGTGGGTGTTCTTGGAAGGAAGAGAAATAACATATGAAATGGAAACAAATAAAATGATTAATAAATAATTTTTTAAAAAAAGAAAAAAATTAAACCTCTGAAGAAAGAAAGATACCAGAAAATGGAAAGAACTCTCATGCTCATGGATTTTTAGAACTAATATTGTGAAAATGACCACCCTACCAAAAGACATCTAAATGTCCAATGCAATGCTAATCAAATTTATGATTTCATTATGCAGAAGTAGAAAATGTATCATAAAATTCATATGAAATTAGAAAAGTCTCAAGATGGTAATGAAAATCCTGTGCAAAAGAACATATAGGATGGATTACCATTCTAGAGCTCAGTTATATTACACAGTCATAGACCAAGGAAACAAAACACACAGACCAAGGCAACAAAACTGAAACTACAAATGTGTATACATAACTAATTATAGCCATCTAATATTCAACAAAGATGACAAAACATACACTTGATAAAAGACAACATCTTCAACAAAAATTGCAGGGGAAACTGGATGTCCATGTGTAGAAGAATGAAATTATATCCATATCTATCACCATACACAAAACTAAGAGCATAGGAGCCAGAAGGGATGGAGGACACCAGGAGAAGAGACCGCTCTAAATTAACTGAGCAAAACTCATGTAAACACACAGACCGAAGCAGCAAACACAGGCTTACATGGATCTGCACCAGGTCCCCTTCAAATGTATTATGCCTGTCAGGTTAGGTCTTAATAGGACTCTTGAGTATTGGAAAGTGTGGATCTTGCACTCTTGTGCCTTCTCTTGAACTTTTCCTTCAGTTGGTTTACTTTGCCCAACTTCTAGGTGATGGTTTTTGTTTTATCATATATATATATATATATATATATATATATATATATATATATATAGTTTTGATATTCTCTTTTAGAAACCTGTTCTTTTCTAATAAGAGACAAAAGGGCGTGAATCCTGATAGGAGAGGAGATGGGGAGGATTTGGGAGGAAACTAATCCCAAATGGATTGAAAACCTAATATAAATTTATTTATTTATTCACTTACATTGTGATTAATGTCCCACTTTCTGGACTACCTTCCACAGTCCCTCTCCCCAACACTCTCTACTATTCCTCTGAGAGAATGGAGGTCCCCCCTTGTTTATTCCCCCACCCTGGCACATCAAGTTTCAGCAGGGCTAGGAGCTTCTTCTCCCGCTGAGACCAGACAAGAGAGTCAAGTTAGGTGAATAGAGTCTTCAGACAGGCAACAGCTTTGGGGATAGCCCCTGCTCTAATTGTTCCAGATCCGCATTAAGACCAAGCTGCCCATCTGCTACATACACATGTGTTAGGGAGCCTAGGTCCAGCCTATGTATGCATTTTGGTTGGTTGTTCAATCTCTGAGAGCCCCCAAGGTTTCTGGTTTGTTGACACTGTTGGTCTTCCTATAGAGTTTCTTTCCTCTATGAGGCTTTCAATCCTTTCATAACTTTTCCATAAAAGTCCCCAAACTACATCCAATGTTTGGCTATGGGTCTCTGTATCTGTCTGAGTCAGCTTCTAGGTGGAGCCTCTCAGAGGGTAGTTATGCTAGGCTCCTGTCTGCATGCATAATAAGAGTATCATTAATTGTGTCAGGGACTTGTGCTTGCCCATGGGTTGGGTCTCTGGTTGGGCCTATTACTGATTGGCCCACTCTGCTCCATTCCCCATCCTTGCATTTCTTATAGGTAAAGACCCCCATACTCGGGAGACCCTTCCTCAAGTCTCAGGAAATCACAACCACCCAAAGATCACAAGAAACCATACCTGGATGCAATCAGCAGAGGCTTTATTAGGGAAGTTAGCCAGCGGTCAAACCACAAGCTCTCTAGCTCCAAGAGCAAGGTTTGGCCTCGAATGGCGGGCTAAGGGGTCTTTTATAGCATGGGGTGGGGAAAGAAAGGCATTTTCTCACGGTTATACATGATTGGTTGCATTTTCACGCAGTTACACATGATTGGTTGTTTTACAAATTTTGAACATAGCACTGGTAAGACCAAGGGAGGGAGGGGTAACCAAGAACAGTGGAACATTTCAGAGGAATCTAGCCCAAATGATCTAGAGTCATGTGAAAATCACTCTGCACACTCATTCTTCTCAAAAATGTGGTCTTACCAAGTCACTGTCCCCTATACCGTCATTACAAAATATTTCTCATTTCCTCCAGTCACAGCCCCACCTAGATGGCTTGTATTTTTTATGGTCAGGAATGTGTCTTCCTGCCTTGGGTCTCTTCCACTTATTGGTGGGCCTACTGCCTGAGGCTTGATTCAGGGAATAATGTCCTCCCATCCGGAATGTGCTCCAGGGAAGTGAAGGCCTGAAATCCTATTTTCAGTTCCTCATTGTGGAATCTGCACTTTTCTGCCCAGGTCTAAGGGCAAAGAATCTACACATATTTAATAAAATGGCCTTTATAATTTTTCACTCTACATAGGCAGGATAAATTTTGAGTCAAAAATTTTGTGGGTGGGTTGATGTCCCTATTACTCCACTGGGGTTCCAGCCTGACTACATGGGATGGCCTCTTCAGGTTCTGTATCCCTGTTGCTGTGAGTCTCAGCTATGGTCATATCCATTGATTTTTTTGGGAGCCTCCCCTATCCTGAATCTCTAGCATGGTACTGTAGATGGCCTCGTCCCTCAACCCCTGACAGCTGCAGATTTCATTCATTCTCAAAGCCATCTGGCCATCTCCCATGTTTCTCCCCACACCTGATCCTAAAAGCCCTGCCTTTCCTCTCTTCATTCCCTCCTACCAGTTCCCTCCCTCCATCTGCCTCTTACAACTATTTTATTCCCCATTCTAAGTGAGATTCAAACATTCTTGCTTGGGCCTTCCTTCTGGTTTAGGTTCTTTGGGTCTATACAGTATAACTCGGGTAACCTGTATTTTATGGCTAATATCCACTTATAAGTGAATACATTTTACACATGTCCTTTTGGATCTGGGTTACCTCACTCAGGATGATATTTTCAAGTTCTATCCATTTGCCTGCAAAATTCATGATGTCTTTGTTTTTTAATAGTCAAATAGTATTATATTCTGTAGATATGCCACATTTTCTTTATCCATTCTTTGGTTGAGGGATATCTAGGTTGTTTCCAGTTTCTAGCTATTACAAATTAAGCTGTTACAAACATAGCTTAGCAAATGTCCCTGTGGTATAATGGAGCATGTGTCCAGAAGTGGTATAGCTGGTTCTTGAAGTATAACTATCCCAAGTTTTCTGACAAACCACCAAATTGATTTCCATAGGGGTTGTACAAATTTACTTTCCTATCAGAAATGGAGGGGTATTCCCCTTGCTCCACATCCTTTCCAGCGTGTGCTATCACTTGAGTTTTTATCTTAGCCATTCTGATTGGTATAAGATGGAATCTCAGAGCTGTTTTGATTTGCCTTTCTCTGAGGACTAAGGACTTTGAATATTTCTTTAAGTGTTTCTCAGCTATTCAAGATTCTTTTGTCTAGAATTCTGTTTAGTTCTGTACTCCAGGTTTTGCTTGGGTTATGTGGATTGTTGGTGTCTAACTTTTGTGTTCTTTATAAAATTTTGATATTAGACTTTCATTAGATGTAGGGTTGGTATGAAGATCCTTTCCCAATCTGTAGGCTACTGTTTTATCCTAATAACAATGTCCTTTGCCTTACAAAAACTTTTCAGTTTCATGAGGTCCCATTTATCAATAGTTGATCTTAGAGCCTGAGGTACTGGTATTCTGTTCAGGATGTTGTCTCCTGTACCAATGAGTTCAAGGCTACTCCCCACTTTGTCTTCTATTAGATTCAGTGTTTCTGGTTTTATGTTGAGGTCTTTGATCCACTTGAACTTGCCTTTTGTGCAGGGTGACAGATATCAAGCTGTACTACAGAGCAATAGCAATAAAAACTGCATAGTATTGGTATAGGATCAGACATGTGAATTAATGGAATTGAATCAAAGACCATGAAATAAACCTCCACACTTGATTTTTCACAAAGAGAAGACATTTTTATTAAGACTCATTTGCAAAGGAATTAAGGCCAATGACTGGAAAGTGGGACCTCCAATTAACTACTGTACGGGTAAAAAGTTTGAGTGAAGAGAAAGCCCACAGAGTGGTAGAGAATCTTTGCCAGCTGTACATCTAATAAAGGATGAATATTCAAAGAACAAGGATTTTTAAAACCCCACAAATGACACAGATAATCAATTTTTAAAAAGATTTCTAAAAAGTTATGGGAGATGAAAGGGGAGTTGTTATAGCAGAAAAATAAATGTTCTGGAGATCCAGGAGAACTGAATGAAGAATCCTGCAAGAAAGAAAGAAAGAAAGAAAGAAAGAAAGAAAGAAAGAAAGAAAGAAAGAAAGAAAGAAAGAAAGAAGTGGTTAAGAAATATCTTTTTTAAATATGTTCATTGTCCCTAGAAATTTCATTTTACACTAATCAGAATGGTAAAGATAAAAAAAAAAAAAAAACCAAACCAAACAAAAAAACAGCAATTGACAATAAATGCTGGGATGATGTGGGAAAAGGGAACCCTCAATCACTCTTGATAAGATTGCAAACTTCTCTAGCCACTCTGGAAATTAGTGTGGACGACCTTCCAAAAGCTAAAAACAAATCTATCCTCTGATACATCTATATCATCCCTCGTCAAATGACTTGACATTCTATTGCACAGATAATTACTCAGCCATGCTTACAACTGCTGTAGTTCAGCAGCTGAAAATGGAAACAACTTAAATATCCAACAACATAGAATATTATTCAAGCAGTAAATAAAAACAGAATCATAAATAAGAAGTAGAAAAGGTTATATTGAGGGAATAGACCCAGATCCCAAAGGACAAATGTCACATTTTCTCTCTCATCTGAAGTTTCTAGCTTTATGTTTTCAGAAGTAAGTATGTAACTACAGAAGCCTGGAATTTGAAAAGGGATCATTGTAGGAGAACAGAAAGTGAAATAACAGAGGATGCTGGGAATTATTTGAAGGGAAAAATATGAAAATCATGGTGGGGGCTCTAATTATGGAGGAGAGAGAGATTAAGGAGGAAGTTAAATAACAGAGGATGTCTGAAACTGTCATAAGGATCTTATTATCTATCTACCTAAAATTCCATATAATTCATATAACACTGTTTAAACATTTATAGCCTAAGTAACATTTTTCTCATCTTGGATAACAATACTCCTTTTAACAAATATAGCTGTCTAACAAAAACTCCAACACTTGGCCTGATAAATCTATTTTGAGTTGTTGATGTGGATTATCCAAATGACTCCCAAAACATTATAGGCTATTGCTATTGCCATAGGCTACCTTCCAGAGGCTACTTCTGATGACAACATGCACTTTGGATACAGAAACCAGAGGACCTGAGCTAGATTAGACCTAAAAATCTTCTCTCTAAGGAATTTAGTGGTACCAGAAGGATAAAACCATATCTTAAAAGCTTCCAAAACAGGAAAGTAACCACTAGTCCTACCCAGAGATGTCTATGAACCACAACAACCATCATGCCAGGATAATCCCAAGCATACAGTAGTGGTATATATACATTGACGATAGCCAATAGCTCTCCAATTGAACTTGAGATGCTTTTACTCAACAAGAGATGAAATTGTGCCTACTATTAGAAATCTAGTCACTTACCTGGGGATAGTGAAGTCATGGATCTTGGAGAAAGGTAGCTCTTCTGCCTGTCTTGTACAACTTGTGAATAGAGTAAAACTTTAGGAGGTGGGGATTGGCTTCCTTTTTTTTCCCCCCCTCAGGGTTTTCTAGACCAATCACATCACCTCTTGCTATATTAACTAATGCAAAGTTGGAGAGAGGCTTGCTGTTAAAACAGCTAGTGGCTTTGGTTTATCCATATACATATTCAGATCAATGTGGAATTTTTTTCTTTAAGGTTGGCCCCATTCCCCCTCTTCCTGGGACATTCCACAATGCCTCCTTTGGAGAGTTCTTGGTGCCACTTGTAGAAATTTGGCAAGTACTTGTCAATGGGCTCAAGGAAGCAGGCTCAGATAAGAATATTCACATTTGGGATAATGCAAAGCTCAGAGGAATGTGTGGCATTCTTTTTACCTTAGTCATCCTGACAAGCCCCTAGAAGGGGGGGGGGACTTTATTGCTTTGTTTGATCACTTTATTACCTTGTTTGATTACTTTGTCTTTAAGAACTGACCCCATTCTATGCAGGAACCTAGAATGGTATAAAAGCTGACTGGGAAAAAATAAACCTGCTTCAGCCTCAGCACTGGCTGGAGTGATGTTGTCTGATTGTCTTTTTCTTTTCAATCTGCCCTCCCTCCCTTTAGACCCTGTTGGGTGACTGAGATGGCCTGGTCACCTCCAACAATGAAATGCTCATAAAAGAGGGATCATATCTGTTAACGTGAAAATAGACCTGAAGTCCATGAGGCAAGAAAAGAAAACACTAAACCATTAAAGGCCACAAAGAGAAATTATAATCAAATCTGGATAGAGTTTCGAGATCTGTGTTCCTCTATATCTCAGCTTTGAATACTTAGGGGCTCAAAGTTAATGGGCCCAGCCTTGCCCAACTCACTCATGTGCAACATGGTATAAGCTGCCAGCTGAAACCAGATCTTGTATTAATTTGACATAACTGTGAATAATTCATTTACTGGTCACCAGTGGCCAAACACAAGGCAGTCACTGCACTCTTAGTGTTTTACATATGTACAAGTCTTTGGTCTCAAGCCTATATAAATGAATATGTGAACACCTTCAGGAGGCAGCAGAGCATCACAGTCAATGGGTGTGGATCCCTTTATGAAGTCAGAATTGGCTGCAGAGTCTAGCTGTGTGACTGACCTTAGCCACATTATTGCATTTCTTTGCAGCTTGGTTTATTATTTTATAAATCAAGACTGTGAGTTCCTCTCTCAAAGTGCCATCTGTCTGATAGTTTGATGTAAGGCATGTTAGTAAGGAACCGACAACATGGCTGTGGTCACTAACAGTGAGTTTTATTAAGCATCCTTTATGGTACCTGTCCTTATTTTGATATGTGTTACAAGGAATATCTTCACATCCATATCTCCACATATAACATATATTCCCAGTATTATCACCAAAGCTTATGCTATAGTTTAGTTTATGGAAAACACGCCCCAGGTCCTGAAGCAAAACTCTGCCCTGTTACCAGCTTACAAGACGTTGTAGCATACTAAATACTTCTCTCAGGTCTTCAAATTTCGCTCCAAACTATCTAAAAAAAATGTGCATCTTTTTTATAGGGAAAATACTTTGTTGACATCAGAATATAGGAAAAGTATGATCCTTAGTCCTATTCAAATAACTCACCTGGTTTTCCCACACAATGACAGTCAAATCATCCTTACTATTAAATGTCATTTTCCTAATATACTTCAGGTTTCCTTCTTGGAGGTTAAAGTCTGTTTCTTCTCATTTGCCACATTAGGGAATTAACTGGGGATTTATAGGCATCCATCATATACCACACTGTCACCGCTACTCAGTCATGCATCTTAATTTCTCCACATATTGCCACTTAAATCCTACCCCGTAATCACCTCATCATCTTTGTCACATTTTAAAAGTTGCTTTCCACTTAATCAACTTCATTTTAAGAGCCAGAGCATGAACAACGGTGCAGAATTCTCTTAGTGTGGTGTTACTGAGGCTCAACGAAAAGGACATGTTTTCTCTTCAAGTGATTTCTTTAGATTCCAGGAGAATGTTTGCTTCTAGTGCAAGAGCATCACCATGTGAGCTGTT
This sequence comes from Arvicanthis niloticus, assembly GCF_011762505.2. Lineage (NCBI taxonomy): Eukaryota > Metazoa > Chordata > Mammalia > Rodentia > Muridae > Arvicanthis > Arvicanthis niloticus. Next base: position 44,476,181 of record NC_047665.1, on the reverse strand, counting down.
TCTGCTCTGCACTCCAGCACTGCCCTACTTCATTGCTAAAGTTTTTCCTTGTTAAATATGGCTCTAGGTGGTGGGAGATGACCCCACCCCTCATCACCATGATCTCTAGGACACAAATATCCCCAAGGTGAACTACAGATTGACCAATGTGAATGACTGTTCACCCCTCATGGAAGAAAAAAAAATTCTCTTTATACAGTCCTCAGAATCCTTGGTCCCTTGAGCTATAAAGTAAGAAAAAATTAAGCAATCAGTTTGATGTGCTCTTTTTCTCTAGCCATTTATTTAAAAAACAAATACCAATTACAGATTGTCTCATGTGGCTCCAAAGTATGCATGTTCCCAGTGGCCTGATGTACAAATCGCTTCTTCTCAGGCTTCTCAGAAGAGCTCAAAGTTCTCCATTATCCTTTATCTTAACTCTTACATTTCCTTAACTTACGGATTTAAGGAAATGACACTCATTATTCCCATCAAAAAAAAAAATTCCAACATATAAAAAGGGACTTTATTTCTGAGAAAAGGTACAGAAATGAAAATCTATAGACCTTTGTTTAATGTAGATTTCCCAGAGATGTTTGCCAACATGGTTACCTTTCAGTGAGACAAATATTGCTGATTTATTGCAAGGAACCAAGGGCTACACTAGGGAATAATTTTGGAAATACAGGGCTGTATCATGGTCTTCCTCTCATGACTTCAGGATATCTTCTGCTCTGTAGTGACAGCTCTGAAGTATTTTATCTGCATGATCTATTCATATGTAACTTTGTGTACAGCTTCATGGTTCACAGCATCCACTACATACATTATACACAAGACCTAGTTGGAAAGCAAGTTCGAGTCCAGTTAGGCCTTATAGACCTGGTGGTGAGCCTCAGGCTCTCTTTAGTCCGATGGCAGGTCATCTGATTCATCATTGTCACATGCACCCTTATGCTGGACTGCTTGTCAGCTAGCTCTTGGCACCTAGCAAATACTAGATAAACATTTCTGAAACAAAGAAATTATGTGTTCTGCCATTGTTCTTAGAAAAACATGCATGCTTATTTTAATGGCTAAAAAACTAACAATGTATCTAGTTTCATTTTTCTTAAGACTCTTTGCTACAGTAGATTTTAGAGTTTATGAATATTTAATAATGTACTTCTACTTTTTATATTTTCTGAGTCCTTGGCATATATACCTTTATTTACCTATTATGAATGTCAACAAGGTATTAATAATGATGCCACTGAGATGGATTAAATTGGCTTGATTATTTTCAATTGTATATTATAAAGCTAAATTTTCTTTCAAGATTTTCTGAATTCTGACACTCTCTAGTATACGTATACCCTGTATCAATTTTATACCATACATATATCTCACATGCAGTCTACCCTGTCTTAATGTTATGCCATTCATGTATAGTAATGAAGTCTATACAGTATTAAATGCATAGTATACATGTATAACACTCATAGTCTACCCTGTCTTAAATGTACACAATACATGTATAACACAGAATACCCTACTTTAATTTTATACCATACATATATAGCACATGTAGTCTACCCTGTCTTAAATGTACATCATATATGTATAACACATGTAGTGTACTCAGTCTTAAATTCAAAACATATATATAAATAACACATGTAGTCTTCTCTGTCTTAAATGCATACCATAGTTGCATTGACACATAGTTATATGGAGTTTTTTTTCCCATCTTATTTTTTTTTATTAGATATTTTATTTACACTTCAGATGCCATCCCCTTTCCCCATTCCCCCCCTTAGAAAACCCCTATCCCATGCCCCCTTTTTCTTTTTGCACATATACATTTTTTAAAAATGTTAATCATAGGCTTTATAAGTTTGGTATTGCTCAATCAGAGGTGTAACCCACTACCCAACCTAGATATATCAACTATTTTTGACTGGTGGAGACACGTGAACATCTGCCTCCCTTAGTTATATGGAGTCTTAAATTTACACCATATATGTGTAACACATGAATATATAAAAGTAGAATCTAGATAATAACTTCTTGTGATATTTGAAATTTTCATTTTAATCATACTTTCTGGTAGGTAAATGTATGTATATGACACAACATATAATGAGTACTTCAGGATCACAGTACTGTGGCCTTGGTTACACTAACATTGAAAGGTCCGGGACTCCCCAAAAAGGAGTCCACTTAAGTCACAGGATAACACGCACCCAAAGGACACACGAGAGACCGTCTTGCTGTAAAATACATGAGGTGGTTTATTATATCAGAGCTCTGGGCCAGCCCATATCCCATATCTCACATAGGGGATAGAGGGACTGACCTCGTGGCTCAGGGGCATAGCACTTATATATGGGCGGGGTAGGGAAAAATCGAACTTTCGCGCGGGTGCACAGGATTGGTTGTTTTACCTCTTTTGAACACTAGTAGGCCGTACCATGGGGCAGGGTGTAGTTCTTCCCTTGGCCAGTCAGTTTCTGGGATGTTCTTAACAGGCCTTTGTACTGTAACTCCCCCCTCCTCTGTAACTAATTAGATGGACCCAAACCTGCTGGCAGGTGCTTTTCTGCCCAAGGTCTAAGGCGAAAAATTTACACATATTTCATAAGATGGCCTTTATAATTTTTCACTCTACAACATCACTGTGAAATATTCGCTGCAGCCATTTCCAGTACCTTTCATCTTCCCAAGTTCAAGGTCAGTGCTAACTACACACTGATTCTGCTTCCTGCGGGTTTAACTTTGAGAATGTCTAATCCTTCCGTTATTGTCACTAATTTATCTGTACTCTTATTCTGACTACCCTATCAAATATATGTTTGAAGGGAAAAATCATCTTTAACTTTCTTATACCGATGATGCATTGTTTACAATTTAATTAATGTTTCTCAAAGGAAATTGAGGCCTGAGTGTAAAGCAAAACCAGCCCCATGTAAAGAAGTGGAAACTTGCCTACACAGCCCCAGGACTAGAAACAGGCCAGTGAAAAGACACAAATGATGGGGTAAGGCTGGGGAGTGCTGTTAACATGGTTGGTCTTTTGATGACTGAAATCCATATAGAGATCACAAACATTTTTTGTTTTTCTCCTTTACAAACTGCATTTCTGTTAATGTGTGAAAACAAGGCAACCAGAGAGAATGTAAGCCACATGTTTTGGTGCATTTACACTTCTGTGCTCTTGAGAATATCAAAGTCGCCTAACAGGATATTTTCTGGTGGAAAAAAAAAAAGCAAGACAATTACAGACCTAGTAAAACACAAACAATCCCCAAAGGAGCTGTGCTCAATGGAAGCTTCAATTCATGAAATCTAAACAGTATTAGTTTTCTATGCTCATTCTAAATAAAATAAGATAAAATAAAGTTTAATATACATTTCGTTACTTTTAAATGGAGGCTAAACTCCAAAAGCAAAAGTCTATATATTAGGCTCAACTTTCCTTGCTGAAAACAGAATATGTTTAGAGACAGGTGTGGAGTCAAGTTACTGGACTAACATTTGCTCAGTGCAGCAACACTCAGCAAGTCTCACTTTCTCCATCTACAAAATGGACACAAGTACAACATACTGAATGATCCTAGAGATATAACAAATCATAGCCATAAAGTGCTCAGACAGCATATAAAGAGAACTACCTAGCAAATGTTTGCTCACATGTTTATACCTTCATATTTGAATACTTCATGTTTATACCTCATATTTGAATAAGGGAGTGTCTTTATGTCTGAAAATGTTTATATTAACTGACATTATTTCTTAATTTTAGTTTAATTAAAATTAGAATGTTGCTTATCTGTTCTTGGAGTTCTCAGCTTTTAAAAATAATTAGGGGTTTATCTTAGGATAAGTTTTTAAAGGGTAAGATTAGTAGGCTTCCCACTATGCCAGTAACACAGCCCCCTGTCACTTATGTAACGTCCAGGTGAAGGAAAAACTGGGGGAGCAGTCTAAGGCCTCCTTGTCCTCCCCCTCTATGTGATGTCTTAATCATACTCAAAACCTGAGCCCAGAAACACACTGGCTGCTAATTCTACTGCCAGATAAAGTCATGACAACGTGCAGACATGATTTCATTAAAGCAGATATGTAACAAACACACAGAAGACAGCAATAGCTCAAGCTGAGTAGATAAGCTTGAAGGCCCACAGACCCAGCTCAATGCCAAAACCTCCTTAAGGCTTGGGGTGATGTGGCAAGTGGGATACTGCCTATGACTCATTGGTTAGTTACTGGGGTTTTAATTTAACCCCTTTTCTCCCACTTCTACCTCTACCAACATCTTTTTGATATTAACACAATGTTGTCTGCTCCATCAAAAATTCAATTATGATCTTTTATTTTTAATTTAGTCTTAAACTGTATTCATCTATATTTTTGAAGACAGAGTTTTGCTTTTACTAGCTGGTCCAGAATTTGCTATATAGCCTAGGCTGGCCTTAAACACACAATTACACCTCAGCCTGCTGACAGCTGGGTTTACAGATGTTTGCCAACCATTTAGCTTATATGGTACTTTTAAATGAAAAGCAGGCTTTTTCCAATAACATTTTCTTTGGCTAAGTCATCTTTACAGGAATACATCTTTAACCCACTAAAGATTTATGGGAGAGGAAACAATTTTGCTTTGGAATTCAGGCAAATAGTCATCTTTTTGTGTGCCAGTGTCTCCTCTTGGTGAGATAGCAGTAAGTAGAGCTACTCTTCCTTTAATCAGCACTAAACTGGCACCACCATGCCCCATCCATCCAAACACAAATACAGTGATGAAATCAAACATCTCACCCTATAGGAAAGTCACCTAAAAGCCAAGATAATATAACTTCTGGATTATCACCAAAAATCCTTAACATGGAAGAAGGAACTGGAAGACAGATTTAAATTTTTTCTATTTACTTACTAATTATATATTTTATTGTTTCTCCAATAAATTTGAATGCTCAATTTCATTTAATTTATAACAAAAACCCACTAGAAAATACATATATCTAATCCAGAAAGAGACTTCTCTGGGTAGTAAATGAAAATTAGATTTAGCTTACATGGCAAGAATTGAAGAGCCAATATCAAAACGTGTTTTATGAACCCTCTGAGACAAAGGTGAATACTTTCCAGTCACTATGGCCTCCAGCCTTCCTGTGTCATTATTTCAGTTTTGTTTTGATTTCTGTGTTGAGTTTGGCATTTAGGTACTTGATGAGGTTACTTCTGGCATACTCCTAACATAGGAAGAATTGAAAAAATACCAAAAAAAAAATCTATGTCCAACTGAAAGCTCACCCAAGAAAATTACATTATCTTTTACTTTCCCTTTGAAAGAGTCATCTGAGAGGCTTTTGTCTTGGGAAGAAACAGCTTATCTCACCTCATCTTACATTGGATTCCTTGTGAAGACAAACATATTGCATTTCATGGAGGAGTAATAATAGAAACCCTGGTTCCTCCTACTTTTTCTTTTGCCAGGTAAGATCTGCAACAACTTTCACAATTGCTGTCATTCAGTCTAGAAATTTAACTATACTTCGAGTTCAGAACCATCTACTTTCATATCGAAAGGGGGAAAAAAGATGAAAGTAAGGTGTAGGAGTCCATAGCATAGGAATATCTACCCACAGACGGGACTAGCTGTTCACTGTGTTTACTTTTCATGCCTCAACCTGCAAACAACCACGATGGCAAAACTTACAAAACAGTACCAAAGGGTGTTTACTTAAAAATTTACATGGAATAAACTAGGTATACATCATCTTTAAAAGTTTTTTTAAGTAATAGATTTTAATATATGTTAATATCAGGCAGTGCTGATGTGATTTGTTTCCATCCTAAGTTGACACAGAAAGATTTTCTGTGTCAAGGCTAGAGGGTATTTTAAAGCATCTTTCATGAAAAGTCTAGCAAGTAATTCAAATTTTAAAAATTTACTGAAGTTTACAATGTTTTCAATGATTTGCTCAAGTTACACTTATTCAAATTGGTGACTTTTCCTCCTTTATCCTATACCCTCTGGTTAAAATTGGTAAGTCCTAAGTATAAAGATTAAAATGCTGTGGAGAAAACTGTATGGAAAGTCTTATTTTAAATGATTTGGAGCTCTTTTTGGAAAACACAGATCAGAGACAAGCATGCAGGGTAATTCACTTTAGAATCCTTTCACAAGACTGTGTCCCCTCAGAGCACTGACACAATCACCAGTGAACACTTCCCAGAAGTTTCTGGTGTCAAATGAGCACAGTGCATTTTCATGGGTAAGAATTTGAAAGGTTACAGTGAGCAACTTTAGAACTACACAGCAAAGTCTATTGCAGTGACAGACTTTGAAGTTCAGGGCACAGCACCAAGGCCATTTTGGCGCCTCCACAGAATATGGAAGGACAGCAGGATCCGCTCTGGCTAATAGGCAATGGCCAGTGGCATGGCAAGATGCAGTGAGCGGTTCAGTGAGAACTGACAGACTTTGTGAAAATTTATGCAAGATCGTTCCATTACTGTGACAGTCAGTTGGTGTTTATATCATCTGTCTCATTGTAGAACTTCTTCTGGGACTTGAATATGTCTTTATTTTCTATATTTAATAAGCACACTTTTTTTTTTATCAATTTCACAGTTTGATACTCAGGACAGATAGACTGAGACAGATGCAAATACTTACAGTCAACCATTAGACTGAGGTCTGGGACCCCTGTGAAAGAGTTAGGGGAAGAATTGAAGGAGTTGAAGGGTATGGCAACCCTATAGGAAGACCAACAGTGTCAACTAAGCTTGAGCCCTGGGAGCTCCCGAGACTAAGCCACCAACCAAAGAACATACACGAACCGGCCCAAGGTCCCCAGCACATATGTAGCAGAGGACTGCCTTGTCTGGCTTCAGTGGGAGAGGATATGCCTAAACCTGTACAGATTTGATGCCTCAGGGAAGGGGGAAGGGGGTAGCACCCTCTCAGGGACAAAGGGGAGAGGAAAGGAACAGGATGAAGAACTCTGAGAGACGGAACCTGGAGGGGGCAACATTTAGAATGTAAATAAATGAAATAATTAATTTAAATTTTAGAACAAACAAAATGAAACAAAACAAACAAACAAACAAATGAACACCTCAGGATACCATAGGTTTACCAGAAGTCTTTGGTAGAAACAGAAATCACTCCTAACATCAATCCATTAAATCATCTGCTCTGATGGGGCTGGCGTTTCTGCCCAACCTCCAGTTCCAAGCTCAGCTTTCAGATATCATGCAGAAGAGATGGAGAGACACTGTTGTAGATGACTCTGAAAGCTCTGATTTGCTTTTAAGTTCATCATTAGTTGTGCTTAAGACCTCATTCATCTAACATCCAGATCACTCTCCAGAGTAACTTCGGGCCTTTTCTTACTATTTTCTCAATTGTAGCATATTCTCATAGCCTTCAGTGTGCCATGCTACAGTCTCTAAATACCTATTTATACCACACTCCTGTCTTCAGTCTGTAGACTATGCAGGGTCTTTCTCCCTGATCCAGGAACTGAGAGCATGTGCTTCAGCTTCTACTTTTCCATGAAAATACTCATTCTCCTTTTCCACATTTATTGTCCCCTGCCTCCTTTCCCACAAACTAAAACCTCTGTGAGCAACTGACTCCATCTTGTATCCTTGAATAGTGAAGAGAATGCATTTTAGTTCATCTGTGTGGAGAGGATTAACTATTTTCCATTGGCTAAGCAGTACTTTGAGGTGTGGTTTGTTGGTACCTAGGTAGGAGCTCTTAGCTGAGAGAATGCTATGTGAATTTCACATCTAAAAATGAGATACTGAAGATGCTACGTAAGAATGCTCAGAGACCAGATGTGGCTCATATTGTAATCTCAGCACCTTTGAAAGAAAGGGAGAATGAACACCGCAGATATAAGGCCAGCCTGGTCTACATACTGAGTTCCAGGATAGCCAGGGCTACATACTGAGTTCCAGGTCAGCTACAACTACATACTGAAACTGTCTCTAAAAACCAGCATATTCTTTTTCAGGATATGAGTTACCAGTAATGATATAAGACCTCAAATATGCAACATATGGAAATGCAGCACATATCATTATTCATTAATAACAAAGAAAATATAGATGGGTTTATAAATATTTAATAACAATATAACTATAAATACAAATATGAATATACTTAGATATAAAACTATAGAACTAAATTTAGAAATTTCAAACTATGTCTCTATTAAATAATCAAAAACTAATGAGCCTGAATTTGGATAACTTTCATATTGATAAATTTATAGAAAGAAATTCTGTCAGTAAAATAGACATACCAAAAGGATACATTAACTGTATAGAAATTAAGAAGAAATAATCTACACAGGGGTAAAACCAGAAGTGAGACAGTGCTGGAGGGCTGAAAACATCATTGTAAATTGACTTTTTGCCCCCCAATTATTTGTTTAGCATTAAGTTCACCCCTCCATCATGAAGTCTTCTCAAAGGCCTGGGTTTCTTGCCCTATGAAAACAGCTTAAAATGGCCTTAGTCAATGACAGTCAGGTTTGCTGGTTCTATGTTAATACTAAAGAGACACTATAGATTCTGTGTGTCTTCTTATTCTTCAGTCATTTGTCATGGAGACGTAATAGACACACAGAAGAGAACTGAGACCAGCATGCTGGGAGAAATCAAGCCAGCCATCATGTGTACTCAGAAATAAAGGCACCCATTGGAGTTCAGCCTCTGGCTGTATCTCCCAGCTGATCACACACATGCAATAAAGGAACATAGAAAGAGACTAAGGTTTTGTGTCTTTGTTACACATATTATTGTGACCATAGCAACTTGATACATTCACAGATTAAACTGAGCAATGAGTATAGTCTTCCCTTCCAGAAATTAAAAGAACAAAATCTTTCTTGAGATTGAGTCTTCATTCTTTTTACACAAAAATCAGCAAATTTCACATCTAATAGATTGCCCTGTCCAATGAAATTTTCCTATATTCTCCACTGGGTTATGTTTTCCTTCAGGATCCAGCTAATAACTATTGTCTTTAAAATGAAGACTGTTTCTTCTAATTTATGGGGATGCCAATGGCTCTATGACCTCATCTGTAAAATACTGAGTCAACTTAGATCAGAAGTTTAGAACTTTGTTTTGGGGTCTGTGGTGAAATTGTCCAATGGGTATGGTGTGGCTATTTTTGCTTGAACTGCCAGCAACTATAAACATTCATTCACCTGATACCCACATAAAACTGGGCCAATTGATTTTAGTTATAGAGGGTAGAGAAACTCAAGTGCCACCCCAAGGATTTATAACCACTGCTAAGGGAAAGGGGCTCATGAACTGCCCCCTTTCCCAAATACTTATATGGTTAACAGTTGCCAGAGGAAACATGTTTTTCCTTGATAGAATAACTACCTCTAAGTAGCCATCTCTCTATAAGGAATCCATTACCATGTTCCTGTAAATAACCCCATTAGACTGACTAATTTTCAAAGTTATACAAGAGTGGATCAATTCTTTGTTTCTGTTATTTGTGCCTTCTCTGGGGCAAGAAGACATTTGCCCAAGTCCTCCCAGAAAAAGTCTACATATCTAAGGAATGGGATTGAAGAATCCTAGCACGTGGAGGGGCAAAGCAGGAAAGCTAACTGACTGGATGGACCCTTCATCTAGCGACCAGCAACATGTCCCTTTGATCTGTTGAAAATATAGAGACTTTTTGTGAAAAATTGCTTTTTCTGTTAAAAAAAATTAGAAACTGAGCAAAATGGTTTTAAGGTCTTCTCATCCTAAGAGTATTGCAATGGGTGTTTTAGTTCTGAACCATTTAAAAGACTATCACATAAGCTCTTGTAGTAAGGTCCTGACTTGAAACTTTATGTCTAAGTTATGCCACTCTCTCTGCTCTAGAGAAATAGCGATTAGGGTAAATCTTATTTGGCAGAGGCTCAAGCTTCTGCCTGTGTCCTTAGTGTCTTTCCCAGCTCAATGGTCTTTCCTGACCTTTAACCATACCCAGCTCTTTCAGGTTTCAAGCCTACTCTTATTCTTCAAGGCCAACTTCATTTTTTCTTCAACCTTAGTTTATAAAACAGCCTACCAAATAAGTGTTCCTCAGTGCCCCAGACTACAGAAGGAAGCATCTGTGCACTTGCTAGTCCCTAGGATAGCATACTTTATTTTCCTTTATTTACACTTTCATAAGCATCCACTCATAGTTCATAGTATATACCATACTAATAAGAACAAGGTTTGTGTGTAGACTCCAAGTTGTCTCCTTTATTTTTGTATTAATAAACTCCAAAGCAACACCTGACATTTACCCTATGCTCATTGTATAGGTGAATGAATACACAACCTCCCTAGACTTCATCAACATTTTCTTCACAATCTTTTTAAACACCATGTAACATGTATAGACAGACATGATTGTATGATCCCTTGTCACTTTCATAACCCACATAGAGCCCTCCCTATACCCTTACATATCCACACCCACTCAGTTTGTTTCTACTCATCATTTTTCCCTCTGGTTACATGTTTCTAGTTATCAATGGCCATTCTCAGAGCAGCTTCAGGAAATCATTATCAAGTCATTCTTGAACTTTAAAAACAGAGGATGCCCCTGGCTATCACAAAGATAGCTCTATCTGGAAATGAAAATGTCATTTTTGCCCAAGCAATAGACTTTGGTGAGTTTATCTGGTATGAGTCAACATTTTAAAACCAGAGTTTATTAACACTTAATCTTTTGACCTAAAAGTCAAGATCTGTACATCTGAACACAGTTCTGAGAGATGGCCACTCCTACATTCCTGCTCTTCTTCTCTAGCTTCATAGAAACCACAAAATATTTCTGTTCTATAGCATATCTATTATTATTATTTATCTATTGATAATCACATAATTTACTTTTATATGCCCATAATTGTATAATGAGGAATGAGGAAAAATGAACACTTTTGTCACTGAGACATTTTAACATTCTTTAGGGAAAAGACACATAGCCTGTAATCTCAGCTTACATTCTTTGTTTGTTTGTTTCAAGACAGGGTTTTTCTGTGTAGTCTTGGCTGTCCTGGAACTCACTCTGTAGACCAGGCTGGCCTCAAACTCAGAAATCTGCCTGCCTCTGCCTCCCAAGTGCTGAGATTAAAGGTACGCACTACCACTGCCCGGCTCAGCTTACATTCTTAAAAGTAGGTATTGTGATAGGATTCTTCTTTTATACAAATTATACATTTGAATTGTTTTTCAATAAGTTCTTTAGGGGGTTTTCACCTCCCTGCAGAAGGAAGCATATGTACAGTTGATGAATGAAGGTGTTAAGAGAAATAACAAAAAAAAAATTCAAACCTGGGACTGAAATCTTCCCCACAGTGGGGTGATTCATCTCCATAATGAGGCCATTGTGCAATACCTGAAAACAGAAAAACAGAAATATAGTTTATAGAAGTAAACTATGTCCAATCTCAAGATATAGAGATTTATTTAGTCAACATTGAAGAAAGATATTACAAAACAGAGACCTTTAAACTTTCACTTGAAAATTGTTTCTTATTGTCATATATGCTGATTGAAGCCAAAAGTTGCTAAGAGACTCATGAACTGTAAAATCACAATTGTACAAAATTTTCTCACATTCAAAATATCAACCTACTTTAAATGTAGTTTATCGTCTTCTTTCTTTCACCTAATTGTGCTGCTCTAATATCAAAAGTCACCTTATCTTTTGTGTGGAATAATGGCAGGATCTGAACAAAGTCAACTGCAGGAGGGAAGCTAGGACCCAAACCAGAGGAGGCCATGGGAGATACACATGCACTCCTGACCATTTTGTCAGTGGAATTAGGAGGTCATTCCGATGTGAAAGGTGAATCTGTGTTCAAGGGGCAAATCTGTGTAGGATACAAAACTATTAAGATAATCACATGAGCATAGTCAATTGAGAAAGAGGCAAGGGAAGACCCACATTAAGGACTTGAGCACAGAGCTCTACCCAGCGATGTTTTCTATGATGAAAAGACTTTACAGGTTCTCAAGAATAGGATGCTGATAAGGGAACACAGAAAGAGCCAAACACACCATGCTAAATGCTGAGTAGGTTCTTCTGTGCTATGACCAAAATCAGCTTTTCAGTGTTCCCTTAGGCACAAAAGTAAACATAGCTTAGGATATGACCTAAGACCATAGGTCAGTTACTACTATGGTATATCACCAGGGACATTTGCCTGGTATACCTGGGTGCTTTGTTATTTGACCTGGAATAAAGCCTGGAAACGGAGGCTAAATTCTTATTATTGTTGTTCAAGAATCCAAAATCTACTATATGTAATCAAATTGCTTTACCTATTAATTGAGTAGGCCATAATGGCTTGAGGCCAGACTCTGCAATGTAAAAGTTGAGTTACTATAATTCAAAAAATTATTTTAAACAACTAGGGGAATACAAAATGGGTAGTTGTATCTTCAGCAACTAAATTGCAAAGTGTGTTTCTTTAACTGAGGGTAGTCCTGTCTTTCAGTCCTGCACATGATAGAAGCATTTCATGGGTACAGCATACTTAAGGACTTTGAGTTCATACTAGAACAACAGTGATAATGGTTCTATAGCATTTTGAGATGCAGATTTAGTGAACCACATTGTTACCATAATGTATTTATAAAAGGTGAGGGTGTGTGAAATAAAGAAGCCAATTTAAAAAAAAAAAAACCATATTGTTCCTTGAAAAAAAAAAAATCAGGAGAATAGAAAAAGGAGATAGGTGTGGTATCTATTGCTAATAAGTATTTGGGTCACACTGTGACATAAGGCATCATTAAGATGACTTCACAGGTAGCCTTTTAAGATTGAATGTCTGAATCTGCTACGCTCAAGTATTCTGGTATCCAACAAGGTTGTGTGAGAAATAGCCACTGTTTCAGAGAGTAACTCTCTATCAAGTATTCAACCCCCATCATTCAGGCCAGTGCTACACCATATGGAGAGCCTTGCTAGCAATGCCTTGCTTTTCTTTTGGCATTACCAGGTTTGTACACACGAGCTGGCCAGAGAAAACCCTTGCCAGTGTTAGAACTGTGCTATAATTTAATTCTGGTGTGGCTCATTCTCAGCATCCACCCAGCACAGCCTCCTTCTCTGTGGGGGTGGGGGCTAAATGCCAGCCGGAGGTGCTAAATCTCAGTTCTGCTGAGGACAGGAACAAAAATACCAAGCTAAATTTCACTTGAAACAATTATCCGCACACTGAATCATTCTTCTCTTCTCGTATCTCTGTTGCCCTCCTGACTACCTCTTTGTAATAGCGCTGCAGTGCTACTCACAAAAGACAAAAGTGAGTGTTCTTAGCTAAATATAACTTAACTGATAGCATTGAAATTAATTAACGCTGAATTTTAATCACGTAGCAAATGTTAAGTGTCAAACGTGAAAGGGTAGTTGGTAAAGGTCAAGGGACATGTGTCAAAGTTTTGTGAAGCGAAAGCTAGAGGCAGTTGATTGAAATTTTTCAAAGAAGCAGCATTAGGAGCCATACTGCCTTAACTTCTAACTTGACTGCTATCTGTTCCTGGTTGAGACATTTACTGGATCAATATTTAGCTGTAACCAAAAATACAAATTTGTCTGATGTTTGGCACAAGAAACTAAACGTCATTTCTCATTGTCATTTGCTGTGACATCTGGACAATGAAGCAAATGGGCAGGACTGAGCTCTAATCCATAGAAAAAGCTGACTTGACTCCATCGGAGCTGGTAAGATTCCATAGGCTTTACTATTGGCCCAGGTCTTATTGTCCCAGAGACAGTACTGTCCCTAGAAAAACTGCCCAGTGACCTAGAATCTTGGGTAATCCTTCAGCATTGCTTGTGATGCTTTCCCAAGTATCATTTTCAAATAGTTCTGAAGTCAGAAAACTGTATCTTAACATACATCTCATACACTACCTCTAGTGTGTTGTCTCAAGACTTCATTGGAAACTGAGGCATGCTTCCTGCCACCTCTTCTCAAGCATTTCTTTGGAAAGGGTTAGTAAATGTCTCACCTTCCTTCTGTCATCTAGCCAAGACTCTAGTATCTAAAATTTTAATACAAAAAATAAAAATCTTACTACAGCCACTAAAAATGGACCAGAGAATCTTCAGAGACTTAATATAGAGTTTTAAAAAAATTGTATATATATTGTAGCAGCAGATAAACAAGAGTGTTGATGTTCATGAAGGCCAAAAGAAATAGAACCAAATTCCTTGGAGCTGGAGTAACAAGCAGGTATAGGCAGCCTGATGGGGGTGTTAGGGCAAACTTGGGACCTACGAAAGAGAAGTGTGCTTTCAACCAGATTCTCCTTGCCAGCCCCCTTCAGGGACTTTAAACTATAATTTTTCTTTATGTGGATTTCTTGACTTTAACTTCAATCTGGTCATTCAGGTTCTTCTTATTTCATATTAAATTATTTCACAATAACTTCCCTGGAACTCTTATATGAGATTTGTGCTTTGGTAGTGTTTTAGATTAGACTGTTTTCTCCCCCATTTGACTATTCTTCCCAGACCTTTCATTGTTAGGGAGCACCTCTAAATTTCATTTCTTTTTGATATTTCAAAAGCCTATTCTTGTCAAGAATAGAATTTTAGATAGTGCACTAACCTCTTTAGCAAAGTATCAGGCCTATTTAAAATAAGGTCTCTCTTTCTTTCTCAGGGGTTTTACAGAGTGACAGCCTAATGATAGTCAAATGGTAATGTATTAATGACGGGCTGATAAATGTATACTTTAGAGTGATGTGAGCAATACAAGTCTAAAGAAAAGTAAGTCTTTTTTATAAAGTCCTATGGAAGAAAAAGAAAAAGGTCTGCAATGTAACACTAAAAAAACAAACCCAAAAAAAGGCACAAAAATTAAAAACTGATACCGTCAGCTGTCCCTGTGAGCATAGGCTTGCAATCCAAGCTGCTCAAGATACTGAGGCAGGAGAATTCCAAATTCAAGTCCTGTCGTGGCTACAAACTGAGCTCAAGGCCAACTTGGACAAATTAGTAAGACCCTGTCTAAAAATTGAAATGGGGGGCGGGAGGGTAATGGGGCTTCGGATACAACTAAGTAATAAAGTGCTATGTGCAAGACTCTAGGTTCATTCCCCACCACACACACAGCTACCCTCTATCCAATGCAAAAAAACATTGTGGAAAGTAAGAAAACTAACTCAAGGCTACACTTTCTTTGCACATTTGAGGTGGTACCAACAGTAGCATTAGTAAGGATGCCCAGAAGATGAATCTATGCAATTTACAACAAATCCCCATTTGACAAATTCACTTAATTCAACAAACTCCACACAACTCTGATATGTTAGGCACAAAGAAGGGGCAGGCAATAATAATGAATGAGTTTGTACCAAAATTGTAATTATAAGAGAGGAGATAGAAAATAAAAGCCTTAAGCCAATCTAGAACATAACAAAAGTTCCATAAGGAAGGAACAATATCAAATGAGAAGCAAATATTTAACTATTCCTGTTTTTTTAAAAAAAAAAAAACAAAAACAAAAAAAAAACATTATTCAGGTAAAAGAAGTCAGTGAAGGTCATTCAAGAGAGATAATACTCCAATTAAATATTAAAGAAAACATAGCTATAATTAATGCAATATCAGCATCTATAGCAAAACTCATTAAAGACCACTTATTATATTACAAACCAAACATGTTTCATTAAATCTTCTGATGGACAAGACAAGGCCCAAAGTAGTATCTTCTCTTCAATGATAAGATAATAGTGGCTTAAAGAAGGTGAGTACTGACCCAAGATTTTCCAAGCAATTGGCAGCTGATCTTGGACTGTAATTAAGTATGTCTAACGCTAGTCACTTAGGAAGCTCCTGACATTTGGATAGTCAAAGGGGAAAAAATTGGAGAGGAATAATTTGATTTGCCATTAAAATAACTATCCAGTGTGGTCAATTCTTTAAAATCAAATCAGTTGAATGGAGTGATGAAGCTAAAGCAATTGCTTGGTACCAGGAGGCACACTTAATCAATAAATTAAACTGTTCCCTCATAGGAAGCCAAGAACACTCTGGCACAATTCAAAAGCTGTGCAGTGGGAAGGAATTGCACCCAAAATGTGAGAGGGACAGATCCAGCCATGATCTGGGGTAGAGCACCAAAGAACTCTGAGGCCCAAACTCCTCACTATATGAAAGGATATTAGTTTCTCTATTGCATCTGTAGGGATTGAATGACATGATAGTTATGGCTTTGGCACCAAAAAATGGCTATGCTTCCAACATAGTCAGGACACAGCGCTCAACCTCTGGCTCCAGCAAGAAACAATGTATGAATTTAGGCACATGCATTTGTTTATGCAGCACATATGTGTTAAATGCATCATCACAAATACTTGTTAATTGCTAATGAGTACAGATACAAGTGTAGATTTTTGAGACAGGATACCATTATGTCCCTCTGGCTGTTCTGAAATTTACTAAGTTGTCCAGGATAGTCTCAAATTGACAGAGGTACATCTGCCTCTGCCTCCAAAGTGCTGGGATTAAAGACATGTCATTACTATACTGGCATATAAATACTAATGCGCCAGATAAAGTGCTAAGGAAAATTGAGGCATGGGGCGGGGGCACTAGGTCCTCACCTCCCACAAGCTTGCATCCGTAAATGGCAAATTCCAGTTAAATGCACCTACTTGTCTCTTCCAGTTATTTAATAATATCTGCTTGGTCGTCTGCTGTATATCTGATAGATGTTCAGCAAATGTGTATTGAATATTTCTTAAATAAATTGAATCACCCAGATAATAATATCAGGAGTTTCTTTTTGGTTTTATAGTTTTGTAGGGCTGTTGTTGAACTATTTTACCAAACTCTAGATTTCCCTAGACACAAAGTTCTTCCACAATATGTATACTTTCAGGATCTTATTTATGTGTGTCCAGGCTTGCATTATAATGCCTTCAGTTAGCACTTCTGGTTGACATCAAGGACTATATTGCAAACAAACATGGGAAGATATTTCAGGGATCATGCTGAGAAGACCTTGAAGGGACATGGTCATAGCCTGACTAGAAAATGTTAAGAGTGACCTAAGAGTCAACAACAAGGGATACCCCATCCGTAACATAAAATATGTTTACCAAACCTGAAGAACACCATCATCAATCTCCTTCATTAGGAAAACTCAAAAACAAAACAAAACAAAACAAAAACAAAAACAATTCAGAAAAAAATTCAGAAAAATTCAGAAAAAATTTCAGAAAATAAAAAACAAAAACTACCAAAACATGCAATAGTACCTCAGAAAACAAAAGAATCTCATTATTCTTATTTATCATTAAACTCAAACAGTCCATATATGAAATGCTTATGATAGAAGGGATTTTTATGATGCTGGAATAGTTACACATACATAATAAGGTCTTGGAAAGGATAGATGCTCAAGTAGATCATATAACTTATGTTCCACATATACTTTATATTCTAGCCCAAAGCTAATTTTATGGGATATTTTCCTAGTGGGTTTATATTATGATCCAACCCATAATATAAGATGATATTTTCCATTTGTGGTATCAAAGCACTCAGTTTTGGAACATTCTGAATTTCAGATTGAGATCATTCAACATACAGTATCAACATTAGCAATTTAATCATTCTTAGTGTAACAGGAGAACAATTTTGAAATAGCATTTAAGAAGTTCCATAAGCAAAGGCAAAATTTATGATAGATATAGCCAAGAAGTTAGTTCAATTGTTATAAATAAAGTTGCCACAGAAAATATAGAAATAACATGAAGCCATGAAACGAAAAGCAGGTAAGCACCCAGCTCTACCTAGACAATGGAGATCAGTTTTAAAAGCTGGTGATCAGAGCTTTCTTACTTCTTTGACTCAGTTTCTTTTTCTTTATTTCCTTTTTGCTCTTTCTGTTCTTTCCTTAGTTTCCCTACTATTTTAAAAAATTTTTATTTCACTAAGAGTTCACAAAGTTTGTATTGGTCACATTCAACTTCCCCTTTAGGTCAATTTCTATAACTAAATCTTATGTTCAAGCTAATACACACAAGCTTCTCATTCTTTAATGTCAAACTACCATAACTCTAGGGTTGGAGACATAGCTCATCAGTTATGAATTCATACTGTTTCTACAGAGGACACTGGTCCAATTCCCAGAATCCATATAGTAGCTCACAAATTTCTGTAATTGCAGTTCCAGGTAATCTGATGCCTTCTTGTGGCCTCCACAGGCACCAGAAACATGTGGTGCACATATATGCATGTAAATAAAACACACACACACATATGTACTATATATATATATATATATATATATATATATATATATATATACTGTATGTATATACCATAATATATATACATATATATATATATATATATATATATCATGCTTTAAGTCAAGCAAAGGAGCATTATAATACATAATAGTTCAAGAACTACTGATACAATGAGCATGTATGCACCTAATACCTGAAGAAGAAAGTAATATTTTCAACAGGATTAATGTCCCAAGTATCCTTGTCTTAGTTAGGGTTTTACTGCTGTGAATAGACACCAAGACCCAGGCAAGTCTTATAAAGGACAACATGTATTTTGGACTGGCTTACAGGTTTAGATGTTCAGTCCATTATCATCAAAATGGGAACATGGCAGCATCCAGGCAGGCATGGTGCAGGCAGAGCTGAGAGTTCTACATCTTAATCTGAAGGCTGCTAGTAGAATACTGGCTTCCTGGTAGCTAGGATGAGAGTCTTAAAGCCCACACCCATAGTGGCACACCTACTCCAAGGCCACCTACTCCAAGAGGGCTACGCCTTCTAAAAGTGCCACTCCCTGGGCCAAGTACATAGAAACCATTACAATGCTCAAACCCAGATAAAATCCCAGATAATCAGTCAGTTGAATTTCTTACTTTTACATTATGTCATATATCTATATACTTCTAACAATGAAATATTTAATTAGCTTACCATATTTATGCATATGTTTTCTCTGACTTGCTGTTACTCTTGACACTATTTTTATGATTTAACTATTTTGAAGTATACAGCTGAGTGCTAATCATGGCCATCATTCTAAAGTATGGTGTCATTTAAGTATACCATGATTTTGCACCTTTTATTGATATATATTGTACATGTGTTTCATTGTGACATTCTTAGATATACTTATTGTATGCAATGGATTTTTATCTATTCGCTTTGTTACTGTTTTCTTCTTCCTACTCCTGTTGACCTTTTTCTTTTCCCAATTAGGCCCCTTTCTGTTTTCATGCCTTTTTATCTTTTTTTTTCTTCTTTACTGATTTTTCCAATTAATTGCCTTAAGGTTGTATATAAATAGATCTGCACAATATTTGACCTGTCAGCATCCAGTAATGAAGTCGTGGTAAAGCTCATGAGCCCACAGCCAACTGAGGATTTATATGAAGTTAACTGTTGTTAGCTTAATAATCATTTAAATCATCTTTATAATTAAATACTTATCTAATTCATTTGCACTCTTTCTCAGTGCCTTAACTAGTTTTTAGTATTGAATTTTCAAAGCCACATATTTGGGATATGAATTTCTTATTGTAACATAAAAATAGTAGAAATGAAAATACAATTTTATTTCTCATTCACCATGTGATATGGGTAAACAAAATTCCCTGCTCCATCATACTCAATTTACTGACCTTTGTAATAAGTTCTGCAGTTTTTATTTATTTTGAAATTTTTTCCTATGCTTAGATGACAAGGATATTCTAAATTTCTTTAGAAATGTTTAAAAGTTGATGAGTTTCATAAAAGCTGAGAGAAAAATTCGTGGTGGAAGGAAATTGATTGAACTTGATAAACAATATACTTACAAGTGAATGGTTGTGGTACATCCTAGAACCTTGCACATGAAAATCTGAGGCAGAGTGGCAGAAGGGCTTGCCTTTTAGGGATAAAGTGCTCAACTTCCAGAAAAGAAGATAAAAAATAAAAAAAGATAGAAAAGAGAATGAACAAAAGCACTAAAGCTAATATCACTACAAAGAAATTAAGTACTGCAACTTAACCATAACAAGACACAGATTGAGCAAGCTAGAATCTAAAAAGTACTGATAAAATAAATCAAGGATGACTTCAACACATAGAGGAACATAATCTGTTAATGATTAGGATACTCTACACAGCATAGATATCCTAAAACGTAGAGGTTGATGTGGGTTTTGTGAAGATTCACATTTTGTAGTTTTAAAAAATTGTTTGTGTTCAAGAATCTGTTTGAAAAATGCTAGACTCAAACCTAGTTTTATAATTTTGAAATTAACAACAAAATGAGACAGAATCTATTGCTATTGAGATGATATGTAGGTATGCTACACTTATGTACATGTGCTACAGTGGAGACTAAGAGAAAATGGCGTTAGCTGAGCAGACTGCTGAAGAAACAAAGGGAGCAGAGTAGAGAACTCAAATCACACACAACTTTTTTTAACAGTGGAACTGAGAAATTAGCAAAACAAACAAAACAAAACAAGAAACCTCAATGTAAAGCTCTTTTCTTTCTTAAAATTTTATTAACATCACATTCACCCCACCTGTGTCTGGACCTATGCCAACCTCCTATGTTACAACTTTGTGTCCAGTTATCATTATTTCATCATTCATCACCTCCTATTTGTGCTGTCCTTATATCCCCAGTGTGAGCTCATCCATCCAATTATGGCCAACCTACTAGGACTTTAAAAGAAAATTGAACCTCCTCCACAAGACATCAACTGCCCATAGCTCTTCAGTTTAGAAATGGGGCTTATAACTTCCTTTTTCATGCATTAGCTGGCTTGATTTGGTGCAGGTCTTATGAGACATTATTTCTGGGAGATATAAACAAATGTCTGCTGACCCCAGAAGGGAACCAACAATAGACAAATATACAGATACCATGCAAATCCAACATCATGAACCAATGAGAGCTTCAAGGTTACTTATAGAAATATGCATGGGAAGTTATGTATGAAACAAAAGTAAGTGGAAAAGAGTTGCACCCCCAAATCCAACCTAGTATAAAATGGATAATGGACCACAAAAGCTAGAAATCAGGAACACACTACACACCCAGCAGACAGCTCAACATTTAGAAAATGTCCTTTAAAGAGAGCTCAGCTGGTTTCTGTTCCTTTCATGCAGTGCAGCTTGTCTGTGCTTCTTCCAGGCAGCCATTTGTCTGATACTATGTTCCCGTGGCCCTTATCATTTCTATAGAGAGGAAGGAATCTAGTGAATCTGGTCAGTTTCAGGGACTTCCTGAAGCCATTCAGTTAAGTTTACTTTTCCAGAGGAAGTAGCTTTGCAAGATGGAGTGTTTTATTACACCTCAGATCATTCTTTTGTTTTACCTCCCTATAAACATTCTGTCTTAGCAAGCATATGCCTAAGAATATTCTGATCTCCCCACCCTTTAAAACTCCATCTTAAAACATTTTGTTGATTTACCTCCCTTTTACTATCCTGTACTTTAGCAAGCTTCCTTCCAATGTGTAGTAAGGTCTTAATCTTGGAGGAAATTGCTATACAATGGGCAGCAACCATGAGGATATGAGTTCCTGAGTTCAGCAGTCCTGTCTTTTTGAGACAACACTGTTGTTTTTCAATCCTTCTGTATCTTGCATTCCAGCCATCCTTTTCTCTGTGATGATCCTTGAGTCTTGGGGAGGGCTATGATACAGTAATGCCATTTATGACTGAGCACTTCTGTTGATATTTAGTCTCTGATCTTTCACTAAGTATGTGTTTCTGCTTTAACCAATATCCATTACACAAAGAAATTTCTTTGATAAATCTGAGAGCTGCACTAATCTTTGAATATGGAGAGATAAATTTACAGAACATTTTAATATGACATCAATTACAGAGTAACAGTTGTGGATTTCTTCCTGAGGCTTTTGAGCTTGCCAAGGTTGAGTTTTCCACATCATATGACCAATGATTATGTTATCTTCAGCAACAGTCTTACCATCAACTTCTGGAGGGAAGACTAGAGTAATAGGAATATTCTCTATTGTTTTGAGGGTCTCTAAACACACTTATGACAAGCAATTCAAGGGGAAATATCCCACACCTGGCCCAAACTATTATTTGATAATCTGTAGTTTCTGGGTGCACAAAATTCCCTGAGTAGGAAACTACATCTATCTCAATTGGTCATGAACTTGAAATTAAAAATAAAAGTACAATAATTTTTAATTATTTCCTTTATTTGGGATTATAATTACCGCCATGTTCCCGCTTTAAGCCCGTTTGTCTTGGCAAGCTCTCCAGCAGGACTGGAGCTCCCGAGCTGGTTTCACCAGACTGTTCTCTCTATCTTGCTCCTGTAGTGACCGGTTGCTGTGTTTCCAGCTCCCGTTGGCTCATCCCAGGAGCCGCTAGTTCCTTCACAGCCATAACCACCTGGTTGTCGGAGGACCCACTTCCCAGTAAAGTAAAACTCTAAAGATTAAAGATTAACCAAAGGGCCGGGCAGTGGTGGCGCACGCCTTTAATCCCAGCACTTGGAAGGCAGAGGCAGGCGGATTTCTGAGTTCGAGGCCAGCCTGGTCTACAGAGTGAGTTCCAGGACAGCCAGGGCTACACAGAGAAACCCTGTCTTGAAAAACAAAAAAAACAAAAAACAAAAATAAATAAATAGATAAAAATAGATAGATAGTAGATAGATAGATAGACAGATAGATAATGATACATGATTAGGTAGATAATAGATATTTAGATAGATCAATAGGTAGATAATAGATAGATATCTAGATATCTAGATAGATAGATAGATAGATAGATAGATAGATAGATAGATAGATGATGATGCTTTGATAGAGCTGACACTTGAGAGGGCACATGATGTTTAGAAAAATATAAATGTAACCCCAATAAATGTAACCCCACAGATAGTGAGATATTCTTCCATTGGTTCACTTTGCAATGCTTTGCTCATCTTTGCTGATCTTTGCTTGTTATGACTTAGAGAGAAAAGCACCAAAGAACTTCTCATGGTATTCTGGATGTTCCTTGCCACTTCCTCAGACTAATGCCGATTCAGTGGTCAAGTTTTCTTCTGGATCATACCACTTGCTACTGATTCATGTTTGTTGTTTGACAATTGGACTAGACAGCCGCTAGTGACTGTGTTTCATATTTTGGAGTGAACTGCTGATATCCTGACAATAGAGATTAGAATCTCCCCAATGGTTTTTGTCTTGACTAACACAATGGCCCTGATGTTACAGTATGGTTTCACACGATGTTGTCATTGGAGAAATGACATTAATGGTATGTTGAACCTTCTGTCTTATGTCTTTACAACTGCACAGGAATTTACATTTAATTTGGTGTGAGAAGGAGTTAGATTTCCCTTTCCTCTGAGTGATTCCTGAGCATCCTTTCCTCTCAAAGACTGTAGCACCAATCCTGCTATCAGTCATTCTCTGCTGGCCTTATTTCTGGCTTGTTGGTCTATGACTCCCCTGCCAACTCCACACTGACTAAATCACTGTGGCTTTGCAGTGAGTTTCAGTGCTACATTTGGCAAGATCCATGACCCACCCCTGCCTTATCCTTTGTCCTGAGGGGCTATTGGCCCTTAACTCTTCTCTATAAATCTTAAAGTTTGCTTATCCAAGTCCAGGAAATCCCTATCAGGCAGAAAGAATATTCTTACCATATTATCTTACACCCATTAAACATTTACTTTAGCAATCTCCATTTATTTAAGTCATCCTTAATATTTTATAAAGTGTTGGCATTTTTAATAAAAGCTTTGTATATTTTTCCATTAAATGCCTTAGAAGTACATTGTAGCTGCTTTGGAAAAAAATTAAACTTTTTTGTTTCAATGTTTCAGAGTATTGCTGATGAAATTAATTTTTAAATAGTTTTTTTTTAAAAAAATAAACATTCCTAACAATAATATATTAATGCATTCCTTTGAGTTTTCTGTAAAATCAATAATATTCTTAAGAAATAAGTTTTGTATTTTCTTCTAACTACTCCTATTTTTATTTGATTCCTCATACTGAATTTAATTCCATATATGGCAACTAACAGATCAATGACTGAGTGTAGCCTTAGTAGAAAGCATTTTTTCCTTTTCTACTTCTAAAGAAGACATGCATCATATTTTAAAAAGAGTGTACTTCTATCAAATTAATATAATTACACCTCATCAAGTTCAGCATCTTTTACTACTTTGATAAGAAACTGCATCGGAAGCTTTCACTTTAGCAAGTACTTTTTATAAATCTACTGAGGGAGTCATAGAACCCTTCACTGCTTCACTAATTTGTTAACATGAGGGAATAATCCTCTTATATTTATACAAACATGCAAGAACAAAGTAACTGTCTGAATTCAGTTTTACCTTTCTTTCTTTTTTCTTTCTTTCTTTTTTTGCTATTCTCAGGAATGAGATTAATATGTAGTCTTTCTTTTTTGTGTATCGTGAGAATCTTTCTTTACAAAGTGTGCAAGGAGCCCTTGTTTACCTGCATTCTGAATATGCTTGGGGAGGACTTCAACAACTGGTGGGAACTATTCTTAAGTGGTCTGGTGTTTAATTAGTGAGAAGATTTTTAACCATTAAGTATTCTTTTCCTCGGTAGGTGACATATAGATGAGTCCTGTTCATCCCATCTGCTAGTTTGGAATTGTGTATGTTAATTAGAAGATTGAGAGCACTGACATTTACAATTATTGTTGAAAGGTAGATATTAATTTCTGTGAAGTTTTTTGCTATCATAATACTTGGTTTCTTCTTAATTCTCACTTATTTTAGTATTTGGGTGTGCCTTAGTCTTTCCCATAGCTGCACATATGGGTCGATCTGTCTCCACATCGCCTAGGGTTCCTCCAGCAATCTATGCTAGTGACTTAGTAATCATAAACCCTTCCAGTTTGTGCAATGCTTGGGGGTATCCCTATACCTGTTTTCAAATAATAGTATAGAGCTATTATAATGAAAATGGCATGATGCTGGCACAACAAATAGGCTCAAAGAGCAACTGAACAAACGAGAAGACATACAATTAAACCCATACAACTGTATCTATCTGATTTGGACAAAGATGTTGCAAAAGTACATTAGGGAAGATGGAGGTTTTTACCTAGTGGTACTGGGGAAATGGATGCCCACTTTTGAAGAAACAAATCTAGATCTAGCTTTTACACAGTACAGCCAAAATAGATGAAATACTTTATGTTAAAACTCTAAAACTGAAAAGAGAAAACCTTCAGGATATAGGTAAAGATTTTTCTCAATACTACATAATAAACTAAAATATTCTAAATACCCCTAAACCAAACAACCCACTTAGTAAATGTGCTAATATAATACATATATATTTCTATAAAGATAAAGTACAAATTGCCACGAACATATAAAAAATGTTCAAATATCCAAATGCAAATCAAAACTACAGTGAAATTCCACCCATCTTACCTCTGTTAGAATGGTTATCCTAAAACAAGTAACAGCAGATGTTGGTGAGGAGGTGAAGAAAGGGGATACTTGTACATTGCTACTGGGAATATAAATTAGTCCATCTGTACCAGAAACCAGTATGGAGGATCCTCAAAAAACTCAAAATTACACATCACATAGCTCTACTTCTGGATATATACCAAAGGTCTATAAGCCAATATATCACAGAGATAACTGCATCTCCATGCCAACTGCAATGCATTATTCACAGTAGCTGTGTAGAAGGATAGCCAAAATGTTTGTTCACATATGAACAGATAAATAAAATATGGTGTATATACACAATTGAGTTGCATTCAATAGAATGAAAAATATGTCATTTGCTGAAAAATGAATACAAGAAGAGCCTCTTGAGTCAGAAAGATGAATGTCACAGTTTTCTCTCATTTGCAGATCCTAGAATTTTTATAGAGATACAAACCTATTAATGTATGTAAATGATATTAAAGTAGAAATGAAATTGGAGGAAACTATGAGACTAGTCACGACAAAGACAAAAAAAAAGGAGAGAGAGAAAAGAAAGGACACAGGATGAAAAGTGTATGTGCCACCATGGGTCTGGCACCAGGTTCACCATGGGTCTGGCACTAGGTCCACTGTGCATATATATATGGCTTCCAGGTTATATGGGATTCCTGAGTGTGCAAACAAGTGTATCTCTGATTCTCATGCCTTCTCTCAGGCTCTTTCCCTTCTGTTGGTTTGTCTTGTCCAACTTCAGGATGATAGTTTCTACTTTATCTTATTATATTTTACTTTGTTATATTTAAAAAAAAAAAAAACTGAATGAATGAGAGAAAACAACCACGAGGGTAAAGGTTAACAAGTGCGCTACCATACCTGCTAGAAGAGGGAAACCCAGTTTTTTCCAATAGAGTAACACTGGATATATCAACCACTCCAGGATAGGCTTTATGTTCAAAAGTAGATAGCCAATGTAAAATGAACTTCACAACTTTTTGTGAGTATTTTTATTTCATTATAGTGTGGTGCTTTTTGGTATGTGCGTGTGCATGTGTGCGTGTGTGCGTGTGTGTCTTTATTAAGTTCTCTTAGTTTTAGGGGGTTTTGTTGTTGTATTAGCTTTTCTTTGTTTTTTGAGAAAGAACTTGAAGCTGGGTGGGCAGGAATAAAGAGGATCTAGAAGGACTTGGGGGAGGGGAAGCATATGATCAAAATATATTTAAATATAAAATTTGTTTTAAATAATAAAATATATTTAAAAGACTATGTCAAAATATGGACTTAAACATAACTGACTTTATGAAACCTGATATTCTGTAAAATAAATCTAGACCAATAAAATAATTAAAACAATGCTGTTAGTACTCATTGTTTGACATGTTGTTATTTCACTGTGATTGAGAAGTTGTGAAGAAAAATGGACTATTGGGATGGGTCTTCTTTTTTATTGGATATTTTCTTTATTTACATTTCAAATGTTTTCTCCTATCCGGGTCTCCCCTTCAGAAACCCTCTATCCCATCCCTCCTCCCTTGCCTCTATGAGGGTGCTTCCCTACCTACCTACCTACCCACTCCCACCTTCCAGCCCTGGCATTTCCCTACACTGGGGCATCAAACAACCACAAGCCCAAGGGCTGCTTCTCCCACTAATATCCAACAAGTCCATCCTCTGCCACATATGCAGCCAGAGCCATGGGTCCCTCCATGTGTACTCTTTGGTTGGAAGTCCAGTCCCCAGGGGCTCTGGGAGGTTGGCCAGTTAACAGTGTTGCTCACTTGAGGTATGTTCTAAATAACTTTGTGTAACTGAATTAAGGCTTAACCATAGTTCATAATAAATCCCATTTTGTTCCTGAAAAAGTTTCTTTCAATGGACTGGGTGGTTAGGATGGCTTACATTAGTTCCTGTGTCCAACATGGCAGAAAGAAAGTCACCAGAATGTGAGTTAACCTGTGACTTCCACACATGCAGGGGATGCCCTACACCCCATGCATATAACAGTTTTAAATTTTTTAACTTAATTATGTTTCAAAACACAAACATTACAGAATTTTTACCAGCCCATGAAGTTGTCAAATACATTATAATAAAATTATTGCCCATCATTATTCACCAGTTTCAAAGTTCTAATTAATTAAACTTTTTTTGTTAAAATTTAACTTGCATGGTATTTCAGGTATTTATTTAATCATATCTGTATTCTTTAATTGGAGTATCTTTATAGAATTTCAATGAATTGGAATAATTGATACTTTTAACTCATTTTAATATTGTATTCAATGCCTTTTTTTTTTTTCTTTTTTGGTTCTACCAAAAAAAACTATTTATGCTTGACATTGGTTTCCTACCTTTTCTACTTTGGAAGATATGGACTTTTTCCTTTTATTAATCTTTTCCTTGAGAAATTCTAATTTGACTTAGTGTCTCTTCCTGTTGCTAGAACAACACACCTTGACAAAAGCACCTTAAGGAACAATGAATTTACTGGGTTTAGAACTCTAGGTTATAGCCCATCATTGAGTGGAGAATCACAGCAGCCTGAACTGAATTGAAGCAGTCAGTCACATTGCATCCACAGTCAAAAACAAATGTGGTTAAGAAATGCACACGGCTCTTATGTAAATGCACATGGCTCCATGGTTCTTTCCTGGGGGACTGGTGATATTCAGTGGCCTAGTCTTCCTGCCTCAATTAGCATAATCAAGACAACCCCCACCAAAGCACACCAATAGGCCAGCTTAATCTAAAAACCCCTTCTTTGAGTTTCCTCCCTATGATTCTGTCTTGTGCCAAGCTGAGAACTAATATAAGTTCTCACACAGACTTAGCAAAATAGAAACTGACCAGTTCATATCTTGTCATTCCCTGCTAACTTATGTGACAGATACCTCCAGAAAGTTTTGATTCCTAGTACTCTTAGTGTCTTGAAAATAGTTTTTTACAATATCATTAGGCAAAAAGGAAAATGTTTAGTTTTCTAAGTAATTTTGTGTTGTTTATTAAGTAATAAAGTTAAAATGCATTTATGACCTAATAACTTCATAATTGTTTGAAATAAGTAATAGACATAAATTACAAGACAAGTGGTATTTTTATTTCCTTCACAAATAACCAAAATTGTTTTCTAATAGTGTAGTCACATTGAATACAGTTTAACCTCTTGAATCTTAGAACAAACACAGATTCCTCACCATCATTTCTTGTTTTTTATTTAATTGATTGCATCTTGGGATTTGCTTTTTGTGTACAATATTTATCCAAAATTCACTTTGCTAGGCATTGATGGTTATGCATGGTACATTGTAGAAGAGTTGGTAGAAAAGTTGACTCTTAATGTGATAAGTCCTTGGTTTGATTCCAGTAAAACAACACACACACACACACACACACACCACGGCAGAGAGAGGGGGGAGGGGGAGGGAGAGGGGGAAGGAGAGGGAGAGGGAAAGAAGGAGGGAGGGAGGGAGGGAGAGGGAGGGGAGGGGAATGGAAGGTAAAAGAGGGGAGAGGGAAAGATGGGGGATAGGAAGAAGTAAAAGAGATGGGGAGATGTCAATCAGCGTTTCTAAGTGTGATTCCTGTGAAACACAAACTTGCCTACAGCTAGTACTCTGAGCTGTAGCCAACAGATACTTATGTTTTCTGAGAAGACAGAGGCAGCTGTGGTAACCTCATCCCCACTGGCCTCAGGAGCCTCACTCAAAACCAAAACCATGGCACCACAGTTACATATTGTCTTGTTTACTGATTTGTTTCCTTTTAATTAAAAACTGCTCCTTATCACCTATCTTCAGAACTGATGTCCTTCTTTCTTGATAAATTTGACAAAATTTTTGCCCAACTCCAATTTTGCTTTAAATTTTAGGCATCTGGTGGTAGTTTTCTCTTTTCATGAAGAATATTCTCCAGAATCTCCTTAGTAATTTGTTTATAGTAAAATTGGTTATGTTCCTCAAAGTCCTTGGGTTTCCTGGGAGAGCTGTGCTGGCCACACCTGTCCAGGTTACTTTTGTTACTGCAAGGATGTTATTTCACAGCGCTGCTTTCAGGAACTCAGGTTCCACTAGTTACACTGCCTTCTGGGTAGGTTTGCTTAATTTCTATGTCAATTCAAAAATCTCTATGGTTTATGTTTACTACACTTTAAACACCATCAGCCTACACATTAAGTGATTTTTTTCTTTAATCTATTTAATTTTTATTTCATCTACTTAATTTCCAGGACTTCCTAAATATAAATAAGTTTGTTTTTAAAAGCTCTGGAATTCCTAATCATGTTCTAATGTTTTAATTATCTTCTCTAGAGTCTACAGCAACTTTATATTAGATGTATGTCAGACATGCATAAATTGGATTGCTCTATATGTCTCTACATCTTTGTCTCTGAATTCAAATGAATTTATGGAGGTCCATGCCCACCCATGGGTCCTTTCTCACTGTGCTTAATAAATTTAAATTTGTATAGGATGAAGTGATTTTTCCTGGGGTGCTTCATACTTTTTTTCTCCAAGTACTTAGGGTAGCATCAAAATAGAATCACAATATATTTAAATTACTATTTGGCTATTTTTGAATCCCAGATTGAGTTGATTCCTATACATAGAACAATTGGGTTAGAGCAAGACCATCTCATGGGAGATTTTCTATTTATATCTTTCCTACAAGAGAAAAGGGCCAGATTCCCTATTGTTTCCTACTTTAGTTTTCAGTGCAGGTTTTAAGATTTGCTATTTCTCCGACTTTCACTTACTGGTACTGGCATTGCTATGTGCAAACTTCAACTTGAACTATTTACTTGACCTCTCATCTAATATGGGCTTCCAGATTTTTGTTTTGTCTCCTTAACTAAGTGACTGACTGACCGCTCTTCTGGGAACAGAGCTTTGAGTCTTCTATAAGTGGATCCTCTAACCACTGAGCTACATCAAGAGCACCTGTCTCTGTGTCTTTTGTCCCTTGAAAATCAAGCTCTAAGGCAATAGCTAGAACACTGTTTTCAAAGTCTTCCTAGACCAGTAGATTGATTCTCTAATGCAATCTTCAACACTCTCAGATCCAGAGGATTTCCAGATACTTCTCTCTAAGCTACATTTTTGAGGCCTAATTTGGTGCTTCAATCTTTCCCAAGATTAATTAACCCAGGAAATAAGAAGAATAACAACTATTAAATAAAATAGGAAATACAATAGAATCCAGTGATTATAAAAGTGATTTATGAACTTTAAAGTCAGGATATTAAAAGTCCAGATTTGTAACCTTAATTTAATTCTCCTTAGCAGTGGGACCTTCAATTAAATTATCCCAGAACCAGTTGCTACAAACTATGGTGAAAGTTGAGAAACTCTTCCTTCTCCCCAGAACAGGGGCCTGCAAAGCCCTGTAAGAGGAAACTTGCCAAGAGGTGGCCCATGGGGTAACTGCCTGTGCTGTCTTCACTTTGAAAGAACCATAAGATTCCTTCATTCTTCTGCATTCTCCAGTTTCCCTCTGGGAAAGTCAAGTTTTATTCATTCTAAGAACAGGTCAGGAGGTTGTAAATGTATCATCTTTCTCATTGGACTTAGCCCTCTTCCCCACAGCAAGATTCCAGGCAAGAATTTGGAAATCTAGGCTGAGAGGTAGAAGTCATCTAATTTTTTTAAACAAAAGAGCCATTTTTAGAAACTAAAAAAGTTAAGTTTTCACCAATATTCATCTATTGGTCAATAAGCCACCACTCTAATGTGGATGGCCGCAAAGTATACCACCTCCTAAGGACTCCAGGGATGACGAGGACGATGACAACAGAATATAAGAAGGAGAAAGGATGGTGAATAAAACCAAAACATACATAACAAAAACTACATTTTAAGCATGCAAACTTTAAGTGAGCAGAGCTAACTGATATGTCAAGAGTCGGCATTTTTGCCAGCATGTATGATAGAGTAAAGACTGAGTATGGGAGGATTATACAAAAACCATGCATGAGCTGAAGAGATGGCTCAGCAGAAAAGAGCACTGGCTGCTCTTTCAGAGGTTCTGAGTTCAATTCCCAGCAACCACGTGTTGGCTCACAACCATTAGCAATGTGACTTGATGTCTTCTTCTGGCATGCAGGTGTTATGTGTAGATAGAGCAATCCTACATAAAAATAAATAAATAAATCTTTAAAAAATATGCTGTCATGAAGAGACACTGTATGTCCTGTGCATGTCTTCTGCACTCTGGCCCTGTTTGCCCCTTTGTTTCTCTTTTTTATAGATGAAGACCCATCTAGAGATAAAGTGACTTGTGCAATAACAAAAAGAGTCTGCCTGATGACAGAGCCTACTGTCTTTTTATCACCTTGTGCTGCCTCTAAAGCATTCAGTATGCCTTTCCACTATCATAAATTCCCAGTGTTCCTAACCTGGGTAAAATGCAGACATAAGGAGAAAGAGTCCATGGAGATTTTGAATATTCCAACTGATTGCTATTATCAAATTGTCATTTCTTTTGTTGGCACAAATACAGCCTTAGAAGGTCAGACATGGGAAGATGTAAGTAGTTTTATGGACACTGTGCTTTCTGTCCTCCTGATGACACTGTGCTGAAAACTATGGAAATGAAATCTCCATTGGGATCTAACTTCAGCATAGCATCTCCTTATTTGGCACAGGAAGGCTTCCTGTAGTGATTCCATGGGAAGATGGAGAGCAGGATGAAACCAAGCATCCACATCTGCTTCCAAAACATTTTTTTTTTGTAAAGTCATGCATGCCAAATATGTTTAAGACTCATTGTGGATAATTCTTCACACAGGGAAATATAAGTTTAACCCGGAAAAATAATTTACCACCAGTAAATCACAGAGGAAATGTTCTTGGGGCACACAAGTTACCAGGCCAGCCTCAAATTACAGCAGTGTCTGATAATTGTGACAGTTACACCATTTTCCACCAGAAGAAAGATGCCACTTATTTATGTAAGCCACTCTAAAAACCTATTGGCGATAAAGAGGCAATCACAAGGCAGTCTACCAGCTACAGAAAGATCATGGATACTGCAGAATGTACCCTCTGTACACATAATTATTCAAAAATATTACTCAGGTTCAAAGGAAGAATAGCAATAGTATGATTAACTAAAACGTTTCTAAGACTTAAAAGCACTGAGGCAGTTGTTCTAAAATTCAATAAATCTGTGCTTTCATCTTACATGTTGGTTTGGTTTTCCTGGGCATTTATGCTAGTGGAGAAATGCTTTGTTCTCTGCAGGCAAATGCATGTTTGCTCTAGGGAACAAGATAAGGAAAACTATTTTAGGAAGGAGCCACATGACTCAGTGTGGGAGAGATAACATTGATAAGCATGAGGCAGGTCACTGATAACTCTATGGCCAAGTGATCTTTTGGATATAACCACAGATTTTATCAGCAAGAAATGTCTGAGTTATGCATCTATATTTTGGGATTGAATTAGTTGTGTTGTGGAGTGACTGTGGATGGTAGGATATAGAAACAGAAACTGAGAGGCATGAACTCAGCCAAAAGTTAGGCCTGAGCTCCTCTCAAACACATATGTTTTCCCAGCTGACTTTCTGTGTCCAGAGACTCATAATTTTAATCACGTGTCATCAATCTGCCTTACAGACACATTTTCAGTGTGGATATTCATGGCAGTGTCACATCTCAATGAAGCAGCCAGAACAGTGGCTGCTACTTCTGCCTCCTCCCAGTATCTGAGAATCTGATGTGTCTGGCTTCCAACTGCATGATGTGGCTTCCCATTACAAGCAAGCTTTTTCTCTGGGGAATGACAGTTGACACTGTCCTCACTCAGGTTGTAGGCATGGTCCTTTTGGTCATACTGAAGACTTCTCATATAGCTGGACTCTATTATCTCAGACATCTTTGTCTTTTATTCATGATTTGTACTTATTTCTTGAAATTTCATCCATGTATAAAATGTATCTTGAAGATAACCAATCCCATTCCCCTCTCCTATTCTCCCAAACACATTTTCTTTTCAACTTCCTGTCCTTTTTAATATTATTATTGTTACTGTTATTATTATGATTATGATTATTTGACGCATTGAGTCTAATTAGTGCTGCTTATAAATGTGTGGCTGTGAATCAAACCTTACATTGGTTACAGTATGTTTAATAATGTCAATCTATTCATACCAAATTACAATCCCTGGAATTCATACATTTTACCCTATCTAGAAAATGAAGCTTTGTACATGGGATTGAATTTTGAGATTGTAACTTCCCTGTGTTATATGTTAGACCTTCAGTCCCACAGCTAACAAACAGGCAAGAAAAGATGACAGGTATAGAGAAGAAAAAACAGAAATGTGGTCATCAAAACAGATCAGAAAAATGTTGCAACACAGCAAAGAATTTGCTTTTGATTGCCATGAAAGACCATGACCAAAATCAACTTGGGGAGAAAAGGATTTATTTGGCTTACAGCTGACAGCCTATTGTGAAGGAAGTCAGAGCCAGAATTCAAGATAGGAGAGAAGCCTGGAGGCAGGAAGTGAAGCAGAGGCCAGGAAGGAATGCTGCTTACTGGCTTGCTCTCCATGGCTTGCTCAACCATGCTTTCTTATACAATTCAGGAACATCTGCCCAAGTAAAGGATCACTCACAACGTTCTGGACCCTTCCACATCAATCTCTAAACAAGAAAATGTCAGAACAGTCACGCCTAAAGGCAAGTTAATGGAGGCATATCTTTAACTGTGGATCCTCTTTGCTGAGGAGTCTGGGACTCCAGAATTTTACATATCTGTTACTTTTAGCTACTTAATTTTCAGTAACTTGCTACATCAGTCCTAAGACATTAGCACTCAAGATACACCAAGGTAGATTAATAGGAGCTATTAACACACCTAGATATCAATGCACCTTAATAGAAATTCAGCTTAGTTTCTGTATCCCTAGATTGTCAGACCTGCCAGCATCAAATAATCTCAATCTCTCTCTCTCTCTCTCTCTCTCTCTCTCTCTCTCTCTCTCTCTCTCTCTCTCTCACACACACACACACACACACACACACACACACACATGAATTCTTAAGTCTTATAGCTTAGGCTTGTTCTCAACTAGTTTGTTTAACGTAATGACTCATTTATACTAGTCCACCTTTGTCACATGGCCTGTTTCCTCTCATTCAGTTCCCATAGGCCTGACTTCTTCCATGTCTGGCTGGTGAATCAACCCCACTCCCATCCCCCACCCTACACCCACCTCCCCGCTCCCAATTTTTTTTTTTTTTGCAGAGTTCTTATCCCTACACCTATGTATTGTCTTTTCTCTTTTGACTCAGCTATAAGCTGTCAACTCTTTATTAAACCAATCAGAAGGTGAAGGATAAGAATTTATATAAAACACTGAGACAGGTGATATTTCATAAAAATAACAATACTAAAGTCTGAACAGTACTCAGCACAGAAATCAGCATTTGAATACTACCAAGACAACCTTTACACAGTGCACATGAAGATCATCCCAACATCCCTATTTAAATAAATACCTCCCTCCAAACAAAGTCAGAAGCAAAAAGGAAATCTGTGCAACCCAGAGGAGACATAGAGTGGCTACTTAGGGAGATAAGTGTTCTAGTCACAGGGACATGGACTGCTTTCAGGGAATATTGTTGCTTTCCTCCTGTCTTTGAAATCTTTGAGAACTAGCCCTGCAACTCTCAGTCACCTAGAAGAAATCTGAAACCAAATATTGTTTCCATGTTAAGTCTTCAGTGTTAATTTATGTAAACCATTGAACCTATGAACAGATGATGTGTGTCATATACATGGAGACCTGTGTCATATAAATGCAGGTGTGTGTTACTTCTGATTCTTTGGTTCATTTGTAAGATACAGTTAATATTTTATGGCTACTAAATAATGATTTTTTTCTCATTTTTAAAATTCTCATTATGAAGGCATACTTTTCAGATGCTATGCTTTCTCCATAACATAGAAACAGTCAGAAACAAGATTAAAAGATGAAGAATATTTGGTAGGTACTTAAGAAATTGCTATTCTTTTCTGAAAAGAGAGCTCACTAGGAAAGTAAGATTTAATCATTCAGATCTACCACTAACTATATGAGATCGTGTTGGTATATTTGAAACCTCTCTATTGTCTTAATTGAGGGATTGCCCAGGTCAGATTGGCTTGCAGTCATCCTTATGGAGATTTGTCTTGATTGTTGACTGACATTGTTTTATGGAGTCCACTGTGAGTAGTGCCAGCCTGGGCCAGTGGTCCTGAAGAGTGCTAGCTTTCTGGGAATCAGTCTGGAGGTTTCTCTGAAAATTGAACATAGTGCTACCTGAGGAACCAGCTATACCACTCTTGGGCATATACACAAAGGATACTCCAATATATAAGAAGGACACATGCTTCACTATGTTCATAGCAGCCTAATTTATAACAGCCAGAAGCTAGAAAGAACCCAGATGTCCTTCAACAGAGGAATGGATACAGAAAATGTGGTACATTTACACAAAAAAAGTACTACTCCGCTATGACTTCATGAAATTCTTAGGTAAATGGATGGAACCAGAAAATATCATCCTGAGTAAGGTAACCCAGTCACAAAAGAACACATATGGTATACACTTACTGATAAGTGAATATTAGTCCAAAATCTCAGAATACCCAAGATATAACTTGAAGGGCCCTAGTGGCTTTCCCCAGCCTTACACCCACCCACCTCCAGTCAAGGCTATGCCAAGTTCCAGCTTCCTGACTCAGGTCAAGGCTAGGCCAAGTTCCATTCTCCACCCAAAGGAACATTCTTGAGTAAAAATTCTCAAAATATACTGACAGTCACTTGACTCTCTGGAATGTCCCAGATAGAGTTCAAATGCATGTCATGGTTGCTAGCCAATAGACTTAGAGTTCAATATGCTTAGCCAATCAGTTTGAACTGTAACATTGCTGATGTAAACCTGTGCCCCTAAATAGTATAAAAACTGCTTGTAATAGCCATTCGGGTCACCTTCTCATCACTTGCCTCGAGGGACTGGTTGAAGGTTGATCCTGATGGGCAAGAAAATAAACCTCTTGCTTTTGCATCAATCTGCATCTCAGTGTCTCACTCCAGGTGTCTCCAAGTAAGTATCACTGACCAAGGGTCAGGGTCTTACAAACTTACATCCACATGAAGCTCAAGAAGAAGGAAAATCAAAGTGTGGATGCTTCAGTGTTTCTTAGAAGGGGGAACAAAATACTCACAGGAGGAAATATGGAGACAAAGTGTGGAACCGAGACTGAAACAAAGGCCATCCAGAGACTACCCCACCTGGGGATCTATTTTGAAGTGTAACCTAAGATAAACCTTTCTTGGCCATGGTTACTTTTGATCAAGGTGTTTATCATAGCAACAGAAAGCAAATTAGGGCAGCCTGTCAGGGACTCAAAAGCAGCAATACTGGAGGAGAGTCATCATCTTGCATGGGTGATATGTACCACAGGAGGAGTGTCCCTTACCCGTCACTTAACCTTGTTTAATAAAATTAAAAACATAACTTAAAAAGAGAAAATACTGTTCTAGGTAAATAAAATCAAATTACAAGATACTATATATCTAAAGCAGATGAAATAGCATGCATGTACAACATTTGTAAACATTTATATTCTTAAATAACATTCAAGGATATTACATACACACTGCATATATATATATATATATATATATATGTAAACAATGTGCTCTTTGACTAAGTAATTCTAATTATGTGACTCTTTTTAAACAAATAAATTTTAAATACTAAAATGTATTATACATAAACATCACCTCAGTAAATTTATAGAACTATGTAGTTGATGATGCCTTAAGCATCCAGTAGTGGAATACTCAATCACTCAATCACTTACTCAATCAGATATATTACAGAACACTGAGATATTTTCATTTATTTTACTTAATTAAAATATAATTAACAATTTTCCTACCCCCCTACTTTTCCATCCACCCATTCCTATGCCTCCCACTTCTCTCAAATTCATGGTCTTTTTTAATATATACATACATACATACACACACAAACTGTTGAGTCCATCCAGTGTTGCTTATATATGTATGCATTTAGGGAAGACCCCTGATATTGGATAACCAATGGGCGCTCATTTCTGGGGAAAATTAACTCTCCCTCTGTCATAGTACTTAGTTGATTTTCATAAAGGGGAGGGACCCTGTGAGATTTCTCCCATCAATGTTGCCATGTCAACTAGTATTGTTCAGGTCTTATTTAGGCTGCCATATTGTATTTCATGCATGTAGCTCCTGTGTCATATCTAGAAGACAGTTCTGTCCTCTACCTCTTATAATGTTCTGAGCCCTCTTCTGCAATGTTCCCTGAGACTTAGGTGTAAGAGATGAGTTGTAAGAAATATCAGCTGCGGTCTGGGCATCTCACACTCAACTGTTTTCTGAATTTTGACCATTTGTAGCTTTCTGAAATAGTCTCTATCTGCTGCAAAAACAAAGTTATCTGATGAGGTTGAGAGCTACACTTATCTGTGGATAAGAATAAATATTAATAATAAAATTCCAAACTGTGCTGGCTTTGTGAAGTGGCAGTAGTTTTTGCTTTAGGATCAATGACCTCTCTAGCCACAGGCAGTGAGTTAGGTGACAGTACCAGGTATGATTTCCCTCCTAATGATCAGGACTTAACTCCAACCTGACAGCTATTGGTTACCACAAAGATATCATGCCAAGCTAGTCATTGTTGTGGGTCATAGGTGTCAGAGCTGGGTTGGACTATTCATAGCATCTCTCCATTGGCAGTATGTACAGAACCTTTTAGTCCTATGAAAACTAGTCCTCAGGAAAGAAACTTTCAGATCAGATCTAGCTCAAATACTCCAAGTCTTGTATTTGAAACACGTGGTGTCTTCAGCAATAGAAATTACCTTTAAATTCTAGGAAAAGCCAAAAGCAACCACATAGTCTGAGTATGACTGTAGCTCTGCTATATATCTTTAAATCTGGAAAGGTAATTTCTCCAGCACTGTTCTCTTTTCTCAGGACTGATTTGCCTGTCTAGGGTCTTTTGTGGTTCTACATGAATTTTAGTATTTTTTCTATTTACATGAAAAATGTTGATAGGATTTTGATTGGAATTA
The DNA here is from genome assembly GCF_011762505.2 of Arvicanthis niloticus. Classification (NCBI taxonomy): domain Eukaryota; kingdom Metazoa; phylum Chordata; class Mammalia; order Rodentia; family Muridae; genus Arvicanthis; species Arvicanthis niloticus. The sequence continues at coordinate 44,437,617 of NC_047665.1, read as the reverse complement.
CTTTGAATATTTAAGTTGCTTTTGGAAGAATAGTTATTCTCACAATATTAATTTTACCAGCCCTTTAGCATGGGAGGTCTTTCCATTTTCTAGTGTCGTCCTCAATCTCTCTTTAGAAACTCAAGAGTTTACTATAGAGGACTTTTACCTCCTTAGTTAGGTTTACTCCTATATATTTTATATTCTTTGAGGCAGCAACGAATGGGCATGTGTCTATAATATATTTCTCATCATGTTTGTTGCTGGTGTACAGAAAGGATCTTGATTTTTATAAGGTGATTATGTATCCTGACACTTTGCTGAAATTATGATGTCTTTTAAGTTTTCTGGTGGAATTTTTGATGTCATTTATCATGTCATCTATAAATAATGATAATTTTATATTTTCTTTTTCTAGGTGTGTTCATTTAATTTCCTTCTGTTTCTTTATTGCTCCAGCTAGTACGTAAAACACTTTATTGAGAAGAAATGGGAATTGAGGACAGTGTGGTTTCCTTCTTCATTTTAATGGGATTGCTCCCATTTAATTCTCTCGTTTAATATATGCGGGCTTTGCATTAGCCAGAGGTAGACTTTCTTAGGCTGAGATATGTTCCTTACAAGCTTACTCTTTCTCAGGCTTTTATCATGAAGCTCTGTTAGATTTCGTCAAAGGCTTTTTCCATATCTACTTATGTCATTTTTGTCTTTTAGTTCCTTTATCTGATTTATTATTGTGTATGCTGAACTATCGCTGTTTGTCTACAACAGAGCCAAATTCATCATGGTGGATGTATTTTGATTATATGCCTGAATTCATTTTACAAATATTTTATTTAGAATTTTGTATCTATGTTTATCAGAGATGATGCCTGTAGTTCTTTGTTGTTGCTGCTGTTGTTGTTGTCATTGTTGTTTTGTATTTTTCTTGTTTAGGTATAGAGATATATTGGTTTCATAAAAGGAGTTTGGAAGTGCTCCTTCTGTTTCAGGTTTCTTTAATATGAATTATTGGCTGTAGATCTTCTTTGAAAGATGAATAGCATTCTGCTGAAACACATGGCACTTTATGGAGTTGGAAGGTTTATAACTACACTTTCAATTTCCTTACTTATTATGGGTCTCTTTAGGTCATTGATCACTTCTTGATTTAAGCATTTAATTAATGGATAAATTCATAATTCATTTATTTCTTCAGATTTTGCAACATAATAGATGGATTTTTGAAGGGTTCCCTTGTAACACTATGAATGATTTTAGTGTCTGTTGGAATGTTTCTTTCTTCTGATCCTGTTAATTCCTTGGGTTGGTTTCTTTTGGTTATGTGGGCCAAGGAACTGTTGGTCTTGTTTATCTTCTCAAAAATTAGCAATTAGTTTCACTGATTTTTTTAAAATTTTAGTTACTGCTTTTTTTGTTTCTATCTCATTAATTTCTGCCCTGATTTTTATTGTTCCTTGCAATCCACTGGGTTTGCTTTTGATGTGTTCTTATTTTTTTCAAATCTTGGGTTGCATTATTAAGTCACTTAGTTGTGTTCTTTCTGATTTTTTAAATCAAGTACCTAGAGTTATAAATTTCCTTGCAGAATTGCTTTTAATGTGTCCCAGAGGTTTTGTTGTAATGTTTTCATTTTCATTTAGTTGTAAGATTTTCTTTTCATTTCTTTTGTGATTTCTTCTTTATCCCATTCATCATTTAGCCATGAGTTTATATCTTTTTTTATTATCCATGAGTTTATGTCCTAGAGAGTTGTTCACTGTTGATTTAAGTTTTACTGTGCTATGATGAAATAGTATACATGGAATTATTTCAGTTTTAAATATTTGTTAGGTTTTATTTAGTGTCCCAGTACGTGGTGTATTTTAGAGAAGCATCTGTCTTTTGATCAGTGAGATGATGTTTGTTGTTTTGGTAGAATATTCTGTACATATTGTTAAAATATTATATTATTTGTTTTAAAATTTATCTAATTATTTTTTATTTAGATGGTCTGTCTATTAGAGAAAGTAAGCTACTAAAATCATCTACTAGTAATAGGTTAATGTTAATAAGTATCTGGTTTCCAGTACTGTGATATTTACAAAACAGGGTACACCAGAGTTTGGTTACATAGATGTTTAGTATTTTAATGTATTGTAGGGTGACTGTTCCCTTGATTAGAATGATGTGTCCTACTTTATCACTTCTGATTAGTTTTAGTTGGAAGTCTATTTTGTCACACATTAAAGTCCTACTGCTTTCCTAATTCCTAATCCCATCGACTTAGAATACTTCCTTCCATCCTTTTAACTTAAAGTGGTATGTGCCTTTAAGTGGAAGTTGAGTTTTTAAATTTTGTTTTTTTAATACATTAAGCTACCCTGTATCTTTTGATTCAAAACTTGAGTTCATTCATATTTAGATATTACTGATAGGCGTAGGTTGATTGCAATCTTTTTGTTTACTTTCAATTAATTTATTTATATTGTTTTGCTGTGTTCCTACACATTCTTTGTTGCTTCAATAATTATAGCATCGTTCATTTTCTTTTACAGTCTTTTGGCATTTTTTTTTTCCAGTTTGAAATGTTGCCTCTAGTAGTCTGTGTGTGGCTTGTTTTAAAAACACTCATACTCCCCTCTCCCTGTAATCCCCTCCCCTTCTTTTCAGAGAAAGAGAAGGTCCCCATGGGTACCAACTCCTGGCCCTGGCAGCAGGAATAAGCATATCCTCTCTCACTAAGGCCAGGCAAGTCAGTCTGGCTAGGGGAAAGGGATCCAAAGATAGTCAACAGAGTCAGAGACAGCCCCCATTCCAACAATTAGGGCATCCTCATGAAGAACAAGATATGAATTTGCTACATATGTGTAGGGGGCTTAGGTCCAGTCCATGCATGCTCTTTAATTGATGGCTCAGTCTCTGTGAGCCCCCATAGGCCCAGGTTACTTTACTTTGTAGGTTTTCTTATGGTGTCCTTGACCCTTCCAGCTCCCCTGCAGCTCATTCTTGAAACTCTGTGAGATGCCTTGAGCAATTCCTGTTGTTTTTCTGTGGGTCTACTTGCTCAACTATGCTCATAGCAGCTTTATTTGTAATAGTTAAAAACTATAAATAACCTAGATATACTTCAACTGAAAACTAAATTTAAAATGTGGTACATTTACACGCAATTATTAAAAACAAGGGCATCATGAAATTCCCAGTTAAATGGATGGAACTAGAAAATATCATCTTGAGTGAGATAACTCAGACTCAGAAGATACACATGGTATGTACTCACTTATAAGTGGACATTAGCCATTAAAATACAGAATAACCATGCTACAGTCCACAGACCCCCAAAAGCTAAGTAATAAGGAGTGCCCAAGGAAGAATGTATGAATCTCAGAAGGGAAGATAAAATAGACATAGGAAATGAATGGAGGAAGGGAACTGGGTGGGAGAGGGTGTGGGAAGGGAACAATAGAAGTAAGGATCAGATGCAGGGATGGAGGAGAGCCTGGGAAAGAATGGAAATCAGTAACAGACTACATTTCTGGAATGGGGGAGGCTCTGGAGAACACAAGGGGATGACTCTAGTTGAGACTCTTAGCAGTATGGGATATGGAGCCTGACGTAACCAACTCCTAGAGTCAAGACAGGACTTCCAATGGAGAGAGGGAGACAACACCTTACCCTAATAATTGTGTTCTCTTGGGCATCAGTCAGGCATTTAGTCGCTTCACAACATTCTCTTTAAGTTCATTGAGGTGTTTGCGTCATCTTTAAACTCTTTGAATTCTCTGATAAAATTTATTACTGCTCTTTTACGCTCCATGTCCTACATCCAAGTAACCTCATTGGAGAAGATATCTATAGAACTAACAGATTGGGTTGACAGGCATATTTTTTTTTTGGCCTTTTATATTCCTTTTATTTTTGTGATTAGACCTGGCCCATGTAGACTTCATTTGCTAATTGTGTGTTTGGCGTGGACATAGAAAGCTATGTTAACCTAGCCTAACCTGGAGGTTTGGCATTGTGCAGGTTGTTTGTGCCAGTCTGGGATGGTGTCTTGGTTATGAGACCTGGACTAGTTCTAAGGTTTGGGTAGGAGACATGTGTACTAGGTTCAGGTAGAAGGGACTTTTCAGGCTGTATCAGAGCATCGGGCTGGGCCTGGAGGTTGGATATGGTGTAGGAAGAAAAGTTCAGGTGAACAATGAAGACTTCTAAATTATGTTTAATAACAGGATGAAAGCTACTAAATAAAAATGTAAGACACAGGACATTTAAAAACATAATCCTAATATCAAGGAGGCAAACAAAGGAACTAGAACTATTATTATTATTAAATTAAATAGGTATTTAGGTATGCGACATTTCTAGATTAGAAAAAAATTCTTTCTGTTTTCATAAGAAAATAGTCCACTTTTATGACATATGTATTCAGAATTAGAAAAAATGTCAAAGATCAATCTTTGAAAAAAAAAAAGTAGTATCAAAGCTGACTGGGTGCCAGTTAAAAGTATCTACACGGAGCAGCATCAGCATGAGAGTTGGAGACCTATTTACATGGAGAGCTGAGAAGGCCACAACCAGAAGGTTAAAAATGAATGAAGACTTCTAAGCCAGTCCCACAGGAAGGGAAAGTGTAGGATAGCACTTGGGTACCAGGATGCAAAGAGAATAGTTTCAGGCGAAATATATATTTAAAAGTAGGCCAAAAGAAGGGCCCCAGATTTTCTATTCATTCATTCATTCATTCATTCAAAATTAAGAGTCTTCTAACACACAAGACAATGGTAGGAGTTTCTATTTCTAAGGAGATTCCAGGTCCTGACATTGCTGGCACACTCCAAGCAGTGAGAGTTTCTGTAACAAAGCTGCATGAAGAGAAAGACCAGTTGCTTAAGTCCTAGGAAGGAAGAACAGGCCCAGGATGCACGTAGAAGTGGAGCACAGGCAAGGAAAGAAGTCCACTGTTAAAATCTAGCATCTCCATAAAACACTATGAGTATGTCTGGGATTTTACTTGACTATGAAAGTGAGTTATTAGCAACTACAGCCAAAGTTCACTTACATGGCAGCAGACTAGATAGCTATTTAAAAGGATCCCCCCCCCCCCATTATTTTTTTCTAACTTTAAATACAAATGAATTTTAATGCCCTATCAGTTTCTAACTTGTTCTTTTCTTTAAAATATTTTTTTTTCTTTGAACCTCGAACACATTGGAACAGGAGAAAATTTCCTGAACAGAATACCAATGGCTCAGGCTCTAAGATCAACAATTGACAAATGGACCCTCATGAAACTGAAAAGCTTCTGTAAGGCAAACAACATTGTTAATAAAACAAAATTGTAACCTACAAATTAGGAAAGATCTTTACCAATCTTGCATCTGATAGAGGGCTAATATCCAAAATATATAAAGAACTCAAGAAGTTAGACTCCAGAGAACCAAATAATTCTATTAAAAATGGGGAACAAGTCTAAACAGAGAATTTTCAACTGATGAATCTTGAGTGGCCAAGAAGCACCTAAAGAAATGTTTAACATTATTACTAATCAGAGAAATGCAAAGTAAAATGACCCTGAGATTCCATCTCCCACCAGTCAGAATGGCTAAGATCAAAAGTTCGGGCAACAGCAGATGCTGGCAAGGATGTGGAGAAAGAGGAACACTCACTCCTCCATTGCTGGTGGACTGCAAGCTGTTAAAACCACTTTGGAAAACAATCTGGCAGAAAATTTTATTCAAAAAAAATTGGAAATAGCTCTACCTGAAGACCCAACTATACCACTCTTGAGAATATACCCATAAGATACTCCAACATATAACAAGGACACATGCTCCACTATGTTCATAGCAGCCTTATTTATAATAGTCAGCAACTGGAAACAACCCAGATATTTAAATTAATTTGATTCCAAAAGAAGCCAAGGTTTCATATGTGAGATAAACATACAAAATTTTATGTACATATTTATAACAAATTTATATTATTAATTTAACCCTTTTAAATTGCAACACAGATTTTAGATGAGAGGTCAATAATCATATCCTGTATTTGGACTGTGATCCTAAGCCATTGTCTTCAGCCCCAGATGTCTTTAAAAAAAAAGAGAAATGACCAAGAACAATGTCTTTCCACTTGCCAGCACCTCACCCCATGTGAAGACATCACTTAAGGCACTTTAAAGGCTTGTTTTGTCACATAGGTGCAACTAGTGCTTGAATGATCTCAGCCCAGGCTGGCCTTTGTCTAACTACATTTTCATTTTCCTCATATAGTCTCTGGTCTCAATTTTTCCTTTCCTCAGTTTAAACGTTCTGTTTCACATATGTTTACTATAAATTGCTTTAAAACTTTTGGGGAAGCAGACAAGAAATACATAATTAATCTATTTGTTCATTTAGCCAACATTTATTCCAAATGTCCATTAGGTGTTAAAACACTAAAGACAGAGGCAAATGAAATGCACATCCTATGTCCTGAAGATGCAAACAACAAGGACACAGTACAAAAAAAAAATCATGGTACTGTGTCCTCATCTATGGCCTCATCTTGTATTACTCATCGTAAAAGCAACTGTAGGCTATTATATAAAGTGATACTTTTAATTTCACCAGAAGTTAGTTTTAAAACCAAACTGGAAGCATGTATGTTTTTGTGATCTAACTGAAAGTCAGAATCAGACTGAAAGCCCATTGTAGGGATTTGTATCAGACCATGCTCTGTGTGTGTGTGTGTGTGTGTGTGTGTGCACGCGCACACACACACACACATGTACACATGCATGAGCATTCTATTTCAGTTAACAGGGACTTCAAGGTTTTCAAAAATGCAGTTATCTGCCCAGTGAACTATGGATTCTGCTCTTTTTAGTGGAAAGGCATCAATCCCAGTACTTGCTGAGCAGGGAGGTAACACACTGCTGTGGAAATGCACTGATCTACTTACTCCTGCAGTCACCCCCTTCTTTGAGAACTGCCTCAACTGCTCAACTCAGAGTGGAGCCTACTACAGAAGTCACAGACATGCTGAGGCCAGAATTACAGCCCAGTTCTCTCTGCAGCTCATACTGGAGCTCTTGCTAGCTGAAGGCCCTAGGCTCAGGGGTTATCTGTTGGCTGTGCTTATGAAGTGCTTGTGATGGCCAGTTTCTACAGAGTACTTCACAGGCCAGTTGTCATTTTAGCGAACTAGAATTTTTAATAGCTTTATTAATAGTTGTCATACAAAACTCTGTCTACTGTTTTCTGGATTTGTACCTCATGCTAGCTGATCTCAGAAGCAAGTCACTGACACTGTGTTTTTGGAACATCATCTCCAGGTGGCAAATATTACTTGAGAATACAGATGTTGTTATAATGTATATAATTTACAAATGAGCCCTTTAGAGTGAATAACAAGACTTAACTTAAAAAAACAAAAGACAAACAAATAAAATGGAGATGGAAAGAATATCTGAAAAAGGAATTTAAAAAGAAGTTGATAGATAAAGAGAAAAAAATAACAGGATAATTCTTTTGAGGGAAGAAACATTTAAGTATTGAACATAAATATATAGAAATATATTATGTGACTATAACCAGGGCAGCAGAAATGAAGACACTCTAAGAGACTTAGGACTTTCAACCTGACTATCAGACTGTTGAAACATGGACCCCCTCCCAAAGGAAAGGGTATTTTCCCAGAAATAAACATGCTTTAGGAAAGAAAAGGCACCATCCACAAAAGGAGCCTCCAGAAAAGAGATTTCACACAGGTCTACCTGCATGTCAGACCATCTTGCAGATTCAGACTGAAGCCCAGACAATGATGGATCGATGGTGGACAGGGTGACCTTGACCAAGACTACTTAGATGTACATACCCTTGGCCCACTAAGGGCTGACCTCCCTTCAGGACTGGACATGGGGGTTCACTCAATCTCTTGGTCCTCTTTCCAGTGTGGCCACATTGAACAAGTCTTTTCCTGCTTTCTACTTTTAATTTGGCTCTTTTAACTGGTTTTTTTTTTGTTTGTTTTTTTTTTTTTTTTTTGAGGAGAGGTGGCCAGATTTGGCTAAGGGCACATGTGGTGAGCTGTGAGTCCAATAAAAATGGTGGGCATAAGCGGTTGAAGACATATTTGGGAATATCTATTACTTGCATCGGCTGACGCCTGGTGGAGAAACAAAGATGGACATTCTCGGCAGCCGCTGTACTCATTTATGGCAGGGATATATAGGCTTCTCTTTCCATTCCAGGCATTGGCTGCTTTTTATTTTTATACACTGAAGCAGACAAATGAGTTTGGATTTTGTTTTGGATTATTGAAGAAGTCTGAGCCTTGCTAAGTCTCTTCGTGATGCTTGGACCTCAGGTTTTGCCTTCCTATTTGCCTTTGGACTCCTGGGCAAATTTGACTTCTCTTGAACCTTTGAGAGTGGTTGCCATTTGGTGACTGGCTTTGTCGCTCAGTGCTTTCTATTGAATGATGTTGGGATATTATGGTAAAATAGAGAAACATAGTGATCATGGCAGTGAAGCAAGGATCTCATGAAGCCACTGGAAGCCTGACTCAAAGTCACTGACAACAGGGATTGGAAGATGCTCTGCCATTCCAGCAGTCAGACGCTTCAAAGAGACATGGTGAGGTCTCCTTTGCTTTTTTCCTGCTGTGACACATGTGGGGCCTGTCATCTCTAGGAGGAATCCTGGCTTGACTTCCTAGAGAGGGGACTGCATAAAAATAACAGCTTCATAGTTTAACAGTAGTGTCACTTATAGGAGAGGCCTTGTTAATGTTAAATTCTTCAGGGGTAAATACGAAGTTCTGATAAACTATATGGGACATCCACCATTGACAGAAGTTTTTGGTTCTAGGTTTTGTTGAACCATTTGGAACAGAGAAACATGCATACTGAGAAGATCTGTGATGATTTCTGTAACCATGAAAATATAAAATCTTTACTAGCTTGATATGAAATATCTCGATTGCCTTTGTTAAACAAATTTAGAATGTGAAATTAAAAGACTGGTTTCAGGACTGAACTGTATCTGTTACAAAGTGCTTCCTGTTTCACTTATTTCCTGCTTATTTCCTCTTCAAATTAAGAGAAAAATATCTTGTGCACATGAACAATTCATTACATGCAATATTCATATTCCTGAAATGCATTTGCCAATACCATTTTCCTAGTACATGTTTATAAGATCACCGATTTATTTATACACATATATAAAAACCTAAATTCTCAATAGTAGAATTTCTAAGACAAAAACATAAATTCTCAATAGCATAATTTCTAAGATTGAATATGCCACTTTAAAAACTACCAATGAACAAGATTTACATTGTACTTATATTTTGTGAAAAAATTTTCACTTATTCCCTGTCCTCCATTTCAGGCTACCATAAAACACAGGGGACTCAGAAGACTAGACTTTTGCTAAAATAATCATCTTCAATATAAGCTGAGATTATTTATTAACTATTATCTAAATAGATATAGCCAAAGGTAGATTCTCCATATGAATTGTTGAGAACCGCAATCCAGCAGCTTCTAGGCAAATTGATACCTTTCCCATACCTCAGCTAGCATGATAGATTGTGCAGAAAGAAGACTTTTAAAAAGTGAACAAGACCATGGCAGTTAACACTGTTCATCTCAAAGCAGAAAGTTTTCAAATGTTCACTTTTCTTCTTTGACATACTTCCCAAATGAGAGATGTAAAGCAGGATCCCACAGGAGTTTGTGACTTGCTTTTGAAGTCATCCCAGGTAGGCCTTAGAAATTCTAGAAAGATTCTGATGCTTTTGCTTCCTTTTGCAGTTTGACTTCCAACAGGATCACCATTGATTTAAGCAAAGCTAACCTCAGACCCCTAGGAAGAGATGTTGGCCCCCAACTTTGTGCACATCAGTAGAAGTTTTACATTACAGAGTAGCACTTTCACCTTGGCATTGTGTTCTTGTGCCTACAGGTTGAAAATGGCAGAAAGCTTTGGATTACACTAAACAAAAATTACACACTTTGCTCATTTGGTGACATAATCAATGGATAAATGAGGAGGACCTGTACAGACTAACTGTCAGTGTAGGGAGAAATGCTTACAAGAGCAACAGCCTAGGGATAGCTGATATAATAGTATAACTTGCTGAAGTGGAACTGTCAATAAAATTTACAAAAACTGACTGATTCTCACCTTGAAATCAACTTCTTGTATGGAACAATCTGCCCTCTTATGTTCCAAATTCCTCTGCTTCACAAGGCCAGCAAACTTGGAAGGGTCTGCTAGAGGTGCTCACTAGTCTCCTGCTCCAGCCCAGTTGCTGCAATATCTTTTTCTGCATTGGCCTGATCTAAAGAGCATGTGCTCTGTTCCATGTCTAGAAGTTTCTGTTCAGAGAACTATCTGCATCCTAAGAAAAGAAAGATTATTCACTCCTCAAGGCCAATATATCAGAAAAAACCACATGGCTTTAGGTAGAATATTTATTCGTCTTCTGTACCACTATGATTCTGAAATAACCAGAAAAGAATTTTTAAAGTTCATTTTCAGACAACAGGGGTGATTACTGATTGGAAGTAATTATATTCTGTCTAAACAGGCTGGTTTTGTATTGAATGAAAAGACATTTCCAAGAAACAGTTGAGGTGCAGCAGGGCAATGGCTAAGCACTGTACCAAGATCTGCCTCTTATCCCTGCATGTCTTATAGACAGGAAGAATTGTGGGTTGAACATTCTGTGGCTAGGTTGGTGTCCTCATCCCTCCATTGGAAGTCTTGTCTGGTTACAATAGGTGGTCATTTTCAGGTTCCATATCCCTTATGGCTAGGATACCTTTAGCTAGGGTACCTTCATAGATTACTGGGAGTTTCCATTGTTCTAGGTTTCTGGCTCATTCCAGAGACGTTCCTCCACTGATTGAAGTTCCCTCTTCCAGTTCTTTCTCCCTCTGTCTTCCCCACACTTTTTAATGTAGATTTACAATTTAAACATAGAACGAAAATATGACCTTCCTATGATGCCCTCCTACAATGTAAGGAGGAACTGAGCCCTCTGAGGTTAAATGCTGAATATCTGCCTTGTTTTTCTGGCTGTCACTGTTTGATATGTTTAACGCTTTTTTTCCACATTGTATTTATTTACCATGATTATTTAGAGAAATTTACTGGTAGCAATACATATGTTTACCAACGTTTGTAAAAGGGAAGTTCTCTCCTTAGTCAAGTTTTGATGGGTGGAAGTATTCAATAAAAAGAAATAAAAATAAAAATAAAGAAGAAAGAAAGAAAAAAGAAAAGAAAAAAGGAAGAAAAAAGATAGGAAAACAACAGAAACCAACCAAACAAACAAACAAACAAAAACCCTAAAACCTAAGGCCATTGAAAAAAAATCCAAGCTAGATTTCCTCATATGTAAATGAAGAAGCTTCCCCTCCCCCAGTCAGAGCCTTCTGCAGAAATTCTTTCATCAGAGACCAGAATATATGTATACAATACTAAAACGTTCATGACAGAGCATTCTTGAAATACTCCCAACTCTACCAATTTCATTGGGAACCATATTTTCAACTTCGAAATATGGATAAAAACTCATCTCCCAGTTCCCCTCCAGACTGCATACATGTGCACAAATGGAGTTCAAAGATACTTTACCAGTACTGTAGCAACTGTAAGCCTGAAGCCATGCTGCTCAGAGAGAAAGAATGTCCAGGTTGCAGGAACAGAATGAAGCACTTAAGAAAATGGTCAGTTATGGAATGTTCTGTGCATAAGTATGTTCATTAATTAAGAAGTGAACTGAAATTAGCAATGAATTTCATAATGGCCACCAACCAGCTGCCAGTTGGCTGCAGCCTGGTGACAGATGGTAGTGCCTGATCTGCACTAGATCTGACCTAGAGATAGTCTAACATTTATTAAATTGCAGTCCCAAATAGAATTCCTTGCATTGCAGCATTCACCATGATGCCTCACAAGGAGATGCTCTAAGGGTACACTGATTTGCCTCCATTGTTGCAACAACAAATTACCCCAAGGCATAATCTTAGAAATATAAGTCTCTAAGACCTCTCCAGAGATAAAAGGAAATAGGAAGAAAGTAAAGGAACCTACTAACTTGAATGAGTGTTCTTCATTCTGTAAAAGGTATAACAGGGCTCTGCTTTGTACTAGTTTGCCTTTCCCTCCACATTCTGCAGAAGTCCTCCTCTTTTAAATCAGGGGTTTTCATTTAGACTACATCTGAGAAAGTGACTGTCCAGGTTCTGCTTTGTCTGTCAACACATCCTCAGAATGAAGAGGGCTACTCACACTGGCTCCAGAGCCTTGGTACAAAGAGTCCTGGGCATTCCCATTAGACTGTTTCCTCATTGTCTGTGTATCAGAAAACAGTAACCATAGCTCTGCATGTGGGTGATAATGTTCATGAAGACAAAGGTTGAACTAAGTAAGCCAAGGAGAAAATAAAGCTCCTAGCTTTATAGGCTTACTCACATCTTGCTAAGAAAGCGTGTTTCATGTTAGCCAAAACATGTGGTTTTGTTCTCCACGACATATGATTTTTACATTTTCTTACAAAATATGTATTCAAAGAGCAACAGGTACCATTTTTCTTATCATTTTCTCATTTCTAACAATACTGTTCTTAGTTAAATTCATATATTATGCTGTTACCTTGGAAGTATATTGCTTTGCTGGAATAAACCTGAATGATACATCAGTCAGTGCCTCAGAGATTTTTTTGAAAAACCCCAGCTGGTAGATAAGAGTAAGTGAATAGAGGTTCTTCCTCAGAGATTTGGGGAGAAATTCCAAAGAGCCATACTATAGATGAAGCTTCTTTGTGTTCTTGTGTTTCATCATAGAACTGTATTCATATTCTGCATGTAATTCACAGCCTATTTCTGATTTCTATGTATTATAAAAATGATGCTAACTTTGTCCCATTATGAAAAATTTGCACCCATCAAAGAAAATGTGACACCTTTATCCTGTAGCTTTGCAAAACTCTGCCATGTAACCCTGAGTATTTGTGACCACTTTGATAAGTAACTGAGAAAACGTACGTCTTCAACTGAAGAATCTGCGAGTCTATAGATTATGACTTAATAAGATCACTTATCTCTAAAATATCAATAGTTTAAGTGACTTACCTTAGGTCATATATGGAAGTATGGGAACTAGAATCAAAGGCTGAGACTGCCACACAGGATTGCTGTGAGTGGTACTAAAGATTGTAAGAACGAGTCCTGTAGGCTTGCCACAGGCTTGTTCTAGTCTTATGTGTCTTTTCCTTTCATTCTCCTTTACTGTTTCATATCTCATCTTGCTTGGGATTTTATCTTTAGCTCAATTCTCTATTTTAACACACTTCTTGACTTTATTTTGCTTTAGAGATTTTTGTTGTGAGCTTTAACAGACCCTCAACTAAAATTTGTTTTCAGCTTTGCTCTTCTTCAGTTTATGACTTGCAAATTCCCTACATTTTTGAGAACCTCCATCATTGTGCATAGGGGGTTGAATTGCCAACAAACCAAACTGAAAGTCCTTAGGGGCACTCACAACAAAGAGTAGAGAAGCTTCGGTTGGGAAGGCACCAAGAGCAAGAACAGAAGGAGAATTAGAACCCTATTATCTGCTATGTATACAGTGGCTGTTTCTAATGACTGACAGGCAGGTAGTGGATAGAGCATGGAAATACTAGACAAAAGGCTGATTCACATCCAAGATAGGATGGAAGAAAATGGCATGATATTTCATATAATGTTCATGAAATTAGCACATTATCAAGCTTATGAATGATTTATTTCTAAAATTTTCCATTCAATATTTTAAGATTGGGGTTGACAATGAATACCTGAAACTATAGAGAGTGTGGCCTAGGAAGTGGAGAACTACTGTGATAATAAACTAAAGGTACAAAAAGCCTGGAAGAGAATGGGAATGGACCAGGCTATAGAGTAGCAGGGGAAGGAAATGGGGCAAGGCTACACTCTCAAGAATTAAGTCTGTCAAAGGCCTGTGAGCCAGGAAGAGAGGCATAGTCAATGTTCTGAAGGATATACATGGAGCATACACTAAGAAGTCATATAGCTGGGTCATGCGGAAAAATTACTTTTAACTTCTTTTGAGAATTTCCCATACCATTTTCCATAGTGGCTACACCAATTTGGAATTTTATTAATCATGAATAAGGGTTCTCCTTTCTTTACACTCTGGCCAGAATTTTGTTGTTGGTAGTTTTCTTTATCTTAGCCATTCTGATTGGGACAATATAAAATCTTAAAAGTACTGAGTTATGCCTTCTATAATTGTTAAAGTTTTTAAAATATATTTCTTATCCAGTTTTATTTCTTCTTTTAAGAACTCTGTTCAGATCTATATTCCAGTGTTTAATTGGGTCTTTGAGTTCTTGAACCTTTGCTTATTGAGTTCTTTGTATATTCTAGATATTGATCCTCTATCAGATACATAGAAAAAGATATATTTTAGGAAAGATATATCTTAGTCTGTGGGCTTCCTCTTCGTTAGACTGATTGTTTCCTTTACTTTACAGAAGTTTTTTTTTTTTTAGTTTTATGATGGTCCATTTATCAATTGTCGACCTTAATTTCTGAGCAAATGGGGTCCTATTCAGAATGTCTTTTCTACACTTACACCTCATAGGACACTGCCTATGTTTTCCTTTAGCAGATTCAGAGCTTCAGATTTTACCCTAGGAATAACCAACCGCTATCTAACTGGATTTAAGGCCTGCTGAGTAAGAGGGATTTCATGGCTAGCTCTTTAAACCTATTCAATTACCTATAGCTGGTAAAGATCACTGACTCTTCAGGGAGCCCACTACTGCCACTTTCCCAAAACAGTATAATTCCTAACTGCACTCTAAATGACAACCATTAAATTCACAAGTAAGAGTAGATCCCCACATCAATTAAGCTTGATTTTGGAGCAAACAGAGACCATCAGAGAAATCTACAACTTGTCATAATGCAGAGAAAAACAGACAGTGGGCTGCATAATCCCAGTTGGTTGGTACAGCTACAACAAAAAACTACATGTCATGAATAAGGAACAATGCACAAAAGAGGGAGGAATGATTGTAAAGGCCAGAGGGCCAAGATGTCTGTTACCAGATAGTGTATTCTAAATATAACATGTATGAAATCTCAATTATATAGTTGCTTTAAAAAGTCATGTCCCTAGATGAAGAACTTTAGGCCAAGTAATGACTACTAAGATAGTGAAAGAGGCCCTTGATAGGACATATAATCCCAACTAGTCATCCCTCAACAATTATCCACATGGGTAACACATAAAGAACTCATAGGATGATATTACAGGTACATACATACATACATAATACATACATACATATGTATATATGCACAATTATATGGCTGAAGAAGAGGAGATTCTGAATTTAAGAGCTGGGAGAACACAGGAGAGGTTGGAGGGGAAGAGATGGGTGGGAATGATTAACTATGGTAACACAGGTATGAAATTCTCAAAATATGTAGAGAGCAACGGAGAAAGATGTGTGGCGTCATCCTCTGGCATCTAAACATATATGTAGATGGAGCATAAAAACATACATACACATACATACATACATACGTACATACATACATTCAAATATACATATAAAAATACTACATACATATCCACTAAAACAAAATATTCAGGTTATTTTCTAAAAAGAAGTGACAGTGGCATCACCTTGAATTTACATTAACATACCCAAGTCTCCAACTGCAGACATCAATTTTTAAATAGAAAGTCAAAAATCTGCTTTTCTTCTCTTTTGTTGGACTATTATTAGCTAGGAAAGAAAGCTAGCAGTTTACTTATCAGACCAAAAAAAAAAATGTACGAATGCTTGACAGATGAAAGCTATAGCCCAAATGTTATGACTTTGTTTGAATTACATTATAGAGACAAAGCATGCTAATCCATCAGCCTCGAATTATTGTCCTGTTACCCATGGTAACAGATACTTTCCTCATTTTTTCATAATACCAAATCTCAAGTAAATATCACAACATGAAAAACAGATGTTAAAAGGTAACACTCGAGGTCACTGCAAGCCTGTTCACTTTTGAGTTCCTGGTAGCACGGGCTTGGTTGCAGGTCACTGCACTGCCTGTTCCCTCTTGAGTGCCTGCTAACATGGGCTTGGTTGCAGAAATTAAAATATTACTATGTACATGGCACAAACAGAAATCTGTCTTGAAACGAAGGTAGCATTTAGGAGGAAGAAACTAGTTTTCATGCATCAGGCTATTTTTTTTTTTTTTACATAACATTTGATTTTATACCAATAACGAAGATCAAAAATATATTCTATTTTTACTTTAAGCATTTTATTCATAAAATCCCCTTACTGTTTCACATAATGTTTAAATTTGTTAAAGGGACACATTTGTCTCAGATAGAAAATATTATTTTGTTATGTGATATTATAAATTGTAATTTTTTACAAGCCCAAAATATCTAAGTAACTAAAAAGAAAAAAATAAAAGCCTCTCATATGATACTGCTTTCTAAAGTACCTTTAATATAAATTTAGTTCAAGCTATTTTTTTATTTCCATATCAATGTCTATATTTACTTGAGATAAAATTAGGGGATGAAAGCATGAATGTTTCCAGTTACTCCTCATCTGCAGGATCACTTTTAAATCCGATGGATGATGTCCTGATATAGATATGCTATAATTTATTCAACTAATCACTGATTTCTGTGCATTTAAATTGCCTCCAATGCTTTGGTTTTATAAATATTATGGCAATGAACAAATATGTAGCCTAATCTTTCTACAAATTGTTGATTATTTCCTCATTATAAATTCCAAGAAGTGAAATTTCGGGGTCAAAAGGATGCATGTTAAAGCTGGAGTACATAACTGCTAAATTGCATCCAGAAAGAATCTACCAAATTCCGTTCCCACTAGAGGTGAGTGGATGACACTTCTCTGACAAAATGCCTTTCCAGTTTGCTACTAAACTTTCTTAATTTTAAGAGGCAAGTTTCTTCTTCACATTTTAACATCTTCAAAATCAGGTCACATTTTATCATTGACTCAATAGCAAAACTTTGTAGTGTATTTTTCCTTTTTAGTGATGCTTATAAAATAGAATTGCACAACGCCATCGGTGTTTTAAATTCTAAATAAATCTAAACTTGCCTCATTATACTATTAAATAACTGCTTTTTAGATAAACACATAGAAGCTTTTATATTTTATAGAAACAGTTTCACCATTGGTTATCATGCTCATGATTCCTCTGTTTTGATGTGGAAAAATAAAGGCAGATTTGTGATGAGGTAAGGTTTGAAAGTCATGGTCTAGTGTGTCCAAAGAGATTTTAGACTTAATGGCTAACTATCAATTTATGATTTATTTGGGTTCCCTGGGTCATCATTGCTCAGTTACAATATATATAAGAGGAACCAGCAACCCAGAAGCTAGTATTCTTTGATGATGAGTATTCTTCTTGCCTTTGATAATCTGAGAGAAGGAATGACTGTGTGGTATGAGAAAGTCTGTCTGCTGTACCAATCAATAAAATCCCACTGAGTTTACTGAGCTGAGGCTGCTCATGCAATATGATAAAATGCAGGATAGATATGTACTCTGTCAAGATCATCAATTGAGTCTACAGGTCTATCTAATACAATGTCCAAATCTAATTAATGATTTAATAAACAACTATTTTCTGTTCAACATTAATGATGGTAGATGAATAAAAATATCTTGCTCAGAACACCATCAAGTAAGGGGTGTGACTAAGTCACTTGGTAAAGTGCTATAGAATCCAGCTTTTATTTTCTACTGATGCACACTGGACACTGGACATGCACGAACACTGGAGAAAACCAGAGGAAGTTGGAAAGGGCAGAAAACCACAAGAGGAGACTGATTGGTTGGCTGATGCACAGTACAGGAATGGGGACTGGGAACGCCTAATTAGTATGTGATGGAAGATGAGAGTGAAGTAGTCCAAGGACACATCTGGACAAACAGAAGGAATCAGCTGGAAGATATCACAAGGAGGTAGAATGGGGACTTGACCTCGGAACACAGAGCAAAGTACAAGGTGAATTCTGGGCTGCTTATCTTTTTGTAGTCTATGTACTTGTCAGAATGTGATGTCTAGTCACTGACAAAGAAAGAAAAGGAAAGAAAGGAAGAAAGGAAGGAAAGAAAAGGAAGAAAGAAAGAAAGAAAGAAAGAAAGAAAGGAAGGAAGGAAGGAAGGAAGGAAGGAGGAAGGAAGGAAGGAAGGAAGGAAGGAAGGAAGAAAGAAAGAAAGAAAGAAAGAAAGAAAGAAAGAAAGAAAGAAAGAAAGAAAGAAAGAAAGAAAGAAAGAAAGACCAATCCATGGAAAGGAAAAGATATTCTGGCTTGGGTTTTGAGTCTGAGCTGTAGTAGGTAGAAATATCCTGGGACTTTTGTCCACATTGCCCTTAGATAGGGATAAATCTGGAATCTGTGGATAGCTCTTATATACACTAGTACATTAATTTAGTTCATTTGATTTTTTTAGTGAGTAAGTCTTGCTGGAGAATAAGCATTGCAATTTTTTTTAAAGGAAAATAAAGTGTTCATCGATGGAAAATGCTGATGGGTGACATTTACTCCCAATAAACAGAGCTGTTTCTCTGAAAACCATCCCTGGAGAAGGCCTTTTCTCTGTACTCAACGTGGACCAAGATCCTGCCTAACTCACGGATCCCCTAGCTAAGCTCTAGTCCAGTGTCCAGTGCTTGGGCATCCTTTCAGCAAGGACACCAGCATGCTGAAAGGAAGGAGAGGTTCAGTAGGAAATAGGAAAGGGAGCTTTGGGAAGGCCCTAAAGCTTTGGTAGGTGTTCTGTAATTGTACAAATTAGGCTAACAGGGAAGGTTCCCAATCCACTCATATCTGAAAACTGCCCATGCTTTCTTGCACAACTAAAATAAATGAGAGGAAAGCATGGTTTATCCATACTGGTTGGTTGGTTTTGAAAATAAATGATGAATTTAAAAACTAGTGCCTCAGTAGAACCAAAAGTATAATTTTTAGAAAAGGTTTATTCTTATTTTTAAATATGTGTATGTTTATGGATCTGTTTGTGGGTATGTACATGTGAGTGCAGCATCCACAGAGGTCACTTCAGTTACAAGCTAGAGCTAGAGTTTCAAGCAGTTGTGAGCTGTCTGAAACAGATGCTTGGGAACAAACTCATGACCTCTGAAAGAGCAGTATGCATCCTTGCCCACTGAGCCATCTTTCTAGCCCACAAAGTACAATTTTTATAACCCAAATCACACCCTTGTGGTGCTTTATTCTCAATGACACTCAGTAGCTGGTACATGGGAGCAGCCATAGTCCAAGATTCTCACAGTGTTAACTTCTGATTTGTATCTGGGATTTTGGAATATGACATAACTTCAGTATGAAGTAGATTTTTCAACCTTTAGTTAAACCAGGGTGAGAAAAAAACAGCACAAACTGGGAGTTCAGTCTTATCTACTGGCTGCATGAAAGAATGCAGAAAATAATGAATGGGAGCTGCACAGGCATCAAATAGGTATCAAGGTACTATTTTCATTTACTTCAATTCAGCTTGACTTGCATATATTCAGAGTTTTAGCTTCTCTATGGTGTTACAATCAGCTTCAAGCAAGTCCATCGTGCTTAAATGAATTTGCTTATGAGATGAAATGGTTGTATTAACGGGGCTTAATTTACAGCTAATGAGAAAGCAGTTACTGAAGGTCTATGCATTAGTAAATGGTTACATTAAATAATGCAGAATAACTTTTAAAAGAAAAGAAAGGAAAGCCAGCTCGCACAAGCACATGGTTTTCATTTGGAGAGGAGCTGGAAAGAAACTGTGCTGTGAGGCTGACTTCATAGCTTCAGGCAAAACTGGGAGATTAACAGAAACTGTAGCAGAAGCATAGCAGTCTGCATGTAAGGCGTTTAACTCAGTGCAGGGCACATCTCAAAAGATCTTTTGAATTTGGGAAGAATAAGTCATTGAGAGAGGATGAATAGTTGTTCCTTTTTTATTTTTTGGTTTGTTTTCAATAATCAAAGTTACCTAAATAATGTCACCATGCAAAGTGACACAGATTTTAGATCTTTCTCACTTAATAACTTCGGCTTTCTGCCTGGCAAATGGGCAGTGCATCTAACATGATGTCTCATAATGTGGTCAAATGACTTCTTCCCAAATGGGAAGAGAAGATGAAGAAAAGCACAAATCACAATAATATAGTTAGTGGTGGTGAAACAAGCAAATAAAATAACTGAAGCAGTTTTATATACAGCTGGCACTTCCCAGACGAATATTCAAATTGGACTTTGGTAGATGCTTTGTGAAGAACAGGACTTTCATGTGCTATAAGACATTAAGGTAGAATTACTTTTATTTCAGTTTGATTTAAGGGCCAGACATTAAACATGAGGTGGCTGTGTTTCCAGACAACTTTTGTAATTCTTGCAGGGCAGAGGTGGAAATCAAATTTGAGATCCTTAAAAGCTACTTCATGTGTATGAAGTCACACTGGGCTAGCATTTATACAGAATAGTACCCTTGCCATCGAGATGTGGAAAAAAACCTGTTTTTTCTGTCTTCAAGCTTTATAACTGAAACTTAAGAAGAGTAGCTAAGATGGTAGACATGGTATGCTATGGTATACTATGGTATGGCATGGTAAGTAGATAAGTATATCATGGTATGATAAGTAGATAAGTGTGGTATCGTAGATACAGTATGGTAGGTATGGTACGATGCAGTAAGATATGGTAGGGTATAGTAGATATGATGGGGGTAGGTATGATATAGTAGATATGGTACAGTGTGGTAAATATGGCATGGTATGGTATGGTATGGTATGGTATGGTATGGTATGCTAACACAGAGCATTTGGAAGGGCTGAGTAAACGCTAATGCTCCAGGTACAGGACAGCTGTTGCCTGAGCCAAGACTGCAAGTGATCTGTGGAAGCACAATGAGAGGAGTGCCAGCAGCAGCATGAGCAGCCAGAGGCCTCACCCAGTACCTTAGTGCCATCAAGTAGGGCTCTCCTTGTCCTTCTAGTCTACTCTGCCTGCTCATGTTCCTCTCCTGGTGAGAAACTAGGGTGACAAGTTGTGGTGAACAGGTAAGGAACTGGGAAAGAGACTTTCCAGACTAGCCTTCAACTGCAGACTTTTGCACTTAAAATTTGCCATTTCTGTGGGAAAATAGAAGTTCTAATTTTAAAACAAATTCAGAGACTTTTGTCATTTTATTGCAGTTGACATCTGAATTACATTTTATATGAATTTACTTTGGCTCACAAATTGCCTATGGTTTCAACCCATAATCTACCAGTCATTTGCTTTTCAGCCTATGACAAGGCAGAACATCACAAAGGAAGTAGTTGCAATAAAGCTGCCAACATCATGGTGACAGAGGTGAAAACAGAAAGGAAGAGGAGGAGCCAAGTTCCCCATGTTCCCTTCTAGGGCACACTACCAAACAACCCAGCTTCCTTCCATAGACTCGCTTCTAGAGCTTCTACTATCTTCCGATAGCACCACCTGCTGGAAATCAACTTTAACACCAAGGGGTTGTGAAGACAGCTCTGTCAGCATTTTCTGAATTCAGCTTTCTAAATCAGCTCTAGGGAAATATAAGTCCTGCATATGTATGCCAAGGACACCCATTCTGGGTTAGAGAGCTGCCACCGCAGGGAAGAGCATCCTTGCTTCTCTGAGATACCTTCAAAGGCTAAATGTTGAAATGTTTTCTCTAAGACTGATCTAAAATTGGGAGCTCTAATACATTTAAGAAAAGAAAGCAATATTTTCTTATGTACAGCATTTCTTACAAGTGAGAGCTTACTCTCAAGATAGGTTTTATACTATAGTAAACTCTACTTTTCTCTACAGGGACGATGAGCAGTGTTTGTTCTATGCTTCATTGTTCTCTGGGAGGTTTGTGAAGCACCCAACAAATTAAAGAATGAAGTTAGCATATGTGTCATACACAGCGTGAACTGGGCACTGAGGTTGGCATGATGAGCTGTAATATATTTTATTTGGCTAGAAAAAGGGGGAGATACATTTGTTCTTTAAAAAAAAATCACTTGTGGCTAAGTAAAGATATGTTAGTTTTTAATCTGATCTTTCCTATGAGCTTCTTCATTCGTGTTGTTCCTTTAACAAATAGTATATCCTAAAATTTACGAGTGTCTAGCAATCACATATTATTAACCAAAGAAGTGGTAGTTCCATGTACTAAAATCCAGCAAGGTCAAAGCTAGCTCCTAGTGCCTTCAAAATTGAGCTACTTGCTCAGTCAACAGGCCTGTTGAACTTTGGTTTCTCTGTATTGAAAGTAATCCTTGTTTACTGAAATGACTGAGGACTAAAACATAAAGTCTTCTGCCTTAGAGCTAGTTATCTTTCTCAGAAAACAGAAATGTGTAGGCTACTCAAAGGAACCTTTATGACTTTGGATACTTTGCTCAAAAGACTTGCAAAACTCTAATCACTTTGGATATAGAGAAAAAGTTTATTCATACTTTCAAGGTGTAAATCCTATGAACTATACTACTAACCTACTGGCAAGGTCTATCTATTAGTGTAATAGTGGCATAACTATTAAGGATGTAACCAACTGACCACTAAGATTGGATTACAGCTCTCTTCACATGAGAAAATTCATTCTTGGTACTGTAAATTCAATAAAAACTGTGGCCTGGCTGAGGAGAATGTAGGTCCCAAGTAAAGACTTTCTACTGTTTAGCTAAATTGACATGGCATCCTTCTTCTTTTCTACCTACTTATGTTTATACCCCATAGACAAATGCTACTCTCAGATTTAATCAGAAAAGTTTCCCTTTGCAATGAATGTCAGTGAGTGCAAGGCTTCATCGCTGGTCACGGCGCTGGGCGTCAGTGCCAACTGAATGCTCGGCCTTAAACAGGACATTTATACAATTCCCTCTCAGACACTCAGAACACTGGAGAGGGGCTGGAAAGATTATAAAAGAAAAGCAGAAGGGCATCAGAATGCTATGTCCTGGGCATGGAAAAAGTAGTATAATCATAATTGCACAATGACTGCTACCTTCTACACTAGGCCTGCACAAACCTGGGCCTATGAATAGTAAGCATGGATCAAGGAAGGGAGAACAGGGGTTCCACCCCCTCGCTTGACTATTTGACTATTTTTTGTATTTAGTGGAAGGGGCAGTCATTGTCTTCAGCTGAACAACCCACTGATGAGCCCACAAAAACTATAATTGACAGGGTCAAAACACTATGGCCTTTGTTAAAACCAATAAGACACACAACAAGAACAAACAAACAAAACAACAATCAAACAAACAAACAAACAAAATCATAAATATGGGAAAGGGATCTGAAAAAAGTTAGAGATGGGGCTGGCCTAGGCTGAAGAGAAGATGAGGATGTGTGGAGAATAAATAGAAGACAATGTATATGTATGAAATTATAAAAGAAAATTAATAAAAGTTCTTTTAAAAAGAATTTTCACAAAACAGTATCAATTCACAAAAGGGGTTCCAGGAATTTATGAAAATGTTCTTTGAAGGAGCCAAAGGCCATGCACAGCTGTGACAGGATGGGAGAGTGCTGGTGGGGAATGGGACAGGAGGGGGGGGTAGCTGTGCTTTATGGGGGGGTAGCTGTGCTTTATTCGGAGGTTGCAAAAAACATTATCTCGGTATCAAACTATCACAAGAGAAGTCCTTATTTCCAGCTTGTCTTTGAACGTCAAGGTCCAAGCCTGAGCTGCCCCTCAGTAAAGAGCTTTACTACGCCAGGGAAGTCTTCACACAGAATTTCTCATGCTTCTTAGTCTTGCCTTACTGGTGCTCCCTGCCTAGCCCTGGAGTGAATCTTGGACTGATATTCTCCAATTTAGACACTTTCTTGACCTCATTAAGTAGGAATGAGAACCTAAGTGGCCATCAAGCCTCTCAGTCAAGCACCTCACACTGCTTTCTCCTTCCTTGTCCTATTCTGCTGGCATCAATCCCTCTTAGAACACCATGAGGCTGCAATCCAAACTAACCACAGACAAGCTACACATGAAACTTCAGTTTATTTTAGATGGCATCTTTTTAAATAAAACTTCCTGAGGGAGACTTTGTTAAATTAAGTTCCCTGGGGGAGAAAAATCAAATAATCAAAACTCTGGTGAGTCCTGGGGCTGGTCTTCCAGTCAGCCTGCCATTATCTACTAGGTTTCTCCACTCAGATCATCTACATTCAGCATCTGGTTTATGTCTTTTCTCCTTGGTTGTTTTTTGAGTAATTACAATTTTTTTTCTCTTGTTTTTCCTTTAGGCATGATTTTCAAAATCTACACTTCTGCACAAGCATTAAAGCTACCTCTTTTTATCAAGATCTTTAGAAATGGAAGTATAGGAGGAGATAGACTGAAACCCTGGATTTTCAGATAGGGTCTTGGTTAAAAATGAAAGCCTTCTATACCTCAGAGTTCTATAATCATGTAAAACAAAGGCTGAAAGTACCACATCTCTCCCATTTCCATAAACGATGACGTGGGTCACAAATAATTTCCTCCTAATACCTGAGGAATAGAAACCCACAGTCTATTTTTTTCCTTTTTAAGCAAAGGAAAATTCAAGGTCATATATGTGGAAATAGATCTTTGCTTGGCATTCTGCCCTTCTGCATGGGAGGGTAATGAGGACTAACATGAAGAATGTTTGATGTCCTGTGACGATCTATGGCTCTCTTAGTGAGGAGTGGGCCTCTGAAGAAAGGAAGAGCATCCAAAAGTTGTTTCCCAGAATCTTTTCTCAGTGTGGTGTTGGGCTCATATGTCCTTCTCCCTTCTGAAATAGGTCTCACTGGAAGCCTGGAAAATGTCTTGAGCCTGTTAGCCTAAAATTTGTGTTTCTTGTTGTAAACTATCATCAAATAGCCTCCAGTTATAATCCAGTCACTCTCAAGGTAGTTCCCCAGTGTTTGACTTACATCAACATTTCCTGAAACTTGTTAAAATAACCCTTTAGCTCTGGGAGTGAGGCCCAGAAATAAATAATATGTATTTGAAGTTATCTCTGAGTGATTCACATACTCAAGTTGGATAACAACTCTTGTAATCTGGATGTAGCAGTCAGTACCAGGAACTCTTTGTAGTACTGTCATATAGGCCACCACAAGTGCCTCTAAAAGAATTGAGGGATGATGGTCTTAACCTGCCCTGTACTGGAAGAATGAGGAGAGATGCTCATAAATTCACCACAAACCACCTTCCATTCTTGACGCAGACAGTTATTGGCAGTAGAGACCTTAAGACTAGTTCTCTTGAAGAACAGGACACCCCTGGCCTGTGATTCCCATGGATCAATGCAAGGCTTAGACTTCATTTAATATTTATTGATTGTATACATATATATGCACATATGCATGTCAAAGGATAACTTTTCAGAAGCTGATTCTCATTCCTACATTTGCTACATACTCCAAACTGGGTAATTCACAAGCTTCAGTTAAAGTCAATTCTCTTGTTTCTATCTCTCATCTTGCCACAAAAGTGCTGGGATTGCAGCCATGCACTACAATGACATTTTATGGGTATTTGGGGGACCCAAATCTGGTTGTCTTTTTTTTCTGTGAGAATTTTTACCCACTATGCCATCTCTGGAGCCCTGGACTCCACTGACAATCATACTCCATTTATTCTTTTTCCTACATGAACCTCCTTACCTTCTTACAAATTTTTCAATAAAGGTTACTTCCTCATTAAGTCTTGTGCATCCATATTTTTTCTCAATATTGCTTTGAAGGACCAGACTAAGACATTATTATGAGTTTTACTGGCAGATGACTACAGTGCTCTTTTAAGAGCAATAATGGGTGGGGATGATTACTGTTTGGAGGAAAAGAATTCCCAAATATTGGCAAGTGTGATGGAGACTAACAGCTTCCAGAAGGTTCACTGATTAACTCATATATCACTTTAACCCATGAGAGTTCTAAGTGGACCTAAAGATTGTACATACACCATGCACTCCATAGGACTCACTGACCCTATTTCTTATATTACAAACGGAATGACAAGGGACGATTTATTAAGCAAAGAGTCTCAGGCATCCAAAGAAATCCAATGAACATCTTTGAAACTTAGTACCTAGCAAGTGGTCAGTACTGGTATCTGGTATTGATATTGGCACAAGACTGTTTTATGAAGCATCTCTCTACTTCCTTTTATTTTGTGTGGTACTTTGGAGCCTGACAAGCAAGTCTGAGTATACATTTTTGTTCTTTGAAGACAACCTGAAAGAAATAATGATCATATCACTGT
Source organism: Arvicanthis niloticus (assembly GCF_011762505.2). NCBI lineage: Eukaryota > Metazoa > Chordata > Mammalia > Rodentia > Muridae > Arvicanthis > Arvicanthis niloticus. Next base: position 44,411,328 of record NC_047665.1, on the reverse strand, counting down.
ATTTAGAGTATGAACTAAGTCAGTATTAGGTCATTAAGTAGACCATCAAGTTTTTTGTTTGTTTGTTTCCAATAGAGTTTCCTATTTGTTGCTAAAATCATATTGTCAGTATGTTTTTAAATGTGTAAGGCACAGAGTTCTATTATGATTTCTAATCATACAAGCAATTCTTAAGAAAGGAAGTCAATTCTTTGGGAAGGGATGAAACCCTGCCAGTACTTACTTAGAAACAATATTTAAGGCTGAATTCCATGGAGATCCCAAACACTACTTTTGTAAGTGGCATTCAATTTTCCTATTTGTAAGTTTCCTGATGATGGTGGTTGTGGTGTATGAGCCTGTGGTCAGGTGGTATAGGAAAAGTAAGTTATAATAATAAAGGTGCTGGTTTTTAAATTAAGCCTGAATCTTTCACATGCCTTAAGGGTTATGTCCAAAAGAAATTGCTTTCCCTGGGACCAAAGGCACTATCTTACCACGCCAACACAAAAAGCCAGAAGCCTATTTAAACATTCTCCATGATTTGTTTCACAGACTGGGATTTCTATGAGCACTTCCTTCAGGGAAATGTACTTTTCCTTCTTTGCAGCCCATTTCCTGTAGGAATGTGTCTCTAGGAAATTATAATCACAGTATACTTCTTGGGTTTATAGTGACGATTCAGAGCAAGGCTTGTATATGGACACACATACACACACACACCTTCAAACACTGTGAGGGTGAGGTAAAGCAAGGGAAAGAACGTTCTGCTTTCCCACATGACATTCCAATTTATTTACTTAATTCATCAGTTTTATGTAGCAACTTTTACAGCATTTTCTTAGCTTACTTTGGGATTCCAAATTTACACCACTCATCCTGAGGCTGGGATATCGGCCCAGCATGTGCAAAACTCCATGTTTTACCCTAAGTGCTATAAAACAAAATCAAGTTCCTTTTTTTTCAGCATTATACATTGATTTACACAATCTGATTCACTATCAGGGTTTAGTCAAGTTGCAACCACAGAATAGCCAAGAGAGCTACCAGGACATGTTAATAAAGAGATGTCCCTTGCATTCTGAAGGAGAGGTAGATGAACAGGGTGTGTAGCAGAGCTGAACTATGAACACAACCATTGTAAATATTCCCCTAAAGGGAAAGACCAATCATCCTAAGCTAAAGGAAGGGCTAGGGGTAAGAGGGCACAAGAGAAGAAAGAAGGACTGATGAACTACAGAGCCTCATCTCATAATATAAACCTAGCACCATGTGAGAATGCTGTCCTTTCTCTAGTGAAGGATGCAGACAGATCTAATTGGTGGCTGCCCGGTGGTGCTAGAAACACAGTTGGCTGCTCCTATGCCAGAGCTGCTTTCAGAAAGTGATTAAGTAGATGTCACTCACTGCCAACTGAAGAAATCACAGTCATTAGAAATTTAGCCCAGATAGCAGAGGGCACATTTCCACTTAATAACCATTATCAGTATTTAACCCTTACACCCATATTTTCTTAACCATAAGACTCTCATGCTGATGATACAGGTGTAAGAAACACTGTCATAACTGAATACAAATGCTAAGATAAAGAAATCAAAAATATACTTACCAGAGAATAAGGGAAATAAAAATCCTAGAACACATCCTAGGCCCCCCACTTAAAGGTATTACATGATTTTATTGCCATAAACATGACACCTCTTCAATGAGGACTTGGTTTTTATTTTTTTAATAGATGAAAAAAGTATAGCTGAAACAAAGTCAAGAAAAAGAACTTCAATACAATCTGGAGCATTGTGGCTCAAAGCTCAGATGCTCAAGCTCTGGGCTACACCAGTCCCCTTCGAGTATCTAAGATGTATGGCCATGAGGATGCCACCTAAGGGTCAGCACCTGCTGTCCTTCCAGTGAAACAAACGGATAAACATAAATAAGCCGGCAATGATTTTATACCATCATCTGAAATGGCTCAAAACCTTGGTTTAAGTACATTTTGTTCTTTTATGTAATAAATATTGTGGAGGTTGAAAGACAACTCTTCTTCAATGTTGAGGAATACCGGCATTGAACTCAGGATGTCAAAGGTTGACTCAAGTGCTTTTACCAGCTGAGCCATCTTGTCTGCCTACAATTGTCTCTAATGACATAAAAATTATATCCCACTTGCGCTGTGCCTCAAATTTTAGGCCCAGTGTAGTGGATGGAAAGGAGCAATGGCTCTGAGGTCTGAAAGATTTGGGCTTCATAATAGTAGAGTGTGGGGCCAAAGGACAGAACTTCTAGTTAGTGACAAACACGGTGGTTTATAAATGAGAAACTAGATGATATATTTTCTATTTCTTAGTAACACCTGAATGAATTCCAGATGAGCCAATAAATTTTAAGTAAAAATAAAAGCATGTACATCTATTCGTGGTGGAATATGTTCTTACTGCACTTTGAGTGGTCATTACACAATTCTGCATCTGACAAAATGGCAGGAGAATACACACACACACACACACACACACACACACACACACGCCAACAATTGTCTGCCAGTCTCCTGACTGGGACACTGTGTTATGATTCTATAATGTAAATAGTTAGAGAAACTTGGTGAAGGGTACATAGGACTTCTCTGAATGTCTTTTGGAATTTGTTGTGGCCCTATAACTATCACAAAAATAAAAAGGAAAATAAAATGTAATAAAAGTTCAGGAAATATATAATAAAATGAAAATGTGATAGTTGAAATTAGTTTGGAGCAAGGCAAAGAATGTTTCCCTGAATGTTCTGAGTGGACACAATTCTGAATGTTCAAAAACAAAAAACTAAAAACCAAGGTATTGGCATTTTCAGCATGTCTGACAAATGAGGCCTGGAGGTTTTAATATAATATCACTTACATTGCAGCTGAATATGTGGACTCAAGGACCTAGGCTGAGCTGTAATGTGGTATCCTGTGTTGAATCAGGCTGCCCATGTCCCTGGACAGCTGAGGGCCCATGGCACGTCGGTGACCTTTACGTCTATAGTCACCTGTTATCAGGAACTCCTTATTTTCTTCTATCCTTCACATCTCTCCACTTCTGTGTTTCCCACCCACCATGATTAGACAGTGCAACATTCATAGGATCCTCTTGTTCTGTCATCTGGGTTTTCCATGTACGGCCCACACTAACCTTCACAACTCCTTACTGCACTAGAATTTACTTAGATTCACTTAGAGATGTAGAGACAGAGACTCAGAGAACTTGAGACTTGCCCAAGATCGCTCGCCAAGCAAATGCAGCACGTAATTTTCAAAGGATTTTTGATCTCTTGAATGAAAAGCCTGGACTAGAAGTTTCCTGAATGATGGGCAAAGACCAAGGCCACATTATGAGCAGTCTGTCTAAATGAAGATTCCCAATAAAGATCGGTGAGGCTTCACTTTTAGTGCAAGCACCTAAACATCTCTGTGGAAGTTTTTTTTTTTTTTTTTTTTTTTTTTTTTTTCCTGATTCTCATCATGGCCAAAGAATGGAACACTTGTATACAAGTTTGCTCTGGGAAAGCAGCTTCCCCTGGGTCATACTGGCTTCATGAGCACAGACTGCTTCCTGTTATGGTCGTAGTTGTTCCTTAGCTCTGTTCTCAGGAAGACTCGTCTTATAATATACAAAGACATTTCTGCAGTCTGATATCCACTCACAAAAATCAGGACAGTGATCATTAACTTCTGTTCTTGGTCCCCACATTTGGAGCAATAAATATATAAGATAAGAGTTTTGGGGTTTGTTTGAGAAACTTTTGCTATATGGTCATCTTTAACCAACTAACTTGGATTATAAGTATGAGCTATAGATAGATAGATAGATAGATAGATAGATAGATAGATAGATAGATAGATAGATAGATACAGGGGGTGCTAAGAAGGCTAAAGTGTTGTTGCTATGCTTGCTATTCTTCCTATTCTTAGAAACACGAATATAATTCTTTAACACAACTATTCAGTGTGGCCTTAGACGAGTAATGAAAGTTTGCTAAATCTTCTCTTCGACATTGTGAAGGAATTCAGAGCTGCTTGGAAAGTCTGCTTCACAACCCAGTACCTCCAATATTCCCACTCTTCAAAAAACTTAGAGCACTTACATAAAGGAGAAGGTAACTGAAGAAGAGAACTCACAATACATATGTGAGGAACGTTAATGGGTCAGTTCAGAGTTGCATCTGTGCTAAGTTTTCTGGAGAAAGGTGTTCAAAAAATCAGGGTCACCTGGACCCTTGGCAATGACCGCTCTTCAAAGAGAAATATGCATATATACATACATATCCATTATTTTTGTGTGTCTTTCTCTGTCTCTTTTTTTCTGTCTCTCTAGTGCGCGCTTACACACACACACACACACACACACACACACACACACACAAAGAGATGCAGATTCTTTTATGAAATATTCTATGTGGCTATCAGTAAATTCCTTTCTATAACAAAGATGGGACAGCAGGATACAAAGCCTTTATTAAATGAAAGCATAGGATATAGGCTGGTTTGAGTGTAACATAGTCTTTGACTAGAAAAGACTGTCAAATTCAGCTCTGGTTTATAAGTAAGGGTCCCATGGAATAAGAAACTAGCCCAGGAAATACATTCCAATGACCTGTTTTTGAACTGGAAGTCCCACACTGGTGCTTGTATGGTGTTAACAAGAAGCTTTTGTTATATAGTTCCCTTAGTCCTGAAAACATGGAAGAGAACCGTTTTGTTGGATCACTATGAAACTGAAAGTAGTTTTACTGTAAGTTGACCCCTAAGCAGAGAGATTTAAAGTGATGTGGATTCAGTGTCTTTAAAATACACATAAATCTAGCATATCGACACCATATGCTCAAGATATTGTTGCCAAATGTAGGGAAGAGGAAGAAGCAGATTCATAGTCTAAGAAGCTAAGAAGTTATCCTCTGGCTGGCAAAGGCAATGGATAATGATTTTAATAGGTTTTCTTGACTTTGATGTTTTTACTAAAAAGTCACATGAAAATGTACATTTTTCACTCTATTATTTTCTTTACTGATATAGCGCCAAGATTCTTACACATTAGGAGAAATATCTCAGCACAGCACAATATTTCTAACCTCAAAATAGTTAGAATATAGACTTCACATTTCTTGGTAAGCTTGCTTTGGCAGCCAGCCTGCTCATCCAGTGCGAACACAAAGATGCAGAAGATATCTGATCACTGAGAACCATTTCTCCGTTACCAGCTAGATAATCTGCTATGTGTCAGGCCCTGAGAAGAACCCTTTGGTTTTTGTATTTTTTGAGGATAATTTTTGTAAACTAGTCTTGGGATGAGTTTGCAGAAAGAGCCTGTAACAAAGTGATAGGTACATATTTAGTGACTTAACCCAGGAAGGTTATATTACACTAACCTGTGATTTTCTCCTTATCTTGCACATATGCATCAGACAAGAGTCACATTCATGTTCCAGTAGGATGCCAGGGCCTTGGACCCTGAGGCTAAGTATTTACAACATGTATCTCCTTAGCTCACTGTGTGGAAGTTCCAGGATGTACACTACCTTTCACATCTCAAAGTCCTCAGCTAAAAGAAGGGAGAAAAGCCCCGCATATATACCTTACAGATATTTAGTGAAATTTCAAACATATTATAAGAGCAGAGGATGCTATTATTTTAGAAATGTCTTACAAAGCCACCCTATCAAAACTCCTTTGGTTAATAAGAAAAAAGTTTAGTAGCAGGAAGATGGGATTACCTCCTGCCCATATGCAGATGACTGAAGAAAACAGACTTTGAACAATCCCTTTCATCATAATATATTTCTTTTGTAAAAATATTTTATCCGGAGGATCATCCGGAGGATACTGTGCATATGTTCAGCATACAATCAGTTTTTCAGAATACCTGAAATCCAAATGGCAGGGAATAGATAATACTAACAATGATTTGGTAGGTCTTCGGGATTACTATTATCCTTAAGATTCAGCTTTGGGCCCTGTGGTATTGGGAACAGAAGTCTGTCATCTATGGCTTGTGCATTGAACACTGATGTGGTGGCACTGTGGATGAGCTTACCCCTCTGAAGTGGCCACCGTGCTTCATGAGATAAAGATGAGCTGCTACAGTCACTCCTTGGAACAAATTTAGCCAAAGCAACATTAAAAGACATTTGCATAATAGTGATAGAGCTCTTTGGGAGGTAGCAAACCTGGGTGGTCAGGAGGAGGAGTGGGTGCCAGTGTCATAAAATGACAGAGCTGGGCAAGTATTTCCTGTCCTAAAAGTCATAACTAGGATAGAGCAGGGAAAGACCTTATAGGCCTGAGGGTCTCCTGGAGAAGCTATAAAAGGAAGGGATGAAAAAGTGAGCCAGTTTCAAAAGGACTTCTAACTAAAACAAAGAAGGAGGCAAGGCATATGTTCCACTCAATCACAATCCCTTTTTGCAGTTTACAAACTGGATTTCTACAGGAAGGCACTTAGAAGACATGTGGACTATAGTTTGGTTTTTGGTGCTCTTTTGTCCTCAGTAAGCCACTGCGGATTATGTCTGGTCTTCTTATGTTCTCATAATTGATACATTTAAGCAGCCAAGCAAAAAGCAGTTGCTTCTTTTTGCACACACACCTCCTAGTGGCTCAAAGAGAATGTGCTACCTGCCCAAAAAGTCTTCCTGCTCCGTGAATTCTCGATGTCTGAAATGAATATTTCCACAGTGTTCAGTGCCTGTATATACAAGTATCAGCATGGCATATAATACATTTTTATTTGGTTTCCAGGACAAAGAAAAGTCATAGTGCATGTCCTCAGATGTTTGTCACTTTTAGGTCATGACAACATATGAGTAGTTAGCTTGAAAGGAGGATAAAACAGCATTTTTGGACTATTCCATTTAGTTTTCCAAGTTTCTGAAACAGTAGGACAAGCAGGTTGTTTCCCATCATGATTTCCTGAATGCACTCAATACTTAGGTCTCTTATTTCATGATCATTCACTTCCTACAATGTACAATTTGATCTATGAAAAGCCTGAATAGAGAAGTGAGGAGTTTTCAGCACTGTGTGGGACTGTAGATTTGAGGCTAGACCACTGGAATAACATGGCCAACACTGCAGTAGGAAAAGCAGGATGTACAGCTTCCCAGAGGCCCCAGGCACTGCCAGGTCCTTAGAAATTGTATTTGACTCATGAAATTTAGAATTCTCTCACCCACACAAATCAATGTCATCTTCTTTTTCCTTATCCTTGTTCTACCCGCTTCTATAAATCAAGAGACGCATGGAGCTGCCTACAGCAGTCACAGAAATGTTTCCAGTGAAACACGCTCTAGTGCAGAGAATAAAAATTTTCTGAAAAGCTCTCAGTTTAGTTCAGACATTAAATCAAATGTCTTTATCTCTGATTTGAGTTCTGGTGATAATTAACAGCATTTCAATGCCATTTATAATTTTTAATATTTGTATGTTAAGTAATTCATTTGTCTAGTTTATAGATGAACAGGTCAACTTCATGGTCTGTATAATTTGGCCACACCTTGACATCTGTGAGTGGTGGTCACTTGCAGCCTTCCAAGCAGCCTGAGTCCCATCACCACACATGTCCCTGCACATCCTCTGCTCTTAGCAGCTCCTTGTATTGCTTGTAAGTTGTATAATTATCACAATGCTCGTATAGAACAAAACCACGAAGAGAACAAGAGTTGGGGAATCCCATCTCCAAAGCTAAAGACATTTTGTACATGGAATATGCTCTGTACATGTGTAGCAAACTAAACCAAACTGAATTAACCCAATAAGATATTGCCAACTGAGTAAATTATGTGCCTCACCCACCTGACAACCTCTTGTTCTCAACCCAACTCCCACCAGTCAAAATCATTTAAACACAGAAAAAGCTCCATGATTGATAGAAACTTAAATGTTACTCATCACTGTGGGTAGGTAATAACCTTGAATCTAAATGAATGTGGCTCTAATTTCAGGCATAGCATGAACATCTGGAATGACTTGGGGGTGGCAGGTTTATTTTTTCCCCTAGAAGGCCAGAGAACACATTTGAAACTTGGTGGCACTTAAGTTTGTACTAACATCCCAGGCTCTCAATCACCCACCTTGCCACTCTAATCTACAAGTTAAAATTAGGACTCACCAACTGTTCGGAATATTTTAACTTATTAGTTATTTGGATAACAAAATGTAAACCTCTGATCCTAACTCGGCAACCAATTAGCCAAAGTTGACTTTAAAATCGTCATAAAAGTCCATGAGAGAAATAGAGAGCTGTTAAAAAGTGTTCCTATCCTCACTGGTGCAACACAAAGCACCTATGAACTTTGCAGAGAAAATGATGGAACTGTAGATTCCACCTCTTGGATACTAAATACACCGGATTCTTAACCCTGTTGGGGCAGTATCCTGAATGTTTTCTTGGCCAGATGTGACACTGGCTTTACAGACACATCCAAGGGCATCTGTATACCACTCTTGAAGATTTCTGCAACTTAGGTTTAAGGTCCTGTCCTCACCACCCTCTACTTTCTTCTTCCTAGGGGTCTAGGTTTTCAAATACCTAGACCTGAGTTCTTCATTAACTTGTATGTTGAAGATTACATGGATCCTATCTTCATTTGCCAAGTTGCCCTTAAACTAATGCAGTCTTTACCCCAGAATATCAGACAGTCACTGGCTTCTAGTTCACAAATTCCCTTAAGTTGTTCCCTTGCCTACTATGCTCACATTGCATAACTTTCGCTCATCATTCAGGACTCAGCTGATATAACCTGGGATATCCTCACTGCCTATAGCAGGCAGGGTCAGGATCTCTTAACCCCTGTTCTACAAAACTTTTGGCTCTATACCAAGTACAGCATAAAATAGTAATCCTACTTAGCATCTCTGCCTAATGGTACCAGAGGTCTGCCAAGTGAGTGGCACACTGTGATTATTGAGGTACAAGAACATTAGCTGTAGTGAAATGAATGTTCATTGGATACAGTAATAGCTGTCACTTGAGAGTATTCAGAAGAGAAGCTGAAGGCCTTTGAGATCTATCCATTCCCCAAGCCCAACAAAGAAGCTGTTTTGTCAAATGAAGCTGAACCATATGATTTCTCTCCTAAGGTCAAGAGGATGACAACTGTCTTTACACATTCAGTCCTCATTAACTGACCATCTATTAACATGTGTCATTTAGTAGACACTGTGGAAGTATAACCAGATAAGCCGGAGTCGAGAGAAGCCCAATCCTGAATAGGCAACAACTTTATAGTTACAGAAGTCTCAGATAAAGTTCAAACATTCTTTGTTGGGCTGGGAAGATGGCTCAGTAGATAAAGTGCTTTCTGTACAACCATGAAAACCTGAGTTCAGATCCTCATACCCACATAAAAAAAAAAAGCTAGGCACAGGGTGCATCTATAGTCCTAATTCTGGGTTTGGGATGTATAGACAGACTTGTTCTCCAGCCAATCTAATCAAAAGAGTTAGCTCCAAGAGGAACTAGAAGACAATGCAAATGTTAATTACACAGTAATTACACACAATAATCTAAAACTCCCCTATTGCCAGCTAATATCCTCTCGTATGTATGAAGCACTCTCACTCCTCTTTGGATGACAGCTTTAACATTCCACAGGCCTGAGTCTGCTGTCCCTAAACTGCTTACTCTCTTGAGTCCTGTTAATCTCTCATGTTTATTATCATTTTTTCAGCTGCAGTCACTGTGAACAGTAGTATGTTTTCCTTCATGGTAATAAATATTCATGTATTTATGAAGTAATGAAGAAAGTGTTGCTTAGCATGAAAAAGTAGATGTCAACAGTCAGGAGAATGAAGCAGCGTTAAAATCTATTAACATTCTCACACCTTCCTAGCAGTTCAGTTGCTCCACATGGAAAAAGCTGAGACTTGGAGTTTGGGAGTTTGATAATGACTACAGGATGGGCAAGAAAACAAAGAAACATCTGGCTCACCATGGCTCTGAATGTTATTTCTATTTCACAATAGCACATGGGTGAGAAGCACTTGGGGGCTTTTTTACATTGTTTATTTATTCCTTGGAGACTGGGATGGTCTTCACAGTCCAAACACGAGACACAGCCTGGGCAGTGATGACTTGTAATGCAGACTGCCCAGCCTTGTCAGGGAACAGAGGCTGCTTAGCATGGAGCTCATTAGTCTGAACTCATATCTGTATTCTGAACTCAGATCTGCTCTCAAATACACCTGCTGGCTCAGAGTACAGCCACTGTGAAGGCACAGCTGTCCATTTCTTCCTGTCGGGTGAGTTTATGAGCGATAATGCAGTTAGTTCTAGAATGTTTTCAAATATGAATTGAGGACTCGCTAGACACTGATGCTGTGCCAGCGTGCACACACTGTGTATACAGAAAACACTTGAAATAACACTCGCGGAAAGATAAGCGCTAGTCAGAAAATATTTTTGTAGTTCTCACCATGTCAATAGAACCTTAGAAAAATGATTTAATCACTCTGGCTATTTGAATTTCAGCATCTCCTTAGTGTGTCCATCCTTAACTAGAGTTAAGTTATACCCACAATCCCACACACAGTGTCATTTGACAACTTTGAAGACAGTTTTGATTTTCACCAATGGGGTAGATGTTCCTTATGCCCTGTGGTGAGTAGATGATGGAAATGGTAAAAAAAATTAAATTTAATTTAATTGAAAAATGAACAAGGAAACAAAACCCCCAGTTAGTGCCCATGACAGTCCCATATCAAAGAATGATCCCTAATTCTAAATTTCATAACATCAAAGTTGAAATCTGTCTTAATAAATTAGTGACGATTGTTCCTTAGAGGAAAAGGTTTTAGGAACTTCGGAGGAGTTAACGTTTTGAAAGTAACTATTGTTGCTGTAATAATACAAATCCAGTATTACTTCCTGAAAAGCCATTGAAACTGCTTTGCTTAATTAACAAGTGAAAGGAAACTAACACCTGTTGAGAGCCTATAACACTAACACGCCAGGGATTGTGTGTTAAGTATTTTATGTAACTTTCTACAGGGAGCACACAACTATCTCACTAAATAATGATTATCTCAACTCATGAGGTTAATCCCAAGCTCTTGTATAACAAAGTAAGTCAGTTCTATCATCTTTGTATGAAGAGAAAAAAAAACTTTGAATGAAAATTATTACCAGGTGTGTTCAGCCCTCTGCCCTTCTGTGAAGACAGCTATCAATGCTGCCCAACACAAAATTATAAACATCCTTAAAGTGGTAGGAGAATTGTTGTGATGTTCTTCTTGGAAGTAGATTGCGCATTTCTCAAGCATAAGCTTTGTAGATGAACAGATGATACCACATGTTGAAAGACTGGCTACCCCTACAAGTCTGTGGGGAAACTGAAATTTTGTTTTCAATCCCAGTATTTTCTTTCCTTCTCACTTAAGAAGTCCCCATTTTTATCAAGTTGGTCCCACTGGTCTTCAAATTCAACACCCTGTCTTTCAGCTACCTCTCTAGCATCTCTTCCTTTCTTAATATCAATACCAAAATCCTAACACCACATCCCTCACAATAAAATGCTAAACTTTCCAAGAAGCATATGAAAATATTTAGGACAACACACACACACACACACACACACACACACACACACACACACAGACACACACAGGATAAAAATCTAAAATTCTTTAGGATTTGGAATGCAGTTGGAAATTTCACTCCTGTAGCAATATCAGGTAAGTATTCCTCTTACAACCAAGTATTACATTATATAACAAAGGCACACTCAACACAACTGTTTCTGTCTTTTAAGTCAACGCTACTAGAATTGACTTGAGACCATGTGGTGTTGCTATTTGGTCCGCATTATTCCTGCTAATTTCTTGGGACAATGTGGCAATTTGATGTCAGAAAATGCAGAGCCACTTCCTAGGTGGAGCTATCTTTTTAAAGATGTCTAGCCACTGATGCTGAGAGATGCTTTCTATCTTCTTCTTTGGCTTACTTAAATCAAAGGATTGAAAATGCACAAATTCATACCATTCTCATTGACTTAACCAAAGGCAAGAACAATGTAGAAATTGTCCACTAACAATGTGGATCACTTTCAGATAAGCCCCAGAAAATCTGGGATAAGTTAGGTGAAAGAGAGATAGATGACAGTATATGGAAAACATTATTTATGAATGTTAATAAAAGTTTCTGTTGCAAAGGAAATACTAGAGACAAAACTGAAAAACCCTCCAACAAGAATAAAGATTATTCCAGGCTGACATTGAGATGCAAAGAGGCTCAGGACCAACTCATTAAATGCCAAATCCATGAGATGGATGGAAGGCCGGGGCTCAGCTGGAGAAGGTCCCTTCTTAAGGCTTTGCCAAGAGCCTGATTAGACACTTGAAGACCACGGTGGATATGTCAGGGCAGACCTGACACCCTGGCCAGGTTGGCTCCTTCAGCTTTCTTGCAGGATGGAAAAAAGTCGGTAGGTTCTGGACTAAAAACAATTGTCTTCACTCACACTTTGGGCCTTTGACAGAAACTTTTAAATTGAAAAGGGAAAATGGAAGCCAGTCAAACATGAAAAATTTAAGTTTTATAACACCTGGAGGTCTTCTTGAGTGGCAGTAGTTGATAAAGCAGAATGGAGTTGAACTTATGTGTGAATTTACTCCAATAAACATCCCCATTCACGTTAGTTTTTATGGTGGATACTGGCAAATTTAATTTGTTTAAGTGGCAGAAACTCTGATAAGAACAGTGAGAACACTGCAGAACACTGTGTTTGGGAGATCGGGGAAGTATTTGTGAGGTTGGAACGAAACTGTTTGGAAGTAGTGGTCTAAAGGAGTAACCTTCCTTAGAACTCACCCAGGACATGAAAACAGTAATTATTTTAACTGCATTCATGTAAGTGGAGGAAAAGGGAATATCAGTTAGCATGCCATTGATATTAGATTGGATGTTAACATCTAACATGGAATAGTATGGTATCAATATCAAATAATGCCCAGATTTCTTCACTGCTCAGGTGTTTTCCATGATTCTATCTGCCAGCTAGTATGTCTGAATACAGCACACTCGATTGCAGAGGAAGTACAGTAGGGAAACCAAACAGTGAAAGCTAAGATCTGGTTCCATATTCCAGCTCTGATACTACATATATGACTTTAGCAAACATGCTTACCCTCTCTGGCCATCTGCTTCTCCATCTAGTAGATGGAGATAGTAGAATCACCAAAATACTCTTTTAGAATTCAGTACTTAGAATTCCGTGTATAAGTGCTTTGTCCATCATCAGTTTCATCTTACAAATGAAGGAAGTGGACTCTTCCAGGAAAATTACCTTGTCTGAATTAACATAGCTCCTATGCATTGGAGCCACTTGAATTACCTTTTATCATAGGTACATTCCATAGGCTGTGTCTGGCAAATGGCTGTGAAGACTCAGTCTGCCCCACTAGTGGGGCCTCTCTTAGTTTAAGACATAAATCTGAATGACCCTCCAGGCACATACACAATATTTTTTTCTCTCTCTATCCCTTATGGAGGCAGGGAGTAATGACATAGGATTTCAAGAATCACACAAACGCAAGTGTGTATGCATATGCACCAACACACACACAGAGTCCCAGTGGAAAATTACTTGCTTCTTTAATTGGATTGGTTTCCTAATACTTAGCACAATGTGTGAATATCTGAAAGCCATCCTCTTTACTTGTATCCAAAACCTCCTCTCGGGAACATGCTGCTCTTGTTACAGTTGTTTCATTGTTGGCCTATTGAGCTCATTCCAGCTCACATGTGTGTGAGGGAAGAGTGGCAGCAAGTTCTTGTAGGAGTTAGAAGAAAGCTGGGGATGGTGCCTGAGGCTTTCTGTTCTTAGTTTTGCTCTAGAACTTTATCTTCTCTACTGTCATTCCCCACATGCAGTAAATCATACTTTATGAGTTGTTCTTGTAGCTAGCAAAGCCAGTGTCATCATGGAGTAGATGAGTGGACATTGCAGGCTTTCATAGTTTGGCTCCATTCAGTTTGGATAAAATTAACACGATGATTCTGATTCCATGCTCATGAAAAAAAAAAAAAAGTGAGGCTGCCTTCTGGGGAGAATTAGAGACTCTGTGGGTTTTGATTCTTTGCAGATACCAGTGGCTATGATATCTGAGGATCAGCAGACAGCATACCATGAGCATGATCTGGCTCCAAGGAAGAAAATCTCTGCTCTCCTTTTAATCCTAGAGTCAAACCCAACAACAGCAACTAGTCTCCGTGTGAATTAACCATTACTTGCTGGGTGCTTGGCACAGTCTAATAAATTTTAGCTTAGAGAGTGGCAACTGTGATTGTTCTTGAGTACAAAAACCATTTCCTACTAACAGAGGTAGAGGCCTAAGCACTCTAGGGTTCATGTGGGTTAGTTTTGTTCCTGCTTTCACAGAGTCCAGCTTTATTTTTGAGATTCTCAGTTGTCAAATCATTTTCCATAGGTCCTTCTTATTAATTATCAGGAGGAATAGCCAGAGACCAGAATGTAAAGCCCAAGTGCATTTGTTTCCTGTGGTTATTTATCAATGAAGGAGCAGTAGATGAGTTGGAGCCTGTCAAAAAACTTTCTATCATGCCTAAAGTAGTTAGAAGATTCAGTTAGTATATTCATACCAGGGAATAATAAAAGAAAAGCTCTCTCTCTCTCTCTCTCTCTCTCTCTCTCTCTCTCTCTCTCTCTTCTCTATAATTTATAACAAGGCTTATGTGATTATTGATTTTCAAATAATTAAACATTAGGCATAATATCTATATATTAATCTAACTGACCTATGTAGATCTAGGGAAATAATATGTAGTAATGATGACTATATAAAAAATCAACTAAAGGTTCTAAAATATTTTCTGGTTCTAAAATGCCTTTTAAGGATAAATCAGATAATCACACACACACAGAGAGAGAGAGAGAAAGAGAGAGAGAGAGAGAGAGAGAGAGAGAGAGAGTTTATTCATATGCATAAAGACACTGCAAATGGAAGTTTATAAAGAGCCTTAAATCCATAGGCCAAGCACCAAATCAGAACCATCATGCTCACCATTTTGGCTCCTGCCCCATGTACCATATGTTTTTAGCCTCCTCCTGACTCAACAATGAGGCTCAAATGCAGAGTTCTTTTGTTGCAACTCCAAAAACATAAGAGAACAAATCCATTTATCTGAACATGAATTGGAAATTAATTCTAATATGGTGACCATACGCATTCATCCTTAAAAAGTAAAAGCAAAATATTACTTTCTTTTTCTCCTA
The DNA here is from genome assembly GCF_011762505.2 of Arvicanthis niloticus. Lineage (NCBI taxonomy): Eukaryota > Metazoa > Chordata > Mammalia > Rodentia > Muridae > Arvicanthis > Arvicanthis niloticus. Next base: position 44,396,091 of record NC_047665.1, on the reverse strand, counting down.
GAGCACTGTATGTTTCTGACACAAGGAACTGATCCTATTAAGTGCTAATTTACAGTGTGACTCCTTATTACTTAAATATGGAAGTCTAAATAGTAAGTCATGAGGATAAGGAATAGTGCACACTGGATAAATACTACACAATTCACACAGCACTACACAGGACTCATTCCTTAGCCTGCCTCACCTGACTCCTACTCTCCAAACTCATTTACCCCATCCTCTGCCACCCAACGAAGTGAAAAATGCCCAGAAGTTTTGTCAGTACAAGAATGAGAGCTATAGTAAAACTAGTTCCTGTTTGTAAGAAGTGAGCCATTTCCATGGCTATCCCCTTTTGAAGCAGAATTCTGTCAGAAAGTTTTCCATTTCTGCTATTTGATAGCTGATAGCTATCACTTGGTATGAAGGAAGAAACTGTAAGTCAAGGAAGGACTCATTGTCCTAGGAGGTCAGTGGTGACAGAGAAGCTCTACCTAGTATCTGAAAACTGTTCTTCCATTAAACGTGTGTGTGTGTGTGTGTGTACAAATGTATGCCAAATATGTGCATGGGTGCCAGATAAGATGGTTGGATACCATGGACCTGAAGTTACAGGAAGTTGTGAGTTGCTTAATGTAGGTGCTGGGAACCAAACATAGGTTCTCTACAAGGGTGGAGAGACCTCTTAACCACTGAGCCATCTCCCAAGGCCCATTAATCTGTTAATGGAAAATTATCCACATTAACCTAGTATTCTTTGACTTTGAGAATGATATTTTAAACAGTTTGTTTAAATTTTATTTAATCTTTTTTATTTACACTCCAGATTATATCCCCCTCCCAGCCCACACTCTGACTGTTCCATATCCCATATGTCCTCTTCCAGTCTCCATGAGAATGTCCCCCACACCCTACCCTACCAGACCTCCTCACTCCCTGTGGCCTCCAGTCTCTTGAGGGTTAATTGCATCTTCTCTGACTGAACCCAGACCTGGCAGTCCTTTGCTGTATATGTGTGTGGGGGGCCTCATATCAGTTGGTATATGCTACCTGGTTGGTGGTCCAGTGTCTGAGAGATTTCAGGGGTCCAGGTTAATTGAGACTGCTGGTCCTCCTACAGGGTCACCCTCCTCCTCAGCTTCTTCCAGCTTTTCCCTAATTCAATCACAAGGGCCAGCATCTTCTGTCCATTGGTTAAGTGTAAATATCTACATCTGACTCTTTCAGCTGCTTGGTTGGTCTTTCAGAGGGCAGTCCTGATAAGCCCCTTTTTGTGAGCACTCCATAGCCTCAGTAATAGTGTCAGCCCTTGGGGCCTCTCATTGAGTTAGATCCCACTTTGGGCCTGTCACTGGACTTCCTTTTCCTCGGGCTTTTCTCCATTTTTGTCCCTGTAGTTCTTTTAGACAGGAACAATTCTGGGTCAGAGTTTTTTACTCTGGGATGGCAGCCCCATCCCTCCACTTGACACCCTATCTTTCTACTGGAGGTGGGCTCTACAAGCTCTGTCTCCCCACTGTAGTGCATTTAATATAAGGTCCCTCCCTTTGAGTCCCGAGAGTCTCTCACCTCTCAGGTCTCTGGTATATTCTGGAGGGTGCCCCCAACCTCATACCTCCCAAGGTTGCCTGTTTCTATTTTTTATTTTTATTTTCTGCTTGCCTTCAGGGCTTCAGTCTTTTTCCCCTACCTAATACCTGATCCTGTTCCCCTCTTAGTTTAGACATAAAATTTTTTTTAAATCTACCTTAAAAACTAGTTTACTTCTCATAAGTATGGACTCATCCTTTACCATCAAGTGAATACCTATGTTTTCTCTAGAACAATGAGAATTTCTTCCCGATAAGTCTGCTTTTTCAATTACTTGATAAGCTATAGTTAAAAAACAAACAAACAAATAAACAAACAAATAACAAATCCCTGTAGGGTAGGTGTCTTAGTTAGGGCTTCCATTGTGACAAAATGTTATCAGGAAAGTATGTAAACTGATCATGCACTCACAGGCATGAACCTCTCAAAGAAAGTTCCAGTTGAGTCTTGTCTGGAAGAGTTAATGTTCTTTTTTTTTGGTCACATTGATAAACTCTAGTAAGAAGAGTCAGTGAGTTTAACTCTATTCTGACATCTCAGACTATTGGTTCCTCCAAATTATCTGCTAATATATCAGTCAAGAATGTTATTGTTTTTCCATATATAAACATAATGATTTGACTTCAGTAATTTTTTTGAAACAGTGTATCTCTCCATAGTTCAGTCTGGTCACAAACTGAATATCTGGTCACAAACTGAATATCTCCCTGATTCCAAAACTCTGGTGATCAAGAGACTTTCTTTTGAGACTTCAGATCCAAGAACCTCAGGAAGAGGATAACTGGCTCAAGCAGGAGACATTGGGGCTTAGAAGAGGGATCAAGGAATCAACTTGATGGGAAATTAATCAACTGACCTCTGAGAGGGGCTTGAGGTGAAGCTTGAATCTTTCCACTGAATCAGAACACAAGTCGGCAGACTCTGTCTGTGTCAAAGAGAATTACATAAAACCAGAAACAAGAATATCTATTGTTGGCTCTCTGCTCCTCCCTATTCCAAAGACAGCCACATGTTCTCTCGTACAGTGCCAGTCTCATCCTATAGACATGGTGATAAAGGTTGGTGTGGATGGATTTGGCCATATTGGGCACCTGGTTACCAGAGTTGTCTTCTTATCTGCATCTGGCAAGGTGGAGATTTTTGCCATCAATTACCCCTTCACTGACTTCAACTACATGTTCTATATGTTCCAATATGACTCTATTTATGGAAAATTCAACGGTACAGACAAGGCTTAAGAATGGGAAACTTGTCATCTATAGGAAGCCCATTACCATCTTCCAGGAGGGAGATCCCACTAACATCAAATGGGGTGACGCTGGTGCTGAGTCTGTGGTGGAGTCTATTGGCATCTTTACCACCATGGAGAAGGCTGGGGCCCACTAATAGGGTGGGGCCAAAAGCATCATCATCTCTGCCCCTCTGCCGATGTCCCATGTTTGTGATGGGTGTGAACCATGAGAAGTATGACAATTGGTTCAAGATTGTCAGCAAAACTTCCTACACCATCACCTGTTTAGACTCTCGGTCCAAGGTCATCTATGACAACTTTGGCATCATAGGAGGACTCATGGCCACAGTCCATGCCATCACTGGCACTCAGAAGACTCAGGAAAGCTGTGGAGTGGTGGCCATGGAGCTGCCTAGAACATCAAACCTATGTCCACTAGTGCTGCCAAGGCTGTGAGCAAGGTCATCCTAGAGCTGAATAGGAAGGTCACTGGCACAGCCTTCCTTTGTCCTACCCCTAATCGTGGATCTGACATGCCATCTAGAGAAACCTGAAAAGTATGATGACATCAAGAAGGTGGTGAAACAGGCTTCCAAGGGCGCACTAAAGGGCATCCTGGGCTACACTGAGGACCAGGTTGTCTCCTATAACTTCAACAGTAACTCCCACTCCTCCACCTTTGATCTTGAAGCTGGCATTGATCTCAATGACAACTTTGTAAAGCATGTTTCCTGGTTTGACAATGAATATGGCTACAGAAACAGGTTGGTGGACCTCATGATCTACATAGTCTCCAAGAAGTAAGAAGCCTTGGACCACCCATCCCAGACATCACATGAGAGCAAGAGAGAGGACCCCACCTGCTGAGGAGTCCCTGTCCCAACTCAGCACCTATCTTATAGTTTCCATACCAGACCCCCATAATAATGGGAGGGGTCAAGGGAGCCCTACTTTCTTGAATACCATCTATAAAGTTTGCTATACCTCCCTCCTCACACACATACAAAAGAACATTTTGGCAGTGGACAAGGTAGCCCTCTGAGGAAAGAGGGATGGGGTTTGAACTGAAAAAGAAAGAAGAGAAAAAGAATAAGGAAAAACAAAATCAGAAAGAAAACCTTACAACTAATACAGAGAGTTTATTTGGGCTGTGGTTTCACAGTTCATCACATTGGATAAGCATAGCTTCAAGCAGAAGACATGGAGGCAAGAGTAGGAAGCTAAGAGCTCACATCTTGAAAATTCGGCAGGGAGACTGGGGACCAAGCTAGAAGTTGCCCAAATCACCAAATCTTCCAAAACAGCACCTCAGAGTATTTAAATGCCAGAGACAGTGGGAGTATTTCTTACTCTAACCACAGTAACATTTCCCCTTCTGTCTCCATCTCTGTTCTTCTCTGTGTCTGTCTCTATTTGTATGTTTCTCTCTCTTTTTGATCTGTTTATTTTACATATATGTGTGTTTACCTGGATGCACGCATGTATACTATGTGCTTGTCTGGCGCTCATAAATGTCAGAAGATGGCACCAATCTCCCAGAATTGGAGATGCAGATGGCTGTAAGCCACCTTACATTTGCTGGGAATCTAAGCTAGGTCCTTCCCAAGAACAAGTACATCTCTACAGCACCCATAATATCTCACAAATCAAACATGCTGAAGTGATTAGACAATAATAAAAAGAAGAAACGGTGGGTCAGAAGATTTGATGGATAGGAACTAGTTAAAGCTTAGAAAAGAGAAATTCGAGGATATAGGGCAAGGCCTAGTGAAAACATGAGCATTGGCTCAATGTTTAGGGAAAGTTGGATGTTCTTCATTCAGCTTTCAGGAAATCAAAGCTATAGATTTTAGAACAACACTAATAGCTAAGAGTAAAAGTGATATTTCATTCAGCAAAAAAGACGTATTAATACTCACAGGCCCATAGCAGAGGGCAAAGTTACATATTTTATGCAGAAAAGAAGAAAATTAAATGAAAATCTGCATGTCATACATGAGATCCTACAGTCCCAGTTTCTCATGTGGCTCACAGAACCCAGGCAATCAAAGATTTATATAATTTTCCCTCTACATAACAGATCAGACTAAGAAGTATGTGGGAACTGATAGAGGCCCCAGTTGCTAGGCTAACCCTTACCAGCCCACTTCTAAAAGGTACTGAGCAACACCTGCTGCTCATGCAATGGTTCCAGTGAGCTTCTCAATTCTGAGGACCATACTTTAAAATATCAATAACCACTGTGTTCTTTCTATGTGCAAAGAACAGCGCTAAGCACATTTTTTAATTAAAATTAAAATAGTTTAAAATACTTATTTATTTAATAAGCACAACTATATTATGTTAAGTACTATTGCTATTCTCATTTTTCTATAAGGAAACTAAAGTAACTAAGTTACTAAGTAATTTAAGCCTGGCATGGTAGTGCATGCCTTTAATCCCAGCACTAGTAGAAAAAGCAACAGAAGCATCAGATCTATGTAAGTTTAAGGCTATCTTAGCCAACATCATGAATTTTAAGATAGTCAAAGCTTCACAGAGAGAGAAGAAGAAGAAGAAGAAGAAGAAGAAGAAGAAGAAGAAGAAGAAGAAGAAGAAGAAGAAGAAGAAGAAGAAGAAGAAGAAGAAGAGGAAGAAGAAGAAGAGGAAGAAGAAGAAAGACTAAGCAACTTGTTCAAAGTCATAAGCTACCAAGTACTATCTCCAGTTTTACATTCATTAAATGTGAATCCAAAGCCCATGCTTTGATCCCCTACATTGTACTATATGGGAAATGAGAACAGAGACAACATTAAGGAAGTCAAGCAGGCAGCACAGGACTATAAAGGTATAAACTATCCCTAAGACACTTGCTCAACGGTGTTATCTTTATGTCTCTGTAAAAAAAAAAATAAGAGCAATAAATTTATTCTGATTCATTGTTTCATAAGCATCAATCCATTTTTACTTGGTCCTATCACTTTAGGCTTGTTATGACAAGGAGCACTTTTAGAAGAAAAACAGTTTATATACTAATAGCTTGGAATTGAAAAGGAGCTGGAAAGAATGGGCCATTGTTTCCATACCCACCTATATTCTTAAATTCCTAACCTCTCTCTACTAATGTTTTCCCCATACCTTAATCGTGCAACCAGCTTGAGTCTAAACTTTCAATATATGAAACATTTGGAGATCTAGAATCAATCTGTTTCATCATGTATGATCTGTAGCATCATGTATCATGGCACATCCATATAAAATGCACAAAAAGAAAACATGTAACAGAATATGAGGATGTGATATTCTATAGGTGAGTTAAAAATGAAACCGTAGACTAAAATGGAACTGTAGACTAGAGAGAGAGAGAGAGAGAGAGAGAGAGAGAGAGAGAGAGAGAGAGAGAGAGAAGCAGGAAATATACAGACTAGATCACCCATGAATACTAAACTAGCCTGGGAAAAGAGAAAGATCACCAGAAAGACACCACTGGGAAAGATTCAGTTCTCAGACAGTTTCAACTGAGGAAAAGACAACAGATGAAGAGTTAGAATGGCAGCACAGTAGGAACTCTAAGGACAGAGGTCAGATGATATGGGCCACATGATAGTCCAATTGAAAAACAACCCCAGACATGATATGTGCACATATAATCCCAACACTCTAGAGACAGACACAGAAAGGTAGCCTCAAATCTAGGCCAGCCTTGTCTATATAGAAGGCTAAATTATGAGACCGTACTTTCAAAAAATAAAACAAGTAGTGGAAAAATAAAAAAACTTTCTTTTCATCAATGACAAGTCTCAAAACTGTATAACAGAAAGACAGAACAGGAAAACAAAACATTATGCTTTGCATGATCTTGTAACCACAATGGGCTGAACCTGCCACCAACCTAAATGAGCAACAAAAGGAGTCTGGCACACTTAACTTTTAGCTTGCTGGGATCCATGTCAATCTTTTAATTTCTGAAACTGTTAGATAATGCACTTGTGCAATTTTAAGCCATTATACTCATGGTGTTTCGTGTTTTCAAAACAGTAGAAAGCTTTTAATAATATAGACTGCCTTACCCTCCATCCTCTTATGAAGTTTCTTCTTAAGTTGCTAAGTCCAAAAGTGTCAGTTATTAGGCTCAATAAATGAATACAAGACCTTAAATACAACTGAGAACATTTTACAATGGAATTTCAATAATTGTAAGGACCTAGATCAGAGCACAGGCTCAGACTTAACCAATGAGCCCTGGACAAACAAAAGGCTGTCCTTAGCAGAGCTGCAACTATCAAAGCATCCCCCACTCTAATCGCCAGTTCTGTAGCAACAGAAGTAGACATTTCAGAGCTAAATATGCTTTCACAGACTCTTCATCCACACTGTCAGGCAACAGATAAGAAAAATAGCCTTGATAACTTAAAAAAATAACTAGAATATAAAAGCTCCTTGGGATTCATTCATATGAATAAAAGCTGACAATCATTATATGAAATTTTTATTTACTGAAGAAATCTCTAATGCTTTCTCCAGCAGAAAACTCATCTGAAGTAAAAATCTAAGTTTAAAGCAAAAAGAGTAAATCAACAAATTACAAATTCAAATATTTTTATCTTAAAGACTAACATGATATAGGGTCAACTTACTGGAAGAATAGAGATAGAACTGCCCCTTTTCTGTGTTCATAGTACACATTACCCCTCCAAAGTTCACTTAAATCCTTTCCTTCTCATGACACCAAAAGACTAAAATGAAACAAGACAAACAAAGTTCAGAGTCACATTCATGAAAAATAAGGAATAAAATTATTTTCAAGGTAGGGAAAGGAAAACATAATGTTTATCTATCCTCTGACAAAGAGTAAAAACTCTGGTGTCTGCTCTAGTTTTCCAAGTAATCTACAGAGATAAGAAATTAGGCATTTCTGTGCTATCAAACAAAAATCAATCTAATATTTCTGAAACTAGATGTTTTATGGACTGTGGTTGTTTGAATAGAAATGACTTCCATAAGCTCATGTGTTTGAGTGCTTGGCCCATAGGGAATGTGGCATTATTAGGAGATGTAGCCTTGTTTGAGTAGGTGGGGCCTTGTTGGAGTAGGTGTGGCCTTGGTGGAGGAAGTGTGTCAATGTAGAAGCAGGCTTTGAGGGAGACCTAGCATCACTTTCATTTCTGCTCCCTGTAGATCAAAATGTAGATCTCTTCAGCTACCTCTCCAGCACCATGTCTGCCTGCATGCCTCCTTGCTTCCCACCATGATGATAATGGACTAAACCATGAAAACTGTAAGCCAGCCCAAATTAAATATTTTCATTTATAGAGTTTCTGTGATCAAGGTGTCTCTTTACAGCAACAGAAACCCTAATAAGACAGGGACCTTGCTCCATACACTAAATATCCAAGAAACATCAAATAGATGTCTTGCCACACGTTTCCCTTTATTAGGTTCTGATATTACTAGCTACCTGAAAACAATACCAGATCTCACAGGTTAAAGACCCAGTCTCCAAGATGACACACAATTTAAATGGCAGTCATAAGCTGCAGTTTGGTACCTGCTTTTTGGCTAGCTGGTTATAAATTAGTCACCACAGTGAGTTCGATTTATTTGCTTGAGTGGTTCTGATAATTAGAGTTTACAGTTAAAAGAAAGTACAGCAAATATAAGTGAAGAGCCTTATGGAAAAGGTGTGAGCAAGGAGGTAAAACTTCCCTGTCTTCCTGGCATATCTGGCTCCATGTGCCCTGTATGTTCAGTAATTAAAAAACTCAAAGGATCCCAGCTCCTTTAAGTTATTAGGGAATCTCACTACATAGGTTTTACTAAATTATTGGCCATTAGTGATTAGATGAATGTTTGATATCTCTTCTTTCCTCAGAATTTGGAGAGATAGGGTTGAATGTCTCTTCTCTCTATCTGTATTTTGTGTTTTGGTATTTCTGTTTACCAGGCCACAGTCTGAAGTTTTCTGGGGGCAACCAGCCACATGAGCACACAAAGTACACTCTTTTCACTCTAGTAGTTCTAAGAGTTCCAGGAACTGACTCTAGAAAACAGGAACAAAAAGATATGCCTATATCCCTGGATACTTGGTGCCACCATCAGCATCCTGCTCTCAACCAGCCAACAACCACAAATGAGAAATACTTAGATGAAAAATTGCATTGAATCAAACATATGTTTCTCTTGTTATCACTCATTTGGTACAATTATGTTTATATTGTTTACATCATATTATGTATATAAGTAATCTGAGAGATTTAAAGTATTGAGAGAATGTGTGTAAGGTATTTGTAAATGCCAATCTGGTTTTTTATAAGAGATACTGCAATGTTCATGAATAATTGTAGAGCCAGTCTTCCTGGGATAGTCAAGGTCAACTCTTCATTTCACATTACAAACCTCCTCCAGGTTCTCAATATCCAAAGCTCATTTAGAAGAACATCTGGATGTTTTGAAGTTATCATCCCACAGTTGTCTTTTGCTAGTAGAACTATGTTTGCATCTATTTTTCCTTTTTGCTCCAATTTAGAGAAAGTGCATGAAATCCTATATTCTATATGGTAAGCATGGATCATTGAAATGGTAAAGGAGACAAGATAATAAACTGGACATGGAGCTTCATCTCATTACTTAATAATGTCTCACACAGCTAACACTCCGGTAGATCAACAGTGCTAGTTATATAGAATGACCATAACTACACTCTCCATACACGCCAGACTTGGATTCCATAATCATAGTCACACAATCAAAGAAGGAACAGAACATTTAAAAAGGAAACTATGTGGCTCTCAATTAAAAATTACATTAAAGCTTTCTGAAGACTGGGATTACACCAGTGTATGATATGGAATTTTTTCTTTGTAAAAGTTCAAGAGTAGAGGGCAGAGTGTAATTACGTTTTGACAATAGAATGTACCCTGAAACTTTCAAGGCAAAGCTGTGAGGCATTTTATTTTTCTTGAACTTCTTTTGTGTGCATGCAACCTTTTCTTAAACATTTGGTCTACATATGGATAGACCTGTGATTTTAAATGGCCTAATGAGCCTCAGACAGACTTTTAAGTAACACTCATGAATATGCCAAAGAGAGATTCTCACATGCTAACATTTACTGTTCTGGATTTTTTTTTTCTGTGTCTGAATTTTTCTCTTTTAAAAAAGTTAACACTTATTGAATGTAATTAATATATTCTGAATCTTTTGCAAGTGTTAAACAGCTGACTTTAATTAAAAAAAAAACAAATCCATTTTTTACCAAACTTTTTAATAATTCCTATTTATTTAGGTGATTTTGGCCATAAATCCTTTCTTTCTATTATGTCTTAGTAAAAGGATTGCATTTCTCCATAAAAATATACTTTGGTGAAGATTAATAAGATATGATCTCATATGGACTTGTTCTTTAAAAATCTACAGTCCAAAATGTGACATTATGTTTTCTTTATTCTAACCATTTAATTTAAGATAGTGACGCATATCTTCGTAACACTGCCTTTTGAAAAAATAGCACATCTCTTCATAATCACACAAAATGCCATAATAGGCAACTGTTCTTTGTTAAGTCATTGTCAATATGAAATTCCCATGATGGAAGAATACTGAACTGACTAAAGGGTTCAAAATCTAGATGGCAAATATAAGTTGAAAGGTTGGAGGAGAATTCTGCAAGGCCAACCTTCCTTTCAAGTCTGGTCTTGGACTTAACCCTCTGTCCACATCTGGACTTTTCTGTCAAACATTTCTCAGTAGCAATGGATTATTACTACATCACCAGTTATCTTCCATCGCCTATGCCAGAGGAGGAGTGACTTGCTTTTAGCAGCCAAATGGAGCCACGCCATTAAATGGGGAAGAAAGCGGGCAAAGCTGAACAGAACACTACTCATTGCTCATAAGGACTCACTTCATTACAGAGGCTGACAAAAATGAAGTTTTGTGTGGCAGGTTGTAGCCTTGCCCTAATGTCTTATGAAAGGTGGTTCTAAGATTATTGATTTCTTTGCAAATTCCATTATGGAAGACATGATGTCTTAGTGTTAATCCTCAGTTTGGGGGTGCTCATCTCTGCCGGTTAGGAATGGAGTAGTAAACTAGAACACAATAAATCTTAATCAAAAATCTAATTCTCGGTTTCTTCAAAACCGACTTCACCTGACTTTATATCTGATAAATAAGACTTTGCTCACAGCAGGATGGATGCTAGAAATGTTCTTGAATGCAGAGAATGTAGAGTCAAGATATATGCAGTCATTATATATAGTGTGGAGACATGTCTACCTTCACAAAATGGAGTATAAGAATATGGCAATCCCAGGAGTCTGAACCCTGCAGAGTGGCATGGGATCACTGAAATCATCTTTAATTGCAGTCCTTGACTGGAATACTACCAGGAAACTTAGGCAGCTACCCAAGTCATTCAGTTGACTACATTGTATTTAGTTACTTTTACTATACATGTTTCATCTCTCACATTTACAAAAGTGGCCAACATGCTCTTAAAGGTCTTGGAAAAGAAACTCAATGTGATTACAATTGAGGTTAACTTAATCAAACTTGTGTTCTCTTCATGTCAGAAAAAAAAAAGCTAGCTGAAATTACAAAGTATCCATTCTAGAGTGAGGTGTCATAGGCAAGCAGCCCCCTGTCTCACATAGATAAACTATGTGGACAGCTCACTCCTGGAAAAACAACTTATATTGTTGTCTCTGTAGTGGGATTTTATGGTTTTATAAAGAAGCACTCAGTGATGTCTGGTTCTCTCTCTCTCTCTCTCTCTCTCTCTCTCTCTCTCTCTCTCTCTTTCTCTCTCTTTATCTTTTACACACACACACACACACACACACACACACACACACACACACACACTTAGGAAATGGAAGCAGGAATCCCTGTTCATGGCTTACTTGTGGATCACTTTCTCTTTGGATAAGAGGTCATTCAGTGGGAGTTTTCTGGTGATGAGGGGTGGGGTTATTTGGAAGATAATGCTATCTTTAGATCAAGGCTATTCTTTCCTACATTATATATTTGTTTATCCCTACTCATAGATAGGAAACATAATACAAAAAAGGGCACCATTATAACCACTAAAACCCAATGTTGTGTCATGCAGGGATAAAATGGCGGCAGTAGTTACGTATATGCTGCTGTGGAGCCAGTCTCTTAAGAGTGCAGCCAGGGACACTTGCTTCCTAGTACTTATGTTCTTGTGTTAACTCTTCTGATAATGAATAGTACTGGCCTGTGTGATCAATGGAGTATAGCAGAAGTCATGGTGCAACCTCTGGAATCAGATCATTAAAGGTACTACAGCTTCAGCTTTGACAATTGAGTCATAATGCTCCGGGGAAAACAGTCACCATTCCCTATAGAGATGGGTATCAGAGAAGACTGAACCGCAGTGTCTGCTGCCATTTTAGAAGAAGATCCTGAAGCCCTCACTGAACTTCCAGACCACTGTAGACCAGGCCCACCCCAACATCAAACTCAAAAGAAATCTCAAGATCAAGTTACCTGGTGAAGTTGATTTCTGAATTTGAGACCCATAGAACTGTGAAAGATAATGAATATATTTTGTTTTAAGCCACTAAATTGTAGGGTAATTTGACAGTATTAATACATTTCATTTTTATATCCCATGTGTTCATTATATGTTCAAGTCACTAAAAGAGCTTATATGTGATTTACAAGTAAATCAGGCAAGCCAGTCTTTCAATGAGCAAACCTCTACAGATCAAAAGGAAAACTATATCCTATCCATCGGCTATATTAAAAGCACCACATTACTATAGCACAGTGGTCCTCAACCTTCCTAACACTGTGACCCTTCAATACAGTTCCTCATGTTGTGCTGACCCCCAAAACAAAATTATTTTTGTTGCTACCATTTATAAATTCTCACTTCATAACAATAATTTTGTTATTGTTATGAGTTGCTATGTAAACATCCATGTTTTCCAATAGTCTTTGGGGGTTCTGACCCCCAGGTTGACAACCACTGCTATAGTCCACTGTGTGTTCACTTGTTCATATAGCAATCTGGTGGGTTCCTAGGTATAAGAACACAGGTATATAGTCAAACCAAACATTCAGATTTAAACATTCATTCTACACTATGTTCAAAATGGGATTTGCACATGTGAACATATATGCACATCAACAATATGTATTTTATGCATGTATTAGATAATATATTTAGTTCTTTTAGAAGATTCTCTAGAAACATTTATAATTAAATACTCTTATTTAGCAGGAGAACAAGTTTTCTTTCAACTCAGTGTTATATCATGTGCCTAGGTTACATCTAAAGCATAGCATAGGAATTTCTATGGGGGCCAAATAGCTCACAACTGCCATGGGTTTTCATGAAATTCTCTGTACCTACCAGAGTACTTCCACAGAAAGAAAGCAGGGAGGGGAGAGGGAAAAGGGAAACAGGAGAGGGTAAAAGGCATAGGGAGGGGGTGGGGTAGAGGGACTGGGAGGAAGAGGAGGGGGGAAGAATGAGAGAACATAGGATAAATAAAATGTAGCCAATATGTTCTTTTCAACTGAAAGGTCTTGTCTATCTTTCAAAGACTTCTTCCATAAGAAGATGATTGGCTGTACCTCTTGGAAGTAAAGAGTTAGATTAGATTAAATTGGGTTAGATTAGATTAGATTACGCAATAGACTGAAATAGGCACTTCCTTTAAAAAGTAATGGATATTTCTGCAGATTATGTGTTCTGGCCGAATTGTTCCTATTTTATGAAGTCACTCCTTAACACTCACTCTTGTACAGAAGAAACAGCATCAAGTACTTTCAGAATGACAAAAATTTAAAAAATAGAATATTCTCATATTTTCAGCTTTTTGACTGTTCCTTAAAAATATTGTTAAAATGTTAAAAAGACACAATTGGTTCTTACTGTTTGTATCATTGAGGTGGTTCACTGTCATCACTTTAAGTAACTTTCACAGGAACTGAGTCTAACAAGTAGAAGAGATTGCTGGATATCTGTATTATGGCTTACAGTAGCAAAAACTCTTTAAAGTTGAAAGGAAAACAACTTCTCTAAGAGAGTAAATTGATAATCCATATAACTTGAGGGCCGAAAACATACAACCAACTCTAAAGCATGGGCATTTTTATCTGAGAGACTGGTTTTGTACTCAAAAAAACCTTAAAAAAGAAGAAGAAATGTTACTACTTTCATAGTTATTAAGTGTTATATTTCTATAAATGAAGTTTATGAATTGTATACTCTCCATGGATATGTTGTACTTCAGCCATAGACATTTTACGATTATATAATTCTTTTCAGCTTTACGTGGTTCCTTTAAGGAGAAACACAAAACTCTACACAGAGTTTCCTTCATAAATAAAAAGAAGGAAAGGGGGCTTTGAGGCAAGGTTTCAGTACAGGAAGTGACTTAGTGGATGGAGGAAAGATGCAAAGAGAGCATTGTGGGAACAGGGCCTAAGGTTATCTTCTGAGGGGATTCAGGACGAGATAGCACGGGAATCTAAGTTGGTGACAGCAGAAACAAGCACATCAACACAGAACACTGAATTTGTGATTTACATGGGAAGGGTGAAAATTTTTTATTGTTATACAAGATAGAATAAAATGAATGATTTGAAAAAGAACAAATATGCAGGACAGAAATCTAAAACTTTAATCTGAAAATTTTCAAGTTAAAAAAAAAAAACAAGATAAACAGAAGAAAACTAGCGGCTTATTACTAAAAAATATGTTCCTGGTCTGGGTAGAGAGCTAAGTATACAATTGAAAAGTGAACAATAAGATTGTAGGAGATTCATGACAGGAGGCAGAGTTCTACAATGAGGGATAGCAAAGACAAAGTATTAAGGGGAATGGGGAAACTTTGTTCAGGGATGAAATGTTTATGTCTTAAGTGTAGTGGTGTTTTACAGCTGTGTGTATTTATCAGTACTTACTTATACTGCTCACATAAAGAGTTACATTTTATTGCATATAAAGTACTGCTCCAGATTTTTTTTTTTAGGGTTTTGTTTTTGTTTTTCTAAATCAGTTACTTCATGGTAGACATTGATTCTTATGTAGTTGTTAGAAACAAGGCAGATAACACTTGTGATATTTTCTTTACTTCCCTTGTAGGAACTTCTCAGAAAGCTACAACTGAGTCTCACACTTGGAGTACTGGGTGATATAGCCAAGATACATCCCATAATCACATTTCCATAATGACAAGCTTCTTCATGTTGTCTTTGTTTATGTACTCTTTCTTATTGCTGCTACCTTCTTAAACTCTTAAACCACCACTAATCTAGCCTACATTAAGGGGATCTTACTATGTATAGCTCATCAAAATCGTTTTTCTACTGGCACAATTCTCCCAATAAATACTTCGTGAATTAAAAAGACAAAGGCTATTTTTGTTGTTCCTTGTGTTGTCTCCACTGACACCACAAAGGATGGCCTTGTTTCTCTTGGGTAAATATATATAGGTGGTACAGACAGGGGAGTATATAAAGAAAGTGCATTGCTTCATATCCCTGGAGCCTGGGACATCTTAAGACATAGTGCTAGCATATGCTAGGTATATTGTGAGAGCCTTCCGGATGTATTACCCCGTGTGAGAAAGCAGACACAAGAGGAATATCCCAACACTCGTGCTAGAGGTTTGGAGTTCCCTTACTGTAGGTGAAAAGGACCGAAATCTTAGGTAGCACTGAATAACTCAGTGAGATTTCAACTTTCTCAGTGACATGTCCTTTATTGAGTTCACTTTTTGGTCACCCTTGATTATACACATGTTCCTCAGAGAGTTCACTAGTAGACTATTGACTAAAACTACATCTATGCATTCCTCAGACTCTTAGCTAGGAGATTACTGGTTAAATATAATATGCACATAATGAAGAGATAGAGATTTACAATGATACTTGTGAAATGACATAGAATGTCTTTCCATCAAATTATAATTGTATGAAAGTAAAAATATAAGGTTATGTCAGAAATGTGTGTTCCAATTCTCCGGTTGAGACAGGAAGGCAGCAGTCCCAGAGATTATCTCCATACAGGATTTGAACCAGCCTGCCTTCCTTTGTGTTTATGATACCCTCAACTCAGAAGAATCATCTTCTATCAAGACTATCATTTATCTTGTTAATAGTTCTCTGTTTCCAGTCAAAAGGAGTTGCTATCTGTGGTTTCAGAAGTGGGAGTCAATTGCTCTGAGAGCATTAAAGGATGCCCGGCTTTGCTGTGAATGAGCATGCAAACAAGATACAAACTTCTTAACACTTAGGGGTGCACAGGCCTAGATCAGGGGTAAGAAGTATATTAAGTAAATACTGGCCTACAAAAACAAAGCTCCTTCCTTTTTCCCTGGAGGTGACTAGGAGCCATGATTGCTCCTAGTGGCAGTTTTGTGGCGTTGAAGGAAACCATGTAAGGACAGGAAGAAACATATGGAGAGCAGGCAGTCAAGGTTAAAGCTCAGACTCACCACACCCAGACAGAGCCTATATAACACAGAATGTTTCAATTACACAAGTCAGTAGTTTCCATCTCTGACTGCCTAGTTAGTCCTTATGGGAAGCTTGCTGATACTGGGACTCATCTCTAAGTGTTTCTACTTCAAATGCACCAGCTGCATCTCTTACATTCATATTATCTGAGTGTGTTCTGCAGTAATTGCAACAGGTGACCAGGTTAAGAGATAACACAGTAAATCCTGGTTATTACTGATGACTAGTTGAGCAAGACTTTCTTTCTTGATTTTGAAAATATTTTAACAGCAATCCCCCAAACTTCAAGAAACATGAAACACACCTGGAGTTGTTCTTAACATGAAGAGGAAGACCCATAGCCCTCTGGATCTCTGTAACTTTGCCAGGGCTGCTATAGCAAAGTGTGTGAAAGTTTTAATTGGCTTAAAAGAGAGAAATTATAACAACAGCTTTGGAGACTAGAAATGCAGATTCATCAGAGGGCTTATAGACAGCTGCCCTCCTTCTATGTGTGTCTCTGTTGAAACTTTCCCTTTAAATGGATTGGGCTCATCTTAATGAACTAATTTTCATAGATTACCTCTGAAAGTATTCAATCTCCAAATAAAGCTGTATTATGTAGTACTTCTAGACTTCAGCATAGGAATTTTGGTAGACACAATTCAAACCCCATTTAAGAATGAAGGTTTTGGATTTCTAGCAAACTCATAAAAGATGCCAGTATTCTTGGACTTTGGATCACCCTTTGAAGAATAAGGTTCCATCTATTCCATTTCTTATGCAAGGGGCTTGGTAAAATTTAGATTCCATATTCCAAGAACACTCTTAAGACTGTCTAAGGAACAACGAATCGGTGGGAAGAACACTAGAAAGCAGATGTTGCTTGTGGGCATGCTATGTGCAAATATACATACAAGAGAAAGTATTTACAGAAGAACTCTGAGAAAGATTGAGGTCAGGAGAATAATTACACACAAATACACACAAGCACCCAGACATGGAAACACGTACACACACAAACATACACAAAGAAATACACACCCAAATGCATGCATGCACACAACAAACAAACATACACAAACACACATGAACACATGTACACACACATACATAAACACACAATTTCTCATGCATAGTCAGAGAAGAAGTTAATTGACAATTGACACAAGCATGTGGGCTGACAACAGAAAGAGAATTTCAATAAAAACCTCAGAAGTAATTTGTCTGAGTGATTTAAAAAGCGAAAAATACATTTATAAATCTTTATTTCTCTCTCAAATTTTCCATTTTCCAAAATGTAAATTCTGCAATAAAAAAAGGATAAATGATTTTTAAAAATTACCCTTAATAAACAATTCCTCAAAGTAGTATGACTGGTTAGCTTTTTATTTATCTTTCAGAAGGAGACAAGTTATTCTTTACAGAATAGAGTTACACTGGTATACTAAATATGTTGCCACTAGATTCTCGAATGTCACCCAAAGCCCTAAAGTTTACCAGTTTTCTATGTATCAAACACAAAATGACTGCTTTAATTATGTCATTCCCCCTTGAATCCTGAGTTATTGTTGCAGTGTCTCAAATTGTCATTCATTGTTGAATGCTCAGCCCTACCCACGCATCTATGTCACACCAGCTCCTGCCAAGAATCAGGAAACATCAGTAGCATAGCAGACAAAAGAAATGTAAGAGCCAGAGCACGGAGAGAACTGTCAAACAGCGTCTTCTGGATGTGAGAGCATTTGCACTCATGAAATCAATGTAGCTATGTTCACTGGCACAACACTGAGATGGGCATCACTCCATCATGCATGGGAGAGGCACTCATGAGGCTCCACCTCTTGCTGAGGTTCTATGGTCAGTTAATGGATGCTGGGGAAAGGAGGTGTTATATTCTTCAGTGATACAAGCACTGGTAAGTTTCCTGTGCTCCAGGAAATAAGCCACATTTCATGTTCATGAGTAAACAGACACACACACACACACACACACACACACACACACACACACACACTGGTCAAAGTCAGAGGGAGCTTTAGTTGGGAAGAGGGGTTTTATTGGGTGACTGTGGGAGATGAGCGAGGGTAGCAGGGAATAAAGCCAAACAACATTCACTAATAAAGATATGGCACTGTCAAAGAATAACAATAAAGATAATAATAAAAAGAAAAGAAATTCAAGTAAAGAGCTTTGGCCCTGGATATCACTGAGAGGCTACATACTGGAAAGAATAACCACATATTGAGAGGATGCATGCCAGTAGTGATTTAATATAAGCTGTTGGAGTGGAGTTTGGTGGGTCAAATCTCATTTCCTGAGGAAAACAAGGAGAGGAGAGAAATAAGGAGGTTGATAATTTTTTCAAGGAATTGGAAAAGAGTCAGGAAGTGAAGTGGTCCTTGAAGATGTGTCAATGAGACTTTGGATTTGTTTGATTGTTTGTTTGAAGATAGGTGGGTTATATCAGAGCATGTTTGCCAGTGGGGGCAAAGGATAAAATTGTTGATACTAGAAGGAAAGGGAAAATGACAAGAACCAAATCCTCAAGAAATGGGATCTAGAAAAACAGTGAAAAGGTGGCTTTTATAAGCAACCACTTTGTTCTGGAACATAAGTACCTAATATATGTTTTCCCATCTTCAGTGCTCAGCTTCAAAATAAAGGTATAGCATAACTCCATGGTTAGATCTAATCAGACCTAGAAGTATGCAAGACAGGTGATATAAACAGAGCAGAGAAAGGGGCATGAAGAGTGAAAATGGTTCCAGTGACTGATAGTGAGTCCAGACTTGTAAGCTGGGAAGTGAGCAACCCAAGAGAATAGAACAGTTGAAACTGATGCATTTGGCAAAGGATGAGAGTACTGTCAGAGGTACAACTAGGATGAATGGGGCAGAGACAGAGGAAGGGATAGCAAGAGTGGGCTGTCTCCATCATGTCAGGGTTTGTGAAGGGGAACAATAATTGATAGTTAGCAGTACCCAATATTCTCTGACAGTTACCAACATGTGGCAGGAGAGATGATTCTCAACACCAAAGAGGGCAGACATGGCAGAGCTTGGGTATTGTTTGAATTATCTGCTTAGATGTGGAAATTACTGAGAAGAAAAGAAAAAGCAGTCAAGAATGAGACAAAGACTGAAATGCTGACACTTTCAATAAATAAGAGAGGCCAGGAGGCCAACAGATGGCAACATGGAATGCTAAGGTTAGTAAACACTGATGTCATGCACATAAAAGGAAGAAAGACAATTTGGCAGCAGAAAACAGAACAAGAATCTCTATCTGGTCTTCTTTTCCTGAGATCAGCAGGGTGGGACAAACAGAGCTATTGTCTGCAGGTCTTTAGGAGAGGCAGTATTATGAGAGGACAGCCAGGTAGGTTGATACGAGAGGAAAGTTGAGATGCAGAGAAGGAAGGTTAGCAAGCAATGGAGTGAAAGGCTGCAAGTGGGCTAGGAGTAAGGTAATATCATGATGGAGTGTAGGAGCTGGAGAAGGGAAGCAGCAGGGCTTGTTCTAAGTTTGTGCACTAAGTGACCAACAAGCTCATAGAATTCTTTCTGCTGAGCATTAAGAACTAGCAAATGTCACTCAGCAACTAAAGAGACTTCAATCCAAAGCACTGTGTTGAATCATGCTTCCCTGTGTGTGTGTGTGTGTGTATGTGTGTTGTTGTTGTTGTTGTTACATTTGTGATCTCATCCAACTAACAATGTAGCTAATTATTTACAAAGTGCCCTGCCCGTCTTTCTTACTTACAAACTGCCTAATCATGGACTACATTCTTCACCCCAAGAAATTCAGTGGGGACTTATGACTAAATTGCAATGAATAAAAAGAGAACAGTAATGATGAATGTCACTTCAGGACTAATACATACAAACTTCCTTTAGGGAAGTTGCCTGTACCATTACCTTACACCACTACAATACCTTCCTAGTTTATATGGGGAGATGTCTAAGAAGAGGAAAAGGTGAGTATTCATCTCCATAAATGGTACAATTTAGCCAAAGAGTCAATAGAACCAGAGCCAGGTGATTTAGGATGCTCTCAGTCATTTGTAGGAACTATGGCTACAGGAGGGTAAGCAGGGTAGACGGGCTATTAGTGTTTACTTCAAATACATTTAAGAAACCTAAAGTCTTACTTTGGTGATAGGTCTTTACTGATTACCTGATACTTGGTATTTTTTCCTGTTCTTGTATCTTTTGTAGACTCCCATTTTTGTACTGAATTGGAACTACTGACTGAGTCTTGGGAAAGAGTAGAGAAGTGACAGTAGGTAACATTGAGCTGAGGTCACAATTCATGTGACTTTTGACTTGGTTTCTTAGATCCCTCCCTCCTCCTGAGAGGAAAACATCCTGTCAGAATGGCACTCAAGCAGTTATGATCATAGGTACACATGGAGAGCATCTGAGACCTTTCCCTTGCAACAAAGACCTATATGTCAACAATGTAAATGAGATTCTTACCTTGAAAGTCAAATCTCTGGTAAGGACAGTCCTTGGATGACTAGAGCCAAGGCAAAATCTAAATGAAGCTTGATGAGAAACCATGAGCTAGACTCTCTTGAAATGGCTATCCAAAATTCCTAATCCAGAAAGACTATATAATACATAACTGTTTTTAAGTTAATCACTATTTTTTTGAATTGTTCTTTAATAGTGTAATTAACATTAACACCAAAGAACTACTGTATGTGTATTTCTTGATGTGTGAGTACATTCATAAAGACATCTAGAAATGTCTAGACTGGAATAGGTTCTGAGAGACACATTCCCGAGGTACACATTCCCAAGTGTGAGATCCACAACTAAAATAGCCAAGCAAACCCAACTTGAAAAACAAATATAGTAGTCTTTCAAGGAATGAGATGTGAGCCAAAGTAGATATCTCCTCGGTTCTTAGAGCCCTCAATGTGAGAGAAGACATTGTCTGTTGTTTCCTTGTCTTAAATAATGAAGCAAAGACAAAACACAGGCAAAAACCACAAGACTATGCCAAAATCAATAGGCCAAGCATTAAGTTACTTTACACAGTAGAGAATACGGACTTTTCTAGTGGGGATTGCCAACAGAAGGTCAAACAGCTTCCCTGTGAGAGGGGCTTCACATAAATGAGAATAAAAGGATTTAAAATATGCCCCAATAAAAGTCATTCTCCTCCTAAAGCAACAAGAATCATGTAAGACTACACTGTCTCATGCCAGGGCCTCGTTCATCAATGGCATGCAACCAGGGAAACAGGAGAAGAGCATTCTCAGTATTCCACATCCGTGACATCACATAAAAGAATATAAGTCCCAAAAAGGATGAAAAGAAGACAAATCAGAGGTAAGCTGTCTATATAACCACTCTAATTGATCTGTCATTAAAGATTATAAAGTCATTTAATGTGATAGTAGACGGGAGACAAAGGGAA
Organism: Arvicanthis niloticus; assembly: GCF_011762505.2. NCBI lineage: Eukaryota > Metazoa > Chordata > Mammalia > Rodentia > Muridae > Arvicanthis > Arvicanthis niloticus. The sequence goes on along the minus strand of NC_047665.1, from coordinate 44,374,403 downwards.
GGTTGAACACAATAGATGGGACAATAGTAATTACAAAAAAGTGACTATCTCATATTTTTTCACAGTAAAAGGAGACCCCTAAATATACAGATCATAGTTCAAATGTATATGCCGACATAGGAATATTGGAGATAAGCAAAAGAAATGCCATCTACATGGATATATAAAAGCCATAAATAGGCAAGTATGATTAAAATGAAGGCTTGACTCCTGCTATTAATGAGACCATTATTTGGCTGTAATTTTGAAACATTAATATTATTATTAGGGATGCCCTTGCTCAGTACATAACTGGATTTGGTGTCCAAAAATTGGGGTTTTCATCTTAGCTCTGTCATGGAAGAGTTACAAGTACCTCAATGAAAGATTTATCTTTGAGATCTTCATTGCATTATTAAACCTATTTCATGGCATAATTAATTCAATGTAACAGGACCTAGCTAAATAGCTCTCTGGTATTTAAAATAAAATCTAATAACTGAATTTATAAGTATGATAGATAGTTTTTACTCTGATATCATTGTCAATAACAAATAGCACAGACATGATACTGACATACTACTAGCAAGATAAATTATGCCTAGACCAGCAACAACAGGGAAATTATTCTTTCCTTACTTAATAAAGGTAACAAAATATGATATGTACATATATGCGTCCACAAAGCTGTAATAGTCATATGTGTATAATAGTTTCTATGAAAATTTGATTTATGGCTTTAAGAAAAAATATAGCATTAAAACCATGTAACCCCTAATGTATTCTTTCCCCAAAACTATAAACACACCTCCAGTTATTCTGTCCAACAAAAATATACCACAGCAGGTGGATCCCAAAAATGTAAATAGTTTCAATCTTTTTGTTCACTTCAGTCTATTCCCTCAACAAAAACTTCAAACTGCAGGTGCATGAAGCATACTTCTGCTATGACAAGAGCAGTGCATCTCTGTAACCAAGGCTTCACCTAATGATGTGTGAATGAAATGTTAACTGCAGCAAAGTGATTCCAAGCCAAGAAAACCCCAGCTGAGCACCTCTCCTGGAAGGGGGCTGAGCCACAGGAACACACCAAGCAGCAGGACTGGAGCCATGGTGCTTGGGGTGGTATCATTGCTTCTTTCCTTTATACTTATATCATTTTGAAAATGATGTAAATGAAAATGGACTTTCAGCATGCATGCATGCCTCATTTTAGCAGCTAAATCTGATTTCAGTCTAGAAGCTAACATCGAACTCACTTCCAGGTAGGAGTAGATTGCAAGGAAGGTCAACCCAGTCTCTCCCCCCCTCCCCCCCAAAAAATATCAACTATTGCAGGGAAGTAGTTTCACAGCTGGAATTGGTTACACAGGAGGCAGTGGGAAGTTCTTAGGCTAGTTGATTTAATTACATTCTTAAAAGAAGGAACTAACATAGGAAAGGTAGTTAATCTCAAATGCAAATGGGCCACCTCTAGCTAGTAAGTGTATTTATTTTTTGTTTCCACACATTCATTCCTACTATATTCCTAAATAGTTTCAATCACTTGTTCACCAACTACTGAAGAATTTGGAATACCCCTTGAGGATGCACAAGTTTTCTGGAAGTTTCTGTGTATTGGCACCTGAACTAGATAGTCAGACATCTTGTATCAGAAAGAGAGGAGGGGGAGGTGGGAGAGAGATAGGAAGGACAGGAAAAAATAAAACCTGCTGAGAGAGTAAGCATTAGTTTGGCATTTGACATAAGGTTGGCATAGATACTAAGGAAACCTAAGGTCTTCAACAAAAGTTACCTCCCCTATCCCTCTTATGTCTCTCTATTCTCTTTCCCTTCTAATATCTGTTAACCATTTGGTTTTATAAAGGCAATATATTGTTGGCAAATATAATGAAACAGGAAGCTGCTGTAGCCTACCACATAAAGTATCAGTAGTATGGCAGTTGAGAATCGACAAAATCAAATATACATGTGGATTTAAAACTATTCTCCTCTGGACATCTCAAAAAAGTTTATTGTTGTCATTAAGCACAGTTGATGAAATCCATCTCTTGACATATATTTTTTGAATGTACCAAATTAAACCCTTATGGTTTCATCACGGTTGCCCATTCTCCACAGAATCTCTCCAAAAACCACTCAGAGGTGTAATATTTTGATCATTTTGATCCTCCAAAGCAAGGCTAGTCACCTGCCCTGGGGCTGGAGGACATACTGGACCCAAAGTTTTATCATCTTTCTAAGACTCTAACTTCAGGTTCAACACAAAAGTCTGCAGACTAATACTTCATCCAGAGTATGAGACAGAACCCAGCTTTGCAGTGGAAGGTAGCAAAGCTAATGATAACGTGCTCTGCAGGAGCAGCTTATGACCTTTCACATGAAACTTAGCCAAAACACTTGCATTGCACTAACACTAATGAATGAACAGAGGCTGCGGGTTCGGGGCAGGGTTATCCTTGCAGATGTGTTATGGCATTGATTGTTTTAATTACATTTGTCTTAAGTTCTGCTTACATTAGCACTATATCTCAATGTTGATAGCAATATCCAATGCCTTCTAATTTAAGAAACTTTCTCTACTTGAGTCTGGGTACAGGAGTCAGTCTGTGAAGATAAGTTAGAGGGAAGAGAGAATAGTCCAAAGAGATCAGCTGACATCTAAGGAAGAAGAACCACAGGCCATGGACCCAAACTGTTAGAACAATTCATCATAATTGACAGAAAAAGAGAGAGTTGTTATCCACAGTGTTTGACACTCCCCAGGGGCAGTCTTCAAAGTTTAAGGTCTTTATGTGTAGGAAGCTGAAAACTAGAAGCCACATTGGAATAGCATGTAACACTTGAGAAATCTCATGTCTCTGAGCCCTTGCCCTCCTTACAGTCTGCTGTTTATGAACAATCCAGCTATGCAAATAATACAGAGCCAAATGCAGGCCTTTGCTATCCATGATGTTCTGGGATGCCAGGGGCTTAGGAGAAGGTGTTGAGTTTTTGTATGCTAAAGCTTGTCAAGGACACATCAAAATGTAATGATGAAATCAACTACCAGGCAGATTGAATAGCAGATTTTGGCAGCTAAGAAGGAGTGTTCTCATTATAGGATGTGTAAGCTTGTGGGCTGCACTGCAATTAGAAACACTTTTTTTTGCCTGAATTCTTTGACTTCTTCTTCTCATAAATGACAACAGTCAAAGACTGCTTTGCACTGTCTAATTTGCATTATCCATCTTCCTGATGCTGAAGTTATTAGCATCTTAATTGAACATCAAACTTGGAAAAACTGGGTCAATATTGTTCAATGCTGGTATAACGTTGATAACTCACTGCAAAACAAATGAGTATGTTTTATAAAACAAATTATTTCGATTCTTTTCTGTGTGCAAACTATCTTTTTATGTAAGATTGTTTTTATTGTTTAACCATAAGTCTCTAGTACAAAAAGAAATCTCTTTACTTTAGCAGTAGCTACATACTTGCTACTGTGTCCTATATAAGCCTACAGTCCTGTTAGCAACAACTAAACCATTTCTATAGAAACTAATTTTAGCAATCAAAGAAGGGTAAACACTACTTTTCTCCTACTTAGTGAGTAGATTTCATAAGAAACAACCTAGTTAACCAGGTCAATGTTTTTCACACACTTATAAAGTGAGACACCCACAGAAGTAAGTGGTTTCCTTTGAACTTTACTGCTTTCCTGAGCCAGTAGTAAGGCTCCGTGAAACTCAAAAGTAACCTTAACAATTCAAAAAAGAATGGATAAAAACTGAGAAAAAGAGAAAAGGAAATAGAGCCACTGAATTCAGCTTTTTAAGTACATACAGGAAAATGCATACTGAGCAAGCTGGATCCTAAGTCATTGATCTCAAAAGAAAGGCTAATAGACCTTTAATGCAGGGTGGAGACAATGGACAAAGGAGTTAGAAAGGAAGTTATCATCTTTCATAAGATAAGAGCCCTTTTTTGAGGAGGAAATAAACACAGGGGTTGAGAGACATTCCAAAAGTTAAGATTGCAGAAGGATCTTGCAGAGGATCCAAGTTGAGTTCCCAGCATCCAGGTCCAATGGCTCAAAAGCACCTAGAATTCCAACTCTGGGAGAATCTTACAACTATTTAGTTTAATCAGTCCATGCAGGCACCTGTAGTTACATGCACATACCCACATAGACATACACATACACACAATTAAAAATAAAATTAATCTTTAAAAAAAAGCATGGGACTTGGCTTATAAATCCTTGAGATGATAGGAACTAGAGAGAAGAGATTTATGCTTTTGATTTTACTAGAAATGAAAGGAAATATATATTTAAATGTCCTTTATATCAATGACCATTTTTAAATGAATATGTACCAGTCATTGTACCTGGTACAGAAGGAAGTTTCTAACTTCCTTCTCGTAGCCATGGCCAAGTAAAAGTGATACAGACATTAAGAGAAGGCCCTGTGTGGTACCTAACAGAAGTTTGAGGTTGGAATGATTAAGTTTTCTATTTCTGGAAAAGATGAAGTCACAGTTGAGTCTAAAGAGCTGAAAAGGGATTTTCAGGACAAATTAGGAGAAAAAAGACTGGCGAGTGGTAGAAAGCCACCAATCAGAGCACAGAACATTGGAACTATGTAAGGAATGAATCTGCAGGCTTATCTAGATGCAGGATGAAATTATTGTTGAACTGTCGAATTTTCTTTTGTGTGTGTCTTGCTGGGTAATTGAATCAGACATGAAATTTTGAAAATCAAATATTCCATAGTAAGTTGATACAAAGAACACTGGTGGGGGGGTTTAAAGACAGAAGTGAAATAATCAAAGCTGTTTACAGAGATCCTATGTAGCTCCACAGAATACAGATTGTATTTATACATTTTTTCTAAAGAACATTGTGAAAAAGTCACCAGTAAAATGCTTCAAACTTTTTATTTGAAATATTCACAACATGTATAAAAATTATACGAATTAAAGCCAATACTAAACTTTTAAGAAGATGGACCATAATTCCAAGTTGGAGACCAAGCTACATCTATTCCCTAACATTTCCCTATATTGTATTTGAATCTACAGACCAAAACCAAAAACCACTGGGTAGATAATAGAGGATACACGAGAGATTTTATATTAGAAGATTTATACTAGAATGTGTATTTTGGAAAGTGAGTGTAGAAACAGGTGTAGTACCAATGGTGTATTTTTCCATGTATTTAATAATTAAACTAGAGAACTAAGAAGTCTGAATAGAAGAAAGTTGTTCTGTCTATGAGAGAGATCTTGTAACATCGGTAGGTTAGTAAATAGGAGCCAAAGGCACAAGTCTGTTCTGCATGTGGCAGCTGTTGATGGTTACACAACCCAAGGATGTTAAGAATATATAATATAGTCATTGTTTATTGTAAAATACTGATGACATACAAATCTAAATGGAGAAAATGGTTGCAGAAAAATCAAGAAGAAATACAATATAGAAAACAAAGAAGGATAAAACACTGAACACTATCCACTTCCAGAGATTTCAACCAGATTGCTGGTTTCCTCAATAAAAGACAAGATGAGGCATCTATAGGTAGGAAGGGTAATCTTAAGGAAAAAACAGGATGACGTATAAGGAAGGATGTTTGTAAAATGTTACGACCAGAAGACTAAAACCAACATGTGGTTAGTCTTCACACTAGTTTCAAGTCATTTTCATCTCTATGTATACTATGGAGTCTGGATAAACCCAAATGTCACAGAGAAGTGTTCTACCAAAGAATATGCTACTGAAGATGGCCTCTTGTCTTCTGTCATGCTCTCCACCTTATCCTGAGGATTCTCGCTGCTGTGTTATAGTCAGGTTCACTGAGAGGTCTGCCAGGCAAGGCACTAAGAGCTGCCTCTATCCCAGAGCTTTTGAGGAACTGATGCCCTCCATTCAAAATGTTGTGAGAAAGTGAACCCTTATTAACACATCCCCACAGTGCATCCTTCAGAAGAGAATCCAGCCCTATCCATTGCTATTCTTCCTGAAGACTTTGAGTTGTAAGCACCCAACTAAGCTGACTCAGATATCTAATACAACAGCTAAGATAATGAATATCTGTCACTTCAAGCTACTGCATTTTGGAACAATTTGCCATGCAACAATAAATTACCAATAATAGTACATTTATTCTGAATAAAGAATAAGGAAATAGCAATAGAATCTTAGTATTTTGTCTCAGTGTTTTAAAATCACTACTATATGACTTTAAAAAAAATAAATGAAAAGTTGTATAGAGGAATCCAGCAACATGACTGTTCTGGCAAGTGATCACAGCCAAAGATTTGATCTGGTTGGAATGCATATATGTCTTTAACCACTATCAGAGAAGGTGAGGTTAGTTTATTGAAGAAAGTGGCATGTTTGAAAGGGACATCTAAGTGAAGAGCAGACAAAGTAAGGAATCATAGAAACATCTGATAGAATGTGTCAGAAATAGGAAACATCCAAACTACACAAGAAAAACACAGGGAAGGGATGAAGAGCAGAAGGGAGAGAGAGAGAGAAAGAGAGAGAGAGAGAGAGAGAGAGAGAGAGAGAGAAACAGAGACAGAGAGAGACAGAGAGAGGGAGAGAGAGGGAGAGACAGAGAATTTGGTGTGGTGTGTGGTGTGTGTGTGTGTGTGTGTGTGTGTGTTCCAGTTTTAGTGGTACAGTTTTCCAGAGACTAGTTACAGAGAAAACAAGCAAGACATAGGTGAAGACAGAATGAACCAGAGAATGAGAAGGAGCCAGAAGATTAGAACATATTGCCAAAGTTAGTATGAGGCCAGGAAGAGCATTTCAGTAGGAATCTAAGAGAAGCTGGATTGAATCAGCCATTTGGGAAGATTAGATTTTACAGAGCTTGGAACCTCCCAGGCCTTGGCCTGGTGGTAGAACAGAGAAGAAAACAATCTGGGCTCAGCCCAAGCCATGTATTCACACATCTTGGGTATGGCTCTCATCTTATCACTTCATCTGAAGAAATAAAAGCGACATTTACACTTGGTCTTGGCCCCAGATTTGAGTAAGGGAATCATATATGCACTAATTGAGTCGAATTGACAGTTTAGAAATCAGGAATCAATCTTCCTATCTAAAACCATCAGAAGATATGATTGATACTGATTAGATCTCAAAGCCCCAGGATTTATTTGGAAGGCTTGCTGATGTAGCAGTAAGGACCAGAGTTGTCGAATAAAAGTCCTTTATTTAAGTTACAGCTCTGTTGAAGAACTTTGAATGCTGCAGTCTCATCCCAGGCAAGGCAGATACACAGTATGTAAAACCTAGCATATGGCATTGCATACATAAATATATAGTATTATTGATGTCCTTTTGAGCTAAAATGGAAAAGAGGTGGAAATTCAGTTTCCTCAAGTCCCTGTCTCAGGATAGGCAACTGCAAAAGACTATTCCAATCTTACCTCTGGTAACTAGAAAATATGCTTCAAAGAATGGTTCGAAAAATATAATGATAATTTGAACACCAATTTCAAATCCCTAAAGAACTGATGAAAATTAAGTGAATTAAACTATCAAGAATGTTATTAACCTCTTTTAGTAACAGTAGCAGATTAAAGTGACCAAGATATTCTACTTTGTAAAGAACAAGTTTCTCAAATTTTTTCAAAGGAAAACTTTACTCTGAAATTCGTTTCCCCAGGCCAGTGTAACAAATTTCTGCAAATCCAGGGGCTCAAACAACAGAACTGTGTCTGTCATAGTTATGTAGACCACAGTTCAGAAATTAAGGACTTAGAAGGAACCAGCTTCTAGAACTGAAGGCTCTGGGGAGGGAATTTCCTTGCTTGTTTCTAGCACCTGGTGGTCACCTGCCTCACCTCCATTCCCAGTATCATCCTCACATAGACTTCTGCCTTCTGGAAGACTATTTTCTATTATCTATTTATTCACTGCATTTAGGGCCAGCCCCAATTTAGCATGCTCTCCTCTTCACTCAGCTGTATCTAATGAAGACTATTTCCAAATGAGATCCTGTTCATAAATATCAGTGGGTATAACTTAAACACGCCTTTTCATGGGACACATTCATCTAACAAATGTGTGCTATTTACAAAAGGCACACATAAAATTTATTTTAAAATATTTTAAATATCACAATAAATTCTATTTGTAATAGTATAAGCAGTCAAATCAGTATATATCTGTATAATAAATATTAAAACTCCACAAAGCTTGTGAAAGAGTAATTGATATGTGAGGAAAATATTATGATATAAAGTTAAAAATGATATACTGCAAAGAAAGTTGTTTTAAAGGAATGCATGAAGTGGGGAACAGTTGCAAGTTTATACATAGTGTGCTAGATCTTATGCCAATTACTTGGGTTTACAGTCAGGAGTTTTGTAGCTGCATAAAACTGAGCAGGATATCTAACCACCATGTGACTCTGTGTCCTTCAACATGTAATCTGGAAACTCAATAGAGCCTGATTCAGAAGGTGGTTTCAGGAGGAATTTTACTCACTCCTGTAGAACAACTGAAATGCTATCTGCCCATAATTGGAGCAAATCTACAATTTGTCTACAGCAGGAGATGCAGTGGGAGCGGTGATGTGGTGTCCTGCCTGCAGTGACATAAAAGTCACATTCTTGAAGACATTAAAAGTGGTGGCTACAGCTCACCACCCTGCCAGATCCATAGGAAATCTGGTATACTTCCCATATCATCTGCTTTCCTCCCAGTGCCTACATCTCCCAAGGATCTGCCTCATAGACTTTTGGTTCCTTTTTCAGCTGCCAGTGAATCAAAGGCCAGGAAAGGCCTGTTACCATCAGTTTTCCTCTTACCTGTCATGCTCTGTGCAGGTGATAAAGGCCCTCAGCTGCACCCAGTTCTGCCGTGCTGAAGCCTGGAAGTATGTTCTGGGGCATCTCCCTGTGAAATGGGGTTTGTGATGTGCCCTGTGCAATCACTCTGCTGCTAAGAATGTCTGATTTCTAAGCACCACTCAGTTTGCCTTGCCTCAAGCTGGGCTAAATGATGCATTCAAGCTGCAGATACTATGGAATACAAGACTTTTTTTACTTCCTGCAATACACACACACACACACACACACACACACACTTGTGTAAGACTGAGTGATGTAAAGCTTTAAACAATGTGGAACTATAGATGCCTAGCACCATAAAAGAAATGACCAAAATGCAAAGGTGGAGGAAAAACAACTAGAAGAGTTAGGTATTAATAAAATCATAAAATCAACAGTGATAAGAGGACTAAGATATGCAAAGAAATGCAGAAGAGCAGTCCCAGGCAAAGGTACTGAGTAGGAAAGCATTAGACTTATACAATATCAGAAATGAAGGAAGAAGGAAAGGTATGAGACGATGCTACCTAGCTAAATCTAGGCCAGATCCCAGACTGCTTTGCTTCACAGGACACAGGAAGAAGGGCATTTTGGCTGTTTCAATGATGCAGGCCCGGTGTTGACAGGATTTAAGCACAGGAGGCACAGGCTCTCCTATTGCTTTTCTATGAATTTCGCTACTTTCTAAAAGTAAACAGGAATGAAGATGGGAAGACAACCAAGAAGGTTGTCTAGGAAAAAAGCTTCAGGTGGAAAGTAATGTGAGGTGGTGGCAGAGATTTAGAATTTTGTGTTAGCAAGGAAATGCTAACACTTGCTGCTGTATCATATATGAGAAAGAAAGAAAAAGAAAGACACCAAAGATCACGAGCTGCTAAACTCTTTCTTGAAGACATATCTGATGGGGGAGCACAAAGAAGAAGGAAAAAAACCTGACTTGACAAACATCTCGTTGTGGTTGATAGGAGTAAGGCTGGAAGTGGAAGTCAGGGCTGAGTCTCAAACACCAGAAAACAGTGCTCAAAAGAAAAGAAAAGCTGGGTGTCCATATCAGGAACTCAGATGCAGGGTCTGAGCCCCACATGGGAATATAAAAGTTCTCAGGTTAACTGACTGAAAGATTGGCTTGCAACCCTGCTCCATGTGGTGGTGGGGTGGGGCAGGTTTGAGAGTCTGTAGTGACTGAAGTCTACCTCTGGATGTGGGCACTGAAATGGCAGGGAATCTTTGCCAGGCTGCTGTGTCTGGGACTTACCTTTCCTCATATTAATCCAGCCAACATGTACTCTGTCAGGCATCTGAACTGAACTAAGTATCTGAGAAAAGGCAATGTCTCTTTGTCGGGAAAAAAATACACAGTTCTTCAGGAAAGTGAAGAAAATCAGATGACAGGTAGAAGTCAGATGGAGATCAATTGGTCAACTCTGTTACCAGTAAAGCTGGATCAGGGTGTATGTATAGTACCAGGGGTCACAGTAAGCCTTCCAATCTCTCTATGCCATTCCAAACTGTCAGTGCTCCCATGGCAAAAGGACAAGAAGAACATGCCCTGCTTCCAGCCTGCCAGCAAGCTGGTTGAAAAGAGCCAACCAGAGGTGTGGGAGTAGGTGGGGGTGGGAGACAGGCCACTTACTTTTTCCAATCAAGCAATCGGATATGGTCTCTTTCCTGTGGGAGGGGGCTGGCAGGAAGGGTGAAAGTTGCCTTGCTTCCCAGTATTTCCAGAAAGACAGATGTTTCTGTTTTACAAACCTTAGTAAGGATGCTGGCATAGATTGTCAGATGTGACATTTTGATATGAAGAAAGAAAAAAAATTCTAATTTCTCTGTGTACTAGAAGGCTTAGGCATCTTTTGAGCTGTTTAACTGTTCTTTAAATGTGAAACACAAAAGACAAACTAGTTTTGTTGAAAGGGGCACAAGATAAGAGGTGAAATAGCCCAGATGGTACCATATCTTCACTAGCAAATTCACCAAAGACCACTCAGAAGCCTAGGACTTCACACCGTCATCTCTAGTGTTCCTAAATATTCCTACTTCTTGGGAAAAATATTAGCCAGGGAAATTATGTAACTGTAAAATGGGGCAGCTGAGCCAATGGTAGAGAGATGGTGTTTATAGATTCTATCGTGGGAAACCTCATCTTGACAATGGTGTGAAATCAACACAATTTTAACCCCCTTGGAAACAAGTTAAATTAATATGGAAGTCATACCCATGTTATATCAGAAGTATTAGAAAATCTCCCATCCATTACCGTCATTGCTGGTGATTTAAGCATCTACAGAATGAAGTTTGGTGGGGACACAGCACTGATCAGAATGCAGGAAGCCATAAGAGGTAGAATAACAGAACTTCTGTGGTCACCAAGAACCTTATAATTTAGAACTTGGGTCCTCTTTTATTATTTGTTTCTCCTTTTCTAAAGAGACCAGCCCACAAAGACATCAAGAGATTATCACCAGCCTGTCACCAGCCTGCAGCTGCTGTTTAGAACCTAAGCAAAGCCTTCATTTTAATCCTAGTTATCTATGAGCATGGAGACAGTGAGGGGTATTTTAAAAACAAAGAGAAAAGCCAATTCAGCTATTGAAAACAAGATCTACCAATTCATATGAATGAAACAGTGCATCATATATTTTTGAAAGTCACTACTGGCTCAAATTGCACTTTCATTCCTTTTTATTCAGTGACCCAATGTGCAGACAACTTTGGCCTTTTCATTATCCTAACAACAGACTTACTTCTAGTGCATCCTTGATTTTGTGTCTGAATTTGGGACAGGGACAAACTAAACTGCACAGGCCTTTTATTTTATTTTTGTTTTCTAACAAGGACCCTTAAACAGGTTGTAGGCATTTTTCTACACCATTGCCCTGCCCACACCTGTCCCATACATTTCTCTTTATCATCAGTTTGTGCCCAGGCAGTCATAAGGTAGCAACCATGCTGGTTTCATATTAGGTGCTGAACATGATGAGGTTGCAGAGGGCCAGGAAACAGGGTTTAGCCTCTCTTAAGGGTTCAGATTGCTCTTAAGAAGAACATTAACCAAAGACCTTGATATAAGACGTATTTATTTCTATTATCACCTTCATAATTATAGCTTCAGAAAAATCCTCATAAAAAGCAAGTACAGTGTCTAAAAAGCTAGTTGATGAGTGTCAGGAGAATCCATATCATCACACATTGGAAAGACAGAATATCACTATTACGAAAACTTACTTTACAAAACAAAGTGGAGGTAAAAACCAGGGGGAAAGACAGGAACATCAAACAGGATTGATGGGCTTCTCATCATTGCTCTACATTACTGGATGACCTCTGCAGACTGGAAACTGGGTTACATCAACAAACTGCACTTTCAAGTGTGAGATGAAAGAGGGCCTCCCCTAATGTTTCACAGTATTACTGGCTCAGGTTTAAAGAAAATATGCAGCCAGGTACCAGTGTCACATTTCAACCTGTGATATTGACATGGATGTGAAAACCTCAGCCTTTGAAACTGAGCCTTTCATATGCTGAACAAAAACCTGAAATGCACTAGCCTGCGAAGACCTGAGGGGAGAGACTAAAGGGGAACCCGTCACACGTGGAACACGTGAACTTTCCTTCCACAGCTGTAATTTAAGCCTGCTAACCTAGGGCTTAACTCACATCTCGACATTGGTTTGTTTGCCTTTCCTCAGTACCAGGGCTTACCCACCTTGTAGAGGTTCTAAAATACCAGTGGGGGAGGGGACTAAGGTTTTCCCAGGTGGGGATGTGTCAAGGAAGTGTGGAGATTATTTTAACAGAGCCAGTCTCACTTGAGTTGGATTCAGCTATAGCCATCCACTCAACCACTCCTATGCCAATACATCCTCCTGTCATTTGAACTAAGCTTTCGATTGGCTCAGCAAACTCCTAAGCAAACAACAAATAACTCAAATATTTCAGGCAAATTTCATCATCCCACTGAAAATAAGCTTTACTTCTTCCACAATGTTCAAAAAGGAAAGCCTCTCTGCTCCATGACTTCCACTTTGAGCTTTGTGGTTTTGACCTAGAAATTAACAAGCCAAGCCAGTCAGGTAGCACGTGCCTGTAATCCCAACAACACTCCTGCCATGGTAGCAGAAAGATGGCAAGTTTCAGGCCAGGATCGGCTACCTAATGAATCCCTATCTCAAGAAACAGACACACACAAAACAAATTAAAGAGCTAAGTATATACCAGGTGGCATAATCCATGGGTGCATGTATAAAAAATGCAGGGACTGAGCACATAGGATTCCTCAACATCATAGCAATCACTTTACACAAAGCCTCAAATTCTAGCTTCCTGTGACTTTCAGAGAAGGGGAAGCACATATTTCAAAGGTATTTGAAGATCTTGCAGATGGGGATAAGAGGATATATTTTTTTAAAATCTGATGGTGCAAACCAAGGCTCCAATACTAGAAGACAAAGATGCCCTAGTACTGTAAATCCTTGAAAACCTCTCTAGCCCCAGGTCCTCCCTTGGCTGCCAGCCAGACACTAGGCCTCCTTACCAGGAACAGACCTCGGGATGCATTACACTTCCTAATTCTTCATAGTCTGCTTCATTTGGCAGGGGACCCAAACCTAACCACAACAGTTAAAAGAAAGCCTTACATTCTACTATAAAATATACAAATCATGAAATGTATACAACTAACAAAAACAGTCTCAGTACTACTTGATGAGAAGAATTTGGGAGGGGGTTTCATTCAGCATTCCAGTAATGTGAAACCACTGTTTAAGGTAGAAAATCATTTTTCAATCTCAGGAAACATCGTTACTAGCTGCCAAAAGTTGATCCATAGAGTAAGAGCTGTTTGCAAATGCTGAACACCTGCACTTTTATAGTTAGCCTCTCAGGACAGCGATAGCTGAGGCTTCAAGTCTACTGATACAGCAGCCAAGGAAAAAACCATGGCATTTTAGATAAGAATGCTTGCTGAACTACCCACACAGCTACACTGGTGTGTGTGTGTGTGTGTGTGTGTGTGTGTGTGTGGTGTGAACTCTTGACAGTCATTAAATACAATAAAGTACAATACCAAGGATTTCCCAGATAAGGAAGGCTCCCAGCTGCTAGACGCTTGAGGTGGTAGGATACACAAATCAAAACATACTAAAAATATAAACATAGATCATGCTTATGGAAGCCATTCATAAATATTTACTTCACTTCCCGTGGCTAGTTTTAGCTTTTGGGTTTCATTGTTTGATTTTTCTGACTTGCTGAGTTTATTGGGAAAAGTCAGACATCAGAAGTTTGAAAGAAAAGTTCATTAAGAAGTTGCAAGTATTGTCTCACAGGCTTCTGAAATGAAGCTTCTAGCAGGCTTCAGGGTAATTTACAATTTGTATATATGTATTCAAACATCAGGATGATTTCTTTAGCTTACTCATTGTACTGGTTTCTCCTACCCAGTCAAGACTAAGCCAGATGGAAACGGATTTTTGATGCATTCTTGTCTGGTGTACTGTTGGAATTCAAAGAGAGTTCCATTCAGGTTGAGATCGTGTGGTCTTTCCTATGTATTGTGCTTCTTAATTTTTACATACCCCATAGATTTGTCAGCACTGAACCTATGCTATGCACTATACTGAGAGAAGAGCCACTAACAGAGCAGATGTTATCTTCCTCAGTTTATAGTCTGGTCAGAAATACAGATAGGCAATGAGTAGAAGTAAGTGAAATTTGGCCTACTACTAGGCAGCATATCTTAGTGGATATAAGCAAGAGCTGCCTAGATATGAAAATAGCCATAGAACATTAACTACTTAATGATCAGTGTCCTTCAAACATTAAACCATCAAAACCATCACACAAGTCAAGCTTGATATTATGGCTTGCCTTTAGCTACTTTGTGATTTCTTCTTTCTTCACCCTTCTCTACCTTTTCCATCTTTTCAAACCCCTAATGCTAGATACAGGGGAACAAAGGAAAGAAATAGGGGGCAACAATATTGTTAGACTACTTCCTGCTCATTAGGGTGTTGAGTTCCTCGGGGCAAGTTTGATCTTTGCTGTCAAGATATCTAAATTCTTCTTTCCTTTTTGCACATGCCTACTTAACAAACTGGGAACAAGAGCAACCAACAACTCCCTGTCCTGGTTGCCACCGCCACCTCTCAGGGCTCTAACATTTATATACCCTCTGGATAGTTCCCAGAATTCACAGCCACAGAAACTATCTGCTGCTGTCAAAATCATGCCTCTGCACAAGGCAAATCATAGTCAGCTGCTGTGGATAATTGGAAACAGCCCCATATTCCACACCTGGGATTAAAACTAAAACACACTCCTATTTCTGTGTATTTTAAAGAAACCAACATTCTCACTACATGATATTTTTTAAAATATTTAATGGAGCACAGTCCAGTGAGTTTTCTTTATATAAAAAAAATGTAACAGTAACTTTTATTCACCTAATGTAATTTTTTGTCTCAGAGGCATATTGCTGAATAAGGTCACCCTTTCTAGTTCTTTCTGAACTCTGGCTGGCTGGTTCAACCCGACTGTTCTGGCTCAAACTCCTCTCCATGCTGACTAATTAAATCTTGCTTCTCTCAGCTTCTCACTGAACTGTTCTGCTTGGCCTCAAAGTAATTCTGGCAATTTGTTCTAATCTTCTGGCTCCTTCTTATTCTCTGGCTTCAATTGCCTCTGCTACACAAACTGAACAAAACTTAACTCCACTGCACTGCCTCCTATGCCAACTGACTGAACTGAATTCGACTGACAACTGAGTGACTGACTCTTCCTGAACTATGGTTAAATAGCCTCCCTTTCCTATCTGTTCCAGTGAGGGTCTGGCGTATCTGTTAAATCTTTTTCTGATTCATTACTTTAAAACATGGCTGCTTCCTTTTACAAGCTAACTTTACCTGTTAGAGTAAGGTTTGGGATTGAAAGTGTGGACTAAATATGTGCCTGTGTTCCAGCTAAAGAAGCGCTGCAGATGTTGCAGGATTAAAATTCCTCTACCGTTGGCCATGGTTTCAGCAGGCCAAAAAGAATAGGAAAATGAGAGTTAGTAGAAAGGCTCTAAAATGATTTTCTTTCCCCAGTCAAGCCTTTCTTTCACTCAGTTTCTATGACTATGTGATGTGGGCATTCTGAGGACGTTTTAGAAGGTATATAAATACTAGGCCCCAAGACTTGTGTGAGGGGTTGTTGGTTGTCTGCTGTTGATCATGGTTTGTTAAGTAGTAATGCACACACAAAAAATAAAATAGAGAAAGAAGAAATTACATACCCTGACAGCAAAGATCAAAAACACCCCAATGAGCTCAATGCCCCTAATTGGCAGAAAGTAGTCTAAAGTTAATGTTGCCCTCTTTCCTTCCTATGCTTTTATCTCTCCTAACTAGTCTATTATCCAAGTCTAGCACTTTTTCTACCTGTATCATCTCTGAAGCAATCCATCGCTTCCTTTCCTTTCTCAAGTAGCTTTGAGAGACGTAGGCTGGTGGTACACAAAGACAACAGAGCCAGCCTCCCTCCATCCCTGCCCATGGTTAAAACCTTGCTATCGTACTTTGATGAACTTGAACAGTTACATAGAAATTCTAAGTGCAGGGTGTTGTAGTGACACTCCATCCAAGAATCCTGACAACTAGCAACATGCTTCCTGTGTGTGATTAGACCTTCAGTGACACCCAAGCCCTGCATGTGATCCTTGCCAGGTTGTTTATGCCCTGGCTTTTGAGTCATCCCATGATATGAAGCAGATCAAGAGGCCAATCTCTTCAAGGCCTCCTTGAACATCAGATTAATGAGCAAGATATAGTAGAGTTTAATATATTTCAGCAACAGATAATTACAATACTAACCTATCAGGGTGCATGCTAGGTAGTGCATCACACAATATACCTGTTAAGCATCATATTTTGAGTGAAGCAAAAACCTTCAGCAGCCAATTCCAGAAGAAAAACAAATTTTGTTATACTCATTAGAATAGCTTCATAATCTCTTAGGCAGAGAGAACATGGCAAAGGTTCAGTCGTCCTGTGCTGACAGCTGAGTTTGACTACCTACACAGTGGCCATTACTGATCACAGCTTGACGGATCATGGAAAATCACTGAGTTGGGTATTAGATATATTAATGTTATTAATGCATATATAAAAAATAAATGTTTAAATAATATATTTCTAACCAAACTGGTAAAATACAGCAATTATAATGAATAGAGAAGTGAAATAAATTATGAAAGAAAATATTTCTAGTTACTGGCTTAAAAATGTATTTCTCTCTTGTCTCAAAAAGTCAGACTTTGACTATTTTGATCACTTGGCACTTTAAGTTATTAAATATCAGGCATAAAATCATTTATAAGAAATCAGAGCAGGAAGAGACAGTAATACAGGCAATCTTGTAGAGAAACACGGGTTGAATAAGCACTGAATGTTGTAAAATATTACCATAGCAGAAACTTCAATAAATATTTTTATAAACATATTTGCATTGGCTTTTGATTCATTTAATTTGATTGAGATTCCACTATTTTTCCTGGCTGAAAACTCATAACATTCCTCAGTTCTAGCAAATTCTTACCAGTTATCACCTGTAGGAATTTGGCTTTCCTTCACCGTCTTCTTCTGGGACTCCTATTAGATATTTCTTTCATATATCAATTCACTATTCAATTCTATATTTTACGTTATTCTTTCCTTTCTACACCATCTTACATAACTTTCCATTTCATAAACTTTAACCATAACCAACCTATTATTCACATTTTTATTAGAATTTCTTTGAAATGTATGAAAATTTCATTTGGCAATATTTCTAATGGTTCTTGGCCATATTTACCTTTTAATTCTATTTTCTTGTTTTGTTCAAAATCTCCTATTACTATTTAATTTGAATACTATCCACTTGGTACCTTTTCAGTGTTCTCTCAATTTTATCCAAATCATGTGAAAAGTGATGGATTGTTTATAATAGCTCATGCATAATTCCTCACATTTGTTAGGTATAGTGTCTATCTTGGTCTGGAATATTCACATGTGTTTTTTAAATCTGAGCTTGTGAATTCTTTTCTATTGGAAATTTAGCTTGTCTTATTTTTAACTGTCATACATATTATTGTATGTACGTGTACTATGTGAATTGGTGCACATATACCATGGTACATGTGCCAAAGGTCAGAGGGTAATTCTCTGCAGTCAGTTTTCTCCTTCCATGGATTAAACTCAGATCATCAAGTAGCAAGAATCCCCCTACTGAGCCATCTTTCTGGCCCTCTTTCTGTGTTTTTATCCTTTCTTAAAACTCACTCCCAGGAAATGAGTGTGCCATAATCACCTGAGCCACCAGCTTGGAACAAATTTTGTACAAATGTCTGGGGCCTTTCCCATTGAGAAAATGAAGTTCAAGTGCCTGTGGTAGAGATGGCAGCATTCTCAAGAAAGTCCACTGGAATCAACGAGCATCTATGACTCTTCTCCCTGCCAGGTAGCTGATTCCATGGTCCTTTTTCTCAAATAGTGGGGAATCTCTGAGACTAATCACATGGGACTCATTTATTGCCATGTGGGTATTCCTTGAGTTTTCTCTCTCTTTCAAACCACATAGTGCTGGATGCTTCCACTCTACTCACCATGTGGATTTCACTTCTTGTTTTATTCATCAGAGACTTTATTTTCAATACAACTTTTAAGTGAAACTATATTTTTTAAAAGTTGTTGTTTACAGTTTCACATGTGCAGTAAGAGAAGGCACCGCCCATCTCAACCCCCCATGTATGCACACCTTGTATTGTGATCACAAAGAAAAAACAGAATAAAATAATCCCTTTGTTTCTGCCATTTTTAATAAAGTTCTCTGTATTTTTCTATCTTGGTCTGTGCAGCAATGCTGTAGACATATACCTGAGTTCACATTCTTTATATAGCAAATGGTTTATTTCACAGCTCCAAATTTTCAAGACTTTGGTACCAGCACCTATTTGGATTCTGGTAAGTAAAGGACTCAAGCAGAAAGAACAATACGATGAGAAAGAAATCAAAAGGGACAAACAGTTGCATGTGGAAGAGCAGAGCATGTGAGCAAGATAGACTGAAGGAAATGCCAGGCTTAGTTAATAACATCCACTAGCATAACCACATCAGTGTTCAAGAGTAAGTACTGGCTCCCAGATCCACTTATTTGAGACCAATATCAATGGGGACAAACCATAGTCAATTCACACCATATTTATAATCCTTGCTAAATGTCATATTTATTGTGGTGATGAGAAGAGAAAAAGGGAATTCTATTCATCTTATATAGTTAAGAAAAACTTAGAAAGATCCGGGAAAAAACCACAATGACAGAACTATTGCTGATAATGAGAAGAAGCCTCATGATGATTTGATTCCATGCTAGCAAGTTGAGAGCACAAATCCTACCATTGTAGGTGTGTGTCTATTTGTGTAACCAGACAAAACACACAAAACATCATGTTTCATGACTTACCTAGAAAGTAAGCTTTATATAGATATCCTCAGTTATGTGTTTAGAAGCCTCTGGAGTCTCTGAATTGCTAGCATTTGCTTCTGACTCATGGTACAGAAAACTCTGCAGCTCCTCTAATTTCCAAAGACAAGTGTCGATTGCCTGATTTCATACGGACACCTGCTAAAGGTATTATTTCTCTGGCAGATGACTTGAGATATGTGCTGACAACTGACTTCATTAAAATACTTGTCTGCATGTCAGTTCATTGTGAACAATATTATATTCAGAATCCTGAGCCACATTAGTCCATTTCAGTGTAGATCCATCTCTCTGGAAAGAGGTCAACTTTTGTATAAAAAATGTCTCAAAAATGATCACCGTGTTAAAAAAAAAAAAAAGACACCGATATTCTCTCAAGCTTTAAGATGTTCCTCACAGGAAGGAGAAGTGAAATGAGCAACTAAGAGGACAAAGACAGGACCTTGTCTCCAGGATCTCAAATAGACATGCCTAAGACATTAGTATATTCTCAACACCATTTCCCTGGCAGAATTGGTACCAAAGCTATAATATTCTAAGTTGTACAGGAAAAAGAGAATGATTGATTCTGGATGAGATAAAGAGAGACATAGAAAGAAGGAGAGAGAGAGAATGCGAAGGGGTGGGGAGAGAAATTCTTTTAAAAAGATCTAATGCTTGCTATCGCCCTCTGTCCTACTTAAACATCCGTCCTCCTTATAATCAAAGTTGCACATTAGAAATTATTTAGAACTGACAAGGTTCCAACTGGATCCACAAATCCCCCCCCCCAAAACAGTCATAAATAAAAACAAAAATGTTTATAAATTCTCTCCACACAAATGCTTTTCAATAATGTAGTTCAGAATCAGAACTTCTCAAAGCAGAAGGCAAGCAAACACAAAATCCATTCTACATCAGAATGTGTCTGCATTCCAGCACAGACTGAAACACTTCAATAACACAGCTACCAGAAAGCTATGGAACTAATCTGTTTATTTACCAAGTTACAACAAAACTCTCACCCAGAAAGAAGAGGACCTAATAACGAAGTCTTCACCTTTGGCCTCCAATGATGAAGTCTAAGGTCTTCTAAACTTTATGTGCTGTGAACCTACATACTCTCTTTTACTCATCATTTGGATTAAATGTGGGAAAGTATTTTGCATTTATATAAAAGTTATTTTAAACAAAGATAAAACAATAAAAGATTCTCTGTAGAACCTCAAAGCCAACATTCATAAAATTCATCTCTCTTTCTCTCTCTCTCTCTCTCTCTCTCTCTCTCTCTCTCTCTCTCTCTTCTCTCTCTCCTCCCCCCCTTGCACTTACTCACTCACACACACACCTTTATACATACCTAGGCACCAGCAATGAGACAAAAAGTTTTAAATATCTGATATTAAAGTATAATAAAATTTATTTGGTAAGATGACAGGATCCTAGACTCATGTCCTGGATGTATCGCTTCTCAGTTTTAGGTCTTGTCAAGTTTTTTAACCTCTCTTTTCATATCTCTGGATATGTGTGTGTGTGGATGGTTCCAGAATTATTTAACTACAGAGAGAAGAATTACCCTATTTGATAAACATTAACCTATGGGCTAGTGTCAAGAAATGAATCAAAAGAGAAAGCTAGTAGGACACTCAAATTCATCTTTCTGCTTCTTGACTGTGAAGAGCATGTGACCAGCTGTCACATGTTCCTGCCACCATATAATGGACTGTATCCCTTCCTAAACAAGGAGCTAAAAGAAACTTTTCTTCCTTAAGTTTGTCTAAAGTACTATCTGACCAGAAAAAGAATGGCAACCACTGTGCTAGGGTAACAGTACCAGTAGCTTCTCATAAATAGTAAGTTTGCCGTGAACACTAAAAAAATTTTAGTATGGCTGTTGGTGCAAAATAACTTGCAGAATTCTAATTATTACCATGCTTCAGAATTTGTCACATCTTCCAACTGATTGTTATGAGGCCCCAAATAATTATCGAATGTGCCAGTCACAATTCTTTGCATTGATAGAATATAAATACACACATACATATACACACATGTACACACACACAACTTCTTCAAAAAAAAACTAGTCTTCATATTATTCAGAATTTCAGTTTAAAAACACAATAATAACAAATAAAAGATGTTATTTGATCTTGGAAACACTTTTCCCTGAAAAAAATCATTACACAAATTATTCACATAATTCTATGACCCACACTGACTTCTAAATGATAACACATCAGAAAAATATAATGAAGTTTTTTGAATGCTAACTTAATTAGTAAATCTGAAGAATGGATTTTCTTAATAGGAGTTCTGTTTATAGGTGTTTGTGACAATAAAAATTGGTATTAAAGTTCTGAGACACTATTGTAAGTAGCATTTGGGGCAAGGGCTAGATTGATGAAATTATCTTTTAGAGTGAGTGCCACAGAAAGTCATGAGGACATGGAAGCAAAGAGGAGTATGTTCTGCAAGAGATCGTGTGTTTCTCATTGAGGCATTCCTGACAACTTTCAGAGGAAGCAAACCTCTGCTGCTCCAGTCACCACAGGGGGCAACAGCTCCCCTAGGAGAGGCCCCAGGTACAGATGTCTTATCAGCTTGCTTTTCATTTTTCTTATTTTCTTTGTTTTTTTTTTATTTGAATTTTTTCTTCCTATTTTTGTTTCTTTTGTTGTTTTGTTTTGTTTTGTTTTGCACTAAGTCACTAGGCTGGTCACAAATTCATGATTCACTTGCTTCAGGCTTCTCAGTATGGTGGTTTCAGGTATGTGGCACCCTGCTTTGCCCGCCCCGGCTCACTCAGCAGCATTCTTGAACACAACAGAGGCAGGAGGATCATGGTAGCTCATAGATGCCTCTGAGAGATTAGCTGTGTTCTAGTTCTTCCAGCAATTATGAAGCCTTTCACTCTCTTGTGTTAAATCTTTGTCTGTTCATAGTAGCTATAATGGATTTTGACCAAAGGAGACAAGGCAAGTAAATACAGCTTTTGACAGGGCCCTATTGACTGCTTAAGTACACGCAACTTGACTCAAGGCTTTGGAGAGTGCTTGCTTTTGTCCTGTGGAAGGAACTGGCTACCTCTCACCTCAGAGCCCATAGACACCCTGACAGTTATTATAAAGTGACTTCCCTTGAAGAAACTATTCTCCTGTGCTTGGACAAGTTGGGGTAGTGGGAAAGAGGAGGAAGTGGAAGGATAGGGTTTCTCAGGAGGTCAAGAAAGGAAGGGGTAGAACTCTTACATGTCTGGTTGGCTACAGTGTAGCTTTTGGAAAAATAGCCGCTATCTTTAGTGATATACTCAAGGTAATGATTTAAAATGCCAAGATATCTTCATCATATTCCAAGTTGACTCAGTCAGAATGTAGACTTGTGATCGCCATTCTTTGTTGTCAACTTGACAACATCTGGAACTAAAATGCAAGAAGCTGGGCTTACCCATGAGGATTTTTTTTCTTAATGAAATCCCAATTTAACCTAAAAATTTTGAGGTGGGAAGATTCACTTTTAATCTTGGCTACACCTTCTACTAGCAACCTATATAAAGATATTTAAGAAGGAAGCTCTCACTCTTTGCCTGTTTTCTCTCACTTTTAGTGGTAAGTCCATTACTGCATTGGCATTAGATCATACTACTTTGGGATTCTGGTGTATACTAAAGACCAGCTGAGCCATCCAGCCTCATGGACTAATGACTAATCCATTGTTGGACTAGCCAGGCCACACCCTGTCAACCACTATAATAAATCTAATAAATAAATGCAGAAAGAGAAATTCCTTCTAGAACTTCTGTTCCTCCAAAGAACCCTAACTAACACAATATGGGTGAGACCGTCATCAATGCTTGTGAATAAGAAGAGAATAGAAACATTAAGAAGTCCTTTTGTGAAGGAAGACTAGAAGTCCTTCCTTAGGTTTCACCTAAAGAAACAGAACTTGTGAGGCAGGAGGAGAAAGCCAGAGAAATACAAAGCAGGGAGACAGGGACTATAAAGTTCCTAAAACAGGGTATATGCCATATAGCAAGATACTTGCTAGGCTCTTTCTTCAGATCAATGGCTGCTTTCTTTCTTAACAGTGCTTTTTTCTTCCCTCACATACAGTCCCTACTTTTAGTTGTCCTGGGATACATGAGCATAAGATGGAATAGCCTCTGAATTCAGACCGTCGGCTGGGCATTCTCGAGTATATTTTCCTTGCCACTCTGGGCTTTCTCACTGTACTTCTGAATTCTGTATCTAATTTAAAAGGTATGACTTTTTGTCCATCTTCTACTCTTGGTGCTGCCAGAGTCTTCAGTTCATCTATAGTGTTGTATTCTACTCAGCGTCTATGCAAGTTGTCTGTGAGCTTTTTTTCTGAGTCAATTATTTTTATAATGTTTAATTTATAATATTTAATAATAAATAATTAAATAAAATTATTTAATTATTTTATTAATTAGGCTAAGCACCCAAAAGGGGTACTCACTTTCTTCATAATAATAAAGACGGTAGAAGAGAAAGAGCTTTCATCTCTATTCATTTCAGAAATAATTCAAAGGAGGAAACTAGGAAGATAGCTTGGTCCTGTAAATACATTTGTTTTGGGCTTGCAGCCATTAAGTAGAGGGGAGTTGCTATTAGGTGAAGCGTCTCCCTATTCAGGATGCAGGATGCTTAAGTAAGTTCTGACCTGGATGGTCTGAGGTAGGTAGCCCACCTGACAGGAGCTCTAACTTAAGGAGAACCAAATGACACAGTCTGATGTCTGAATCATATCTGCTCAGCCTCTGGTTCTTGACAAGCACAGTATGGATGTTCTGTGCTTGGAGATATTGATAGGAGGTATTTGTTAGATCAGTGGACTGATGATGAATGGTTTAAGCCTACAGGCTGCCTCTGGAGAACATACTGCATGTGCAGTAAATTTGGATAAAAATCACTCAATACAGTAAATGCTGATAACAGAAAAGCCCAAAGTCCAAACTCTGTAAACAGCTATGAACAAGACCACATGTCTCCACATGTGGCTGTAATACCATATGCAGCTCTTTCCAGACATATGTACAGAGCCTTCTTGTCTTCTGTCCCTGGCAGAGGAGTTTAAGCCCCAGGGATAAGAATCTACCTATGCGTCTTTATCTATATATCTTTCAGTCTTCAGCAAAAATGAATAAAAAGAAGGTATTAAACAATAAGACTCTTCTGTTGCCACTTTGAAATGTATTTTTTACATTTCTTTATAAGATAATGTCATATAAAAAAGGATAAAAATACAGGATTTTCATTAAATTTCCTTTCTTCAGAGGCCGTTGTCAAAATCCCTGAATATGTTATGTGAATACCGAATAAATATATTAATATGAAACATT
This sequence comes from Arvicanthis niloticus, assembly GCF_011762505.2. Taxonomy (NCBI): domain Eukaryota; kingdom Metazoa; phylum Chordata; class Mammalia; order Rodentia; family Muridae; genus Arvicanthis; species Arvicanthis niloticus. The sequence goes on along the minus strand of NC_047665.1, from coordinate 44,349,751 downwards.
CAACTAAATTATACTATAGAGAGCAACAAACTCCTAAATGTTTCTTATATTTATTAAGCATCATGCTGAAGAAGTAGGTATTTGTATGTACACTGCATAAAAATGGAGGATCAAATGTAAGTTGCTATAGGAGACACACTAAGATGCCTGACTACGGTTAGGAAAACAAAAGAATGGATAGTTAGCACATTTCATTTTCTTTCTCACATACTGGGGAAAAGGCGTGTTCTCAGAAGAGAGATGGAAATTTTGACACGCCACATATTTTATGAATCTCTTAGGAAGTTGTAGCAAATCACAGAGTCTGAGAAACTAAGGATCAAGGGATGTCACAAGATGGAGTGGACGATTATTGGCAAAAGAAGCACCATTATCCACTTGTAGCTAAAGAGCCTTGCATAGAACATAAGAACATGGAGGGTAGAGCAGGGTTCCTCCATGCTGAGCTACTTGTCCGTTTCTTGACTCCTAGACAAGCTACTGAACCAAATGGCTAAGCAGAACGAAATACAAATATGTGCTTTCTGTGATATATTCAACTATATAAATAAGATAAAGTGCTGATCCCAGTGTCTAACACTGAACAAGTGTTCAAAAATCACCATTCAATATTAATTGTTCAAAGTAAAAAAAAAAAAGTTTATATATTCTCCACCTTATACTCCTTGCTCCCCAAAATGTGCATCATCAGCCGAATCCCATCTTCCAGTGGAACACACTGTTATCATAGCTACCAAAGCTCATTTTAATCACTTGCACCAGGACTTCTAAGGAGACAAAATCATCTTTGTTTAGAAAATACACTGATAGCTTTCCTGGAGTAGATACGTAAGATTCAGAAAGGAATGGGTGGGGAAGGAGGCAAATATATGGGGAAAGAAGAGCATTTTAAATGAGAGACTGATGACCTGGAGAAGGACGAATACAAGAAGGAAGACGTAAAGAGTGAGATGATACAGAAGAGGCAACAATCACCATCCTAGACACTTGCTGGTGAGAAAATGGCTGAAGACATGTAAAGAGAAGGAGCGCTTAAGGTTGCATAAATTGTTTTGCTGGGAGGTAAACCGTTTCTCGTCGCCTATAGATAGGTATTCCTTAGGGAGTACCTTGTGGGCTAATTTGGGTAGGAGTATTTCAAGCAAAGAATAAAAGATTGCTCTACACTTAGATCAGTCTAAAGCACAGAGGAAAGGGCAGTCAGGAGGGAAGAGGTAGCAGGCATCAAAGTCAGAACATACCAGAAAGAATTGTCTAGCAGGACTTAACATATCCTTGTGGGCAGATAGGAGGGTGGCATCAAAACATTCAAGGAGAGATAAAATGGAGAGTCTGAGGCAATTTAAATCTCAAAGGACAAGATAACTGTAGCAATAGGGTGACCCAAGTTAACTTGAGTTACATTAGCATTTGTAGACCAGGGGGCAAAGATAAGAATGTACTGTGATAAGTGAGATTGTAGAAGGCAACATTCTTCAAAGCATGTTTGTATTTATAGAGAGACTTCAAACAAAACAACCATCAACAATATTGCTGTATTTTAGCCCTCTGCTTTGTTTCTAAATGTTTGTCTCACAATACTAAGTTACTTTTTTGGAGCAGTGAATTGTGCAGAGATGAATTCTGCATGGCCTCTCCCTTGCTACTGTAAGCAAGATAGCTAAATCTCATTCTTCTGCATTCTTTAAAGTACAATTTATTGTTTTATAAGCATCCACAAAAATCATCCTTATATTCTCTGCTTTTCTTTTACCTTCTTATTTTTAAAGAAGCATCTCCTTTTATAGAAAATTATTGTTAATAAACTTTATTAGAAGCAATACAATTCCAAGATTTTTTTTTGAACAGAATATGTATTATCTTTTCTTTTGGTCTTGGGTAGAAGATAATTTATTTTGATAATAGATGCCTTTTAAGTTTTGGGAACACACACACACATAATCAGGAATTTTGTGGGCTGGCATAGGAACAAAATAATATTTTGTACTGAGTTTTCAGATTCATCATCATTATTGCCTCTTCTGAAGCAATAGTTAAAAATATTTCTAACATTTTTCCTTAATGTATCAAGACTATATGTCCTTCTTTGATCCTGGGTTTTTATACATTCACCCATAAGGTCTATCCTTAATTTCTGTTAATGATAATTGAGAGTTCTTGAGCCCAAACAAGAACACTAGCCAGCATGTGGTTCAAGTATGTCAATAAAATAGGCAAGGGTTACATAGTTAGTAGGGTAACTATCTAACTGAAAACCTGACTGGAAGTCTTCCTTGGGGTTGAGCATCCCCTCACTCTCCTTTCAGCCCCCTAATATCTGTGTCTCCAGAGGCTCCTTTATCTCTAGCTAGATCATCATTCCATTTTTACTTTGAACTCTTTTAGGTGACTGCCAGACTAGAAATGCCTCAAGGTTATATATCTATACATTATTTCTTTGTAGTGGAAGAAGCCTATTAAAGTAGCAGTAATATTTCATATTCATTATATACTCTGATTTAGTATGTTTAAATAATGTATAATGTATAATTTTATAGTTAATCACAGTAACCCTGCAAAGCTGTTTACTCTTATGTATCCACCATATAAATAAGGAATAAGGCTATTAAGTAAATTTACCTAGAGATATAGAGTGAAGAAAGGCTTACTCATCTAACACCCTATATGTTTAACTAATGCATTCTGAAAAATAGCCAGATATACTTGTATATGGGTCCACTGTGTATTATATTAAGACTACAGTAGACTTCATTGCAAATAGACATGCTCAGTGTTTGAGAGGGCAGGAGGTAGAGAAAAAAACCCACAACTCCTTTTAATCTGTGATATACACACACATGCATGTACACATACATGCATGCATGTACGGACACACATGCACACACACACACACACATGCACAAACACAGAGACAAGCTAAACTGAGTAGATATGCATTTGTTTTGAACTGAATTTCCAAAGTCAGAAAAATGAGAGACATTTAGCTGTCCTGCTTACAGTAGCAATGGAGAGGCCATGCAGAATTCATCTCTGCACAATTCACTGCTCCAAAAAAGTAACTTAGTATTGTGAGACAAACATTTAGAAACAAAGCAGAGGGCTGAAATACAGAAATATTGCTGATGAAACTTGGGAAAAAATGTGTGTCTAAGACTTGGGAGAACAGCCACCATTAGACAATGGAGCCCCCGGATTTGGGAGATGGGCAAACATAAAGAAAGTTGAAAGAGTGAACGATAATGAAGTGTAGCCTTCCCCTGTGGAACAAGGAGTAGTTCCATATGCTTTTATTGGCAGGGAGATGTCTAGAAAATCCTGTTATCAAGCATCAGAGAATTTGGACAGAGATCAAATGAATTGCCCAAGGTCACACACTGTGTCAGGGCAGACCCAGAGTTAGAACTCATAGCCCTGAAGTTTCCAATCAATTGCTTGGCTCTGTAAACCACACATGCTTGTCAGGAAAAAGTCTCCCTAGAGCTGAGACAACACAGCTGGAGAATATTAAGTCCAAGGTAAACCAGGATAGATTTTACTGGATCACAGAACCAGAATCAGTTTTGGTGTACACAAGATAGCAGAAGGAAGACAAGACTGTGAGAAGCACTAGAAGGAAGAATACACACACATACACACACACACACACACACACCATAATACCATATACACACAGCACACACACAGTTGTATACATACATACATACATACATACATACACCATATACACATATGTGCATATACACTATTTTTGGAACACACAAGCACACACACTCATATATGTACATATACCAAACACACCTACATATATAATACACACATCATATATACTATGTACACATATACACACAATACACGCACACGTTGTATATAGCACACATGTTTCACAAATACACATATACCGTTAGACACCCACCATACACATGACCCTCATCAATATACCCACACACCCTCATTCCCACATACAACATCCACATCTTGTGAAATTTTAATTAACAAGGTTGAAAATACCTGAAAAGAGGTCATATTTTAAAAATAAGTCATCTGTATTGAGATGTGTTGATGTGTTCTTTTTAACCTGCAAAGGACACTCTCGTTATGTCTACAATTAGTACATGAAAAGAGAGGAGAGAGTAAGGATAGAAGAAGGAAGAACAAGAGCTGAGAACAGAAGGGCAGTTAAGTCTAAGATCATGGCTCTTTCTTTCTGGAATTCTCTTGAATCCCAGGCCTATGTGCCTTGACCTGTAAACCTTCCTAGTATTTCCTGTTGAGAAGATGATGAAAGTTATGGTCCTTTCCAAGAAAACTGTTTATAGATTGAAACTTTGCCATTGTAATATTAAAGTGTTAAGAGTTTAAACATCCCTAAAACTCAAAACTCACAGTGTGAGATGTACTCTTCCAAGAGGTTATGAATATGTACATTTGAACAGTCCTGACTGTCCCACTGTCTTCCCAAATCTGTCTACCAACACAGTTGTGTCAAGATTACAAGGCCCCCTTGCTTAATAGTCATTCAGTATTTTCTACATCAAAATGAATCTGAATTTATGAAGTGAGCAGGCTAAAGCAGATACCTCAGAAATCATTGTTTGAAGTAGAGTCCTGTAATGTTCTGCAACAGATTCCAGAAGCACTGCCATTGACTTGATGACTTCTGTATGCTTTCCTTGGTGGTTCACCATAAGGCTATCTTAAGTTGATGGGGGTGTTGCAAGAAGAATAATCATATTTTCCAATCCATATTTGTAACAAATAGCCTAACAATTGCAGAAATATGTTAAATCTGCCCCATCCCAGGCAGTCTGGGACATATGGCCACTGTAAAGCTAAGTTGAAAAGTGAGAAATTACTAATGATAAGATAGCCAGATGTCTGCATTACTCAGAATATCCCATCACTTGACTGCACTTTCTGAATCCCTGAGTTTCTTGCCATTTACCAAACTCCAGTTTATCTCCCATCTACCTTATCACCCTTCTTTTTAACACAGAATTCTCAAATTGATGCATCTTTTATGAAAATAATTTCTATAGCCCCTTCTTTTAGCCAATCCCAGCCTCCCTGATTCCTTTGCTCTGTAAACCAGGGCAGCTGAAAGCAGACCTTAAATTTCTCCTTAGGCATCTACTCTCAGTCATGTTACCTTTGAGAGTATTGCATTGAGCATGAAGCCAGGTTGAAAATGCAACTCCTCATGATGTGTGTATAGTATATGTATGGTGTGTTTGATTAACTCTGTGAGTGTTCACACTGGATCATTTTTATCACTGGTCATGGTCAGAGGAAGGCAGGAGAAGCCAAAGTAAGAAACAGGAGGAAGCCCCACAGCATTTAGTGTAGCAGGATTATTTTTGTTGGAATCATCGTACATAGATTTTGTTTTTTTTTTTAAAGTATCTTCAATCTCTTGCTTTTTCCTCAATCAAATACAATAGTACAACAATGTTACCAAATATCCATATATGTTGACAGATGTATCAATAAATATATCAGGTTATTAGGATGAGTAAAATATATACTGATAAATTGTTGCAATTCATTTCTAGTCCTGATTAAACTCACTGTTCCAGAAGCAACAAAGAGAACCAGGTTATATGATGCAAAACATACACCCCATGTCTTTGGAGCAGGTTGGCTATATGATATTTACACCCAGATAATGATCCATTATGTCAAAAACGTGTTAAGATTTTATAAGCAGGAAAACAAGGTTACTGTGTCCACATAAAAATAAATAACATTTCTCATAGTGCATTACCACTATTTTAGATTAAGGATTATTTTATAAGCCACCAAATAGTGATATCAAGCACTAGTCTATGAAAATATGAGGAAATCACAAGAGAAGACACGAATGGTATATAATATAGATATCCACTGAAGAGAAAATAATTTACAATATGTTGGCTTTGTAACTGGCCTCAAAAGAGCAACTGGAGTGATAATGCTTTCACAAGAGTTATTGACTAACAGAAACTCCATTAGTGGAAAAAGAAGGAAGCCTTGAATGAATGAGTGTGAAAGAGAAGATGAAGTCCCAAGTGGATGTGTCCTATTTGACATGGGCACAGCCATGGTAAAGATCCCAATGCTTCAGACTCATGGGAGTGGCAAAGCCTTCCTCTGGGCAAGGCTAAGAGAAGAAGGGTAAAGTACTTCCTCCAGTACAAGTTTGAGTGATAACAAAGGATTGTCCAATGTATCCAAATCCAACCGTCCAACTGACATTTCAGGTTGCTGCCTAGTTGGTACTACTCCATCAGAGGGTGAACATTCTGCCTGATCTCCACTTTTCAGCATTTCTATCCGTTCTTAAGTCTCAGCCATGTTGGAAACAGCACACAATGCCAGGCAGGAAAAACCTCACTGAGTTATTGATTAGAGCATTCTGAATAGATCCTAAAACAATATAAAATACCTAGAGCTAAAAGTGAGACCTCATTGTTGAAAACATTATGTACTTCAGACAAAGTACTTAGAGGAGTCAAGCTAGAACTCACCCAGAAGTGTTTTTCATGGGAACTAGCTCTTAAAGTATCTGAGGGGTTTATATAAGTTGCCAAGGGAAGAAAGCAATTAAAAGTCCTACCCAGCTGTGCCCCAGTGACCATGATGGCAAGATATCCCCAAGGGTGCAATAATGGCACTTATATTTTGAGGGTAACCAAAGCCATCCTTAGGATCTAATGTCCACTAATAAGTGTAAAATCATACTTAGATGATTACTAATGGCTGGTGGAGTCATGGACCCTAGAGGAGAAACCACTATGTCTACCTCCCAAGCTAGTATAATCACCAACTGCTTCCAAATAACAATACTTATATCTATAGGTAAGTGTAGCTCCTCCATCAAAGGGGTTTCTTTTTGCAGAAGATAGGGACCATCAAAGACATTCACAAAGGTTGAACTGGAGACATCACTGACAGTAGAGTGTCCATTCCTAATTGACATATCTACCATATAAACACTAATACACCCAAGGCCAAATGATCATCACAGAAGGGGCTAAAAGATTATAAGAGCTGAGGATTAGGATGTCCACTACACAATAGAGTTGCTCCCATAAAGTCTTAACAGTATGGTGGTCTAAACAAGACCTGTACCATTTAATGTTTCAAGATTGCTAAAGGAGGCTGGAGAGATGGCTCAGTGGTTAAAAGGTCTGTCTGCTCTTCCAGAGGACCCAGGTTCAATGCTGAATATCCACATGGCAGCCCACAGCTGTCTGTAATTCCATTCCAGAGGATCTCATGCTCTCATACAGACATGCTTACAGGCAAAACACCAAAGCACATTACATTTTTTTTTAAATCATGAGAAAAACCTCAGAAGCCCCCACCTATATACATGAATATATATATATATATATATATATATATATATATATATATATATATATATTCAAGTATGAATATATATTTATACTTGAAGTGGATATATATATTTATTTACATATATATAACCAAATATATATATATATATATATATATATATATATATATATATATATATCCAAATGAACCTTGAGACTGTCAACACCCCTCAGAGGGAAAAGTAGGAAAGGGTCACACTCCTGTCCTTCCCTGTCTGCACAAGTCCATAAGGCATAGCCAAGCCTAGCTCCTGTCTTGTCCCATTCACTCCACAGTTAGAGAGTCCAGCATTCTCACATGAATTACTTATTTCCTGAAACAGTTTATTTTACTCTGAGGATAATTATACTTTTATTCTTATGTTATCATTGCATAGCTCTTGGATCTAGGCAAATCACTTCAACTTTATTCATCCTATTTTTTTCCATGCATAAAATTAATGTATAGTTTATAAATTAGAAAGGTTATGGTTTATAAATGATAATAGCTAGTTCTTGATTTTTTTAAAGAATAAAGATATTTAGATATATTGCTTAATGTCTGGCACATAATTGGCATTCAGTAATTATTAACATGTAGTTTTATACTCATTATATATTTGAAATTATAGGTAGCAATCTTAGAACCAAAATCATAGAGACGTTTAAAGGGCAAAAGCTGGCCATTCCTCAAAAAGTTAACAAAGCATGATCATACAGCCCTAATGGTACAAGGAGAACATGAAAACAAGTAATTTTCAAAGGAGAATTTGAATTCTGCTATACCACCAGCAATGACATCTACTTTGCTCTACTTTCTGTCCAGGGAAAGGGACATGTTCTTTATATCCAAAATCTTTTTTTTTTCATACAGCCAGGAGAATAAAGAGAATAGACTAAGAAGGGAGACACACTTTTTAAGATTAGTTTTAACAGGCCTTTAACTAATGCTGTGCAACAAGCTGAGAGATCTACCTGCTTACATTTTCTGTATAATTTATAACTAGTGGACCAGAGACTCATCACTTCCACGTGGTGAGGGTTTCTCTGGGAACCATAAGATTTCACCCTAGTCATTCACATCCCCACCACTTAGATCTGGGATGAACTACTGAACTTTATCCTTTGTTTTTCATCTATAAAACTAGTTTCCCCTACCTGTTTTATTGGTTAGTTTAAAGAATAAAGACAAGAAGAGGAGTGAACAACTTGCCTTACCCATGGCTTCTTAACTAAACAGTTGATGTAAATTACAGTCCTGCTAGGGGAAGTTCATTTCATGGAAGTGTGTTGGTTCTGTTCTGCAACAGACATGGGGCCCACTGAGGTCTAAATTTAATATAGTAGTGAAAACTTCTGATCTTCTTGGTGACTTAGAGTTACCATAACCTCCTAGCATATTAAGAGCACTAATTAGAATATATCCAGAAAAAAAATGCCATTTACTTCACCAAAGCTCTTAGGAAATGGTTCTTCTACAAAGCTGGGGATATCTAGAAAACATATTAAATTGTTATTATAAAATATTACCAGTAACAAGTAAACTTGCTTGATGTGCACATTTTTTTATTTATCCTTGTCTACAGGTGGATGATGTAATGGCAGGAGCTCTCTGTTATTAGCCTGTCTCTTGATACAATACACATACGTACCCAATTTGATTTATTTAGAGGAAACATATGATGGGTTAAAGATTCACTGTGGAATTAAGTAGAAGTGTGATTTTTAAATGTTATTTTATTTTATACTATTTTTTCTGAATTTCAATATATAAAAAAATACTCCAGTAAGTTCAAAACTCAAGATTTTTTGTGTTTGAGTAAGCCATAGCATTGATTTATCTAATCCTTAAAAATAATAATAACAGTCTCCCATATCTTAAAGCATGTCTTTCACATATCAATTTTGTGAAATATGGAAAAAAAAAAACAATAACGATGCTACAGCTAACTGAACGCAACATAATAGTTTCCTCTGGGAGATGATCCTCCAAACCCCTGCCATTGGAGCCCATGCTCTAAGACCAAGGAGAAAGGACTCACACATACATACAGTTCTCAAAGAGCCCCTGACATGCCTTATAGCAGTGTGCACTGCATTTGGCTCCTAGGATCAAAACCGTGACTCTAAAATTAATAATATACTTGAGAGACTCAAATGCAATTTCATTTTCAATAGTTATAATAACACTAACTAATCATATTTGCATGCTACTTTATGGCGGACACTACAGTAAGATCTTTAATTTTCTCATTTAATCCTCATGGAGTTTCTTTAAGACATAAAGTGCTGTAATTACCCTCCCTGTACAGATGTGAGCATGGTTAAATTCCCAAGTTGCAAAGCAACGAAGAGACTGAAATTATACTTAAGTCTAGGTACACTTATTATCCACCTTACATCTTACTCTTGATAATCCAAAAAATTACTTTTATGAAATAAGCAAGACAAATGTTCAGATATTTCACAGTTATATGTGAGTAGTTCACATCACTAAAGTAGTTCAAGGCTGTATTCCACCTTTACGTAGTTAGATGGCCTATGCCTACAACAGGTGTCTTAGTTTGCTTTCTACTGCTGTTAAAGACACCATGTCAAAAGGCAACTTATTGGGTGGTTCATCTTCTAATTTCCAATAATAGCCCATCTTTGAAGAAATCCAGGGTAGAAATTCAATCAAAGAAGGCATTTAGAAGCTTGAACTAAATCTTGGACTCTGTAGAAAAACACTTTCTGGCTTGTCCCTGTTGTTTGTTCATGTTCCTTTTTTATACAACCCAAGACCACCTGCCCAGGGATAGAACTGCCCACAGTGAGCTGGGTACTCCCTACCTACCTAATCAAGAAAATTCCCACCTCTACAGAGTTTCCTATAGGCATATCTGATGGAGGTAGTCTCTCAGTTGAGATTCCTATTCCTAGGTTTTCTACCTGTGTCAACTGGACAAAAACTAATCAGTATACTAGTATTCAACATTTATTGAGCACTTAGTATATTTCCTGCATTCCAAATCTCTTTGTTATTAAATATTAAAATATTTAATTCTCACAATGTTCTGTGGAGAAGATATATTATCCTTATTATCACCTAAATAACTAGGATTACAAATGAGATATATGGAAAGTTTGAGCAGAGGCCAACATAGTACAGTAATATAGTAGTATAGGCTGGACATCTGACATAGTATAGTAATACATGCTGGCCACTTGGCATAATATGCTAATAGCTTTTGGCCACCATGCAAAACAGAGTAACACATGCTGGCCACCAGGCATAGTAAGATAATATTATTGGCCACTAGGCACAGTAGAGTAATATGCACTGACCACGAGACACACCCAGGCACACACACACAGATGCTTCAATACATATTAGAGGATTATTATGATTAGATATATGGTAGTATCTCAACAAAGAGCAAGAGATGACACTTCTTACCTGTGCTTTAAGGTAACACATACCGGCAAAATGTCAATAATCAAAAGTGTATAAACCTAGGGGGGGTCAAACAACCCTTTCACAAGGATAACCTAAAACCAACCGAAAACATTGATATTTACATTACAATTCATAACAGTAGAAAATTACAGTTATAAAGTAGTAAAAAAAGATAGTGTTATGGTTAGCAGTTACTACACCAGGAGGAACTGAGTTACAGAGTCCCAGCATTCAGAAAGTTGAGAACCAGTGCTTTAGAGGAGGCTTGTGGCAGTCAATGAGATAGCTGTTTCATGTGGGCTGAAAGATAGAAAAGCTTTATTACTTAATATCTGTGTGATACTGGGCAAGCTTCTTCCCCACTCTCAGCCTGAAATATTAACCTATCAACTGAGGTTAAGAGAAATAAATACTTGTATTTATGGTGTTGCAAAATGGAAATATTAATAATCTTTGCTTTACAGTAACCAAACCAAGCTAGTGGAAGAGTCTTACCTGAAGACCCAGCTATATCAGTCCTGGGTATATACCCAAAAAATGTTCCAGTATATAACAAAGACACATGCTCTGCTATGTTCACAGCAGCCTTATTTATAATAAACAGCAGCTGGAAACAACCCAGATGTCTCTCAACAGAGAAATGGATACAAAAAATGTGGTACATTTACAAAATGGAATACTACTCAGCTATTAAAAAATGACTTCATAAAATTCACAGGCAAAAGGAACTAGAAAATATCATCCTGAGTGAGGTAACTCAGTCACAAAGGAATACACATGGTATGTATTCACTGATAAGTGGATATTAGCCTGAAAGCTCAGAATACCCACGATACAACCCATAGACCATATGAAGTTCAACAAGAAGGAAGACTAGAGTGTGAATGCTTCAGTCCTTCTTAGAAGAGGGAACAAAATAATCATTGATAGAGGGAGGGAGGAACCTGGAAGAGAGAGAAGAGGGAGAGGGAAAAGGAGGGGGCAGGATCATGTGTGGGAGGAGATGGGGGACAAGTACAGAGAGTCAGAAATTGAATGGAGATATGTAGCAGTTGGGGGTGGGGAACTGGGGGGTAGCCACTAGAAAGTTCCAGATGCCAAGGAAGCAAAAGTTTCCCAGGACCCAACATGGATGACATTAGTCCAAATACCCAACAAAGGGGAGATAGAATCTGTAGAGACCATATCTAGTGAATAGGCAGGGTCCCCAGTTGAAAAATGGGGCCACCCACCCATCTCAAAAATTTTAACCCAGAATTGTTCCTGTCTAAAGGAAATGCAGAGACAAAGAGTGGAACAGAGACTGAAGAAAAGGCCACCCAGACAGAGATGTTCCCACCTAGGAATCCATCCCATTTGCAGACACCAAATCCCTATGACACTATTGTTGATACCAAAAACAGCTTGCTGACAGGAGCCTGGTATAGCTGTCTCCTGAGAGGCTCTGCCAAAGCTAGACCAATACAGATGCAGATGCGTGTAGCCAACCATCAGACTGAACATGGGACCCCAATGGAAGAGTTAAGGGCAGGACTGAAGGAGGTGTAGGGGATTGCAACCCCATAGGAAAAACAATATCAATTAACTGAATACCCCAGAAATCCCAGGGACTAAACCACCAACCAGAGATCCATGGAGGGACCCATGGATCCAACTGCATATGTAGCAGAGGATTGCCTTATCTGGCATCAATGGGAGGGGAAGCCCTTGGTCCTGTGGAGGCTCAATGTCCCAGTGTATGGGGATGCTAGGTCAGTGAGGTATGAGTGGGTGGATGTGTAGAAGAGCACCCTCATAGAGGAGATGGGATAGGAGGTTACCAGAGGAGAATCAGAAAAGGAGATAACATTTGAAATGTAAATAAAGAAAATAACCAATAAAAAAAGAAATATTTAATACACTTAGAGAAAAGTATTGCAAATTCTCAGAAGAGGCTCAGAAATAGCAGTGCTAGGTACAAGGTGTGGGTTCAAACCCTAGCAACACACAAAGACATACACAGAAACACATACCACATCTTCCCCCCTCACCATACACACACCATGCAAACAGGACCCACAAAACACACAGAAACACACCAGACACATATACATACACATACACACCATATACTCAGGCCATACCAAACACACACATACACAAACACCATACACACAGTCCATATCATACACGCACACACACACACACACATACACACACACACCACCACCATCACCACCACATATGCACATGTACAACACACACATATCACAACACACACAAACACTACACATACCATGCATACGTACATAAGTCGATAAAGAAATAAAATAAAACCTCATGCCACACTTAATAACTTTATTTTCCAAGATTTCAAAAGATACCCAGCATACTTTGACCTTTTTCAACAGCATCCCAGCATAGATGACCTAAAATGCAGAACTTCCAATTCCTTCTTTTAGTTACTGAATAGTATGGCACTACTCAAAATATAGATGGACTCTAAAGAAAGCTGAATTTTCTAATAAATTATCCTGATTGATTCAATTTAAACAAGGGAATCCTGATTGTTTAAAGATTCATAGCCTGATAGGCTTTTAAGATTTAACAGTTTAAAAGGAATTATTCTTCAGAACCTATGGTCATTTAAAAGCTTTATTAATAAATCTGATGTACTTTTAAAAAGTTTGAGAGAGCCAGAAAATATACTAGTTTCCTCTGAGAACATCCATTCCAAAAACTTCATTTGGGAATGATCTAAACAGATGTACTTTCCAAAGGAGAGTTAATGAGATGCAAGACAACTTGTGTTTTCCTCACTCACATCCAATTTGTTTACTAAAATTTAAAGGTTTTCTAGATTTTTCCCCTACTTATTCATCTGTTAATTAAAGCCTACTCCTCATTGCCAGTGATGAGATCACTAATAGACAAATTTTATAGAGCCAAACTAAGAATAATAAAAACCAAAGCTAAATATATCGCAAGTTTGAAATAACTGACCTATAGATCCAGTTTCAGGCTTCCCAATAGTTGATACAAAAAAAGTTCTCTGGAAATTAAACTAAAGAGTTTAAGTTAAGATATAAAGACTGAGCCCAGGAACAAGGCTTAGTAGATCATCAAACCTGATGACTTAGTTCTATCCTTGTAATCACTGGATGGAAAGGAAGAACAAATTCCTGCAAGCTATCTTCTATTTTCATAAATGCACCATGGCATGTTTGTCCACTCACATATAAGTGCAAATAAATATAAATTATGCCATTGTATAGCTCATATCAGACATCCACACATAAATGAAATTCAGTTTGCCTATTTATTCTTTTGTCTATTAATCCAGTTCAAACTTTAATGATTATTTGATACACATATATGAAAGTACTTCCATGAATGAATGTTGGCTCAATACTCATAGGCTGAAGATTATCAATATTTCTTCTCCATCCTTTATCCATATCAACATTCTGCTGGCCTTTCCTTTAGGCCTCTAAGCTCCCCAGAAGGAACAGTTTAAAAAATAAGGTCAACAGTTTTATTCTAAAGCAAAAATAATTATTAGCCCCCAGTAATGACCCTTCTATTGCCGATGATAATTCTTTATTTTGCTTAAAACAAAACAAAAAGCAAAAATCTCCAGCATTTTAAAAATGAGACTTACCCTGAATTCAAGACCAAGGTAAGCATAAATCTATTTGGTTTTCATGTTGTATATTAAAGAGGTTAAGTAAAATTTTATAGTATGTATGTATATGTAAAAGTTTAAGATTAGTGTTCTTAAGAATAAAGTGGTGATATCTGCACTGTAATGCAAAGGCAAGAACTAAGAAAGCAATAAGAAGTCACCTTCACATATACCTGGTCCTTGGACCATACATATGTCACCTAATTTCATCTGTACAATAACCCTGTTCTGTAGACACTATCACTACCTTGCTTTATTGATTTGAAACCTAGGCCTCAACAACGTTAATTGGAGTGCTTAAGTTCACAGAACCCGAAGCACAAGTAGACACAACTGCATAGCTAATGTCATTCCTAACCTGTGGTCTAAAGAGCTCTAACACAGTAGGGTATGAGATGGGAGGCTCAGTTTCTATGTGAGGAAATGAAAGCTCCAGAAGGCCAACCTGGCTCTTTATTGCATCCTAGCACCAGAACAACTTCAAGGTCTCCACCAGACAGCATTTCTTTTGATGGAACAAGTTTAACTCACAATGCTGATTTCATTGTTAGAGTGCCTGTGATATTCTGAAGACAGAGAACAAGCTAATAAGTAACAACAGTGTATTTTATTCCTGTCCAATTTTACTCTTTCTTGGCTCATGGCAAAATATAGTGTAAGTTTATTTGTAAATTTGACTATTGTACTGAAAGTCAAAGAATATAATTAAGACAAAGTAAAAACATAATAAATAGACTAAATATACACCGTTTTCACAAGAGAGAACCACAGTTTTCTAAGCTGAATTCCCTAGAGCTAAAGAATATATTTCTAATGAGTTTTGAGTAATCACATAAATTGAAAAACCTAACCTTGTAATGCCTGATAGTGATCTAAACTGTTTAGCTATGTTTTGTATTATACTACAAAACAGTGGTTTGTTCATGACATGTAACAAAATATCATGTGTTACTCATATTTGGCCTTAGGCTTACATGTGTTGAAACTACAATGCTCAGCGATTTTCAGTGTATTTGGACAACCAAATTTACTCTGTGAAAACTAACTAAAAGGAAACCCCTATTCCATTAAAACCATAAATTGCTAAGAGTTAAGTGTTTAACTGCTGCCTAGAGTATATAAAGGAGACTGAAAATAGAGTACTGATTTCCCTACCTAAGAAATGAAAAAGGAGCATTCAGAAACCACACAGGGAAGTTGTAAATTAGCTACATCCTGATCTACTTCATACGTGCTGCATTATGTAATCGGAAAGAAACAGGATCCTAGACCCCAACAAAGAGTTGCTTGATACTAAGATATCCAGGGAGGTGGACAGACTGCCCCATGTGATAAATTAGGGATATTTTAAGGGGACACAGGGCTTTAGTGATTCATATTTAAAAAAAAAACCATGGGTTGAATATCCTCAATTCAAAATACTAAATTAATGTGGGCAACACTTATGGATAGATAGCATTGAGGCCAAAAGCTATCCAAAGACAGCTCTGTGATCGAAAGAATGGGAGTGAACAAGGTAGAGACTACACTTGAATCCCAGTACTGAAATTGACCAGACTTATAACCTGATAAATATGTCTTTCCTCCTTGAGCCTTTGTTACTCAACTTGGAAGTAGAAATAATGCATCGACCACAGGGGCTATGAGAATTACCTGAGATGATTTGTGTAGAATATTTAGAAAATTCATTATACCCAGCAAGCACTCAACACATGTTAGCTACAGCTGCTATTATTATTATTGCTATTATTATTATTTCACACACAAAACAGTATTTAGTCTTTGGAAGAACTTCCCAGAGCTTTTAAGTGGCAATGTGAGTGAGGAAGAGAGTCTTTAAGAGTCTCTCCAACTCATTGTAGTTTTCTCATCTATGAGAAATAAGATTTTTCAAAATGATATCTAATGTGTTCTCTGCTTTGAAAGGTTAAAATTCTAGGCATTTTTCAGAAATAGTCTTACATATTTACATAAATAAAAATCAATGTTTATTCATACTTGAATCAAAATAAATTAAATCCTTTTTCATTTTCCCATTCCCAAGCCCACCCAAAAAGAACTCAATCTTTGATATTTTATCATGCATGTTATTTGATACTTTAAAATAGTTTAAATTCATCTTGAGTTTATGTTAAGTCACTTCTAATTTAATATGATTTCTTATAAACATACCTTGGTTGATACTCAAATGTAAAATCTAAAGTTTGTAGATTCAATGATAAAGATTTGAACATAGAAAGTTAAAGAGTAAATGTTTTGAAATTCTTACTTTTAAGTAATGTTATCACTAAGGCAAAATGTTACCCAAACTTCATCCTCAATAATGTTTCAGATCCCTCTAAGTGAAAAAGAAACACATGCTTCTCCCTGCTGCCTCCCTTTACACCTCTCTCTGTAAATCATTCACTGAGACTGAGGATCCCCACCAGTGACCTCAGCAAGTCTAATCTCTGAGCTCAAGGCCCATATGTTCATCTGTTTACTGGGTACGTTTACATATGGTCATCTCAAACTCAACATAGGCAAAGTACAAGTTGTGATTGTGACACCAAGCCTTTGTTTTCCAATCTTTGCATCTGTGTCATCTCTACTTCATGTCTTCCTTTATTTTTCTTTCTTCTTCATCCTGTACAGCCAGACTCTACCTGTTGAAGTTTTCCTGCTAGCCTTCTTTCTAAGGTGATATGATTTTTATCTTTGTCTTTTCTCCTCTGCTCCATTAGAAACCAAAGAGCTGCCCGTTGTAGCTTTATCTACTGACCTATTTTCTCTCTGTCTCTCTGAGACAGATTTCTTAACTGCAAAGCAGTTGCCACCATTTTATTCTACATCCTGTCCTTCATAGCTTCCCTTCTCTGAATGGGTATCATCCAATCCCCCTAACACAAGGTCGTTCATACCCTGATTCCAACTAAAACACCAGCTTCACCTTTCACCACTCTCCATTTCCTGAATTTCAGGCTGTCAAAGGATCATACTTGTCTTGGGCTATACACCAAGTTCAAGGGCAGCCCATACTACATGATGAAAACGTGTCTGAAAAACAAGGTGTGAGATTTATATCGGTAGTAGAATACTTGCCTAGCATGTACAGGCAAATCAACAACAACAAAAAAAAAACCATAATAATAAAAGGAGAAAAAATAACATTAGAAACTCTCTCTCTCTCTCTCTCTCTCTCTCTCTCTCTCTCTCTCTCTCACACACACACACACACACACACACACACACACACACACACACACACAGGCACACATCATCCAATGATGGCACACATCATTGAGACACACATCTACCAATTTATCTCTTCACTATCTACTGTCTGCCATGTAACTCATCTCTGCCAAACACACAAACATCATACCCCATACCAGCTCACAAATTATGCCCAAATTCTCTTTTGGTAAAGTTCCTCCCTCTTGGTTTCTCTACCTCTAAAATGTAGCTCCTCCTTTTATGACTACCTCTATATGCTGCCAGTCCCCCGGAAAAAGCTCGTCACCATTGTAGTCACTTTTCTTCTCCATGTCCTAGTACTTATATGTAAGATACAATGTTGATATAATGTAGGTCACTACTGATGTTTGTTGAATGATTAATAAATAATAATAACATTATATCTTGCCTGACATGCACTGAGCTATAGTCATGATTTTCAGCACCAAAACAAACAAACAAACTGATGAAATTTTGGTATTTAAGCTCTGAAATTAGAATACTGATTATAGAAAGGTCTATGTTAAATATAAGTAAAAGCGCACAAATACAAATATGGCAAATCTAATTCTATAATGAAGGGTCAGTAATCCTATTCTTTTGCTTTTATGTATTTACACTGAACATGTATATTAGTACGGTTGAATCTAATGTCACTAGAACATTCCACACCATGAGTAAATATGTTTTTATGAAGATGAATGGGTAGACAATAAAATGAGTTCCTTTCCTTTGCTCCTTCAGACTTGGTTTAAATGTCTTGGTCAGGGAAAGCTGTGCTTTTTAGAGTCATCACCTTAAACAGGCAGGACCACACCTCCCCTCCCACCCCAATCATGAGAAAATCTTCACCTTTGTTAACAATAGCTAGAGTTGCTGGTAGGTGGGATTATCTTTAGTTCTGCCCAGCAGAGGGCTCACAGACTTTAACACCTTGCCTTTTGGTAAATAAATCCAGTGGGTGAGAGAACATGGTGTTCCAACATACCCAAGCACCTGAATCTGGGTCTGCTCACTAACCTGTTCTCACCTGCTCCCTGGCACTTAGTTCTGCTCTTACCAGCCACAAATAAGTGTCAGTGAACTTCTCAGGTTTACTTGTTTAGCAGATCAGAAGAGGGCACAGATGAGGAGTATGATAATTTCTTGGAAATCGGCCCTACTTGGTGTTCTAGCAGCAGAGATACACCCTAAACTGGCTAATTCCTCTGGTTAATAAAGGAACACAAAAGCAGGAATGTTCACGAACCCACCCCTTCAACCTGCATGAAGGCAATTCTCCACAATGGATGGCTTAGTTTAGATTAAGGTAAGTTCCTTGGTAAAGTAAATTACTTCCTGTGAAAAGTATCTACCAGAAGAGAAAACATGACATCCTGTCACATTATAAAACATCCCAAAGACAGAGCTGTGTCATTTACCAGCTGAAGAGGTCATTTATCTAAAATGGCAAACTGAACAATAAACATGTTCATGTAATGCTCGGAGTATATTATGGGTTTCTTTTTTCAGACAAAGAACATCCCAGTCTTACCAGGAGAGTCAGGGCGGGGGGCAGGGAGGGTGAGTATAAAACAGGACAGAGAATGATTCCTGGAAAGCTTGGTGCTTCCCGTGGATATATAACAAATCAGGAACTTGCTGTGACTCAGAGTACTAAAGCAAGTGGTCCAAATCTTGAACCGTCGCACAGTTTTAAACATGGCGACGACAGAATTGTATGCTGAGAAAACCATATTGTTAAAAGAATATACGGAGGCAAATTTTCAAAGCAGACCAAATCCCAGCGTGGAGATGAGAGTTGGACTAAAAACCACAACCCTAGCCATGGAACTATTGGCAGTTGTTAGCTACTGTGATAAGGACAGACAGGTTTTTCTAAGTGTAATGTCCCTGCTAAGTCAAGCAACCCCCAGTGGAAGACTATGCATCCAAAAAATTGGGGTAGCACATATTGAACTTCATCAGTTATAAAAAAGCACAAAAAGGGACACAAAATCAGATGGGTAGGAAAAAGGGGGAGTGGGTCTGGGAAGAGTTGGGGGAAGCAAAACATATATAAAATCTCAAAGAAATAATAGAACACAAACATTTTAAAATGAAAGAGCATACGTGGGCTGGAATGAGGCCTCCAATACATATGTAGCAGATGTGCATCTCAGTCTCCATGTGGGTCCCACAACAACTGGAGTTGTCCCTAAATCTGTTGCTGTCTGTAAAATCTGTTTCCCAACTGGGATTCCTTGTCTGACCTCAGTGAGACAGGATGCACCTAAACCGGAAGAGGCTTGATTCAGAAGGGTAAGGGGTTATCCAGGGGGCCCCACCCTCTCAGAAGAGAAAGGGAAGGGATGGGGAGGGACTCCATGAAGTGGAGATCAGGAGGGGGGAGCAATCAAAATGTAAAATGAATAAATAAATTAATAGAAAAAGAAAATATACCCCTTCTACTCTTCACTTGTGATAGTAAAAAAAAAAGAAAAACAAAAAAACAAAACAAAAAAACCTGTGTATACTTCACTAAACTAGAACTCATCTACTGTATGTGGAAACCCACTTTGAGTAGTTTTAAAGTACTGAACTGTTCCACAAGCAGGCAAAAGAGTCAGATATAGCCTCTGCTCCCACTATTAGGAATCCCAGAAGAACACCAAGCTACTCAGTCATAACATATATACAGAGGACCTAGATCACACTCCTACAGTCTCTCTGACCTCTGCAAGCCCCTATGAGTTCCAGACAGTTGATTTTGTGGGCTGTATTCTTGTGGTGCTTCTGAAGCCTCAGGTTCATCCTGTAGTGGGAAATTTTCCCACAAGTTGGGAGGAGCTAAGGTGAGAGGAGTAAGGAAAGGAAGAGGAGGAATAAGGAGAGGAAGAGGAGAAGGAAGAGGAGGAGCAAGCTGGAGGCAGAGATGTAGGAGGATGTATAAAAAGCCACGCATGTATAGAGAACAGTCCTGGGTAACAACTTATATCTGGGTTAGTTAATTGGGAAACACCTCTAATTGTGTGGGCATCTTTTATTGAGCATTACCAAATATATAAAGCCTTCGATTAATATTTAAGCATTAGAGTCTCATTCATACTGGGTACAGCTTGGATGGCAGGATGGTCTGGGCTCAGCCCAGCCTTGTGGAGACAGCATGGAAGATAGGCAGAACCATCTCCCATCCTGGCGTCTCGTGGGTGCCAGGGCTGGTGTCTCTGAGCTGGCGGCCTGAGCCGAGCTGAGGTGATAATTCATGGCCACAGGCCTTATCCAGTCGAGAAGATGGCAGCTGATTAAGACCAAACAAGATTCGGTTGCCGCCAATTTAAATAATAACCATCAACATCATCCAATCCTTCATCCTCATCCTCTACAGGTCTCCCCCATTATGCCCTGGGTTTGATTCCTAGCACTTCCTCAAAGTGCATAGTGTTCCCATCAAATTACACATCTGTAATTCAAGCACTCCAGAAGTAGGCACAAAGGACCAGAAGTTCAGATTTATCCTCTAGTTACTCGAGGATGTTTAATAGAGTCTAGTACATAGTGACATAGAGGCCAGTCTGAGCTACATAACACATCCTAAGTATCATTACCTGAGTTCAGTGTAGGCTAAAGGAACAATTTCAAAGTGGGAATGTTGGATGTTTTAAATTAAAATCTTCTAGCAAAATGCAATCCTGGATTTTAAGACACCTACTTTGAATTTGGGCACTATGTTTAAATCTCATTTTGTGTGTTGAGCTTTCTGGGGAGAGCAACTGTCATCAAATACTAGAAGAGAAAAGCATGAGGTTAGGGTGATATACCACATTGTGGAATTTCATGTTGATGAAACATAGCATAAAATCAGGATATTTTGTGGTTCGTGTAATTATCTCTGTAACATAATCCAAACCCTAAAAATGCTTCTACCAAGGATTCTTTTGTCACTTAGAAATTCATTCCAGCAGTTCCATATGGATATGTGGCCAAGGCTCATGTATTCAGTGGCTATAAGCCCGTGGGAAGTTGGTGCCCGGCTTTCTCTCCTGTGGCTGATAACGCAAAATGAAATCCCCAAGTCAGCAAAACATGGTGTTAGTTGTATAGTTTGTAGAATGAGATGTACAGTTATTACAATAATACACAAAGATTGCTGGGAAAGCTACTTAGTAAGAAAATCCCTTGATTCATCTCTATTAAGGACCCTACAAATGGTTTGGATGTGTTGAATTTCATGTAAATAAAAAGAAATACATCTGCTTTCTTTTTTTTTCTTTCTAGAAATGCTATTATATCTATAGAATCCAATTTATGTTGCTATATTACAATGATACATTTCAAGTTTTGATCAGAATTATGAAAATAATATTAAACAATATTAACTAGGGGGCAACACATGAACAGGACATGACTGTCTCTCCAGTTGGGATACAGGGATTTACACAGCATGTGTAGCC
Source organism: Arvicanthis niloticus (assembly GCF_011762505.2). Taxonomy (NCBI): domain Eukaryota; kingdom Metazoa; phylum Chordata; class Mammalia; order Rodentia; family Muridae; genus Arvicanthis; species Arvicanthis niloticus. The sequence goes on along the minus strand of NC_047665.1, from coordinate 44,327,644 downwards.
CCTCCACTACCTTGGCCCATGATAGCTGAAATCATGATCTGATCTCAACAGAGATGACTGTAGTGTCTGTGCAGTTTCTGTCACTGTTCTATTAAACCACTAGATCAAACTCAACATCTTTTGACTCTTTAGAAAACCTATCTTTCTCCTTCTCAATTTTCCTTAATTTCCTACTTTTTTCAATTTCTTACTTTTCAGTAATAATACTTATTAAAGTCTATTTTCACTTAAATTACTCCTAAGAAAATCCAAATCATCAATTCTCATTAACACAAGACAATGAATTTTGAGCCACAGTCTCAAATTATGATATTTGGTATCATAATTAGTAATGTCCTCCCCAAGTCCTGCAGATGATCTGAAAAAAACTTTAGGGAATAGAAAATCTCTTTTTGGGTTGTTGGTCAAGGGAGGCAAAGAGATTCTTCAAACAGCATAGGCAGGCTCATAGTGTTTCCCTTGATTGCATTCCAGGACTGAAGTTAAGGCCCAAATGAGCATCAGTGCCCAGCATCTTGGCATATTAAGTTCTTGCATCATCCAAACCTGGGCCACAAAAGTTCTCTCACTCTTAAAACCCTATATCACCATGAGAAGCCAAATTAAAATGGTTTCTTTTTACTTTTGTGATGTACAGAGCAAGTCAGGTCGTTTGTCTCCTGAGTCTCCCACTGCTCATCATTCTCCCTCAAAATGATAAGGGCTTGTTATAATTTTATTCCCCAAACTGATGTGAATGCTTTGGAGATTAATAAGGAAAGTCTCAGCAGTTCTCTCATAAGACTCAGAGATTCACAAAATTACTTGCTTGCATGACACACACGAATGTGCTAGCATCCAGCCCTGATTACCTACTCATCCAGAACCAAAATCAGTAGCATTCTGATGGAGAAATGGCCATGCATCTTGCAAAAAGTAAGGTTTCTTAGATATGTAGAAATCCAGTCTGATTTTAAACTGGAATTTACTCACAGCTAACAAGACAGTGGATATGAGTTCTGGCTCTATTATTTGGTTACTGGAATTTTTTGCTGTTGTTTGTTTGTTTGTTTGTTTGTTTGGAAAAAAGAGAAATAAGATTGTTCTGTGCACACATCCAGGAGAAAATTGACACCTGGAACACATTACTCTTAACTTCAGAAGTGGATGATGGTACCAGTCCTATAGATGGAGCTTCAAGCAAAGTCGTCAGCATGAGGAATATTGCTCTGGGTTCCATGAGTACAGTGTGTTTAAGAGGAAAAGAGGCATTCTTCTCTTTTATGTATGGCCCACAGTGAGGAAACACAATCTGCCAGCACTAGAGGCAGGCTGGAAAAGGCTCCATTGTTCTTTATAGTGGAATAGTAGTCTACTGTTTATATGTACCAATTTTCATTATCCTTTTATCAGACAAGAGAGATTTAGTTTGCTGTCCTTGCAATTGTAAATAGAATGGCAATGAACATGGCTGAAAACAAACCTGTGGAGTAGGATGTTAAGTCCTTTGGGCACATGCCAAAGAGTGGCATAGCTGGGTCACACGGTAGATCTACATATGCTTTTAGGGAATTCCCCACACTGATTTCCATAGTGGTTTGACATTTTGCAATCTCATGAATGTAAATGGACATTTCCTTTTTCCCACATCTTCACTTCATTTGTTGCCCTCTTTTTCCTCTTAATCTTTGCTATTCTGGCAGTGATAAGATGAAATATCAAAGTAGTTTTAATTTTCATTTCCCTAATTCCTAAACATGTCAAATACTCTTTGAAATACTTTTTAATCATTTTTATTTGTTCTTTTGAGACTTCAGCTTAGATTCATAGCCCATTCATGAACTCATGAAACTTTTAACTAAAGAATGTAACTAGAATGTATTATATTGAGTGAAGTATCCCAGACCAAATGTTCTCTCTTCTATATTTACCCTATTTCTAAGTCTTTAGATATGAGTATAGAAGCTTAACAGACCACAGAAGTCATAAAAATAAAGAGGGCTCATTGGAAAGAAGGAGGAGAAAATTAGGACACAGGTGATTTGAAGTGAGAAATAGAAAAAAATGGGATAAGGACTTTGATTGGGAAGAGGAGAGCGGGATGATACAGAGGTAGAGAATAGGAGGAGGGGTAAATAATACTAAGGATGTTTGAAAAAGGTCAAAGGAAACATTTTATGTTCATTTAAAATAATATACAATAATATATATACACACACAACACATATATGTGTATATATATACATATACACACATATATATATGTATACACAAACATATATATATATATATATATATACACACACACACAGAGACATATATAAACACACACACACACGCACACACAATATGAGATTATAGCACTTGCTGTGCGAATGCCCCTCTTCAAGAGTCATTATATCTACCAAAAAAAAAAAAAAAGAATGCTAGGCATGGAAAACCTGCTTTCAATCTATTCTCAGGGAAGGCCAAGAGACTCTCAAAACAATATAGATTGCTGCCTTTGCCCTTGGTTGCCTTTTGAACTTTAAGGTACTTCCCTATTGCTAAAGATTCCAAACCTGCTGGACAAAGGACTTGGAGGAATTGAGCTGGTACAGACCTGGAAGCTTTCTCCTTGAGGACTAGTTTTTATAGTATCTGAAGGTTATAAATAAGCTATGAAGGTAGAAAAGCAATCACTAGTCCCACTTGGGTATAAAGCCTATAACCACCACAACAATGATCAATACAATAAGCTATCCCAAAGGGCACAATAATGATGCTTATATTTTGGAGGTAATCAATGAGCTGTCTAATTTGACTTAAAAGCAAGTTAATAGGAGAGAAACCTTGAATGATAGTGCGAACATAGCCTACTATGGGCACTTTACTAAGCCAGTTGTAATTCCCAATAGCATTCTAAATCCTTATTCCCACATGTGATCATAGCTCTCACACATCTAAAAGGTCCTATTTGTAATAGATGGAGACCATTACAAAAATCTAAAACTGGCAAAAATGAAAAACAACTGACTGTCAGGTTCCCTTCAGTTGGTGTAAGACCCTTCCCCCATACATAAAACTCAGGGAACTTTGCAGAAGACAGGAAGAAATGTAAGATTCACACAATCAGGATGTCTGTCAAAAGATAATGTCTTATACACATGCAGGGAAGGTAAACCTATGGTATCGCAATAATATGGTTGCCTCAATAGGATCCATACAGTGATAGCACCAGTTGACATGTTAATGTAGATGGTAGAAATCTCATGAGGCTCCCCTCCATAGATAAAGAAATACAAGCAACTGATGGCTGCTGAGAGAGTGAAAATCAGTCTTTTACAGAGATAAGACCCCTGATAAGTCATTCAGCCTTAACCACATATACATATGAGTAACACTAAATGGACACAACAGTTTTTCAAATATACTCATGCATGAAATTCTCAGTAAGCAATAAAACAAAACCCTTCAAATGCAAGTAAGGGCAGGTTTCTAGGCTCAGACACCAGTATCTATATGCCAAGCCCTATAAGCCACAGAAGAACATAAGGTGTCCTTCTTATCTGACAGCCTGGTTGTGGATCCATGCAAGGGAAGCAAAAGTAAGCCATTGCTTCAAAGGGGAACTTGAAATCTGGAATTACACAAACGAACACAGATACGTTTACTGTTTATCACGTATAGTTACAAGCTCATAAGCCCAAGGATATTGGTTTAGAGATCAAAAGCAATCACATCTTAAATTTGAATTTTAAACAAGAGAATCTGATGGGCAATTTAGGGAAAGAAAAAAAAAACCTTACAATCAATAGGTTATTTATATTACTCAGAATCATGGTTATATAAGAAATCTGACAAGACGAATCCATCCTTAGACGGACTAACCAGCCTGCCCAGGGACCAGCTTTGGTGCTGAAGTGAATGTGATCCCCAAAGCAATGGCAAGCAAACCACTACAGTTTGATGTGAAAAGCCTGGCTCTCATCTCCCCTCCCACGCTTCATTTCCTCAATGTCAAATACAGATATCCCTTACCTTCCAATTTCTAGCCACCAATCTAATTTCCTAATTAATGAGAATGCTGAAGCTACCCACAAGCTTCTCAGAAGATGTCTTTAAGCCTGTGTATCCTGCCACATGGATAACAATGGGCAGCAGAAAATCACAAGGATCGGCTTCTGAGGGTTTCCTTAGGATGTTGGTTCCCACCTCCCTCTCATCTGACCACAAATCAGGGTTGCTTCCTGTGGCATCTGCAGTAGGAGCAGAAGCAAGAGGCAACAGTTCATTTAGAAGGAAGTGCAGAAAAAGGAGAGCCTCACATTTTCCTATGTATTCTATCATAGATAGAATTTCCACTTGTGAATGGAAAAGACAGTCTTGGAGATGATTGAGAAGATTACTTTCAGTCTCATTACTCCTTTGTTTAAGTTTTGCAAGTTCAGTCCTCTGTACTCATGTCAGAGTATAGAGAACCGTCTGTCAAGGGTTCTCAACCTATGGGTCACAGCCCCTTTGTAGAGGTCAAACAACCCCTTTATAGGGATTGCCAAAGACTATCAGAAAACACAGATATTTACATATGATTCACAACAGTAGCAAAATTACAGTTTTAAAGTAGAAATGAAAATAATCTTATGGCTGAGGGTCACTACAACACAAGAACTGTATTAAAGGGTCACAGCATTGGTAAGTACAGCTCTAAGTGCTGACCCACATACCACACTTGGACCATTTTAAAGGGCTATCTCTGAAGATGGTCCTTTTCCAGCTGTAGCCATCATTCACTGGTCAAGGCCGCCATCTCATATCACATTTTTTTCTGAAATAATTCCCTAGTTATATTTCTTGTGTACCTATATTGATACTATGTATATATTGATAAATGCATATCTTATCTGTCATCTACTCTGCCTTTACTCTCCTTTAATCAATATAGCATCTACAAAGTTAGTACTCCTTGCAGCTCCTTTCTGCAGTCTGCTACTAAGAAAATACTGGAGGCCAAAACAATGATGACTCTGAATCTTTCTTTTATTCACTTTTGAGATGAGCCCTTTCACTATAATATTCCAGGTTAATATATTTGAATTCACATGAAAGTGTACATCTATCTCTTGAGCACAATTCAAACCATTGATTTCTTTCTTTTTGGTGATCAAGTAAATTAGACTGTCTCTGATAAACAATGACACTAACTGGAATTCCTGAAAGGAGAAGACAAGTAGTAGAGTGGCCCCATTCTGACCCAGTCCTTGGGAGATAGAACAGCACTTGTGGAGCTTGTGCTGCACCAGGAACTTGTCCCCACTGCTGCAGTTAGGGTGATAGCTAAGAATGTAATTGTGAATTGCAGTACTTTTTATCATGTCATGTGGCATTATTTAGAGATTTAGGTTGGTCAGGGATCATCATGCTAGTGACTGACAAGAAACTTACCTTCTCTGAGAAATCATATGCATATTATATGGTATAAAAATGATAAAAAAGCACAGTAATGGAAATGATAAGTCATTTATATGGTATATTTTAGATACCATAAAACTGGAATTTTGGAAGTGGTAGATTGTGAGATGGCTCAGTAGGTTAAAGAACTTGCCTCCTGTAAATGTCTCTTTTATTTCTGAAGATAATGGGATGAAATGAGAGCTGTACACAGCTTTAGAAATACATGGCTTGGGCTGAGCCCACAGCATTTCTATCTAACTATTCCTAGACCTAGTCCTGGAAGCCTCTGGTCTCTGTACAACCTAATTTTCTGCAAGCCCAGACTTTGCAGGCTTAAGCTTCCAGTCTCTGAGCTGCTAACCTTGGCCTAGAATGTTTCATCCTCTAAGAATTATTACTGAATAAACTTATTCTTTCTAGCTCTTTCTAAACTCTGGTCGGCTAGATCAACTCAGGCGTTCTAGCTCAAATTCCTCTTCAAGCTGACTGATTCAAATTGGCTTCCCTCAGCTTTTGACTGAATTGCTCTGCTTGAAAAAACTGCCTCTGCAGAGGGAGGGAGGGATCTAGATGGAGGTCAGGAGGGGGAGAGGAAAACGGGAACATGATCAATATAGAGGGAGGGGAGAGGCAGGAAAGAAGCCCTGAGGGCCAGCAGAATGAATGGAAATATGCAACCTGGGAACATGGGTGGTGGGGAGTACCTCTCGAAAGTACCAGAGACCTGGGAGATGAGAAACTCTCAGGACTCAAAGGAAGGAACTTTAAATAAAATGCCCAACAATGGGGAGAGAAAACTCATAGAGAAACAGGACATAAAGTGGAGGGATGGGGTTGCCATCCCACAGTCAAAAATTCTAACCTAGAATTGTTCCTATCTAAAAGAACTGCAGGGACAAAATGGAGGAGAGAGTGAGGAAAGGACGTCCATTGACCAGCCTAACTTGGGATCTATCTCAAGGGCAGGCTCCAATCCTGACATTATTACCAATGCTATGATGTATTTATAGACAGGAACCTAACATGGCTGTCCTCTAAGAAGCCTAACAAGCATCTGACTGAGACAGATACTTAATCCAACCATTGGACTGAAGTTGGGGACCCCTGAGATTGAATTAGGGATAGGCTGGAAGAACCTGAGGAGGAGGACAACCCCATAGGAAGATCAGCAGTCTCAACTAACCTGTACCCCTGAGATCTCTGACATTGATCCACCAACCAGACAGCATACATAAGCTGATCTGAGGCCCCTGACACATATACAGCAGAGGACTGCCTGGTCTGGCATCAGTGGGAGAAAATGCACCTTACACCTAACCCTTAAGAGACTTGAGGCCTCAGGGAGTGGGCAGGCCTGGTGGAGGGGGCATCCTCTTGGAGACTGGAGGGGGGAGGAATGGGATAAGAAACTGTGAGAGGGTGGACCCAAAAAGGGGCAGCAACTGAACTGTAAAAAATTAAAAGTACTACTACCACTAATATAATAATAATAATAGTAATAATAATAATAATAATAATAATAATAATAATAATAATAATAATATGCTGACAGCCAATAGTTGGGCAGAAAACACGCAGGATTGGAATTTAAAATTAGTCCAGGTGGAGAAGGAGGAAGGAGAGAAGAGGAGGAAGCAGCCATGAGAGGAGATGGACTACGAGCACATGGACAAAAGAAACAGCAAGTATCTGGGGTATTGCTCTGGGGAAGTAGCCAGGTCAGCAGGTAGAAGAGTAGAATATGGATTACCCCTCAGTTATTGGTAAAGCCTAATAAAATAACCATGGTTTGAGTCTCATTTATTTGTAAACTAGTCAGGAATAAGCTTAAAGTGGTTGTACTGCAGTTCCTTCCCTTGACAGCTGCATCTTTGTCATGTAGGGGACTTTGTCATGTAGGGCAGCTGTGGCAGGCCCTAACTAGCCAGCACTCCTAGAACACACAATTTATACTCAGATCTTCCTATGTCCCTTTTTATGACTCTTCGAAATAACCAATTTGTTTGGTCATGTTGCTTCTATTTCAAAGATAAGAGCAGAATCTTCTAGCATTAACCACACTAGTGTGATCAAGTCAGCAGAGATGCATACTAGGTCTGTCTTGACACTGGCCTAACTACATAGGTACAGAACACTTGTTTTAGTTTAGTGGTCCTGCCTCCAGCCAAGCCACTTTAACACCAGCTCTGCAGTTTTCCTCCCTGGCTTTAGTCTCCTTCATGCAGCCCATTCCTGACCCTTCAGGGTGTCTACTGCCCACAAGGGAAATGATCCAGACTTCGCAGCAAATAAACCTGCCCACAGATTTCCATATATACAGAGGAAACTGTTTCCTCTCCCCATAGCAGAGAAGGGTTGGACTTTAAGTATCCCAGCTTGCTTTGGATCCTCCTGGTGGTAGGATCTAGGTCAGGAATCCTTGTAGAAGGGAAACCTGCACTGCAGTGAGATAGAGCAGAGGTAGCAACAAAGCCATCACAGCCTGCAGCCCCTACTCTGGATCCATGTGACTTAACCTTGGCAGTGCTGGGGATGGAGCCCAGGGCTTCACACATGCAAGGCTAGCTGCTCTACCACTGAGTCACACCTGTGAGCCTGATAGATCTGTTAGTTTGGTCTAGTTCTTTTAGAGACATGGACTCTTGTAATCAGCGCTAGCCCCCTGCCTCCACTTCCCAAGCGCTGAGATTACAGACCTTTGCTTTCAGGCCCACAAGATACACTTACTAAAATTTACTTTATTTAGGCTAAGCATGGTGGCTCACACCATTAATCTCAGCACTTAGGAAGCAGAGACATCTCTCTGTTCCAGGCTAGCTAGGACTGTATAGTGAGACCTTGCTTAGAAGAACAAAGTAACTAATAAACAAAAAAACCAGTGTATGTACTTGTGAAGCCAAGTGATTAGGGTTTGTGAGAGAACCTTTGCCTCATCCCACCTTTTCCTATTCAGGTGCTTTGACAGGTGCCTCCTCTGCATTCTAGAATTCTAGAGCTTCTAGCATTATATTGTAGCTTCTTGGTTTTTCAGACATGAATGTTCTGTCACCTATAGACTTCATGCTGTGCAAAACAATGACTTGGTGCCCTCATGCCCTCTCTCCAACATACATTAGAATGTTCTTTCCCAGTCTCTGTGACAGTTACACCATGATTTGGTGTAATACATATTCACTGGATAAAAAGAAAAGAAAAAAAAAAAAACTGCCTCTGAACTCCATGAAATGAACTCTCTCCCTGCACTGCTCTTAAGTAGCCTCTCATTCCTGTGCTGTTCTCGTGAGAGTTGGGCATATCCTATCTCTAAATCATTCTGTCAAATATTGCTCTAATTAATCACTTTTTTTGCCCCTCAATTAGATATCACTTTCAAGCATGGCTGCTTCCTTCTACAAATCTTACCTTCATTGTTTGGGATTAAGCGTATATTAATTCTGTGTCGGTATTCCAGCCAGATCATACTGTAATCCAGGGCATGTCTGCATTCCAGCTGGATCACACAGACCTATAAGGTCTTTGGATATGACTACTTGCCAGAGAAGTCATGTTGGTGGATTATAATTACTCTATAGCCTCCAAGCCTGATGACCTGAATTTGAGCCACAAGTCCCCCCCCCCACCTGATGGAAAGAGAAAACCAACTCCCAAAAGCTGTCTTTTGATTGTCACATGTACACAGTAGCAAATGCCCCCCCCCACATACACATATACAAATAAAAATAAGTAATTAATTGTAATTTAAAACACTGGGACTTTTGAAAAATCAATACAAAAGGCAAATGATAACATCTGAAGCATCCCAGGACTATCTAAAATAAAAAGACTAATGTAACTTGCATGAGTAAGACTAGGCTTGGCTTGGCTTCAGTAACAAAAGGCATTAAATTATATAATCATATTTACAACCCCAAATCTTAGTGGCTTAAAACAAGAATGGTTTACTTCTCTTTCATGAAAATATCAGTAAGGGACTCTGCTCCTTTTCACCATTCAAGAACCAAGGGAAATGGAGAAGCCAACATCTCAGGAATTTACCAGTCGCCACGCCAAAGAGAATAAGAGCAGTCTTGGGTCAAATGGCATAGCCTGGAGGTGACAGAGACTCACTGTTCCCGGCGGTTTGGCCAAATATAGTCACATAGTCCCATTCCACAGTACGAAAGCTGAGAAGTAGAATACCATCATGTTGCCAGGATTCAAGAGCTGGAAATATTTGGTAAACAGCACTGATGACTACCACATGAACCTGCCTGTACCCCAAACTTAAAAAGAACATCACACTTGCTACAGTTGAATTGGATGTTACTTCAACATGTTTTTTTGTTTCTTTGATTCAAATTAATAAAGTACACATAATGTAAGAGTTGGGGGAGAGAGAGATCAGAACCTAAATGTGCACAACCATACTATTCACTATATCCCCAAAAACCTTTTAAGAAGATACAGACCATTTCCTTTTTAAAATGAAGTATACCGGGGAAAATATTCTAGAATTAGACATCAGAGGGGTTTTGTTGTTTGGTTTTTTTTTCTTTTTTCTCTTCTTTTTTTTTTTTTTTTTAGATTAAGCATTTTCATTGAAGGAAGCAGTATGGGGGAAAAGATTAATTAAAAGAGTCAAGAATTATAATATCTAGGTCCCCTAAATTAATGATTAACCTGCCTACCTGTTATGTAACTCCAAGGAGACCTGTAGACCTCGAAGCTTAAATACTTCTACCTAGAAAGATACATTATTTCATCTCTCTTTTAGCCTCCATGAAAGCAAGCACTTGGTTACATAGATAATACAGACATGAAGGATAAAAACCATGATCCCTGAACTCATAAATCATGTCCCACTTGTTACTCGTGAGAGAGTCACCTGCTTCTAAATAGCAGACATGTTACTAAAAGTATGAAATGACATGATACAAAAATTCCCCAAACTTCATTAATCCATTAAGTTCACTGGGACATGAGATGCAAGGGGAGGTTACTGTTAAGATAAGCAGAAGGAAATGCAGGGAACATGAAAAGTAGAGAAACTAACAACTCAATATTAGACAAAGAGGATTCTTAACCACCCCTACATCTGGAATGGCCATTGCATAGTGAAATACATGCACAAGTATTAGCATAGGTCATTCAAGTCTGTTATTCATGACTCGTTGATAAGGAGTTGAAGAGCCATGTTTGCTTCGATAGCTTGCATGACTTTAAAATTGCCTTCCTAGCTATCCAACTTAGAATATTTGGTATACGTTCAAATAATCAAAGTGTACAGATAACAAAATTTATATTGCCACATCAATATATAGCCCTGGCAATGTTTTCTATATGTTCAGTACTGAGAAGGATCTCTTTGGTACTTTTAATTTCAGGAAAACCATTGGTTTCCACGGACATAGTTTATCCCTAGTTCTTCTTTTTAGCTATTTTTATTGCAATCAGTGAATAAACTCTTAAAACACAAAGAACTCTTTCAAAGACACAAAGGAAATTTGCAAGAAGCCATGAAGAGAATAAGAAATAATTTCTAAATTGAATAGTTTGTTTTATTATTAACAAGAACAATAAAGTAAGTCACACAGTTCATAAGTCCTCCCAGATGAGACATCTGTGTGGTTCTCTGCTTTGAAAAGAAACGTATCTTATAAACATGTCAGCCATGTTCTGAATAAAAAGAAGGTTTCACACTACATGGGAATGTGATTATTTGTTCTCTAAGATGTCCAAATTTCAGTTCTATTTTAGAATGTTTTTTAGTCTAACCAGACAAAACGTTTTCCTTCAGCTGTAGAGGGAACAAAGGTCCCCACAGCTGCTCTTCATGATGGTAATTGCTTATGCTACTAAATTCAAAGTTAGGCTCTCAGACACCAATATGAAACCTAAATCTCCCATGGGTGTAATCCATTACACTGTAACCTTTGTTACCACAGACCATCTCCATATTCTTGTTATCACATTAGATCATTAATGAGTTGTGATATCTAAGTGATTTTAAAGAGACAGTGGGGGCTTAGCTCTGACTAATTCTTAACCTTACATTAAAAATGAAGTACATTCTTCTTTTTGTGGCAAAATTAAAGAAAAAAAAAGGAAACAGAAAGGAGAAGGGTGTATTCAGTAGCCCAGGAAACTAGATGCCAACTGGGAATTGATGAAAGTCTCTTTTTCCATGCTCCTTTCCAAGAAGCAATGTGAGGGCTTTCATTCTACCCCAGTGTTGTCAGATCTGTAAACGTCACCTTGTTGTCTAAACACTTCTGACTTTTTATGCAGTATTTTTCACGATTCGGCAGTTAGACTCCACTCTCAGCTCTGCTCATGGTGGTAATGGGTCGGAACTGCACAGCACACCATAGGACAATATAAACACAATCTATGTCTTCACAACTCCACAGACGGAAAGGGGCAGATGGAAAGAATGTGGCCTTTAGTGTCATACAGATTCATCTGAGTAGCATTATGACTAAGATCAAATAATGTTAGATTTTGTGAGAATATCATTGTACTAAACTACGGTCTGAACAACAACAGTAATTAGAAGCCCCTGCTACAATAATTAGTATAATCATGTTTTCTAATTATGGAAGAGGTGACCTGGTAAAGCTGAAAATATATTGACATTTTGCATAAGATTTTATTTTAAAAATCATATTGACTTTGAAAAATCTCACCTCTGAAGACTGTTACCGTTTCAGATTGGAGTTTCAAGTTTTCTTATGAACTACTCAGACAGGTCAACTCTTGAGGCAGCAACTCAACTCTACCTAGTGTCCTCTGCCAATGTCCATTTTCTATGAGTCAACACAATATATACATATCCACTGGCCTAAAACCCACACCTAAAGATAATCATATATATATATATATATATATATATATATATATATATATATGATTTATTAGAATCACTTACCAACTATGGTCCACCTAATTCAACATCGAAAGGCTATGAGTAGAAAGTCCAAGAACACAAAAGTTGCTCACTCCACATATCTAGATGTCTCATATGATCATCAGTAGATGACAGAATCCCAAAGAAATAGATTCTAATGCCAGTGAAGGAATGGATTCACTAGCAAGTCAACAGCAAGCCAGCAAATAGCAAAAGCTTCCCGCTTCTATGTGTTTCTATAGGCTTCTGACAGAAGGCATAACCCAAATTAAAGGTGTATCTCCTGCCTCAAGATCAAAGGCCCGTGCATCTCTACCTCAAAAATCAGGATTAGACTCAGATTCACCCACTTCAAACCAAGCAAAAATTCTCTCACGTATGCCTTCCATTTCTGGATTGTAGTTCATTCCAAATATAGTCAAGTTGACAAGCAAGAATAACCACCACAGATACATAGACAGGAAAAATAGCCATAAGATGAAGAATTTCTCCACCTACCTTTATCATATGAAAAGCATGAACTTGGTATAACAGAGAAGAGAAATAGACTATGATGTTATCCCCATCTTTCTTCAGTCTGTACTCCTAGGCTATTGCTGCATCAGTGGATCTGGATTCTTAATAATCTATTGATCATCTGTCTTCTTCTTTGGACACATCATTAAAAGTCATTTTCTCTTTGTCTCAACCTAGCCAAGGACTATGGTTACCCCAGAGACCCTTATCTAGATTGATCTTATTTATGACATGAATTCCTAGCAGGATATTCCCTTAGCTGTTTATGGGGCTTATTGACATAAATGTGTCTAAATGTTAAAAAAAAAAAAAAAAACAAGAGAGAGAGATAAATGTAAGCAACAGATATTTGCACTTTATGTAGTGTCCCAAAGATGTAGGTATGAAAAACAGCCATGAGCTGAATAGTCCCCCTACCTACCTTTATCATAGGAAATAAAAGTATGATACATTATTAACACTATGTATTTTTGGAGCACAAATCAAAATATCAGTCAAAACTACACTCTAAACGTGGCCTGACTTCTCAGCAGAATCCAAACACAGAATCTAAACATGAGTAGAAATCCCCTGATATTACTCTACTTCTGAGTTTATTACACATTTTCCTCAAATATCTCAAGATCCATTTGATACACATCTATGTCAGCAATCTTCTCTTTCATAGTTCAGAGAGATATCCTTTTCCTTACTAAGTTATTTCTTCTCACCATCTGCTGCTTACTTCCTGTCCATTCAACTCCTCTCTGCCTCTCTCTTTCTCTCTCTGCCTCTCTCTCTGCTTCTCTCTCTGCCTCTCTCTCTCTGCTTCTCTCTCTGCCTCTCTCTTTCTGCTTTTCTCTCTCTCTACCTCTCTCTTTCTGCCTCTCTCTCTGCCTCTCTCTCCCTCTGACCCCTTCTCTCTGACCCCCTCTTTCTGACCCCCTCTTTCTGACCCCCTCTCTGACCCTCTCTGCCCCTCTGCCCCTCTGCACCTGCCTCTGCCTCTACTCAAAGAACCAGCCTTCCGCTGGAAACATACCATTGCTTCCAGACCACCAGAGACTATTCATTCTCCAAATCTAGCAACTGTCATTATTTTACCTGAAATTTTACCACAAAGAAATATAGGAGATAGTGAGAATTCATCCCTGTCCTAAGGATCATCAGTAATTAAGTCACTTAACTAGTAATCGTGAATATCAGCAATTCATGAAAGTGAAAATGATCATTAAAATTAATTCAACTTACATTTACTAATAATAAATAGATTTGTATTTATATAGTTTGGCATTGAAGTACATATGTATCAATAACTGTTAAATAAAAAGAGATCATGATTTCAATAGGAAGAAAGGGTCAGGTGTCTGGAAGAATGAGAATAAAAACCTAAAGGAAAAAATTATAAAATTGCATTTTAATGAAAAGAAATGAAATATTAAAAACAGCCCAACTTTTAGCAGGTACTGACATTTGTACTTTAGAATTACAAGAGTTTATTTTTGAGACATATTTGATTCTGTTTATCACAGAACAAAGCATTTTACAAAACACCTTTGTAAAATGTTTCTAGATAGATATAAATGAACAAAAAAGTTCAAAGAATTACCCCAAATGCTTTAAGAACATTAGGATATTTTTTTAAAAAACATTGTAACCAACAAATTTACAACTTCTATCTTTTGTTTAGGTTTTTACTAACTGTCTAAAATTATATTATGGAGATATTAATGCTGATGTAATACAATCAAGAATTAATAAACTCTCTCACCTTATATCTAGTTCCATAATTTGTATGCAGCTACTATGGTCAAAATATGTCCTCCAAAACACATAAATTGGAAAATTCTACCTTAAGGCATCATTGTCATGAAATAGGACTTACAGGGAACTGCTCAGATCATGAAAGCAGAACTAACATTTTTGTGGGGAATAAAAAGGCTCTTGCCTCAACCACACTCAGATATGACAGTCCTGTCCTCTGCAGGATGTGATATACAAAGTTCCAAGTCAGAACCAGAGAAATCTGAAAATAATCTGACAAATCCTTAATTTTGTATTTTCTACACTTGAGAATTGTAAGAGAACAAACATATGCACTTCATACTCTCCTAAGTCTTAGGTATCCTGCTATAGAACACAGAGATCACTAAGGTAATCACTGAAGTTATAAGAAGAAAAATAAAATTTGGTGCATATGAAAAAGAGAGTCTCCCTGGGTTCAGATACACAAATGCATACATAGATTTAAATAATAATTTAAGATTAATGAACACAATAACATGTCATTATGACATTAATTATTGGGTTTCTCTCCATTCAGAAAAACAATTACAGGAAATAGAGAGATGGAGCAGTCTGTAAAGAGTTGTGCAAATATGAGGATGTGAGTTTGGATCCTCAGTACCAATATAAGTTAGCATCCCCCACCCATGTGTGTGTGTGTGTGTGTTCATTCTGAAGTTCTCCCATGCCATGAGATGTGATAACTTCCCACCTTCCATGTCCCCAGGACCAAAATACTACCCACCCACCCCCAACAAAGAAAAAATAAAAACCATTATGGAGGTATGGAAAACCTCTTTTTGACTCATTCATCAAGAGAGCCAAATAACACAAGCTATTGCTATTGCCCTTGGTTAACCAACCCCAGAAACTGAAGGTAAGAAAACACTATGCACTTTAGACATAGGATTTGGAGAAACTGAGCTGTAACTGATTGGGAAGTCTTCACCCTGGAGACTAGATTTCATAGCTATGCAAGCTGCCAAGGGAGGATTGCAATCAATAATCCTAGCCAAGCTATGTTGATTATGAACCACAAAGGTTAGTTCTGCGAAATATCCCTAAAGTTCCAATAGTAGCACTTACATAATGCTATAACTAACAGCTGCCTTATTTAATTTAAGCTTCACTCAATAATAAGGAATTCACGAATAGTACTGTATACCTAGCCAACTACCCATGGTTAGTAAGCAATGTATCTTATTAATACAACCTTCCTAAACCAATATAATTGATAGCTATCTCCTAAATATCTATTCTTATATCCAGACAAAGGTAGGTCTCACCCCTCATCAAATAAGCTTCTCTTTGCAGCAGATGGAGACCATTATAGAAGTACACAACTAATCAAAATACAGAGAACAACTGATTATGTGATGCCCAGCCCCAATTGATACATCTACAACACAACCTCTATACCTGGATTAAACATCTAAGAACATCTTAGAAAATAGGGATGAAATATTGAAAGAGCAACAGAACCAGCAAGTCTCCAACTAAATTGTGTTTTTTATACATGATAAAGAAGCTGCAATCATAAAATATCAATAATATAGCTGCCTAAACAAGACCTGAACAATCGCAATACCAGTAGTTCACACTCTAGCATGGATAATGGAAATCTCATGGGGCTGTAATGACAAATAACACCCACTGTAAAATTATATACATATAAAATATATGCATATACATATATCTCATTTATATGGATAAATATATATGTATATATGAAACAATAATTAAATTGTGTTCATAAATTTGAGAAAAATAAGAGTATAGAGAGACTGGAGAAGAGGAAGGAAGAAGGATGAAATTATAATTTTTGTAACAATTATGGGTATGGTAGTATACATCTTATTACTGGGAAAAGGGAATGGGTAAGAACCCAAGGGTTGTTGAAGCTCACTGGTCAGCTTAAAATAGTAAAGTAGAGAGATTGAAAAAGACAGTCAATGTCATCTTCTGAGTCCCACATCCATACACACATGTACAGATACACACATGTATGTACATTACATTCATATTCAGAACACACAACACACACACACACAATTAAATCAGATTTTTTAATTAGATCCTAAAATACAATCTGTATATTTAATTGCACAAATGAATACTATTTTCTAGCCAACCAAGTGATTGGATACCATTTTTCTCTGTAATCTCAGATCCTGAGAATATAGAGAATGGCAAGCAGATGACTGAAAGATAAAATCAGAGGAAGTTATGTTTGTGTTTTGAAATCCAGCTTTTGTTTTAGTGCTCTGAGTATCATGGAACCTTGGTATTCTAAAAAATAGCTTGCAAGTACTGGAAGAAATGAGCCAGGTTTTAAGTAGAAGCAAGAAGGCAGTGGTCTTGATTATTGCTGGTATAACATGTTTAATTACATTAATTGCTAGCACCACTGATTCTGCAATCGCTGTGACACAAGAAGTTAAGACAGCTACATTTGTTAATCATTTAGCAAAAATATGTTACTAATGTGTTGAATATACCAGAGGATTTAGATAGGCATTTGGAAGAAAAGATTGATGCTCTTTATTTTATTCAAATTACTGGAAGGAGGTTCAGAATTTAAGGGTAAAAAGCCATCTTGAGTCTTATGCCAAAAAACCATTGGATTCATGTTAGTTCTACAATTTACAGTGGTAGTCATTATAATTAGAAAAAAGTTTAATGACATGTACAGTGTATTTGGCATAATTCTAACACCTCTCAGGCTGTTTTAGCAACACATAGGGAGCTTATGAATTTTAGGAATACTGTTCTGCTGAGCGTTGATGCAGTAGATACTGCAGATAAAATTACCCATAGCCTGAGGTCAGTATCTCGATTTTGTTCAAGCTTCAAAAATGGCATATATAGCTTGATCATGATACCCCATTTTGTCCTGGGAATACTTTTATTTCTGCCCATTGTGTTAAAGCTTTTCTTCAACAACATCAACATGTTGGCAGCAAAGTACATGGCTTGAACCTGAAAATGAACCCCAAGACAGTCATTAAATTAACAGACTGGCAAGCCAAGAATGGGTAAGATTATACAGAGCCTTACCAACCTAAGACAGAAGTGCATTGCTTTGGCTAATGCATATTCCATGATGGGTAAGGAAGGCATTCATCTCAGAATGATCTAAGACAGGCTCAGTCTTGTTACTAAAATAAAAAGGGGAGAGAGGCAGAGAGCCTTTGGGGCTGCTTGGCAAGAACATGACATGGGCCAAAGACAAGGAAATAGGCTGCTTTGCAGGAATATGCCATTGGCCAAGGACAAGGAAGTAGGACAAGGAAGGAATCTGATATTAGGCTAGAACAAAGAAGTAATTTCAGATAGGAATCTAAATCTTAGGCTAGAACAAAGAAATTATTTCATACAGGAATCTAAATTTTAGGCTAGAACAAAGAAGTAGGCTTCAGACATAAAAATGACCTTGGGCTAGGACAGGGAAGTAGGCGCATATACTTTGGTTATCCAGATAAGCCCTTAGAAACAGTGATCATGGGAGTGTTCACATAATTGGGTTTAATGCCTTGCTTTTTCTTTGACTATTTGTGTTTATTGTATTGCTTGTTCCTTGACTATTTGCATCTATTGTATTGCTAGACCCTCAACCTATAACTGACCTTAATACATGCATGTAATCAAAGTGGTATAAAAGCATAAAGGAGAGATGAGATAGAAGGTTCTAGGGAGGGGAAATGGGGAAAGGGTATGACATCTGTATTGTGAATAAATAAAGTATCCAACAATAACAAAAAAGAAAACATACTTGTTCAATGACACTTTTAAAGTGTTTTCACATTAATCACATCAAATTACATATTAATAAATACACCTCATTTAAGCATATGTTTTCCTAATTTTCCCATTCACTTACATGATTTATTCCAAGATTAAATAAAGTTATTGGTGTATTATTTCATATGATATTAATAAATCTTAAATATGAGAAATGTTTGAAGCCAAAAACCAAGTAAAATGCTTAAACCACAATCATCGATTAATCTTAATTATAGTTCCCTATTTAAATAAAGATCTTCAAGCATGAAACTCTAATCTTTACAACAGTGATTGCTAACATTTATAAATTTGCTTAGAAACAATACACTAGGTCTGATAATAGTTTGAGGTCCAGTCTACCTAAAAGTTGTATGACCCATGGCTATATGAACATTCAGTGAATTTAGTGACAGCAAAGCTAGACAAGACTTTAGATGACTGAGTCTATACAAGATTCCTGGCAACAAAAAGAAGAAAACCAAAATGTGCTAAAAAAGACAGCCACTGTAGAAAATAAAAATTCCTCTATATATTAAGGAATCTTAAAGCCAGCTTTCAAATACTGTATTGTCTCATATAGTAGCTATTTTTCATTTAAACAAATAAAAGGAAAATAAAATAAGACATATAACAGTGTTATTCAGATTTAATTATCTCCTCCCCTCCCACCTCTATGCTGTTTGCTATGCCAATAGAAAACGAACACTAAGGTGAATAAACATTTAATGTGTCAACTCTCTGTAAAATATCCTTCTTTATGGCAAAAGTCCATCATCATCCATGAGGATCTCACTACCTCATTGTCCATATTTATAGATACATTTTAATCTTCCCATAGAATTCAATCCAGAAGCCACTACCCACAAAAGATTTTTCAAATTTTATTTATGGTTAAACAAAATTAAAGTAAAACTCTTCAGTCACATTAGACACATCTCAAATACTCAATAACACTGTGGTTTAGTGGCTACTGTGTTAGACAATGGAGACCAAGAATTTCAGTCATAATTAACATAGAAATTTCAATCGGGCAACATATCATGCCATGTAGCATATGCACACATTCCATTTAGAAACTGATTAAATGATAAGGTCTAAATTTAGCTTTTCTGTTCTCACACTTTTATGGTCCATATGAAATGGTTAGCAGACATTGGCTGAGAGTCTATCCTAGAGATGGCATCTGCTAAGGACAATGTGTGAGTGATAATATTGTTTCCTCTAGTGAATCCCTGGCTACCTGGAAAATTAATATGACAGAAATTAGAAAAAGAAATTTTTTACTTCAATTTAGCTGTTGAAATGGGAGATCATTGAAAGTTTGGACATATATGAACAGGAGTATTGTAATCACACAGCTGAGTAGGCCAGGAATGACCTTTTGGTGATTTCTGTGCCTTCTAGAGCATCTACCATGTACTATTAAGAAACAAAGAGCTGGGCAGTGAAGATGCACACCTTTAATCCCAGCACTTGGGAGGCAGATCTCTGTTAGTTCAAGGCCAGCCATGTCTACAGAGTGAGTTCTGGAACAGCCAGTGCCACACAGAGAAACTGTGTCTTGAGAAAACAACTGCAACAACAAACAAACAGAAAAGGAAACCAAGAAACAAAACGATCAAGAATAGGCTTTTATAGAGACATATAACATAGGATAACTTGAGACAGACAGTCCTGTGCTAAAGATTAGAAAACCTGATAATTAAACTAAATCCACACTGTCAAGGGTAGATATAAAGCAAATATAGATGTAGGGGGTTAGTAAAACCAGGCCAAGTTGGGGCAAATGAATAAATAGTGACCAAAGTGATATTGGGATAAACATTGGTTCAAAGAGGAAGGCAGTATCCAAGGGTTACGACAAAGAGCCAGAAATAACTCAACACCAGAGAGATTGAAGGACAAGAGATTGTTCACTCACACAGGAGGCCAGAACAGGGAAGGCAGCCAGTGTGGGGACACTGCTTTGGCTATCTTTTATCCTTGATATTTCCACATACAGTGATTTATCTCTCTCTTTGAATCCTTAAATGACATGTGGAAGTCATATAAATCTTTTGGATAGGTTGTGGTCATTGGGTAATTCAAGATAGCAGAAGTATTGATGTTAATATTTTTCAATCAAGCATAAATGTAAAATCTGCAAAATACATTTGAATATAGGATAAAAAAGTAACATTCTTATGTTTATTGGCTTTCTGCCTGACACTTCCTGCCCTGGTGCTGTCCTTCCATTTTTCCATTTCCTGGCTTGGGCTTCTTTTTTAGCTTGAGTGACCTGCTCCAGAAGCTACTTACAAAGACCTGGTTTCAATTGCTTATTCCTGTATTTGACCCTATGTGCTTAGCCAACAATTCAAGAATCCCAAACTGCTCTTCCCAGATTTGTCTGAATCTAATAACATTATCAAACAAAAGTAAACATTTAAAATTCCAATTCTCAGATGAGAAGTAAAATGTGTTATTAGCAGAAAAGGCAAGACAACATCAAAACAGCATGAGCACAGTCACATCTGAATGTACCTTACAAAGGTAATACTATAAATTTCATCTCGTGAATCAAACCAAATAGCAATCCTCAGCTCTGCCACTATGCCCTCGTGCAGTGCTTAAAACAGTAGAGTTCACAAAATCTTTAGACATTCAACGATACTTGTACTTGGTCCACTTGGTCCAATTTAGTGCTACCATTTAGATCTGTGATATTGTCCAAAGTTCTATGTGTTAGATGGTTGGTTCTTACCTTGGTATTGTTGGGAATCCTTGAGAGGGGGAATACTGGAAGAAGGTAGGTGACTGGGCACATACCCTTGAGAAAGATGAGAATTTCATTCTTTCTCTAATTCTCATTAACCAGATATACACTGCTCTGTTCCACCATGCACTCATTCTTATTATGCTATCCATTCTCCTGGAAGACTTAAAGCATGAACCAGTCAAACATAGACTGAAGCCACTAAAATTTTGAGCTAAAATATATCTTCTTCAGTCAAGTAATGAATATTAGTATGTTAGTATTTGTTATAGCAATGTACAGCTGACTAACACAATGGATAATGGGAAGGAAGCTCTTTAAGAATTCCTCAAATTTGTTTTCCAGGTTTTGGTCCTTACTGGGTAAAGCTACTTTAATCACAGAAATTGAGGGTCTGATAACTCAATTTGCATTTCACAAAGTAGGGAACACTGGAGGGTGACCTGAAAGAAAGACCATTAAGGCCTTTTCAAATGTTGTGAAAGGATTAAGTCATGAAATTGTTATTGGCAATGCACTTACCAGAGAAGACTCTAGAATGCCAGTGTGTTTTGGGAGGCTGGGATCTTTATATTACCCCAGAAACAGAGAGATAAATATTGAGTCAAAATGATTTGCCACCATGGGAATTCCTGGTGCAATACAGGAAATACAGGAGTTAAAACAAGATCCTTATTCAAATAAGAATACTATCTACTCAGAGACCTCACTTTAATCTCCTAATTTACTTGTTGCCACAGCAGTTCATTCATCTTTAAAATGGAAACATTCATTTTTTAGCTATTTTGGTAGGTAGGATATTGTGACATCAAAAAATATGATTGGAAAATGTTTTGCAGTCTGTATATTCCTATGCATATGGGAACTATTATCTTGTCTTTTCCCCTTGAAACACTGGTCCTTGGAGTTCACTTAGCCCAAAGTTTTCCAAGTGACTTCTGAAAGAACATTTTTTGAGCTATTCAAATGAAGATGTAGACAAAATATGAGTATTTTTTTCTGATCCAAAGAACTTGCTTCCTTTCACAGATTTCACTCTTTATGTCATTAACTAAATTTAAATCATGCCTAAAGACTTGCTTGCTTGGCAGCACAGTCTCATATCCTGTTTGGTTTAATTTTTCAAATTCTTTTGAAAAGCACTCCAAGATGTTTGCATGAAGATCACTCAACAAATGCCTCTCTTGACTGCACATACAAGGACACACCCACATCAATGGGAAGCAAAATGAGTCAGACTTTTGTTAGGGAGGTAAAACATGTCAACAACAACAAAAAAGAACAGTTCCTACAACCACATCTATTGCCACACCATAGGGCCATGTCTTGTATTCTGAACCTATTCAGAGTAACTTGAGAGGCTAATGAGATCTTATAGAATGCAAGGCTACCAACTGACAGAGATATGTTAGGATATTTCAAAACAGACACAGTACTTTCCACGAAGCCGGTATCTTGGCAAGAGAAAATTCCCTAGTGTTTCGACATTATCAAGAGACTAAGCATCAGATCCTGCACTGTGTTGTATAAACACAATAGCCTCATTGTTAGCAGCTGCTCACTGGTCAGCATTGCACAACTGACCAGGTGCACAGCAGGACAAGGTTTTGTCTTTATTCAAAGATGAAAGATAGGTGGGCTAAGGATTTAATCTAGTGTGGAAATGTAGTTGGTTCAAGCCACCACAATTATTATAATCCATAAATTAATTGGCCAAGTA
Organism: Arvicanthis niloticus; assembly: GCF_011762505.2. Lineage (NCBI taxonomy): Eukaryota > Metazoa > Chordata > Mammalia > Rodentia > Muridae > Arvicanthis > Arvicanthis niloticus. The sequence goes on along the minus strand of NC_047665.1, from coordinate 44,304,808 downwards.
ATTAGAAATTAAAGCATGCTACAGATATATAGACCTTTAATTTGTGACTTCTTCCTTCTGATCTTATGTAAGAATTGACTTGAAACTCAGTTATTTGGATGTGTAGAAATAATAATTGCTTCACTGTAACTAAATATCATCAGATAATTCCAGGGAGCTGTTTATAAATTTGCAAAAACAATTTACTTTCAATGACCACATAAGGATAACTGAACATTTTTCAAGTATATCCACTACAATATACAGAGATATCCACTATATTCGTGAAGGAAAGACTTCTTCAAATGGGATAGAAGTGCTTCTACAATTAACATTTAGTGGTAACATTTGAGGAAATATTCTTTCACTAAAGTAAGTTCAGATTTTTAATTCCCATGATAGTGTTTCAAAGGATATTGAAGGATTTATTTGGTTTCAAACCTTTAGATGTATATTTAGAATAGTATAAAGGCCAAAATTTTGGCCACAAACTTTCTTTTAGAATATGTAAAACTATTGCCTTAAAAAGATTATCCTTCTGGCCTGCACCTTCTGCAGGGGCAGATCACCAGCTTGTCTGCTCCTCTGAAGACACCACAATCTGAAGGCCTCCCAGGAGTTCCACTGCATGCATGTCAACAGACAGGAGCCTAGCATGGTTGCCTTCCAAGAGGCCCAACAAGCAGGTGAAAGAGTCAGGGAACCCTGTGGTTGAATTAGGGAAAAGCTGGAAGAAGCTGAGGAAGAGGGCGACTCCATAGAAAGACCAGCAGTCTCAACTAACCTGGACCTCTGATATAACTCAGACACTGAGCCACCAACCAGGCAGCATACAGCAGCTGATATGAAGCCTCTGACACATATACAGCAGAGGTCTGCCTCTTCTGGCCTTAGTGAAAGAAGCACCACCTAACCCTTGAGAGACTTGAGGCCGTAGGAAGCAGGGAGGTCTGGTGGGTGGAGAGAGGGATAGAAACATCCTCTTGGAGACCTGGAGATGGAGTGGAGGTGAGATGAGGAACAGCCAATGGCATGGACTCAGAGGGGAATAACGAATGAACTGTAAAAAAAATTGTTTAAAAAAAAAGATTATCAAAGGCCCAAGATCATGTTTACAGTATTTTTATTAACAAAAACAGTCTTAATACTCTGCTTAATGGTAAAATATTGACTAGTTTTCATTTTGTTTATGAAATACAATCTCAGGGTGACTCTGATGAAAAGTTTGTGCCCGTTCAATGACTAGTACAACTGTCCTGTACTTCATCATCTCTTTCATAATGCTGTGTTTAAATTTATTTTAAAATTGTTTCATAATGAATTCCAATTTTGCTTCACAATCAAGTAGCAGAATTCTGGAATTGCTGAGAAATGTGAAAACAACAGGATTTGCTAAGTTATCTTCAGTCTAGATATAACATAGAGATCACACCAATAAAAAGCACACTTCATAAGCCCTAGGATGTCCTAGTAAAGGAAGTGAAGCCATTTTCAGGTTCTGAAAATATAATATAATGTTGTGGTTCTACTTTTCATAGGAATAAATTGGGATACTTTTTTGTACTTACTTATTATTTCTGAAAGCAACACCAACAGTGACTTCCCTCACCTATCATTATGGAAGGTGGTGTTGATTTGCCTGAGGACTGGAGATTATTACAAGCTCTTGAAGAGATAGTACACCTCCCTGTTCAACACTTTCAGTACAAATTATAAAGAAGGAAGACTATAGTTTGGGTTGTTTATTTCCCTAGACACATCAATCATGAGGTTGGGCATTTGCTTCTGTTCGCAATGGTCTCTAGTTTTTCATTTCATAAACCAATTCTTATTAATACAGGGGTGATTTGAGCTCTTTGAAAATCCATCCACATTCCATCCATGTTCCAAATACTCTTAGAACATGCCAGGTGAAATCAGGTTGGTTTATTGAAAGGCATAACATATACAGCACACATACATCCCAAACTATATACATGTGCATTTTAAGTAAGAAAAAACCATGTCTTGCTTACATTTCTGTTCCTTTCCCTGCTGCAAATGACAGGCTTGGCAGAATCTCTAAACTGGCTCCAGCTTGAATTACATCTTGTAGAAATTATTAAAAAGTACTAGCCTGTGGCTCTTCCTATATCTTATTTCCTGAGAAAATAGTATTTTACCTGATGTATATCATCAGAAAGACAGAGTGTTAAATATGAATGATTAAACAAAAATAGTACTTTTTAAAACTTCCCACATGATTTTCATATAAAAGACAAAAACCAATTTTTGTATCTTTCATAAGAATACAATAAAACCTTGAAAACTGTCCCTCTCTACTTTTAAAAATAAAATGAGGAACTTCATGGGTACATATTTTCTGAATTCTGTGAACTGTAAGGTACTCTTTGGCTGGTAAACTCATTCTATACCTAAAAATCTCCTAGTCAAGGCATCTTTCCTCAAAACATTCTCCTCACATCAGTCCTTCATGGCACCATTTCCATTCATGTACCAGAATACGTATAATTAGAGAGGTTTTCAATCCCCATCGCTTTAAGCTTAATTATAAACTGACTTTTTCATGTTTATGATGACCATTACACACCCACTGTCTAACAGCACTTAGCACAGAAGAAATGCTCAGTAAATATGAATTGAACTAATGGTTCAATAAATAGTAATCAATAAATTTAATAAATAGAAAACAGTAGGTGTATGATGCTGTTTGATCAAGTAAAACAGCTGTACTGTATCTGACTGGTGCAGGGGCATTTCACACAAATCTGCAATCAGAAGTCAAAAGGAAAACCTACAGAGCTAACACTCTAGGTTGAGCATCTCAAATAGTTTCACAATTAGATTCAAGAAATATGGATGGTCAAGTTAAAGTTGAGGCTTTACTCCTGATAGTTTTGCACATTGACTATGAAGATTATTTCATACAGCTGAACTGTTTTACATGTATCCCTCTACTCCTACAAGAAGCTGGGTCAGGTAAGAGAATTATCTCAGAAGGAAAGGAAACATGAGAATGACCCCTTAATCCATAAACCCTCTGCATTTGCCAGGAAGGCTTCTGTAGGCCAACATGGGGGTGGGAGGTGGGGGTGGGCTTTGCTTAAATTTCGCCTGCTGGTATGTTCTAAGCCTGATCAATCATACCATCTGGGTTCTCTGTTTAAGTTTCTGTTTTCCTGGAAACTCCTTACTGAGTCTTACAGTCTTGATACACCAAGTAATAAAGTATCCACACATCGTCAGATCATTATGTGTGTGTGTATCTTTTCATATGTTTGACTCAATAGAGTGAGTGCATAGTGTTTCCTGTACCTCAACTACATTAGAAGTACTCTGTAATTCTACCTAGGATGACTAGGGGATCTCATCCGTGACCTAGCACGAAGGGAGGAAGCTGTACACTCTTGAAGGCCCTCCACAGTACCATATCACAAGCCAACATGGTAGAAATTCACAAATTATGAGTTGAGTTGTCATGTTGAAGGGTGGAATGCTCCCTCAACTTCTGTAAATCAATAAATTATTGTAACCATGCAAAAACATGGCATGATGGACTAGCTGTCTGCAGGGCGTAAAACATCTCCCTCATAGTGTTTGGTCATTTACTATTTAGTGGTCCTAATCGGGTTGAGAGAAAATGTTGTTTTAGAAAACAAGTAACCTATAGGCTTGTGGACCCTCTCAAGGTTGAGAGAATACTTTTATGACTTTTCCTGTATCCTTGCATTGCCCCTGTGTTGGCCTACAGAAGCCTTCCTGGCAGAGGGCTTATAAATTAGGTGGTCAGTATTTCTCATGTTTTCTTTCCTTCTGAGATAATTCACTTACCTGATCAGCTTCTCGTAGGATTAGAGGGATACATGTAAAACAGTTTAGCTGTATAAAATAATCTTCACAGCCAATGTGCAAAACTATCAGGAATAGTTCTTGTGGGGAAGAATGAACATTTACTGTATGCCTACATATTCGTAGTGCTGAGAACTGAATACCTGGTAATAGGCAAAGATCAGACTTCCCTAGAGCCCACATTATTGATGGGTATAGAATACAGACAGAAACAAAAAACTGGTCACTGGGCTGAGAATCAGTGCCCGTGGAGTGCATGGCCATATATGAAACCTCTATAGCATCTGGACATCAAAATCTTGTTAACCTTTTTAAAGAACCAACTCTTCATGTATTGATTCTTTGAGTTTCTTTATTGCTATTTCACTGAATGCAATACTTTTATTATTATTATTATTATTATTATTATTATTATTATTATTATTATTAGTCTAGGTGATCTATCTGCTAGCAAGAGTAGGGAATTGGAGTCACACACACTATCACCATGTTTGAATTAATCAAAGTGTCCTTATTTTCTGATTGTATGATTCTATAGAGTCCACAAGAAACTTCTTAAAGCTGATAAACCACATTTAGAAAAGGAGCAGATATACTACTAATACTCAAAAATCAGTACTCTCCTATGTACCAATGAAAACCATACTAAGAAAGAAATAGAAACAATCCCATTCACAATAGTTTAAAATATCTTGGAGTTATATAACATGGTAGAAATCTACAAATTATGAGTTGAGTTGTCATGTTGAAGGGTGAAATGCTCCCTCAACTTCTGTAAATCAATAAATTATTTTCACTAAAAAGTGAAAATAAAAATGATTATGACACTATATAATGAAATAAAAGAAGACACTAAACAATTGAGAGACCTGTGAAGTGCATGGACTGGTTGCACTAGTATTGAAAACACAGCCATCCTACTGAAAGCAATCCATAGATTCAATGCATTCCCCACCACAATTCCCAAGTTCTATTCAGAATTTTTTTACCTGAACTGGTATCATGAAGTGTTCTTCCTCCCTATACTTTCTTACAGAGGTTTCAGAATTTCATGTCTAAACTGTAGGCAACTTAATCAAAAGAAGAAAACATGCTGGGCGGTGGTGGCGCACACCTTTAATCCCAGCACTTGGGAGGCAGAGGCAGGCGGATTTCTGAGTTCGAGGCCAGCCTGGTCTACAGAGTAAGTTCTAGGACAGCCAGGGCTACACAGAGAAACCCTGTCTCGAAAAACCAAAAAAAAAAAAAAAAAAAAAAAAACAGACTTAGAATAATAATATTAGGAATAAAAAGAGAGGAACTGCAAGACATCGAAGAAGTTTATATAACTAAGAGGAAGTATGTTAAAAACTTAAATTCTACTGAACTGAAAAAGTTAAAAGAAATGGATAATTTCTAGATACACATGACCTGCCAATGAAAAACAAAGATGATGTGAATTTACAAGACCAATGACAATAAGTTAGAAATAGTAATTAAAAGTCTCCCATCTAAGAAAGATTGAAGGAACTGATGGGGATGGCAACCCCATAGGAAGACCAACAGTGTCAATTAACTTGGACCTCTCAGAGCTCCCAGAGACTGGAACCAACCACCAAAGAGCATATGTAGCAGAGGGCTGCCTTGTCTGGCCTCAGTGGGAAAGGACAAGCCTAACCCTGTAGACATTTGATGCCTCCGGGTTGCGAGATACCCTAGGGTGTCTCAAAGACAAAGGGGAGGTGGTAGAGGGAAGATCCCTGTGAGGGGGGAACTAGGAGAAGGACAAAATTTTGGATGTAAATCAATACAATAATTAATTTAAAAATCCTTGTAGCTAAAATAAATGAATAAATAATCATGTAATTAAAAAACAGGCTCCCACTTAAAAAGATTCCAGTTCCAGATGGATTTAGCACAGAATTGTACCAACCCTTCAAAGAACACCAATATGCCTCAAATTATTGTAAAAATACAAAGGAAATATCTCTTCCAAATTCTATTTACAAAACCCATATTAGCATGCTACCAAAACCAGACAGACTAAGCAAAAACAAGAACTATAGGCCAAACTCCTTAATGAACACAGATGTAAAACTTCTAGCAAATCAAACTCAAGATCACATTAAAATGATCAGCCACCATGACCAAGTCAACTTTATCCCAGAGATACATTGATGGTTAAACATATGTAACTCAATAAATATACTCTACCACAGAAATATTCAAAGAACAAAACCCATTATTATCTTTTTATAAGCTGAAATGCCCTTTGCCAATACTGATAATAAAATCCTGAACAGTCTAGAGATACATGTAACATACCTCAACCCATTAAAAGTGATACACAAGCCCACAGCCAACCTTAGGCTACATGAAGAGATTTGAATGCATTGCCACTAAAATCAGGAACAAGCCAAGATGCGCATCTTCTCCCTTCCTGTTCAACACAGTGCCTGAACTCTCAGCTAGAGCAGTGATACAGGAGATGAAGAAACAAGACTCTTCTTTTTTTACTTAAAACATTCATTCTTCTTATAAAACTTTGGCTTTTATTGTCTTGTCTTTGCCCATATGTCATTATATATGTCTTATTTACCCTCCCAGTGTTCTTTCTCTCTGCAGGTCTCCTTATTTGACAGTTAAAGATAGAAATAGTAGTCAAAGCAGCAAGAGTCAGCTCACACTCACTCTCTAGGTTGTTGCTTTTAAACTCCAGATAGAAACCTTACATCACATTCAATACTTTCACACACAAATGGCCTTGTTACTGGAGCTATGTAAACTTTATTGGTTGTATTTTTTATTTTATGTACACAATGAGGCCTGTCCTTTACTATTTGTGAAAAAATAGTAAATGCCAATAAGTAATAATGAAACAAACAAACATACTTGTTGCAGCTCTGAAATATAGCCAGCTTTTATTACACAGGAAAGCCGTACATTTGACCCACTGCTCTTCAGAGAAAGGTGACTTACTTGAAGAAGCCTAAAAGAATTTTTGCCTTCTGATCTTTTACCATTTTATACATAGCTAGTCAACAAAGAAGCAGAAGTTCTGGAATTAAACACAGGAGAAATTGATATAGTCTATCTATACCATTGACTAGAGGGAAGAAATTCCTTGACCTCTTCATCTGAATCAACTTCCAATTAAAATATGACATCACCTCTCTTCTACTTCCCATCTACTTGTGATTAGTTTTCTAAAAATTGTGACACATATTCAAAACGGTTATCTCATCAAATTATATGTAGAAAAAGGCCAGCAAAAACAGAGAAAGGATTGAGGGAGGCTTTGCTGCTTTCTATGAAAAGTACACCAACTTATTGTTAGCATAATAAAAATAAAATGATTAATACAAAATACATGGGAAATCTAGAACATTGCTCCAAATAGTTGGGGTTGGATCTCAGGTTCAGCCACTTAGCCTAGAAAAGATGAATCCTCTTTCTGCTGCTCAATATCCTTATCTCCATGTCTGCTATGCAGACTTAACTCCCCAGAGCTATAGTGATAACTGAACCATCTATGATAGCAACTCACCTACTCATTTGCAATGGTTCATAATAAATACATCATGTATGTAAAGGTAGGAAGCCAAGTCACACATGATGTGTTAAGTTATTGAACAATATGTCCCATTTCACAATAGCAGACATAGTTACAAAGTTAGAATTAAAACTCAATGTTATCTTAAGTCATTTAGTGTTCTGTCTAAAAAGAATTATATTGATTACATTGCAGAACTGATAAATAATAATTAAATTTACAAATAAAATATACAATACCATATAACAATGTTTGTTAATATAAAATAAACATACAAAGGGCTCTGGAAGTCAGTATCCACAGGTTTGATTCACATAGAGACCCACTGACCTCTGAATCCTTGTCTATAAATGGTGTCTGGTCACACAGAAGTATGAGAAGGGCATCAATGTTTACAGCAGATATAAAATATGTGTGATCATGTAACATGATTTTGAAATGGTGAATTTCATAAACATATTTTTAAAAAGGAAACACTATTGGTAAGTAAAGTTAGTATATTAATTCTAATAGTTTTTGGTAGAAAAATGGGGTAGGTCAGACTGGGAAGATGGTTCAGTGGGTTTGTTGTTCAAGCAGGAGCTTACTGTAGATCCCTAGTACTCACATTGAAAAAAAAAGTGTGATAGCACCTGTAATGTCAGTGCTGGGGAAGCAGAGGCAGTTGGACCCCAGGAGTTCACTGGAGAGCCTGGGTAGCCAACCTGTGATCATGAGGTTTAGTAATTGACCCTCTATCAAAAGATATAACCAATAACATATTAGAGAGAGAAATTGAGAACAGCCTGGTGCCAACCTGGGGCTCCCATGGGCAACTGCATCTACAGACAGACAGACAGACAGACAGACAGACAGACGCATGCACGCATGCACGCAAACACACACACACATACACACACCAAAAATAAAAAGAAAATGGAGGCCCTCCAATCATATTCTCCAATTCTCCAAAGAAAAGGTCATCAGGGTTTTAAAAGCCTGGCTCAAGGATAGTGGGATCAAACATTATATGGGACATTTTGGGTACGTCTCTGCTTCAATACATGTCATCTCCAAAAATGACAAGTTGTTTTATGACATTATTAAGGAATCTGGCATCTGAAACTAAACTGAATCTTTTTAGATATTTATTAATAAATAGGAAGTATTTACTCTTTATTTTAAATGATCAGTTTTGAAAATTCACATTGCCATGCAAAATACTTATGACATATGAATTGTGTGTCTGTGTGAAGGTTGCTGCAGAGAATGTTTATTATTACTTAGGGGAAAACAGAGTGGATTAAAGCACACCTGGTGACTAAGGACGAAGAGGAAAGGGGAAGGAAAAGGAATCTGAAATGTCTGCAGAGCTCATTAGTGCCCTGTTACCAAACGAGTCACGGACATCACTGGCTGTGATTCAAACAGTTGTTCTGTTCTCAGTAACATGGCGGCAATCTGAAGACACACAGCTGGACTCTGGAAAACCCCCTCAGCATCTTTCGGAATAAAAATAACAAATTTGCTACATTGGCTGTTTGACACTGGACCATCTCAGAATGAATCCTCTCAAAGCCAGGGCCCTAAAAGAGCTGTTTTCTGTAGCCAGGTGAAAAACGGGTTTGTTTTTAAGGTACTCTGGTATTAGCAAATGCTGAGTGAGTAGTTTTGAGAAGTTCCAACTGAAGCCTAAAATAGTAAACATCTGAATTCAGACTACTTGGGGCAGACACATTTCCGTTTCTAACCTCTTTCACTCTGTAACTGAGTTTCTCGGACCACTTTCTAAACAATGTGCGGACCACCGGCTTTATGACACATCATCACCTATCATATCCAATGTCTTTTCTTGTTCTGCAGAACTTAGATGCCAGTGCGGATGATACCTGTAACACCATTTGATTTAATCTGCTCTTCCTCAGATGCAGTCTGAAATTTGTTCTTTATCACGGCATCACTAAAATCTGAATCCAGCAGCGAACTGACATCATAAGTTTAGCTCCATTCATAAGGAAAGTCATTCTTTTAAACACCACAGTAAGAGGAAGTAGTTAAAATGAAAATATTTCTTCCCAAAGTATTACCCATGCTTTCTCCACCCTAACTCTTTAAAGATTAAAACTATGCTGTTGAGTATGGGCGAGCACGTTTTAAATCGGCAGATAATGCAATGTTTTCCTTAGGCGCTTCAAAATGTTTGCCTTGCAACTGTCCCTATCACCTTTATGGGGTTCCATCTACCTCATCATCTTTCCTTCCTTTGATGTCCAGAGTTATCTGACTGTTAGGGAATGAAACCATCTACAAATACTGACAGCATCCCCAAATACTTCCAGGAATGAATAGTATCTCCTTCAAATACACACTATAAGCACTGTGAATAGTTTCTTATTCCATTAGGGAAAGAAAAGTAATATTTTCCTTGCTGACAGACCAATCATCTCTTCCCTGAAAAAAATTTGTAAGTGATTTTGCATGCTAAAATTTGCATGTGAAGTATAAATTTTCAGGCACATTCCTCCTGGAGAGGCAGTGTCTAATACACCTTCCAGTGCACATTGACCACATCCTGGCCAAGGCTGAACACTGGTAATGCTAACCAGATCTGGACTACAGGAAGCAAGATGCCACACGGGACAGCTGTCAGCACTCTCTCAGCACCCAGCCTTCAATTTGGCCCTCCCCAGCAATTAGCAAAGAGCTAGGTTTGGAATGGAACAGATGCTTTGTTATCCCAAAAGCAAAGGAGAAAAATCCCTGGGTTTCTACTTGTGATTGCTGGGCCAAGTTGGACTACTATGTGAAGCCAATCCACAGCTATGTGACCAGTGCTTCCTAGTCTTGTCCTCCTGAGACATCAGCTGTCCCCCTGATGAACATCAGCTTATTCAGCTTTTCACAATTCCAGACAATTTTAGAATACTGCATAGTCACACTTTATTTTCAGGGATTGGTGCTGACAAAATCTCTTCTGAGGATAGAGGAACGACTGGCTGATAACTCTAGATGCATTTAACAATATGCAAGTCAGATTCCTGCTAAAGGATTTTATCCTTGAATCCTTTCATTCATAAACATGTTATAGTATCAACAGTTCAAAATTGTCAAATGGTGCCTTTGATATGAAGACAGAGGCAATACCTTCCCCTCACATGTCTATTCGTATACAAATGTATACTTACATATGGGGAAAGTTTATAATCTAGACTTTTAGATTAGCAAAGTAATTACAAGCAATTACCACATTCAAAGATCATTAGACACAGGACTCAAAACAATATTTTCACTTGAATTTATAACTTTCCATAATGTATGTTACACTAAGAGAATAAATGATTTACCATTAAGAGTTAATGAGATAATTTATGTAATGATTCTCAATAACATTTCATTTTGCTTTTGTACTGTCTATATTAATGGACTAGGGATGCTGTTAACTCCTTGCTCTTTATACCACTGGAAATCAAACCTAGAAACTCAAGTATGCTAGGCTTGTATTCTACCACTGAGCAAAATTTCCAACCCTTGGGATAGTGTTATTAAAAAACAATAGTTAACACTTGCACATAATTAAGATATGTATACCTTAAGCATTCAGAGCACAATTACATTTAATTATTATTTTCTTAAAGATTTATTATATATATTTATCATATATAATAAATAATATATATACTATATTAATATTTATTATATATATTTGTATGTATCTATCTGTATATGTACACTTGTGTGTGAGCACCTAGAAAGACCAAAAAAAGTAGCTGAAGTTGCAGGTGGTTGTGAGTCACCCTATATGGATGCTGGAAACCTAACTCGGGTCCTCTGAAGGAGCAGTAAGTACCCTAAATGTGATTATATATATATATAAAACTTTAAAAATTGGATTACTCCTTGCACTGGTTGGTTTTACATCAACTCAACACAAACTAGAGTCATCAGAAAGGAAGAAGCTTCAGTTGAGAAGATACCTCCGTAAGTTCCAACTGTAAGTTATATTCTGATTACTAACCAATAGGAGAAGGCCTAGCCCATTATGGGTGCCCATCTCTGGTCTGTTGGTACTGGATGCCATAAGAAAGCAATCTGAGCAAGCCAGTAGACAGTAGCCCTCCATGGTGTCTGCCTCAGCTCCTGCCTCCAGGTTCCTGCTGTGTTTGAGTTTCTGTCTGACATCTTGCAGTGATGAGCAGCAATATGAAAGTGGAAGCTCAATAAACCCTTTCCTCCACAACTTGCTTTTTGGTCATGGTGTTTCATTGCAGCAATAAAAACCCTAACTAAGACACTCCATGAAAAAAAAATGTTTGGTATTTTTCTCACTGTTATTTACATGGGAAAAAAACTGTAACCCATAAAACAGGGAATAAACCTGTAGCCCATAAAATGGTAAATTTCTAAACATCCATTGCTTTCCCCAGAGCAGAGTGTCTACAACAAACTCACAGATTCTTCACTCTCTCCATAGCCATAATTCCAATGAGTTAGAAGAAAATTAAACATAAAAACATGACTGGAAAATGTTAGTAGTAAGTGAAGAATCTAAAGGAAAAAAATTATGAGCAATATCCCAAGGTAAATACATCATGCAATTCTCAAAATGGACAGCAGTCTGTGACATTGGACTTAAACATAAGACCACTACAAACACAAGAAACTCCTCTCAACTTAGCTGCATCTCAGTCTTTCTGGGTATCTCATTCCTTTCTGCTTCCCACTGATAACCTTTCACCACACTGCTCAGTTCTGCAGAGCACTTCAAATATCTCAGCACCTCAGAACCATTCCTACTGTACTGAAACCATTTCTCTCTATCGTCAAATCCTTGATCTCTTTGCTTAAAGACTGTTTATTCAGCAATTTATTCTTTATGGGTACTCAGCAAATATTTGTGGAATACAAATAAAAATCTATGTATCTATCATGTTAACCATGTGACCTTAAAAGAAAATAGGTAACTTTCTCTTCTAAGAAAAAAAAAACACTATTAATACATGCAGTATGTCACCAAATATTTGAAACAAGTCAAGGTGTAAAAGCAAAAGTAATCTCAAAGTCTTACTTTCTAAAATGCAATGAAAAATGTGAGTGAGCTACTATTATACTGTATTTTTTTCTGAATCACCATTTTACTTGCTTTGAAAACAAGGTTATATGACAAGGCAACCATGCAATCCTCATTTTTAAGATAGTAAACTATACATCATCAAGTGGAGAAAACACACTACATTTTTTTAATACATAACTATCATAACTTCATATATTTCACTCTATTTTTCCAATTAAATATTGAAAGTAATAGTTACCATTTAAGTCAAAATTGGAGGTTATGTAAAATTAAAGCTTTTTCGTGCAACATGATTGCAGTTAAAATACATAGTAGGACAAAAGGACCGGAGGGCCTGACAGTTTCATATAACTCTGAAAGATCAATAAATCAATTCAAGTTTCCTCTTTGTGACTCGTCCACATTTCAGATAACTAGAATTTTACAGAAGAAACTGAAATGCACATTTGTATCTTCTCAGTGATTTCTCAGTCCAAGTTGCTCACTTCACAAGTCTAAAGATGGTTCCTCTCTGCCCCAGCTGTGCCAATTCAACCTGGAGTGGGAAACATTGAGTTCTGACAACCTTAGAAGCTACCATGATCGCATGATGGAAATAAAACTGACAGTTCTGTCAGGGATGTGAGAAGCAGAACCAGATCCGTCTCGTTCCTGCGGAGATGTGCTAGCTGTACACAGCTGAAGATAATAAAAGCAAGTTTTCTGGATAGGATATGCAGATACAATTCAAAGACACATGGGAGAGGTCCTGACATACCCCGTGCTACTAACCCACTTAGCGGTGAGTACTGTCTTACCAAAGGTTTGCCAGTCGAATGGAGAAGACAGAAGGTTTCCTTTACAAGCTGCCCTGCACTTACACTTAGGTTGAATCTCTCTACAGTCTAAAAATCACTGCACCGCAATCTCTTCTCCCTGGTTTGGTATTTTAGGTAATGGACTTAAGATGGTTGGCAGTATTAAGTCCTGTGATGAAGGTCTTAATGACCCAAATTCCCACCGCTCTTGTAAGTTAAGTGACTATCATTTTTAAATTAACCGTAATCTTCACAGTGCGTTTTATTGCCTATGGTTTATTGAATAAAAAATAAGTTCAGAGGAGAAAATTAAATTGTCTGAAGTCACATGGCTAGTGAATAGCAAACCCGGCATTCATACATTTCTTTCTCTCTTTCTCTCCTCCCCCCTCCTCTCCTCCCCTCTCCTCTCCTTTTGCCTTTCTTTCTTCCCCTCCCTCCTTCTTACTTGCTATCTGTTGTTGACATACTGTCTTCTACATACTTCACAGTGTCTGAGAGAATATTCAGTGTTGTCTGTAAAGGAAGGTATTTAAGGTGCCATGGTGATGCCTGCATTTAATTCCAGCACTCAGGAGGCAGAGGCAGGCAGAGCTATGGGACTTTGAGACCAATCTACAGAGTTCCTGCCCAGGCAAACAACAATAATAGCAAAAAGGAAGATATTTTCTTCCCATAAAATATAAATTACTTAAAATCTCCACAAACATGCCTAAAACCTAAAAAGCCTAGTGTCACCTAGCTTTCCCGAGAGCCATAACTGTACAGTGCCATTTTCCAGCCAGATTCCTGAATAAAGGATTTAATATGCTCCTTATGTGAGCACGCAACATTGTAACAGTGCTGACCCCTTGCTGCCCCTCTGTGACTCTAGCTGGTGTGTTCCAATGGAGAGGCTACTACTTCAGGTAGCTGAAGAAGAACTCTTCCATAAGGTAGGTCTTCTACCTATCACTGAAAATGACTTTTATCTTCAATATGTTTTGCTAAACAAATATCTTCAGATAAGAAAGGAATCATTCCAAAAGCAAAGGTGGGCTGAGGAAATAGCTCCTCTGTTGGTGAAGTACTTACTTCACAGGTTAAGGACTGCTGTCCCCGAGGTGGTACATACCCATCGCTAACCCCCACACCGGCAAGGTACAGATGGAAGGATCCCTGGGAGTCACTGCCCAACCTCAGCATGTTATACTTAATTGGTTAGTTCTAAAAAACAATAAACCCTATCTCAGAGGAAGCGATCAGGTTTTTTTGTGAAAGACCCGCCAGGGCAGTCCTCTAGCCTCCATATGAATGTACACATAGGTGTACCCACTTTCTCTATGCATGTACACACAAGGAAAACTTAATGGATTTCTTGTCTGAGATTTTGCATTGTTTGTATCCTGTGTCCTGTGTGTGTGTGTGTGACAGAGAGAGAGAGAGAGAGAGAGAGAGAGAGAGAGAGAAATTATAGTTATAATCAATATTCATTTGGATAATAAATTTAAAATTATGGAATATAATATAACATTTAAAAAACTCTATCTGATTAACTTTCCACTGGATAATGTGCTTGCTTGTCTGTTATATACAGATCTCAGTGATACAATAAAAGAAATGCAGAATTGTTAATCTTGCCTCTCATATCTGTCTTGTCAGAAACAAGATCATCAATTTGTAAAATGGAGATACTGAAAATACACATTTTAGAAATATATACAGTCATCCACATGAAGACCTATTGTAAATGAGAAAGGTCAACCGTCCTCACTGTTGGTCTATATCTTGTCTAACTAAAAAACGACTTTTTATAAGAAAAGACTCCATCAACTTTCTGGAGCTTCAAGCAATTATGCTGTTGATTAACTGAAAATGATTGTTTTGGTGTTTTAAACTTGAACATCTTGCTTTTCCCCCATGCTGCCTCAGTTATAATTCTGCTTTGGAGAATTTCACTTGCTGTACTCCCAGCACATAAGGTGGGATATGGCCCCTGTACTGTTAGAACACCAGCAGACCTGGAAGAACATGAGGAGCAGCCTGGAAAGCAAAGCAGACGTACTTTGCATAAGACTGATTCTGCCTTGTACTCCCTTGGTAATACTCACTCTAAGGTCAGTTAAACTAAAGATTCTGAGGACTGGAGGAGGTCACATGTCCATATTTAGAGATCCAGAATGCAAGAAGAAACCCCTATTCATGTTGCATTCATATTTGCAGTAACTTTTCAGATAGTATCTGGGTATATAATGATTGCCGTATGGCTAGGAAATGAGCAGTAATGAACAGTGTTGAATCATTTCATCATCTAAGAGAAAATGTCAAGAACAAAGTCTAATGATTATCCCTAACAAACGAAATACTGCAGCCCACAAATGGCTTGCCATTCTAATCCATTCCAAGTATAAACCAGCACATACTTGCATGCACACATAGACTCCACAGACCCTATAGACAAACACTGAAAGAGTTAATTTAGGACTTGAGCACTGGCACTTTAAGCTCTGCTTCAAAAGCTTGTAAATGGCAGAAAAATCAATACACTTTTTTTTATCAGACCTTAGTGTTTATAGAAGCAATACAAAACAGGATTTTGTTAAATGTATATATTATGGTAGATCAAACTGTAAGTTAAAACATCTGTGTCCAAGTTAATCTCAGACACAGCATGGAGATTATTTGAGCTGTGTGTTTCCTTTTGTGGCCGTTTCAGATGTGGCTTTCAGAGGGGTGGGTGGGGAATCATTGTCTTAAGCTTTTTAGTTGTCTGCAACAGTGCCAACAGTTGAACATAGAGCAATATTTTAAAGTTACCCAGATGAACAACAAAAAGGAAAGAAACCCCCTTTAGTAATCCCAAAATAGTGTTGTAAAGCAATCTGTAAAAAACCAGATTATAGGTCTATAAATATAGGCATGCATGTCTAAGATTGCTATAGGCTATCTATAACATAAAAATTTCAATTAAAACCTTTTTATGAGCAATTATCACATTCTGAAAAAGCATACACAACTTGTGGGTGGATTATACCTCCTCCCTAATGAAACAAAACTTAAAACATAAATGAATCTAATGTACATAGCCTAGCATACATGGATCATTTTTAGCACAATAAAGGTCTTATAAAGAGTTCTTGGTTCTTATTTGTAAAAGACAAGAAATTAAGTTGATGGAAGCTTTCTTTTTTTAGATCTGTTTTTAAAGGATCAGACATCTGTAATTCAAATCCATTTTGATTGAAACAGTAAATTTGATTTAATTCTGAAATTTCATTTCAAAAGTGTAAGAGAGAAATTCATGGGACCCCTCAAAGTAAATGACAAGCCTGGTCTCTGAAATATGTCAGGAACACATTAACACTGTGTAAAAATAACAGCAGAAACAAAACCAAAGTCACAACGGCCAAATGTCCTGAAAACAAGAAGCAAAGAAGGGAACTCACAAACTTAATATTAATTTTATGTCTACTAAGTAACTGGGCATTATGGCTGAACCTACTCAATAATTTTTAGTGCACCAATGTTATTCATCTTTGTTTACTTCAATTGCTAGGCAAAGACATTTACCCACTATTAAGAAGACTATATTGTAAAAGCAAAGCAAAATCATTCATCAGTATTTTTAAATACACATTATAATGAAATTCTATTCTGTATGCTAGAAGCACACATATGAGCAATGTAATTGCATGATTTGGATATGTATATTATTGATATTGAGAACCACAAAAAAAGCAAGAAAGAAGAACTGAGAATATCTATGAGTTGGCATTTAAATAGGGTAGTCAGAGAAAGCCCTTTTGTAAAGTTATCATCTGAGCAGACTCATAAATAAAATTAGTACAAGGTCCATGAATATCTGTAGAAAGACTATCCATGCAGGTAGCACAAGGAACACAAGAACACCAAAGCATGACCTTACTTAGTGTACTTAGAAGGGTCAAAGGGATTTGAAACAGTGTGAGAAAGAGGTTGGAAGTAGGTAAGAAAGATAACTAGGGCCAGATTAGCACAGGATTCCAGATAATTTAAGCATGAGAAGTGCTAGGACAAATCAAATGACTAAGATTTTTACCTCAAGTATAACCATGAATCCTTAGCACAAAACTTAAAACAGTACTCAGAATGTAATAGCTAGTTAATAAAGATGCAGTGAGTACTAACAAGGATGGATGACTAATAGATTGACAGTGAATGCCTGTTCCTGTCCACAAAAAAAGTTATCAAAATTATTAGACTTTTATTTCCCTAGTCAAATTTATGCCCCCAGGTTTGGTCTAGTGGTACTTGTCTGTAATTGTCTTGATACAAGTTGAAGCCCAGGTTGGGCTACATAATAAAGTTGTGTCTCAAAGAAGAAAAAGCCGGGGATATTATTATTGCATGGAAATAAAATAAGTCTGAATGAGTGCTATAAAAAGATACAATGACGACGGTAAGTTCCGATGTTTTATTTTGGTGTATATGTACCACGTGTGCTTGCGAACGTGCATTTGTATTAACCTTTGCATGTACCTGTGCATGTGAAATGGTCAAATGACAATCCTGGGTGCTGGTCCCTGCCTTTCAATTTGAGATAGGCCCTCCCTGTTCACCACTCTGAGTGCTAGGGTTGCTGGCCCACAAGACTGGAATTTTTGTGTCTCAGCCTCCAAATTTGCTACATACACACTGAGATTATAAGTGCATGCTACTATGCCTGGCTTTTACATGGGTTGAATTTGGTTCTGCACACTTACATCACAAATATTTTACCCATGAAGCCACCTCTCCAGTCTAGTTCTGTTCATTTATTTAACTTTCCAAAAGTTAGCTCTGGTAAGACTGTCTTTTCCTAATTGCTGCATATCTCTGGTATCCATGTGACTTGTTTACAATATAAATTTTCTAACTGAAGAGTTTGTCTATGATTCCTGGATTACTACTCTTGTTGGAGTACAGGAAAATAGATCTGGTACTACTTATACAAGAACATAGCAGGTGCTTTATCCCTAGAGCAGAATATACTAGAACTTACAGTGGATGAAAAATTATCTTCAATCTTAATATACAAAAAGCTGCTCTAGAATAATAAGTATGTTGGTGAATTGAGTGTTCAATTCACCAACACAGAGGAAAATTTCTTCCTTTCAATAGTTGGTACAGGCAGTTAGGTTCAACCCCTCCTATTTTTAGGAACATATTCACAAGTACTACTGACCTAGGACTGAGTAAGAGTGAGCATTTTCTACATTATATAATTAGCTCAGTCTTCAATATAATAAGTGGTCCTCTAAGAGACGTGCATATCTCCATTAGGAAAGGAAAGTGAGGTTATGACACATGACACAAGCAAGGAAAAAAGAATCTGAACGTAAGTTTTATACAGAACAATCTCAAGTATGTTTTTCCCTGCCTTAAATACACATGTTCTTTTATGGCAAAATAAGAGTTCTTTGATAGCAAAGGCTGATTGTTGGGCACGCTGAATATCTTTATCAAAAAGGAAAAATCACTTCACAGTTCAAACCCCAGAGATAAACACTATTAGCATTTTAGTATGCTTCACCCTTTCCTCCTTTAAGTGTTTGTATTCATTCATATCTATAGTCACTACCTGGTCTTGAGCACTTGGGGAACTTATGCGGGGAAAGTTATGTGCATTTGATTGTACAATGCAAGATTCCTGTCTCTTAAACGAATATTTCCATTAATCACATTAGTTCAGGCCAGTGTTCAGTGTGTGCTTTGCAAAGTCTGCAGTATAGATTTCCATGTGACCACAATGGGTGTTTCATTTGGCTTTCCTTCTGCATCTCTCCATCCAGCTTGGAATCAAATACAGCTACTGTCTTGTTTGTTTGGGGTACTAGAGATTTAGACCTAGGGCCTTGCACATTCTAGGCAAATGCTCTTCACTGGAGCTATAGTCCAACACTTTTACTCTTACTTTGAGTTATCCACCAGATAAAGAGAACCACCACTTTCCATGAAATGTACAGACTAATAATATTACTTGTGTCCATATATCCTCTCCTCTATCTGTATCAGGGCTTGGTTCTTTAACCAGACAGACTGAGTGTTCTTTAAATGACATGTTTGGACATACAAAAAAATTGGACTTAGGAGTTTGGAATATTTAAAGATAAATAATATATCTAAGGAACAGAACAAAATTTTGGGCATTGAATTGATCTTTGTTTCATGAATACCACACACAGTAGCATGAAGATAATTATGGGCACTATTTCTGATATCTTTGTATATGAAGCAAAGTACAATTTACCAGTTGCTACATTATGTTAGTACTTAAAATGTTTCAGATATTATATCTTTTCAGATTTTGAAATTTTGGATTAGGGATCTTTACTTTAAAGTTCTAATCCATATTTCTGAATTGAATTAGGGACATTTGTAGACACAGCACAGCTTTATTTTGTTTGGCATTTGCCTGAGTTGCAAGGGAACATATTCAAGGTGCTATGAAGAAAGGCACAGGGGTTCTGGCTGCCCTAAGGGAAACAAACTCTGACTAAGGCTTCCCGTTGTGAAGTTTTAAGTACCAACAACTCCATGCTTGATTTTCAACTGCCCTCAAGGACCACTTTATATTGGTTCTACTTGCTGCCCAGTAACACTCTTTTTCAAAGCATGTTCTAAAATAATTACTCTTTATCCATCACATTTTATTCTAGAGAGGGGAAAACTTCCTTCACTTGAAGTATAGAAAGCCACAGAGGTTCTCATGCTAGCATATAATGACTTTCCTGAGACCTCCTAGACCTAATGGATCAAGCAAGTAGAACTAAATTCTAAAGTCTTGACAAGACCTTCTGAGAACAAAGAAATATAAGCTACTTCACCTCTTGCAAAGCAAGAGAAGAGGTGGGGGTGGGGGGAGGAGGTGAGATCAAAGTAGATAAACATAAATAAATAAATAAATAAATAAATAAATAAATAGCTAATAAACTTTAAAAGTCAGAATATGGAAAAGTATGCCTAAACCTCTAGAAATAGCAGAGTGAAGGGATGTCTATAGGTACCCACCAGTTCTCATGAGAACCATCAGAACAGAACAAGCAATTAGACAGCCTTCCTTTGATGTCACATACAAAGCCACTCTCCTACCACTAGGGGATTAGAATTAAATGCCTCTCACTTACTTGGACTCTAAGTCACTGAGAGTGGAATGGGAACCACTTCAGATTCAGATATCAGAGCCAAGGAAGAAATCTTTTAGCTTGTCCAAGGATAACTTCAACTATGCAAAGTAGGACTCATTTCTTGTCCTCAAAGGAACATAAGTTCCTTAACAAAGATGGGAAGTGCAGCTGTCATCCATTTAAATGGACCAGCCCCAGACTTCAGGCTTCATTGAATCTTAGATTAAAATTGTTGTTTTTAAACATAGTACTAATCAGGTCTAAGACTCTTTAAAGTGTCTCTATTATGGTTAAGTTCAGGCCCTCACCACTATATCTCTGATGGTTATGTCAGCTTCTTAATCAATACCTATGTCTTCAGCTCTCCTTTTCATGTCAATTAATTTCATTTCCTTTTTAAAATGCTTCAAAGTCTCTCTGTATTCTATAAGATGTAGTTGAATTTCTTAGCATGTCAGAAAAAAATCTGCCTACCTTGCCAAACACTTGCCCTATCATATCACCACCACATAGCCCACCTTGAAGCTGTACTTCAGTCTGCTCACTCTTTTACATCAGTGCTTTATATGGACAGTCACTCAGCCCGGAATTCCACTCCCCTGCTTTTTGTGTTAACACTCACTTATAAGACTTAGCTTGAGAATCTCCACCTGTGATATCACCCTAAGCCCCTTCACCCAGTCTTGGAGCTTCCTATATTTCCTCTGCCTGTTCACAGCACCCTCAAAGAAGAGCTGCTGAAGCTACTATGTCTGCATTATTCCGATGAGGAACCTTGAGCCCTTAGCTTAATGTTCAGCTCTGTAGAGATAGTTAATATCTTTATTGACCAAATTTTAAATTTAAATCAGGTGGAGACATAATAACTTTTTCCACATCTCAACATCTTAGTTTCAAAATGTACATAACATGAATATTGCTACTAGTGGGGTATAAAATAGATCTCTTGGTCTCTATTAAGATTTTTATTATTTTATTTTATGTGTATGAATAATTTACCTGCATGTGTGTCTGTGTACCATATGCACATTTGGTGCCCAAAGAAGCCAAAAGAGGGCAGTGGATCCCCTAGACTAGAGTTATAGATGAGTATGAATTGCCATGTGGCTGGTGGGAATGGAACCTCAGTCCTTAGGAAGAACACGCAGTGCTCTCAACTCCTGAACCATCTTTCCAGTCCCACATTATTACAAGTTCTAAAGGGTATTCTAAGGGCATATTCAAAAACCTGAGCTAGGGTTTCCCCTTCCACATGGAGAAGTGAATACACCAGTGAGAGCTTACATTTGTTCTTCACCATCCAGCCAGCCCTTAGTCCTGGGGACACATCCCCATAGCATCATGGCCTTATTTGAACTTTGTAGCAAAAATTTTTCACTAGTCTAGGTGAAAGGTTGTCCCACATGTACTAACTTTCAGAGTGCATGTATTCAGTAGGAACATTTCTCCTCAGTCCAGACATGGTGTGTTAAAGAAATAACAATGTGGCGATTATCATCATTTATTTTCAAGCACTGCATATTTGCTTCAACAAATTTCACAACATTTCCCAAGGGATTTTCAAGAAAGCTACCAAGTATGTTTAGCAGAACAACATATGGAATGCTAATTTTGTTGTGATACTACACTCTAATACAGCAAGAAACAGATTCTTCACAAAAATCAGCAGATTTGCAAACACTAATTAAGAAACACTGAAAACTATCAAGGTCAATTTAAGAATCCATTTGAAAACAAATATTCCCAGTCATGTTAGTTCTAGTAATTTCTCAGCAGGGATTTGCTGAACATCAACAAAGTTTCACTGTGCAGTGTTTTCAGTGGAGGCAAGTAAACAAAGGTACATTTTGGATTTTGAACACACAGTCAAACACAGAGCTTTGGACAACTGATTGGAAATAACTAATTTGTCTTTGTTGGTACAATCAATCAGTCAATCACTCCTTGGAAACTGAAAATCCCTGGAGTATCATGTTCCTACTTAGCCTAAGAAACACATCTTCCACACTTTGCAGGGGTCCTGTGCTGGTGTAAGAAGTGTCTGTCTGGGTGCTGTTAACTGCTTCTCTGCATTGTATGATAAGAATAAATGGCCAACAGGATTTCGGTTTCACAAATTAACTCTCAATCCTGCCTGTGGCTTCCTGGTTATTCCTTTGTTACTGTGCCATTATTTGATAAAATATCTATCCAATAATCAAAGGGGTAATCCACTCGTCGTGTATACATATATTTGTGAGTTACATGTGTACATGTGATAGCTAGCGGGACTTGATTAAACATTTCCCATGGTCAGCCCCACTGGGTGCTTAAAGGCTCAAGTGGCATCAGGTTAACTCTACCCCCTAAAATAGAGCTCCAGCAACATGATAGCACTAGGCCTATAAACTCAGATACTTGAGAGGCTGAAGAAGGAGGGTTGTAAGTTCGAGGCCCATCTGAGTTAAACAGTGACTTCAAAGCCAGCCTGGGAAACAGAAGGAGAGTTGTTTAAGCAGCAGCAACAACAAAACATTAGAAAAAGAGCTTGGATCCAACTCAGTGGCAGAGTACTGATGAGCATGTGCAGGACTCTGAGCTCACTCCCTTATATTGAGAAGAAAAATACAGAGCCACTCACGACATCAAGCTGTTTAAAATAATATAACTGTAAATTCTTGATTCTTACTCGTTCAACTAAGAACCATAAACCAACAACACAACTAGTCTAAATCACAAAGGTAGAATAAACATCCACAGTGCAAAGTGTTCTATATTAAATTAATGTGCTATTATTTTACCTCTTTATGTCTTGCTTTATTCCATAAGGCACACAAACCGTCTCTCTTTCAAATAAGTATGAGACTCAGTATAATTTGGAGAAATGTGAAATGGGATTTACCTTGAGTTACTACTGTCTTTCTTTCACTGGAACTCAAGGCAAACAAAGCTCAAATATAGAAGCATTCTGTCCCAGAAACCCACAGTCCTGGATCACCCAGATGAGAACCAAACAGAGTTTAAGATAATGTTGTAAAACTATAAAAGTACATGATGCAGAAGCCAGAGTGAATGTTACAGAGATTAATCAGACTTGTCGATGACACTGTCCGGAAACACATCCACTCCCTAACTTTTCCTTCTTGCATCTCATTTCACTGCACAAGAAAAATGAGGAAACTTTGAGACTGTGGAATGGGAAAGACAGCTTAGACAATAGGGGACTACCAACGAGAATGTGTAGACACACAGACATGTTTTTTTTTTTTTTTTTTTTTTTTTTTTTTTTTTTTTTTTGGCCTGGAGACACAGAAAACCAAAGAACTAACATTAAATATTTGAAGCTTTATTTACATTTACTGCTTACACCAAAACATTTGGACACCACATACATTTACTGCCATGTCTGAATTAGAGTTGTAGACTTTTAACGAGTTTCCCTAGGGGCATATTTCTGTCCTTCAGAGATGTGTGAGACAGAAGAGGATGGAGTATCTGGCTTCAGACAACTGTGCTGTAACCAAGTGCACCCATATACACAGCTTTTTGGAGAATCATAAATAGGAATCCCAAAGAAAACCCTGAATGTAAACTGCTTTAGTATCAATAACTCGTGGATGCAGATTCTGAGAAGACCTATCAGAACGGCTAACCAAATAATTGGTTTCCTATTTGTCCATGCTTGTCCACTGTGGTATTTCCCTCCTCTCTTTTAAATGATGCTTACATTTTACAGCTATCTAGGTATTGTTTATATGGCCATGGGTAAGCCACATGCACTTCCTATGTGTAAGAGATAAGGAATGTTAGTGATACTGAAGTGTGGAGGAGGAGCAGGAAGAGCAAATGTCAGATTTGAGCAACTGTGCCAACTATGCTAAAATACACAAAACATAAAATTATCATTTTACCACCTTTACATAGACAAATTGCTTTCAGTACATTCACCACATTGTATAACCACCACTATCTTCTTTTGTGTGGCTAAATCATATTCCATTGTATACTGCATATTACTTGGCCTCTGGATACAGGCTGTTTCCATCCTTTGGTTATAGATAATGCCACTGTAATTACTGGTTCATAGAGCCTTTCTGCACTCCCGTTTCCAGTGACTTTAGATATATTGCTCAGAGGGAATCTGCTGAGCTATTTGGTAGCTCTCTTGAACTTCATCAGGAACCACTATAGCTTTCTCTAGCAGTTCAAGAATCTCACATTCTTACACTGCAAAGAGGTTGCAGTTTCTCCATGTTAGCACCCAAATCCCCAAACGTACCCTTTCTGGGTTATTTAGAGTACCCATCTGCAGGAATATACAGCCTTTCCAGATGACCCTGAAAGTCAGTGTTGAATGCCTGAACTCCATATGTTGAAGTCCTAAAAGATTGTACAGTCTAAAATCCCTAAAGTTAAAAACTCCAAAGAAACTAAATTGTAAAAAAAAAAAAAAAAAAAAAAAAAGCAAAACCTCAAAGTGTTGAAACTCTAAAAGCTTAAATGGTCAAAGTCACAATTCTCACAGAAGAGAAGTGAATATCCAAAGTATAGGAAAAAATTACAGCGAAGGGCTTGCTGTGCGGCTGGACTGCTGTACCCTCCAGAGGCCCCATACCCTGTGCCGGAGATGCAGACTTTAGACAATCTCAGGGTTCCCTGTGTGAGAGAGAAATGGGACCAAAAATTCAAATTTGACCTCCTGAAATGAGATTTAAGTTCAAGTTGGTAGAGAGAAAGCGTGAAGAAGTTGGAAGGTGGATATAAGAAAAGCAGCAAAGTAGACTCAAGGGAAGTGGGCAGTGCACCAACCGCCTGTATTGTGAATATGGTGTCTGCACTACAGGTGAGATAAAACTCCCTAAGAGTTCACACAATAGTAACAAAGGTCAACAGTTAAAAACTATAAGGGAAGAAATAAATTGCTAAGAAATTGGCAAGTGGCAACTATCAGCTGCTCTGTGTCGTATTAAAAAAATATATCACTGATGAGAAGAGCTTGCCACCTGTTGAGGGTTAGAATCAACAAGACATTAAGACAGCAAGTGAGGACAAACTGGGAGCGTCCACACAGCTGAGAAGGCATGGCACTTTTCCTTACAACCCCAGACAACATTGTGCTTCCACATACAAGAATTCCGTAAGGAGTGTTTTTTTAAATGTGTTCTTTTCCCTCTCTGTTTTATAAACTCAGATGCTCTAGGGTGGGGTGTATGCAAAAGTCTGTGTTTACTGAGCTCTGAAGGTGATAGTGATGAACACTCAAGCTGAGATAGGGTTGTTCTACCACACTCAGGACGGTGGTCCAGGAAGCTCGGCTAAGCATCAAGTATATACTCAGCTACCAAGTATATACCAAGTATATATCTTCCTACCTGCCTGACACATCCTCTCCCCTTCCATATTTCAGTGAATGACAAGGAATGGGAAGAAAGTTTGGACCATATAAAGTAACATACTCCAGACAGCAGGCTCTTGTTTACAAACTTCAGGCTCAGAATTCTAGGCGGTCTTTCAATAAGGTAAAATGATAGACTTGGATTCCTTTTTTGATCATCAACTGAGGACCGAGCCATCAAGGGATGACCATAACCCCTATAGTGTTGCGGCCCGAGCTGCCCCACGCTTGGGGCCGGAAATGTTGAGAACTGCACTACCCCACGTTTGGGGGCCAAAATGTCTCGGGCCGTTCTGTCAATGTTGGAACCCGCACTGCCAAAAGCCTTGGGGCTCAACTGTTAGAGCCTGCACTGCCCCAAGCAGGTCGGGGTTCAGCAAGAGAGAGTGAGTGAGGACGGACTTGAGGAATGGAGACCAGAATGTGATTCAATTCCATTTATTCTTCAGTCTCTCTTCCTAGTCCAGGTCCCAAGTCTTGAGTTCCTAGTCCCTAGTACCTCCAAGTTCCAAGTTACTTCTTCCAAGTGCTAAGTCCCTAATGACTAATGCCTAATAACTAACTCCAAGTTGTTCTCCAAGTTGTACTCTCTAACCTAATTTCTAGTTCCATGTTGTACTTCTGAGTGCCTAATAATCTGTTGCTTTCTTCTGTCTTCCTCTCCCTTTTATGTCTCACTTCTATGCCACGCCTCTAAGTCACACCTTTAAGTCATGCCCTTAGGCCTTGTCTCTAAATCTGATCTCTAAGTCATGCCCTTAAGTCACACACCTTTAAGTCTCACACACCCAAGGGAAAATCCTGGGTATTTAAAACAAGATGTTATCAGAGTGTGCTCAACTCTTGCAGGCTGATGTAATCAAGTCTCTTTTCAGGGTATATGGCTCAAGGAAAATAGCTGCCTTCTGTTGGCTCCCCACACTATAGACTTCCTGATAGTTGTGGGATTTCTTCCTTGGCCTCCTTTATTGCAAAGTTGGCTGGCTTGTAGTTTGTACCTTGCCTCATAAGAAGACTGGATAGTTGTATATGGCAACAGACAAGAAGGGAATATTAAGAGCTACCATAGTTTAAAATAATATATTAAATAATATTTTCCCACAGAGAAATTGTAGGGAATGAAGAGACAAGAAACATCCAATAGCATGACTTATGAAATAGTGCAGTTTGGTGGGGTAGGCTCTGGAGGAAGAGTAATGACCATGTAATACATGGGACAGCATTTTAAGTCAAATTGATAAACCCTTACTCCTGAGAATAGAAATCAAACTTGCAATTTGGGTAAATTATCCTGCCAAGGAGTGCAGAGTGAGTAGGAGAGACGAAGTTTTAGATGAAGAAATTCTATTAGATGGTTTAAATAAAGAACTATATATGAGCAGAACATACAAGAGAAAATTAGAGTCATATGAAGAAGAAAACAGGAGGCATTTAAGTGCAAGCAATAGATACTGATGAGTTTACAAACCTGGAACTATTCATTAGTAACCTTAGGCTAACAGTCTCTAAAACAATCCACACACTAAAAGCTGGGACAAAGCAGCTGTCAGTGCACAGATGCTGGGTGGCACTCACAGCTACCACAGAGGTGTTCTGAAATGAACAAACCAACAATTCCAGGTGTTTCTACGACATTCTTTCCCACTTTTCAGAATAGCTAGAATCATCTCAAAGCCAGAATGCTGACTTAACGAGGTGAGGTCAGACAGGTACAAAGTCGGCAACCACAACCACAGCTTCACATAAACAGAAATCAGGATTTCCCAAATCCTGTGATTAGGTCAGGAAATCTCAAATCCCTGAACCAATTGATTAATACAATTCTGATGGGTTCAGGAAACAAATCGAAGGGGAGCTGGTTAAGAAGAGGCCGTGTAAGAAAAGCTATACTTAAGCATAATTTGCCCCTTCCTTCCTTGCCTTTGGGAGAAGTGTGATGGAAGATGTTGCCCAGATCATAGCCTCTGCTTGGGCAAAGTTCTAGGTTATCATCTTTGCATCCTTCTTGCACTTTGATCTTAGTCATGCTGACAAAGGAAACAAGTGGGGCAAGCTAGACAAGCCCCTAAAGCGAGGTAATCATGACGGATGAGCACGGGGCTGAGCAGTTCCAGCTGGCCTCCCAGGCCATCAGCAGTCCCTGCGTGATGTATTAGCAGGAGGAGCCCAGGTGCGGAGACCTTGCTTGCAGGCTCACCGAGTGCAGTCAGGCCATTAACTGATGGAAGCATTGAGGAACTGATGAAAAAAGCATGCAATGGAACACCAGCCAGGAAATGGTTACAAATTAGAAAAAGAAAGAGCTATCAAGGGCAGAGGGGCCTCCTATGCCACAGCCATAAAAGCACTTCCTCTTTTCCTTGACTTCAGAACCACAGAGTGGAATTCTCTCCATATGAAATCCATCCCAAGTCACGGGCTACACTAAACCCCAACCTGTCCTTTTCGATGTGTTCGCACCACAGTCACACAGAAACAGATGTTACTGTTTTGCTGTCACGCTGTTAAGGGAAAGTGTCATAGGACTTGGGGAGTATCAGCCTATGACCTTTGAAATGAAATTCTCCAGCACCCCATAGATTCTTTGGTTGTCTTAAGAATCTGGATCCTTAAAGTTAGAGAAAGTTTGCCAGCATGGTGATTCTGATAGGCTCCGTAATTGAGTTTAGAGGACATCCCTCAGCTTGCAGGTTTGCTGTAATTCTGATCCCTAAAAGTTCATTTATTTGGTGATTCCTGTTGCACCTTTCTGAATAACTAAGAAAAATGGCCTCAGGCCAGTCTCCTACACTCCTACAGCAGTCAAAATCTGTGTTCTCAATCACCACCCCCCCACACACACTTCTCTCTCTCTCTCTCTCTCTCTCTCTCTCTCTCTCTCTCTCTCTCTCTCTCTCTCTCTCTCTTTCCCTCCCTCTCTCTCTCCCTTTCTCTCTCCCTCTCCCTCCCTCTTCCTTCCTCTTTCTCTCTCCTCTTCTTCCAATCACAGCTACAGTCTCATAGGAACAGAAATCAGCTTTAGTCGCCACATTTCTGTTTGTCTCTCTAACAAGAAAGTTCCTTTTTAAACTAAGTCTAATTGCGGCATCCTCCACCAACAAATCAAGCACATATGGTGACCACTGGAGTTCGAAGAATGAATGGATCAGCCTGGACTGTCCATGTTTATTATGACAAACGCAACATATATTTATTTCTCTTTCTATTTTGGATTGTATGCTTTTTTGTGTGTGTGATTTAACTAAACCACTTCTTAAAGATGTTTTCTAGTTATAGGTGGGTGCAGGTTCACAGCAAGACAGTCAGCAGTTCACATCAAGAACTGCAAGTAAAAGTTAGCGAACCGCCTGAGCAGGGAACCGCCTGAGCAGGCTCGCATATGCTTCAGCTTTCTGAGTCCTCCTGGAAAGGCTTTCAAACAAACGCTTGCATTTCTAAAATGCTTGTTCTAATTTCATATTCAAATTAAATTTAGTCATCATTTTAATTCTTGTTAATGTCTATTCTTATCACAAGAATCCTATTTTTAATTCATAACTCATTCATCAATCATACAGAGAGTCCAGCTCATCAGATCAAGTAAAATAAGGTAAAAGTCCAAATAACAAAATAACAGTCAATGTCATAGTCCAAGTGCCATATTCATGCTATCACTTAAATAAAATAATTTCCTTGAACATGCACAGTGGTTTCAAACCCAAAATAATTTGATCTGATTTATATTATAGACTGTGTATATGAATTACTCAAATACATTACTGCAATAATCTATAATACAGTAATTTACATGAAATGTACAACATATATATCAGTTGATAGAATGTTGATAACTTTTACCCATGTGCAATTTCTTATAAACAATTTTTCAAAACTAGAAACTACCTAGTGATTCCTTCAGGTTTTAGTCTATTTCAATGAAAATATTCTAACAACCTACAGTAAGATTTAGTAATAACTTGAATTAATTATATCATATTTTCTTATAATTAGATACAAAAACATGTTTTTTTCCCTTCATGTAATAGAGAGAAGACATGGTGGGACTCAAATAAAGAAAAAATAAATAGAAAGCATGCTAAGTATTTTATAAGGGTAAAATGATTTTATGTGAAAGTACAATGTACACACATATCACTATGCATTAGTCAAAACACATGGAGTGACAACACACACACAAAAAAAATGAACTGTAATGTAAACTATGGATGGCCTTTGGATGCAGAAATGGGTCAGTGTGGGCTCCCTGATAACAACACATGAGCCACTCTAATGGAGCTTCTGAGAATAAAGAAGTCGATGGATGTGTGGTTCAGGCTAAGCCTGATACACTCAGGCTTGTCTCAGTGTTCTGTGAATCCCAAACTCTGAAAACACAAACATGAAGGAAACTAGAAAAAACAGAACCTTGTTTGAGGACTAAAATTAACACATGAAAAGAATACAAGATAACATAAAACTGAGGTCTGTGTGTAGAATGTTTGCATTTGAATATTATAGAAAATATCACTAGATATTGTATTATATATCCATAATCCCAGCACACAAAAGGACAGAGATCTCAAGACCTTATCTCCACACAGACAGGTTGCAAAAAATGTGGCAATAGTTATGAGTAAAAGAATTGGGCAAAATAGTTAAAAGTTGTAATGATAAGGAAAATAAATTTTTATAAGTTTAACTTCTCTAAAAAAATTATCATGTATGCACATTATGTTCCATACACAAAACTATAGAAATAATCCTGTCAGCCAATGGCAGATCATTTAACAAAATTATATATATATATATATATATATATATATATATATATATATATATCTCCCTTGAGGTCACTTCTAATTAAGAAAAATATTTTATTTTCTTCTTTTGCTTATTTCAATTGCCAGAATTTTAGGATAAATGTGGGTATGCTCACAATAGTAATATTGGATGATATTAATACCAAATTTGGGTATATCTGATTGTCTACCACACTGAGATTGAACTGCATCAAACCATCTGGAAACCCAATAGGAACAAAAGGCCTGAGTGAGTGCTTTCTTGCCCACTTGAGCTGGAACATTAGCTGGCTGCCTTTAGACTAGAGTGACACTGCCAAGCCTGCTGGCTCTCCAGCTTGTCAGCTGAAGATCCTGGGATTTATCAGCCTTCACAACCATTTCATTCAATATTATAATAAAAGATGTAGTTACAGTACAAAGACTTGATATTATTTCTCTAAAGAACTATGTGGATAAAATTATCAGTCAAAGTTATATTTAAATGTGGTTAATCTTACATTGGCAGACTGTGGTAGGGGTGGCCAGAGGCGAGGGATCTGGGCAGAAAGATGTTACAGACTGTGGGCAAATATGCCAAAGACTGTGGGCAAGCCTGGCTGGCCCAGATGCTTGGGAAAAAGTAGATTGTGGTGTTCAGAAAACCAAGTGACCTGAGTTCTAATTCAGGGTGAGCTGTTATGCCCTGGGGTAACTCAATTGTTTCCCCTGTCCAAATCTTCCTTCTCTGTGAGTTTGTTAGATTATAAATCCCTAGGATTATTTTTCTGTTCTATAAAACTAAAATTCCACTATTGATAGGAAATAATATTCAGAGGCTCTTATCCAAACTATGAACCCATCGTCCTGGCTTTGTTGTTGTATACTACAACTGAAATTCCATCAGTACTCAATAAATAATACATTAAGCAAGCTGTTTTGGACATCTTGGTTTAATTGTGAGGCCTGGAAATGCCCTGCCTTTTGGCAAAGTCTACACAATATCAATTACTTTATTAACTTTGCAAACATATAATGGAAAAATAGGCACATTACTTTGAAACAGGCTTGTTTAATCTAATTCTCTTTCTTAATCATGGAAAAAGCCAATTTATGAGAATAGCACATTTCATATCAGGTAATTTATTTATGATGAAAATTATGTAACTTCACAGTACGTGATGCAATTTAAGGAGACTGGTTGTGGGGTAGAATGAGGTTCCAGTTGTTCAAACAGCCCTTACTATGCCTTCACTACACAGATTGCTGAACCATATCTGGGTCTGAGCTAGCCTGGGAAGCCTTGTTAACTTTATTCAAAAATGGCTCAATGTCAAAGTTTAGACATTTGAATATTGTAATGGAATATTAACTTCTTGAATGCTGGAACTCCTGTGATCTACATCTATACAATTTTGGTTTAAGAGACACATAATAGCTGAATTGGTTTGGTCACTCATTGAGGCAATCTCACAAACATTCCACTAAGCCACACAGAAAATGCATCAAGCTCTCAGTGAGCTAGTGTGCCTACATTGCCTAATGTGCTCTTCATCCCAATCACACAGTTCTTTGGGTGTTTCCTGAGACAGAAGCTTAAATGAACAAAGCCAGGATTCCTTTGTGGTTTACATATTTAGCAATTCTATGTATTACTGCAAAATTTAAGCAAGGAAAAAAGAAATAAAGGGGGTGGGCACCAGCACACTAAATCTCTTTCCAACATGGTGTCTAGTCTCTTACAACCTGGACATGTAGAATAGCTCTTATTTTCATAAGATTTTTTTTTCCTTCCTTTGTCTTGGGTTCTTTTTACAACTAATCCTGGACCTTACAGCATTTAATGTCCTGAAACTTTCAGGTAAGGCCATATTTTACATCATATTTTTATTTCTGGTCTTGGCAGTAAACTCAGAATTAGCCATTAAGTCAGGATTTCTCATCTAGTCAACTCCAGGAAAAGTCACAATTGAAAAAGGAGGAAGAGCCAGAGACCTTGATCAACAGGAATTATGTTAAGCTGGGAGAAAAGCATTCTTTCTACTTGGGCTCCAATGGGAAGAAAGGAAGGCTTGCATCCACATCAAATGAGGGTTTCTTCCAGCAGCAGGGCTCCATGGAAATCCTTTCACTGGCCTTCATCCAATAAAACTGAATATGTCAGGACGCTTCAACTCCACCTCCTCGCTCCATGCAATCAAGTGAGATTCTGAGATCTAAGCTATTATTTCTAAAGAGGGAGGAAAAAGAAGAATTTGTTCCCAAAATATCTGGTTCTCCACCCCCACCTTCCCTCATTTATGAAGCAAGCCATCTAAATCTCTCAGGCTATTTTTCCACAGGCTTGTTTATAATGTGGTAATGATTATGCTAATACCAGCTGGGAATACATCTATGTAGACATGTTGTGTGAGTGTGTCAGGAACTGGGGGAGGGCTGTATGAGCACATGAGGAGAACTATTCAATAAAATTATAGTACATATGTAGCCCTCTTTCTGTATTTACTAGTTTTTATAAGCCCCTTCTCAAATGGGAAATAGACCATGTTTCCTTTGCAGAAGGATAGTTATTGAATAACGAAGACCATGTGTTCTGTTATATCTTATTTGTCTGAACACTGCAGCTATTTTCTATACCAAATTAATAACAGTATACTAAACTTATTTCCCTAGTGAAAACTTCTGTCTACTAGCAGTGTCAGTATGTACACCCCATTTTGGCCAACAGCACAGGTAATCACTATATAAGCAAAGTCTATGATGGCACCAAATAAGGAGAACGAAGTTTTTTCATGGCATCCCAAGGAAAACTGATAACCCCTAATTAAATGATTCTGGTTACACAAGCAAACACTATTATATCACTGTCCCTACAAAGAGGAGAGAATGTACATTTCAGGAAAGACAGACAGCTCTTTAGTGTAGAACTTGTCACCACCATCAGCTTCAGCATAATAAAATGCATGTGGAAAATCCCTCGCAAGCCCTGATGGGGATTCCTCCTTATCTGGATCAGAGGGTATGCTAGTGTCTGAAGGAAAGCGATCTTTCACATACCGACTTGCTGTTATTGCGATGTGTTCAACATACGCTGAGGGAACAAAGATAAAAAGCTGGGACCAAGTCCTCTAGGTGGTTGAAGATAAAAGAAATGTTCCTTTCCTACAGATACAAAAATAAAAACAACAAAAACACATCCACATCCCAGCCAAACAGAAGAGAAGCAATAGTGTAGAGAAACTGCCTGCCTTTTTTTACCCTTCCCATAGCCAGGTAACATACAAGCCTACATGGAACGGCATCTGTGTTACTGAAAACTCTGACCTTTGCCATATCAACATAAAGGTGGTTTTCCTGTAGCTGCAATTATAGTAGTTTTTAAAATTAAAATCTAGTATTTCATTTCTGCTTTCTAGTTCCTTTCTTCAGCCCCTTCTAAGTACACTCTCTTTGCACCCTCTCAAATTCATGCATGGCCTCCTTTTCTTTGTTATCATTGTATATGTGCATGAATGAATAAGTATAGAACTCCTGCAGTCTATTTGATGTTGTTTGTGTGATATCAGAGCTGATTATTTGTATTAGATAACTACATAGGGGCCTCATCCCTGGGGAGGATGAGTCCTTTTTCTCTCAACAATCCTTGGCTGCCTATAGTTCTTTGCCTAGGAATAGGTCCCCATGAGATTCCCCAGTTCACAATAGATAGCTGTTGTTATTGTCATTATTTAAGTCCCAGTTAGGCAGGTACATTGGTGAAGTATCATGGGTGTAGCTTCCCTGTCATTGCTAAAAGACACAATCTCACAACAGACTTCCTGTTCTTTTGATCCCAGTCCAGTGCATATAGGCATAAAACACACTTAAATACACTCTGTAAAAGCACATTGGGATGATTTTATTTCCTGTTAAACATTGTGACTAAAACATTCCAGTCATTCCACAGCTCGTTCATTCTCTCCCAAATAAAAATATTTTCTGGTGTTTTCTAACGAAACGTTAAATGTTCATTACATTTTTCATACAAGGAAACTTCTTAACAGAATCAAAAGTTCCAAGAGCTAATGATGCAAGCCAACAGATAAACCTTTGCAGGTTTCCATCTGAAAGTCATAACATAACCTTTTATTCTGTGTGTCACTAGTGCAGAAGGTTTTTCAAGGCAGAATTCTTCAAACTGCAAGATGTTAAACAGATGTACTGACTAGTCTTCCAGTTCTAAGCTACGAGGAGTCTGCTTTAAGTCTCTACATTGTGGTCTTCATTTAAAAAAATTCTTTTATCAAGACCTTTGGGTTTGGAAATTTGTTTTGTTGTTATTTTTCAAACTATACATTTGTTTAGAATCTGATTTTAAAACACATTATTTTTTGAACTAAGTAAAAAGTCTTCATTTAGATTTTGCTATTTAAAAGCTTATTTTCAGCAGTACCATCTCCACTTCCTATGGCAGGTGCTGGAAGCCCAGTCCCAGATGTTTTGATATGTAAATAGCAAGTGAAGAATTTGGGAAATAGACAGAGATACAAGAAGAATGAAGGCATAAATAAAAACAGACTCTTTGGAACTGTAGTCCATTTGTATCTGTCACTAAAGCCCTTTCTTAACATCTTGGCTTTGTTTTCCACTGGTGGCTTTTATGTTTAACTCTTTTCTCATGTTACAAAGTCCCTCTCTAAACTATGAACTAGCCATAGTGATTGGTCCAAATATTCACCTAGTTATTCATTTCCAGTGAACCACATTCTATTCTAACTTCGACTGGAATAAGTCTTACATTCAACTTCACTGTGCTGAGACTGAGAATCCTATCCGATGGATGTAACTATTACCCCTCATGTTCAACTGCCGTTTAGTTTGGTGTGTGCTTGTGTTGTTAACATGATGAATGGGGTTCTTAGAAAATACTAGCCCCTGTTTGCAGTTGAAAGACCAGTTTCACTGTCTTTGTTCTTACTCGTTTGTTACTTGAAAGAATTTCAAAATGTTTGGCTGTAACAGTTATAAAATATTGTTTATGATTTTTCTTGTTTGTCTTGATGATGACAAGGAATTTGCATCATTTCAATGAAATATTCATGACCAGAAAAGATTTTATAATACAGCCATGGATTCATAATACCTTCAGCTGCCTCTTCAGATCTTATTAAGCTAATCTGTATGTGGATGAAATTAAAGCCATAACTATGGTAGGGTTGAGTTTTGACTTAACTATTTGACCACTAGGTCCTCGTGCATAACACTGACAGGAATGAACAGCATCCGTTGCTTGTGAAAAGCACCAGTGTCTCTGGAGGATGGAAGTCATACATGGCAGAATCAGATATACCTTTCAGTAATGAATTTAGCACCTGCACAATCTGTGACTGGAGGATTACTTTCCTCAGAGAAACATGGTTTCCTCACCTATAAAGTGGATGATTGTTGCACTTTACTACTAAGCTTGCAGTCTACCATGTCTGGACAGCTATCTTTAGCTCAGTGCAAAATGAACTCCCTTTTCTTAGTAGGGCTTTCTCTTCTTCACCTGATCTGCCAAGCTTGATCCCAATCTTCTACCTGAGAAATGCCATGTAATCCTTGATGAAATTACAGGCTCAACTTCTTGGAATGCCTTTCCATGCAAACGAGGTATCCCCAGAACTTTAAGCCTCAACCTATGAAACTTCACCCTAAGAACAACACCTTTCTACTATTCAAGGTAGCCCTTGATTCAGTACAAATAAAGAATCTGTCATAAGCTGTTTGGTTGACTGTAGTCTAAGAGAGCTCTTTTCTAAAAGTGCTGTAACACTGAACTTTTCATAAGAAACCTCCTCTCTTTGGCAGCCAGATGGGGATCCTGCTGACCCACCTGCTCCAGACTTTGTTTCATCCTTTCTTGCCAGTGTACATCGGGGTCTGTACAGCTCAAGGGAAGAAACCAACTGGAACTGGGCTCTGCTCCATCCTTCCCTGCTTAGTGTGCAGCAGTGCCTGCATACTCCAAGCAAAGAGGTGCAAAAACAGAACCACAGATGATGATAAAGAGTGTGGTTATGTTTACATTTTCCATACCCACCCTATACGGACTAGACACAGTTCTTAAATGATACAATGTAATGCTTGAAAGCCAGGGCTGCATAACTCTTGGTCACTACTATTTGCCTACTGCCATCTCAGCTCCAACCAATGAGTACCTCTTTGTCCATTTAAAATGAACCAGCCTTTCCCCCGCACCCCTGCCAATGTCTGCCAAGGGTTTGCTGAACTCTAGTCCTTACAAGCCATTTTATACATACAATACCAAATCTACCTCTTTCATGAGGCATTTCCTGAACTCTTCACATTATGACTCCTTAACTCCATTGATGGCAGGAGTTTTGCTCTTTTTGGTAGAGAAAGCTGAATCAAACCCCATCCCCACTTGATAGCAGATTATAATCACTGGCTCTCAGATAGTGTGTGTGTGTGTGTGTGTGTGTGTGTGTGTGTATCTCTATTTAATATACTTCTGCTTCTAACAGGCTCTAACAAAACAGGAATCATTTCCACATCTCCCATGGCAGAGCTCTCTACATGTCTTTTTCTCGATTCTATTTTAACAGTTTGCCAAGTTGCTGAAGATACTTCTAATTATTGCCTAGTATTTCTCTCTGCATACTGCCTATCTTTTCCTGATCTAAAAATAACACATTTCTAGCAATAAAAAATGAAGAGCTTTAAACATGACCCCTAAATACTTTCTGGAAAAATATTATTGGGAACTATTCCAAAGAGCAAAGTTGCAGTTGATGGAAACAAATCCATTTACTGATTCCATAGCTTCCATAGCACTAAACTTCTCACAGAACAGCAGCAACAGAGCAGGCAGCCCGCTGGTCTTCACAGCTCTGCCGCTGCTTGGCTATACCTTGCTTTTGAATGCTTGACTTTACTCTTGGTGTCACTTTAGTGACTTCTCATTCTTGTTTTCACTTGTGCCTTCTTACCAGTATATTTAAGCTTCATGGTTCTATTTCTCTTAGTCATTCAGCTTATAGAGCTTCAAGACTTTTTAATTACTTATCTCTTCTCTTTACTCTCACCAAGAGTATAAATTCCTTTAATGTAGGGGCTATACTTTTTTTTTTTTTTTTTTTTTTGCTTACTTTCGTGCTCACTGTAGCAATTACTATAACACTTTTACAAAAACATGCAAAAATGTGGACTCCAAAACAAACGAAAGCCCTAAGGTCTACAAATGCCAGTAACAGAAGAAAAACGGATGCTTTGAATTCTGAAATAAGCTGGATTCACTTTTTCCTTGCTAGTGTGACTTCTTGCCAGCTGAACTCAAAATGTCAGTAACTTCTTGTTATCATTTGAATCAGACATCCCTTCAAATCTCAGGCATCTGAATTCTTGTTCCCAAGTTGGTGACACTGTCTGGGTAGATTCAGGAGGTATGTTCATATTTGAGGAAGCACATCACTAGAGGCAGGCCCTGGGCTCTCAAAGGTCATGTGGATTCCCACTGATCTCTATTTGCTTCCTGTTTACCTTTCAAGATGAACTATCAGCTTTTCCTGCCACCATGCCTGTGTGCTGGCTGTCATACTTCCCCACCCTGATGATGGACTCTTATCTCTCTGAAACTGTAAGCCCAAAATAAACACTTCCTTCTCTAAGTTGCCTTGCTCATGGTGTTGTATTACAGAATAGAAAAGTAACCAAGATGTCACTCATTATAAAAAAAAAAAAAAAAAAAAAAAAAACCACTACCAGTAGCTATACACAGAAGAAACTCAATCTTCATCTCTTATCCTGCACAACATTTAACTTCAAATGGATGAAAGACTCTGAATCTAATAGAAAAGAAAGTAGTAATTATGTTGGCATAAGACTTTCTGAACAGAGCTCCAATAGCACAGGCACTGGTTAGTAATTCCAACAATTAATACATGGAACATGATGAAATTAAGGTTTCTGTATAGCAAAATATATTATCATTAGAGCGAAGGAGCAGTTTACAGAAAAGAATAATTTTGGTAGGGCTGTATACCTGACAAAGGGCTAGCATCTAGACTACATAAAGAATTAACAAAATTAAACACTATGAGGACAACCAAATGAAACACTGGAGCAAAGAACTAAACAGAGTTCCCCAAAAATGAAGAAGAGATGGCCAAGAAACACTTTGAAATGTTCAACATCCCTGGTCACAGAGAACTGCAAGTTAAAACTACTCTGGGATTCCATATTTCCACAGTCAGAATGATACCCAAAACACAAATGACGAAAAATGCTCGCATGAGGGGAACATTTAATCACCACTGGTGGAAATGCAAGCTGGTGGAACCACTATGGAAATCAGTATGACAGTACCATAAAAAGTTAAAAAAATTAAACCATAAATCTTCTATATCTTCTACCTATACCACTCTTGGATATATACACAAAGCACTCTACATCCTACACTAGAGATACCTGCTCATCCATGTCCACCAGTGCAATATTCAGAATATCCAAGAAATTAAAATGGCCTGGATATCTACCAAGTGATAATAAAAATGTGGTGTCTTCTTACAATGGAATATTATTCAACAATTAATAATAATAAAATTATGAAACTTGCGTGCAAATGGATGAAACTGAAGCAAACATTCTGAGTGAGGTAACCCAGACCCCAAAGACAAATATCAGATGTTTTTTTCATTCATCTCATCTGTGGATGTTAGCTTTTAATCTTCAGACACTGTGTTTACTTTGGAATACCAATAGCATTCAGGAAATTCATAAGGTGACACAGGGAGAAGAGATAGAATGCATTAGTGTAATGGGTTATAAAGAAAGTGTACTGGTGTACAGGAGGGGAAGTGGACATTAGGGTACAGGGGACATGCAGGGAGAGATTAATAACACTAAAGACATTTTGTAGCATACATGAATTAATACTGTAGAGGTTTTTCACACACGCACACACACACACACACACACACTTACTTACAAAAAAGAGTTTAAATGGTGTTACTCTATGAAACGGAAACAGCACTCCTAGTAGATACTAGAGCAGTAGTTCTCAACCTATTCATCATGACCCCTTTGGGTGTCAAATGGTCCTTTCATAGGGGTCACATATCAGATATCCTGTATATCAGCTATTTACATAATAATTCTTAACAGTAGCAGAATTACA
Organism: Arvicanthis niloticus; assembly: GCF_011762505.2. Classification (NCBI taxonomy): domain Eukaryota; kingdom Metazoa; phylum Chordata; class Mammalia; order Rodentia; family Muridae; genus Arvicanthis; species Arvicanthis niloticus. Next base: position 44,265,189 of record NC_047665.1, on the reverse strand, counting down.
CCTATGTAGTAGCAGTGAAAATAATTTTATAGTTGGGCTAACCACAATACAAGCAACAGTATTAAAAGCATTAGGAAGGTTGAGAACCTATGCACTAGAAGCTAACAGATAAAATCCCAATGCCAGGAATGAATATTTGTTGAAAAAAAATGAAATCCCAGCAACTCCCAAATATTACAGATTCTTGCCTTTGCTCTAGATTACCCATGATAACTTGATAATAAAACCCTATTGCTGATAACACTATATACTTGAGTAACAGAACATCATAAAATCAAGCAGGTACTGCCCTGGAAGCTTCATCCTTAATAGCTGACTTCCATAGTACTGGCAGATGCTATGATACTGTACTGATAGAGAAGGGTAACCACCAATAATACCCAGCTGTGAATTCTGAGAGGTATACCTATGAGTAGTCTTGCAAGGCTTGTCTACATGTAACATGAAGGTTACGAGACCAACCAACCACTTTATACCTTAAATCATTATTGGATCAAGAACCCGTGGCTATACAGGTCATACGCCCCAGAAGATAACAGAATGGGAAGAAATGCTGCGTGGGAGTGAGGGGACATCTGACCAAAATGCATCATATAAAACTTGGTACTCTTGAAAAAACTAATTTTTAAAAAGGGTTTTGAGGCACCAATGTACTAATTCTGATGTAGAGTCTCCCTCGGGCACACATAGAAGGGCACTTGCTTTGCTATTCACTTTTAGGACCTGCTAGAAATCAAACTAGTTACTTAACATTGGCAACTCTCAAAGAACTGATATTAAATAGAGATAAAAGATGATTAAATATCTACTTTAATAATATTAATGTGCCCAAAGGAATGAACAAATATTTACTGACTAGCCAAAGCTGGAATTACACTGTGTATAATTAGGCAGAGGAATGGTGGTCTCACAATCAAGTTTGTCATGCTGAGTATACTTGCCCCCCATTCTGTCCTCAAAGCTGCCAAACCACACAATGGTTGGGCAGTATTATGACTCACTATATGACTGCTGTGCTACTATTTCATTGATCTGACTGTTTATCAGTGAACATGAGAGCTGATCCTTACAGGCATTACAGCTATGTGCGATAAAAGCAATAGTATTCAGTAACTGCCAGTTATTCTATCATGCCTCTTATTCTTTATCCTATTCCACATGATTAAGATTGCAGTGACATGTCAGAACACACTATTCAAAAGAAACAAAATCTATCCTTTATATTAACTATGTGTGGTAAATGATTAGGATATTTTTCTGCCACAATTTGATGGCTTTTGCCTTAGTGGAAAAAAACTACTAATTTTAAATATTAGTTAGAGCTTTGTGTTGTACTTATTACCATTCCCTTGCTGTGTGAGTTTGAGCAAGTCTGAAGAGACAGACAAATATAAATAGGGACAATATTATCTACTCTAGAGACACGATAAGAATTTACTGCTATACATGCGAATGATTTTGCAAAATTGCATGAACTATGTTCATTTTCACTTATTTTCACATTTCAATAGTGTCTTGGTTATTAACAATATTTATTTAGTCTTGAAAACAGCAACTCTACCATGATTTAAAATACCAAAAGTATTTTTGTTGGGACAAAATAATGTTAGTAAAAGACTTACATTTTTGTCTTGTTGTTAAGAAATGGACAGCTGCATTTAGTGTTCTCTAGCCAGATGGTGCTTTCTCATAGCAAGCCAATAGACTAGGAGGCACCCCACCCTCTCTCCCTAGAAATAGACTAAAAACTGTACCCCTTCAGTTCCCATGAAGTATCTTACTATTTGAACAACTCTTGTGCTAATTCCCTCATAATGGTGATGTTTCCTTTCTTGGGCTAACTGCTATTCATCTCACAATTAAAACTGAGTTTACTTCTGATGTGCTTGGTACACATTCCCATCACATCCCCACATGTGGTTTTATATTCCTACCTGTGTTCTCATTGCCCAGGACTTTCTTATTGTTCATTTATCTTCTTGAGTAAGGAGGTTAAGAATGGATATGCCGGGCAGTGGTGGCGCACGCCTTTAATCCCAGCACTTGGGAGGCAGAGGCAGGCGGATCTCTGAGTTCAAGGCCAGCCTGGTCTACAGAGTGAGTTTCAGGACAGCCAGGGCTATACAGAGAAACCCTGTCTCGAAAAACCAACAAACAAACAAACAAACAAACAAAAAAGAATAAAAAAGAATGGATAAGAAGCTCAGAATTTATACATATTTCCTGTTCAGTCTTCATTCAGAAACATCTTGGCTGAAATGGTGATACTTGCTTCTTATTGTCATTCTGTACTGTAAGTATCAATCTTTGACCTTTTTTTCAAAAATATTTCTTGACAAAAATGCTCCAGACTTAGAGCTTTCTTACTCTAATGTTTAGTATCCTAGACCACATATAAAATTAAACATATATGCCTGGTCTGCATGCAATGCTTGTGTAGTAATAATGCTGATTGTATTACATAGATTCAGACTCAGCAAGAGCTTACGAGACAGAACACTCTGCCCTAACAAAACTTTCAGTAACATAATTATTACCATATCTGGTTATAAAAGGAAGGACAAGAGAAGATATTAAATATTTTGACTACAAAAAAATCTAATCACAAGCCTTGGGTTTTTTTTAATTTTATTCTTCAGTAATCTCATAAATGAATACAAGGTATTTAGATCATATCCACCTTTAAATATGTACAATTTAAAATTTTTATATTGTTTAATAACACCTATCTAAGGATTTTTATTAATTTATAACAAGTCTGATGTTTGTGTTCTTGAAGAGTCTCTCAAGCATTTTAAAAAATCCAAGTATTGAAAAATGTTAATACTAAGTGGATGTAGTCATTGCCTTGGTTGCAGTAGTATATCAAAAATTATCCATGCCAAATGATATAAAAAGAATAAGGTATCATTTCGACCAATCTCTCAAATCACAGATTTATGGAGTGCCTCCCCCTAGGTATGCTACACTATCTGGCTTTTACCAGTAATGATATTAAATTGGCCATCTACTGATGGATTCTAGAGAGGTTGGACAGACACAAAAGGAGGTAGGATACAGAAATAATATGTTTTATAGATAACCATGTCTGGCATTTCAACAAAAATAGAGTATATGAATTCAATTGCATATGTTAAGCGTAACAAAATGTTTCAAAACGATTAATTACATTAACACATACATGTTATTTTATCTACTTGTTTCAAATAAAAATTCCTTTCTATGTAATATAGTTAAATAGTATAAAATTGGCCTCATGCTACTCTGGACTAAAACAAATTATCTTCAAGATCTTCAAGGGTACTGAGTTTATACTATATGGAACTGTTCCTACAGTTTCTTAAAACAGAAAATGTTAAAAAAATGTTTTAACCAAACAATTAGGTTATTAAACAAACTTAAAATTTGAAATCAATAATGAAACACATCACAGTTTTACTTTAAAGGCAAGAAATATATCAGAAACTAGTATTTTATTCATGATATACATACTTTCCTTACTTAGTTTTAAATGACAAATTTTCATAAAATTATTTATGGTTGTATCAGCATTATATAGTCTGAACCAGTTAATGAAACTCATAAAAATGTTTCATTCATTTTGATGGCTGTAGGGTTACTTTCTACAGATTTCACAGTTACTGTAGAAACTCGCATTCTACTTCACATCAACTGGAGACATCTGAGAAGTAGAAGGGAAAACTCAAAAGATTTAGTAGTCAGAAAATTTTTAAAAAGTAGAATCATTTAAGCAACAATAGAACGTAAAGACCACAGTTCTTTATTTTTTTATTTATTCTCTCTCTCTCTCTCTCTCTCTCTCTCTCTCTCTCTCTCTCTCTCTCTCTCTCTCTGCGTGTGTGTGTATGTGTGTATGTGTGTGTGTGTGTGTGTGAACATATGTGTTCCATGACCTGTGTGTCAGGTCAGAGGTCAATCTTGGGTGTGAGTCCTTACTTACTTTGAGCAGGATTTCTTACTGTTGTAAATACAAGGGTAGCTAGCCCATGAGCTTCTGGGGTTTCTTCTGTCTCTTCCTCCCATTTTGCTGTAGCAACTTTTTGCTGTAACTGGGAATCTGAACTCAAGTCCTCACATTTGAGTGGCAGGCATTTTCTAATGACCCATCTTTCTAGTTCTAAGACAGGAGTTCTATTAAATTTCATGGGGTAAGATAACAATAAAATGTTGCTGAGTTAATTTGAATATAATTAAAATATCTACAATTACATAGGAAACATTCATTTGTAGTTTCTAATACTGTTCTGTAAAGCACAATGTGGACGATTGTTTTCGTGATATGATGAAATAATTATTACATTTTGAAAAGGCTTTGTAAATAATAATGAAACTTGCTTTGTAAAGTATTAACCTGAATTTTTTCCTGATGATTCTCATTGGTATTTAGGATCCATTTTGGAGAGTTTAATATATCAGAATAAAAGATACACACATACAGCTAGGTGGGGGCTCAGTTTAGATTTGCATACTTCAAATACATTCTTATCTTTCTTAATTTATTGGGCTCCTTCAATAATATCAAAAGCTCTATAGTACTTTCATTAAAAAAATGCCTTCCTTAAGTTTCAGCTAAGTAGAAGTTAACATTCAACCCCTTTTAGAGAGAATGGACTCTAGATTAACAATCTTCTTCCTTGAGTGATTGTTTTCCCTTGGAGTCCCACAGCGAAACATAATGCATGACATAAAGTTGGTAGGGGCTGAAATTTTTTAAACTAAATTTCCTTAATTTCTGTAGTTGTATGTCACTCTAAGACATGAAAGTATTTGGTCATGTTAGATAGATGTTGTAGAAGGAGAATATGACATGCTTTTGACAGCCGATTTGCAACGGCTTCCTCTGATCTACCCCACCCTGTAGGCCTGTTCCCTTTGGGTATTTTACCTCATCTCCAAGATATCTAGACAGGTCAGAAGGATTGAGCTACAATTTCCTACATATGTGACAGAAATATATCTTCAATTCCACCTGCAAACATGTTACTGTGTGGTGGGCAAGGATTTCTCATCTACTTTAAGGAAAACAATGATTACTAATTTTCCTAATAAAATTTTAGTAACTTAATCCTCCAAAGTTCCTTACCACTAAATAAATACACTAGTTGAATCTGAAACACAAGTCTTTAGAGATAGTGGATCAAATGCTTACCATGATAACAGTCAGTTTGTGTTTTAAACCTCTGAACAATAACTGCTAGTGATTCTGAGACACATCTTATAAAGGAAAATGCAAAACATCATTGGATAAATCCAACATATGGTCAGCACACACTCGTAACAATATTTTATCTTGTTTGTATTAAGTTAGCATCAAGGACTTTCAGATTACAAAGCCAATGAAACAGGCAAACTGACATCCAAAACCTCAGTAACACCACAGTCTAGACTGCAGGCATACTTCTCTCAACTTTCCTCATGATCACTGGATTTAACCGCTTAGTAGTGGTATTGGAAAGGTTAAATGCATTTCCTACTCTTGGCTATCTTGATTCTTTATTAAGATAACTACACTGTCATGGCGAGAGAGAATGTTGTGTTTAAAATAACTGTAAAGGCATAGAAGTAAAATCAGTCCTAAGTAGGCATTTGCTGTAGCTAAGAATTCTAGAACAAACAACTCCAAATTTGTTATAAGTTGCAACTAAAAGCATTCAAAAGGAATGAAAAATAGCAGTAAAACAAGAAATGAAAGTCCTTGAGGGTGAATCACAGGCCTTCCATAAACAAATGTATCCCTGAGATTCATGGTTTGGGAAGTACTTGGCACGAAATGCTACAGACAAATGATTATGTGAGCAACTAAGCAGAGCAAATTAAAAGCAATGAAACTGGATTCAAGAGAATCAGTAGGTGGAAATAATTCTTTAGGCACTGGGCTGGCCTAGGCTGAGCTGGCCAACACTGGACTCTGGTCCATGACCCACCCTGGAGTTGATCATGCAGCTTCTCCTGCCATGTTTCTACCTTCAGAAAACAGCTTAACCTGTATTAGGGGGCACATACAGACTATTTTAACATAACACTTCCAGCAGAGAGGGCAAACTCTATCTTCTGCAGTTTATTCACCTTTTAATTCATGTCATGTCCCTTATGAAACTTTTCACTAGTGGTAAAATAAGCAAACAAATTCTTTAACCTCACAATGTATAGAAAAGTATTATCCTGTTCTTCAGCTCAGGGTGCTGTTAGGTAACTGGCGATGAGGAAATGGCTCCTCCACCCTTTGGAATCCCTGTGGCTTCTTCTTAGATGTCTTAAAACTGGTTGAGTCTATTGGAAATTCTGCCCCCAGATACCACTGATTTCTCTGGACTGCAGTTATGGTTTCAGAGTAGTATGCACTGATGATGGTTATACAAAGTTGTGTTCTCCATCCTCCAGTGCGCGTCCTCTTGCTTCAGGACCTCTCAGAATGGGGCAGCGGACAAGGTGTTCCATTCTGCTTGTGCTTTTTACCCTCTCACCCAAAATTCTGTATGATAGGAAAATCACAGCATACACTAACTTTTCTATTCCCTGTCTTAAAGAGAATTTTCCCCCAAACAGTAGATCAGTAGATACTTCAAAACTATGGTGTATGTATGTGTGTGTGTGTGTGTGTGTGTGTGTGTGTGTGTGTGTTGTATGTGGTACCAGGGTCATGATTGCAGTCATGGATGCCATTGGCTTAATGAATTGGTGAAACTGAAGAACAAAGAGTAAATCAAGATTACCAAAAATTTACACACATTATTTTAATATGTAAAAGATATTATTGCAAACATATATCTAAACCTAGTTGGAAAGAATTAATTTTCATACAGTTAACTTTCATGTGAGCTTTTTGGGGGGTTCCTATGTGATTAATATATAATTCTACTGTGACCTTTTCATTGCTTCAGAAAAATAGAACAAAATATAGATCATAGTGTTTTTCTCACTAAATGAAGGATTCTAAAATTTGGGTATGGAGAGATGGGTTTGTGGTTAAGATCACTTGCTCCTCTTGAAGAGAATCAGGGTTCAGGTCCCAGCACCCACATAATGGCACATAACCATTTATAATTCCAGTTCCCAGGCTTCTGGTGTCCTCTTCTGTCCTATATGTGGACTGCATACAGGCAAAACAAATTTTTTAAAAAGAGAATCAAGAATTGGGTGGGAGGTGGAAGGATCTGGGAGGAGAAGAGGATGGGAACACCATGACCAGAATATCCTATATAAAAAATATTTTCAATTTAAACAAATAATGAAGATATTCTGGGGACTGAAACAATTTTAAATTCTTAATGTTGAAAAGTATTAAAATAAACTAATTTGGTAATATGTAGTTATTTCTTTAAATATCTAGCAAAATACCAAATATTCAGTTATAATAACAGTCTATGCTTATAATATTTAAGTCTTAATCATTCCTAAGCAATATTTTAAATAATGATTTATGAGGCTGTCTTAATCTTGCCCCAAGGGGAAACTATAAATCAAACTAGGAAGTTTTGTCACAATAAACAAACAAAACCTAGTATTGATATAGGAACAGTATGTGTCCAGAGTCTTGCATGAATTGTCTTTTTCTCTGGTCTTTCAAGGGAAAAGCTTATCTTTACTTTACATATTAGGATATTGGAGCACAGAGAGTCTAAGCAGCTTTCTCAAGTCACTCAATGAGTAAGTAATAGAGTTAGAATTTTAACCCAAGCAATGGGTGCTCCCATCACCCTTATCCACTGTATTGGACTGCCTCACGTGGAAAAGAAGTGCACAGCACTGGGTTTAGGATGAAAAGGAAAAAAAAAAAAAAAAAAAAAAAAAAAACCCTAGTCGTACAAGTCTCTGCCATCTTTTAAGGACAAAGGAAGGGACTGAGATTCCATATTTAGAATTGGCAGCTTCGTGATCCCCAGAACCATATGTTTCTAATGACCTGATCACTGGCCCTTTCGCTTCTGATCATTTGACATTTTTAAGCATGAATCATCTAATGAAAAAATTACAAGGCTTTCTTTTGAACACACTGTTTATTTGTCACCAGAAGATCTCAGATATACTTTAAACAAATTCCTTCTATAAAGGAAAGGCTACATACCCTCATGAATGGCATAACCTAAAAATAGAAGTTATTTAAAACTGCTCCAACACCTTTTCTAAATTTCCTACATTGTGAAATGACAGCAATGTCTCCTTTTCAACACTGCCTTCTAGTCAATGCAAAAAGAAACAAACCGTGCCCACATGCTCATATTCGCTGTTTACTTCTCCATCAGTCATCTGAAATGGGACACAAAAAAGGGATGTGTCTGTCTCTGTTAGAGGGAAAAGTGAGGGGATGGAGAGCTAATGCAACCAGAGTTGCCAGATTTGGAACTGATTGAAAGAGTTTTGTGTCACCAAACATTTTTCAAAGACCTATCAATCTGCAGCTCTTTTTATAAACCAACCTGTAATGAGTGGTGTTTCCACACATTTTCTTCACACAGTTGCTTCTGAGTTTGGCACTGTCTTTGATTTGAGAAAGAATTTCAAACTTTAGATGATCACACAGAACCTTTTTGGCATCACAGAAAAGAATATTTAGATCATAGAGACTTAAAGGAATGTCAGTTAGAGTTCCAAGTGGTTTGAACTTTCATTTCTGAGGTGCCCAAAGCCACACTGCTGTATTTACAAGTATGTTTATAAGTGATGCCATTCTTGTCTGTAATTAATCAAGAATTGGAAAGGAAGACATAAGAAAGAAGAGCAGAGATAAAATGTTCATATTAAAAGCGTAAATTGGACAATATTCAAATAACAAGACATACCAAACATCATAATGTTCCTATTCACATCCCTGGCACCAAGGGAAAACCACCTTGGAAAAACCAGAAAATCCTTGAAATAACAGCAAAGTGCCAGCACTAACAGTGGTAAACTTAGCACTCCCTGGGAAAATTCAAAGAAAGTACAGTAATGCAACTTGTCACCTGCTGACTGGTTTCTGCTGCTTCAGAAAACAAAGAACACAGCTGACTGGGGTTCAGAATGTGCAGCCAGAGGGAGCAGAATTCCTCCCTATAGAGCAGGAGACTTCATTATAAACATAATATTCTCTAACCTCCTAAACCATAGAACTAGCAACACCAGTGTCATCTGGGAACACACAGATACACCTCCTCAGACTGCCTAAGATCAGTCACATCTCACATCTTTCTGGGTGAAGCACATCCTGTCTATGAATGTGATGTTTGTGTACACAAATGCTCAGACACTGCCATGAATCTGTAAGATGCCCAGGGGAGTAGCCCATCATCTGAAAATCTGTTAGAATGTCTCCTACCAGATAAAAGAGCATTCACTAGGACCAGATCATTTCTCACGGCATAGTGTTTGTATTTGAGTATTCCTTATAAAGCAACCCCTCAACTGCCATGTTTAAGTGACTTTTTATCTAGGCATGGCATGGAGAAAATTATTTCCAGAGAAAAATTAGGGAGAACAGTGAGTGTCCTAAAGGCACATCTACTGATAGCAGTATACACAGAAACCCTGGGAGACCTTGAAAAGGGATTGCTGCACACATTCAAAGCAACTGCCATTTGTAGATTAGATTCAAAAGTTCTAAATTTTTACTTTAAAGGTCAAAAGAACAAGATCTATTTAATTTTGCTATCCTTCATTTGGGTCCCACGTGGGAGTTGGTCCAAGTCCAGATAGCCAGATGTACTGAATAGCCATGGTGACAAGTAAGGTAGAAAGGAACCGGCCAGATGGCCTGCAAGTCTGCCCAGCTCTGTTTCAACCTCGTCTTATCCACCTCTGCTCCCTCATCTAATTAGTGTGTGCCCTTAGTATCGGTGGGCAGAAACTACAAAAGAATTCAAGAAGCAAAAATGTGTCTGAGTGTAAATGGTAGAAAAATAAGGAAATGAGTAGTTCTCGTTGATTAATTAGCTTTGTAAGTTTATTGTTTTTTTTTTTTCCTAACAGCCAGGCTTGAAAACTCAATATTCTTGGACAATCCTCTTTCTTCACTCTCTTATTCAAGAAGTCACCAAATCCTTGCACCTCTCTGCCTGGACTCTCCTATATGTCACTTATTTTTTTCTATCCAAACCTCCTCTCCTTTATTCTCCTGCCTTTCTCCCTCCCTCCCTTCCTCAGCTCATCCTATATTATTACAAGGCTCTCCTTTAAAAATAAGTTTTGTGGTAGAAAATCTTGCAAACGAAGACACACACCAAGATTAGCCAGACCCAAAGTCTATGAAACTTAATGAACTCATATAGTTAGAACTGATAAGTGTCTTACTTTGCTCCTTTTATAGAGTCCATCATGGACCAGAATGGCAAGGCCACCTTCACTACCATTCTTCCTTTCTTCAGACCCCTCATACTCCAGGGCTGGTGGTCTCCACTTCCTGGACATAAATGCAATATCTTTCCAACTTGATTCCAATTTCCTCATCCCTACATGTGAACATTAAGTAGTAATCGGTTTTGTGTTCACTATCATGAATTGGTCATAAATATTCCAGCAACTTTTCTTTATCCTTCTCCATAGCTGAGGATAAATAGTAATTGGTATAAGAAGCTAAGGTAAAAATGGGTGCTAAAGCAAAAGACAAATTAAAGCCTCCTTGCTCTTTAAGACTGTTTCAATGAGAACTTCTGACTCCATTATTCTATATACTGAACTTCAATTGTTGGAGGAAATAATGAATGCTTAAATTATTAACCAAGATCTTTGCTTAATCCATATAATAGCATATAAATTTAATTCAGTTGTTGAATTATAAAGAGAAAAAGTTCCTTCTCCAGCTTTGTTTTGGGGTGAAGCCCCATATTGACACCTAGAATTTCCATCTTTTCACCAAACTCAATGATGAAAGCTGAGATCTACTTGTGTCTAGGAAACAATGCTCTAATGAAGGAGGTCAGTGCACATGTCAGTAGCCCAAGATGATGAAAAAATATCGTGCATTTGAGGACAACCCACACTACAAAGTGATACTGTCTTAGAAAGAAAAGGGGGACAGGGAAATACTGCTTCAAGGATATTTTCACATAAATAAAAAAAAAGCTAAATTATTTTCTTCTTTGTTCTATTTTTGAGAATTTTTTGTTTTATTATATATGTATATAGAATATGTATGTAGAAAAGTTCTCCAGCTCAGTCTTTTTTAGGGATAAGGAATACTCCAAGCATCATAAGTTATAACTGCCTCTGCTCATTGGTAACTCTGGCATTCACTCACTATCTAGAACAAATGAGTCCCCTGAAATGGCATTCTTTATGGAGTTAAAGTTCATCATATATCTTTCTAAATTACCTAATTCTCTTTTTCAATTATTGTAAACTCTGTATCAGAGTTTCACGCTGACTCTATCTAAATAGGATTCTCCAACTACTAGAAAAAATTATATAGATCTTTATGCAAAAATAGTTTGTCCTTTGCCATTATAAACTAAAAAATTCAAAAATAGCTCACCTTTTCCTTTATGAATTTGTCAATTGCAATTTTCATTTCAACTTCTATTTATGAAAATGTATTTCAGATTTCATTTAGACATATACTATTGAAATTTTCTCAGCTTATTGTTATCAGTCAAGGGACATGCTGTAAGCACTGTGCGAGCAGCACCATGAGACCACACTCATGCAATATCATTCCACTGTAACTTTGTTTACTAACTAAAATTATTTATTTTGTAACAATTTTAGATATGAAAAAATCATCAAAAAGAATTCCTGTATTCTCCTCAAACAGCCTTTCCTAATGTTAACATCTCACATACCTGGGTACAGTTGTCAGAGCTTTGAAACTAATGCTAACAAAAGAAAGGACATTATTCAGATCTCATCATGTTTTCCACTGTGTCCTTTTCCTTACACCATGGAAGACAAGGGGAGACTGAGAAATTCTAGATTGGAGGAGACTTGATGACTAAATCCCATATGAGGTCTGTCTATCCAGAAAGTCTCCAGATCTCGTGCTTAATAACAATGGCTATTATTAAAGAAAACAAATAGCAAATGTTGGCAAAGATGTGAAAAAAGTAAATCCTGATGGCAGTGGAAATGGGAACTGATGCATACATTACAAAATTCATTATACAGGTCCTTCAAACACTAATGATGTCAGTGCCATATGACCCAGCCTACCATCTTGTCGAATGCATATTTTTAAGTGGAAGAAGGAGGAGTGAGATGAATAAGTAATGTAAAGGTTGTTGAGACTTTAGAGGAACTGGAACCTTCACACATCACCAGAGAGAACATGAAAAGGTGTAGCCACTCTAGAGAACAACTTAGACACCAAAAACATTAACCACAGAGTTAGACAAACCAGCAGTTTCTCATCTAAGAAATAAATAAACATGGCGACACAAGAGCCTTCACATGATACACTATGGGTTGTACATGGATACAACTGTTTGTTTGAAAAATGAATAGTCAAATGTCATATGTCCATACAAGGAAATAAAGCCATATACAGACTAAGTATTAATTGTGTGTGCATAACAAACTAATCTTAAAAACACTACTTTGTGCGAATGAAAATAATAAAAAATTGACACATTTTAAATGATTTCATTCATATGAAATGCACAAAAGGGAAATCGGTAGAAATGGAGAAGAGACTAGTGGTTACTCAGAAGATAGGAGGAGTGACTTCTAATAGTGCTGTAGCAGATATGATATGATATATGTCCTGCAACCCAAGTGGTGATGGTTGGACAAGTCTGTTATTGTGCATTGAATGTTTTAAAAGTGAAATTAAAAGATTTTTAAATGTCTAAATAAAGCTGCTCTAAAAGGCCATGTGCTACGCAGCTCCATTTGCATAGGACTCTTTAGGAAACTATACAGAATGAAAATGACTAACAGCTGGCAAGTCCTAGGATGAGGCTGGGTGATGGTGGCCAGAGTAGAGCCTAGGGGAGATATTTATGGTTATAAAAAAATGTCTGCATCTTGACTGTGCTTGTGGTTACATAGATTTACACATGTAACAAAATGATACAAACCTTAGGCCAAAGTATCAACAAGAGATATTCTTGCCATGCCAATGCCAGACCCCTGGTTTTACTATCATCCTATAATTAAGATACCACATCAGCCAAGAGAGGGTCCATTGGACTGCTCTATACTGACTTAGAGACTCCCTACAAACCTAATTGCTTAAGATTTTTAAATAAAAACAAAGCTATGATCTTTTTTATTTTAAGTGCCATTCTCACCAACAAGAGCCTAATATTAATTTGGCTCTACGTGGGCTTTGAAACACGCAGCTTTTGTGTCAGTAAATAACTTGGCATTCCAATGTATTACCTAATTGCATGCTAGTTTTGTAAATAAAACTGAGCATAGTGATTCTTTCTCCCTAGACTGTTACACGTCGTTTTGCTCCTTGGTATTCATTAAATGCTTGATAACAAATGACTCTGAACCTTCAGTATCAGACAGTAAATTGAACTGCAAGTGGTTTACATCATACTATGAGGTTTCTGTACATACATCAGAGAACAGCACCTTTAATGTAAGGAATCATCTTTTCTACATAGGAGTTTCTGAAATGTCAGTCTTTATTTAGTTGTAATTCTAGTAAAATTTGTAACAATGTGTTTCTCTAGGCCTAAAGCTCAAACACTCATAACTGCCTCTCAGCAAATCCTGTAGAGATCTCTGCTGACAATGTCTAAACGGTTTCAAAGCTGTGATATCATTATGTACCTAGAAACACTCAAGAAAATTCAATTTTAACTAAATGAAAAAAATAGCATTAGATTATGGCTTGCTCATAAATCAGTGGTTCTCAACCTGTGGGTCAAGACCCGTTTGGGGGATCAAAGGACATCAGAAGACAAAGAGGTTGCACATCAGGTATTCTGCATATTAGATATTTATATTACAACTCATAACCATAGCAAAATTATAGTTATGATCTAGCAAAGAAAATAATTTTTTATGATTGGGGGTCACTACACTATGTAGACCTGTATTAAAGGGTCACAGCATTAGGAAGGTTAGGAATCAGTAATAGAAACAGGTTTTCTATTCTTGCCCTAGTGTGTGCCCAACTGGCCAGGCAGGTTAGTGTTGAAGCATGCAGGGTCCAGCACTGGAATAACACACACACACACACACACACACACACACACACACACACACACACACATCTTGGCTCCCCTTGCAAACTGTGAAAATGAGACAGCATGGAAAGCTTCCTGATTAGTGAAAGCTTGATTTCTTTGTGTTCTGAAACCGAAGAACGTAGCATCTCCTGTGATATAGTTTTACTATTATTTATGAATGGTAATGGAGAGAAATAGCAGCACCTCATACTGTTTTTGTGCCTCTAGGGTCTCCCTGACTAGTAATTTGTGGAGAGGTAATTCATGGTTGGTCCTGAGTTTTTGATTTAGTAACTTACATTAGGTTCTAACTAGTGGGTTTTCATAATGCTTCTTCATGTATCTTTGGTTTGGGATAATGCCTCTCCTCTTTCACCCTGTCCCCATTTAAACCTTAAGCCCTCACCATCTCCCAACAATTCTCTCATATTATGTGTGCTGTCTTATATGTTTTAATTGAATATTAAGATTATTAAGATTACTTGAATATTAAGATTATAAGTTCCCAATCCACACCTCATTTTAGTTGACCTTTTCCCTGCCCCATGATATCTCTATCCCCATCACTCCACCACCTACTTGAAGTTCTCTGCTCCATCCCCAGGATTCACCCTAACTAATTTCATTTCACCTGTATTCTTCTCCCTTTCTAAAGCATGTCTCCCATTGTGGTCCATTTCTAATTTCATAGATCCCACAAGTATTCCAGGTTAAATACACAAAATAATATTTGAACCTAGAACTGACATATGAAGAAGAACATGTGTCATTTGTCTTTCTGGGTCTGTATTTCCTCTTGTAGCATAAATTTCCACTTTCACCCATTAAACTACAATTACGATGATACCATTTTTTTTCACAGCCAGGTAATCAATACCCATCTTCTTGTGATGGAGATCTATCAATGCTGAATTCATTTCATAGCTACGATGAATATAACATCAGTCAGCAAAGATGTACAAGTACACCTATACAAGAAATAAAGTCTCTGGGTATGTAGCTGGGCCATACAGCAGATTTAGTTACAAATATTTGAGAATAGTCCTGAGAAATTTACAAAATTTTCAAATTACAAAATTTAAAGTATAAACACTAGTTTATACTCTAATTACACTTGGTAGTGGTTAATGCATAGACTCCTAACTGTTCAAGGTACTGAGAATAAGTTAATAAGAGTGCTGAGCCATAGGTGGGACATTTATATCAACCTGCCTCTCACTGCCCACAAAGACTGAAGAAACATTGCAGAAGAGAGGAGAGAAAAATGAAAGAATTGAATATTGGAGAGAAAAGCTATGAAATATTGCTTTCTGAGTGCAACTTGGCTGTTGCACACATGAACAAATATCAGCTGTGGTTTCTTGCACATAATCAAAGCAGTTAAAAATTGACTTCCTTATAATATTGCCTACTGAGGCCTCACTGATCACTGAGATGCTACTGACAGTTGATGATGGCTGAGGGAGGTAGAATACCTTTTCTTTGAGGGAGCATCCACTTCCAGGTTGCGCATATCCCAGTAGATAACACCACACTTATGTACACATGGACTTAATGAGTTAAATGAATATATAAGAGAACATCAAAATGGAAGGGAGTTTTGTTAGGCTATGTCAGGGGAGAGTTGGGAAGGAAGCAGAAATAGTGTGCATATAATCAAGATACACTATAGATATGTATAAAAATTCAAAGAATAAAAAATATCATTTAACAAGTAGATTTTGTTGGATATCAATTAAAGAAAAAGATGGAAGTTTTGAGATACAAGTCAAGTCACAATGTCAGTCTAACAAAGAGAACCAAGGAAAGAGACAGTCAAGGAGAACTGTCATTCAGTGTTTATGCCTTACTGCTGGGATGTCAGGAAGCTGCCAATGTGCTTAGGAGAGGCTTTACACAGTCTAATATAGGGGTCCAAGCCCATGTTTCTTCAGGTGAGAAACAGCAGGGGCTGGGATGGAGGCTGTGGCTCTGAAACTCCTGTGCACCCAGAATCTGCTAAGAACCGTGAGGAGTTAAGACCGGTGTTTCAAGTCCATCTGAGTACCCAGACTCTCCTGGGGACCGCAAGGAGTTGAGAATGAGAGCCTGTGGGCCTGTAATGAGCCTGGGATGGGGCAGAATCTGGCTTTGCTCCAAGTGAGTGAGGCCCTTGATGAAGGAGATGGTCCTTGCTTGTCCAAACTGTTTCATTCATGGAGAATGAAGATTCATATGTTTTACTCAGTGTAAACCAGTGATTAAATTCTTTTACAGGAAGGGATGCCCAGGATGGGAAGCTCATTAGCTAAACACTCATTAGCATGGAGAACTCTAGGTTTTTATGTTAGATGACCAGCTGTATGGTTCTCTTAGTGGTGTATCATCGTCATATGCTCCAGGACAGGAACCTGTTCGGGAGCTAGTTTGAACTCCTGCCATTCTCAATTATGAGATTTATTGGGATTCTGAACTTGGTACAACCTTACGAGTTCTGTCTGCTGGCATGGTCCACTGCCCTACAGAGAGCCCTTTAGTATCACAGTCAACCCCAAACATGAGTGTTCACATGTGCTCGGCTGCCTCCAAATAGGTAATCAGATCATAATGTAAGGAAGATATGAAACCATAACTAAGCTATACCATCATCCATAAGAGACTCACAAAGCCTCTAACTAAACACTGACAGGAAAGGCTAGATGGTTAAATATCAAGGTAAAATAATTTATACACTCAGAGTTGGCACATGACTACTGCCTTTGCATTGCAGAAAAATAGATATCTTAGATTCATCCAAGTAACTATCACTAGCAAAGAAAAACAAAAAATGGATTCGGTAACCGGGAGTGGATCAGCAGAACACTGTGAGCCATGTAAAGAGTGAAGTATGGAAAATGTGTAAGAACAAAGCTAGCACCAGAAACTCCCTCTGAAGAGATACAGATGGTGGATTTAGAACACAAAGGAAAAGAATCCGTTGAGTAGCTGTTATAAACATGTTCAAAGAACAGGAAGAAAATGTGGTTAAATGAAGATATGGTGATGATGTCTCATCAGAGAAAAAAATATCAACACAGGTCATCATTAAAAGAGATCAAGTAGATGCATGAGTCAGAAAGTACAATAATGAAAGCAATTCCCTAGAAGATCCTAACCATGGATCCGACTAGGTAGAAAACAGAACTGGTTAGCCTAAAAATCAGTGAAGACCATGCAATCAAAAGAAGAGAGAAAGAATGAAGAAAAATGAGCAAAGACTCGGAAAAATGCAGCATATCATTAAGTAGAAAAGGTATAATAAAAAAGTATACAATTCAAATAAACTAAGGCTATAAGCTTTCCAAATGTCAGGAAAATTGTTAGTTTACATATTAAAGATCAATGAATTCTAAACAGGATAAACAGTAGAACACTCAGAGAGACAGTTTAACAAACATGTGCAAAGATAAAGGAAGACACCTAAAAAGATGAAGGGAAAAACACATCACACACAAAGAAATCTACTAAGATTAACACATTAATTCTCATCAGACACAATAGAAGTCAGATGTCAGTAGAACAACATATTGCAAATGCAGAAAAATCTGTCAATCAAGAGTCCAGCAAAACTCTAAACAATAAGCTACATAAATGTTGAACACATAAAATTACAAAACTCATTGATAACAGTCTTCTATTACAAGAACACAAAAAATGTTCTTCAGGCTGAAAGTAAGTCATATTATATTGCCATATAGAACTACACACACAGAGAGAAAGAGAGAGAGAGAGAGAGAGAGAGAGAGAGAGAGAGAGAGAGAGAGAGAGAGTGTCAAATAATAATAATATTCGATTTACAAAATAATGTAATTGTGTATTCCCTGTCCTCTTATTACTTTGAAAATTGATTAAAATATAAAATATGTGGAGGGAAACACTGGCATACTGGTGGATATAGCTGGCATTAGCTACTTTGTGGCTTCTTTTTTCTTGCACTCTTCTCCACCCCCTTTCTATCCTTTGAACCTATTAACACTAGATAGGAGAGAGAACATAATAGAAAGAAAAGAGGACAACATTATCCTTACACTACTTCCTGCTGATTAGAGGCACTGAGTTCCTTGGGGGCAAGTTTAATCTTTGCAATCAGGATATCTAATTCCTTCCTCTCCTTTCTTCTTTGCACATGACTATTTAACACACTGTGACGAACAACAACCAATAGCAACCAACTAACAACACAGCAACAACCAACTTCTTGGGACCCTAGCATTCATATATCCTCTTAAAAGTCTCAAGAATTGCAAACATCACATAAAAGCAAAACCTATATGCAGCTGGCAAAACCACACTCCTGCTAGAACACAAGACAAATTATAGTCAGCTGCTGTGGACAATCTGAAGCAGTCTCACATCCCCACACCTGGGATTAAAACAAAAGCACATTCCTACTTCTGTGGATTTTAAATTCTCACTACAGACAGACCTATACCATATAGAAATGTAGTAAATTCAACAATAAATGGCACAAACATAGAATTAAAAAAAAAGCTATAGCAGAATAAAACATACATCAATACTCAGATTGAAGGGAAGGTAGATTAGCAGATTGAATAACACAATCTATAAAGGATAGATTTGCTCTTATTTCTTTTATCAGTGTGATGTCCAAGGAGTGGCAATATTAGGAGGTGCGGCCTTGTTAGTGTAGGTGTGTCACTGTGGGTATGGACATTAATACCCTCATTCTAGCTCTCTGGAAGCCAGTCCTCTCCTACCTGCCTTCAGATGAAAATATAGAGCTCTCAGTTCCTCCTGCACCATGCCTGCCTGGATGCTGTAATGCTTCCTCATTGATGATAATGGAATAAACCTGTAAACCTGTAAGCCAGCCCCAAATAAATATTATCCTTATAAAAGTTGTCTTGGTCATGGTATCTGTTCATAGCAGTAAAACCCTAAGACAATCAGCTTCTATCCATTAATTAACAAGTAGTTATCAAAAAATGAAACAAATGATCAAAACCAGGAAATATATACAATATCATTCACTATCAGGGAAGTGGAAATGAAAATGATTCAATCCACAATGGCTATTATAAAACAAATAAACAAGTACTTGAAAAGATATGAAGAAAAAGAAACTATAAGTAACAAATGCAAATTGATCAATGCGAAAGTTTTTCAAAACACTAAAATTAAAAGAGCCATATGATCCAGCTCTGCCACTTCTGGGCAGAAACCAAAAGTACTCTAGAATAATGTACCACAGAGATATCTACACATCTCTTTAGTGCAGTTCCACTCACATGGATAAAGATCTGGTACATAAGGACCACAGAGTCTCATTCAGCCAAGAATGAATGAAATCATGTCATTCTCTGAGAAAAAAAAAAATGTGTAAAAGTAGATATCATCACATTAAGCAAAATAAATTCAGTACAAGAAGTTAAATATTATGTATTTCTATCACTTATAAGACCTAAATATTTATAGGTATGTAAAATCATTATATATATATATATATATATATATATATATATATATGCATTTGGGAGGCAGAGGCAGGCAGATTTCTGGGTTCGAGGCCAGCCTGGTCTACAGAGTGAGTTCCAGAACAGCCAAGGCTACACAGAGAAACCCTGTCTTGAAAAACCAAAAAAAAAAAAAAAAGAAAAGAAAACAATAAACATGGCTAAGGTACATGATACACTCAGAAGGTACTGTCTATAAGAAAACCAGGATATTATATATGATAAATTCATATCTATAAACATGTTTTAAAAGAGCTAACATTATAAAAAATAATGTTGAATTATTGATAATATGGGTATACATTTGAGATGTTAATATATTAAGATGCATTTCACAAAAATATGTCAAAAAGATATGTATCATCATGATAAAAGAGAAATTTATAAGGAATATATGACAATGATAACTATATATAAATATATATATATATACATATATATATACACAAAAGAGTCCCAAAATCAAAGAAGAGAAACACCCTAAATTATTAGTTGAAGACTTTAACATCTAATTCTTAATTATTTTAACAACTTTGCAGAAAATGCCAAAGAAAATAGAGTTGGACAATGGTATAAAAATGAGACCTAAGAGACATATAGAATATATTAACAGAATATACATTTTTTTCTCAGAAACACAGAAAATTCTGCCTCAAATGTAAGGACATAAGATATGAATAAATCTGAGGAAACCAAAACCCCACAACACGATGAATAAAATTAAAAATTAACATAACTGAGACATATATGAAAATCTATAACTTATAGGACATTTCTAAATAATGACTGGTTTGGAATACATGGTTCATGTTTAGCTGATTCTGAGCCAGAATACCAAGAAAATTCAATGGAATAAAAATAATTTCTTCAACAAACAGTAGTGGGACAGGTAGATATCCACATGCAAAATAAGGAAGCTGGACCCTATGTTTTCTCTCTCTCAAAATAGAACATAGGTCTAAACATAAGGCTTAAGTTTATAAAATATTTAGAAGAAAATTCAAGAGTAAACATTTTCTGTTCTTTGAAGTGGTGATGGTTTCTTCATGTAGAATGAAAGACACAAGGGGCTAGAATAGAACAAGATTAAAATTTTTATGCTACAAAAGAATCAAATAAGCTGAATTCTTGAATTTTGACAGTCGAGTGGCTCACTGTCCTACACAATGATGCCAGCTCCACAGATGAACAGGGAAATGCAAACATTACACCAGTAGGGTAGAGACTCAAAGTTCAAAGGGAGATGAAATCAGTGAGGACATAGCAGTAGGAAAGAGTTCCACACTGGTGTTCTAACCAGATTAAATGTCTCCTCCTTTGTGATTAATCATTTTAGAAAAGTTCTTAAAATACCACAGGTGATCATTGTCTCTTAATCACAATCCCTGTTCAATACGTTGCTAACAATATAACTAAGATGAACAAGTCTCTCTGGTCAAATTGAAATATAAAGTATTTTCTTCCCCTAGGAAGTGTAATGTTTAGCATCAGAACTGGTATTAACAATGCAGAAATGACCACAGTTCATTTCAACCTTCCAGCTGGATAGCTACATAAGACTTTGAAGGTTTCTAAGTTCACTTATTCTTTCTGATTGTTAAAGTGATATGATTATGATATAAATAAAGTTTTACATGGTAGAAGAACACATATTAGCAATTTTATCCTGCTTTTTAATCTTTAAGAATAAAATATTTTTCATGCTACTCTTTTAAAATATATCTTAAAGACAGTGTGTCATGTACATATTGTACATACATGTACATTATATTATTAATTGATGTCTCTATAGCTATACATATATATAATAATTTTACCTTACAGCTAGTATACCTGAAATGCATTTTAAAGGATGCATTTTGATACATTTGAGATTAGTTTTGTAGCAGTCCAGAAAGAGTCAGAGTGCAGACCGCAGACTGTTTAAAAGTACTTGGTATGTTCTCAAAAAACTGTTTCCATAAAGTGTGTACCAGAAAACATTCTCTCTTGCCCTCTCGATTCCTAGGTTCAAGTGTGATCTGTATCCATATGTATGCATGTAAACACACATGCGTGTAAAATACACACATTTTTTTCAGTGTTAGAAAGATAAAAAAAAAAGTAAGGCATTTGATAGTGAATCACTGTTCTTCATTCTGAACACTAAGTTATATTTGCATGTTTCTCACTTATGTGGCTTTTCTGGGTTTTCTAACCAGATCTTTAGTCTTTTGATTTTTTTTTTTTTTTTTTTTTTAGGTCTTAGTCATTTCCATCATCCCTAAGGTCTCATTGTTTCTGAGCAACACCTTTCCAAAATCGTTGTTGCAAGGACATTCTCCTGCTCTGCCGCCTCCCTCCTACCATCCCCACTAGTACAGTACATGTCCTTACTTCTGTTTATCGAGTTTGTCAGATTATTTCTGTGCCACTTTTTATTGCTTTGTGGAGCCTTTTCTTTTCTCAAAGTCTGTTTCTCATTAATAGTGTCAGCTTAAAGTAATTTCACAATTATTCTAACCGTCCTTCAATTGATGGATGGGTAATGAAACTGTGGTGCCTATATATCATAGAATAAGATCCAGCTGTCAGGAAAAATAGAACCATTAACTCAGAAGGTAAACACACAGAACTAGGAAAGATCATATTGACTCAGACTTGGAAGGACAAACATCACATCTCTCTCATCTCTAACTCCTAACTGAAAACCTTCAAACAAGAGCCTATAATCTGGAGCAACTACAGAGACCAAGAAAGTAAAAAGGGACCATGGTAGTGGGAGGAGCACTGGGGTGAGTATGTGCCTGTGTAATGAAACTTTACCACACAGCCTGAGAATGCTTCTCCCAAGAGCCACAGACTGACAAAAACTCCGACAAGAGATGAGAAGCTCCCTTTCAAGTTGTTGGTCAAAAAGTCCAAGATATTCAAAACACTCATGAAGTCTCAACAACATGTCTGCCTAAATAAAACCTGCACACAGATGACAACAATTGACGTACTAACATGGGAGGTTACAGGAAGAGGAAATCTCACATATCCTCAAGCCTAGACAAAAGACTTGAAGCAAGTAGGAATGCAGAGAGTGCACGTTAACAGTCTCCCCAGGGACGAGAACAGCTAGTGGTTTTCCAACACCAGGTGGCCAGCCCTGAAATCATACTCATACAGGTTTCAGATAGACTGAATTTTTTATTTACATATTTAATAATATATATTTTAGTATCATATATTATTACAGTACTTATTAAAATATGAATCTGAGAAACAACAAGGGGAAACATGGGGGCTGAATGGGGGAAAGGGAAGAAGACAATTATGTAATTATATTTTAATTTCAAAAAAGAAGAAAGTAAAAAGCTTTATTTCAATGTAAAGCAAATCCTAACTAAGACTTTTATTCCTTATTTGGCATAAACTATGACTAATAAAAATACTGCTCACTTCTTTGAGTAAAATCAATCTCTCTTTGTCTCCTTGCTATTTTATTTCTATACCCTAAGAAATGAAATCTATGAAATATATTTTTTAGTTTCCTTCCCTTCATGTTCCAACATTTATTCCTCCGTTGTCTACTAGGGCCATGCTGTTTTAGTTATTGCTGTGTCACTATACAAATATACACATAACTTCTGGTTTCCATCTGTATCAGGGATAACCATGTGCCACAACAATCTGGACCACAGTCCTGCCCCAAACACCAGTCCCACCCAGAAACAGCAGGTCTCCCAGGAGTGCTAACACACCAAAGATCACAGGTGAGACCACAATTGCTGCCCCAAAACAGCGCCCAAGTGGGACCTGACAGGAGCCCACAGAGTACCCAGGAACCACAGAGTAGCCAGAGACAGGATCCTGCCAGTTTCCATCAGCACCTGGGACTGACCCTGTGCCACAACTATCAAGAACCCCAGTCCAGCCCTGCACCCGAGTCCTGCCCAAAGAAAGCAGGTCTCCCAGGAGTGCTAACACACCAAAGATTACTGGAGTGCTGACACACCTAAGACCATAGGCTCACAGGAGGGACAAGCTCCAGTCAGAGACAACAAAACCAGCTACACTAGAAATAACCAGATGGCAAGGGACAAGCACGAGAACATAAGAAACAGAAACAAAGGCTACCTGGCATCCTCAGAACCCAGTTCTTCTACCAAGCCCTGGATATCCCAACACATCAGAAAAAGCAAGATTCTGATTTAAAATCTCATCTCATAATGATGATAGAGGACTTAAAGAGGGTCATAAATGACTCCCTTAAAGAAATACTGGAAAACATAGGCAAACAGGTAGAAGCCCTTAAAGAGGAAACACATAAATTCCATAGAAAAGTACAGAAAAGAAAAACACAATTAAACAGGTAAAGAAATTGAACAAAACCATTCAGGATCTAAAAATGGAAATAGAAACAATAAAGAGAAAAAACAAAGGGAAACAAACCTGGAGATAGAAAATCTAGAAAAGAGATCAGAAGTCATAGATGCAAGCATCACCAACAGAATACAAGAGATAGAAGAGAGAATCTCAGGCACAGAGGTTACCTTAAAAAACATTAACACAGCCGTCAAAGAAAAATGCAAAATGCAAAGAGCTCTTAACCCCAAACATCTAGGAAATCCAGGACATAATAAAAAGACCAAATCTAAGGATAATAGGAAGAGAGTAAAAATTCCCAACTCAAAGGACCAGTAAATATTTTCAACAAAATTGTATACGAAAACTTCCCAAACCTAAAGAAAGAGATGTCCATAAACATACAAGAAGCCCATAGAACTCCAAATAGATTGGACCAGAAAAGAAATTCCTCTCGTCACATAATAATCAAAACACCAAATATACAAAATAAAGAAAGAATATTAAAAGCATAGTCAAGTAACATATAAAGGTAGACCAATCAGAATTACACCAGACTTCTCAACAGAGACTTTAAAATCCAGAAGATCCTGAGCACATGTCATACAGACCCTAAGAGAACAAAAATGCCAGCCCAGTCTACTATAGCCTGTAAAAATCTCAATTACCATAGATGAAAAACCAAGATATTTCATGACAAAAACAAATTTATACAATATCTTTCCACAAATCCAACCCTACAAAGGATAATAGATGGAAAACTCCAACACAAGAAGGGTAACTACTCCCAAGAAAAAGCAAGAAATTAATCTTCTTTCAACAAACCCAAAAGAATATAACCACACAAACTTAATTCTACTTCTGACAACAAAAATATCAGGAATCAACAATCACTGGTCCTTAATATCTCTTAACATCAATGAACTCAATTTCCCCAATTAAAAAAAAAAAACATAGACTAACAGACTGGATATGTAAAAAGGACCCAGCATTTTGCTGCATACAGGAAACCTCAGTAACAAAGACAGACACTACTTCACAATAAAAGATTAGAAAAAAAAATCTTGCAAGCAAATGGTACCAAGAAACAAGCTGGAGTAGCCATTTTAATATAGAATAAAATCAAATTTCAACCAGAAGTTATAAAAAAATGAGGATGGACATTTCATTTTCATCAAAGGAAAAATCTACCAACATAAACTCTCAATTCTGAACATCTATGCTCCAAATGCTAGGGCACCCACACTCATGAAAGAAACTTTGCTAAGACTAAAAGCACACATTGAATCTCACACAACAATAGTGGGAAATTTCAGTCTCCCACTTCATTCTCACCAATGGACAGACCATGGAAACGCAAACTAAACAGAGACACAATAAAACTAACAGATGTTATGAAAGAAATAGATTTAACAGATATCTTTAGAAAATTTCATCTTAAAAGAAAATTAACTCCTCAGCAACTCGTGGTACCTTCTCCAAAATTGACCATACAAATGGGTCACAAAACAAGCCTCAACAGATACAAGAAGATTGAAATAATTCCATGCATTTTATCAGATCACCTTGGACCAAAACTGGTCTTCAATAACAACAAAAGCAACTAGAAAGCCCATGGAAGCTGAACAACTCTCTACTCAATGATAAGTTGGTCAGGGAAAAAAATTAAAGATATTTTACAATTTAATGAAAATGAAGGAAGAACACACCCAAACTTATGGGACACAATGAAAGCAGTGTTAAGAGGAAAACTCATAGCTCTGAGTGCCTCCAAAAAAAAAAAAAAAAAAAAACTGAAGAGAGCATACACTAGCAGCTTAAACAGCACATCTGAAAGCTCTAGAACAAAAAGAAGCAAATACACCCAAAAGAAGATGGCAGGAAATAATCAAACTCAGGCCTGACAAAACCAAGTAGAAACAAAGAGAACTATACAAATAATCAATAAAACCAGGAGCTGGTTCTTTGAGAAAATCAACAAGATAGATAAACCTTTAGCCAGACTAACCAGAGGGCACAGAGACAGTATCCAAATTAAGAAAATCAAAAATGAAAAGAAAGATATAACAACAGAAACTGAGGATATTCAAAAAAATCATCAAATCCTACTACAAAAGCCTATACTCAAAAAAAAAATTAAAATTAAAAAAAGGAACCTGGAAAGTGTAGATCAAATCGACGATTTTCTAGACAGATACCAAATACCAAAGTTAAATCAGAACCAGATAAACAGTCCCCTACCTCCTAAAGAAATAGAAGCAGTCATTAAAAGTCTCCCAAACAAACAAACAAACAAACAGATGGTTTCAGTGCAGATTGCAAATCCATTCATTCTTATCTCCTTGTATAAAGCTCAAGTCCAAGTGAATTAAGGACCTCCACATTAAACTAGATACACTGAATCTAATAGAAGATAAAGTGGAGAAGACCCTCAAACACATGTGTACAGAAAAATTTTCTGAACAAAACACCAATGGCTTCTGCCCTGAGATCAACAATTAACATATGGGACCTCATAAAATTGCAAAGCTTCTGTCAGGCAAAGGACACTGTCAATAGGATAAAATGGCAACCCATAGTTTGGGAAAAGATCTTTACTAACCCTACATCTGATAGAGAGCTAATATCCAAAATATAAAAAGAATTCAAGAAATTAGACTCCAGAGAACCAAAATGACCCTATTAAAAATGGGGTACAGAGCTAAACAGAAAATTCTCAACTGAGGCATCTTGCATGGCTGAGAAGCACTTAAAGAAATGTTCAACATCCTTAATCATCAAGGAAATGTAAATCAAAGCAACCCTGAGATTCCACCTCACACCAGTCAGATTGGCTAAGATCAAAAACTCAGGTGACAGCAGAAGCTGGAGAGGATGTGGAAAAAGAGAACACTCCTCCATTGTTGGTGGAATTGCAAGCTGGTACAACCACTCTGGAAATCAGTCTGGCAGTTCCTCAGAAAATTGGACATAACATTACCTGAGGACCCAGCTATACCATCCTGGGCATATACCCAGAAGATGCTCCAACATGTAACAAGGACATATGCTCCACTATGTTCATAGCAGCCTTATTTATAATAGTCAGAAGCTGGAAAGAACCCAGGTGCCCTTCAACAGAGGAATGGATACAGAAAATGTGTTACATTTACACAATGGAATGTTACTGAGCCATTAAAAACAACGACTTCATAAAATTTACAGGCAAATGGATGGAACTAAAAAATATCATCCTGAGTGAGGTAACCCAATCCCAAAAGAACACACATGGTTTGTACTCACTGATAAGTGGATATTAGAAAAAAGCTCAGAATAACCATGATACAACTTACAGACCATATAAAGGTCAAGAAGAAGAGAGATCTAAGTGTGGATGCCTCAGTTCTACTTAGAACAGGGAACCAAATAATGATGGGAGGTAGAGGGTGGGCAAGACTTGGGAGGAAGAGAGGAGGGAGGAAAAAAGGAGACAATATCAGGTGTGGAAAGAGACAGGGAGATGTACAGAGGGTCAGGAAACTGAAAAGAGGTGTGTACCAATGTGGTATGGGAAACTGGAGGTAACCAACCGAAAGTCCCAGACACTAGGAAAGCAAGTATCTCCCAGGACCCAATGGGGATGATATTAGCTGAAATACCCAACAAAGGAGAGAGAGAGAGAATCTGTAGAGACCATATCCGGAGGTTAGGCCGCTGGTTGAGGGATGGGGCCACCCACCCTTCTCAAAATTTTAACCCACAATTGTTCCTATCTAAAGGAAATACAGGGACAAAGAGTGGAGCAGAGACTAAAGGAAAGGCCATTCAGAGACGGCCCCACTTGGGGATCTATCTCATAGGCAACCACCAAACCCAGACACTATTGCTGATGCCCAGAAGTGCTTGCTGACAGGAGCCTGATATGTTTGTCTCCTGAGAGGTTCTGCCAGAGCCTTACAGATAGAGATGCAGATGCTTGCAGCCAAACATCTGACTGAGCAGGGGGACCCCAGTGGAGGAGTTAGGGGAAGGACTGAAAGAGCTGAAGGAGTTTGCAACCTCACAGAAAGAATAACAATATCAACCATCCATATACCCCAGAACTCCCAGGGACTAAACCACCAACTAAAAAAATACACATGAAGTGACCCCTGGCTCCAGCTACATATGTAGCAGATGATGACCTTGTCTAGCATCAAAGGGAGGGGATGCCCTTGGTTCTATGAAGGTTTGATGCCCCAGCAGAGGGGAATGCTAGGTTGGTGGGTTGGGATTGGGTGGGTGGGAGGAGCACCCTCGTGGAAGTAGTGGGAGGGGGAGTGGGTTGGGGGCATTGGAGAAGAAACTGGGAAGGGGGATTACATTTGCAATGTAAATCAACAAATTAACCAATAAAAAATTAAATAAAAAACCAAAAACAGATATACATTTGTACACATGTATATATGTAGATAAGTATATATATAAATATATACATATATACATGTATGCATATGTACATACAGACATATATGCCTTAATTAAGGTCAGTATTGTAACATTGAAATAGCATGCGAAAAGCAAATTCTGGGGAGAAAAGGGTTTATTTGTGTTATACTTGTTAATTGTAGTCCACACTAAAGAACTCAGGTGAGGAACTCACACTGGGCAGGAACCTGGAGATGAGACGGGGACCGATGCAGAGGCAGTGATGGGGTGCTGCTTACTGTCTTGCTCATAATGGTTTGTTCAGCCTATCTTCTTCTAGTACCCAGGACAACCAGCCAAAGGATAGAACCACCAACAATGGACTGGGCCATCCCCCATAAATCATTAATTAAGAAGATGGTCTACAGACAGCTCTATAGGGAAATCTTATTGAGACATTTTCTTGAGGTTCCCTCCTCTCAGATGACCTTAGCTTGTGCCAAGTTGACATAACACTATTCAGCACAGTATACTAAAACCCGTGTCCTTCAAGTGGCTTGAATATTTTACATACAACTTTTAGACTTATATAATATTTGTTATTCCTCTTAATTTTATTACATTTGCTTGTTTGTTATAAGTGAGTACCTGGGTAAATGCAAGCCTTCGCACATGTAAAAACATCAGAGAAAAACTTGAGGGAATCAATTCTTTCAATCTACTTTGTGGGTCATAGGGATTTAATTTTGTTATCA
This sequence comes from Arvicanthis niloticus, assembly GCF_011762505.2. NCBI lineage: Eukaryota > Metazoa > Chordata > Mammalia > Rodentia > Muridae > Arvicanthis > Arvicanthis niloticus. The sequence goes on along the minus strand of NC_047665.1, from coordinate 44,236,110 downwards.
GATTTGAACTAATTTTTTGCCTAATGAACTATTTCATCAGCCAAATGTTTGCTATTCTTGTCCATATATTTGTCCAGATAGCCCAGAAAAATAACTTTATAAGCAAGTTGAAAGACATGGAACTGAGGCTTTCTTTGCAATTATAGTAGAGTTCTAACTAATCTAGGAATAGTGTCTCCTCAGCTATGAATGACCATGTCTTTACATTCTTTGCAAACTCTCTTCTGGCTTTCAAGCAAGTGTTACAGCTTCCTTTTGTTTTTGTTGTTGTTGTTGTTGTTGTTGTTGTCGTTGTTGTTGTTGTTTTGGGTTTGGGGGGGTGTTTGTTTTTGTTTTGAGACAGGGTTTCTCTGTATAGCCCTGGCTGTCCTGGAATTCACTCTGTAGACCAGGCTGGCCTTAAACTCAGAAATCCACCTGCCTCTGCCTTCCAAGTGCTAGGATTAAAGGCGTGTGCCACCACTGCCCAGCTATGTTACAGCTTCCTATAGGAGCTTTCCATTTTACTTTTCCTCTCCCTCAAAGTAGCCAGCAGGAAGGAAGGCCCCAAGTCTAACAATGTATCAGAAGACAAAGTTGATCATTTATTATCTACTCACGTTGCAACAGAAGTCATTTAAGCAAAAGCTTTACCCTTTGAACTCTAAAAGAGTTGAAGTTCACATGAAAATAAAAACTTAAAAAGAAGTGAGGAAACACAGATACATTGTTATTAAATAGAGCTTTCACAACAACGTATTTAAGACTTAAATTTTTAATTGAGTTGGGACTTACTAATGAAAACAAAAATAATTACAATCTACAAACCATGCAAAACTAGGAATAATTCCTAGATAATTCTTCAATCATCTAGATGGACGTCATCTACATTACAGTCAGCCACTTGTGGCTTCTAGGCACTTAAAGTGAGAATGGCTTCTCATCCCTGTAAGGACAAAATGCACAACAGGATCCAAAGACTATGAATACTTAAATACTGCATCAAAAATACTTCAGTGTTCTTTGTACTTATTAGTGTGCTCTATTAGAATTCATTCTGGGTCTCAAAATATCCACAGAAAATGCTAATTAATCTTTCCTGATTTTCAGCATGTGTCTCTGGATGGGAAGATAAAGATCTACAAAAGTCAATGATAATGCAGTGAATGAAAGTCTACTCTGAAATAGTGTGAGAATACCCACAAAATGTAGTCTTTATATTTGGAGCTCAGGAAATAGATACATGCTGTGTAGACTCACCAGGAAGAGACACAGCATCAAAGACAAACAGAGAAAATCACTTTATAAGACACTTAGAAAACTGCCAGGTCCTCAGATTTTGGATATGTCAAATTCACTAAATAGTAAAGGCGGGAACCCTACATTGTCATCTTCCTAATCACTGAGGGAAAACATTAATGACAATGTGATTAACCAAGTACAAGAAGCATTTAAAGGGGTGTAGAATTCTTTGGCACATTTCATGATGGAGACATTTTGTACCTCTTTGTTATATTTTAAACTTCTGATAAATCACTAAATTGGAAGCCTCACAGTGGCTTCTGTGCATCATCTCTAATTATTCAAATACTCAACATTTAATTACAATGTTTTTGTGGCACAGAACACTTTCTACCTGAAGCAATCTGTAACCTCCTGTTTGACACTGTATCCTCTTTATTTGCTGTCCTCCACCCTCCCTTACTCTGACAAGATACCTAATAGGGGACCATACATACAACAAGCTACCCATTCCTATTTGCCTAGATGAATGATGAGTCTCTGTGGTTTCCTGTGGGCCTAAAGCATGTCTTTTAGACTTGTTTAAGAGATCAGCTACATGCCATCCAAGGCACCCCAGTGGTCTACATAGGCAAAAATCAGTATGATGGGTCAAACAAGTTAATGTCTCTTTATAATGTACCCAAATTTCTTTGCTGTGAAAATAATATTATTCTAACATTTTACTAAATTTTTTCTCAAATTATAACATAAAAATATTGAGATTCTTCTAATCAAAAAGATACAATTGGATGTTACTGTCTTACACTCAATATATATAATAATTATATAACTCTCAGAAGCCCCAGCAGCTCCACTAAAGAATTACATCATTCAAAGATAGGTAGTATCAGTTGTGAGTGAGTGTGTGTTTGTGTGTGTGTGTGTGTGTCTGTCTGTCTGTCTGTCTGACTGTCTGCAAAATTATCCATAGATTTTGCAATTCTTCTGATGCTTACTATATGAATATCAAAGGCATTTTCCCCAAATGCTCAGAAATGTTCCCAAATTGTGCTAAAACAAAATCACTTAGAGAATATAAGCTAGGATCAAGATTAATAAAATCACTGACTTCACAGACTTTCACAAATGATGGGATGAAAACAACAGTTTTCAGCCATCAACTATTTCAATACTTCACTTTGTTTCTATGATACATTTATCCCATATGAAATATTTACAAAAAGAGTTGTAATAGCCTTTGGGGACAAGAATAAGATTCCTGTAGGAAATGTTAAAACTAATTTTGATGGGATGCAGAGTTAGAGACGGCTGTTAAAAGATGGCGTGCTGCCATAGGGTGGGGTTTTGTTTTGGTTCCTGTTAGAGTTGCAGGTGTTTGGCTCCAGTTAAAATCAGGGCCAGCTGTGATATTTCAATAATTCTGATGTTTCCCTCACAATATTTCTCAGAAGTGATGCTTCCTAGTGATGTCTTACACCTGACATATTCAACTTGTGTGGTACAAATGGAAAATTATGGTAAATAACACCCACTTGGGTGACACCCTTTGCCCTTCTTCCCCTCCCTCAGGTCATAACATCAAGGACAAAGAAAAACATGAAACATGGGTGCTCCAATCATTTACATTTGAGAATAAGATGATGATATTCAAGATTGATCAAATACCATCTTCAGGGAAGTCCTAGGGCAGCCTGGAGTGCTTCCTGATGCTCCGTGTAGATAACGGTGCTCATAAATGCTCTCTGTGGTAGGATCCATACCTAGTTTTGCAGGAATCTGAATAGTTTCTATTAAAAGCTCATTTTCTTTTAAGTTCACGTAAGTTGGAAACCCTCAAACCACAGTGCATTTCATGCACATGTTCCCTAGGGCATATTCAGAGGACCATGCTGAGGTCATCTAGTAAGCTGTTAAAACGTTTTAAGAATTCCTTTAATGTACTGCACAATCTTGGCCTGATTAATAAAAAAGATATTTTAAGAAAGCACTTGGGAAAGAAGCTAACTATTAAAATCTATATGTAGATAATCTATATTACATTTTATAATGTATTGAGCTTCCCTCGGATAATTTGTCATTGGGGGAGGAAAACAATAAAACTATCATTTCAAGACTTTTGCATCAAAACATCTCAGAACTATTGGTACATTCAGGCAAAACCCCTGTGGTATTTGTGATTAACAGCAGATATTCACAGGGGTCACTTGAATCATTCAAAGATCAGATCATTTAATCAGAGGATTAAAAGGTAGGCAATCTTCTATCTAGCCAATAAACAGCATATAATATGTTGCCTTTCAGTTGAGATAAAAATTCAAGTTTTCTTTGATAAAGGGGGATAATAAAATAGTTGGATTAGAAATAGTTTTTTTTTAACCATCAAGTAAATTTTAATTTTCTACCAAGTATTTCCAACCACAGGTGGTAGGTAAATGGCACACAAAATTCTCTTTTATTTGAATTTTCAGTCCCCCTTTCCCACCTCCATAGCTGGACATACCCTTTTTCACCTCATCAGGGACTTCCTTCCTGTGCCTTGTTCCAGGCCTTGTACTTCGCCCAAAGTGATTTCTAATTGAGCAAGCAGCTGTGCTGGCACAGCACACACTGGGGCATAGGGCCACAGAACCAGTGGCTATTCCCACATCTGAAAGAAAGTGGCCAGTTTTTTATACCCAGGGCCAAGAAACTTTCTAACTCATAAGAGGAAAAACTAGGAGAATACTTCAAACAAAAATCATACTTCAAAAAATACTTTCTATGGAAAATTAAAAACTGTAGAGGACTGTCAATCAGAAATGAGGGAAGGCCAAGCACTTTTGGCAAAGAATTTGTGAAGACATTTTCATAAAAAACGTAGCAAGAGTATGACTTTAGAGAATTATCTTCATGTCTAGAATGGATGTGACTCTGTTCATAAGCACAGGTAAAGCAGATGTATCTGAAACAGTAAAACCTAAAGAGCACAGTCTTAAATATTTTTCAGGTGCTGTGGTAAGGTACCATGGCCAACAGAACTTGTAGAATAGTTTATTTGGGGCTTACAGTTTCAGAGAATGAGGAGCATGGCAGCAGGCAGGTAGGCATAGCTCTGAGCAGTAGCTAAGAGCCTACATCTTGATCTATAAGCTTGAGGCAAAGAGACCTAGCTGATAATGGTGTGAGTCTTTTCAAATCTCAAAGCCCACTCCCACCAACAGACCTGCTCCAATAAGGCCACACCCCAAATCCTTCCCCAACAGTTCCACCAACTGGGAACAAGCTTCCAAGCAAATGACCCTATAGGGGCCATTTTCATTCAAACCACCACAGGCACCATTATAATGAAACCTGCCATTGCACTGAGTTACTCTTTAGCCTTCCCTGTACTCCTCTCTGGTAACATCTCAACTGATGCTGCCAACAGAGCAATAAAACTCTACTTTAACATTTGACTTTTAGAAAAATGTTTACTTTAGAATGTTGATAAATGTAGCAATTCTGACACTTGCCCACTATTTTACGTTCAGTCCCTTGAAATCATCAAAATCAATTCTTCTAATCCTAAAAATAAGGTTGGTCAATCCATTTTGAGAGGCAAAAGGGAACCACTTTAAACTTTGGAAACCTGTACTCCCTAAGTTAACCAAATTTTCAATTGATGATTCATGAATCTACAAATATTATTACATACCTGCTATTTCATTTGACTTTAATTTATTTTTTTTTTTTTAGAAATATGAGGAATACTAAATTTATACTAATCTCTAGCATTTGGTAACTAGTAAATACAATAAGGCAACTGGATAAGTGAAAAACTCTTTTAAATGGTAATTTACGTTTTCATTTCTTTAGCTTTTGAGATACCCTAGCAGTACTGAAACTTGCTATGTAGCCCAAGGAGGCCTTGAACTCATGCCATTCTGCCTGACTCAACATCCAGAGTGCTAGGAATGAGCCAACAGGGTGGTTGATTGGACAATTTTACATGTCACACTAATGAAGTTTTTAATCGTATTTCAGACATTTTTTAACTCTGATTTTCCCCACATTATATAAGATTTTACAAATTCAAAATTTGGAGAGGACAAACACTTCAAGTACAAGGGAAATAAGGCAGTCCAACTCTTGGATAGAACAAACAAGAACACTTGAAAATTTCATAGTCATCTTTGATTATTTCTGTAATGTTTACAGCACATTGCTTCCTATTTACATTGTTTCCTAAAAGTCCATAGAAGTTGCACATATACATTTCATACTTAAATTCCAAAGAAAGATTTGACTGTGAATAAGGAAGACAACTTTTTTTACACTTCATTTATCAATAGCAATCAGAGTATACTTAAATATTTATGATGATAGAATTACAAGTAAACTCTACTTTTGCTGGGTAAGAGGGCTGTTTGTAAAGTCTTGGAAGGTGATATGAGAAGATGATATCTGACAAATAATATCATTCTTCCTCACTGATAAATAGTATAATGACTAAAAAATGCCATAGACTAAAAACAAATAAAATTGTTCGTATTCCATAACAATTACTTTGCAATTAAAATTATTATATTTCATTCATAAAAGTAACTAAATTACTGGAGGTTGGGCCTCTATCCCTGCCTTGGCAAGAATATAATCGCCATGGCCCTTCTATACTTGGAGAAGGGAAGAGATGTCAGGGGCAGGCCTGCTTACACATTGGAAGCCTAAAATCAGCCATAAGCTTAAAATCAGCAATAGGCCTGACATACATGCCTGCTAATCAAAGTCTTGGGTCTCTTTGGAAAAACACTGAAACAGATGGCTATAAGCTATTGTAAACAGGCAGCTTTTGTGAAAATTTACCAGCCTGAGTAGTCATAGACCTTGTAAATAGGCAGCCTTGGCAGATAATACCAACTTAGATAAGGACAAGTGAATCATAGGCAGAGTCACAGTGACCTGTCTCCTGAACCTTTACCCAGCTGATACCCTGTTCTGAAAGATATCTGTACTCCCCCTGAACACCTACACTCCTGCATCATCCCCTTCCCCATATCCTGCATTTTTGTGTTTATAACCCTTGTGTTAAAAAGTAAAAATTATGATTTTCTAATAAAAAAGGAAAAAAATAAAGCCACAGCATTTTTTAAAAAGTAACTAAATTTCACTTGTTATGATTAAATAAGGCTACAAGGTTCAATTAGTAATGAAAATATGAATGAACTTATATTCGCTCATAAGACCATCATTTGACCAACTGTGTGGTAGTAGGTAAAATTTTAAAATACAAAAATAAAACAAAGCCTAAAACTAGAAAATATTATACATTTATGTTGCAGAAATTTACTTTTGCTTTGGCAACTTCATTCCTGATAAGATATTCACTGAATAACAAAATTGTTGATGAATAAACTCTCTAGGAAAATATACACTAAGATGACATAAACTGGAAGTCCTACACAGCACCACCATAAAGTGATAGGTGAAGACATAAGGTCAGCAAATGAGCATCGTGATACACAGACAGATGTGCACGTGGTCACCTCTTTCCAGGAGTCAGCAGGCATGAATCCCTGATATTTGGGGCCCCTTCCTGATTACTCACATAAGACACACCATACCCACTTAATATCAAATCCCTATTATTTCATTATAAAAATAGCTTATTGGCTTGATATGAAAATAAAACACAAAAAATCCTTAATTTGTTTGCTTTTCTCCAATAGTAACTGTAGTTTCTAAACTAAATTCATTCACATTTGCTTTTAAGTGAACATTTATATTAAATAAAGGCACTGGTGTTAAAGAGATTGATTTTCCAACATTTTTCTCCTTTAGAAAGGTATGTGTTATCTGCAGTAATTCATTTAAATTTAAAACTTTTACTATATATGAATAAATGACTCAAAAAAAATACTGTATAATTTTGTAAATGTTAGAAACTGTCAAGATATCTGAACCGTAATAAAATCTTTACAGAAAAATATAGTTCCCTTATATTTTGAAGATTTACATGACTCTGAGATACAGTAAGTGGTTTCAATTTCTTATAGTAAGGAATGAAATAAAAATAGTGTGGAGAGCATCTTCCTTTGAAGAATATTTTAGAAGAAAAACTTCAGGTGCCCCTTCTTGCTGAGTACACATCCTATACTTTATTCTTTGCAAATAGCACTATTAACCAAACACGTAAAGGCCTGAACCTTATAGAACTAGGTATGACTTGCTTTAATATGATCATAGAGGATATTTAATATGATTTAGAGGATAGTAACTGTGAAACTTATTATATTTATTTCTATCAATGGTGATCTTTGAGTCCTGGCCCCTGGCTATATTTCTCTTTGTCAGGAAACAAAAAGCCCCTGACTCTGAAAATTTTACGCATGTTAAGCATGCTTGATTTTGCAGACTTGTAAGTATGACTGTAGACAGCTAGTTGTTTCTAAATTGTGATTCTTTCTATGTTAGAAACACAAACAATTTTAATCAAACAGTAAAATATTGTATTATGTGACTTAGGCCTAAGATCAACAGTTATTGTTCCTTTATGTAAGTCAATAAGGATTTTTTTAAAAATGCACCTAGAAAATTCAAAAGTACAAACCTGGGCTTCTGAAAACGCATCCTTCAGACTGTTGATTGGGCCATATGGGATCCCACTTCCTTCAAAGAGACAGAGCCACTTGGCAGTCACTTCTTCTGCAAACCTAGGTGCAGACAAACAGGATGTTTAACAATCTAAAGAAGGTGACACAGGGTTCTTCTCTTCTGTGGCATCTTTCAAAGTAACTAATGGTGATTAAAAATATGCTTCCTCAGTTTTCTTCACTGTGAGGGTTTAGAGAAAAGTATCCATAGACGATGACTTGAGTGGTCCTGCTGTGGTCACAGCAGACACCCAGGGTAGCAGAGCACTTCGTACTAGCTCTAGCCTATGTATTCTCTGACAAAGGATCCCAGGAAAGGAGACATTTGGGGAATGTGAACCGAATTATAAGTGCTTTTGAGAGATCTACATATATAATCATCATAATTGCAATGTGAGCGTGAAATTCTGCACTAGATAACCCCTCAAAACAAAAAATAAACTAATGTGTTAAAACTAAGCTACTGTTGAGGTAGATATGAACTAATAGTTACAACCATTGGCCTTAACTACTTGCTAATCTACCTTGTGATGTAAGAATTGGAAAAGCAAACATGTAAAGACAGCTGAATATGTATTCAATACCCACACAGATTCTACATACAAAGAACTGTTTCTTACCATTAAGCACAATGACTGTCCTTTTCTGATATCAACACTTGGAAAATGGGAACAGGAGGATCAGTTCAAGGTTATTATATCCTACATAGCAAGTTTGAGCAGCCTGTACTACTAGTAATATAGATTTTAATTTCAACCTCATAATTTTCTCTTTGAAGTATTTAAAACATTTTTCCATAAAAACACAATAACATAAAGCTAACTATCTTGCTTCTGGTTGGTTCTTGATAAACATGTTTTCTTTTTAATGACTGCTATTTTCATCTCCTGACCAAGATGGATAGATAGATAGATAGATAGATAGATAGATAGATATAGATGTACATCGTTAAAATAATATTCTGAAAGATTTGAAAAACAGCTTATACCTGGGACATTTTTCATAAAGTATCAGTTATTTATATTTCCTAAGAGATGTGTTACAATTGTTGGTCTGATAAATTTTCAAGATGACTTCCGGTTTCCCTCTGTGCCTTGAGCTGATCCTAGGCCACAGCTCTCTATACCCAAAAAACACCAAGAAAGAGCTGGTCTCCCAGGACTGCTGGCACACCAGTGAGCACAGGTAAGACCACCACTTCTTAACAAATTCCTGGGCCAAGAGGGATCAGCCCAGAGTCATCAGGACACAGGACATAAGGAAGAGCCAGGGACAGAATCCTTTCAGATTCAATCTGCACCCCAGAGCTGACCTTGTGCCATAGCTCTCCATACCCAAATTCCTACCAGAAAGAACTGGTCTCCCAGGAATACCAACACACAGTATTTCAGGAGGAAAAAGCCACAGTCAGAGACAGCAAGACCAGGTAACAGCAGAGATAACCAGATGGCAAGAGGCAAGGGCAAGAACATGAGCAACAGAAACCAAGGCTACTTGTCATTATCAGAATCAAGTATTCCCACCACAGCAAACCCTGGATCCCGCAACACATCAGAAAAGCAAGGTTCTGATTTAAAATCTCATTTCATGATGATGATAGAGGACTTTAACAGGGACATAAGTAACTCCCTTAAAGAAACACAGGAGAACACTGGCAAACAGGAGAAGTCCTTAAAGAAGAAACACAAAAATCCCTTAAAGAATTACAGGAAATCATAACCAAACAGGTAAAGGAATTGAACAAAGCTATCCAGGATCTAAAAATGGAAATAGAAACAATAAAGAAATCACAAAGGGAGGCAACCCTAGAGATAGAAAACCTAGGAACGGGATCAAGAGTCATAGACGCAAGCAAGCATCACCAACAAAATACAAGAGATAGAAGAATCTCGGGTGCAGAAGATACCACAGAAAACACTGGCACAACAGTCAAAGAAAATGCAAAATGCAAAAAGCTTCTAACCCAAAACATCCAGGAAATCCAGGACACAATGAGAAGACCAAACTTAAGGATATTAAGTATAGAAGAGAGTGAAGATTCTCAAATTAAAGGACCAGTATATATTCACAAAAATTATAGAAGAAAACTTCTCTAACCTAAAGAGATGCCCATAAACATACAAAAAGCCTACAGAACTCCAAATAGAATGGACCAGAAAAGAAATTACTTCTGTCACATAATAAAACACCAAATGCACAAAACAAAGAAAGAATATTAAAAGCAGTAAGGGAAAAAGGTCAAGTAACATATAAAAACAGACCTATCAGAATTACACCAGACTTCTCAGCAGAGACTATGAAAACTAGAAGATCCTAGGCAGATGTCATACAGACACTAAGAGAACACAATTACCAGCTTAGGCTACTATGTCCAGCAAAACTCTTAATTACCATAGATGAAGAAACCAAGATGATCCATGACAAAACCAAATTTATAAAATATCTTTTCATAAATCCAGCCACACAAAAGATAATAGATGAAAAACTCCATCATAAGGAGGGAAATTACACCCTAGGAAAAAGCAATAAATTAATCTTTCAACAAACCCAAAAGCAGATAGCCACACAAACATAATTCCATCTTTAATAACAAAAATAACAGGAAGTAACAATCACTTTTCCTTAATATCTCTTAATGGGCTCAATTCCCCAATAAAAAGACATAGACTAACAGCCTGGATACGTAAATAGGACGCAGCATTTTGCTGCATACAGGAAACTCACCTCAGTGTCAAGGACACACATTACCTCAGAGTAAAGGCTGGAAAACAATTTTCCAAGAAAATGGTACCAAGAAACAAGCTGGATTAGCCATTATATATTGAATAAAATCTACATTATACTAAAAGTGATTTAAAAAAAAATAGAAAGAAGGTCACTTCATACTAATCAAAGGAAAAAGCCACCAAGATGAAATCTCAATTCTGAACATCTATGCTTCTAATGCAAGGGCACCCACATTTATAAAGAAACTTTACTAAAGCTCAAAGCACACATTGCACTGCACACAATAATAGTGGGAGACATCAAATCCCTACTCTCGTCAATGAAAATGAAACTAAACAGGGACACAGTAAAACTAACAGAAGTTATGGACCAAATGGATTTAACAGATTTGTATAAAACATTTCATCCTAAAACAAAAGAATATACCTTCTTCTCAGCACCTCATGATATTTTCTCTAAATTTGACCATATAATCAGTCACATAATAGGCCTCAACAGATACAAGAAGATTGAAGTAATCCCTTGCATCCTATCAGATCACCATGGACTAAGGCTGGTCTTCAATAACAACAAAAACAACAGAAAGCTCACATACCTATGGAAGCTGAACAATGCCCTAATCAATGAAGAAATAAAGAAAGAAATTAAAGACTTTTTATAATTTAATGAAAATGAATGCACAACATACCCAAACTTACGGGACGCATTGAAAGCAGTGTATAGAGGAAAACTCATAGCTCTGAATGCCTCCAAAAAGAAACTAGATAGAGCATACACTAGCACTTGACAGCACATCTGAAAGCTCTAGAACAAAAAGAAGCAAATACACCCAAGAGGAGTAGATGGCAGGAAATAATCAAACTCAGGGCTGAGATCAACCAAGTAGAAACAAAAAGAACTATACAAAGAATAAATAAAACCACGAGCCGAGTCTTTGAGAGAATCAACAAGATAGATAAACCTTTAGCTAGACTAACCAGAGGACAAAGAGACAGTATCCAAATTAACAAAGTCAGAAAGGAATAGAGAGATAAAACAATAGAAGCTGAGGAAATTTAAAAAAAAAAATCACCAGATCCTACTACAAAAGCCTAGACTCAACATAACTCAAAAATCTGGCTGAAATGGACAATTTTCTAGACAGATAACCAAACATCAAGGTTAAATCAGGGTCAGATAAACCATCTAAACAGTCCCAAAACACTTAAAGTAATAGAAGCAGTCATTAAAAGTCTCCCAACCAAAGAAAGCCCAAGACCATATATGTTTAGTGCAGAATTCTATCAGACCTTCAATAAAGACCTAATACCAATTCTCTTCAAACTATTCCACAAAATAGAAACAGAAGGAATACGACCCAATTCGTTCTATGAATCCACACTTACACTGATACCAAAACCACATAAAGACCCAACAAAGAAAGAGAACGTTAGACCAATTCCCTTATGAATGCAAAATGAATATGCAAAAATACTCAATAACATTCTTATTTTGTCTTTATTTATTCATTTATTTGTTTGTTTATTTTATTGGATATTTTGTTTATTTACAATATAGATGTCATTCCCTTTCCCCATTTCCCCTCCCTAGAACCCCCTATCCTATACCCTTCTTCCTTTATGCTTTTATATCATTTTGATTACATGTGTGTATTAAGGTCAGTTCTAGGTTGAGGGTCTAGCAATACAATAGATGCAAATAGTCGAGGAACAAGCAATACAATAAACACAAATAGTCAAAGAAGAAGCAAGGCATTAAACCCAATTATGTGAACACTCCTGTGATCCCTGTTTCTAAATGCTTATCAGGATGGCCAAAGTATCTGAGCCTTCTTCCCTATCCTAGCCCAAGGTCATTTTCATGTCTGAAGCCTACTTCCTTGTTCTAGCCTAAAATTTAGATTCCTGCCTGAAATGACCTCTTTAGTCTAATGTCCGATTCCTGCTTGAAGCCTACTTCCTTGTCCTTAGCCAATGTCATATTCCTAACAAGCATTCCATTTCCTTGTCCTTGGCCCATGTCAGCTTCTTGCCAAGCAGCCCCAAAATAACATTCTTGCAAACCGAATCCAAGAACACATCAAAACAATCATTCACCATGATCAAATAGGCTTCATCCCAGGTACGCAGGAATGATTCAATATATAAAAATCTATCAACATAATCCACTACATAAACAAAAAACACATGATAATTTCATTTGATGCTGAAAAATAATTTGACAAATTCAATACCTCTTCATGTTACAAGTCTTGGAAAGATCACCAATTCAAGGCCCATACCTAAACATAGTAAAAGCAATATACAGCAAACCAGTAACCAACATCAAACTAAATGGAGAGAAACTTGAAGCAATCACACTAAAATCAGGGACTAGACAAGGCTTCCCACTCTCTCCTATTCTATTCAATATAGTACTTGAAGTTCTAGCTAGAGCAATTAGACAGCAAAAGGAGGTCAAAGGGATACAAATTGGAAGGAAGAAGTCAAAATATCACTATTTGCAGATGATAGGATAGTATACTTAAGTGACCCCAAGAATTCTACCAGAGAACTCTTACAGCTGATAAACAACTTCAGCAAAGTGACTGGATATAAAATTAACTCAAACAAATCAGTAGCCTTCCCCTAGTCAAAGAATAAATGAGCTGAGAAAAAAAAATTAAGAAAATGATACCCTTCTCAATACTCACAAACAATTAAAATACCATACCAAGATATTTTATAAAACATGTATCTTGGTGTGATATTTTGTATCTTACCAAACAAATGAAAGACCTGTATGTCAAGAACTTCAAGTCTCTGAAGAAAGAAATCGAAGACCTCAGAAGATGGAAAGATCTCCCATGCTCGTGGATTGGTAGGATTAACAAAGTGAAAAATGAACATCTTATCAAAAGCTATCTACAGATTCAATACAATCCCATCAAAATTTCAACTCAATTATTCATAGAGTTACAAAGAGCAATTTTGCAAATTCATTTGCAATAACAAAAAAACGAGGGTAGCAAAAACTATTTATAATAATAAAAGAACTTCTGGGGAAATCACCACCCCTGACCTCAAGCTGTATTACAGCACAATAGTGATAAAAACTGTATGATATTGGTACAGAGACAAGCAGGTAGATCAATAGAATAGAATTGAAGATCTAGAAATGCACCCACACACCTATAGTCACTTGATATTTGACAAAGGAACTAAATCCATACAGTGGAAAAAAGACAGCATTTTCAACAAATGATGCTAGTTCAACTGGTGGTCAACATGTAGAATGCAAATTGGTCCACTCTTATCTCTTTGTACAAAGCTCAAGTACAAGCAGATCAAGGACCTCCACATGAAATCAGATACACTGAATCTAATAGAAGAGAAAGTGGAGAGGAACTCAAATACATGGGCACATAGGAAAATTTGCTGAACAGTACACAAATGGCTTATGAACTAAGATCAAGAATTCACAAACGAAACCTCAGAAAATTGCAAAGCTTCTGTAAGTCAAAGAACAATGTCAATAGGACAAAATAGCAACCAACAGATTGGGAAAGATCTTTACCAATCCTACATCCAATAGAGGGCTAATATCAAATATATACAAAGAACTCAAGAAGTTAGATTCCAGAGAACCAAATAACCCTATTTAAAATGGAGACCAGAGCTAAACAAAATTCTCAACTGGGAGGAAACTCCAATGGCCAAGAAGCACCTGAAGAAATGTTTAACATTTTTTTCATCAGGGAAATGCAAATCAAAAAAACCCTGAGATTCAAAAAAAAAAAAAAAAAAACAACAACAACAAAAAACCCCTCACACCAGTCAGAATGGCTAAGATCAAAAACTCAGATGACAGCAGATACTGGTTAGGATGTGGAGAAAGAGGAACTCTCCTCTATATCTGGTGGGATTGCAAACTGGTACAACAACTCTGGAAATCAGTCTGGTGGTTCCTCAGAAAATTTTAGATAGTACTACCTGAGCACCTAGCTATACCACTCCTGGGCATATACCCAAAAGATGCTCCAAAATATAACAAGGACACATGTTCCACTATGTTCATAGCAGTCTTATTTATAATAGCCAGAAGCTAGAAAGAACCCAGATGTCCTTCAACAAAGGAATGGATACAAAAAATGTGGTACATTACTACTCAGTCATTAAAAACAATGACTTCATGATATTTTCAGGCAAATGGATGGAACTTGAAAATATCATCCTGAGTGAGGTAATCTAGTCACAAAAGAACATACATGGCATGCACTTGCTGACACGTGGACATTAGCCCAAAAGTTCGGAATACCCAAGATACAATTCACAGAACATATGAAGCTCAAGAATAAGGAAGACCAAAGTGTGGATACTTCAGTACTTCTTAGAAGGGAGAACAAAATACACACAAGAGAAAACATGGAGATAAAGTGTGGAGCAGAGACAGAAGGAAAGGCCACCCAGAAACTGCCCCACCTGCGTATCCATCATATACAGTTGCCAAATCTGGAAGCTATTGTGAATGCTGGAAAATGCTTGCTCATGGGAATCTGATATGACTGTCTCCTGAGAGGCTCTGCCAAAGTCTGACAAATAGAGAGGTGGATGCTTGCAGTCAACCATTGGACTGCAGGGGTCCCAGATGGAGGAGTTGGAGAAGGGACTGAAGGAATTGAGGGGGTTTGCAGCCCCATAGAGGCAGCAACAGTGTCAACTAGTCAGATCCCCTGGAGGTCCTGGGGACTGGACCACCAACCAAAGAGTATACATGGAGGAAGCTACAGCTCTGGCCGCATATGTGGCAGAGGACAGCCTTCTTGGACATCAGTGGGAGGAGTGGGCCTTGGGCCTCAGGGGGTTTGATGCCCCAGTGTAGGGAAATGCCAGAGTAGGAAGGCAGGAGTGGGTGGGTGGGTAGGTGAGTACCCTCATAGAGGCAGGGGGATGGCAGTTTGGACAGGAGGTTTCAGAGGTAAGACATTAAAAAGATAACATCTGAAATATAAAGAAAATATCTAATAAAAAAAGAAAAAAGAAACAAATAATAAAAAAATTTTCAAGATGACTTCAGCTGAAATACACAGCAAAGGGGAGATAGAATGTGTAGAAACCACCTCCAGTAAATAGGCACAGCCCCCAGTCAAGTAATGTGGCCACCCAACCATCTCATAGTTTTTAAGCCAGAAATGTTCCTATCCAAAGGAAAGACAGGGGGGGAAAAAAAAGCAGAGACCAAAAGAAGAGCCATTCAGAAACGACCCCACTTGGGGATACATTCTGTCTGTCCTCAAGAAGTACTTGCTAACAGGAACCTGGTGGGGCTGTTCCCCCTGGAGATTCTGCCAGCACCTGACCAATGCAGATGCAGATGCTTGCAGTCAACCATCAGACTGAGCTCAAGGACCCTGGTGGGGGAGGTGACAGAAGGACTGGAGGAGCAGAGGGGGATTGCAAGACCACAGGAAAAACAATGTGGCCTGGACAGACTACCCAGTAATCCCAGGGACTAGACCACCAACCAAGGAATGTACAGGGAAAGATCCCTGGCTCCAAATACATATGTAGCAGAGGATGGTCTTGTCTGACATCAATGGAAGGGGAGTCCCTTGGTCCTGTGGAGGTTTGATAACCCATTATAAGGGAATGCTGGAGCGGTAGGGCGGGAGTGGGTGGATGGGTGGGGGAGTACCGTTATAGAGACAAAGAGGAAGGAGGAGAGGGTGAATGGGATGGGGGACGTTGTGGAGGGATAATCAGGGAGGAAGATATCATTTGAGATGTAAACCACAGGAATGATTAATAACAATTTTTTTCAAGCAGTTTATCATCACTGGGTTATACATACGGTTCAAAAGATCTACTCAGAAAATTTATGTTGATAGCTCAAGGACTGAAGCTAGATACAGAAAATTTGGGGAATATGGGAAGTTTTAATACTTATACAAGATTTTTGTCAGCAGGGTTCACTTCATATTTTGGGCAAAGTGGTGCTTCATTTCATGCCATGGAAGACAGTCGTTCACTTTAGAAAGGAGAATGGAGGCATAGACAGTATCTGGAACCAAAGCTGTGTGAATATGGGTGGGTCTCATTTCTAGATACCACAAAATTCATCAGTGGATATGGAGATGCTGCATTCCATCTATCCCAGGACACTAAACACCACCATCTTCTCTTAAAAAGCTCCCTTGATCTAAGTCTGATGTCAAGCTTTTCCTTTATCCATAAAAGGTTTGCAGTCAAAATTTTCATTAACCACAAAACTTTTTTAAAAAATAAGTAAGTAAAACTGGAGGAAAAAAAAAAAAAAACGCTGATCTAAAACAGTCAGAGCAAAAGAATCCTGAAGATAAGACAGAGGGAAGCAAAACGTCCAACCAATAAGCTCAGCTCTGCTAGGGGTTTATGTGGAACCTCATACACACTGCAAAGTTATTTGAGGATAAATTTGTCTCTCAAATGTTTAATTCACGAATTGTGTTAAGTCCAGGAAGTAGTATTCTGAAGCAGACAGCACCATCTATGTTATAGACATGTTATCTTTTCTAGTCTATCACTATCTGGGAGTAGCCATGAAACCTGAGGTAATACTAATGCCCATTTTACAGTCTCCAACTGTCCAAAGCCATCATGCATCAAACCAAGCATTCTCTTCAGAGTTCTCACAAAGTGCTTCACAATATTAACTTCTTTGCCTGCAAGGCCCACGATACTTGCTCTTCTGTCTTTACTAATCTTTGGTTACTTCTTTTTCTTGTATTATTTTGCTAATCCAAGTGTTCCTTGCTGTTACTTGCTCAGATGTATTACTTAGAGAAATGATCTCTACAGGCTTATGTGTTAAAACTCTGGTTGTAGCCTGTGGCATTTACTGGGGACAGTGAAGCATTAAACAGGTATATCTACGGGGAGGGAGAACATTAGTACCATAGGCTAGTCCAGCCTCTTTCTGGTTTCTAGCCTCCATGAACTAAACACCTTTCTCTACCACACCCCAAACACAGTATATTGCCTTGCTGCTGGCCTAAATTTGACATAACCAATCAACCATGCAGCAAAAGGTCTGAATCATGAATTAAGGTACAAAAATTTTTCAGATATTTTAACATGGACACACTAGGCTGGCCAACAAGTTCATTTCCATGAGTTTGATATCTCTGCAGGAAACATTAGACTCTCGTTTTGAGCCTTAACCTTTCTCATACCCATTTCCATTTCTAGTTCCTACAGGATTACTCAACACAGAAACACTGTCATCTTAAGAATTTCCACTGCCATCCCCTTGCTAAACTGCAGCAGTTTAAACCTGATACTTCTTCCTCTTGCTCATTTATTACAGCATATATAATTGTTATATATAATCTGGGGAAGCATCCCTCCCACGATAACTTTTATTTGTACATTACCGTTATATCACAGCCCTGGTCTTTGTGGCTTCACATTAGACAGTGGCAACATTTGGTTTGAAACTTATTGCCTCAGGGCTGAAGAGATATCTTTTGGGTTAAGAGTGTTTATTGCTCTTGCAGAGGACCCATGACGGACACAATTCAAAGCTTCCTGAAACTCCGAGGCCAAAAGATCCCACAGCCTGTTCTAGTCTCCACAGACGCCTGCACTCATGTATACAAAATCACACATACACACACACACACACACACACACACACACACATATATATATATATAATTAAAAATAAAATAAAGCTTAAAGACTCATATTGCCTCCACTACTCTCTTAATCCATTCAAGAGACTATCAATACATGAATGGACAAAGGAAATATGATAAATATCTCACATTAAACTCATGTATTTATTTTTTCATAAACTTCATATGTATAAGTTTTATTTTATTATAAAAATGAAATCATAGTATTTGCATGTACATGGATGTTATTGGAGGCCATCATACTAAGCAAAAATAGTAAAATTGAAAAAGACAAATATTGCCTTTTTCTCACTCACTCATACATACACATACAAAGTAACAGGGAGCTATAAGAAAAGGAATGTGTGTATTGGGAACCAGAAGAAAGGAGAGGGTATAGAGGTAAATATGAACAAAGTACATAATATACAGAAGTAAAATTTCTTAATAAAATCTATCACTATATATAATGAATATACATTAATAAATTTTATTTTAAAAGAAGAAAAAACATACTATCTTTATCATTATCTTTCCAATACATTAGTAAAATTAAATCAAATTTCTTTAAATATCTTCTTCCCAAGGCCTACAACCTGCTCTAACAGGAAAGCTATGCATTCATGATTGGCTACCATATCCTCAAAACTATTCTGGACCCTTGCAGGCTCCCAGAGACTGAACCACTAACCAAAGAACATATGTAGGCTTGACCTAAGCCTCCCACACATGTGTAGCAGATGTGCAGGTTGGTTTCATTTGGGTACCCCAACAACAGGACCAGGAGCTGTCTCTGACTCTGTTGCCTGCATGTGGGTCCTGGTCCTCCAATGGGGCTGCCTTGTCTGGCCTCAGTGGGAGAGGATACCTAGTTCTACAGTGACTTGATTTGCTAAGGTGAGTTGGTATAGAAGAGTCTCCCCCTTATAAGAGGAGATGGGGAGGGGGACAGGGAGGGAGAATGGGAGGGAGGGGCAAGGTGCTATGTGAAGGGAGGAGTGGAAGGAGGAGGAGCTGAAATCAGGAAGTAAAATTAATAAATAATTAATGGAGAAAAAAAGAATAACTGTTTTGAGTTACTCTGAATCTTTAAATGACAATTTAAATGATCAAATATAGAGAGGAAACACAGAGGCATGTATCCCATTTATAAGAATGTTTTAAAATATATAAGAGAACATAAATAAACTTTTGTGGATTAAAATATATATATATATATATATATATATATATATATATATATATTTGACAAACAAACCCAGGATTTTTGCATGCTAAACAAGGATGGAGAGACAGAAGAACAGAGGGGAATGGAAGGAAGTAAAGAAACTAAAAAAGAAAAGGTAAGTGTTTGAACACTTAAATGTTCTACAATAATAAAAATTTTACTCTAGAGCCAAAGGCCATGCAGGAGCCACCACTTGCCCTCTGCTTGGCTCCCAGCAGCACAGCTCAGTGAGTGGCATGCTGTTCAGCTCCAGTCTCAGAGGCTTGAGGAGACAGCTGGAGGCCAGCATCTCAGAACTGCAGTCATGTCTATGTACCTGGCACCAGACGAAATACTCTGCCTCTATTATTTCTACTCCACATAACTTCATGATGAGTACTATAGTTCTCACAGTTGAGGACACTACAGTGTAGAAAGCTCAGCTGGACCACAGTATGGATCACAAGTCTCAAAGCTCTCAGCTTGTGGGCTTTAAACTGCTTTTGCTTGGGGTTTTTGTATGTTTGCTTTTAGGCTTTCTGACCTCAATTTGTAGGGTGAACTTTAATGAGAACCCAAACTCTAGCATATAGCTCCACCCTTAAGCTATCAACAATGAAACTACTGTTTATCCTTAAGGTTTCAAAGGAAAATAAAGGCACTCTGTACAGAAGGAATTGCCTGGACCTTGCCATCCCTGTCTTCTTTCCAAATGGCTGATTTTGGACCCTGGAGCTGTGAAATGTCATGTCTCTGCAGCAACAATCCTGAACTGATTCATTGGCTTGCATTTTGAAAATTAAAACATGGAAGCTTTACTAGGATTCAAATTCAAGTTGGCATTCTAGGGCAGGGTTCATCTCGAAGCACAGCGCTGCCATATCTGGAAGATAACAGCAATCACTGATCACTGACATTTACTGAGACAAGACTGATTTTAATCTTAACATCAACCAGGTCTGAGCTCCAGAGTTAGCTCTTTACCCTCTCCACATTCCAAGTTGTCCATGTTTTAGGAAAAGTAAAATAGCTATAAATTACTTATGGTAGGACATGATAAGTAACCACCATTTGCTTGGCAGCAAGTCCACTTATAATAAAAATATGCATAATAAATACTCCCATAATTGCAGATCTTTGTTGGAATGCTAGTGGGTTCTACAGTAGCCCAACCTATTACTACTCATCTGTCGGGATTTTATGGTCACAAAACTTTAAGTTTCTGGGACTTCAAAAAATATTTTTAACTTAATTTTTGTTCTTATTATTTGATTGTGCCTTTTCCTATAAAGCATCTTTGTACTGAGGTCTCTAGGGATTTAGTGATGACTGGATTCAGGAATTGCACTTGGTCCTCATTATGCTTGGAGCTCCACCATAGGGAAGGATGAGGCAGAGAGTCAAGCTGAGCAGGAAACAATAAATCAGACTTTTACCAGGCCAACAACTAGGACACTTAGAAACTATTTAAAGAGGTACCAACAAACACTGTTCATGGAGAGGCTAACGAGGTTAAAGGTTTCTTTTTCATCTCATCTTAAGAGTTGAGTGTAAGGACAAAGCCTCAGCTCTTAATGGTGATGAGAGGATGCATGGTGACCTTGTGTAGTCATAGTTGGATGAAGCCTGCACATCTCCCCAGAATTTTATAGGTGATCAGAGTGTGTGGAGCCCATGTCGAATCTATAGCTAGATGAGTCCCATGCACCTCTACCCACAGAAACATGTCTTCTGTTATTGCCTGACAGGATTTTTAAGGTACTCAAAAAGTATCCTTCTGTTCTTTTCAGAGTTTTCCTAATAAAAGGCAAAGTGTCTGTGAACCCATAGTGCATCAGCCCTGCTATACATGAAAAGTTGTTTCCTTGAAACAGTTTTGCACCATCTCTGTCTTTCTGCCTTCTCTTCTGCATAGATACCTGAGCCTAAAAGACAAGGGTCTCATAAAGACACCCCAGCTTAGTGCTGAGTTTTCCAAAATCTGTCATTTGCTACATACTGTCCAATTGTGGGTCTCTGTGCTAACTGGCATCTGCAGCAAGAGGAAACTTCTCTGACAAAGGTTGAGGGATAGCAATATGTTATTAGGAGTTAGATCCCTCTATAATATTTACACAAGTTAAAGCCAGACAAACATTACAGCATAAAAGAGTAAGGGTGGGCACAAACTCCCACCCTACCCCAGAAACTATCTGCAGTTGATCCTTGTTGGTAGAGGGAAAATCAGTTTTCTTCAATGGAGTGAACACTTGGCCAACAAAAATCTTACTTCATTCCTCTACCCATTTTGTTCAGTTTTAGTTTTACTTTTGGAGTTGTTGCTGTTGTTGTTTTTGTCATTGTTGTTACTGTTGTTTGAGAAAGACAGAACTGACATGAAGTTTGATGAATAGGGTAAGAGTTATAGCTAGGAGTATTTAAAGGATGGGAGAATATGATCAGAGAACACTATGTGAAAATGCCTTAAATATTTTTAAAGAAAGTAGAATCTGTGACACAAATATAAAAATATGGACCTCTTGATTTTTTAATGCAGTAGTAGTAGTAGTAGTTGTATATGGAGGAGTAAAGAAGTTTATTCTCTCCTTTAAGTGAGATGCAAGGATTATACTTAGATCATTAGGTTTTTGCTACAAAAACAGAACTTATGCTGTCAAGCTTGCAGACAGGTGTTTTATGTGCTGAGCCATCTCACCAGCCCTATGTCACTCTTAGTTTTTAAACATAGGGAAGAGAAAATTTTATCACTATGTACTAAGTTATCTGACAGTGTATTGGAAAATTTAATATGATGCCATTAAAAGTTAATAAATGTCAAAAAAGTTACATAAGAAATGTGCTCTTCCCCCTCTTCTCCATTCTGGTCTCTGTGGTCCTGCTACTGCCTGCTCTAGCACCCCCTCCTCTCAACCTGTCTCCTTTCCTTTGGCAGACCCCTGCCTGCTACCCCTGCCTACCAAAGACCCTGTAGCAACTGACTGGCCCAGACCCAGGGAGACTAACCTATGTTCTCCCTTCATCCTCCATTACAGTTCCTTTGTAAGGATGTAACACCATTATCTGTGACAGATGATACTCTCATGCTTCTCCCATCCTTTGAGACTCACAGTACCCTAGCTCAGCTTCTTACAAGGACCTTGTAGAAACTATATGAGGTAGATCTAGCTATGTTCTCATTCCTCTTCTGTCCAGTTTTCCACACTACAATCAACTTCCAGTTCATGATTGAATCCCACATCCTGTGCCTAGCTCCAATCAAGTAAAATCCCTGAACCATTGTTTACCTGTACCCTGCCTCCAATATCCATACATAGCAATAGTTGCCCATTGTCTGTACAATTCTGTCTGATTGGTCTTGCTGCACTTTACTTCAAGCTCTAGGCTTGGCTGTTATCCTATAACCTATAAAACAGCCCTGCTTGATCAGCCCTCCTGACCCTCACCTACTCCTACCACATCAAATATCCAGGCCTACCCTTGAGGGCACAACATATGCTGAAGTGTAGTCTAGTAAGTTTGCTGAAGTCTAGCTCTCATGCACCTTCTGAGTGTCCAGATGTATCTCTAGTTACACATCTATGTGAGCTTTATAATTCCCTGGAACCACATCTGGCCCCAAGCATCCCCAAAGCTTGACTGGATATGCTGTTCTATGCCAAGGCAGTCTAGAAACTCATAGGAGACACAACACCAACAAAAGAAGTCCACATGCCCAGGTCACATTTAAGAAAACCATACAATATGGAAGGCTAAGACACTATACTTCCTACAAAGTTCACCACTCGATACAAATGTTCTCAGATGAAACTAACCTAGATCAATCCCAGAAAACAAAAACTTAGAAGAAAAACCATAATTTCATCAAAGAACTCAAGGACTTTAAAGACACAAATAGCCCAATATACTTAAATGATAAACTTAGAAAGAATTGCCTGAGCAATGCCCGAGAAAATGAAATCATAAGGCTGAACAAGATGATGAAGACAATGTAGGATTGTAAAATCAAGTTCCGTACAGATAATGTTGAACAAAACTGAAGCTGAAATGAAGGTGAACATGAAAACCTCAATATTGCAATTTTAAAAGTCAGCTGTGGGGGGAGGCTCACCAGGAGAATAAATTAAGCAGAAGATAAAATAGCAGGACTCAAAGATAAAATAGAGGTTTTTACACCACACAAAATCAATTATTATAAAAATTAAAAATAAACACAGGAAAGGATAGTTTAGGAACTATGAGATACCATAAAAAGATCAATCTTCAAATTATAGGCACAGATGAAGGAGAATGAACCCAAGTCAATGGCATAAATCACATCATCAGCAAGCTCATAGAAAACTTCTCCATTCTAAAGTAAAGTACCCATACAGATACAAGATGTACAGAAACACCAAACAAGAAAAGAATGCCCCCCATGTCATATTACACTTAAAATAATAAATATACAGAAAAAGAAAGAATATTGAAAGATTCAACAAAACACACACATACACATACACACGCAAACCAACATATAAAGGAAAATCCATCAGAAGAACAGCTGGTTTCTCACTGATAATTTAAAAGCTTTAAGAGCATGAAGCAATGTTCTTATAGTTCTAAAAGAACACAGATGCCAACTTAGTTTAGTGTCCCCAGCAAAACCATCCTCCACAGATGACAGAGAAGGAAAAACTTCATATGGTACAAACAGGCTAAAAGAAATACATACATTCAAACAAGTCCTGCAGAAGTAATTTCATATTGAAGAGAGGAACAAGCATAGATGTAAGACTGTAGAAAGAAAACAAGTGATAATACAACTGCTAAAACACAAAGTACAACTAGGAACACAAACAGAAAACAAAAAAATTATAAAATGACTGTTATCAACATATACTTTCAATATTTTTAAACAAAAGTCACAAGGTAACTTAATGGATTAAGAAATAAAACCTACATCCTTGTTGTCTACAAGAAACTCAGCTTGAAATATGTATAACCTTAAAGTGAAAAAATGGAAAAAAGGAGGACTTCAAACAATTAAGACCTTAAAGCAAACAAGCTATCCCAACAGTAACAAAAATAGACTTCAAGTCAAAACTAATAAAACTAGATTTTAAAAAATTACTTCATTCTAATTAAGAGAATGATTAATCAAAAAGACATTACAATCTTAAGCACATACATACCAAACTTTGTAGTACTCTTTTTCTTATAAAGAAACTTCTGGATTTAAAGACACAGATTAATACCAAGACTAAGTGATTGCAGTTTACCCAAAATAAATAAGAACCATCTAGATTAAATTATATCATAGATCAAATGGACCTGATATGTACCTACAGAATATTCTACCGAAATCTCAAAAAAAAAAAAAAAAAAAAAAAGTACATTCTACTCAGAAGCCAATGGAAGCTTCTCTAAAATGACAAGATCCTAGAACAAACACACATACACACACACACACACACACACACACACACACACACACACACAAAACAAATGCAATAAAGTTTAAAATCAAGAGCAAACAAAGTTCTACTTAGTACACAAACTCATGAAGATTAAACAACTTATCACTGAATGACAAATGGGTGAGAGAAGAAATCAAGACATAAATTAAAAAAAAAAAAAAACCCTGGAACTAAATAAAAATGAAAACACAACACTGCAGATCATCCAGATACTTGAAAAGCATTCCTACGAATGAAATTTATAGCTTTAAGTGCCTACATTAAAAATCAGAAACAGCACAAATAAATGACTTAATGATGTAACTCAAGAATTTGGAAAAACAAGAATGAAACAAACCCAAATCTAGTAGATGGCAAAAAATAATAAAAATCAGAGCAAAAACTTAATGAAATAGAAACAAATAAGATGATATTGAGAATTGAAGAATCCAATAAGCCTGTTGCTGGAGGAAAAAAAAAAAAGAACAAGATCAACCGACCCTTAGCCCATCTACTGAAAAAAAAATTAAAAAACAAAAAAACAAAAGGAGCTGGCCGAGTTTAACAGATTCAAAAGAGGAGGGGAACATTACAACAAACACCGTTTTATAGTGAAATATGTTTAAAAGCCTGCATTCCATTATGCTGAAAATTTTAAATACAAGGCCAAGTTTCTAGATTCACCCAAACCATCAAAGGTAAACTAGAGAGAGATCAACAACCTAAACATACCAATAAAAACAGGGTGAAATACTAATAAAACAATCTCCCAAACACAGCCCATGACCAGAGGGATTCATGTTAGAATTCTACCAGACATTTAAAGAACTGTAGCCAATGCATTCAGAGGGAGGAACGGAGGGAGGGAAAGAGGAAGGGAGGGAGTCAGTCAAAATTGCTTCTTTGAAGCCAATGCTACTTTTATACAAAACAAGACAATAGAAAAAGAAAAAAAGACCAATATCTTATATGAACATAGATATGAAAATATTCAATAAAATACCTGAAAACCAAATACAGACATATATAAAGGAGATCATCCACCATGATCAAGTTGGCTTTATCACAGTGATGTAAGGATAGTCCAACATCTGTAGAGCAATCAACATAATAAATCATATAAGGGAACTTAAAGAGAAAAATCACATGACATCTCAGTAGATTCAGAAAAGACCTTTGAAAAATCTATCGTGTCTGCATGATAAAAGTTCTAGACACAGGAAAACTGAAGATAACTACCTCAGCATAATAAAAGTTATATATAGGAGAAACTCACACAAAACATCATCCTCAATCCATAAGACCACATATAGATTGAGTAGAAGAAAATAAAATGATAAAGGTATTACTACATCAGATTTCAAGATACATTAGAAAGCTATGGTAATAAGAATAGTGTGGTACTATCAAAAAGAAACAAAACAATACAAAACAAAAACAAAACAAACAAACAAATAAACAAACAAACAAAGACCAGCAGAATGAAACAGAAAGCCCAAACACTTTAACACGTAACCCTGTAACTACAGCCATCTGATACTTGACAATATGTCAACAAAACATTTACTGGAAAAAAAGGATAGCACAATTAACAAATGGTGCTAGAAAACATTATGTCTACATGTAGAAAAACATAATTAATATCAACCAATTTGCATGAACATCAACCCCAGATGTGTTTTAATAAAAAGCAGATAGGAAACAGGGCATACCCCACAGGATATAGGTGTAGAAAGGAGCGTCCAGAATAAATGACATCCTACAGCTAGAAAATGGGAACAATCTTAATATCTTTCAATTAATAAATGGATAGTGAAAATGTAGTCCATATCCACACTTAAATACTACTTAGGTGTATAGAAAAACTGAAATCATGACATTTTTAGGTAAGAGAATACAGTAGAGATCATATTGAGTGAGTGAACCCAACCCAGAAGGAAAAATACATGTCTCTGTTATCTGTAGTTCCTAACTACAAATCTTCAGATATTAGGATATAACCTGCAGAAACTACAAGAACCAGGATAGTAAAGTGTAATCACAGGGATTTGAGAGCACTAAAGATGAAAATACCAGGCTAGAGGTGATTTGAAAGTATAAGTAGGAAAATGGAGAGCTTTAACTGGAGAGGAGCGATGGAAGTCAATACAGGAGAGTGAGGGAGGAATAAATACCACTAAGAATGTTTGAGAAGTCATAAGAGATCATATAACTTTATATTACCTAAAATTAACTATAATACATATAAGTGTATGTATATACAAATGAATACAGTTGAAATAAAGTTATGCCATGTGGGGTAATAATACTCCCCATAAGAGCAATAGACAATCTAACAAAAACTCTAGTATCAGATATGAAAAACCCCACTTTGAATTGTTGCCAAGGGGGTTTAAGAGGCTCTTTTTTTTTTAATTGGATATTTTTTATTTACATTTCAAATGTTATCCCCTTTCCCTGTTTCCCCTCTGTAAATCTCTTATCCCACTCAAACCCTGCTTCTGCTTCTAGGAGGGTGCTTCCCACCCATCCACCCACTCCTCTCTCCCCATCCTGGCATTCCTTTACACTGGGACATCTAGCCTTCACAGGACCAAGTGCCTCTACTCCCACTGATGCCCAATTAGACCATCCTCTGCTACATATGCGGTTGGAGCCATGGGTCCCTTCATGTATATCCTGGTTGGTGGTTTAGTTCCTGGAAGCTCTGGGTGGTTTATTTGCTTGATGTTGTTGTTCCTCCTATCGGGTTGCAAACCCCTTCAGCTCCCACACACTCCTTTCTGTAATTCCTCCATTGGGGACTCTGTGCTCAGTCCAATGGTTGGCTGAGAGCATGGTCTCTGTATCTGTCAGGCTCTCTTAGAGGCTCTCAGGAGACAGCTATATTAGGCTCCTGTCGGCAAACACTTCTTGACTTCCAAATAGTGTCTTGAGTTTGGTGATTGTATATGGAATGGATCCCCAGGTGGGGCAGTCTCTGGATCGCCTTTCCTTCAGTCTCTGTTCCATACTTTGTCTCCATATTTCCTCCTGTTAGTATTTTCTTCCCCATTCTAAGAAAGACCAAAGCATTCACACTTTCATCTTTCTTCTTCTTGAGCTTCATGTGGTCTATGAATTTTATCTGGAATATTCTGAACTTTTGGGGAATATCCATTAATCAGTGAGTGCTTACCATGTACGTTCCTTTGGGATTGGGTTACCTCACTCAGGATGATATTTTATAGTTCCATTCACTTATCTAAGAATTTCTCAAATTCATTATTTTTAATAGCTGAGTAGTATTCCATTATGTAAATATTCCATATTTTCTGTATCCATTCCTCTGTTGAAGGACATCTGGGTTCTTTCCAGCTTCTGGCTATTATAAATAAGGCTGCTATGAACATAGTGGAGCATGTGTTCTTGTTATATGTTGAAGCATCTTCTAGGTATATGCCCAGGAGTGGTATAGATGGGTCCTCAGGTAGTACTATGTCCAATTTTCTGATGATCTGCTAGACGGATTTCCAGAGTTGTTGTACCAGTGTGCAATCCCACCAACAATGGAGCAGTGTCCCTCTTTCTCCATATCCTCCCCAGCATCTGCTATCACCTGAGTTTTTGATCTTAGCCATTCTGGGGCAGGATTAATATATTAAAAATGGCCATCTTGCCAAAAGCAATCTACAGATTCAATACAATCTTCATCAAAATTCCAACTCAATTCTTCATAGAGTTAGAAAGAGCAATTTTCAAATTCATTTGGAATTACCAAAAACCCATGATAGTGAAAACTATTCTCAACAATAAAAGAACTTCTGGGAGATTCACCATCTCTGACCTCAAGCTGTATTACAGAGCAATAGTGATTTAAAAAAAAAAAAACTGCATGGCATTGGTACAGAGACAAGCAGGAAGAATAGAATTGAAGACACAGAAATGAACCCACACACCTATGGTCACTTGATCTTTGACAAAGGATCTAAAACCATCCAATGTCAAAAAGACACCATTTTCAACAAATAGTGCTGGTTCAACTGGAGGTCAGCGTGTAGAAGAATGCAAATCGATCCATTCTTATCTCTTTGTACAAAGCTCAAGTCCAAGTGGATAAAGGACCTTCACATGAAACCAGATACACTGAAACTAATAGAAGAGAAATTAGGGAAGAGCCTTGAACACATGGGCACAGGGGAAATTTTTCTGAACAGAACACCAATGGCTTATGCTCTAAGATCAAAAATAGACAAATGGGACCTCATAAAATTGCAAAGCTTCTGTAAGGCAAAGGACACTGTCTAGGATAAAATGGCAACCAACAGATTGGGCGATCTTTATAAATACTACATTTAATAGAGGGCTAATACACAATATACTCAAAGAACTCAAGAAGTTAGACTCCAGAGAATCAAATAACCACATTTAAAAATGGGGTACAGAGAGATGGTTCAGCGGTTAAGAGCTCTGACTGCTCTTCCAGTGGTCCTGAGTTCAATTCCCAGCAACCACATGGTGGTTCATAATCATCTGTAAAAGGACCTGAGGCCCTCTTATGATATGTCTGAAGAGAGCCACAATGTTGTCACATACATAAAACAAACAAATAAATGTTTTTTTTTTTTTTTTTTAAAAATGGGATACATAGCTAAAAAAAAAATAATTCTCAACTGCGGAATGTCAAATGGCCTAGAAGCAGCTAAAGAAATGTTCATCATCCTTAGTCATCAGGGAAATGCAAATCAAAACAACCCTGAGATTCCACCTCACATCAGTCAGAATGGCTAAGACAAAGAGGCTGTTAAAACAATTCAGGATATTCCTGGTGCCCCTTGACTGTCTCCTAGAAACTGAAAGTAAACTCCTGTTGCTGAATACCCCATAGACTTCAGACATAGGACTTCATTGAATCAAGGTAGTCCTGGCCCCAAAGTCTCCTCCTTGGGAACTATCTTCATAATATCAGAAGTTGCTGTGCAAAGTGCCAAAGGAAGAGATGTAATTAATAGTTTTGCCAAGTTGAATGATGCCTATGGACCACAACAATGCTCATTATGGCAAGATATGCCTAAGGTCTAATAGTGATACATATATCTTGATAATAGCATGTTTATTTGAATGTAAAACCCACTTGATGAGTGTCTTTCTATTGGTGCTATAGTATTTATATTACATTTCTATGGCTTACTATTTATACTACA
Organism: Arvicanthis niloticus; assembly: GCF_011762505.2. NCBI lineage: Eukaryota > Metazoa > Chordata > Mammalia > Rodentia > Muridae > Arvicanthis > Arvicanthis niloticus. The sequence continues at coordinate 44,206,093 of NC_047665.1, read as the reverse complement.
GTATTTACATTATATTTGCATACCTCTAAGATATAATATTTTGACTATATCTATGTCAAATTATTATTCTATTCATATTATATTAGTTATATCATACCTTTGAATCTCTGTGTTCAGACTATAATATTTTGACTACATCTGTGCATCTATCTCTATTTGTATTATATTATTAATATCACATCTGTGTTTATTCATGTTCAGTTATTTATATCATGTCTGTTTGTCTCTCTATTCATAGTAGAGTATATTACATGTGTCCACCTTTCTATTCATGCTAGAGTTTTACATTACCTTGTGCATCTTTATAATCATACAGTATTTGTTTCATTTTTGCATCTTTTCATTTTACTGAATTTATAATAAACATGTATTTTTATTGAATTACTAAGTAACATAAGTAATATATTTTGTATTTGTACATTTTATACTACAATTTCTTTTCTTATTTCTGATGTTAATTTGTCTATCCAACTATGTCATTCATGGATATGTCCTCATTTATTTTATCCAGTAAACATATTCTTGTTTAAATGTACTACAGTAGTTTTTTGCTTTGGTGTTGTGGTTTGAACATGATGTACTCATAGTTTCTGGTATCTGAATCCTTGGCCTCAGACACTGGGCATGAAGCTAGACAATTTGGCATTTCCCTTGCTTGCTTTTGATCTTGTTCCCTCACTATGTCCCATTCCTCCATTTGGAGTAGTAAAGTATAATATGTTAAAAGTATGTCATTTGCTTTTTTATTTTATGGTGGTTTACAATTAATAGATTGCTTGGAGTCTCAGAAGAGACTTGGGTTTCTGTATTTTAAACAGGGTTATGACTGTGAATGACTATGGGGAGTTTCAAAGTTAGACTAAATGCATCTTGCATTAATGAGATGGCCACAGAACTATGGGGTCCAGAAAGCAGAATGTGGTTTGAAACCATAGTCTCAGGCCTTTGAATATTCAGTCCCCATTGGTAGCACTGTTTGGAGAGGTTTAGGAGGTAAGTTCTGATTGGAGGAAGTCTAGCCCTGAGGCAGGCTTTGAGAGTTTAAAGACTGGTACCATCCCAAGTTTTCCCTCTCTGCCTCTTCCTTGCAGTTCATGATGTAAACCATTGGCCATCATGCTCGTTGCTTGCTGCCAAGCTTCCCAACCATAATAACTTATTTCTTGGGACCAAAACCCACAAAACTCTTTTTTCTATAAGTTGCTTTGGTTATAATGTTTTGCCACAGCAATATAAAAGGAACTGATATAGTTAGCATGTGTGTGAGACAAAGTCTCACAAGCCCAGGCTACATGGAACTTAACAATCATACAACCTCATCCTCTTGAATATCAGGATGACAGATATGTACTACTGCACCTGGCTAATCCATTCATTTTCCTCCTGCCAATGATCCCTTCTCTCCAGTGTTTCCAATATACATATTGTTTCTGTGTACACTATCTGTTTCATTGTAACATGTCTTTGCTTCCCTAGGGAACATAGAGAGAGGTAGAACTGCTGAGTTGCAGACACATTTTACCATGCTATCTTTGACCAAACAGTTCTCTAACAGATTCTACACTCACAGGTACTTTTACCACAGTCCACATTCTTACCTCTGTTGCTACCAGAGTTCAAGTTCTGTCAGTCTAACGTATATGGAGTAATAACTTATGGCTATATAAGCTACATTTCACACAGAAATAGAAATAAATAGTATATGCAAAAACCACAAAATGTTGGACATTATTTTGTTTCCTTTTCTTAGATTATCATGAGATTATCAGAACTGCTGAATAATCAAAGCAAAGATTCTTTGCCAAATATATGCTTTCCTATTTTCCAAATTACTTCTATACCACAAATTGCTTTTTTTTCCTCTGGTGTTTCTTTTCATATAGAAAAAAGTTTATGTTATATGTGGTGGTGTGATGTGGAGAAATTCAGGGATATGAGTTTGGATGGGTATGTGTGTGCACGCATGATCGATCTCTCTCTCTCTCTCTCTCTCTCTCTCTCTCGCTCTCTCTCTCTCTCTCTCTCTCTCCCCCTGTGTGTGTGTATGCGCACGCGCGTGCATGCATGGGTGTATACAAAGGATAAGGGAGAACATTAAATATCTTTTTTACTTGCCATCTTAATCTGTTACTAACTCTGAAGCTGTCCCTTTGTTTATCATTTTATTCATTTACATTTCAAATGATACCCCCCTTCCTGGTTACAACTCCACAGACTCTCCATCCCATCACCTCCCTCCCTCCTCCTCTTTGCCTCTATGAGAGTGCTCTTCCATCCACTCACCCACTCCTGTTTCACAACTCTAGCATCCCTCTATGCTAGGGCATTAAGCCTCCACAGGACCAAGGGTCTTCCCTTCCATTGATGTCAGTAAGGCAATCCTCTGCTACACAGGTATCTAGAACCATGGATCCCTCTATGTATACTATTTGGTTGGTGGTTTAGTCCCTGGGAGCTCTGGGTGTTCCAGTTTATATTGTTCTTCCTATGGGGTTGCAATCCCTTTCCGCTCCTTCAGTCCTTGCCCTAGCTCTTTCATTGGGGTCCCTGGGCTCAATCCAATGGTTGGCTGTATGTGCATCTGTATTGGTCAGGTGCTGGTAGAACCTCTCAGGGAACAGCCATATCAGACTCCTGTCAGCAAGCACTTTTTTGCATCAGCAATACTGTAGAGGTTTGGTGTCCACAGATTGGAATGATCCCTAGGTGGGACAGTCTCTAGATGTCCTTTCCTTCAGTCTCTGCTCCATGTTTTGTCCTTGTCTTTCCTTTGGACAGTAACATTTCTGGGTTAAAAATTTTGAGATGGTGGTGGATGGCCCCATCCCTCAAGTGGAGGCCATGCCTATCTAATGGAGATGTTCTCTACAGATTCTATCTGCCTTCAATTGAGTATTTTTGCTAAAGTCATTGCATTGGGGTCCTGGGAGCCATTCTCTCCCCTGGCATCTGGGACATACTAGTGGCTATCCAAGTTCCCCATCCCCCCATTGCTATATACTTCTATTCAGTTTTTTTTTTTTTTTTTTACCCTCTGTACTTTTTTCCTGTCCCTTCACATACCTGATCCTGCCCCCCTTTTTTACCCTCCCCCTCCTCTCTCCCTCCCAGGTCCATCTCTCACTCTGCCTCCTGTGATTATTTTGTTCCCTTTTCTATGTAGGATTGAAGCATCTATACTTTGGTCTTCCTTCTTCTTAAGCTCCATATGGTTTGTGGGTTGTATTGTGGGTACTTTGAGCTTTTGGGCTAATATCCACTTATCAGTGAGTACATACCATGTGTGTTCTTTTGTGTCTGGTTACCTCACTCAGGATGATATTTTCTAGTTCTATCCATTTGCCTAAGAATTTCATGAAGTCATTGTTTTTAATAGCCAAGTAGTACTTCATTGTGCAAATGTACCACAATTTCTGTATCTATTCCTCTGTTGAGGAATATCTGAGTTGTTTCCAGCTGCTGTCTATTATAAATAAGGCTGCTATGAACATAGTGGAGCATGTGTCCTTGTTATATGTTAGAGCATCTTTTGAATATATGCTCAGGAGTGGTATAACTGAGTCCTCAGGTAGTACAATGTCCAATTTTCTGAGGAACCGCCAGACTGATTTCCAGAGTGGTTGTACCGGCTTACAATCCCACTAACAATGGATAAGTGTTCCTCTTTCTCCACATCCTTGCCAGAATCTACTATCACCTGCAATTTTTATCTTAGCCATTCTGATTGGTGTAAAATGGAATCTCAGGGTCATTTTGATTTACATTGCCTTGATGAGTAGGGATGTTGAACATTTCTTTAAGTGTTTCTCAGCCATTTGGAATTCTTTGATTGAGAATTCTCTGTTCAGTTCTGTCCCCCATTTTAAATAGGGTTATTTGATTCTCTGGAATCAAACTTCTTGAGTTCTTTGCATATTTTGGATGTTAGTCCTCTATTGGATGTAGGGTTGGTAAAAATCTTTTCCCAATCTTTTGGTTGCCATTTTGTCCTATTGACAGTGTCCTTTGCTTTACAGAAGGCTTTCAATTTTTGAAGGTCCCATTTGTCAATTGTTGATCTTAAAGCAAGTCTCTGAAGAAAAAAAATTGAAAAAAACCTCATAAGATACAAAGATAGCCCATGTTCATGGATTGTCAGGAATAACATAGTAAAAATTGCCATCTTACCAAACAAAACCTAAAGATTCAATGCAATCCCCATCAAAATTCCAATTCATTTCTTCACAGAGATAGAAAGATCAATTCGTAAAGTCATCTGGAATAACAACAAACCCAGGATAGAGAAAACCATTATCAACAATAAAAGAACTTCTGGGGGAATCACCATCCCTGGTTTTGAGCCATACTACATAGCAATAGTGATAAAAACTGCATGGCATTGGTATAGAGATATGCAGGTAGATCAATGGAATAGAATTGAAGACCCAGAAATAAACCCACACACTGATGGTCACTTGATCTTTGACAACAGAGCTAAAAACCATCTAGTGGGAAAAAGACAGCATTTTCAACAAACAGGGCTGATTCAACTGGAAGTTAGCATGTAGAAGAATGCAAATAGATCCATTCTTATTTCCTTGTAAAAAGCTCAAGTCCAAAGGGATCAAGCTCACTGTTTCAAGTCAGTTTTGCTGACTAGTGATCTCCCAGGGTCCACCGTATCCCAACCCCTAATGGTATGGTCACAGGCTCTTTGGCTATGCTTGGATTTGACATAAGTAATAGATTTGATCTCTGGTCCTGATGTTTGTACAGCAATCATCCACCCAATAAGCATCTTTCCAGCCCCAAACTTTTACTTTTAATGTAGTCAAATTATTATTCTTGTGCTGAAGAATTCTAGCTTTTATACTGCTTTGAGAAATAACAGTACCTAGTCCATACAATTGTTATGAGAAATTAAATGGACATATTGTGGGCATTTAGAATAGTATGAAGTTAACTGCTGTTTGAGTATGAGACATAGACAACTAAGCTAATATTATGGGGAGAAAATTATTGGCAGGGAAGTGGCAGTTATTGAAATGGGAATTTTAGAAATAAAATTTTGATAGTGGGCCTGCATTCCTACAGGAAATGATTAGACAAATCTGAATAAACCCAAACCAAACCAGTGAGGCTCTACAAGATCCAGACTGGAGTCTCCAGCTCAGTAACTATAAACAGGCTTGTGACACTTCTGTAACCCACAGAGAAACAGCTGGAATTTGTTGGTCGGTATTCTACCATAAACAGAATCATGGGTTTAATGTTTCCTGCAATTTCTTCAGACCTTATTTCCTCTTGGGTGTTTTTCCTTCTCTATTACTATAAATTGTGGTTAAAGTTATCTTCTTTTCCTCAGAATTCACTACCTCTCCCCATTATCTGCATGTTAATTTGTAGGCCACACAAAAAATGAACATATATACAGGGAATTCAGTCAAAGGCTTCTTTCCCAGTGTCATTCAGAACTTTCCATGCAACTTTCTCTTAAACACACTGAGACAAGAGCTTGAGTAGCCAACATGTCTTCCGACTAACACTAGTTGTCAGTATATCAACAATTCTGATTCACACGTATCATCGTCATTCATAGGTCACAAATGAACTGTTGCAGACAGGTTTTAAATGTACTACACATTATCATGTATCATTTTATGGGGGTAGCAGAGTTGGCCCAGGGGCCATGCCTAGAGCCATGAAGGCCACATAGCTGACCGGTGGAGGTAACAGCCATGCCAACATCTCATGGGTCCCAGGCTGGTGCCACTGGCCAGTCAGTGCTGCCATAAGTGTGGGAACTTAGAGCTGGCAGCCAGGCGGCTGCTGTCATTTCAAATATCTCCTGCAACAATAAAGCAGTGTAAAAATTATTTGAGAAAAGTTATTTAGTTAAGAAGAAATAAAAAAAGCACCTATAGCTTTGTTTTGTGGAAATAATTTTGATGATGCATATTTTTTGCAATTTTGAATAAACATATATTTTTAAAATTAAAAATCATTTACAATATTCTGTAAACATTTTAACCTTAGCAATCCTATGCACAGATTTTTAAAAAGTTACATACTGAATCATTTGAACTGCTTCAAGAATACTCATTGGACAGGATAAAAAGGGGAATAAAAAAATACTAAAGACCTTTTAAAAGTGTTACATGGAAACCTACCACTACTGTAGTCTTCCTAACACACACACACACACACACACATACACACACACACACGCATGCATGTACACAAACATGCACACACCACAATTTTTAAAGATAAAATGAAGTGACCCTATAAGAGAGAAACAATGCTTCTCCTAGACTCTATAGTTTAACAAATAAAAATCTAGTTAGAAATGGTGAGAGGTGGGGTTTTGTTTTGTTTTGTTTTGTTTGGAGTGTTGGCCAGTGAGGTTCCATAGACTCTCAAGCAATACAGGTTATTGTTGACGTTCTTAGTTGTCCACTAGCACTTTGATAGAAATCACACCAAATATTTGAATTGTACAACATGAAGAAATCAGGCTGATACTGAAAAAAAAGGTTCATCCGTACTGATTAGCTATCATACTGGTAGAAAGTGCTATCTACTGGAAGAGAAAAGTCATCATCAACTATACTTAGCTGTGAACCCAGTAAGCTATAACAATAAATGGTCTGGGAACCATGCCTGTGAACATAATAGTTACATGAATGTCATCTAGTAACCACCCAGTTTCTGATTGGGTTTAGGTTCAATCCACAAGATGAAATTTGCATTTCACACTGTTGTCAGGACAGAAAATTATGCCTACACAGGTATTAAGCCTTAGGGGAGAACTTACTACTAATACTTTTGCTAAATGGACATATTATTGAAATGATTCCTAATGCTTTCTTATTATAGCCATTGACCAGTACATTTCTCAGGCCTCATCAGAGAAGCTTCCATTTGCAGCAATGGTGACTAACACAGGGACTCACAATTATCCAATGCACAAAAAGATCAATTTCAGATCACTCAGTTCTAAATAAAATACATACTACATTCCTACTTACAGGAATCATTGCAGAAGAGGTGGCATAAAAAGTATAATATAAGAGCCAGAGGCAGTGAATGACTTCAAGGAAACATTGTCTTCTGGACATAGCCAGAAAGCTACACATATAAACTCACAGCAGTCAGGACAGCACGCACATGACCTGTGGGAGCTCAAGCCAGACAACCTCTTAATACAGATAGGGGAACTGGAATTTAAATCTTATACCTATCTTTAGAGCTAAAACGAAATAAAAAGCACAATGTTGAGTGGATGGAGAAGGGGTGGTTACATCTGGAAGAATTGGAAGAGGGAGTGAATAGGACCAAAAACATTGTACAAAATTCTCTAATAATTTTTAAAGAATATCCACTGTAAGAAACAAACCTCAGATATTTAAACAAACTCCAGTTGCTAAACATATACATTTTCTTTCCCCAACCTTTGTGAATATAACCACAATAAACATATTTATATCTAAATCTCAGTCTAGAAATGAAATTATTTAACTTCACCCATTAAGACATCTTTTTATTAGTATATTTGATGGTTATTTTCTGAATCAGTCAAGAGACACTGTCGAAAAGTTGAAATATTGAACAAAGCAAGTGAAAATATAAATCTTCAAACAACTTACCTAGGGCAAAAGAGAAAGGAGCAAACACTTCTGGAATTTCTATTGAGAAAAATTAAACTGAAAAGCACAGCCCTTGTATCTGCTGATGTGTTATTTAATAGGTAACAAAAAAAGAACTAGAAAAAGAGGTAAAGTGTCAAATGAATTGTAAGCAGGTTTTTGAAGTGAAAACTTCTAGTTTCTTTGGAAAGTTAGTTGTGTCAAATGATGTTTTGCTGGGGCACACAGGTGAAAGGATATCTTACTAAAGCAGATACATGAAGGAATGTTTTCCTGAAGCAGACACAGGTAAAAGGATGTTTTGATATAGCAGACATGTGGAAGGACCTGTGATGAAGGAGTATAAATATGACCCCACAGACAGTGGGAGTTGAGCACTGAGCATTGGTTTGGTTGCTCCACCTTGCCATTCATTGCTAATAACATACATGTATTGGTTCGCCTTATGTAGCATTGAGCTGAACTTATGGTAACACCACCGTTGAGAGAACTTGCCAAAGAACTGCTAGTGAGCTTCCTGCAGCATCTTGCTGCTTCCACAGCCTTGCCTCAGAACAGTTGGCTAGCTTTGCAGTTTCTTCAGAATTGAACTACAGCTGCTGGTTCATGCCTAGTGTCTGCCTGCCAATAGGAGTGGATTGTAGCTGTTGGTTTGTGCATGGTGTCTGCCTGCCTGAGGACTGGTCTGCAGTTCCTGAGTTGTATTTGATGTTTGCTACAGAACTGAACTGCTGAGAAAGATGATCAAGCTCACCCCCAAAAAACTATTGCTGAACAGGTCCACTTCCCCTATATTCTAATAACTTTTATCCACCACTACCTCTGCTGGGTGGTGGGATAGAGGAGAGAATGAAACCTTATTAAACCTATGTTGCAGAAAAAGTTATGCCTACAGGTTCTCTTATCAAACCTTGGTATAATTTTTATCATTTGATATTTTTTCAAATTTTGTAAATGAAAAAGACACATCTCACCAATTCCTAATCCTTAAAGCAATTTACATATCTTATTCTTTTAAATTCCTGATTCCAGAATTTTAAAAGGTTTCTATTTATTTTTCCTTCTAATATGTGAAAGGTAATTATATACTAAGTTTTGTACTTACCTTAAAATTTTACTTACGTATGCTTTAATGTATAAATGTTTAGAACAATTATTTTTTCTTGTGAATACAGGTAATAATAAAATTAAATTACTCAATAATTTTTCCCTTGCTTTGTTTTACATCACATACACAATTTATCAGAAAATACCTTAATATACCACAAGCAGGGTTTTTTTGTAAGGTTTTGGCTTTGCTGCCTTAATCCCAAGCCTGTGTTTAACTATGTTATACACAGGTGGTATAGCTATGCACTATAACTGTACTGTTCCTACCTGTTCACTAGACTCTTGTTTCCTCTCTATTCACACTCACAGTCAAACTTCATTCTGTAACAGACTACTTAGCCTCAATTCACAACAGCAACAATCAAAGTAACAAGGAAAACTCCTGAGAAGTGAAAGATTCATACAGAAGCATATAAAGGCACCCTATTATCATCATTTCATTTTTTGTGCTCTTGTTTACCAAGGTATACATGCCATGACTGCCTTTTTAGGGTTATCATACAATGCTGGTCATTGTTACAGTTCTTGGACAACATAGCTGGGGAAGACCGTCGCTTCCCTCCTATGAAATCTTGCATTGTACCTTCTAGGGCGACAAATCAGCTACATATTTTTATTTGATTTCCTGCTCCTCTGTACCTCTCTCCAACCAATCCAGGACCTGATACTGCCCCCATATTATTTCCTCCCCTCCTCTCTCCCCCCTAGGTCACCTTCTCCCTCCATCTCCCATGACCATCTTGTTCCCCCTCGGTGCAGGACTGAAGCAGCCATACCCTGGTCTTCCTTCCTCATAAGCGCTATATGGTCTGTGGGTTGTATTGTGGGCATTGTGAGCTTTTCAGCTAATATCCACTTATCAGTGAATACATATCATGTGTCTTCTTTTGTGTCTGGGTTACCTCACTTATGATAATATTTTCTTGTCTGATTCCTTATGTCTGTTTAGATTCACTCCTATTATTTTTCCCTTTCTCCATCTTCCATACTTATATCCCTACCCTTCCCTAAATCACCAACATTTTTCCATCCTCCCACTTCAAATTAATAGTACTCTGCTCTTCCATGAAAGGAACAAAACTGAAGATAGCATATTTCCTGATTTCAGAATAAAGTACAAAGCTACAGGACACAAAACAGCAGGTCAATGGCATAAAGGAGACATAGGTCAGGAAAAGACCCCGAGACAAATTCACACCTTTGTAGCGAATTTGCCTAAACCAAGAGTGTTGTGGTCACAAATGGAGAGGAGTTTCTTCAGTAAATTTTTATAGGGATATTATGTGTCTATATGCAAAGAGAAAAAGATGAGTTAATTCATACTAAATATAAAAATCAAATAACTCATAATGAATTCAGGGTAAAACTTATGTAAAGAAACTATAAAATGCTGTAACCAAAGATAGAAACAGTTTTAACCAATAGTGGTCTGGACATTAAAAGTATAACTTCAAAATCAAGGCAATAGAAACAAAGATAGACAAATGAGGTAACAGCCAAACAAAATAGTGCTCAAAATAGTGAATATACAGCCCCCAAATCAGGACAAAATGTATGCAAGCCATAAATATAAAATATCCTAATTGTGTAAGAAATGATACCACTTAATGCCCAAATCAATATATGGACCTACTAAAGATATGATTAGAGCATATTAGACACACAGTATTAACATGCATCACAGTACTATTACATTAGATTAGCCATGTCTGTGGCTAATTGTGAAAGAAAAAACTAGGAAAATATCGGACAAGGCAAAAAAAAGTTTTGGTTATACAGAACTAATCTGTAGTTAAACCAACAATATAACTATAATTAATAGTATTGCACTGTTAAAATTTTTCAAAAGTGTCTATTTTTATATTTTCTCCTCAAAAAAGTAGAAATTATGTGAAATATGGTGTGTCTTATATAATTAAATTGAGCTTTAAATATATGCATTTTGAGTCAAATGTCCTTTAATTTTTTTATTAGTCAAAGGTGAACAGAATCCTCTGGGAATTTCCCCCTACCCTTGGAAACAAACACCATGCTTGTCTCCCCTTCCTTTGCACAGAAAGTACTGCACACATGATGCCTGAGAAGCAACCCAGACACACTGAATCTTTTTTCCCTTCTCCTATTTTTTCCTTTCAATAATGAGGATAGAACCAGGGCTTTGGGCTTGTGAGGCAGGCCCCCTATCACTGGGCAGCGCCCCATCCTGGAAATAGCCAAATGGAAATAGCCAAATGGGGACAGCATCTTCCTAGTCCTTCTGTTTTATCTCCTCCCTCCCTTACCATGCCTTTATGTTTTCTAAGAACCCACTGAGGTGAGAAACCATGCTGCACTTGTGAGATATCCTTCAACAGAGGAATGGATACCAAAAAAGGTGGTACATTTACACAATGTAGTATTACTTAGTTATTAAAAACAATGAATTTGAGAAATTCTTAGGTAAATGAATGGAACTATAAAATATCATCTTGAGTGAGGTAACCCAATCACAAAGGAACACACATGGTATGCACTAACTGATAATTGGATATTAGCCCAGAAGTTTGAAATAACCAAGATTCAACTCACAGACCACATGAAGCTCATGAAGAAGGAAGACCAAGTGTGGATGCCTCAGTCCTACTTAGAAGGAGTAACAAAATACTCAAGAGAGCAAATATGGAGACAAAGTGTGGAACAGAAACTGAAGGAGGAGCCATCTGGAGACCATTCCACCTGGGTATCCATCCCATGTGCAGTCACCAAAGGTAGATTCTGATGTGGATGTCAGGAAGTGCATGCTGACAGGAGCCTGATATAGCTGTCTCCTTAGAGGTCTGCCAGAGTCTGACATATTCAGAGGCAGATGCTCACAGCTAACCATTGAACTGATCAAGGGGTTCCCAATGGAGGAGTTAGAGAGAAGACTGAAGGAAAGGGTTTGTGGCCCCTGGGGAAAGCAACAATACCAACCAACCAGAACTCCCAGTGTCTAAACCACAAGCCTGGGAGCACATAGAGAGGGACCCATGACTTCATCTGTGTATGTAGGGGAGGATGGCCTTGTTGGGGGCATAGGTGGGAGAGGAGATCCATGGTCCCATGAAGACTGGAGTGTGGGGAATTCGAGGGTGGGGAGGTAGGAAAGGGGGTGGGGGGCACATCCTCATAGAAGCAGGAGGAGGGGGGATGGGATAGGGAGTTCCTGGGCTGGAGGGGAATGGAGTAAGGGGATAACATCTGAAATGTAAATAAAATATCCAATATAAAAAACAGTTTAAAAAATGAGAGGAAAAAATAAATAAATACAAACACTAAGAAAAAAGACTACAAATGACTAAAAGTAATAAAAATTATTAATATACTATAAAGTAGACATACAACAGGCCAGTCTGTGACTAATTTATAGTAAGGATATAGCCATACGTACCTTATACCACATGCACACAAGTCAATTTTAAGTCAATTTAAAAACAGGATTTATGATATATATATAAATATATATATATATTATATGTATGAGTATGTTAACAAATTTCTAAGAATATTTAAAGTTATAAACTACTTTGTAATATTTCTTTGTAATCAATGCTTTTCAAACCCTTTAAAAGAGAGGGAGAGAGAAAAGGGGAGAGAGAGAGGGGGGAGAGAGGAAGAGAGAGAGAGAGAGAGAGAGAGAGAGAGAGAGAGAATGATTAAAGCAGTCTTGTGGTTTAACAGAGCATATGAAGACCCCACTGGCTGCTAGCACTATAAGGCAGAAAGAACTATAAGACAAGCCGGACCCTTTTCTGTTGTGGTGTTATAGCAAGACAGCCTAACATTTGATAGCTGACACTTTTATGGAACAGGCTATGTGCCAGGAACTGTTTTAAGTGCTTTCCATAGATAGATATCACATTCAATCCTCACAATAATCTTATGGGATAAATCCTATTAGCATCCCATTTTATACTGAAGTATATGGCGATCTGAGTGATTTTCCAAGGTCATGCATATACAAGAACAGAATAAGCAGCCAGACAGTGCAAGCTCCAGAAGCCACACTCTTCCCATCACCTACAAGGAAGCACACCAAAAGAGGAAGCCAGTGGATAAGCTCATGGATGGATGGCGCTGATGAATCTCTGGACATAGGAAGTGCATGTCTTCACTATTGCTGGAATCTGGGAAAAGAAAGTGAATTGAGCACTGTGCTGCTCTGCTGGTCTGTAATCACAGTGGCAGCCTGGTATGCACCCATTATTTCTGGCCTTTTGTGAAGACAAGAAATTTGTTATGGATGCTTTAGAAAGTTATCCTAAGACTCTAAAAAATATTTGACAGAGTAGGAACTTAATACATATTTGTTGAATGAGTGTTTAAGTACTCTTATCATACTTACAAAAGGAAATAGTAAGAATTAGTAAACACTACTATTTTCTTAGAGGCAGATAATATTAATCCAATTTTATTGCTTTAATTGGGTTTTAAATAGAAATCTAAGAGGAATCCTATAGGTAACATGCCCTGTGTTTGATAAGGGCTACCTACAAGGCCTTTGTGTATCAGATAAACGTGTGACACCCCTTCCCATCAAGTGGTTCACACATGCCCAGAGAGTTCAGTTTTCCTCTTTGGCAGTAAAGCTGGTTTCTATTACAAAACTTTAATGGAGACTTGCTGATGTCATGTTGGTGAATATTGTAAGAAACTGAAGCAGATAGAAAAAGCAATCTTGTTAGTTTAAACAGAGCTGACGTCATTTTAAATGGAATAATAAAAAATGTATTTAAGGTCTCAAATAATAAATGCATAAGAAAAAAACAAGTCTCACCTTAAGAAGAAAATAAAAAAAAATGGTGTTTTGTGGTTAAAATTTTCTACAAGTCAACAGGACACAGAGTTTGAGTGACACTAACAAAATTATTTTACACAAAGCAAATGAGCAACCACCACACTGCTAAGACCCTGCCAGACCCTAACAGTACTACACAGTAGTACTTATTGTATGGCAGTCACTTTATAGTATCCCTTTAATTCTCTCACATTTTTAGAGCTGGGAATTATTATTATTATGCCCAATTTATAGAGAGAATAAAATCTAAAACACCTATAACTTAACTACTATAATGTCTTAATAGGACAGAACAACTGTTGAAACTTCAACAGCTTTATTCAAGCTTCAACTTACATTAACAACTCTTTCTCCTCTCTTGTCCTCAGACACAAACAGCTGTAAGACTAAAAGTTGCCTCATTCCATGTCCTCTGGTCAATCTGGATTCTATTTGAAGTTCCTATAGTGTCTCCTCCCACTTCAAAGCCCTGTGTTTTTTACTTGTGGCTTAGATTACACTTAGAGGCAACCCTCAGGCTCTGGAAGGTGGGCTGATAAATAAATGTCCCAGGTTCCCATATTCTGGGGCCATGAATCTGAAATATATTGCACCCCAGGCTCAGTGGCCACAGCATGGTTGAGTTACACTACTGCAATGCCAACCAACACTGATTTCTGTTCTTTAGAATCAATTCCCTGATAAAACATTATATCCATGATCATGGATTGGTTGGGATTTTAGGCAAAATCAAATTATGATACCTTCTGCTGCTTCTGGATTATCCTGACATATTTAACTAAGTAAAAGTAATTTAAATAACTACATGAATTCTTTTGGTAAGTTAAGTATTTTATATTCTTCAGCATGTCGCAAGTACCTCTTGCATTGGTAAAATGTCTCTATTTTAATGAGTTAAATTGAAGCTGGGCTTGGTGAATGGGGAGAATCCAGCATGATTCTCTCCAGGCCACCTACCAAGCCTGTCAGTAACTGAAAAAGACATTGAGTATCTAAAGACAAAGTAATGGGAGAGAAATGTAAGACATAGATTCTTAGTTTAATCACTGCAGCTCAAATAAAACTTGGACCCTGACCACCCCAGCAGCCACCCATGGACTCCTAGCACCAAACTATAAAGCTGTCTCATACTCGTTGAGGCTGAGTTCCTGAAGTCATTTTCTCTCTGGATATACCCTGAGGAGGCCAATGGCACTTAGAAACAAATCAAACTGGAGAGCAAACTTGGAAGCTATTTTCTTGCTCTTAGATAAGTGGTTAAATCTGTCTGATTCTTGTCATTGCATTCGTAGTTCACTGTGCTGCTATGCCGTCATTAGGTGCTCTTCAAGAATGGACAGTCGCTGTTGATGAGCACGTCCACCCGGTGTACTGCTATCCTGCCGAAGGAACAAGCTCTTTTGGGAGGCAGGTGAAGCATGAAAGCTACTTGAAAGAAAATAGTCATCTTTATTTTATGCTTTTTGTGGTGAAAATAGTTTTAATCAAGTGTCACATTCTGTTGCTGCTGCTGTGTAGATAAAGTGATACATTTAGTAAAAATAAGGTAGCCGCCATCACAAGAATTATTAACAGTTTTCAAATATACAATTTTGTGACTGAGTATTGCTTTAAAGGCTTCATATGGTTGCTGTTAATATGAGTATGTATGCTTTATTAAATAATACCGTAAGCAACCACAAGAAGCATGAATAATTGTTAGTAGATTCTGCTACTTAATGACAGAAGTCCTTGGTAGACTGTCTCTCATCTAAACATCCTCCCTTTACACTGAAGAATGAAAAGTTTTGTAGCATACAAATAAAAGATGGAGTCTTTTGCTCCTTACCAAGTTGAGTTTTCCATATATATGTATATATATGATATATATATATGTACATATATATGATAAAACTATACCTGAACCCCCCCCAAAAAAAATCAGCATTATAGAATTTTAGCCATTTTTCTAGAGCAACATAGAAGTTAGTCATTGGTTACTCCATATGAAGTTCAAGAACATGAATTACTGACAATGGGCATCTCCATGAATAGTATTAATTTCTGACCTGTAACCTGTGTTCTGTGCTTTTCTTTCTTTTTCCCCTTTCCTAAGTATAAGCTGAAAATAGGATCCTTGTGTGCTTATCGGATAAAGCAGAGCCCAAAAGCTTTCAGTTTGGTTTTGTTGCTGCTTCTGTTACTTTAGTTACTTCTAATATAATATTATTGATCTTAAAAAAAAAAAAAAAAAGACTTCTTATGGGCCAGTGATATAGCTTAGCAGGTAAAGGTGCTAGATAACCTGAGTACAATACCCAGGACCAACATCTCCTGCAGGTTGTCCTCTGACCTCCACAGATACAACATGGCACATGTGAAGCCCTGTCCCTCAAATATATGCGATAGAAAAATTAATGGGTTATTTTAATTTAAGCAGATGCATTCTCATGTTTTTTGCTCATTTTATTCAATTTAAAATTTGAGTAAATAGGAATTTAAGGATATAAAAACAAAAACTACTCATTAGTATTTAGGAAGAGTCAAGTCAAAATTTGGCATCTGTCTTTTGTGGTTTTGCTTTCTATTGTCTCACATACATTCTTTTCTGGTCCCCATGGTAAGTTGGCTTCAGGACCCCTGATGGTACCAGATGCCATGAATGTTCAAATCCATTATACAAATGGTGTTTCCCTGTAGCTTATTAAGGACAGCTTCTTGTGCATTTCAAATCCTCGGGCCATTACTTATGATATGCATGCAATGTAAATAGTAATAGGAGCATACTGGGGATAACCATGACAAAAGAGAGCATGGTCAATGTGGATACAACATTTCTAATGTTTCTGATTGGAGTTTATTGCATGAACATGTATAAATCACACAACTAAATCATAGAGATAGTTAGGGCCAATTGTTACATGTAAATTTGCCTTTAAAAGCTAATATTATATAATGAGCATGTCCCATACAGTTATAAATTCTTACAAAACTCATATCCAGTGGAAATATAAATATCGTACCACATGGTTTATTTCCAGCATTTTGGAGAACTTTTATGTGTTTTATATCTAGCATGTGCTTCCTTTTATCATCATACTTTTTTTTTACCTTTAGTTTTTTTAGAGAGTTTCAGTATGTATCAAGGGCAAAAATCTGAACTGGAATGACACCTTGGTCTTTATGAACTCTTTACCCAGTTATTTTTTCCCTAAAGGACATGAATCAATATGCCATATATACATCTGTTGATACCAATTATTTTAAATTGTTAAATATTCGAGTGGAAAAGAAAAAACATATTTCAGTAATTGTAACAGCTACATTTGATTTTCAGTGCGACTGAGAGCCTGTTCCATACGGGTTTGTCATTAGAATCCCAGGTTCTGTGAGTCAGTTCTTTGGTTAATCTCTGGAGTTTCTATTGAGATTTTTTTTTTCTTCAGATATGTCAATCACCTACTTGAAACCAGCTACATTTTCTGTAATTCTTATCCAAATTACCTCTGCAGGCTAAATCTTCATTTAGGCTCTAACATTAGGACATAGGACAACTGGGATTGTCACCATCAGTGTTTTAACACAAACCAGCTATTCTTAAACCTAACAAGAATTATTTTGATTTAGAAAACAACCATACTGAGATGTTTGAACTCCCTTGTGGGTAGTAGCTCTAGCTATCTGAGTTGCTGGGCCTAATGCTGCTGAGCATGACAGGAACCACTTCATTCCAGTTTGGTTTCTCTACACTAATTTTTGGATTTAGTAACATGCTAAGAAGTGCTTTAACATGGTATTGGTATCTTAGTACCTTTTTGCTCTAACAAATATATCTACTTTAATAACATCCTGCATCTCTAGTGCGTACTAAGAGCTACTTCATCCTCTCTTCTCTCCTCTACTATAGATAACAGCATAGTAAATCATTAAATAACAATCACATTTCTAATAATTTCTCTCTGATCGTTTTAATTTTTTTCTAGACTAGACTGCTATATGTTGATACATTTGAAAACAGCTTGAAATCATCCCTTGCATTTATTTTCCAAAACCAATTTATCTAAATGGCCACCAAAAAAGCCAATCCCAGAGCCACAAAGATCCAGGCCAGCATTTTTATTTGCCTTTTTTGTTTCCATTCATTAAATTGAACAGAGTACTGAGACTTAAATAAACTCAGACATTCCAATGTCTGGATTTTTCTTTTTCTAAAGTTAGCAAATGAGAAAAGAAAAACAATTCACAAAAGAGGGGTGAAGGGGTCATTAAGAAGAGAAAATATAAATTTATAAATTACAATATTAAAATTGTATTCCTATATGGATATAAGAGAAAGTCAGAGGTGGGGAAACAGAAAAGGGGAGAGAAGGAATAAGAAAATGAATGAGGGAGGCAGGGTGAAGGAAGGACAGAGAGAAGCAAAAAAAATAAAATGAAAGAAAGAAAGAAAAGAAGAAAAACAGAGAGGGGTGCAGGGGGGATGGTTCTAGCCAGAAGTATTCTAAACATAAAGTTTACAGATAGGAAAAATGGGGGATGTGTAAGTGCTGTGAGAAAGGAACTGGCCATCAAGAGATTCCAATTTGGGCCTCACCAGTAAACTTGTATAATAGTAAAAAGGACGGTCTAGCTGACAAGAGCCAGGAGCTCTGATAACTAGTAAAGATCTTGGAACAATTGACACAAATCAGGACTTTTCTGAGATAGTAGCCATCACTGCAGAAAGAGAAGTGAAGCCTGCTTTGCTTTGACCAATAACATCACTGCATGGAGAGCAAAGACTAAGGGAGGCCTATACTGTAAAGCCAAGGCTAAGAGAAGAAAAGCCAAGAGGACAGAACTCGGGCCTAGAGCAGACAGGCGGGGTTGGGGGGGGGGGATGAACTGTGAAGTCAGAGAAACAAGCCTGCCTGTGGGGAGACTGAGTCTCCAGCTTCTCTATCCAGTGCAGAAGTCAAGAATAAAACAAGAGTGTCCAGAAAAGTCTGGAGAGCTTTATTACCTACAAGAAATGAATGTAAGTCTGGCCCACGCATCTCCCACCAGGTTTCCAAGGGTCCCTGGCCCATCATGATATAGATAATTTAGGTTTTTACACTAGGGAAAGAGTTAAATTTGATATCTTTCCAAGATCTATCCAGTCCACAAAGTGTTTCAGACTCCAACATTCTATAAATTGAAAACTTTGCACTAAGTTCCAATGGAGAACGAGAGCATTAAATGTTTTATCTAGGGAAGCAGAATTTACTGGACTCTTGCCCACTACCACCATCCCCTCCCTCTCTCCCTACACACACATATAAATATTCTACAACAACCATCCAGCTTTTTCTTCTAAAAGGCAGTATAGAATGGTTTATAGCTGGAAAACAATAGAGAGGGCTGGAGAGAATGGCTGGCATCCTGTTCTATTACAGATGTCATTTGACTCTCTGTCACAAAGACCTCTCCTGTAGGGTAAAAAGTGCCCTGGTCACAGGAGCTTCTCTAGAGTGGCAGTGGCCCATGGCTTTCTGTAAGCCAAAGGGATGATTCACAGAGCTTGTTTTCTTTATTTCACCCTCCAGGCTGGTTTTATAATAACAACATGGCCTTAAATCTCTCTCCAAATAATCAACATTTAGAAAATGTACTACATCAAATATAGACATTTTACAAGGGATCGTCTATTAGCTGATAATGGCAGAGCTGCCAAGGAATGCATAAGAAAACAAATGTGACCCTCACCAAATACCAGCTCCATTTATCCAAATTAGCCCCTGCTGCAGTGGATGCAAGATAAACTGACAATGCTATGATTCAGAGCAGTAGGAGAGGTTGGGGAGAGGTTACAATAAGCTAAGTGTGTAGAGCAAGGATGTGTGTAAATCACAAGAAGTGCATCCTCATGAGATGCTAATGGAAGTCAAGAGAGGGCCTGGCAGAGGAGATCCTAAAATGTGATCATATGGAAAACTAGACCAACAAAACTGTTCAGAGGGAGAAAACAATGAGTTTCTCTGTGGATATTAAAAACATGTAGACATAGGAGAGTTGATGGTTGCCAGGTTTCAGGAGCAGTGGAATTCACTAAACTTAAGAGGTGGCTGCAACCTCTCAGCCCTGTGTGTGTTTCAGAAGAAAGGTATGGACCTTTGACTGCTCATAGCTTTTCATGACATTCTTCTCCACCCACCATGGGAAGCTTGTGTTTGATGATCTCTCCATCCTTCTCTGAGTTACATTATAACCCAATCTGATGGAAAGGCCACTTCATACTAGGAAATCAGAGTTCCTTCATCCTCCTGAAACTATCTCAAACTTAAGGAAAAAAGCAAACTAATTTTAGAAAGTCAGATCTTCTGAATCGGTGAACTATGTATAAGGAAGGACTATTTTGCATGGAATAAGGGTTTCTTCCAGCCCTTCAAAATGATAAAAATCTACCTTTCTCTTAGAAAAGCAGGTAGTTAATGAAGTCTCCATGCAAATAAAGGGATCCCAGCTAGGAGACTGATGTATAGCATCTCCTCAGTGTTTTAACATGAAACAGTCCAAACTGTGAAGGGTGGGTAAGACAGCACAAGAGTGCAATCAAGTGGATAAGAAAAGACTGAAACCTTATCCATAAAAGTAACACAGGATAATTCAAAAAGAGTTTGAACACACTGGCCGAAGCTGTTCACAGAGATTGCCCTTGCTGTTAAACCACTTGCTATGGCCTTGTTTGTCTCTTTTGGAATCAGACTGCCTACTTGGAACCTTAACACATTGTTAGTATGTTATTTTTAAGAAAAACATGGGCAATGAAGGTTTGGCTCATGAAGTCTCAGAAGGAGTAAAAACTCTAACAATGCTGTTCATAACATCTATACTCTGAAAGCGAAACCTTTGTCCTCTATTGGACAATCAATGCTGTTTAGCTAGGATTGAAAAGTCAGGTGTCATTGGAAAAGAATAGCATATTTGAGAGGAAATCTCCTAAGAAATATTTCCTCATGCTCAGGACATAAAAGCTACAGTCCAAGGAACACCAAGGCTGCATCTTAAGCTGGTAGCTGAATTTGGAAATGTTTAAGGGTCTCACATTGGTACTGGTTTAGGTGGCTGGAAAGCTAGAGGACTGAAGGAACCATGCAGAGAAGCTAAGCCTTCACACCATTCAGCAGGGATAGAATTCAAGCAGAAAGGTCAAAAGGCCACTCGTGAAGGTGTGGCCTCAGTTTCAATGAAGAACCTATCATACTGTAGATGCCAAGTCCATGTGATGCCTGGCAATGACAGTGGCAAGTGTGGAGTGGAGCCTGCCTGAGCCTGTAAGACAAGCTGTATGTGCTGCAGATGTCAGAGCTAAAGAAAGAGAGCTACTTATAAGTTCTGTGGAGACTAGATGATCATGAAAGAGTCTCAGATACCAGACTGATTTGACATTTGAGCTCCATTACTAGACTTGGTTTTCTCTTAAGTGTGATTGTTTCTATGCCTGGCTTCTTCCCTCTTGGAGGCAGAAAGTAGTTTAATTCTTGGTTTTATAGGAATACAAAGTTAAGAGACTTTAGATAATGTAAAGAGACTGGTTTGAAATTTTAAACCATCTCAATGCTTATAGACTGAGAGACTTTTAAAGTAGTGCTGCATTTTATATTATATTGTTAAAATAAGATCGTGATGACAAGCAAGACAGGAAAAGTCATGGCTTAAAAGTGATGGGTATGCATGTCAACACTGGCAAGAGGCAGCATGCTAGCTTCAGTTGTAAACTTGACACACCCAGGAAGAGGAAACCTCAGTTGAGAGGTTTCTCCCATATATTGATCTTCAAGCATGTCTGTGGGAATCGTCTTGATTGCGAGTTGACACAGGAGAAGCCGGCCCTCTGTAAGCAGCACCATCGCTGAACAGGTGGCCCCAGGCAGTTCAAGAACAGTAACTGAACATGAACCTAGAAGCAAGCCAGTAAGTAGCATTTGCTGCGGTCTATGCTCCAGTTCCTAATGAGGGTTCAGGTTTCTACATGAATTCCTAACTTGGCTTCTGTAATCTGTAAGGAAAATAAACCCTGTCCTCTCCAGTAGCTTTTGGTCAGAATGTTCTATCACAGCTACAAGAAAACAAAGATAGACACTTAACAGCCCAGCAACTAAAGGGCACACTTAAGTGTTTCATTCCTAAGCAAAGATAGCTGCGAATGTAAGGAGCAACTTCAGTAAAGTGTTCAAATCTCCAAATTCATCACCCACACCAGGGAACAAGTATCCCTTGAAAGAGAATGGACGGGGTGGGGAGGGCAATGAAGATCCACTTCAAAGGGTTTCAAAAAACTCTGAATCCTATAAATAGCCTCAGTAGTAAAACAGTACGAACTTAAATGTATTTCTAAGTCCTGGAAGCCACTTTAATTTTTTTGAAGTTATCCAGAAATAAATTTTCTAGCAACAAGCCCAGGCCAACTGAATCAAATTAGATCACACAATAATACTATATTTATATCATTCCAATCAAAATTTCTGATTGACAGCAAAACACTATTTTGTTAAATAAAAATTTCCAAAATTAATTATTGTAATGTTTATAGTTTAGCAGAAAAAATCTCTCAAATAGATTATTGTAAATTAATAAAATGATTATAATTGGAATTGTTAAAAACAAATTATCAGAATGGGTCAAGGTAGCAATGGCTGTAATTCTAGTACTCAAGAGGCTTAGATGAGATTATTATGAGTTTAGGGCTATCTTGAGCTACATAGCAAACTCCTGTCTATAAAACACAAAATAAACAAATAAAAATAGTAAAAAAAAAAAAAAAAAGTTATACCATAACTGATGATTCTTGAGGATTGAGGTATTCCTGTGTAATAGTTTGAAATATACCTCATTGGCCCCTTTTTTAAATGTGTGTCCCAGCTGGAAGTGCTGTTTGGGTAGGCTTTAGACTCTTTGGGAAATATGGCTTCCTGAGTTAAAGATATTACTAGGTCTGCAATTTGCAAGGTATCCCTGGCTCTGCTTCCTGTCTTCTCTGCGTTCTGGTCCACAGAGATTTGAACGGCCTCGGCCCCACTCTCCTATCACCATGAACAGAGCCATTCTACTATACTTTTCCTATTGTGGTTGACTGAAACACTTTGAAAGTTTAAACCAAAAATTTAAACAATTACTCTCTTGTATTTTCAAGTACATCCATTTGGTCATAATATGTCATCTTTCAAGTCATAGTAACACAGCCTGGGCGTGTAGCTTATGCTACACAATGGTATCTGCTTCACAGTTTGTTCCCTCGTGATAGCGCTCACTGTGGTGTAGGCATTGTTCCTAACTTACAAAACCCTGAGGCTCAGGAACCACAGAGAACTGGTTCAAGATGAGTGTTAGGAGACTGTGGCCTCCAGATTAGATCCTCTGACTGTGTGAACATGAGTCCCTGTGGTTTTGCCTTGGCTTTGTTGGCCCTAACACTGCTATCCTCCCTATTTAGCCAATTCAACTCTACTCAGACAGCTCTATTCAACACTGACTGTTGTATTCACTGACAGATCATTTATTGAATTTTAGAGACCCAAATGAGTATGAGAAGCAAAAATCAAAATGATATAAATTTAAGAGTCAGCACAAAATGGCTGATCCTGTTCCCAGAGCACTCAAAAACTAACAGTGTTATCATCTGCTACATAAATACTTTTGACAGAGCACCATTTTTGTGTGACTCTGTATAAATATGACTTTGAGGTCAGAGGCCTGAGCCTTTGACTGAGGTTATGCCTTTGCCACACTGACTGTGTCTGTCTGTAACCCTGTGGTCTGCCTACATGTATGCAGCCTATTGTGGCAGCATGTGTTGGAGTCCCTGTCTGCCTGCCTTGAAGCCTCTGATCAGAGTGAGTGAGGTATGTCCTAACTACCTGTGTGTCCTCAAAATCTCTTCAATCTCCTGGCTTCCAATAACCCTTCTTTTCTCCTGGCATCAGATCATGGACCTCACACAAAAGGTCAGGGTTGCTTGTCTTGTTTAATTCTGTTTAATTAATATTAAATCAGGTACCTTTGAGCTAATAGTCCCTCTTTTAACACTGAATTTATGTTCCAGGTTCAAGTCTCAAAATTTTTGTACATATCTATTAAAAAAAAAAACATTGTGACAGATTAGAGGTATTCTTAAAAAATAAATTCTTAATTCAATTCCAAAAACATTTAACACCTCTTTTTAGAAATCCCTAAAATGGAACGTTTAATCTCACAATGATTCACTATAGTAAACTCTAAAATTAAGTAAGCTTACAACTCTATACCTGAGACTTCATTTAAGGGATCGAATCAACCAGCAATGGCTGGAGCATTGTGCAAGCTGTTGCTTTGTTCATGCAAAAGCTGCACAGCACTTTTAACAATGACTTTTTGGACTGAATCCAAGAGACAATGGTTTTACATTAGTAACAGTTTCCCAAAGCTTAAAAGTTGATATCCATGTCATTCCAAACCACATTTCTTTCTTCCTTCAGGATTTTTCGAGTCTTTAAAAGTAGCTCACATAAATATTTCTGTTTTTTAAAATAACTTTTCCTTCTCCCACTTAATTCCATCTGTCCTTCAAGATTCATGACAAGTGGGCCTGCCTCCAGGAAGTCTTCCCTGGCTTACACTGGCTGAAACAGTAGTCCCTTCTCTTAAGCGCCACAGAACACTGACCACCCTGGCACTAGCCACACACCGATGGTGTGGAGTCATTCACTGCTTTATGTATTTGCCTTCCTAATTACACCACAAACTCCTCAGAAGCCAAGGCTTCACATTTCACCCCAGTGTCTGCTAAACCAGAGTATCTAGACAAAGGCCAAAGAATGTCAGTAAAGCAGGAGGGAGGCGGGGAATGCTATGAATGTTATTTCTACTCCCTCCATTGTTCGCCTTTCCATCAGTCTCATTTCAGGGCTTGCTGATATTTCTCCCCAAACTACAACACATCATCTCCACCCTCCTATTCTTCAACTGAACACACATGAGCATCCTCACTCTTGTGGTCTTATCTATTACAAGTCACACAAGTTGATGAGTCTGTTGTTCCTGAGCATTGCAAAGATGGAATATGTTTGTGTTTGCCAGAACCTGGACGAATCTGTTACTTGTACTCTTTGGGCTTTAGCTAAGGTTTAATATGTTTTAGCTTTACCTGGTGTTCAACATTAGCAGCTGGGTAAACAGAGTTTCTGTAACACTCAGGATAAAATGGCAAGCTCAAGGGGAAACTCTTCCACATTACAGAAAGAAAAAAAGATTTGCTGGCAGGCACAGTGGGGACTAGAAACACCTGAGAGCCCTGGAGGGAACTGTGTGTGCTGGCTACAGAAACACTTGATGACCAAAGCAGGCAGCTGAGTCTCAGAGAAAGCCTCCAACGGTACTCCAAGAGAACAGTCAAAGAAAACCTCCCACAGGCTCTTTGAGCAGTCTAAGAATTCCACCATGTACAAAGGGAATTCCTGATTCTGCAGACTTCACATGAATCCTACTGTGGCAAAGATGGAAACAGTCATTGCTGAGGAAAATTCTTGGAAGATTCTGAACCACAGTAGGAAATCCATATGTCTGCTGAGGAGCAAACACTTGTAAAAATCTGGTAATGCCTCAATTCTCAGTTTGGGGTGTCAAATTGAGTGCAAGAACTGAGTTTCTTATGAGTCCGTCATTCCTAGAGTTTATTTTTAAAATTATCTGTACTGTTAATTCATTCTCAGAAATCCAGTCCTAGTTTTATGTATTCTAAAGATGAGAGTATATATGTACACAGAAGTAAAGCACCTATTTTCATAATAGACAAGAGGCAATCCCCTGCTATGTTCACATGACAACGTAACTATTGATCTAAAAATCTGCTTCCACTTCAAAAGGGATTGGAAAATACTAGAAAAAATATAGCATTTATATTAATGTATTTTAAAAGACAATCAATGGTTAATGCACTCCAGTTGTAATACTTTTTTGATGCAGGGAAAAAAAGGTTTTTAAAGAAAATGTTATGTGAAAAACATACTCAAAACAACCGAAAGAACTGTCTTCTAGAAAGTCTGTAAGTGTCCAGTGAGCTGGGCATTTTGTCTATATCTTTTTTTCCCAACATTCAGAACAGTCCTTGGTATGCCAGACGTAGTCTATATTTATAAAAATAAATGAGTGAGTAGAAGATGGAGTAAATAAATTTGGGTGAGTCCAGTACTGAGTACTAGATGTCACTAGTGAAATTGGGGTTCCTCTCAGGGTTCTTAGTTTTCTTAATAAAAAAACTTAAGAACAATTCAGATGAAAGGTCAGGAACAATTTTATTCACATGTAATAGAAAAACCACAGGCAGTCTAGCTGGAAACCTCACTAGCTGCCTGGAGGGGGCTGGAAAGAGAAAGCAGGAAAGTAATGACCTGGGGGTTAGGTATGGAGAATCAGCAAGATGAGACAATAGGGAGGCACCTTAAGAGAAGTGAAAAAGTTCAAGGTTTTAGAGAAAGTTAACTTAGGTCCTGGCCCATATCCAAAAGACAAAGAAGAGAAAGGAAAAGTTGCACCTTTCTGAATCAGAGGGGCTCCATGGCAACTGTATAGAGAATAAGGATTCTGGGGAGACAAAGTACATGATCTTACTTACTGATCTGGAATACTTGGAACTTTCTAGCAAGTAAAGATTTGCTGCTGAGCAAACTCATTTTTTAACCCTGTATCAAAAAACCACAATTCCTTTATTTCACAATTTAAGCATCACTCTGATTATAAAGCCAGTTTTTATTTTCATTATTTGAGGTACTTTTTACCTCTCTCAATGTCTATTCCCCAACCTTGGCCTTCCCCTTGCTCCCCTAACCTAGGATAGAGCATCTTGAACTTTTTCTTGAACTTTGCCATATGCCCCCAGCCTTAGAAACTTCTTCTAGATGTCTGCTGACTCCCTTCTCTCAATTCCTACAGGCCTCTCTTCATACTTTATTTTATTAGCCAGGCCCCTTGATGCATGGATAGGATGAAGCCATCATCATTCTCAACTTTTGGTACTGGTCCTTTCCCTTCCCTTATTGTCTTTCAGCAACATACTTTCCTTGTTTATTTATCTACAATCCTTATAACTTATTCACTTATTAAGCAAGAGTCTCTGGATAGTACATGTTGAACTAATAAATAAATACAAAGTTACTATGTGTCACTGCAAGAGAGAAATATGGTATATGAAAAGAGTACAGTCCTTAAAATACCTCTACTATCCATTCATTGTGTGTGTAAGCTGTGCTGGCTTGAATGAGAATGGCCATCATAGACTCATATTTAAATGTTTGGTCCCCAGTTGATAGGAGATGTGTCTCTTTATTGGAGGTGTATCACTGAGGATGGGCTTTGGAGGCTCAAATGCCCATACCTTTCACAATCAGCTAGCTCACCCCTCCCTCTCCTTCTCCCTATCCCTTTCCCCCTCCCTTTTTCTGCCCCCTTCTTCCTCCTGCCTGTGGAAAGGGATATAAACTCGCAGCTATTCCATGCCTGCCTGTCTGAAGCCATGCTCCCTGCCATTATGGTCATGGACTAACCCTCTGGACTTTGGACATAGGATCACTTCACAGCAATTGAAAAGTAAGATATTTCCTAAACTTCAGGACTGCCATCTTTGAAGAGGAAGAAGAATCATCTGCATCCAGCCTAAGCTTGGCTAGTATCTAGCAAGCACAGCCCTTCTCCTTCCTTTTTCTCTGTGTACTGATATTTCTCTATTCCATGGAGCATTCAGAAGTGTTTCACAATTTCTGAAATGATTGAAAGGAAACTTCTGAGGTCAAGATCAGAATACTGAACAATCAGACCCCTGAACAATACCATCCCCAGGATTAATACCCATTTTCCTTGTGTTTGATTACATACATGAGCTACAGACTGGATACTTTCTCTACTAAAGGTGCTATTATCTGTTTGAGAACCCAGGAAGAAATATAAGAATGTATCTTCATAACAATGTAGAATGGCCATGCAGCTACAACTGGTTCAGGACCTGCTAAGTCTGGGAAAGAAGACAGAACACATAAGATGTGTGTGTGTCCAGAGTAGGGGCCTTCAACTGAAATGAGTTAGATACTTAACAGACAGGAAATTTCCATAATATCAGACTATGATAAACCCTAGATTTCAAACTAAATCAACTGGACTTAGTCCTGTAATTTGTGGAAAACCAGTAAATTTTCACAATACTGGAAATATTGGAAATATTGGAAAATAGATGAGATTGACAAACCTCAGGACATTGGTGAAGACTTCTGAAAGCTAAACTAAATAGTACTACCTCACTGGTAGTGCTCGTTCAGAGAGACAGAGGGTGTGTTTGTAGGTAGGAATGAACAGACAGGCTAACCTTTCCTCCTCCCCTCTATTTGACATACCCTGGGTGAGAAAGTATTGGGAATATTAAAAATCATAAAAATCTTAAGATAACAACAACAAAAAGAGCACCGTAAGTGAAGAATTCCCAAAGTTTCTTTCTGTGACCATCACTAGGTTCTTTATTCTTTCTTGAATCTAAATAGAAAAATAATGAATCTATGAGTTCAAAAATGTTTAAATCTCTCTCTCTCTCTCTCTCTCTCTCTCTCTCTCTCTCTGTGTGTGTGTGTGTGTGTGTGTGTGTGTGAGAGAGAGAGAGAGAGAGAGAGAGAGAAGGAGATAAAGAGAGAGAGAGAGAGAGAGAGAGAGAGAGAGAGAGAGAGAGAGAATGTTTGCTTACCTCAAAAGGGAATTTCTTTAAATTTATCTATTACAGAGTCTGATGGAAGTCATTATACAGTACAATTCTACAACTGAATTTATCAAAGTTTTAAGGCACAAGAAACCCTAATTTTGTATGTCCAGGTGCTAGTGCCTTAAGATGATACTTGCATCTGCCTGGGTTTATATCTTTCTTGGGACTTACTCTTCTCACAGCATGGAGATGATTTATTTAGTCTATCAAAGAGCTTTTGATGAGTTTCTTACAAGTGCCTATTATTGAGACTTAGTAACCATGGTGTGAAAGGAAAAGTCCTATCAATGAATTAAATGACCTAAAAATGCTTTAGAGACAAAGAGGCAAAAAGTAGAAATGAATGGGTAATTCTCCTGTGGAGAAAGGTTAATCATTGAGGGCTATGAGGCTTGCAGTAGAATAGAATTATATTTAGTGATCAGAAAGGGGGCACCTAATTCTCATTCCCATACTCTGTGTGCATTGGCTCCCCACACAGAGCCTCCACTGACAGAACAACATTTGACACATGGAGGAGATACAGTGTAGAGAAGTGTTTAGAATGCAGACAGGCACACATGGGTAAAGGAAAAGCAAGAATTTCATGGAGAGATCTCAAAATGCAAGACAACAATAATACAAGTTTTGTTAGCAGGACTTCTTTCTAAAAACTTCAATTCATATTACATGAAACCACATAGGCATTTGAACAGAGCCCTAAGTCACTGGCGTGACAAAAGCAAATCTTTACCACTGAATGACAACACCTGTGGGAATTTGGAGTCACAAAACCTTCTATAAACAGAGATTTAGAAGCAAACAAATTGAAACTGATATGAAAGAGTGGGAACTATTACTTTTTTTTTTACACAAAGTTAAAAAATTGTTATGTCTTCCAAAAGTGTAACCTGACATAATTGGAAATTTAGAAACCAAACACTCAATTAATATGAATCTTTTATGACTCCTTACTTATTCTGGCATTTCCCATCACAGCAACTCATTCACACCAATGACTCAGAAAATCTAATCAACTCTTAGTTTCATCTCCACATATTTGGTTTCCTTATCTGTAAAATGGGAACAATAGGACCTAATTAAGGGCTAATTCAACACAGTGAAAATACAAGTAATGTTAAATTCCTGTTGTGCTTGTTGCTAACTGAAGAGGGCAGTTCTGATACTAACTTCCTGTTGCCCAATTAGTTCTTGATTTGTCAGTAAAGACAGCCTGGGGCCAATTACTGAGCAGAAGGTACAGGCGGTCTTCCATGTTCCAGGAGGGAAAGGCAGACACAAGGAAGGAGAGAGGAGTTTTTGCCATGCTTTGGAAAAAGAATACAGCAACAATGTGAAGTCTTGGGGGAAGCTGGGGCCTATGGCCACTACTACAGGCAGGTGGCTAGGTATGTTTGACAGGGGCTAGGTGGGACTAGCCCCTGAAGCTTAGGGCAGGTAGAGAGACAGAGATAATAAATTGGTAAGGTGGGAGGTATCTGCGCCCAGCAATTGTGTCAAGAAGGCAAAGCTGTAAAGGAACAAACCTTGTGTGTGTGTGTGTGTGTGTGTGTGTGTGTGTGTGTGTGTGTGTATGTTTGTCTTTTGTCTGAGGATTCAAGGGAAGCCCCGTGGGGACTGGTAGCTCTGCCCACTTCCTGGAGTAAAGCAAAAGGAAAGTTGGTTGGAAGCTCCAGAGCACAGTCACCTCCCAGAGCTAAAGGCAGTAGTATACAACTCAACGCAACAGCTAACAATTTATGATATGCTAAATCCAAACAGTTACACACCACAGAGAAACAACCTAAGTGAACTTACTGTAGCTTTGTTTACACCATTATTAGAAGTTGGTATTTAATAGAATATTTAAATATTTTCAAATGTTGTTTAATAACAACAATTTTAAGATGTCCTTTCATTAATCAGTTTGGTATATGGAAGAGAGTTACAAACTGATATCAAAGAGGAAGGGGGAATGCAAAGTCTCTGACAGGGGGAACCAGATGATTCGTTTAGGTGTCAGGTTGAAGCTTACCGTGCTGACAGGATTTTCACAAGCTCTTTTCTATTCTGTACCCGAAGATGGTTCGTTCTATACTTGCAATCATCAATCAATTCAGGCAAATTCAAGATCTAAAAGGGAAAAAAATAGCGTATACTTCACAAGTTCTAAATGTACTTGTTCTTAAGTCCTGGTTTACTACAGGAGTCAGGATCTGCTTCCCCACTTTTTCCTTGTCTCCATACCTTTCTACAAGGGGATGGAAGCAGCACCTTAGGGAGTCATATTGGTGAATTGCTCTTGTCAATTATACGAGAGTGCCTATATTCATGTATGTAAAACCTACAGTCAACGTATATTTTAGGGGCACAGAGCAAGTTGTTCCACATGTTAATAAAATGATATTATCTATCCCAGGAGTCCCATTCAGGATATTGTATAAGGTGCTAACATAAAGGGAAAGCTCATGTATTTGTCCAAATTCTAGCTGTTCAAACAACATCAAATTAAAATATCTTCTTCCTGAAGGAGTGTCACTATTTTTCTTTAGTGTGTCTCCCTGAAGGAACACTGACTAGAAATGCTGTCATGCACTTCCTCTTTGGCTGCTCCTTGCTAAAGGAAAAATCCATCTTGCAAACCCCATTGGACATCCTGTAGTTTTAACAAGACCATAATGAAAGTACCAAGTGGATTTGGAAGGGAAAAGACATCTTGAAAGTATGTGTGGAGACAAAGTTTGGCAGTTTTGTTGGAAAGTCAGAAGGAGCATTTATGGGCTGGGGGCAAGCCAGGTGCCCTACAGAAAGCATAACTTCCTTCATGAATGTGTTTGCTTTTGAGATAAACACTTAATTGTTTCACTTATTTCCTTGGTTTAAATAAAATCAATCCACTAATCATCTCACAAAACAGAGAGAAGTAGAGAAGATTCCCCAGGGTCAAGAGACCACCACAGCAGCACAATTCCTTTGCTATCTGCCACCTACTCTCTCTGAAAGCAGTAACACTCTGCAGGATTTTGAAAAGTAACACTGCATACGGTGTTCTTTCTAGAAACCTCCCAGTCACTGCACCTGATCCCAGAATTGGTCACAAAACCTGACCTAGTCACAAACCTCCTTCTAAAGAGTAGGTTTTCAAGAACAAGCATGTTCTTCCTCTAAGGAACTGGCCAAATGTGCAAGTCGGGCTGCATATAAAGCATACAACTGCCAGCTACATTAAAAATAAATAAATAAACAAAGGTGACTGTGTTTCTGGGGGTCTTGGATGCCCTGTGACCTCTACATTTGACTTATTGGATTTTTTCTTTGTCTTTCAAACATCAGCCAATGGCCTGAAAGCCCACATCAGCTTTGGTTATGACACCTCTGCTTTAGTTTTATACTTTGGACCCTTCTCGTACTTTGCCTTGCCAGGCTCATTATCCTTGACACTTGAGTTTCCTGGGAAGAGCATAGAATTGAACCATAAATTATCTTTTTAAATAAATAATGTCATTAAGATATCTTAAAAGAAAGTCAGTCATGAGATAACACAAGAAGTCACTATTTTGTAAGAAATAAAGAATGGGCAGAACAAATGTGTGATGCTTAGAGAAAAAAATCTATGGCTTGACTAATTTACATTCCTATCAGCAGTGAATAAATTACTTTTAATCTGCTCATCACCAACAATTTGTTTTTACATTTTAGTATTCATTGAAAATATTACAGATCTATACAATGCATTTTAATATATCCTCTCACTGTCGCCTCCCTCCAATCTCCCCTTCAACCCTGTCTGCTGTTTATTTCCAAACTCTACTTTTCTTATAACCCACTGAGTCTAATTAGTGTGACTATTATACCTCCAGGTGTGGGATCATCCAAAGAGGAATGGACAACCCTTCCAGTGGCCACACTTCAAAGAAGAGTAACCCTCTGCTTTCCAGTGGCTGTAAACTAACAGTAACTCCTCAGCTAGGGATGGGGCCTGGAGAGCCTCTTCCCGATTTTGTGCAGGTCTTAAGCAACCTTAGGCACAGCTGCTGTGGACTCATGAGTTTGATAGCCATGGCATGTCCAGAAGACAGCTTTCCCCCCACACCCTTTTCCATTCTCTGGCACTTACATTCTTTTCTCTCCGTCTTCTATACTGTTCCCTAAGCTTTGTGGGAGGAGTAATATAGATGCCCCATCTTTGGCTAAGCATCCACAATCCCTCTCAGCACTTTGAAAAGACGGAGTCTCTGCATTAATTACTACTCCATGTAATCAAAAGCTTCTCTGTCCAAGACTGACCTATGGCTATAAACATAAATATCTAGAAGGTGGTGGTTTGGCAACCAAAACAAATCAAAATAGTTCTCCTGTGAGTCTACAAGTTCCCTAGTAACTAGTTTTATCCAAGTTTATAGTACCAGGAATGAGTTCCCTCCTATAAAGCAGGCTCTGACTTCAACCATCAGTGTGGCTGGTTATGCCATCAACAAACTTGCCACTATTGTCTGGTAGGTATAACTTGCATAGGATCTTAGATTTATAGCTGGAAAAGCCAACACTACATGAAACATAGACAAACAATGATTTGAGGGCCTATTCACCTTGGATAAGTCACCCACAATACATCAAAGAAATCAGTCCACAGAAGTCTAGTTTATGAACTAGTAGCCTCACTGAAGTTACTTATAGAAGTGTATAGATAAATAGTTACTGTAAGACCTTGGATGACTCAATGGCCTTTGCATTGCTGAAAAGCCTACAAAAAAAAAAAAAAAAAAAAAAAAAAAAAAAAAAAAAGCTAACAACATAGGAGAGCTATGTTCCCAGGACTCCCTAGATGATATGCAGGCAGCTCATTTGGTTAGAGTCTCTTAACCTCAGCAATGGCTACTATTGATATGGCATAAAGGAAGGGCCTATAAATCTTAAATCTTTCATTAGTTTCTTGAGTCTTGTTTTAGTCACTTTCTGTGCCTTGTATGATTTGTTCAATTCCAGAGTCTTAAAAGTTTCCCTCTTCCCTCCAGGAGGTAATGTTTCAATGTGAAGAAAACTGTAACTTAAAATTCCATCCCTTCTTCTAGCTCTTGGATTCTTTCTGCTCTGTCTTCTACAATTCTCTATGAGTCTGGAAGGAAATAAAATATAGCTGTCTCACAAAATACAGGACTATTGCTAGTTATAGTAATCTATGAACCTAAGTATAAATGTTGGGTTGGGGGGGAGAGTTATTTGACAGATATACCACACCATTTTTTTAATAATCAAATAATAGCAGTGACTTTTCCAAACATGGGCTTTTGGCTTTTCCTTCCAATCAGAAAGCAACATATTAGACCATATGTTTGATCATTGTTGCAGAAGTAGGCACATCATGACGGTACTACACAGGGTTGCTAGCTGAACAGGATTACTGATAACAATTCTCCCTTAGCATCCTATATAGTGCTTCTTGGTACTAAAGAAAGCCAGAAAGTAGGTGAAATATTCCAGCTTTGTTTCAATCTGATCTTTCTATGTCCTGCAGCAAAAACATGTAGTATCATCAACAACATGGACTTGCCCCTGGTTTTAGCATGTAACCAATAGTGGTAGTAATAAACTTTGTCATTTGTTGAGCCTTAGGTGTCTCTTGCCAATAATTAATAGAGTAGTAAGTTGCCTCTGGCATTGGGATTTTCATTCATCCTCTGGTTCTTGAGAGTATTTTCTGCCCTCAATGATGTCTTTGTACAAACTGTTTTACTGTTCATCTAGATACTTTTCAAAATCTATCAGAAAAATCAAAGACTATAATTATATAAATAAACTTTTAAAAAGAATAGGGTGATCTCTGAGGGTCTACTGTCATCTATTTCAAATGCCTCATGGTCTTGACTAAAGAAATAAATAAAAGAAACATTAGAAAAATGTCTCCCTGGGGAAATAAACTACTCTTAAGGGTTGGGTACATGCTTAGCAGGAGATGACCAACAGAAAACAAACTTAGTGGCATCTTTGAGGGTTCCTTGTCTCAGAATGTTGTGTCAGGGCTCTTCCAGGCTAAATTTATCTTTTTTTTTTTTTTTTTTTTTTACATTTCTTATATATCATTCTTTGCTCTTCTTATCCTATAGGTCCTCTGCTTATATATTATGGCTTCCAGTTTAGTATTTCTATGAGATCACTGAGTGTGTAAATGAGTGTATCTCTATTTCTTGTTCCTTCTCTTGGGCTCTTTTCTTTCTGTTTATTTGTTCTATAAAATTTCAATGTGTTTGGTTTTGTTTTATATTATTATATCATATTTTATTATTATCTCATAGAACCCTGTTTGTTTTCTAATGAAGGACAGAAAGAGGGTGGATCCAGACAGAATGGGAGTTGTAGAAGGGCTGGGAGGGGGGCAGCGAGGGGAAACTGTAATCAGGATATATTATGTGAGAAAAAAATTAATCTTCAATAAAAGGAAAACATAAAAAATAAAAAAATTAAAAAATTTTATATAGGAAAAATAGTAAATTTATTGATCTTTTTTTAAATATCAGGATAACCCACAAATAAACAATGTTCAAAAAGTGAGAGATTTTGGAATACTCAGTCTTCAGTGGTATGTCATCATAAAATCCCTTCTTTCAGGACTCTGGGAACTATGCTGAAGAGGAGGTAGAAACATTATAAGAGCCAGAGGGAATGGATGACTCCAAGGAAACTGTCCTCCAGATACCATAGGACTGATGCCCATATGAACCCACAGAGCCTGCACAGGTTCAAATCCAACAGGGTACCAGTGCTGAGGGGGGAAATCAACCCAAGCTATCAATCCTAAGCTATATACAATTTACATCTGTTTGCAAAGGAAAAAATTAGTTCTCTCCAATGGTATATTAACCACACTTAATGGGTAAATTAACCACACTTATGGGTAGGTCTAGCATAGTGACCAAGAAAAAAATAAACTCAATGATTACATATATATATATATATATATATATATATATATATATATATATATATAGGCTTTTTAGGTTCATATTGCTTTGTTTGGAAAAGTTTTATCTTACTAGTCTACTTGTATAGTATGGTTTCTGATTTTGTGTTTTTATGGAGTGAGTGTCTGTGTGTGTGTGTGTGTGTGTGTGTGTCTTTCTAATGTTATTTTTTCTCTTTTTGTTATTATGGTTTGTTTTGGTTGATTTGCATATTTGTTTTCTAAAGAGAGAAAGAAAGGACATGGAGTAGGGTGGGTGGGAGGACCTAGGAGGAGTTAAAGGAAAGAAGCTAGTGTTCAGATTAAGTCCAATATAACAAAAAGATATCATTACTTGTTACAGTGGTTTCATAAAATAGCAATGCTTGTTACAGCTGCCATAAGTAAAATATACTACTCCATCTAGCCATCCATAACCCACAGTCCTTTTTTATAAACCATGTAGCCTTCTCATCCTAGAGTGCTGCTGCTATTACAGAACTATTACATATTTCCCTTCCACAGATGGTCTTGCGACAGGAGGACAGCTTAGATGCTCAGACTGCCTTAGGCCTGGTGGGATCATGGTCAGGTTTTAGCATGCCAAGCTGGCAATTAGAAGTGGCTCCCCAGTCCTGACAGACTCTGGATCCACATGGACCCTTGCCTTACCACTGGTCACACTTGAAAGGGTCTAGGCTGGGTGAACAGTCTCCACCCGTAACATACTTTACTGTAAGGGAGAAATATAGATTGCCACATACTCAAACCCAATTCTTCAGCTCTTGATCAAGCTTAATCTTTTTGACCTGTGCTGTTTTATCATATATGTCTTCTGTGAACTGTTGCTCAGATCTTAAAGCCTTGTGGAACCTCACTGGCATAACATTTGGTTTTCTGTCCATTTTTTCCTTAGAAATGCTTGCTGGACACAAACCTTGCCATACTTACCTTCAAGTGACCCATCTTCTGCCTTTAATCATCCCTTCTTGATTGTTTTATAACTTTGGAAATCAATTTACATGCTTGTCTAAATGAGTTAGATCTACCAAAGCCTCTCCAAATTCACAAATATTACATCTCACCATGGAGTTTGACAAAGTCACTAAAGCCCTATGCTAGGTTTGAGGTCCCTACCAAATCAACCTCTTAGCTCTCCTGTACACAAAGTGTTCCCCAGATGAACTCACTGGACATCAAACACAGTTTCTCACATGCTCCAGTCTCTTGGTAATATACATGTTTTTTCTCCACTGAATTCTAGTCATTGATCTCCATGGGAGTCTTAACTAGAAATAGACAAATGCCACTACTTACTCCTGCAAGCCAGACCATCAAGACCTGATTTTCTCAGTTTGTCTCAGTCTTTGTCTTAAGGAGAAATGGGCAGTTACACTGCCCAGTATCTCCAATTTCACTGTACTCAGAATAATCAAATCTACTCCCCATGTCTCATAGCATCACAAGCCAGGCTGGGAGATTAAAAGTTGTTCTTTGTTGAGCCTAGTAACACACATCTTAAATCACAACACTCAGAAGGCAGATGCAGGCAGATCTCTGAGGCCAGCCTGATCTATAGCGTGAGTTCCAGGACAGCCATGGCTACAAGAAGAAACCATGCCAAAAAAAAAAAAAAAAAAAAAAAAACCTGATAAATTAATGATAATTAATTCTAATGATAATTAATACTAATAATACTAATGCCAATACTAATAATAAAATAGTAAATGTTGTTCCTAATTTAAGCAGCTCACATGTTGAGTGTTCCATAGTTAACATAGTTTCTAATACTTGGCCATTTTGAAAGTCTCTATTCTCATGCTGAATCACAGATGTTCCTGCCCTCTCTATTAAAGATCAGACATCAGAGGCATCTTCCATGACTTCTATCTAATTTTATTCCTATTCACTGCCCAATTCTTTCCACAGGTTACAGGTTACAAATTTTTGCATTCCAGGAAATGTTACTTAGCATAGACACAATTTAAACTCTTTTACTTGTATCACACCAAATGTAAAAAAAAAAAAAAAAAAAAAAAAAAAAAAAAAGCATACCAATAACTCTATCCCATCCTATGGGTCACTACCCTTTGGGGGTTAAATGACCCTTTCACAGGGGCCACCTAAGACCATCACAAAACATAGATATTTGTATTATGATTCATAACAGTAACAAATTATAATTATGAAGTAGAAACAAAAATAAATTTATGTTCACCACAACATAAAGAACTGTATTAAGGGGTCACAGCATTAGGAAGGTTGAGAACCACTGCTCTAATCCAACTCCCCCTTTGTCTTCCTTTCCCCAACAAACCAGAGGTTAATGTGGTTGAGAGTATCTGAATGTCTTTCCCCCACTGTAATTCCTCACATAGGAAGAAACCCTCCTTCTGGGAAACTGGCTGAGCCTTACTTGCATGTCTTACCACCCACAGTAAAGTCATGCACATGAAGCTACATCCTGCTCATGATCATGTCCTTTCTGAGCTCCTTTCAGAGACTGTCACATAGCTGTAAGTCTATTAGAGGTTTAGAGAACACCTCCACAGTAACTAAAGTTCTAGATCCCATGTGTAAATTGGCATGCCAACCAAAACCAAGCAGAAGATGGTGGCCAGCCAATGATACTACATTCTCAGATGGTTTGACTTTGGTTGCATACCCTATCATCCATTGCAAGGAGCATGGAACTGCTTCTCCTCAACTTACTTTTGGCTTTGAAGGTCTCTGTTCAGATGGTAATTCTGTTGTGTGATTGTTCCCAGGGAGATGTGAACAAGCAGATATTAAGCCCACATAGAATACAAACAACAGACCAAAGTAATGATTCCTCTGAAACCAATCTATGGACTAGTGGGTCTATTGGGATTACTGATAAAAGCATAGGTGGGCAGCAACTTATAGGAAGCATGAGTAACTCAAAATCAGCTTCTTCACTGAAAAGTTCAGCCCAATATGGGCTATCAACATACACCTCTTGAATTTCAAATTTTCCATTTGATTATTCATATATTCAATACCTTTGCTGAACACTTCTACTTATCCATTTACTTAGAGTGCCTATAATGCTTAGAAGAGAATTTCAAGAACAGCCTGTATTAAAGCCTTTGTGAATTAATTCCAATGTCAGTGTTGTGCTGATATTAGCATAAACAACGTTTAGCCTTTTCTTGTAAAACTTTGGATTCTTCATTATCTGAATAACTTTAGATGATATCCCAGACATTTTAAATGTTGTTCCAAGAATTTCAGAGTTGGGCCTAGAAAAATGGCTCAGGGTTAAGAATATGTGCTGTCTTGCAGAAGGCCTGCGTTTGGTTCCCAGTACTAGCAGCAAAAGACTCACAACCACCCTTAAGTCCAATTCAAGGAAATTCAATGCCCTCTTCTGGCCTCCTCTGGCACCTTCATACACATGGTGCACTTACAGACAAGAAATTACACATAAGTAAAAATAATAAAAATAGAACTTCTGGATCAGACCTGCCAGATCCAGAAGCATACGGGTTAGACTCCTTTCCCATACCTATCTTACCTGTCCACTGAGTCCTCCAGGGCACTTTCAGCTGCCCTGAGTAGCCTGCTGTCCCCACTGGATCCCCTCATTCTCCCACCACCTCTAGCCCACCTTTATCAGACCTGCTGATCTGGAACCATACACCCCAAGGATATCTGTAAGAGGCTTGCCACATCAGGATCATTGGGCTTAGCCGCCCCACTTTTCTAATACCTACTACAACAGGAATATCCAAGGACTAAAGGTATCCAGATGGCTAAAGGTCCTCAAAAGAACACAATTAACAAAACCCAGGGCAGTATGACACCTTCAGAGCATAGCTACCCTACTACAGCAAACCCTGGATAGCCTAACACAACTGGAGCATAAGAAAATGAGCTTAAATCCAACCTTATAAAGATGACAGAAGCCTTTAAAGAGGTAATGAGTAAATCTCTTAAAGAACTACAGAAAAATACAACCAAACTGGTGAAGGAAATAAATAAAACTGCTCAAGATCTGAAAGTAGAAACAGAAGCAATAAAGAAAACACAAACTGAAGGAACCCTGGAGATGAAAAACCTACAGAAGAGAGCAGGAACACCAGAATTCAGAACATGGAAGAGAGAATTTCAGGTGTACAAAATACAATAGAATAAGTTGATATATCAGTCAAAGATAATGTTAAATCTAAAAAATTCCTGACATAAAACATCAAGGACATCTGGAATACCATTAAAAAACCTAATCAAATAATAACAGGAATGGAAGAAGGTGAAGTATCCCAACTCCAAAGACCAGAAAATATTTTCAACAAAATTATAGGAAAAAAAACTTTCCTAACCTAAAGAAAGAGATACCTATGAACAGAGAAGGTATAGAGAACTAATTGGACTGGACTTGAAAAAAAATCCTCCTGGGACATAGTAATCAAAACACAAAATCTACAGAACAAGAATATTAAAAGCAGTAAGGGGAAAAGGCCAGGTAACATACAAAGGCAGACCTATCAGAATTACACTGGGCTTCTTAAGAGAGACTCTAAAAGCTAGAAGGGCCTGGACAGATATCCTGCAACCTCTAAAAACAATAGATGGAGAAAATAAGATATTTCAAGACAAATTCAAATTTAAACAATATCTATCCTCAAATCCAGCCCTACATAAAATACTACAATGAGGAAAACTCCAACCCAAGAAGGATAACTGCATTCAAGAAAGCACAGGAAATAAGTAAATCCATACACACACAAGTGTGTGTGTAGATGTGCAGCTCAGTCTTTATCAGTGATCAGAATGTAAAGGGAATTTTTTTTAAAAAGTTCAAAAAAAAAAAAACAGAACTTCTGAGTCTTATTTAAATCCTATTGAAACTTTTTGATGCTTTTTTTTTCGAAGTTGCCCTGCTTAGTTCTAAGCTGCAAGTTTCATCTACTTTCCATCAATTTGTATCTAATGTTGGTTGAACGTCCAAACCTTTTCAGTGCCATTCGAATCTGCCTTGTATGTGTTCCACTTAATAATCACACTATAAGCTGAGCATGAAGGCATGTATGCTGATTCTGCTCACAGCATTTTGGGTGCAGTAATTTGAATCAGATCAGTGTATATGCAGCTCAAACGTAAGCCCAGAATTCATAAACAACTTCAAGGATTGCTCTGAAATCCTTTTCCCTGTTTGCAGTCTTTCTCTCTGATTATCCCACTTTCAGTGTGTACTTTCAGAAGCCAAATGGTCAGAACATGGTCAACAGCAACACAAATTCATGCCTTTGAGTGACCATGAAGGAAAGGTTCTTTCTTAGTGGACTCTGTCCTCTGTACTGCTGGGATTGTTCAGTGGCTAGAACAGAAGAAAGTGTAGAGGATAAAAAATAATCTCACCACATGGAAACCACAACTCACTTTTAATTTTCCTTATATAGCAATAAAGATCAACTCTGGAGCCCATTTCCCTTTCCTGGTACCCACCATTCCACTTCTGGCTCCATTGAACTGATCTGCTACCAATTTACAAGAGCTTCAAATTCTGATATTCTTTAATGCTCCTGCTGTTTACTCATAGAGTCTTCAAGCAGATTCCCCCTATATGGTGCAAATTCCCCCTCTAGGACTTATCACAAAGCTCTGTTAAAGGGGAAGTGTAACACCTGGATTTGTCCTAGAACCAGAATTATCCTATCCAAGTTTTCAGAGGCAAGTTAATAAATGTCTCTTGTGAGCCAGGGGCATGCTATGTTTTGCTTATGTAACTAGCCCTTATGATCCCCATAATTTATACATTGGTATAGCTATATATTATAATCTACATCTTATAAGGACACAGATGGTAGGAAAAGATTAAGCACTTTACCAGTGGTTGCCTGACTAGAAGCAAGACCCATAAAGCCCTTAGGAATCATGTTGTAATGTCCCCAGACTACCTGCACCTGAATCAAATACAACATTTATTAAAGTTGAAATTTCCTGTGCCCTACCTCAAACACACCAAAGTCAACTCTTTGAGAAGGTGACTATCAGAGATTCTAAATACACTGAAGTTGAAAATCAACACATTCTGTACCCAGTGAAGGAAACCATCAGTCCAAATGACTTTAAAGGGGATGTCAATATACTTCAAATAGAAATAGCCATAAATGTTGACATCAATCAGTTTAAAATAGCTTACATATGCTCACTTTCCCTGTTCTTCTGCATCATGTTAAGGGACATAAAATAGAAATTGTCATAAACCAAGGTTCACTTTATATATAGTAGTATATTTTCAACCCCAATCCTTGAATTTGTGCTCTGACTCTGGCTCCTGAACACAAGCACTTCCTACTTCCTTATAGGGCCCTTCCTGTTAATCAACCAGTATATCAAATTCTATTTTGGAAAGAGAGGACTTAAGTAAATCCCATGCAGCTGCTCCTGCCCTTCCTAGGAGGCAGAGTTGTTCAGATGCTTCTAAAGAATCTGATGTGGGCTCACTTCTGTGAGGCCAGTTTGCATGAGTCCATCCCTAACAGGTAAGTGTGAATGAAATATATATAATAAGAAATTTATTTCTTATGTATTGCTGGTAAGAAAAGAGAATTTTGTATTCAAGTAGACATACAAAAGATTTTCTTTTAACTTGGGTGATGTAATAACAAGGATTGAGAAAGTCAATCAGAGTATAGTGATCACTTGGCAAACCCACAAATAAACTAAACACCAAGGAAACTCTCCACACAGAACACTTCCTCTGAGGTCTCAGAGTTTTCATGCCACACTTTTGATAGCTCATAGCAGAGATTATCATTCCTAACTCACATATGGGAAAAGCAAAGTCAAGTACGCCATTATATCAGGGCCTATGACAGGCTCCCTTTTGAAGCAATGTGCAAGCATATTATAGCAGTAAGTCATATTTTAGTACTAAAATATGCAGCAAACATTCTGCTTTAAAAAAGCCTTTTCCAAAAAGTGTTCTTACAGATACTTATGAAGAAGTTTAGACATTTCAAAGTGATCAGCAGTAATGAAAAAAACTGAAGAATGTGAGAATGTGTCAACATGAGAGACAGAGAGAGAGAGACAGAGACACACACAGAGAGAGAGAGAGAGAGAGAGAGAGAGAGAGAGAGAGGGAGGGAGAGAGAGAGGCTGTAAACATATGGCTCAGGAGGCCAACCTGCACTTGTTTAGAGTAAAGAGCTGAAGTTTCCATCTCTGAAGTTGAGCACAGGAATGACTTCACCATCAACGGTTTCCGTATGTTTCATATTTTTAAAGCTGACCATTCATAATAAAGATTCTTTGATCCAAGATCAAATGTTTGAATCAATTCTCTCTATACTCCCTGGGTAACCATTATAAAGGCTTTGCCCTCCCTCCCACCTCAGCCACCATCAGCCCTTCTGGGAGTCAGAACCATCCCCTCTTGTTGGTTACCTTCTCTACAATCT
This sequence comes from Arvicanthis niloticus, assembly GCF_011762505.2. Taxonomy (NCBI): domain Eukaryota; kingdom Metazoa; phylum Chordata; class Mammalia; order Rodentia; family Muridae; genus Arvicanthis; species Arvicanthis niloticus. Next base: position 44,163,480 of record NC_047665.1, on the reverse strand, counting down.
TTCCCACCTCTTAGCTGTGGGTTTTAGCTCTGTTTGTTAACCTCTCCCACAAAAGAGACACCATAATAAATAATTCTTGTACACAATAGGTTAACTACTGTAATGAAAACAATCCCCCTGAGGAAGTCAGGAAACTTTAATAAGACAGAAAGCTTATGGTCACACGGTAAAAATCTAATCTTCTCTCAGTCAGAAAAAAAAAGTTTTCAATAGATGAAACCCCTGTCTATATGCAAAAAATAAAATAAAAGTAAAACAAACATATTTTAACTAGCTTATATTTCTTGGATTTAAACTAGTGAAAGTGAAGTGACACTTTGAAAATTTCAAAATTCAGTGTTTTATTTTTAAAAGGGTCCTAAAACAGTTGTAAAGAGATAAAGAGTGAAAATATTAAAAACTGTCTAGGCAATGCTTAAAGTTTAGCATATTTCTGTCCTACATGGGTCCGAGTATTTTAAGGCTTTCTTGGGTCTTACTGAGAAAAAGTATTTTTAATATAACATTAATTTCTAAAATATTTAAGCATGAATTCCAGAGAAAGCTATGCATTAAACAAAGATAACAAAAAAATCTTAAAATTTCTAGCAGAACATAAAATTAATTTGCAAATGCTTCAATTATATTTGGGCCCAATTAAATACAATATAAAGGAAAGACATGGATAGAAATAGGGAGGGAGAAAGGAAAGAAACAGGACTAAATATCCCCACAAAAATGAGAAAGTGTTTATATATGAATGTATATATATATATATATATATATATATATATATATATATATGTATGTATATACATATGTAACATTAATAAATCAAAGCAAGAGGTGCCATCAATTTTAGAGAAACTAAGAAAGGAACATGAAAAGGGTTGAAGGGAGGAAAGAGAAGGAGACAATGATATAATTAATATATTAATTAACATTTTAAAGATTTAATTGAGAAAATTCTAAGTTATAATTTCTCATTTCAACCTAGGTACTGTAGTAGCAACAACAAAAACAAATAAGTAAACAACAAAGTTCTCCAGAACCCACATGGTGAAAAGATACCTTCACAGGCACACTTTAGGGTACATACATATATAAGCATACAAAATGCAAGAAAGAATGAAAAGTAGATAGGAAGGAAGGAAGAAAGGAAGGATGTGAGGGAGGGAGGGAGGAAGGAAGGAAACATAGAAAGAACAAAGAAGAAAGAAAGGAAGTAATATACAACAAAAGAAAAAAGGGAGGAAGGAAAGAAAGGGGAGTGTTTATCAGACCCAGGTCTTAGCATTTGTGAGTATCAAGCAGTATGATTTCAGGTGCTAACATAGGCATTCAACTAGTAATGACTGAGCAACACTGTCAGGCAAAGTTGAACTTTTCCTCAGTTTGTAGAAAATGAACAGCAGAACCTGCCATCTACCCATTCTGGTGATTATGGATTACCTTGCATACAACAGCAAACTGCTGGTTATTTCCTGCTCCAATTACAAGATAGCCATCCTTGGTTTTAAAGGCCTTAAAAAGAAATAACAAATACTTATGTTAGTGTATGTCTGTACATGGGCAAGACCAGAAAAAAGGTTCAATTTCTAATGATGTTATTCATCAATTCAATAGGAACCCAGCATATAGCTTTTCTCTTATAACTACAGTTTTTTAAATTTAAGACTTTCAAGCTGCTTCCTACCTCTTCCAATAATTTCTAAAGCATTGCAAAAGTGTGACAAACATTTAAGAAAATGCTAGGCTTATGTTTCATATTACAAAATTCTATACTCATTTTGCTGTAGAATGATTTTTAACATTTCAAAGTTTCAAGTTTTCTTAGTTTCCACTTTTTCTTGTAGAACTTTTTATATCAAATAGTATAATTATTTGCAAAGATTAAGAAAAGATGACCCTGACACTATTACCAGTGTCATATTGTGTTTACAAACAGGAGACATGGAGACTCTCCTGCACATGTGGTCTTAGTGTGAGTGGAGAACCAAGCTCTGTCCTCCAACTGCCCAATCAGCTCTTTCTCAACAAGCTCCTTGTGTTATCTTTCTTCCTAGGTAAGCTTTGCTCTGCTAACTCACCTGCTTTTCCTTCACTAGGCCCTCTTGAGAGGGACTGCATCTCTCTAATCTGGCAACTTTTTCCTCCTCTCTGATGACCTTTGTGCTATGTTGGAGTACTTCCTTTGCAGTCATCTTTAGTCTCTTCTTCTCTTCCACCAATCTGTCTCTTCTAACTCCACTGAAAAGATCATCAACACCATACCACACAACACAACATGAATTTTGCTTCCTTCCCTCCATTTCTAACAGGCATAAAAATGTATCCTACCTATTCTTGTTCACACCACATTGTCAATCCTTTGCCACTGTGTTACTCTGTCACTACATCCAACTGATACTGTCACTTTCTTGGGTCTCTGCCTTACCATCCATTTTTGTTCTTCTTCATCTCCTATCTCTCTGTCTTGTTCACTGTCCATGTGCCCTCCTTGCAGTATTTTCATTACCCACTAGCATCAATCTTTGGTCTTTTTACTTCAGTCACAAGTCACATATGGCTACTAAATTTATGATAAAGAATAAGAGGAAGATGACATTTTGTAATTTATTTCAAAAGAAATGACCCAAAATAGATAAATCCAAGGAGATTGGAATATAGTGGTTCCCTAGTGCTTGAGAAGTTGGTAAGAAATGAGGAAGAGCTACTGATTTGGGATATTTTTTATAATGGTGATGAAAATGCTCAAAATTTGATGGTAGTGACAACTGTACAGATGTGAACATTCTAAACTTCATTTAATTATACCCGTATGAGGGTGAATAATATAAATTTTATATCAATAATGCTGTTACTTTAAATTTTAAATTCATAATTAAGTGTGGGGAGCTGACAGAAGGCAGCGATCATCCTTGCAGCCATCTTGAGCCATATACCCTGACAAGAGACTTGTTTACAACAGCCTACAACAGCTGAGCACACTCTGATAACATCTTGTTTTAGATACCCTTGGGTCTGTGAGACTTAAAGCTGTGAGACTTAAAGGCGTGACTTAAAGGTGTGATTTAGAGACAAGACTTAAGAGCATGACTTAAAAGGTGTGATTTAGAGACAAGGCTTGAGGGCATGACTTAAAGTTGTGACTTAAATGCGTGACTTAGAAGTGAGACATATAAAAGGCGAGAGGCAGACAGAACAAAGTACTTATACTTGAGACTTGGACTAGGGAGTACTTGGAAAGGAACTAGGAACTAGACACTTGGACTAGAGAACTGGGATTAGGACTTGGTGCCGAAACCCAGGACATGAGATTTGGAGGCACTAGGGACTAGGAACTAGAGACTTGGGACTTGGACTAGGAACAAGAGACTTGGAGAGAAGAAGAGAGACTGAAGAATAAACGGGATTGAATCACACTCTGTCTGGTCTCCATTCTTTGCATCCATCTTTGCTCTCTCTCTTGCTGAACCTCAACTCGCAGACCAGAGCAGCTTGGGGCAGTGCGGGCTCTAACGATTTAGCTCCCAAGGCTTTTGGCAGTGTGGGTTCCAACATTGACAGAGTGGTTCTCCATATTTTGGCCCCCAAACGTGGGATAGTGCGGTTCTCAACAATTAAGAGCCATGAACCCATTGCATTAGACAGTACGTACACAGGGCAAGAAAAAGATCTGTTGCATGGTACTAGCAGACTACAGCTGGGAAATTACAGGTTTTTCTTTCTTACTCTTCCTGTTATGTCCAAGATCATAGCTGAATAATGTCAAGGTTTATGATAAAGGGCTGACAAAGAGTAAATTGATTAAATGATTAGTTCCAGATAACAAAATCAAAGCTACAATTTATCTTGCATTTAAAAACTACAGTAAGATTTTATTATTTTCATGTTGCTGCTGGACATGAATAGAAGTGCTATTAAAAAATTATGCTTGGAGACAGGAGTATGTTGTCCTCTGAGAGACCCCACCTACTACCTGACTCAAATAGATACAGACACCCACAGCCAAACAGTGGATGGAGCTTGGGGACTCTTATAGAAGAATAGGAAGAAGGATTAGGGGCCCCGAAGGAAATAGAAACTCTATAGGAAGACCAACAGAGTCAACTAACCTAGAACATTCATGGGCTAGAATTAGGCCTCCTGGCTCATATGTAGCAAATGTGCAGCTTGACCATCATATGAGTCCTGAACAACCAGAGTTGGGGCTGTTCCAAAAGCTGTTGCCTGTTCATGCAATATGTTCTACTAGCTGGGCTGCCTTGTCTGGCCTCCGTAAGAGAGGAAACACCTAGCCTGCCTCACAGAGACTGGAAGTGCCAGGGTTGGAGAGAATACGGGGTGGGGGTGGGGGGCGGTTTACCTGTTCAGAGGAGAAGGGGAGCAGGGGATGGGGAAGGATTGAAGAAAGGGATGATGGGAGGGGTAGTGAGTGGAATATAGAGTTAATAAGTAAAAAAATTAATTTAATTTAATTTAATTTAAAAACATCACATGAATTATTTTAACATTTTTCCCATGTTCACAAAGGCAAAGCAAAATGAGTGATAAGGATAACTATTAGTGTTTCTCAGATGGCAAGAAAGGAGTCAGAACTGCCCTATGGGTCAGTTACAAAGAATGTTGAGATCAGGTTTTTTTTTTTTTGTTTTTTGTTTTTTTTATTAGTGAACCATGGCTAACTATGAACGTATACCAATTCCCTGCTACTTTATGTATTTCTTTTTAGCTGAGGTGGCAAATAGGAACTTTCAAGTATAATACAAAGAATTATTTTCAAAATTTTGATCAATGATCTGTTAAAATAAGTTTGGGTGGGGTATCATTTCATTTTAATAAACTTCCTTTTTAATGAATGAAGAACTGCTTTTTATTTCCTTCAACCTAGATTATATAATGAAACATTACCAATATAAGGGAAATCTTAAGAAACTGTAGGAACTTCGTGATCACTTAGAAAGTGGGCATTTAGCAGCCTTTAAGCCAACAGAACATGATCAGAACACAAATTATAAGACTGAGGTAAAATATCAGTTATCATAATAACTATTCCCTATTAATATTTTAAAGTGGGAGTAACTGGGAACCAAAAGGACCCAGGAAGTCACTCCCGGCCCAGAACACTGGTTCCTTCAGGTCTGGGCCAGAGCACTGAGCAGATCTTGGGTGGCAGCTCTGCCCCCAACCTTCAAGAACCCAGAGGAAGCAGGGATCCCAGGCACTCTAACTCAGGCAGTATCTTAGGTAAGCAGACAGCAGGGCCCAGCCTAAACAGGGAGTAAATGGGAACAAAAAGGACCCAGGAAGTCACTCCCGGAACACTGGTTCCTTCCGGTCTGGGCCAGAGCACTGAGCAGATCTTGGGTGGTAGCTCTGCCCCCAACCTCCAAGAACCCAGAGGAAGCAGGGATCCCAGGTGCTCTAACTTGGACAGTGTCTTAGAAACTAGTTCTCAGATCTGAGGCCTGGATCAGACCTCTGCCAGGTCTGCTGTTGTGTGGACCCCGATTCCACCTGAGACATAGTGGAAGGTCCACTCAACCCAGAGCCACAGAGGAACAACTGAACTCAGAGCATCAGACAACATATCCTGAGATATTCTAGAGGAGACACTGCACCCAGAACAGCAGACACCTAACTGGACTACTACCTTGGAGGCACCATATCCTGAGGCATCCTAGAGGTACCACTGTAATCAGTGCAACTGGAAAAGATCACAGGGACATCTGGACCCCTAGGAGATCAGACACAAGCTAGATAACTAGAAAGACAGGCTTCAGTCAGAGACAGCAAGCACAGGCAGCACTAGAGTTAACCAGATGGCAAAAGGCAAGAGCAAGAACATAAGCAACAGAAACCAAAGTTACATGGCATCATCAGAACCCAGCTCCCCCATCAGAGCAAGCCCTGAACACCCCATCACACCAGAAAAGCAGGAATCAGAATTAAAATCACTTCTCATGATGATGATAGAGGGCTTTAAGAAAGACATAAATAACACTCTCAAAGAACTTAAGGAGAGCACTGGTAGACAGATAGAAACCCTTAAAGAGGAAACACAAAAATCCCTTAAGGAATTTCAAGAAAATGCAACCAAACAAGAAAAGGAATTAAACAGAACCATGCAGGATCTAAAAATGGAAGTAGAAACAATAAAGAAATCACAAAGGGACAATACCCTGGAGATAGAAAACCTAAAAAAAAGATCAGGAGTCATAGACAGAAGTATCACCAACAGAATACAAGAGATGGAAGAGAGAATCTCATGTACAGAAGATACCATGGAAAACATTGACACAACTGTCAAAGAAAATGCAAAATGCAAAAAGCTACTAACCCAAAATATACAAGAAATCCAAGACACAATGAGAAGGCCAAACCTAAGGATAATAGGTATAGATGAGGGGGAAGACACCCAACTTAAAGGACCAGTAAATATCCTCAACAAAATTATAGAGGAAAACTTCCCTAACCTAAAGAAAGAGATGTCCATAAATATACAAGAAGCTTACAGAACTCCAAATAGTTTAGACCAGAAAAGAAATACTTCCCGCCATATAATAGTCAAAACATCAAATGTACAAAACAAAGAAAAAATACTAAAAGCAGTAAGGGAAAAAGGCAAAGTAACATATAAAGGCAGACCTATAAGAATTACACCAGACTTCTCACCAGAGACCATAAAAGCCAGAAGATCCTGGACCGATATCATACAGACCCTAAGAGAACACAAATGCCAGCCCAGACTACTATACCCAGCAAAACTCTCAATCATTATTGATGGAGAAACCAAAATATTCCATGACAAATCCAAATTTACACAGTATCTCAACACAAATCCAGCACTTCAAAGAATAATTGGCGGAAAACTCCAACACAAGGAGGGAAACTACAACCTAGAAAAAGCAAGAAAGTAGTCTTCCAAAAACCCCAAAAGAAGATAGTTACACAAACATATCTCCATGGATGTTAGCCCAAAAGCTTGGATTAGCGAAGACTCAACCCACAGACCACATGAAGCTCATGAAGAAGGAAGACCAAGAGGGGATGCCTACTTAGAATGAGAAACAAAAATGCTCAAGGGAGCAAATAAGGAAACAAAACATGGAACAGAAACTGAAGGAGGGACCATCAGGAGACCATTCCACCTGGGTATTCACCCCATGTACAGCCACCTAAGCTAAACACTGTTGTGGATGGCTGGAAATGCATAATGTGAGGAACATGATATAGCTGTCTCCTTAGAGGTCTGCCAAAGACTAACACACTCAGAGGATGATGCTCACAGTTAACCACTGATATGATCAGGGGTTTCCCAATGGAGAACTTAGTGAGAGGACTGAAGGAGCAGAAAAGGTTAGTGACCCCAGGTGGAAAGCAACAATACCAAACAACCAGAGCCCCCCAGGGTCTAAACCACCAGCCTGGGAACACATAGGGAGGGACCCAAGACTCCAGAGGTACATGTAGGGGAGGATGGCCTTGTCAGACATAGGTGGGAGAGGAGTTTCTTGGTCCCATAAAGAAAATAAACACAGAGTGGGGGGGGAGGGGAATGTGAGGGCAGGGAGGGGATAGTGAGGGGGGTAGGTGCGGTTACTGCCTCATAGAAGCATGAGGAGGGGGATGGGATAGGAGGTTTCTGGGTGGTAGGAGGAAGTAGGGTAAGGGGATAAAATCTGAAACGTAAATACTACAACCAATTTTAACAAGCGAAAAAAAAAAAGTCTTCAGAACCAACATCTTAAAAAAAAAATGACAGCCCCCTGGGGGTGGGAAATTTTTTTTTTCTTGATACTAAAACTTGTTCTGAGAATTGTATATTGCAGAATACACAGCCTTGGTGTATCTACTCATCAAGCATACTGAGCAGACCTGCCCAAACCTCCAATGTTCTGGAATTCCATCTGAATTCAGTAAAGACACAACATCAGAGGCTTATCAACTTACTCTTCCCCCCACCTCTCTTCTAAAATCTCAATGCCCTTAATCAGCTTGAAGAAGTTAAAGAAGAGTCAGCGCCCCTATTCCCTGAGCTTGGGGACTAATGTGGTTAATAATGGTCTGTCTTTCTAGGGAAAAGTAGTGGTTTTGTTGGAACAGGGGGGATTAGCTAGGATTTATTGCATAGCCATAACCTATTGGTAGAAATCTGTATAATTATTATCAAGATGAAGTTATAATTTCTTAAATGTTACAAAATTTACTTTGATTTCAAATTTAAGGTTTTCATTGGTATGAGCCTCTTATTAATATAAAAATGAGATGAATATTGATACGCTCATGGGCATTGTGCCTGTATAACACATTTAGGAATACAAGGCCTAGACCCAGCCCTTTTTTAACTGATTTGGGACAGTTAACCTATGAGTTAAGGGACTATAGCAAATTCATGGTTTTGAGTTTATTGTTAGGGTGTTTTCCATATTTTATTTAGAAATAGCTGAGAGGAGTGAACAAACAATAGTCCAGGTTACCTTACATGGATAGTTGGTTTTCAAAAAATCAGAAGTCCATAGAACTGATGCTACAAATATTTATATATTAATGTTCATTTTGATTAGAGAACTGTCTGCTCCTGACAGCTTCCTGTCGTGGATTCTAAGAAGAAATTGAGCATCCTTGGAGATACTCCAGTTGTGCAGTGACAGCCACTAGGCAAGAATTGCCTCTCTCCATCTACAGACAAATTACTGTCCAGAAAAGGACACACATGCAGAATAGTCGACTGATTATATCTGCCTAGACAGAGTAATCAGCCCTTAATAATCCTGCATCACTAAGGTCTGTCAGATGATTCTGGGCCAGAAGGCTGAAGATTTGATGCTCCAACGTTCGGTAGTATAGGGGCTTTTCAGGTGTTCAGCGGTCTCTATAAATTGGCTAAGTTTTAGAAGCTATGCTTAGTGCTTCCCATAACTTCAGTTAACTCAGTCATTCTGGATTTCTGATGGGGTTGAAGACCTATAGTCTCATAACCAATCCTGGCTATTTACTTTGAGAGAAAAGATCTGAGTAGATGGTTTTCAGCTGACATTCATTCTAAAGCCAAAAAGCCAGGATCAAAGGTAAGTGTTTTAGTTAGAAGAGATGACAGAGGTTCTGGTTAGTCAACAGAATGATGGACTGTGTATTAGGACTATCTTGTACCTCACTGGTACAATTAGGAATAAGTATGCTCTAATTGTATTTTGAGAGAAAAGTTCTACTTTAACAGGAAGAGTGATATGTAGGAGGAGCTAAGTGGGAAGGAGTACTGAGAGGAAGAGATGGAACAAGGAAAGAAGAAGAGGAGAAGCTAGGTGATGAGAGAGAGAAAGAGAGAGGGGGCATGGAGGCAGATGTTCACATGTCTCCACCAGTCAAAGATAGTTTTTATATCTAGGTTGGGTATTGGGTTACGCTTCTGATTGAGCATTACCAAACTTATAAATCCTTTGATTAACATTTTTAAAAAATCGTATAAAAGCAAAAAGGAAAGGGGGGGCATGGGACAGGGGTGTTCTAGGGAGGGGAATGGGGAAAGGGGATGGCATCTTAAATGTAAATAAAATATAAAATAAAAATAAAGAAAGAAAGAAAGAAAGAAAGAAAGAAAACAAAACAAAAAAAATACTTTAAAGTGTTCATGAAACAAATATATCTTTAAAAGAACACTTCTAAAAATGAATTAGCACTACAGAAAACTGGGCAGGGAGAGAATATGATGGGAGTAAATGAATTATCTACAATACTATACCCCGAAGAAATATGCTCACAGAATGTTTTCTTCTCTCATATACACCTTTATATAATTAATTTTATTATATTGCTAGTCTTCTTTTTAATGTTAATACTGCCCCCAAGAATAATAAAATGTTATCTCTTTAATAACCAAAATATATGCTCAAAGTTTAATTAAACATCCTCAGTTGGTTCAAACTGTAGGACATTTTTATTTTATTCTATTAGTTTTAAAGTAAGCACTAACATAAATGATATAAATTTTTAAATTTAATTTACAGTGAAACTATAACAAAATGCCTAATATAATTAAAATTCTTTAAAATCTGTAGCTACTTGCATTATGAATGCTAATTATGTTTCACCAAATAATTGCTTGCACAAGCGTACCTATACATTGCTTCTAAAAACCTGCCCAGTTGGCTCTGATTGGTAAATAAAGATGCCAACAGTCAATAGCTGAGGAGGACAGACAGAGGTGGGATGTTTTTCCAGGATTAGGACCAAGAGAAGAGAGAGATGGAGGGCATCCACATTGCTGGGAGAGTGTGGAGGAGAGGAAAGATGCTATGCCAAAGAAGAGTGCAAGATATAGACACACAGCCACCGTGTGAAGGAATTGGGAAAACATGGCTCAGAGGGCTGCCCAACTGGGTCCAGAGCAGCCAAGATAGAACATAAGAATTAGTAAGTAGTAACTTGAAATTATCGGTGGGAGATAGATTCTAATAGCAGTGGAAGTTAGGCAGTGGCCTAGCTACTGTGCTGTTTAAGACACTTTAAAATATAAAGGCTGTGTGTGTGTGTCTTTCATCTGGGAACATAAAACATTGGGGTGAGTAGCAAACCCACCACAGGGATTTGTTAATAATTATTTCTACAAAAATCTATTCTTATCTTCACAAACCAATATATTAAATTAGATAATTAAATCCTAGGTCTATGTTACTTAACCCGTGCAGTCAGTATCAGGCATGTTACATAATTTTGAAAGCTTGGCTTTTACTTCTATAAAATAGAAATGATTAGCACTTACCTTTAAAATTGTTATAACAATTAAGCTTACTAAGGTACATTTATTCATCCATCTAACAAATGGTTGCTGACATGATACACTATGTTTCACAGACACTGGGTATGATAGGGAAAAACATAACAAATGATCCATCACAAAAGACTTACATTCGAATAAAGTAACATAAAAATAATGGCAGACAGTGACAGGCTCTAGAATGGAAGCATACAGACCAAAATGGGATCTTACAATACATAGTTCTAATGTTGTTTGTGCCAAAGGAAGAGAAGGCAGAAAATGTCCCTTAGAAAAGTGCTCTGTAAGCTGAGAACTAAGAATTCATACATATGCATTGAATAGAGTTGGGAGCAGTAGGTTGGTATTGAAAGACAGAATGACATGTGTACATGGGTCTACGGTGGGAAAAAGCAATGAACCACAAGAAGAGAGAGAGTAGCATCAGAGAGGCTGCAGAAAAGAAAAGAGAGAGAAGAAGTTGATGGCCACAGGAAATACATTATGTACCATCAAGCTAGCAGAAAGTCACTAAAAGAACTTGACAGATCATGCCTGCATTTCAGAAAGACCTCTCTCTCTCTCTGCAGTATAACCAGTATAACTGGCCAGAGGATAAGATTCGAACTGAGGAAGCTGAGTAAGAGGCTGTTATTATGATCATGACAGAGAATGTGTAGTCTTAGACTAAGGGACATGTGAGTAGAGACAGAAGGAAATAGTGTTAATAACAAAAAAGAGGGGGAAGCTAATGGGATTGATAATGGACTGGGTATGGTGGTTGTAAGCGGCAGACTAACCAAAAGGAAGATGCCACAGGTGACACTGATATTTATGAGAACCTTGTGAGAGTTCCCAGAGCAAATTTCACAACTAGGAACTAGGTTATAATCTGAACTATAGATAATATGTTTGCAATCATTTGCTTATAATGTATAACTGAATAAGTCACATAGATGGAACTATTTAGCAAGAAGCAGAGTAGGGTAAGGACCAACAAATTTCTAAGGGGTGATGTTTTATATTCTCAGAAAGAACTTCTCTAATGGTTCAAAATGCAGCATGGAGTCAGTCAAGGGTAAAATAGCACCAAGCAATGTGGGGTAAACATGCAAACCGCCTCAGCAAAGTCTGGTACAGACATGGATGTAGGCATGTTTCCCATGTGGGTTGGATGGGAGGCACCAACCAACCAGGTTCCCTGATGCTCCTACCTTCTCATGCAATAGGGGTGATTTGGAGCTTGTTTCGGGGAACATGAGACAAGAAGATGAGAGAGAATTCCAGTTTGTTATACACAATGGGAGAGCAGAGCACTGAAAGAAACACACTTGAAATTGGATGTCTTGAGATACCAGATAAGTGCTTCCTTGTCAAGTTTCAGTGTTGAGTGTAATTTTAAAAAACACGCTATTGCCTTTGCCCATCACAGCTGCTGCTGTCCTTGCTCTGGTCCCTCCCAGCTTCCTTTTGTTCCCCTCGGCTTAGCTCCACCAAGCTGCGATCACCGACTCGGCTTCTCTTTCTACCCACTTTTGTTCCACGGGTGAAAAACACTCAGACAGCTTTATCACTTTAGAATTTGTCTACAAGCACAATTGCTGGGCACAGAATCTCCCAGCCTAAACTTATAAGCTAGCCTGTGTCAGCTAGCTGCCCTTGCCCTAACCTCCTTGAGCATTTATCCTTGGTGGAGGCCCTTGGTAAGATCTAACTTCCCCAAGATCTTACATGATAGCTGTGTCCTTCTCATTCCAAAGCCTGGCAAAAAAGTCCTTCCCTTTCCCTCTGTCTACTTTTCCTCCTGGGACCCAGAAGTCCCACCTATCCCTTCCACCCAGAAATTGGCTCTATCCTCCTTTATTGACCAAGTCAGGGATCAATTAGGGAACCAGACTTTAGTATCAAGCACCTTCCCCTACATTTTAGTTACCTAGCCTTAAAATAAACACACACTTGTATGTATTATGTTTAGGGTTTCTCCAGACAGATATGGAAAAAAAGAAAACAACAAAAGGTAGGAGAGTTAGAGAATTACCAAAAATATGGTTGAGCAATGAAGCATAGGCCATGACTCCAAGGAAGAAGATGGTAAAGAAAACGAGAGGAATGAAGCAGGTTGTGTACATGGGGCAAGTCAATGAGAAGCCCATTCTGAACTGTCACGATACAAGGTGAAAGAATAGACATAATAAATATTCGAAATAGAAAAGCTACATTCAGCAACAGTAGAAGGAAATCTGTTTCAGGTTATTACTAGAGAACTACAATATACACTGAATAAAGCAGCTGCTGATATCAGACAGGGATTTGATTAGGCCACTCCATCAAGTAATTAGTATCAGACGTACACACAGAGAATGTCTAGTGCATTCAAATCCCTTGTACCCTAACTCTAGCCCTCACCAGCTTTGCAAACAACTCCTTGTAATTCACTTGACTGATTGCACATTCACCAAATTCCACAAAGCACAATGCATTGTACACTGGGCCTTTCATCACCTAGCTTAGCTGCAAATCTCCATGACTGAAGGGTTCTTCTTTCAAGGAATTCAAATCCCAGGAAGAAAAGCAACTCCTGTTTCTGCATAAATTGATGGGGAAACAGCTAGGAAGGGCAAGAACCTACCATTTCCCAAGAACAAACTCAGAGCCATGCTTTTCCTCTCAGGACATGAGAATCTATCCGTCCTAGAGAAAGAAATTCTACTTTCTATCAACTGTGTTTCATCAAAGGTGGCAAGAATCCAAAATAGAAAGCGTAAGGTGATCTACAATGTTGGCAATTTAAAATATTAGATTTCACAACCATCCATGCAGACTTACTTAGTAAGAGGACTTGTGAGTTCAGAGTAGTTAGAGAAGTTTCAGAAGCAACAGGTGACCACAGCTGAGGCTTTGGAGTAGATGCTGGGATGTGGGTAGCAAGCAGATTCATTTTAGAATATATGTTGCATGTGGAAGTTCTCAGTCCTTTCCAGAAATTATGATTACTGGGCTTCCAGTGGTGTCTCAGTTGGTAATTTTACCAATGATAACACCAAAGATGGACTTCTAGACACACCTCACCAACTGAATATACTCAAGGGTAAGAGGGAAGTATAGCTATGCCTTCCTGTGCTGTCTTTGTAAACTGTCCTGTCTGGATATCTATAATTCTGTCTCTCCCACTAATAAGGTATGTGCAATTGCTAGTGTTATCAACTTCCAAAAAATCACACATGCTAAGCCTTCCTGGGGCTACTTACTTTTAACAACATTTTCTTCCACAAAAGGGAACCACTGCAGATGCCCTTCATCATCCACAGGAAAAAGACATTCCATGAAGTTTACCTCACTGCTAGCACACCATGACCAATATATATCACTATTTCCTACTGCTAACTGTTCAGTGCACCTTATGGTGCTGGAGCCAGCTGCCAGATGGCAACAAGGCATGGACCGCTTGCAGATAAGAACAGTGTCACCGATGGAAAGGAACAACACAGAGAATGGCAAGCTAGTCTCAGCCTCTTAAGCTTCCCTACTACCATTTTGGCACTGAGTACACATTTTTCATGTGGAATAACACATTTTGAAAACTCATTGCAGAATGCAAGACCTTCCATGAATTACATAATTCTATAGTGCCCTTGAAAGCAATGTTACATGAGGATTTCTGGCTATAATTCACCAAAACTACAGGAAGTTTGAGTGTTTAGAGATATTTTTGAGGCTCTTTTAAGAGCCTATCTAGGATTTTCAATCACTTGGCTTTTGGCACCACTCATAGAGGAAATCGCAAGGAAGGACATTAGGAAAGGCCGTCAGTCGTTTGTGTCCTTCACAAGTTACAGGGGAATATCATTTTCCTTATAGTACTTTGTGAGGATAGTCTGGTTGGTTTTCGGGGGAAAAAAAGAGCTGCAGCATAAAATAGTGAAACAAATCTTTTTTCCTGAGACATGAGCTAGAAATCACTTCTGATGGTCCTGAACTGACTGTGTTAGAGTGAGCCCTAATCTAGACTACTTAAAAGTTTATCAATAGCACTCACTTTTAATGGAAAGTAAAAAACAAGTTGAAGCAGAGAGTTTGATTTCTCCTAAGCATTCCAATGTAAAAATTCCCTGACAGTAACAATCTTTCCTTAACTTCCCTCTTATATCCCAAACATAGTATGACACTTATGGCTTTATACCAGTTACATGACATATAGAAAAGTATGACACGGGGCAAGAAGCCTGCACCAACCTCAGACTCATGGGAAGAGTGTACAGAGCAGAAATTTATTCAAGCAGTTGCAGCATTTCACTACCACCAGCTAAGGACTCAAGAGTTAGAATATCTTAAAGAAATATGTGGAATTGTTTGGCAACTTTTTCAAGCATAACTTAAATCCTCATTTATTAGTAAAAAAAAAAAAAAATCACAAAGGCAAGAATCAGGAAAAAGCCAATGTTAGACCTGTGCAGGCCAACAAGACAGCTAAATTTCATCCCAGGTAATTTGAGTAAGCATGATTATGGGCAGAGTGACTGGGATATAGTATGAGGGTGTGGAAAGCAATAGGTACAAAATCTGCCAGAATGGTATGTAAAATCCCTGTAGAGTTGTAGATTAGCCTATAAAAGATATGATAACTCTAAGGGCCCAGCTATGACAATAATGTTCAGAGCATTGCTCTAGTTTTTACATAGGGGATTATGATCACAGGGGTAAAATGGTTTGGCAAGAATATGGAATTTAGCCTAGACAAACAAAAACAACAAAACAGAGAATATGGGAAAAGCAAAAGACAAGTACCCACAAAAGATAATATGAGGTAAGGAGATTGATCTTTGGTGCATATAGGTTTGTGGACAACAGACAAGAACAACATCATGTCCCACATTGTGGGAAGCCGACAGAAGGCGGCTATCATCCTTGCAGCCATCTTGAGCCATATACCCCAACAAAGGACTTGTTTTCAACAGCCTACAACAGCTATGCACACTCTGATAACATCTTGTTTTATATACCCAGGATTCTCCCTTAGGTGTATGTGACTTAAAGATGTGACTTAGAGAGAGACGTAAAGGCATGACTTAAAGGCGTGACTTAAGAATTGAGACTTATAAAAGGCGAGAAGTAGACAGAAGAGGGGACTGGAAACTTGGAACTTGGAGGCACTAGGGACTAGGAACTAGGGACTAGGAACTCAAGACTTGGGACTTGGACTAGGAACAAGGGACTTGGAAAGAGAGAAGAAGAGAGACTTGAGAATAAACAGGACTGAATCACACTCTGTCTGGTCTCCATTCTTCACATCCACCCTCACTCTCTCTCTTGCTGAACCGGAGCAGCAGTGTGGGCTCCGACAATTTAGCCCCCAAAGCTTGGGCCAGTGCGGGCTCTAACAATTTTGGCCCCCAAGCTCTTGGCAGTGTGGGTTCCAATATTTGGCAGAGCAGTCCCCAACACCACATACTAGCCAACTGTTGCTGCACCAGAATTTGGGCAACAGATAGCACTGTTTTTGTTACATCAACACCATTATGTGACTGCAAACACAGAAACTGAAGAAGTACTAAATATCTCAGTGCGGTGAATGAAAGACATCTTTAGGGTCATTGGACAGGGGAATCCAGGAGATCAACAAAATAATATAGATTACTGCCAAGTCCTTGATTGTTTCCCAGAAATCGAAGTTTAGTCCCTATTGCTGAAGACATGACACATGTCTTAGGAACTTAACAAATCAAGCTGGAACTGACCTAAAACTTTCCTTTCCAAGGCCCAGCCCTCAAGAATCTGAAGATGCTCAATAGGAAAGACTCATGCCTAGTGGAGTAAACCTAGCCAACTACTTATAGCTGAGGAGGTCATTGACCCTAGAGAAGAACCTACCACCACCACTAAGGATAATTTCTACGTGCATTCTAAATATGTATCACTATAACTACAGATAAGTAGCTTTCACACCTGAAGTTTTGCAGCAAATGGAGTTTTAAAAATCCATAACTGGTCAAAATGCTGAGAACAATTGAATGTGGGGTACCCATCCGCAATTGATACATCTACAATGTAACTTCTACATCTTAAGGAGCATCACAGAGGAGGCATGGAAGTACAATAAGAACCAGGGGATCAATAAAACTATTGTAATACATTGTCTTCTAGATATGATAGGGAAGCTATATTCATGAAATCTCAACAATATGGTTTCTCAGATATGACCACCACAATGGTAGCACCAGATAACATGACAACATAGAGGGAGAGGAAATCTTACAGGACTCTAATCTACTCCTGGACCAAGAGCCACAGCAATTAATGGCTGCTTAGAAAGGGAGAATCAGTCTTCTCCAGGGACAAGCTGCAGCCAGGGTTTTCCAATGCCAAGTAGTCCACCCTAAACAAATACATAGAAGCACAGCACTAAATGGACTCAACAAGCTGTATTTACATATGAATATATACATATGGGATATCAATATATGTAGCAATAAGTAAGTAGGAAGAAATCATGAATTTGAGAGGAAATGGGGAAAGAGGAGGAGCTGTTAGAAGGAGAGAAGGAATAGAGTAGAAATGATGTAAATATAGTACTCATATAAGTCTCAAAAGAAAATGTAAGTACTAAGTTTCTTTTAAAAGAAAATACTGAACACTATACAAAAGACTTGATAGCAGAAGTTGGAAGCATAAAATAGGGTAGGAGAGCAACTCTCAAGAATTCAAAGATAAAGGATCAGGACCCTCTGCGAAGAACAATGGACCAAAAAGAATTACCATAGCCAACTTCCTTCTCCAAAGCTGATCACTGAAGTTTGAAGATGAAGCTTAGACAGATGGTGGCTATGTTCTCCTTACAGTTCCAGGTGTCCTGACTAGACACTGACAGTCTCCATCTCTTTATTTTCCAAGGCCAAAGTTTAATATGTAAGTCTATAGCATCAGCCTCTATACCTTTTTGAGAAAACACTACAGATATTTTTTTACCAAATAATTGGACATGAGCCTGAAAGTAAAATGTGATTCCCATCCAAATATAAAATAAACTCCTGGCCATGGACCTGGAACCTAAGTGCACAGGGGAAATGTGTGACAGTGGAGAATAAGTGCTTAGGGGGCACCCTATGGACTGTGGGAACAGGTGAAATGCCCTCTTTAAATAGTGGCCAAAAGAAATAATTCCTAATGATATTCTACTACACTCACAGATCTGTGCCTGGTCCAGTTATCATCAAAGAGGCTTCTTCTGGTAGAAGATGGGAGTGGGTGCAGAGACCACAGCCAGACATTATGTGGAGAGACAGTTTAAAAAGTTTCCATCGAGCCCTTCCCCTTGGAGTTAGGGAAACCCTGAGGAAGAGAGGAAGAAAGACTGTAGGAGTCAGAGGGTACAGAGGGCACCTATAGAACATGACCCACTGAATCAATTAAGCAGGGCTCACACAAGCTCCCAGAAACTGAAGTGTCATGCATAGAGCATGCACAGGTTTATACCTGGCCCTCTGTGTATGTGTTATAGCTGTTACCTTGGTATTTTTGTGATACTCCTAATTTTAGAAATGTGCATGTCTCTGACTCTTTTCCCTACTCTTGAGACTCTTTTTCCTTCTATTGAGTTACTGTGTTCAGCCTCAATGTGAGGACTTTTGCCTTGTCTTGATGTATCTTATTTGTTGTGTTTGGTTGTTGTCTCTTGGAACCAGCTCCTTTCTAAAGGGAAAAAGACGGGGAGTGAATCTGCAGCAGAAGTGGGGAGGAAGAGAACTGAGAAGAGTGGAAAAAAGAGAACCTGTGATTGAGATTGCTGTATGAAAGAAGACTCTATTTTCAAATATATCTAAAGCAAGTAAATTCTGTGGTTAAAAAAAAAAGCTTTTAGAAAACTTCATCTGAAAATTTTACAGACATTTCTAGAAAGTAATAGAATAGGGCTGGTGACAAATCTCAGTGAGTAAAGGTATTTGCCATCAGACTCTGATTATCTGAATTTAATCCCCAGAACACATGCAGAATGAGAGAACTGAGTCCCACAAATTATTTTATTTCTACACATACTCTGTGGTATACACAAGTATGTCAACACGTACACATGACAAACACACATACACACAAACATTGAATAAATAAATAAAATTTAAAAGCAAAATAAAAAAGAAATAGAGCAAACAGAAAAAAGGGGGGAAGTGTATTGCAGGACAGTGAGAAAACCACCATACTCCAAGATTAGATTCTTTTTTTTTTTTTTACACTAGAGATGAGTTCCATAGCTGTGTGCATGATGTTCACACTTTTTCCACTGATCTATCTCAAGATCCCTTGAACTTCTTGAAGACTCATTCCTTAGTGAAATATTAATAATGCCTCTACAGGTTAAAATTTAAAATACCAATAAAAGATACAGAAGCAAACATTAAAGGACTGAAAGACCACCTATGCTCACAGATTAGCAGAATGAATTTTGTAAGAAATAGCCATCCTACCAAAAACAATTGACATACCCATCAAAATTCCAGTGTCATTCTTTATAGAAATAGTAAAAAAACAATTGTAAAACTCATATAAAAGCTGAAACAATTCTGAACAAAAAGAACCATCCTGGTGGCCTCACTACATACGGTTTCAAATTACATTTACAAGTCAAAGTAACAAAAACAGCATGATATTGCCACAGAAACAAGCATGCAGATGAGTGGAACAGATCAACCTTGTCCTGGCTGTGCAGAACTGAGGGGCTTCTCTCAGACAAGCTAGCACACATAAGCTTAAGGTAAATATCAAGAAAATAAATCGCTACTCTAAGGATTGGAAGACCTCTATATGGAATGGACACAGCACTCCAGGGCTACGTAACTAAAAAAATAAACTCTCCCTGTGAAATTAATATTCAGGGGGCAAAATAACCCATGAATTGAGCATGGTTTAGTTACTTCCATTATCAAATCTCAAAAAACAATCTGTGAGTTAAGCCCAAATCAGCTGATCAAAAGTACACAGACCCTTCTACATGCAACTAGAAGACTCCTTGTAGAAACATCTCTATACAGTGTTGAACTATGTAAAGCTACCATCCCTATGCCAGTCAACTGGTTTACAAATCAGGAATCAATCAATTGCATCAGCTCAAAGATTCACCTCAGGAGGTAGCTGGGACAATCATATTAAGGCAGAAAGTCAGAGAGTCTCAGGAAAAATAAATCCAAGATAAAAGAGCAGAGGCAGGGACAGGGATGAAGCAGCCACCTCATTTCTGATGGTCACCAGGGTCCTTGTTGCCTCCAATTCTGACCAAGACCGTTGAGGGCGGGGGTAAGAAGGGGAAGAGTCAATGACACAGACTCTAGGAGTTGGTCAAGTGGCAAAGAAAACTTGTTTATTGCAGGAACTGGGCAAATCTTTATACCCTGCCCCTCTCCCGCCATCTCATTGGGTCTCAGGTAGCCAGATATGATGCTATTTTTTTTTCTCCATGGCTAGACCTGTTCCAACATTGGCAATCTCTAGCTATGCTGGCAGAGTCCAAGTTGGCTCAGGGAGGAGGTGTCAGTGGCACATATGCCAGCATTGAGGCTGGGCCTGCTTGGTTAAGTTCCTCCTGTAGTTCTTATGCATTGTAATTTTGGAGGAAGCAATGAGCAAAGAAAGCTGAATCTATGGCTCATGGGGTTGAGGTCTGTCTCCTAGCACAGGTCCTGGCACTTGAGATATCCCTATGTTTATACCTACATGGAAATCATTTTGTACTAGATTGTTAACTAACATTTCCCAAACAGGTTCTATGAAACACATGCATAACAATAAAAAGAGTCATCTCTTTGAGTAACTCCACTCAGACACACCAATCCACAGACACGACATACATACCTTCTCTTCACTCAGAAAAGTTTGAGAAATCAAGTTCAGCAGCCCGTTTTCACTGATTTCTTCAAATCAAAATGATTAGCAGGGAAGTGGAGGAACACACCTTTAATTCTAGCACTTGGGAGGCAAATGCAAGCTGATCTCTAAATTCAAGACCAGCCTAATCTACAGTGAGTTCCAAAACAGCTAGGGCTACACCCTCTCCTAAGAAAAAAAAAATCAAAAGGATTAATGAGTTTTTAATCTCCAAAGAGGCTTACAGGTTTTTTTTTAATGATCTTTCTCAAATTAGTTCAGTCAGCAATTCCTTTTAAAAGCACAACTGATTTTTCTCAAAGAAGCACCACAGATCAATCTATTGTTTATGTCTTTGTTCATACCTGTCCAGGAGCAACTGCCATGTTGACAGTCAGAGGCTCTGTAGGCTATGAGTCTTCATTTTCTCCTATATTAATTTTACAAGTTAACTCATCTATTCTACATCATATTTAATATTACCCCTTTATGGAGATAATCATGTTTGTAATTTTATATGGTTCCCTAAATAAAGGCTTGGGATAAATGCCAGAGAAAGTGCCATAAATTAGTTTACTCTGGTGTATCCCTGAAACTAAGCTTTTTAAAATAGGAGAGCTGAATATCCAGAAAGGTTTTGTTGTTGTTGTTGTTTTTAGTGACTATAAAATCTCATTAATCAGGTATCATAAGAAGAGAAAGGTATGTATAAGAACAATATAATTTATCTTCTTAGAAACTTTTCCTTGAGAAAACTGGGAGGGAAAATGGATGTGGGGTCATGGGGAGAGGGGAACCTGATCTGGTATTGGGTGAGGTAAAAGGACTGAAGTCCTGAGGGACAACAGAAAGAGCGGAAACAGGCAACCTAGGGAGAGAGGAGGTTAGGGGAACCCTCTAGAATGCACCAGAGACCTGGGAGGTAAGGACTCAAAGGGAGGAACCTGGATGAAATGCCCTACAGTAGGGAGAGGGAACTTGTAGAGCCCACCTTCAGCAGCAAGACAGTGCATCAAGTGAGGGATGGGGTTGCCATCCTACAGTCAAAATTCTGACCCATAATTGTTCCTGTCTGAAAGAACTACAGGGATGGAAATGGAGAGGAGCCTGAGGAAAAGAAAGTCCAGCAACAGGCCCAAAGTGGGATCCAGATCAAGGGGAGGCCCCAAGGTCTGACACTATTACTGAGGCTACACTCACAAAAAGGGACCTATCATGACTGCCCCCTGGAAGACACATCAAGCAGCTGAAAGAGTCAGATGCAGATATTTTCACCCAATCAATGGACAATAGCTGCTGACCCCTGTGGTTGAATTAGAGAAAGGCTGAAATAAACTGAGGCAGAGGGCGACCCTGTAGGAGGACCAGCAGTCTCAATTAACCTGGACCCTAGAGATCTCTCAGACACTGGACCACCAAAATGGCAGCACACACCAGCTGATATGAGGCCCCCAACACAGATACAGCAGAGGATTGCTGGATCTGTGCTCAATCAGAGATGATGCACCTAACCCTCCAGAGACTGGAAGACCCAGGAAGTTTAGAGATCTGGTGGGGTGGGAGGTGGGGGATTGGGACATCCTCATGGAAACAGGTGGGTGGGGAGGAGGTATGGAATGTGAAACAGTAAGAAGGTAGACAAGGTGGGGGGGAATAAAATCTGGAGTATAAAAAAATAAATTAATAAAAAAAAGAGAAACTTCTCTACATAGGCTGTTAATCAAAATTTTAGGGCTACAATGTAGCTCAGTGGTGATAGTTGCTAAGATGTGTGTGTAGGTTTGATCCCAGCACCACACACATACTCACACATGCATTGCACACACACATATATGCAAAGCACATGTATGCACACTATTTATTTAACTGCATGTAATACATTGTTTTACTTCTGAGATTCTTATCTCCTCTCTACTACAATGCCTGTGTAAGTCATTTATTACTCTCCTCTTCATTCTAAACAATAGATGATTTAGATACAAGTCTGAAAACCTAGTAAATCATCTGGGTCCTTTCTGAAGGAGAAGGAAGGGGTCACCTTCCCTTAACAGATCTTTTACTGTAAAGAGGCTGATCAACTGGAATCACACGCATAGCTATTAGTTAAGTGGTTATGGTGTGTTCCAGACACAATGCTAAATCCATATTACGATTCACCTTGTTTATCAGCACAATCCCATGAGGTCGGAATCATTATACATTTACAATAGTTAGGAAACGGACACTCCAAGAGAGATGCAGCTTGCTGACATTTTTGCTGCCAGAACCTTCCCAGAACTCGGGTTCTTTCCTACTGGGAGGCTGGGAAATACACTCTGCTTGCCTTTCTGGACCCACCTAACATTTCTTGATAACTAATACCTGAGCATAACTAGTAAGACAATATTCTTTATGGGAGTTTATGGCTCTGTCCAGATTATTTCCTAAGAGCCAATATCCACCTCAGGTAAGTGTCCTCAAAGCAGCCAACTAACCTCTTTCCAGCCCTATGCTGTAGGTCACCTTTTAGAGCAGCAATATCACCTCTCCTAAGCTAAAAAGATTCAGTTTTGCCTGGATTCAATTTTTATTTCTTTTTCCTAAACATTCTGGACTTGGCAGCAAGAAGCCAAGATTCTGCCACTAATTTATTATATGGTCTTGGGAGAAATCACTTAACTCATCAGGTCACAGTTTCCTTGGGTATAAATTTGGGGTATTAGACTAGTCCCTTTCGGCTGTAAACCTCTGTGATTTTAAGGTCAAGTATGAAATCTTGAAAGGAGGATTGTTTGGGGGAAAAAGTGAAAAGAAATATATGACCTAGCTTAGAGATCTTTCTCATTTTATTCCAAAAGTTCAGGGCTATTTCATACATGTCCACATTTACTTAAAGACATTGAAAATTATGCTTTTTTTTTTTTTTTTTTTTTTTGGTTTTTTGAGACAGGGTTTCTCTGTATAGCCCTGGGTGTCCTGGAACTCACTCTGTAGACCAGGCTGGCCTCAAACTCAGAAATCCGCCTGCCTCTGCCTCCCAAGTGCTGGGATTACAGGCATATGCCACCACTGCCTGGCGAAAATTATGCTATTTCAAAGTGACATGATAGTGTGTGTTTGCAATCCCAGCACTCAGAAGGTTGAGGCAGGAGGATTGCTGCAAGTTTGAGGCCTGCCTGGGCTACATAGCAAGATCCTGTAAATAATAATAATAATAATAATAATAATAATAATAATAATAATAATAATAATAAATAAAACAACTGTGGACATTTTACAAGCTAAGAAACAAGAAAACCCTCATTTAAACATGGCTCCATGGTTCACAACACCTTCCTCATGTATAAATAGAACATAACATTTACAACCACTTACTCTGTAATGTATTTCTTTTGGCTGGGAGTTAACTATGTGAGACTCTGTAGAACACTGACTTTTTCTTTATTTTACTGAACAAAGCCGCACTATTATGTAATGACAAGGGTCCTTGAACACTCAATCTAATTATTGCTAAGGGATTTTGTTTGTTTTTGCAGATAATTATGACTCATATTCACTGACCACCTACTATCAGGTCTGACTCCATGCTTGATCATTTACATACGTAATCTCTTTCTTTCAAAAAAGCCCACAGGGTATGTATAATTACCCCGCTTTTCTCATAATAAAAGTCCTTAGGGAATACACTAACTTTGCTGAAACAACCTTTAAATAAGAAATTAGGATGAGAAGCCAAGCTTGCAAGCCTGTCTGACATTCTGCCCTGAAACAACATATCATGAATCTATTCACTGTTTGAAAGAGTCACAAAAACTATTGAATCCATATTATGCAATAATGCTTCTAGGTGTCAGGAACATCTTATCAGCTAGATCCTATCTCTATCTCCATTGGATAGGCATATAAACTGAAGCATATGGAAATACAACTTGTCCAGGGTTATAGAGTAAAAAAGACTCACCACCCCTTACCTGCAAACAACTTAAAATCTGGCAGAAGTTTTCAAATAACTAGTGAAATCCTTCCAGTTTTACAACTTTTGACACACTTACACATTTCAGAAGTGTACAAAAAAAATGACCTCTCTGGATAGAATATATTTCAGTACTCCTAGCCCATCTCAAATGGGTCACTTCCCCATGACTTATTTTCTTTATGGAAACTGTGCATGCCAACAATGATCATTGACCATGGTGATGGCAATGATTGACAGTGATGATAATGAGATGATGATGATGATTACGATGATGACAATGACAATGATGACAGCAGGAACAGCAGATCCTGGACTCAACCATTGCTACTGTTAGGTACTCTCTAACCCTGAAGAGCACACTTTAAAATTTAAATACCAGAAATTCATTTACAAAGTTAGTGATCAAGTGCCATTGATCACTTTAAGATTCTAAAACTTGGTGCTTTCTTATTGACAATGATGGTACATAATGTTGTTAACCTGAATGGAGACACTTAACAAGCATTTTGTCAAATAAATGAAAAAAAAAAAACAACTTGAAAATGGAGCAGAAATAATATATTGCCAATTGTATAAGGCTTTAAATATCATAAAGTTCATGACAAACTTTAATTCCAAATAAGGTCATTGATGTTGTAAACATTCACTGTGTTGGAGTGGTTAAAATTTTATGCATAGAATCAAGTTCTCCATTGCAACATTAATTTTCCAGTGCCTTTTCAATTGCATCTTAAGGAAATGGACTAGAAGATGGCTGCTTTACAATGGCAGTGCACTGGAGCCAGGGTAATGAGCCTTATGTCAATGTTTCCATTTAAGACACTTTTTTTCAGCAGTTTAATGACTGGACTATAAAAATGTGACTAAGTGGAATCTGGCAACTGCATTCTTAGTAACATTAAAAAAAAAACTGCAAGTAAACTAAAAGTAATGGCTTTCCATTGGGCAATTTTTAAATATAATTTGTAGGAACATATGCTGTTAAGGAAGTTATATAAAACTTTTGTTCAACTGAATTCATAAGTATATTTTGGATATGTGTTGCCAAATGCATTTAGTCAAGTCTCTTTCTATAAAATGGTCTGTTATCTTAAAAGGCAGCCGTGTCCTTTTGTACTAGGTATAGAATGCATCAGGAAGATTAGAATTATTCTACTAGTATTCATCACAACATATGGGAGTTCAGATATGTCCACAAGGGTGATATACTAAGAAACAATGATAAAATCAAATGGAAAATGAGGCTTCATTGAAAAGGCCCTGATAACAGTTTGTAGAGTTGGGAACTTCAGGCAGGAGTCAGAGACACTGGATTCAGCCTGTGTCAGCTCTAGAAGCTGTTAGTTTGTGTAACTCAAGCAAGCCGCTTAACCACGCTGTAGCTCACTCATCTCATTTAATTATTAAAAATACTATTTTATTAAACATATATGTGTGTTTTGCCTCTATGTACCTCTGGGTAAAATCTGTGTGCCAGGTACCCACAGAGGCCAAAGGAGGTTGTTGAAGCCTCTGGAACTGGAGTTACTGGCAGTTTTGAGCTGTTATGTGGGAGATAGGACATAAGCCTAGGGCTCTCTGGAACAGTAAACACTGCTCCTTACTGCTGAGCCATCTCCCTAGTCCCAGCCATCTCACTTTAAAACTGACAATAAAATGATCCAGTGTCTATTTCATGGGTCAGTTTATTTAGCAAAGAGCAAAAACTAGGCATTTTAAAACTTGCTTTATTTAAATATAAAATAAAGTATTCTTAAATAATGGCAATTTCTCTAAATGTAGTAATGATTAATTAGTAGTGACTGTATGTTTGGAAATGATGTCTGTATTTGATTTGTTAATCCTCTAAGAATGAAGAATATCCTCTAAACTCCCTGGGGCCTCCAGGTCTGATGGGGTGGGTGGCGGTTGATGGGGACCTCCTTGTGGAGACAGGGGGTATGGAGGAGGTATGGAATGTGGGACAGTTGGAGGGTGGACCAGGAAGAGAATAAAATCTGGGATGTAAAATAAATAATTAATTAATTAATTAATTAAAAAGAAACACACACAACAAAAGAATAAAGAATATCAAGTCACTTACAATCATGTCAAGTTTGTGTTACTACCAAACATCTTAAGATGCCTAAGCAGCAAAAACAACTGTTTCCAGTGTTAACATTGAACAAGGATGCACTATGGTGATAGGAGACATAAGTTCACTGGTAAAATATTTACTTAGCATGCAGGAGACCCTGGGTTCAATCATAAGGACAACAGGAAAAAAAGTCTATGGAGGGGTGGAATTGCCAAAAATTACATTGAATGCAGATTGGTCAGAACATACTAGAAGGAGTTAAACACATGTTTTTTGTTTTAATTTAAAATGAAAATGGTGTACATCTCATAAAGTGTCTAAGTTAGTGCAAACAAATTTCAATGGATCCAATGGAAATAGAGACATTATTCGTGTCAGCACAAAACAAGAAGCAGTAGGACGGCTCCTCCCCCACACACAATAACTTAAAATCTTTTTAAAATTGTTATAGTAGTTTTCATTTTAAAGACAATTTTAAAATTCAAATATATTTTTATCCTTTTTTCCCCTCCCCAAGTTCCACCAGATCCTCTCCCCTTCGATACCCACTCAACTTTAAGTTCTTTCTCAAAAAAGAAACAAAAACCCAGTTCAACAACAACAATACCCCCTCCAAAAAAACCCAAACCAATAAAACCACATCTAAAAAGAGATGAAAAAAAATACTGTAACCAAATAAAACCATATAAAAAGATCTGTGGAGTCTAATTATATGTTAGTCAACTACTCCCAAACATGAGGCCTATCCTAGAGTGATTGAAATATGCCCTGCCACTGTAATGGAAGAAACTGAGTTTCCTTCTCCCAACAAGAATAAGGGAGAGCTTAGTTGTTAAATTTTACCTTAGTGGTTAAGTTTTCATTAACTTATTCATTTATTCTTTTTTAAAATATTGTAAAATAAAATAAGAACTATCACATCAGAGTTGAATAAGACAAATCAACAGAAGACAAAGAACTCTTGGAGTCAATGTGCACACACTCATCCTTTAGGGTACAATGTTTATACACACTCTTCCTTTAGAGTACAATGAGCACACACTCTTCCTTTAGGGTACTATGTGCACACAGTGTTCCTTTAGGGTATAATGTGCACACAGTCTTCCTTTAGGGTACAATGTTCACACAGTCTTCTTTTAGGGTACAATGTGCACACACTCTTCCTTTAGGGTACTATGTGCACACACTCTTCCTTTAGGGTACAATGTGCACACAGTCTACCTTTAGGGTACAATGCACACAGTCTTCTTTTAGGGTACAATGTGCACACACTCTTCCTTTAGGGTACAATGTGCACACAGTCTTCCTTTAGGGTATAATGTGCACAAAGTCTTCCTTTCGGGTACAATGTGAGCACAGTCTTCCTTTAGGGTACAATGTGCACACAGTCTTCCTTTAGGGTACAATCTGCACACAGACTTCCTTTAGGGTACAATGTTGCGCGCACCTCTTTTTGTGTCCCCTTCGCCCGTGAAAAAGGACACGGAGGCAGTAATCGGGTATCACTACAGACGAGGCTTTACTTCTTGTAACAGCAGAAGCGGAAAAGGCCCCAAGCCCGGGAAAGGCACTGCTATATATACCCTAGAGTGTCGTGTTCACTTCTAATTGGCTGTTCACTCATCACCCCATATTACGCCCCGGGATGGGCAGTGACTTTGGCACGCTTTCTGCCTTTTGCACCTGTGCAGTCAGTTATTTACTAGTGGGAGGACAGGATGTCCGCGCCATCTTGGAATGGCGAATCACTGCGGCTCCCAACAGTACAATGTTCACAAAGTTTTCCTTTAGGGTACAATGTTCACAAAGTCTTCCTTTAGGGTACAATCTGCACACAGACTTCCTTTAGGGTACAATGTGAGCACAGTCTTCCTTTAGGGTACAATGTGAGCACAGTCTTCCTTTCGGGTACAATGTGCACACACTCATCCTTTAGGGTACAATATGAGCACAGTCTTCCTTTAGGGTGCAATGTTTATACACACTCTTCCTTTAGAGTACAATGTGCACACAGTCTTCCTTTAGGGTACAATGTGCACACACTCTTCCTTTAGGGTACAATGTGCACAAAGTCTTCCTTTAGGGTACAATCTGCACACAGACTTCCTTTAGGGTACAATGTTCACACATTCTTCCTTTAGGGTACAATATGAGCACAGTCTTCCTTTAGAGTACAATGTGCACACAGTCTTCCTTTAGGGGTACAATGCACACAGTCTTCTTTTAGGGTACAATGTGCACACAGTCTTCCTTTAGAGTACAATGTGCACACACTCATCCTTTAGGGTACAATATGAGCACAGTCTTCCTTTAGAGTACAATGTACACACAGTCTTCCTTTAGGGGTACAATGCACACAGTCTTCCTTTAGAGTACAATGTGCACATACTCATTCTTTAGGGTACAATATGAGCACAGTCTTCCTTTAGAGTACAATGTGCACACAGTCTTCCTTTAGGGGTACAATGCACACAGTCTTCTTTTAGGGTACAATGTGCACACAGTCTTCCTTTAGAGTACAATGTGCACACACTCATCCTTTAGGGTACAATATGAGCACAGTCTTCCTTTAGAGTACAATGTGCACACAGTCTTCCTTTAGGGTACAATGTGCACACAGTCTTCCTTTAGGGTACAATGTTCACAAAGTCTTCCTCTAGGGTACAATCTGCACACAGACTTCCTTTAGGGTACAATGTTCACACACTCTTCCTTTAGGGTACAATATGAGCACAGTCTTCCTTTAGAGTACAATGTGCACACAGTCTTCCTTTAGGGTACAATGTGCGCACATTCCTTTGGAGCAATGTCTATGACTGACCTGATTCCTGCTTACTTCTTCATCACTGTTCCCATCCACCCTCTCAAGAACATTCCCCTGTATCAAGGAAGAATAAAAGGCCCAGATAGCTACCCAGGCACATACCTTTGCAGAATGCTGTCTTCATTCACCACAACATCTTTTGCCTACTATCTTCAGTTGTGAACCATCCCCCTGCCCCCAACACACTCACAGTTTAACGTTTACCCAGCCTTGATGGATCCCCTCTAGACCATGAACACTCTCAGCGGCAGTCAATAACTTCGCCTCAGCACTTAACACATACTAAGTAGTGGTTCAGCTGGTTGCTTTGTACTCCCCAAATTCTAAGTAGGCACAGGGAGAGAAAGCACAACACAAGTATGAGGAGCATGGGTTCCTCTTCTGCAGCTCACCAGCACCCATCATCTTAGATCCTATCTTCCTGGGAACAACTCAGATAATACCTATCCCAAAGGACTTCTGCAAAGAGACAATAAATACAAACTACTTAGCACAGTGTCTGAAGCAGCAGAAGCAACACACGCATGACATGGCCTTTTAATTAACCATACTTAAAACACTTCAGACAGAACAATGCAGAAAGTTAGGCTCATTGCCAGAGGTGACCACCAAAGTCAATGATTAGAGCCAAGTTTTCCACAAGAGTCCCAAACCCTCCTTGCTTCTCACAGATACTGCTTCTTGGCAGTAGGTCTCCTTAACATTGGGCCTGGACTGTAAATGCACAGAGGGCCAAGGCTTTGAACAAGTCTCTCACTTCCTCTCACAGGTACCAGGTACCTATACATATGAAGAAAGAAGGACTCAAAACACAAACCAGTCTTACACACGGCTTTGTAGCTTGAAAATAAAACTTGAGAAAATGGCTTTTTAATGACTACATTTTCCTTCTAATTTAGGCCAAAATTATTTTCCCTGTTTAGTAATGAATCAAGTAATTCATGAGTAAACTGGGGATTCTGCCTAGACTCAGAGTTGGCTAATAATATACAAAAAGTATATGTGGTTAAGTTTTTGAAAAAAAAAAAATGACCTCCTGATAGCAAGTATCTCATTACACTACTTTCAGTACCTTTGCTATCTGCCAAGAGAAAAAGAACTAACTAATAAAACGCATGAATAATGATCATTTTCAAGATTCACTTATAACATGTAAATATAAAAGTTACTTTCGTTCCCTGTAATAGCAATTCATCACCTCATAAGCCAACATTTTCCTTATGGTTCTGCTATATCTCATTACAAAAAGAAAAAAATTGTTATAATTTATAGTGATTTTCTTCTATAATGTAATATTCATGCCATAACTTCCAAATGTATGTATAATATTGAACTGTAGGCAAGGAGCAAAGAAGAGACAGAAGGATCACTTCACAACTTGGACAAATATTAAAACCTTCTGACTAGAAACTCAATAGACTATGGATTCTGCTTCTTAACAAGGCATTTTTTATTTCTTCTCACTACTTTAGTCTGGGGTAGTCAAAATCTCAGAACACAAAAAAAGCAAACTGAAACTACAGTGTTTTTTAGTCAAAGACATTCTTGGTAACTAACTAAACATATTCATTTGTTTTAAGCCAGCTGATACAATACAAAGTTAAGGTTTATCATTATCGTAAATATTTCCTGGGATTCTTTTTCAAAAGTGTGCATTACAAGCCAAATTGTATAACTTGTTGCTTCCTAAAAGACATTGCCACACAGTTTTCCAAGAGCAGATTGCCTACTTAGATAGGCTGGGGTTTATACAAATTTAAGTCACAAAATTACAACTGTTGTAAGCTATATTACTTTAATTACAGTACGGCAAAAAATATTCTGTATGTGTGTGTTTGCATGTGGACTTAGATATAAAATATGTTACAATCATAGAAATCTTGTTCTTTATTTTTTACCACTATTTTACTTTACAATTTATTGAAATTCACTATATAGTATAGGCTATGTGTTACCATTGTTGTAAAAAGAACCAGATAGAACAACTACAATGACAGAAAAACTTATGGCCTCAGATTTCTCCATTAGTGGTCAGCCAGCTCCACTGTCTTTGAACTGAGGTAAAGCAAATAATCTTGGCAGGAAAAGTGGGAAAGTGAACCTGGTCCCCGATGTTTTCAGGAAGCAGAGAAGGAATGATGTTTTTCTTCCTTCTCAGTCCATCCGGGCCCCAGGGTATGGAGTGCTACTGTCCACATTCAGATAGCCTTCATTCCCCTCAGCTGACTGTCCCTGGAAATGCCCTCACAGCACACTCAATGGTCTGCATTACCAGCCTCTGGCACTTCTTAACCTACGTAAGCTGGCAATGAAACTTAATCATGATAGATGAAAACTAAAGGAAAGAGATATTGGACAAAAATACTTTGTGATTTAGTGTCACAATTTTGTTATGACTACTGGTTCTCAATTCATTAATGTACCAAAAGCCAGTTATCAAACTTCCAAAAATCCAAGCTGAATTTAATTTACTTTTTGTTTTTTGTATTTCAATAATTACTCTCTTATTACCTTTTATTTTGAGAGATGATTGTGTCATCCGGTTACTCATCCTAACCTTTCTGTGCTCACACCTCCACTATCACATCTCACTACTCCCTGTTCTCCATCCATCTATGTTAGTTCTACAGCAATGTGAGGTTTTTGAGGGTATGAATTATGTTGGAATAGCCTTTAGTCATATTCCAAACTTACTCCTGGTAAGTAGTGACCTAAGTAAGCAGGGCAGGTGTCCATTCTTCCCAAGTGCTAGCTACACAATTAATTCTCTGGAGAAACTCAGAATACAGGTCAGATCACGGCATTAGTTGAAATTCAAGGTTTATAAATGTGAAATTAGGCCGAGAACTTCACTATCTTCTAGACACTGGCAGAAGATATCCCTTTAAAACCCCTGGAGACCTTGTAGCCCAGAAGATGTCTCAAGAGACCTGGGAATCATCTCTGAAGTAAGCATATTGCCCCAAGAGAGGTCACCTAATCTCCTTGGCCACACAGAAACCTAATGAGAATCACAGTGAAAGATTACCAAATCCTCAGCCTTGTGTGGAGGAAGGGCAGAACAAGGGCAGCCAGGGGACATGAGAGCAAAGCAGGGTGTCTTCTCCAAATGGAAGGCACATTGAACTTAGTGTTGTGCTGTCCTCTGTCCTAGAAGTATGATGTATATCTACTGTGACACAACAACATGGCTTAGAGTTCTGAATAAAGTAACAATGAGAAACACCAGATGTGACTAGGTCAAATGAAACACTATGACTGATGCAAAACCATCTCCATTCCTGAAGCAGACAATAGCTATAAACCACTTTTTGGGCCCAGATTAGATCTCCACAGGGAAAAAGGTGAGAACAATTCTGTGTCCAGCTGCAGCAAAGTGGCTCTGGAGAGGTAATTGGAAACTACAGATGTGCTTCCCTTCATGTATTCCAGCCCTTCAAGAACAGTTACCTAGACCACCAAAGGTCTGGGTATATGCTTGGCAATAAAGCTTAGCAGCAGCAGAATTTGAGTAGAAGACAGGGTTCAGTAAGAACCACTATAACAGCTCACAATTTTCTCACCAACATGCATTGGCACCAAGGAACAACCCAGGGGAAGATCTGTGGCAGAAGCTGAAACCAAAGGTCTAGTGCCCCCCAAAATTTGTAGGCACAAAGCAAAGGGGTAAACTGCAACATTTAGATGCAGATGTAAGTCCCTTGTAGGGTGCTACTGAGATTAATAGGAACCCATAGTAATGGGCTACCACCTTCACTTCCCCCAAAAAACATTGCCAAATCAGACAGAGCATCAAGGAGTAAGCTGTATCCCCATCTTATCCCCTGTATGCCAGATATTTTACCCCAAAAGTGCTGCTCTATACCTCTCTTAGATGGTACCTCACTGAGATAAAACCTATTCCAAAGCTCTTTTGACCAGAAGCGAGGACAATCACTTCATTAATAGAACAATCCATCAAGAAGGAATAAAAATTCTAAACACATAGCACCCCAACATTAGTACACCTAATTTCATAAAAGAAACACTATTGGATTTAGACACAGGTTAACATCAAGAGGATAATAGTAGTTCAATATCATATTCTTGCCAATATATGGCTATTCCCAGTAAAAACAACAATTAATAGAATCATTTGAGTTAAATGATATTATAAATCAAATGAACCTAACAGACACCAACAACATATTCCAAAAAAGTACTGAAGAATATTATTCTCAGATTCTATAGAACAGGGAGTATGAAGGTACACAAAATAAGTCTTAAGAAGTACAGGAAAAAATGAAATAATTTCTCTTTGACTAAAATGAAACGAAGCTAGTAAAAAAATTAAGATAATCTATCAAATACATACAAACATGTCAAGACTAAACTCACAGAGCTGAACAATGAATTCACCACAAAAAAAGAAGAAAAATTTAAAAATACTTAAAACTGAAAGAAAAATAGAGCATACCAAAATGTAGAGGATATAAGAAAAAATAACACTAAAACAGAAGTTAATAGAAATATTGAAAAATCAGAGTGTTTTCAAATAAATAACTTAATGGTATACCTTAGCATACTGGAAAAATAACAACAAATGAAGCACAAAGTCAGTAAAAGGAAATAAGTAATCAATATCAAGGTAGAAATTAATGAAATAGTAATGGAAAGGGAAATACAATGAATCAATGAAACAAGACATTTCTTTGACAAGATAAATAAGATTAACAAACCCCTAGCCAAAGAAAGAGAAAACCCAAATTAAAGAAATTTATGATAAAAGGAGACATAATAATACATATTGAATCAGAAAATTAATTGGACATATAATAAAAATTAACATTGCACTAAATTTGATAATCTTTAAAAGGATATAAACTTTCAGGCTAATAAGCCTACCAAAATAAATGAAGATTTTAAAACACAACTTAAAAAAATCTATAACTGCAATAAGTCTGAAGTAGTAATAAAAATAAAATCCACCAATATGAGAGAAGAAAGAAAGAAAGAAAGAAAGAAAGAAAGAAAGAAAGAAAGAAAGAACAGATATCAATTGGTAAGGTCTTCAAAATCTTAAAAGAAGAACATTAAGGTTTCTAAAACTAGTCCATGGAGTGGAGAAATGACTCAGTGAGTACACATTTTTTTTTTGTTTTGTTTGTTTGGTTGGTTTTGGGGTTTTTTTGTTGTTGTTGTATTTGTTTGATTTTTCTTCTGTTTATGTACTTACAGAGAACCTGGGCTCAATTCCCAGCAATGACACTGTAGCTAACCTCTGTAATTCCAGATAATCTGACACCTTATTCTGGCCTCTGTGGACACCAGGTATGCATATAGTGCACAGACTTATATTCAGGTGGAAAACCAATATACATAAATAAAATCAAAATGTTCTATTAAAATAAAAAAGAATACTACCAAATTCCTTCAATGGAGTGAATACTATGCTGTAACCAAAGCCAAATAAAGACACTAGTCAAGAAAACTGTAGACCAATCTCCTTGATGAAGATATATTCAAAATTCTCAATGAAATATTTGCAAATGAACTCAAAAAATACATCAAAAAATACCGTTCACCAGGATGAAATCTGCTTCATTTTATAGATACAAGAATACTTCAACATTAACAGGTCAATGAATGTTACATAAAAGGACTCAGAGACAGGATTTGCATGATTATCTCAATAGTTGCAGAAAAGATTATCTCAATAAATGTTTGTCAAATCCAACATCTCTTAATGATAAACTTGGAATAGAAAATATGTAACTAAACATAATAAAGGTTATAGATTATATCTTAGTGTCTTTTCCTGTTTTTATGATAAAACACTCTGAAAAAAAAATGCTGAGAGAAAGTGTTTATTTAGCTCATAGTTCTATGTTCACAGTCCATCCATGCAAAAGAAGTCAGCAGAAGTCAGGGGCAGCTAGTCATATTGCATCCACAGCAAAGAAACAAAACAATCAAGATTCCCTGACTAGACAATGATACCACACACAGTGGGCAGGGCTTTCTTAACGTAATCAAGATAAACCTCCACAGACATACAAAAAAAGCCTATATCCCAGATCATTCTAAATTCTGTCAAGTTAACAATCAACATTAACTACAACTGGTAACTCTATAAGCAATTCTTTATTAAATAAATAAATATATTTTTACTGAAATCAGGCACAAAAAATAGTGTTGACTGTCCCTAATTTTATTTATTACAGTGCTGCAAAATCTTAACTAAAATAATGAGAAATGAGAAGTAAATTATAGGCATGTAAAAGGAGGAAATTCAAAATAGTAATCTCATTCATAATTGTCTTTAAAAATGCCTAGGTATAAACCTAAGAAAGGAAGTGAAAGATATTAATATATTAATAATTAAATTTTTGGAATACTTTGGGGAGGAAGGAAGGAGAAAATAAATAAATATTTTGGAATATTCTTTTTTGTTGCAGAAGAAAAACATTTTTAAAAATGTGTATTACTTTAAAATAATATTAGAACATAAACTCCTTGACCCCAAATCCTCTAGGGACACCCTATCCTAAACTTTAAATAATTAGCCTAAAAAGTTGGAACAAACAATTTTCTGAATAGGACACTAGTCACAGAATAGTATCAATCAAATGATGAAATCTAATGGCCATACTACCAAAGGGTATCTACAGATTCAATGCAATCCCCATCAAAATCCCAACACAATTCTTCAAAGAGATGGAAAGAGCATTTCTCAAAATTCATCCAGAAAGGCAAAAAAAAAAAAAAAAAAAAAAAACAAGAATAGCGAAAACAATTTTTAACAATAAAAGAACAGCTAGGGAATCACCATCACTGGCAGGTTGATCAATGGAGTAGAATTGAAGACACAGAAATAAAACTGTACACTTAAGGAAACTTGATCTTTGACAAAGAAGCCAAATGAATATAATGGAAAAAAGAAAGCATCTTCAATCATCTTCAATAAATGGTGCTGGTCTAACTGTGTGTCTGCATATAGAAAAATGAAAATAGACTCATATTTGTCATCTTGCACAAAGCTAAAGTCCAAGTAGATCAAGGACCTCAACATAAAACCAGACACACTGAATCTAATAGAAGAGAAAGTAAGAAAGAACCTTGAACTCATTGGCACAGGGAGAAATTTCCTAAACAGAACTCCAGTGGCTCATGTTCTAAGATGAAGAATTGATAAATGAGACCTCATGAAACTGGAAAGCTTCTGTAAGGCAAAGGACATAGTCAATAGAACAAATCCACAACCTACAGATTGGGAAAAATCTTCACTAATCCCACATCCAAGAGAGGGCTAATATCCAAAATATATAAGACCTCAAGAACCTAACCACTAAAAAACCAAACAACTCACTCAAAAAATGGGATATAGAACTAAACAGAGAATTCACAACAGAGGAATCTCAAATGGCTGAGAAGCACCTAAAGAAATGTTCGAAGTCCTTAGTGATCAGAGAAATGCAAATCAAAACAACCCTGAGATACCACCTCACACCAGTCAGAATGACTAAGATCAACACCTCAGGTGACAACACATATTGGTGAGGATGTGGAGAAAGAGGAACACTCCTCCATTGCTGATGGGATTGCAAACTGGTACAACCACTCTGGAAATCAATCTGGAGGTTCCTCAGAAAGTTGAAAATAGACCTACCTGAAGACCCAGCTCTACCACTCTTGCTCTTGAGAATATATCCAAAAGATGCCCCACCATGCCACAGGGGTACATGTTCCACTATGTTCATAATGGCCTTGTTTGTGATAGCCAGAAGCTGGAAACAACCCAGATGTCCTATGACAGAAGAATGGATACAAAAAATGTGTTTTATTTACACAATGGAATACTACCCAGCTATTTAGAATGAGGACATCCTGAGCTTTGCAAGCAAATGGATAGAACTAGAAAATATCATCCTGAGTAAGGTAACACAGGCCCAAATAGACATGCATGGTATGTACTCACTAATAAGTGGATATTGGCCAAAAAAAAGTACAGAATACCCAAGATACAGTCCACAGAACTCAACAAATTCAACAAGCTGAAGGGCCCAAGTAAGGATGCCTCAATCACACTTGGGAGGGAAAGAAAGCAATCACAAGAGGGGAGGGAGAGAGGGACATGGGAGGAAAAATGTATGGGGGTTGGGAGAAGAGGGGAACATTATCTGGTATTGCCTGGGGGAAAGGACTGAAGGCTTGAAGGCCATCAGAAAGAATGGAACCAGGCAATTTCTGGAGGTAGGAAGTTGGAAGGATCCTCCAGACTGTACCACAGACCTGGGAGGTGAGAGCCTCTCAGGACTCAAAGGGAGGGACCTGAGATGAAATGCCCAACAGTGGGGAGAGGGACCTTATAAAGCCCACCTCCAGAAGAAAGACAGGGCATCAAGTGAAGAAGGATAGAGTTGGTATCCCACAGTCAAAACTCTGACCCATAATTGTTCCTGTCTGAAAGAACTACAGGGATGGAAATGGAGAGGAGCCTGAGGAAAAGAAGGTCCAGTGACAGGCTCAGTGTGGCATACAGCTCAAGTAGAGGCCCCAAGGCCTGACACTATTACTGAAGCTATGGAGCACTCACAAAAAGGGACCTATCATGGCTGCTCTCTGAAAGACCCAACAAGTAGTTGAAAGAGTCAGATACAGATATTTGCACCCAACCAATGGACAGAAGCTTCTGATCCCTGTGGTTGAATTAGGGAAAAGCTGGAAGAAGCTGAAGAGGAGGGTAACCCTGTAGGAGGATCAGCAGTCTCAATTAACCTGGACCCCAGAGATCTCCCAAATACTGGACCACCAACCAGGCAGCATACACCAGCTGATATGAGGCCCCCAACACCTATATGGCAGAGGAATGCAGGGAATGGGTTCAGTCAGAGAAGATGCACCTAACTCTCAAGAGACTGGAGGCCCCAGGGAGTTTACAGGTCTGGTTGGATGGGGGTTAGCAGGACATCCTCATGGAGACAGGGGAGTGGGGAGGAGTTATGGGATGTGGAACAGTTGGGGGAATAAAATCTGGAGCTTAAAAAATACATACATACATACATACATACATACATACATACATACATACATAAATACATACATACATACATTTTCTGCACAGGAAAAAAAACAATAAGAAGATATAGCCTTAGAAAACATGGGAGGCATTTTCACTAATCATTGCTACCCATGCATCTGAAAGAAGAACATCTCAAAAATGCAAAAAGTAAAAGAAAACACACCACAAATAAAGAAACATCTGAATCAATAGATGAACTAGTTATCTGAGCAGGTTAGTTCAATAATTTCGCTATAATAAATAGGCCTGGAACAAATGCTGATTTGTAAGTATCTCTGTGATAGGTTGATTTAAAGTCCTTAGAGCAAATACCCAGTAAAACAAAATGGCCAAACTGAGCAAATTATGGGGTACACACAGCCCCATAACCTAGACATAGAAACATAACATAAACATAGAAAGCTTGTCAATATCATCAGTCATCAGAAAATTTATATGACATTCTAATTCCAGTCAGAATGGCATTCATCGAGAAAACAAACAAGAACAAGTGGTGGCTACTATGCAGACAAAAGGCAATGGTCATACTGCTGATAGGAAGAAAAATCATCCACACACTGTGGAAATCAATACAATGTTCCTCAAAATATTTTCTCTGTGACCAAACACAATGGAGACATTAATCACAACAGTTTAGTTATAGAACCAACTTAGGTGTCCATCCCCTAGAAGAATACATAAAGAAACTTGGGTTTGCATGTACAGTGTAACTAGTTAACTACAAACACTAATGGAGCTATATTATCTGCAGTAAAAATGAATAAAAGCAGATATAATCATATTAAGCAAATTAAATCAGTTTCAAAAAGTCTTATTTGCATGCCATAGACTCTATGTAAAGGTAGATAAAAATTATAAATGAACAGAAGACATAAAAGCAAAGCCAAAGCTGTCTGGGAACCAAGACAAGGGAGAGGGAAGGAAGGAAGGAAGGAAGGTAGTAGGATATGGGAGAAATATTCTCTTAGTTATTGTAAAATGTGTCATAAATTTGCATAAAATGGGCTTAGGTAATGGTGTATAATAAAGTATAAACAAAATAAAATAACAACTGGGCCTGACCACTGAAAATAAAGTTAATCTTGGCAAAAGAAAATAATAAGCTTTAAGAGGAATTACTAACTAGAAAAAACAATGTACAGAGCATTGTCCCCTGGTTCTTTTAGCGGTTTATTTCACTAGAAATTATCTGTTCCTGTGTTCTTTCTGTCCTCTTCTGACCTCTGCAAAAATCAGGCACATATGTGGCATACATATATGCAGACAAAATACATATATGTATAAAATAAATAAATATAAATAAACCATTTGAAAGAAAGGAAAGAATAGTACTAAATTCATTCTATGAATTCAGTCTTAGACTAACACCCAAACTAGAAAAGATATGTTAAAAGTAGTATAGACAAGTTTCCCTCATAAACACAGATTTAAATTTTTTCAATAAAATTCTTGCAAAATCATATTTAAGAACACATTAAGAAGCTGATTTCTATGATGGTTTGAGGCCATTCTGGTCTACAAAGTGAGTTCCAAGCCAGCCAAAGCTAAAATGTGAGACCCTGCCTCAAATATATACATATATACATAATGTATGTGCTATATATTATATAACATATACAAGATATGTATTTTAACACATAATACACTAAGACCACACACCATGATCAAGCTGATTGCAGCCCAGGGAGTAAAATTGGTTTAATAAATACGAATCAATAAATGTAGTTCAGTGTATATAGACTTGAAGATAGAATTCACATGATCAATTCAACAAACTCAGAAAAAGCTTATCATAATGATCAGTGTCACTTCTTGATAAAGTCTCTGAAAAACTAATACTATAAAAATATATATCTATGTACTAAGTGATATATATATATATATATATATATATATATATATATATAGTCAACACTGTATATAATGGGGACAAAACGGAAAACATGACCATAAAATGAAGAGTCAAGTAAGGGTACCAACTCTCACCTCACTTAATATAGGCAGCACTAAAGTCTCTGCTAGAGCAAAGCATAGAAGACAGGAAAGTGGGTGTAAGCAGGAGAGACAGAAGCTACAGTACCCTTATTTGCAGGTGATATGACTCTAATGGTGATGCTAGGAA
This sequence comes from Arvicanthis niloticus, assembly GCF_011762505.2. Classification (NCBI taxonomy): domain Eukaryota; kingdom Metazoa; phylum Chordata; class Mammalia; order Rodentia; family Muridae; genus Arvicanthis; species Arvicanthis niloticus. The sequence goes on along the minus strand of NC_047665.1, from coordinate 44,122,854 downwards.
TCTTTTAGTGCTAATAAATACTTTCAGAAGAGTATTAGTAAGATACAACTTCTACATATAAAAATTAATAGCCTTAATATAACAACTATGAACTTACTAAAAAAGAAATCATGTATAAAATCCCATTTATAATAGTTTTTTAAAAATAAAATATCTAGAAATAAATCTATCTAGAGAAGTAAAATATGTCTACAAGAAAACTTTAAGAACCAAAGATATACAAGAATTAAACTAGATCATTATTTCTCACCCTTAGCATAATAGATTCAAAATGTATCAAAAGGCCTCAATGTAAGACTTGAAACTTTGAAACTTCTAGAGAAAGCACAGTACACACAAAATGAGTCGTCTCCTGCACAGACAATGTAATATCTTAAATAGCTAAATCTATCTACTTCAATTCCTTCTGCATTGAATTGAAAGTACGGCCTTCTCCAAATAGTATATAAGTGATTTTCCATATTTTAGGACCTATGAAGTTTTTTAAATATGTAAATCTTTAATACATCTGGTGTTTGTTCTGGTGGATGAAGTGAGTTAGAAATTTGACTTTCCCAAATAAAGTAAAGGGGAAGCCTGAAACAGCTGGGAGAATCTCCAGGAAGGAGGCCAGACAGAGACAAACAATACCCTTGATGGAAAACCATGAGAAAAAGAAACCAGCTAAGGAAAGCTGGGGTGCAGAACAGCAGCTTCTCTACAGACAGACTGTAAACCAAGCCGAGGGGAGTTCCCTCTATGTGGTTTGCTGTGTCTACAACTTCTTCCAAATGACCGAGTCACAAATATAAACGTATGTTACCTAGTTACTCAATTTTAAATCGTAAAGAAGAACTTGTATGTCATACAGGAGAATGTTAACAAAACTCAAAAGGAACCTAACCATGCTGTGTATTTTATGAGGTAAATAGCAAGTTAGAAGAAGTCTTTATTACCTAAGAACGCACAAGCATACAAAGATAAAATAATACTTATGAAGACATTCTGACCCACAAAAGAGTATAATTTCAACGTGTAGAGAGCGTGTAGCAGAAAAATCAAGTGAATTTTAAGAATTGTTCATTTATGCTTTCCAAGCAATTAAACCCTCTAAAATCTCTACAATGAGAAATCAAAAGTGAACTAAAGAAAGATTAACAATTTCATAAGTGAAAAAATAAGGAGCAAACACCTCACTAAAATCTAAAACAATACTTAATTCTGTGTAGTTCAGAATGAGTTGCAGAAAACATAGTGTCATATGAAGTACTCAAATGTATCCAGGCAAAACTGAAAAGGAACAGAGCATGAAGGTCAGCATGCCACTCCTCCAAAGAATGAAACTATAGAAAGTACTTGTTGAAAATTCAACCTACAAATAATGTTAGAGAAAAAAATCTAAACAAATGAGATAAAACATCTGCATTACATGAAAGACTTCCACTGGGTGGCTGTTATTACAGTAGTTCATCTTTTCTTAAAAGACAAAGAGTGGAATTCAGCTAGTTGTATGATGTGTACTTGGTTAGTGTTAGGAATAGGAAACTCTCTTAAACAATGCAGTTTGGCCACTCTGATCTTAACTTTACCCTCCAATTCTGTCTTACTAAGAAGTTAAGCAGATGCATCAATAAAAATTAAGTAGTTTGTGTCTAAATCATATCTGGTAGGAAATAAGCCAAGAATGGGCACATGGGTAACCATTAGGGTTCAGGTCTCTGGCCTGAGTGATACAATTTGTGGGGTGGGAAAACCACAAAATAAACTTGGGATGCAACCTTCCTAGTACCCTGTATTTCTACCTGAGAATAAGAAACTACACATTTGTAGTTTCCTATGACACTAACACAGGAAAGACAAATGAACATTGACCAGGTATGCCAAAAGTAGATGAGGCTTCAATCAAAAGAAAAAAAGAAAGCCCTGCCCTGTACATGGCCCATTGCCTATGTCAACAGATTAGTAAGAAATAAGAGGTGATATTTAGCCTGTCTGTATTCATTTAGATTAATCAGAGATTTGGTACATTAAATAAAAATAATTAGCTAAATAAAAATACAAATCTGTTAAGCAAAAACTTTAGCTAATATATGGTGAAATTAATTAAATCTAGGCAAATCTTGATGATTACTTTTTAATACTATGGAAACTCCACTCTGCAAGTTTTTTCCTAATGCTTCTTTTTTCTGTAATTTTTATTGAATATTATATTTATTTACATTTCAAATGTTATTCCCTTCCCCGGTTTCCCCTCTGCAATCCCCTATCCCATTCCTCTCTTCCTGCTTCTATGAGAGTGCTACCCCAGCCACTCAGCCACTCTTGCTTCACTGTCCTAGCATTCCCCTACACTGGGACATCAAGCCTTCACCATTCTGCAAATTTTTAAAGGCAAGTTGGCCTAGATTAATCATCCATCATGGGACACATGGGATGGAACAAAATCATCTAATTTTTTCATTAGGGGAAGAATACGTCTCATGAATTCTATATGCTCATTCTCATGCAATTATTCAGACAATAGAAAGTTAACATAAAAGTATGTAAGGTGTATAAAACACATCACTCATACATACTGGAGAATACTTCCTCAAGACATGTACCTAAAGGTCTCTATATCTTACTACACATTGGTTATTACAGCTTTATTCACAATAGCTAGGAAATGGGATCGGCCAAACACTCATAAACTGAAGAATGGATAATGAAAATGTGGCACATATATGCAACAGAATTTTATATAGCTATAAGGAAAAATAAAACTTATTAAATTTTCAATTTACTTGTAATATGTAATTTGGATGAAACTGGAAAAAATTATACTGTGTGACATAACCAGGCCAAAAAAGACAAATGCCTCATACTCTCTCCCATGGGGATCTTAGCTTCAACCAGCTTGCTGTGTGATTTTAAGGTGAAGCACCTGTGGAAGTAAGAACCCCACAAAGGAGACATTGGGAGAGGGTAGTAAAAGGTAGAAAAAAGTAATGGGTAAAAGGAAAAGAAATAGGAGTATACTGTAGGGGAAAGGTACATGCATGGAGTGAAATGGGGGTAATGTAGAGACAAAGATGGATGGGAGAGGATTAACCAAAATACAGATTGCAAAAAAAAAAAAAAAAAAAAAAAAAAAAAAAATCTCATATGGAAGTGTACTTTGTAAGCCAATTAAGTGATACATGTTTTAAAGAATCAGAAGGGAAATACCCTACATTGTTGGATAGTGTTGGTTCTAAAACTTAGGGATAATTAAGCAAAAATCTCAGTGCCAGGTGTGGGGTAGTACCTGAGGTTCGAAAACTGAGTCAGGCTCTAGCTTTCCTCTTGGTTCTCTGCCAGAAAAAGAGGAAACGACCTCGAGGTTGAAGACACTACACATTTGAAATTGAGCTCAAAGCTTCCTCCCTGCTGACTTTCATAGTAGGAGAAAGTGCTGTGCAGGTTGCTGAGGGAGGAAAGGCATCAACAGTCCTAAGTAGTTGTGAACCCTAGGAAGTACAATGTCAACCTGTCAGACAAGATGTGCGAATAGCTTTAACATGGCTGTTATAGAGATAACCAACTGGTCTCTGATTAAATTTGAGGCCCATTCCATAGAATTCATGTCAGCCATGTAAACCCAGTCAAAATCACATGACTAAGTAGGTATAAGGCCCAAAAGGGGAATTTACTATTATTGTGTAACTAAACTGATATGTTCCAAACTATCTACTAAATATTTATTTTTATAGTTATGACAAATGCTATTCTCTGTATTAAGTATGGAAGCGTCTCTTTGCTATGAAGGGTGATAAGTACAGAGCCACTATATGTCTTGACATGAGTTGAGTACTATACCCTAAATAAGACTGTATTCTATCATGCCCTCTTGATCTCAGGGATGTTGTAGAGGAGGAGATGTTAGGAATGTACGAGCCATGAAATAGTGGAGAGAAGGGCTGCAAAATTCTATCTCTGAGGCCAACATAGCCATGGCACTCTGGATCCTACACCAATTTAGGTTTTAGTGAACCTGTGTAAGACTGGCCTGTCATTTGTGAATAATGGACTAGAGAGGAGTTTATGGGGCTTTACTCCTCCATGCTGGACAATAAGCTAAACTAAATCCTTCTCATGATTCCAGTGGACAGTTTCATGACCATCTTCACCCAGACACCACTGGTTAAACTCAGCGGATCACAAAACAAAGCAATAAGACAAGAACATGGCAAAGAGACTCGGAGAGGTGCTGAGAAGGATAAAGAAGGCGGTAAAAGAGCACAGAGTGGAAATAAAAAGAATGCATTATATACATGTTACCTTATCAAATAACAAATTTAATTTTAGAAGGGGTAAAGCATGCATATATACTCAAAAATCACTAAGAACAAACAATATAACAAAAATTTTAAAAGAAAACAGAAATAATTTAAATTATTCTTAAATGTTTTCATACAATGCATTTGATCACATTCTCTCTCCTCTGAAGTCCTCCCAGATCCTCTCTTCTCCCTACCACCCAACTTCATGTTTTTTCTCCGTCTCTCAAACAGGAAAACAAAACAAAAACCAAATAGATGAAAAACACCAAACTGTTACTCAAAAAATGTACACAGAAAAAAACATAGATCCTGTTGTTCAAGTACTCCTAAACATGAAGCAGGGATTGGTATATCAGTGCCATTTCATTGGAGAAAACAGATTTTTTTCTATTCCAGCAACTACCAATTGCAAACAGTTACTTGGTTAGGGCTGGGGCTTTGTGACCATTTCCTTTTCTCAGTACTGGGATTTGTCTGACTTGAAGTTACACAGGTCTTGTACATGTTGTCACACTCTGTGAGTTCATATGTGTATAAGCCCTGATATATCTGGAAGAGTCTGTTTCCTAGAAATTAACTACCACTCATAGACCTTTTCTTTTTATTTCTTCCTCTTCCACATAAATATGTGTTCCCTGGGAGGACTTTGATACAGACACCCCATTTAGGGTTGAGTGTGCCAACATCTCTTACTCTCTGTACATTTTCTGTTTGTGATTCTCTGAGTTAGTTACCATCTACTACAATAAGAAGCTTCTCTGATGAAGCTCGAATGATGCACTAATCTAAGGATACAGCAATGTGCCATTAGCAGTCATTTTATTGCTATGTTCCTTTAACAGAATAATTAATAGTTTCCCCCTTAGAACCATGACCTATCTAGTCTCATTTAGCCTCTTTAATAGTGTCAGTAATTGGTTCCTTCACATAGTGTAGTTCTTAAATCAAATTATAAAATATTTAGTTACTTCAATAACTTTATCCCACTGTTACACTAGTATATTTTGTAGGCAGGACAGTGCTATAAGTTACAGGGTTTGTAGCCAAAGGAGACAAGATTAATTTTCTCCTATGGTACCATGGATAGTAACTTCTAGCACTGTGAATGCTTTTCAGTAGAGCTAAAGCTTGATTAGGCACCAAATCAATCTCTCCATGTTGAGTATATAAATAAGTGGTGTCTTCAGCAATGGGACCTGACTATTAGGCAGTGTTAAGGCCAGTATAGAATCAGTGTGTGGTTCCTCAGAGAGATAAAAAATAAACAAAAGGTAGTTGACAGACCCTCCATGACAAACATGCCAGGTTTCAACACACTAACACAATTAGAAAGTGTACAATCAATAAAACTTACATTAAATACTGTAGAAGAAACAAAAGTAATTTTAACATGACTGGCACTGATATTTACAAAATGAGATAACTACAATAAAAATTGTTTTCAAAACCAAACCAAAACAAAAAAAAAAAGTGCCAGGCACACACCTTTAATCCCAGCACTTGGGAGGCAGAGGCAAGCAGATTTTTGAGTTCAAGGCCAGACTGGTCTACAGAGTGAGTTCCAGGACAGCCAGGACTACACTGAAAAGCCTTGTCTCGAAAAAACAAACAAACAAAAAACAAAACAAAACAAAAATTGTTTTCAAGCCTAAGAAGTGCACTAGGAATATCATCTTTTAGAAAAAATATTTTCTTTTTAGCTCATTTCTTATAATTAACTCTGAAATTATACATTGATCCAAGTGACTTGGAAAAGGTCACTGACATCAAAATCAGCAAATCAGTAAAACAGAACTGAAGACATCGCAAGGGAATGGATGGTACAACTCCAATTTCAGGGAGTATACTCTGTTTTAAGCTACAATGGTATAAAGGAAGTACAAATTAAAACACACTTCTAGTCTATGGCACCAATTCTTCTCTGTGCAATGAGAAATAAATTTGTGGTGGGGGGTATGTGCTACTCCTAACCAATCTCTGTACATACATACATACATACATACATACATACATACATACATACATACTCTTAAAAGCCCAAATCTGCCAAAATACTTTGGACAGGATGACCAAGAAAAATTAAAGAGGACCTTAGGCCTCATATCCAGTGCTACATGTTCTAGAAGACAGACTGCCCAACACTTACAACATGTTTCAATTTTTGTTGAGATGGTATAGTCTTAAACTATGAAACTTAATATTTCTAACTTCTTAAGATTTGAACTATGCCACTTTTAACTGGGCCATAAATAATGCTGTACTGTATTTGAGTGTATCCAGAACTTTCTATTTTCATCAATTTAAGTGTGAAAAATTGAATGTTTATTTAATTCCATACAATATTCTTTCTTTTTTATTTTTTTTATCTTAATAGAAATACTCTTGGATTGTTCTTGTACTTTAGGTACCATATCATCCAACACTGGAGACAGCACATAATTCTGTTAACTACATGTTTACTCAGTAATGAAAAATAATTGTCTGAACTCAACTAAAGAGTTCAACAGCAGACTCTGTATAACAATAAGTTGCAAAAGTTTTATGTGTGCAGTTCATTTCTCATTTTCATTCATATTTTTTCTGTTACAGTATTTTTAAGGCCTTAAAGATCTTGATTCTTTCTTTTTTCTATGTACCTTTCATTTTGCAATGTGGACATTGCTTCTAATTATTTTTTACATGATGAACTATTTCTTTTCATATGCACCATTTTAAACTCATCACAAAAGAACTGAAAAATCTGTTTCTATTCCCAATTCAAACAATTCTCTCAGCTGCCATTGAAAATAAAGAAGCATCTAAAACTAGTATACCTTGAAGTCTACTTATCCTTTTACAGCTTTTGAAAGAATGAAACCACCCTAGGGCAGGTTTTTGGCATCCTGATCCCCCAGCTATATTTTTATAACTAAATTAGAAGTTTCTGAATAAAAGAGATTAGGATAAATTAGCTCATGATTGCACAAACTCTAATCAGGTTAGCTCTCTAGTTAGCCTAAATAAACCACTTTACCTTCCTAATGGCATCATAATTAAAATCTGCTGTGGCAGCACAATTACAGGAGTTCACAAATTAAAAAGGACATTTCCTGGTTCTTAAAAACGTTAATTTTCTAAAGTATGTCCTATATTAAGTAACACTGATACATTAAGCAGGAAAATATGCTTCTTGTGAAAATTAAAACATTACATATTCAACTATAAGGCAGGAAACATGTTAACTTAATGGTAATAGGAAAAGACATACTTACTACAGATGATACTTGTTACAAAAAGTGAAAAACTGTTTTCCATATTCATGTAAGCCATCTTTACAACACCTAAGTATCCTGTGACTTTAGAGCAGAGTAGAACACCAAGTCTGTCATCCTGAAGACAAGCTCACTGTGAATGCAATAAGATTTTTGCTTCTTTCAGCCCATGGGAAGCTGATACCTTGGCTTTTATCAGCTTAGCCTAGAGAAGGCCCAGCTGCATCAGTTCCACTGTTCTAGGGGCTCTGATAGGAGACTCCTATTGCATATTTCCCATGGACCTCTCAGAAAGGTAAAGAGGACCACATGTGCATGCTAGGTAAAGAAGGACCAAAAAATTGAAATTGAACCCTATGCAACCACCCAGCTCACTAGAGAGTCTTACCTTCATGTTCAAGCTAAGCCTGGGTAATCCCAGGAAAATAGGAGACTTATGATGAAGGGTACTCACTCCCACAACTGCTGAAGCATTTATCTTTATAAGCACTGTGAACCTGGCAGAGCATGTGATTCTACTAAAGAGTCTCTGATGCCACAAAAGCATTATTTTTCTCAGCAAATAGCTTCTCTGGTCAAATGTCCATCAATATTTCCTCTGTGTGCAAAGACAGAAGAAACAGAATAACTGCAACTAGAGACTACTTTGAAGGAATACCTTTTCCAGATGGAAAAAAGATAAAGGGTGAGTACAGGTTTGTTATAGCCTGCATACAGACCCCTACACAGGATGTCAAGACCCAACATAAGACCAACATAATAAGACCAATGGTGATTTCCTTCTCAGAACCACGGAGAAATAACCTCATCCATAAACTCATCATCTCTAATTCTTCATTTTTTACAGAGAGAAACTGAAAACTTACTCCAATCATAGGAAACTAAAAGAGCCAGAGGTCCTTCCACTGCACACGGCAGTGCTCACACATCTGAGAGACCTCTTCCAGGGTCCTATGCCTTCCTGCCTGACAGAAGCCACTACAGTTCCATTAACAGACCCTGTACTTAACTCCTTGTCATGTGATGTTTAAAGCTGGAAAATCAAATCCACAGAAGCCAAGGAAGAAGTGGCCTGGAAAGGAATGCATGATTCTATCAAGGTTAAGTACTTTCCTTGGTCAGCAAGCCAGTCAAAAGGAATCCCCAGGAGCAGACACTGCATGCAAAAGCAATCTTCAAAGAGAATAAAGAGACATGTTGTAAACTCAATCTGTTTGCCATGTAAACACACACACACACACACACACACACACACGCACATAAGAAACACACTTGCCATACAACTGTGTCAACATTCCCATTCTCTTATTAAGAAATGAGTAAAAGCTGAGAGGCATGTGAATGAAACACATTAGAGTGTGACCCTCCATTGCCTCAGGCAGAAATTAAAAAAAAAAAAAAAAAAAGTTAAGTACTCTATCCTGTCTGCTAGTCAGAGTAGCTTGTTTGGTCTATGCAAACATTCTTCCTGGATGTTAAAATGGCTCCTCCATTTTTACATATGCTGCAACTTTTCTCAACACACTGACAGTGAAATGCCCATTGTTTTCCGTTAGAAATACTATCCTCGTGTCCCTTCAGAATTGCAGCTCCAATAGAAGAGCTCGGTGTTCCTGAAAATGGCAGTGCTGTTTTTAGTAAGATAAAATCAGTTGTAAACTCTTGAGGTATGTGGTGCTCACCTTCATATGGCATGACAAGTCTTTGATTTCATGAAAAGAAAATCTTTGGGATGCTTAATAAAAGAGAAGAGTTTAATACTGTTAAGCTTATTTATCCCTTTATATTTGTGCCAGAGTATCAAAAATACATCAAAATGTATTATCTTTATATAAAACATAAGAAAATCATAGCAGAGAGGAAACCATTGTTCTTAACATATAGTTTATAGTCACCTAAATTATAAGTGGAAAATGAAGCAATGAAATAAATACACAAAAGAGTGACCATAAGGCTCAAGGAGCAAAATGACAGCCCATATGTAAACAGCAGGCTGCTCCTGTGCTCAGAATCACACCCTAGCTGCATCTAGTCTATCAGAAAATAAGGGAAGTGCAACAGGTAAATGCCTCTGCCATGCTCACCGAAATCAACAGAAAACAGCAGTCCTCATCACTAAGTCCACATATAAATAAATCGAAAGTGGTGATGATTACTTGAGAGAGTCCAGGACTTAACATGAGACTGAACTCCCTCCCAGCCCAAAGAAGGTAGATCCTACACAATCAGGATAAAGCAATGAGAGAAGCCCTCTGGATGGAGGAAGGAAGGAGGAAGGCAGGAAGACAGGAAGGAAAGAAGGAAGAAAAGGGAGGAGGGATGGGAAGATGGAGGGAGGAAAAAAAGAAACAGATGGAGGAAGGTTTTATTTATAAAATTTCTAATGTAGTTTTAACTAAAGTATATATATGGATTCTTATCCCAACACATTAAAGTTAAATGTGAAATTTGTTTCAAAGTGGATTTCTAAAAAAGAACAAGAAGAAAAACAGACATAAATCAACATCTGAAGAGCATGACATGCTCCACTGTCTCTGAACTCGCATATTGTTTTAGGTTTGTTTCTCTGTTTTAGTCTCAATTTTACTGCCATGGTAGACCGCCTTCTTAATTAAAACAATTGATTTCCAGGCCACAGGATGTCAGAAAGAGCAGGCATCCCCTTCCATGCATACACAAAGCTCCTACAACCTCCTCAATTCACCTCTTAAAAATGAAAACAGATGAGACAGAGCAGAATCATCAATGTCTATGAACCTGGAATCTATACCCACCCTCCATAAATATGGGACCTAGCATGATATTTAAATTATACATGGTTTCTCTACTGAAAGGGGGGGGGGCATATATATCCCATAAAGTGAACAAGAATGGTAAAGGAAATAACCCATAAAGCACTGAGATCAGTATTCAACAATCTCTCTCTCTCTCTCTCTCTCTCTCTCTCTCTCTCTCTCTCACACACACACACACACACACACTCATTAAAAACTATTACTGATACAAGTACTCACTGAATATGTATTCCATGAATAAATTTGTAATAATTGAGGAAAAGAGAGAGAAGGAGGGGAAACATAGGAAGGAGAAGGAAGGAAAGAAGGGAAAAAGAAGGAAGGAAGGAAGGAAGGAAGGAAGGAAGGAAGGAAGGAAGGAAGGAAGGAAGGGAGGGAGGGAGGGAGGGAGGGAGGGAGGAAGGGAGGAAGGGAGGAAGGGAGGAAGGGAGGAAGGGAGGAACAGAGGGAAGAAGAGAGGAAGGGAAGAAGGGAGGAAGGTAGGAAGGGAGGAAGGGAGGAAGGGAGGAAGGGAGGAAGGGAGAGAGGGAAGGAAGCAAGGAGGGAGGGAAGGAGAGAGGGAGGAAAATCATTAACATCAGAATTTGAAGCATTTTGAAGGAATCTAGGATAAAAAGAATCAAGATTGTTGTTAAGGGAAAGACGCGTTAGCAGGACATGTCTACCCACACAGTTGGGATAGTTTTTCCTTAGGGTTCCCTTTTTGTTCAAATTCTATATACTCAACAAGTTGCTTTCTGGTCTTGATTTATAGTTCTTGTTATTTCTGATCTTATGTAAACTTCCCGTCTAGGAAGAGGGATTTCCTATTTTAAGTTATTAAACTAGTTTCCAGCTAAAATCAGAACTTGGTCATTGTGAGTCTGTTTTCCCTAAGGCTTAATCATTCCTTAGATTAATTGAATGGTCAACTCCCAGATGGCAAGATTGAAAGTCCAAGCCCGGAAAATAATTAGTCCTTAACTTACCTTTCCAGAACTCTTCAATTTAATTGATCGTTCTCTGCTTGAACCCAGGAGTATCCTAAGTAAGTTAATAAATCAGTAGCCTCCATTCTATTTGGCTTCCTTGTCTCCTTGTCCAGTGTTTAGTATTCAGTATTTCCACTCCCTGGGATCACAGAGCACACTGGGACCAGAGGCCTTGTCTAGTAATCTGAAGTCTATCTCTATTGTCAACTAGTATAATACAGACCATTCTATTTTTTATTGTCATTACAATAAAATTAAACCATGTATCTTCTTTCTAATTGTTCTATTTTTAAATAAAAATATATTCTCTGTGCCCTTTCATCCCTCCAATCTATCCCATACCCCACCCCATGCTCTTTCTCAAGTCCATGGCCTCTTTTAATTTTAATTGTTGTTACACACACACATGTCATTGTGTCCCCCGCTATATGGTACTGCTTTTAAATTCCTTTTCATATGTATATATTTCAGAGAGTGTCCACAGTAGAAGATATCCATATGGATTTTAAAAGAATTTGTGTTAATTATTTCTACCCTTAATACCTCCATTAGCCTGCTCTCCCATCTTCCTCCCCATTTAATCCTCCTATTCTAGTTTTGCCTGTATCTCTTTGTAACATTATAGTCTATTTCATAAGAGAGAATCTTAATAGCAAAAATAGCCATAAGTTTGGCCTAAAGGCAAGTTTGTGAGATATTGTCTGATTAATGATTGATGTGAAAGGGTCAAGTCCATTGTGGGTGGTGCCATCCCTGGTTAGTAGTCCTGGGTGCTATCAGAAAGAACCCTGAGCAAACCATAAAGAACAAACCACTAAGCAACATTCCTCCATGGCTTCTGCTTCAAATCCTCCTCCAGGTTCTTGTCTTGAGTTCCTGCCCTTACTTTCTTTGTTAATGTGGAAGTGTAAGCAAAATAAACCTTTTCCTCCATAAATTGACATTTTAGCACAGCAATGGAAACACTAAGGTAAAGGACACATTGAAAACATGTGACAACGTCAAGGGGGAGAACTGGGCTGTTCTTTAGTAAGTACTTTTACTATCAATCCCATCTAGTTCAAACTTACCCAAGCAGGGGTACAGGAAGATTTTTCCTCCTACATCCTACATCCTTATCCCTCCTCTAGGCTACATCATAGCCAATCTCCAGAGACTGAGTTGAGGTGGGATGAGTAGTATCAAAGGGTACTGAAAGTCGAACTGGAGATTAGCAATGAAGACAATAACGTAGAAAGATATTACAACAGCAAAAGTTACCGTTTTAACCAAGTCAGATGATAAAGAAATCTTAGTGCCAAGCATGGTAGTATACACTTGTAATTCTAGTACTCAGGAGGTCAACATAAGAGGACTAGCCTGAGCTACATAACTTCGGGCTTCATTTGTCTCTAGGTGGTTATAGTACATGCCTGATATGTTCAAGGCTCTAAGCTGAATTCTCAGAAATTATTACAAATAAATAAATAAATAAGTGGACTGCTTCAACATAATAGAAAACAAATCTATGAACAACCTACAAGCTTCCCAGTGAAGCACTGTCATTCTTTTTTAATATTGGTAGTAAGGCAAAAATGTCTTTTCTGATCCTTCATATTCAGCTAATGCAATAAGGCAAGAAAAGGGAATTAATTGTATACAGTTTGAAAAGTAAAATAAATTGAGGTGCTAATTTCATTATTCTGGCCTCTAGAGATAAGCACATACAACAAATGAGGGTGAGTGAGAAACCCTCTGAGTTAGCATAAAGTTTGTTCTTCTGTGCTATCTGTCCTGATACTGATGCACCTTTCAATTTTCTTCCCTCACTATCCTGAGCCTGACAACAAACCCTCCTCAATTCGGATCCTTGCTAGAACAAAGGTTCTGTTAGCATAGAGCTGTGAGCCAAGTTTTGTAAGCAGCTCCCTTCCTGGGCCTTTTAGTTTTTTCACATAAGAGGTGTCCTGGCCCAACGTGGATGAGATTTTGTTACTTGTCATTATAAATTCTAACCACTTTCTTAAAACTACTTTTTTTTTTTACCTTAACTCTTCTCAAAAGTTAGACTTCTGGGTGTTTTTGTTTTGGTCGTTTTGTTTTGTCCACTTTTCCCTTTCTTTACATATAAATCTACCTAGATAGCTATAACAAAATATAGATGAACATAATGAAGATTAAGCAACTGCACATTTGACAGACAAGTGTAATACTGAGTTTTTAATCCCTGACTAGTGAATCACAACTAGTCAGTTATTTACAAGTTTCCCCATTATTCTGAGTAACAATGTAGATCTGTATTTTATTCTATTTCTGGATGCACTGCCTTTGCTGTGATAGCATTGAACTAGTAGTCAAAAGTAAATATATATTATATTTGCTTTAGTTATATAATTTCACCAAAGCAGTCTGAAAATATAAGAATCATTAGTGTATGCAGGTTTTCAAACAGAGGGATATAACACAATCACATTCATCTACTCACAAGAGCATCCATCCCTTTATCGCTTCATTCTTCGTTGATTGTACAGATCTCTTAAAGGCTCTTCAAAAATGCATTCTCTAAAATGAAGCTAATTAAACCAAACATTTCCTCTATTCTCTCACAATTTTTCACTATTTTAGAAGTTTTCATTATAATATTATTTAAATGAAACCATATAGTTGAAGAAATTTATTTGTTGCTAAGACTTCATCTTTAATTTTTCAGAATGACTGAGGATGACTACACCCAGAAGAAGATCCTATTCATTAAGTAGTCTGGAAATACAATTTGGGGATATATTTTTGTAAAAGACAGAAAAAGAAAAAACCCACTGAAGAATGTGTTGACCATCATGTTACTGCTCTGGTTAACTCTTGTTCATCTTTAGCAATGACATTCTGAAAGATCATCTATCAAACCTCAGAAATGTCCGGATAAGGCAGAATTTTTAGCAACTGATTTTTATACCCCATTAGAAAATTAAATATTAATAATTAAAATGTTTATACTCATTAAGACATGGAATCTATAATATTTGTGAACAGCCCTTTATGGAAGAAAAATCTGTGATACAAAATAAACCCTCAGTCAGAAATTACAAGACAAAATTATGTAAAGTGGGAAGCTTCCCATGAGTACAGATACTGCCCATCACATCTGCATGACTACTCTATGGGGTGACTAAAACAAATATCAAATGGGTCACCAACAACAGCAGTTGCACTGCCCAACTTAGCACACAAATCATCCCATCATCAAGAACACAAGAACTCCAACATTCTTTTTTCTCCTCCTCATTAATGCAGAAATGTCTTTATATTCTATACATGCATCTTCAGTCCTATGCTTAACATATAATTCTACTTATATATAATTTTTTCTTATTAAATATAATTGTGCTTGATTTTCATTATCTGAAAGCTAAAATATAGGACTTTATTGACCAATTTGTTCTTAGTCTCTCTGAGAAAAATCTGCTAGAGGAAATAAGAGAATTCTCTTCCAACAGTTTTCAAGAATGAAAAGGACACAGTCCTGCTCTACAGCTGTCTAGGAGGAAAAATGTCAAGGTCACAAATAACAAAAACATAAGGCAAAATGAGCTAAGTGCCATTAGAGAGGTATATACACAGTGCTTTGGGGACTCAAAGGAGATAAATATCACATCCACTTGGCAAGATCAGGAAGGATATGTGAGTAAAGAAATGTTCGAGCCAAACTTTTAGGGATGGATGGGATTTTGTCTGTAAATTGTGGCTGGAGGACTTTCTAAATATAAAGACAATGAGAATTAAAGTTCCCACCCACAGGAAAAAATCTTTCAGGGAAAAGGACATGGTCATTAGTTAATACATACTGTATATATTACAGTAGTCTAGTAGAAACTACCATTAGAAAGAACCAATTTACCTGCATTTTAATAATCTATTGTGAGGTTTCCACTCAATGTTTCTAGAGATGAGATCTGTCAACTGTGTAACTTTAGCATTAGTTTTAAATTTCCATAACATCAAATTTGTTAAAAGGGAATGTAGAAGTCAGGAGTTTGTTTCTTTCTAGTTATATAAAGACAAGCACTCAAGCCAATTATCCATATTGTCTTTGTCTGATAATAAAAGAAAGAACTGATGGCTTACATTTTCTAAAAGTGGTAGAATAAAGTAATAAAAAAAGATGAAAAGTAAATTAAGTCACTACTTAATACTCTCCCTCGAACAGGTGCTTGAATCCACATCTATACATGAGTTTACAGAATTAGCCAAAATAAATAATGTGGAGATCAATGTTAAACACATTTGTATGCATGTGGTTTTTCTCCAATCCCAGGAGAATTCACGTTTTAGTCTTGCTGAAATCCCATTATTAATCTTACTGTAACCAGGATCAAATGGAACGTAAACCCACTGAAGTGTAATAACCAAAGCTACAGGAAAAACATTTCTTCCTTACAGAACAAATGGCTCCATTCATGTTGAGGACCATTTCAGATGGTCTTAAGGGTTGACTGTGAGCACAATCTCAGGGCAGCATTTATGAATACAAAATAATCATGAGTTAATTTGCCTCTGAAGATTAGTACTTTGCAAAGCAAATTCCCACATTTTTAGTATTTAAAAAATTCTGTAAAAAAATGTTTCAAAAGCATCATCATTTTACAGATTAAATACCAAGTCCCAAAAAGTTGACTGACTCTCACATGTAGGAATTGAAATATGCCATTTCACGTCTCTCTTTTTGCCAATATGGCTGAAATGAGTATTAGAAGAAAATATAATTCCTTTTTTTAATTAAACTAATGAAATTTTTTAAATATACAACTCAGTATTGACATTTTTAAGTCATCAAAATAATAGTTAAATGCATCTTAAATATACATAATATTTTCTGAAGCTAAAAGTAATATGCACTCAAGCAGTTTTTAAAATCTATTTGGAACATTAAACATGATAGAAGTAGAAAAAATTCTCTTATAAAGAAATCCTCTATGAAAAAAAAAAACTGACAAGTTCCTGATTAGACAAAAACTGTTCCAACTCCAAGGGAGAATATGCAGCATAATGTGGCTTCATAGAATAAATTGGGTAGTGTTCCTTCGGCTTTTAGTGTGTATAATAGTTTGAAGAGTATTGGTAATAGGTCTTCTTGAAGGTCTAATAGAATTCTGAACTAAAACCATCTGGTCCTGAGCTTTTTTTAGTTGGGAGAATTTTAAAGACTGCTTCTATTTCTTTAGGGTTTATGAAACTGTTTGGATGGTTTATCTGACCCTAATTTAAATTTGGTATCTGGTATCTGTCTAGAAAATTGTCCATCTCATCCAGATTTTCCAGTTGTGTTGAATATAGGCTTTTGTAGTAGGATCTGATGACTCTTAATTTCCTCAGTTTCTATTGTTTTATCTCTTTTTCATTTCTGACTTTGTTAATTTGGATACTGTCTCTGTGCCCTCTGGTTAGTCTGGCTAAGGGTTTGTCTATCTTACTGATTTCCTCAGAGGACCAGCTCCTGGTTTTGTTGATTCCTTGTGTAGTTTGTTTTGTTTCTACTTGGTTGATGTCAGCCCTGAGTTTAATTATTTCCTGTCATCTCCTCTTGGGTGTATTTGCTTCTTTTTGTTCTAGAGCTTTCAGGTGTGCTGTTAAGTTGCTAGTGTATGCTCTCTCCAGTTTGTTTTTGTAGGCATTTAGAGCTATGAGTTTTCCTCTTAGCATTACTTTCATTGTGTCCCATATGTTTTTGTATGATGTGCCTTCATTTTCATTAAATTCTAAAAAGTCTTGAATGTCTTTCTTTATTTCTTCCTTGACCAAGTAATTATTGAGTAGGGTGTTGTTCAGCTTCCATGTGTATGTGAGCTTTCTGTTGTTTTTGTTGTTATTGAAGACCAGCCTTAGTCCATGGTGATCTGATAGGATGCATGGGATTATTTCAATCTTCTTATCTCTTTTGAGGCCTGTTTTGTGGCTGATTATATGAACAACTTTGGAGAAGGTGCCATGAGATGCTAAGAAGAAGGTATATTCTTTTGTTTTAGGATGAAATGTCCTATAAATATCTGTTAAATTCATTTGGTCCATAACTTCTGTTAATTTCACTGTGTCCTGATTAGTTTGTGTTTCCATGATCTGTCTACTGATGAGACTGGGGTGTTGAAGCATCCCACTATTACTATGTGAGGTGCAATGTGTGCTTTGAGCTTTAGTAAAGTTTCTTTTATAAATGTAGGTGCCCTTGCATTTGGAGCATAGATGTTCAAAACTGAGTGTTCTTGGAAGATTTTTTTTCCTTTGGAAGTGTACTTCCTTATCCTTTTTGATAACTTTTAGTTGAAAGTTGATTTTATTCAATATTACAATGGCTACTCCAGCTTGTTTCTTGGGAAAATTTGCTTGCAAAATTGTTTTCCAGCCCTTTACTCTGAGATAGTGTCTATCTTTGACACTGAGGTGCGTTTCCTGTATGCACCAAAATGCTGAGTCCTGTTTTCATATCCAGTCTGTTAGTCTACATCATTGTATTGGAGAATTGAGTCCATTGATGTTAAGAGATATTTAAAAATAGGGATTGTTAATTCCTGTTATTTTTGATGTTATTTTTATGTTTGTGTGGCTACCTTCTTATGAGTATGTTGAAAGATTACTTTCTTGCTTTTTCTATGGTATAGTTTTCCTCTTTGTGTTGGCGTTTTCCATCTATTATCCTTTGTAGGGCTGAATTTGTGGAAAGATATTGTGTAAATTTGATTTTGTCATAGAATATCTTGGTTTCTCCATCTATGGTAATTGAGATTTTTCCTGGATATAGTAGCCTGGGCTGGCATTTGTGTTCTCTTAGCATCTGTATGACATCTGCCCAGGATCTTCTAGCTTTCAAAGCCTTGTGAGAAGTCTGGTGTAATTCTGGTAAGTCTGCCTTTATATGTTACTTGACCTTTTTCCCTTACTGCATTTAATATTTTTCCTTTCTTTTGTGCATTTGGTGTTTTGACTATTATGTGACATATATGTGATTATATTTCTTTTCTGGTCCAAACTATTTGGAGTTCTTAAGCTTCTTATATATTTATGGGCATCTCTTTCTTTAGGTTAGGGAAGTTTTCTTTTATAATTTGGTTGAAGATATTTACTGGCCCTTTAAGTTGGGAATCTTCAGTTTCTTCTATACCTATTATTTTTAGGTTTGGTTCATTGTGTCCTGGATTTCTTGGATGTTTTAGGTTAGGAACTTTTTGCATTCTGCATTTTCTTTGACTGCTGTGTCAATGTTTCCTATGGTATCTTCTGCACCTGAGATTCTCTCTTCTATTTTTTTTTGTATTCTGTTTTTGATGCTTTTTTCTATGACTCCTAATCTCTTTCCTAGGTTTTCTATCTCCAGGGTAGTCTCCCTTTGTGATTTCTTTATTGATTCTATTTCCATTTTTAGACCCTGTATGGTTTTGTTCAATTCCTTCACCTGTTTGTTTGTGTTTTCCTATAATTCTTTAAGAGATTTTTGTGTTTTCTCTTTAAGGTCTTCTACCTGTTTACCTGTGTTCTCCTTTATTTCTTTAAGGGAGTTATTTATATCCTTCTTAATGTCCTCCATCATCATCATGAGATGTGATTTTAAATCAGTCTTGCTTTTCTGGTATGTTGGGGTATCCAGGGCTCGCTGTGCTGGGAGAAGTGGGTTTTGATGATGCCAAGTAGCTTTGGTTTCTATTCCTTATGTTCTTGCAGTTGCCTCTTGCCATCTTATTATCTGGTGTTAGCTGGCCTTGTGGTCTCTGACTGTGGTTTGTCCCTCCTGCAAGCCTATGTGTTAGTACTCCTCGGAGACCAGTTCTCTCCAGGAGGAATTTGGGTATGGAGAGCTGTGGGGCAGGGTCAACTGCAGAGTACAGACAAAAACGGGAAGGATCCTGTCCCTGGCTGTTCTTTGGTTCCTGTGTCCTGATAGCTCTGGGTGGGTCCCTCTCAGGCCAGGAATTTGTGCGAAGTTGTGGTCTTATCTGTTCTCACAGGTGTGTCAGCACTCCTGGGAGACCAGCTCTGCCCTGATGGTATTTGGGTATAGAGCACAGAATCAGCTCTGGGCTCTGTGGTACAGGAGAAGCTGCTGGAACAGACCAAAAGTATAATTTCTTACACAGTTCTCTTCATTTTTTTTTTTCATGATGCCATAGTGTTTCTTTTAATAACAGTCTCACTATGAGGGTATCCTCTACTTTTCAGGTATTTAATATACTGCTATGGTTTCCTCTCATAAACCAATAATGAAATGGTCTCTAACAGGGTTTTTCCATTAATTCTCTGGAGTTTAACAATTCTTGTAGAGGCAATTGAACAGATGAAGTGTTTCTTCAAGTTGGGCTCTGCCTGTAAGATGTGTGGTATGTCTATACTAAAAAGGTTACTTCTGCATATGCGCTAAAATGTGAGATAAATTTCTCGTTTCCACGGCAGAATATCAACTTCCTACTTGTATTTTTGAGACTTCAGAACATAATTTTCTATTTTTAAGAAATCCCAAAGAACTAGGCCAGATCCTCTACCATGGACACTCTCCTTACACACTCTCTACCCTGCTCTAAGTCACTGATAAAAGCAGGAAGATGGGTTAAGAAGGGGATGGCACAGCCTAGACTTGGTAAATAATTTAGAATGCCAATCTGCACATAAACCATGTGCACATCTTGTGGAATGAAGACTGTGACTCGGCAGAAGCAAAGGTGGGACTCAAACTTGAATCGCTTAGGCTGGAGAGATGGCTCAGCAGTAAAAAGCACACTTGCTTTTGCAGAGGACCTGGGTTTGGTTCATAGCACCCACATAGTAGATAGCAAACATCCATATCTCCAGTTTCAGGGCATCTGATGCCCTCTTCTGACCTCCTCTGGCATCAAACATGTATGTAGTGTGCATACATACATACATGCCAGCAATTTACTCATGCCCATGAAGTAAAATCTAAAAATCTATAGGAAAATTAAATTTAACTTCTCATTAGTTACCATAAATTCACACTTGTGCTGCTAGTTCAGAATCACATTTGAGAACCAAAGACTTCTCTAGACTCCTAACTCGGCAATAAACTGAAATGACTGACAATAGAGCACATTAAGAATATTTTTTCTATATTTCCAAGTGATTCTAAAAGACAAATTAATAGACAGACAGACAGACAGATACAAAGATATATAGAGATAGATAAAATGAAAATTATACAAAATTCAACTCTGTGTGTCCATAAATAAAATTTGTTACATCATTCATAGTAAGAAAGAAATGGAATCAAACTAAGTGTTCATTAGTGGATAAATGAACAAAGAATATGGTAGATATACGTAATGGACCACTCCAGTCTAACAGAATAATGAAATCCATCATTTGCAACAGGAATGAGTAGGCATTATTAGGTGAAATACCCAGAAATAGAATGATAAAAATAACATGATTTCACATGTATTAGGATTCTTAGCAAATCTGATTCATACAAAGAAAACAATGATGGTTACTAGGAGCGGCTGCAGGTAGGGGAATGTATGAAAAGATGTTCATCAGAGGACACACAACTTCAGTTAGTCAGGAAGAATGTATACAAGGGATCTTCTATAAAACTAGGTGTTTCAGGTAATAAAAGTGTATTGTAGTCCCACCTGGGCCAGACCAGCACCACCCTTGCTGATACCTGCTGAAAAGCTGCAGCCTGCATGCTTCCCAGGAGGTTCAAGGACACAGGTGAGAATTTTGCCCAAATACCCAAGCCAGCTGGGACACCCACAAAGTCCAGTTGATGCAGAACTTATTTCCACATCCAGCTACACTCCCCTTCTATCCCACTTCCCCATCTGGGCCAGGCCAGAGGCCCAATACCTGCCCAAATGCTATAGCCTACGAGCTTCCCAGGTGGTCCCCAGTAATCAGAGACATAGGAGGCCTGCTCTAACCAGAAATACAAGAGGCCCACACTAACAAGAGACAACATTGCCTGCCTCCAAGAAGACCAGCTCAAGTCACAGAGCTATACCTACCTCCAAGGAGGCCAGTTACAGTCAGAGACACCCAGGCCAGTTAACACCAGAAATAACCAGATGGTCAGAGACAAGTGCAAGATCATAAGTAACCAAACCCAATGCAATTTGGCACCATTAGAACTTAGTTCTCCCAGCAAAGCAAGCCCTGAATAATGACCTAGAATCACATCTCATGACTATGATAGAGGCCTTTAAGGAAAGCATAAAGAACTCCCTTAAAGAAAGGGCAATACAGACAAAATGCTTTAAAGAAGAAACAAATAAAACCCTTAAAAATAGAGGAAAATACAATCAAGAAAGTGAAGGCATTGAGGAAAATGGTTGAAGAACTAAAAAATGAAAATAGAAACAACAAAGAAAACACAAAAGAGGCAAGCCTGGAGATAGACAACTTAGGAAAGAAACCAGGAGCTACAAATGCCGGAATCACCAACAGAATACAAGAGATAGAAGAGAAAATCTTAGGCATAGATACCATAGAAAATATTGACACATGGGTCAAAGAAAATCAAGGTGTCTAGAGCTCCTAATCCAAAATATCCAGGAAATTCAGGACACAATGAAAAGATCAAACCTAAGAATAATAGAAATAGAAAAGGGTGAAGAATTGCAGGTCAAAGGCCAGAAAACATCTTCAACAAAATCATAGAAGAAAACTTCCCTAACCTAAAGAAAAAGATAGCCATAGGTATACAGGAAGCCTACAAAACACCAAATAGATTGCAGCAGAAAAGAAAATCCTCTCTGCACGTAATAGTCAAAATTCCAACACAATTCTTCACAGACATGGAAAGAGCAATTCTCAACTTCATATGGAAAAACACAACACAAAACAACAGAACACAACAAGATAGCCCAAACTATTCTCAACAAGAAAAGAACTTCTGGAAAATCACCATCTCTGACCTCAAGCTGTACTACAAAAAATAGTGATTAAAAAAAAACCACATGTTATTGGTACAGAGACAATAGAATAGAATCAAAGATCCAGAGGTAAACCAATGCACCTGTGGATATTTGATCTTTGACAAAGATGCCGAAAATATACAATGGAAAAAGAAAACATCTTCAATAAATGATGCTGGTTTAACTGACAGATTGTAGAAAAATGAAAATAGATCCATATTTGTCACCTTGCACAAAGCACAAGCCCAAGTGGATCAAGGGTCTCAACATAAAACCAAACACATTGAGTCTAGTAGAAGAAAAAGTCGAAAAGAGTCTCGAACTTATTGACAGAGTGGGAAATTTCCTAAAATAAGACAAAGAAGTAATAAATGGGACCTCAGGAAACTGAAAAGCTTCTGTATGGCAAAAGACACCATTATTAGGACAAATCAGCAACCTACAAACTGGGAAAAAGTCTTTATTAACTCTACATTAGACAGACAGCTAATATACAAAATATATAAAGAACTCAAGAAGTTAACCTCCAAAAACCCAAATAATCCAATCAAAAATGGGTTATGGAACTAAACAGAGAATTCACAACAGAAGAATCTTGAATGGACTAGAAGCACTTAAAGAAAAGTTCTAAGTCCTTAGTGATCAGGGAAATGCAAATCAAAATGACCCTGAGATTCCACCTTAGACCAATGGCAAGGTCAAAAACTCAGGTGACAGACATGTTGGCAAGGATATGGAAAAAGAGGAACACTCCTCCATTGCGGGTGGGATTGAAAACTGGTACAACCACTATGGAAATCAATCTGGAGGTTTCTCAGAAAACTGGAAATAGATCTACCTGAAGACCCAGCAATACCACTCTTGAACAAATACCCAAAAGATGTCCCACCATACCACAGGTCACATGCTCCACTATGTTCATAGCAGCCTTATCTGTGATATCCAGAAGCTGGAAACAATCCAGGTGTCTCACAGTGGAAGAATGGAAACAGAATATGTGGTTCATTTGCATAATGGAATATTACTCAGCTATTAAGAAGAAGGACATCATGAGTTTTGTAGGCAAATGGACAAAACTAGAAAATATCATCCTGGTGAGATAACTCAGACCCAAAAGTACATACATGGTATATACTCAGTGATAAGTAGATATTAGCCAAAATGTACAGAATACCTAAGATACAACCTACAGTCCTTAACAGTGTAATAAGCAGAAAGGCCCAAGTGAGGAGGCTTCAATCCCACTTAGTAGGGGGACGGAAATCATCACAGGAGGCAGAGGGAAGGAGGGACCTGGGTGCAAGAGGGGAGGGGGAAATGGGAACAGAATTAGGTATGGGGGAAGGGGACAGGAGAGAAGTCCAGAGGGCCATGTGAATGAATAGAAATAAGCAGCCTAGGGGAGTGAGAAGTGAGGGAGACCCAATAGAAAGTACCAGAGACCAGGAGGCGAGACACTCTCAGGACTCATTGGGGGTGGGGTGGGGCGAGGTGACCTTAGTCAAAATGACCAACATTGGCAAAAGGGAACTCAAAAGAATCTACCTCCAGTAGACAGACATGGCCTCAAGTAGAGAAACAGAGTTACTAACCCACAGTCAAAAACTCTGACCCAGAATTGTTCCTGTCTAAAAGAACTGCAGGAAAAAAATAGAGAAGAGACTGAAGGAAATGCAGCCCAATGACCACCCAACTTGGGATGCATCTCATGGGGAGTGGGGTAGGGGACAGGATGGGAGGTAGGTGGGGGGAGGGAGCGAGGCATCAAGGCCTGACACTATTACTGATGTTATAATGTGCTTACAGACAGGAGCCTGGCATGCCTGTCCTCTGAGAGGCCCTACTAGCAACTGACTGAGAGAGAAGCAGACACTTATATCCAACCATTGGACTGAAGTCAGGGGCCCTTATGGTTGAAGGGGGGGGGAGGAGAGAATTGAAGAAGCTTAAAGGAAGAGAGACACCATAGGAAAACGAGCAGTCTCAACTAACCCAGACCCTGGGGAGCTCCTAGAGACTTAGCCACCAACCAGGAGCACAGATGGACTGGTCTGAGGAACTCCAGCATATATGTAGCACAGTTCTGCCTGGTCTGGCCTCAGTGGGAGAAGATGCATTTAATTCTCAAAAGACTTGAGGCTCTAGAGAAGGGGAGATCTAGTAGGAGGTAAGGAGCACCCTTGAGGATGCAAGGGGGAGGAAGAATGGAATGAAGGACTGTGGCAGGGGAACAGGGGCCAATAACCGAAATGTAAGTAAATAACATAATCTTTAAAATGTATTGCATTTCAAAGTGGCTAAGTTTATAATACACTTTAAATGTTCTCATAAGAAGTGGAAAATACAGAAATATATCATTTATTTTGTTTAAGATATTCCACAATATATGCATATTAGATAATGTCACGTTATGCTGTATTTGTCAGTTTAAAAATTAGCAAAAAATTAGCACTATAAATTTGAAATGAAAAATATTTTTGAAACACAGACATCCTTATTCATTTACAATAAGGTCTTTTTGTAGTATGACAATTAATTAGCTAAACCTACCACACTTAAAAGTATTTATTAACTGTAGCTTTAGGGGGGAAAAAAAGCATTAACTGACCACTTGCCTACAGCAGTGTTTCTCAGCCCTTGCTGACAGTCAAATCACTTGTAAGATTTGAATCGTATAGATGACCTACCACCAGACCATGTCAGTTAATCTGGGTCTTTCCTAGAGACCATGGCATTATTTTTAAGTGTGCCAAATGACGTGAGCATTCAAGTTTGAGAAGCAGTAGTATGTAGGAAATTTTCTCTTCTAGTCCATGTCTCAGCAGCTACAGACAAAAGTACCAAGACAGTCTTTCAGCTGTCTCCATCTTAGTTCCCAGCACTCACCACAGTTGTTACTACAATTTGTATAGAATCCTTAGAGCATGACATTGTTGTCTTTTGTTGTTGTTCTTAATGCAAGCACTTAAAGAGCTAGTATAACCCTTCACTGCTGCCTTCATTTGTTTTACCACGTTCATTCTCAAGAGTTATTATTACTTGCTTTCTTTTCCACACACCTGAATCCAGCTATGTTGTCAATGAGTGATCCAACACACCTGACTTAAATGTGGATTATAAACACACCATCTTTGATGTATATCAGAGGAATGTTAACATCTCCATTTTCTCCAGCCCTAGAACATCTGTGAAACCAGCATATTACTAAGACTCATGTCTCAGAGGCCTGGTGAAATGTTCACATCTGTATGTCCAGATTAGTCTATGTGTTCTACTATTTGCATTATAAAAGTCAATAAAAGAAACAGATAATCAAAGAAATCTGTAAATGGTCACACTATTTCTTAACTCTCAATAATAACTGCTGATACAAATGGTCTCAGTTCTCCACTAAAAAGATATAGAGTAACACACTGAATTCCAAAACAAGACAATATTTTGCTACCTCTAAGTAATATCTCACCATCAAGGATAGATGCTTCCATAGTAGAATGGACAGTAAAAGCAAACAGAACTAAGAAAAAATAACAGGAAAAAAACTACATAGAAGAGTACAAAAAACATTTCCTATTTACTAAAGGAAAAAATCCTCCAACAGAATACTACAACTCCAAATATTCATGCACCAAACATAGGAGCCACCAATATCATAAAATAACTACTACTAGATCTAAAATTATAAACTCACTCCAAAAAGAGTGATAGTGGATTACCTCAATACTCTGCTTTCATCAATGAACCAGCCATCCAGATTAAAACAAGAAGAAATTCTGGAGCTAAATGATACCGTAAATCAAATGAATGTAACAGTTGTACCAAAGATTCCATATAAATGCTAAAGCCATGGAGCTTTCACTAAATTTGACTAAAATTGAGAAAATATTGGGACATTAAATAAGTCTAATAAAATTTCGTAAAACTGAAATAACTGTGTATTATCTGACCACAATAAAAACAATCTGGGTAGCAATAGCAATGCAATAGACAGGAACTAAATGACCTCATGGAAGCTGGACAGCTTACTACCGAATGAAAGCTGTGTCGAGAAAGAAAACAAGGACATTTTTTTATTCCTAGAATTGATTGAAAATTAAAACAGCATAATAGTATCTATGAAACACAGTGAAGGCAATCTCTAGAGGAACTTTCAGCACTAAGTGGCTACATCAAACAAGAAAGATCTCATTAAAAACATAATGCTGCTGCATCCTGAAGGCTGTGGACACAGTAGCAATAAGCACACAAAAAGGGTAGATGGAAAAAGATCATCAGAATCAAAGCTGGAATTAATTAAAAATAAATGGAAAATTACAAGAAGTCAATAATATAAAGAGTTGGGTCTCTGAAAAGATTGATAGGATTGACAAATCTTTAGCCAAATTAACTAAACAAAAAAGAGAAAGGACCCAAATTAATAAAATCAGAGATGAAAGAGAGACTATTACAACAGATATTGAGAAAATACAGAGAATCATAATACTATAGTTTTTAAAAGCTGGATTACCAAAAAAGGTCTTTTGTGTATATATTACAAATTCCAATTTAGTGTTTTTATGGGATTCCTGAGTATGCAAATGAGTGGGTCTCTGTGTTTTTATTTGCTTCTTGTGCTTCTGGAAGGCTTTTATTCCTTTTGTTTGTTTGTCTTATTCCAATGTGTTGGTTTGGTGTTATATTTTATTTTGTTAGAGAATTTTATATAAATTCTGATGCATCCATTTAGTGTTGGTTATCTGAAGATGATTTCTGTACTAATGACTGTGTATTGGATAACCAACAGGGGGGCTCATCCCAGAGAAAAACTATTCTTCCCTCTTCTCAGAAGTACAGTGTAGATTTCCCCTGTGTATTAACATGTCTCTTACTATTGTCATTGTTCAGGTCTTATCTAGGGAGCCATATTATTGAGGTATCATGGGTAACTCATCATATACATCATACAAATGGAGTTAAATATCAAATAAATGGAATTTCTATCAGATAAATGGAATTAAAGGCAGAATTCTTATGATCATCTCAGCATATGCAAAAAGGCCTATGGCAAAATCCAACATGTCTTCATGATAACAGTCTTAGACAAAGTAGGTATATAAGGAACAGCTCAACAAAATAAAGATTATATATGATCATCTGATTATACTCAGAAAGTACCAACGACAAATCTCAATGTCCATCCATGATACAAACCCACAACTAACATCATCCTAGATGGTAAAATATTGAAAGCACTCTCATTAAAATGTGGAATAAGAAAGGGCTATCCTGTATTCCCCCCCCCCCACTTCTTTTCTATATAGTTCTCAAAGCCATATCTCAAGCAATAAGAGAAGGAAATTAGATGATACTGATAGCAAAAACAGACATTACTCCCACTTATAGATATGATAAATATTCATAAGAGAGCTAATAATCCTATGTAAAACTTCTGGAAATGAAGAGCACTTTCAGCAAAGGACCAGAAAAAAACAAAACTGAAAAATATTTTTACATTTTCTCTATATTAAGTACAATTATGCTGATAAAGAGATCATGAACATACCCCTCACTCACAATAGCCTCAAAATAGTAAAATAGCAACAGATGAAGAACTTTACCAACCAGTGACACATAGGAGAACAAAATACTAGTAACCAGCCTCCTAACTTGGAAATTCCAGGTCCGTATGAAATCATAACAAAATTCTATCAGACTTTCTAATTATAACCAATAATTTTTAAATTATTAAAAAGTTAGAAGTAGGAAGATGACTTCCAAACACCTCCTATGAAGACACTTTTACTCTAATATTAAATTATGTAAAGATGTAACAACAAAAAAGAAAACTACAGGTTAAGATCTCTAAAGAATGTAGATGTAAAAATTCTTAGTAAAACAATTGTAAGACAAATAAGGGAATAATATAGCAAAAAGAATTTCACCACATTCAAATTGGCTTTATTCTAGACATGCAGGGATGCTTCAACAAGAAAGAGCCAAATGAGGACGCTTGAGTCCCACTTAGAAGGGGAACAAAATAGTCATAGGAGGCAGACTGAGGAAGGGACCTGCATGGGAGAAGGGAAGTGGAGAGGCATAGGGAGGCAGGATCAGGTGTGTGGAGGGAGGGAGGGAGGGAGGGAGGGAGGGAGGAAGGGAGAGAGAGACAGAGAGACAGAGAGAGAGAGACAGAGAGAGAGACAGAGAGACAGAGAGAGAGAGACAGAGAGACAGAGAGACAGAGAGAGAGAGATTGTTGAGAGAAGGCCAGGAGGATTTGTGGAAATCTGCAGCTGCCAGGGATAGGGAGTCGTGGGGGTGGGTCTCTAAAAAGTCCCAAAGACATTGGATGTGGAAGACTTGCAAAAGTCAATGTGGGTGACCTTAGCTGAGATGCCTAACAGTGGAGACATGGAACCTAAAGAGCCCACCTCCTGTAGCTAGGCAGAAGCCCCAGTGGAGGGCTAAGGACACCAACCCACCCACAAAACTTTCTACCCAACATTTGTCTGTGTAAAAGAAATGAAAGGGCAAAGATGGAGCAGAGACTGAGCAAACAGCAAACCAATAACCAACCTAACTTGAGACCCATCCTATGGGCAAGCACCAATCCCTGACACTATTAACGATATTCTGTTATACTTACAGACAGGAGCCTAGCATAACTGTCCTCTGAGAGGCTCTATCCTGCAGCTGACTGAAAAAATGCAGATACCCACAGCCAAACATTGGGTGGAGGTCAGGGACTTATGGAAGAGCTGAGGAAATAATTAAAGACCCTGAAGAAGATAGGAACCTCACAGAAAAACCAACAATGTCAACTAATCTGGACCCCTGGCAGCTCGCTCAGATACTGGGCCTCCAACCAAGGAGCACACACGAGCTGAACTGAGGGCCCTGGCACATGTGCAGCACAGGGCTGCCTTATCCTACCTCAGTAGGAGAGGATGTATCTAATCCTGCAGAGACTTGATATGCCAGAGTGGGTGGATAGTCAGGGGGAGGGGGAATTGGAGGAGAGAATCTGTGAGGGTGGCACCTGGAGAGCATTTGGTGTGTAAATTAATAATTTTTTAAAAAGATGTATGTTGCTTTTTGTCTTCTTTTTAAAGATTTTTTATACTTACATATTTTTTATTTATGTCCCAAATATTGCCCTCCCAGTCTCCCCTCACAGAGTTCCTCCCCCACCCCCCTTCCCTCAGCTCCTTATCCATTGAAAGTGTGCCCAACCTGGCACATCATACTACTTGTTTTTGGAACATTTTGTGTCTCAGCAATCATAGCTTCTCTTTCTGGAACCTCTGAGCCTGTAAGCTAGTCACAATTAGATGTTGTCCTTTGTAAGAGTTGTCTTGGTCATGGTGTCTCCTCACAGCAACAGAACCCTAAGATAACACTGAGTTGTGTAGCTGTCGTCATTGGCAATGGGGCCCTCATGTCAATTTAAAGAGAGGAAAACACTGTGTTAGCAGGAGACTGGGTGTTTGGGGATTTTCACATGACTCCTTTGGTGAACAACTCAATTGAATGCAATCCAGTCCAACTACTAGAATCCTCCTTTGATAACAAGAGATGATCAGTTAAAACTCCTTATCCTTCATTATTAGGAGACCTCATTAAGATTGCCCTCATGTATTTTAGGAAGCTTCCACTGCATTTGGGTTTCCATACCAGTCTGTAAATGTCCCTCAATTCCAGCTGTCTCTCCTTACATTCTTTCCCTCAACCCCATCTCTCTTCCCCATTGCCACCTGATCCTCCCATGCCTGATCCACTCGTAAAATCTATTCTACTTCTGCCTCCTAGGGAGATCTGTTTGTCCACCCTATACTCTTCCTTTATATCTAATCTTTCTGGCTCTATGAATATTCACATATAAATGAATATATACCATGTTTATGTTGTAGTTAACATTTAATCTCAGATGGGGGTTTCTATTCCACCTTTGATAATTCAGTTTCTAGATGAAAAACACACAACCTTTATATTTATAATAAGCCTTAGTCAGCAGTAGAACTGGGCAGATATCTACTTCCCTGATGATAACCCTGAGCAATAACTTGCTGTATTCCATCTGGTCTGCTCTTAACTCCAATTGGCCAGTCCTCATGGTCGTGTTTTCATAACCCACCTACCCCATGGTGTCTCTCCTTTTTCTGCATTCTTCCCTCCTTCCTCATGGTCTCTCTTCAGACCATAAGCCCAGGAACCCAAACTCCACCTATCTCTCTTCTGCCCAGCTTTAGGCTATAGGCATCTTTATTCACCAATCAGAGATAACTTGAAGGGCAAGGTTACATAGCATCACTTGTGTACATACAGATTCTCTCATCTCTGAAGGCAACCAAGCCTTGGGGGCCAGTGCTTAGTATTACAATACATAGCAAAAGACTAAACCTCAACATATTTATCTTTCTGGGTCTGGATTGTATCACTCAGAATAATGTTCTTTTAAGTTCCATCCATTTGCCTACAAATTTCATTGTGTCATTTTTAACAACTAAGTAATATTCCATTATGTAAATATACCACATTGTCTTTATCCATTCTTATACTGAGAGACATCTAGTTTGTTTCCAGTTTGGGGCTATTATGAAGAAAGCAGCAATTAACATGGTTGAGCAAGTGTCCTTGTGGTAGGCTGGAGCATCCTTTGAGTATATACCCAAGAGTGGTATAGCTGGACCTTAAAGTAGATCAATTCCCAATTTTCTAAGGAACCACCATATTTATTTCCAAGTTTTCACTCCTACCAGCAGTAGATGAGTATTCCCCTTATCCAACATCCTCAGAAGCTTAAACTGTCACTTGTGTTATCAATCTTAGCCATTTTGGCAGCTGTAAGATGGAATCTCAAAGTAGTTTTTGTAGCAGGATGCCATCCCACTGCATTTGTATAAAGCTCAGCGATTGGGTTGTATGAGAGGTAGAGGTAGGCAGAGTGAGGAGAGGTAGAGAAGAAGGGAGAGGAGGAACTAGGAGGAGATGTAGGTGCCATGGAGAGCCACGCATGTATTGAGAGCAGTCCTGGCTAACAACTTATATCTAGGTTAGTTAACTGATTAAAACTTCTAATTGTGTGGGCATCTTGTTATTTGAGCATTACCAAATATATAAAGCTATTGGATAATCTTTAAACATTAGAGTCTCATTTCTACCGGATACTACGTGGATGGCAGGATGGACTGGGTTTAGCCAAGCATTGTGGATCTCATGGGTGGCAGGGCCAGTGCTTCTGGCCTGCCTGAGTTGGCGGCCTGAGCAGCAAAGAGAACACATGCAGCCGCTCGTGGCCTCAGGCCTTGCCTAGTTGGGAAGATGGCGGCCTGTACCACAAAACAGATTGAGTGCTGCCATTTTAAAATATTATCAGTAGCAAGATTTGATTTGTATTTTTCTGATGTCTACAGATATTGATGTTCTTTAATTGTTTCTTAGCCATTTGAGATTCTTCTCCTGAGAATTCTATTTAAATCTATACCTCATCTTTAATTGTATTTTTTTTTTATTTTGGCATCTAGTTTCTTGAGTTCTTTGTCTTTTCCCATTTTATAGACTGCCACTATTTCCAAGTGACTATGACTTTTTTTTCAGTATCATGAGATTCCATGTATTCGTTGATGGTATTAATGCATGTAGTATTGGTATTCTGTTCAAAAAGTCTTCTCCTGTACGAATGCATTCAAGTCTATTCCTCACTTTCTCCTCCATCGGGAAGTATATCTATCCACTTGGACTTGAGTTCTGTACAGGGTGGTAGATATAGAACTATGCATTCATTTACATACAGACATCCAGTTTGACCAGCATCATTTGTTGAAAATGCTGTCTTTTCCAGTATGTACTCATGGCTCCTTTTATCAAAAATCGGGTGTCTGTTAAGTGTGAATTTATGTCTGGGTCTTCAGTTCAATTCTATTAATTCTATTAAACACCATGACTGTTTTTAATGCCAGTATTGTGCAGGTTTTAACACTATAGCTCTATAGTATAACTTGAAATTAGAAATGGTGAGACCTCCAGTATAGCAGCGGCCAATTAAGCTACTCGGCTGATCCCGAATTGGGTACTGCTACATTGCAGCAATTCTTTTATTGCTCAAAATTATTTTAGTAGCTATTCTGAGTGGTTTATGTTTCCATGTGAAATTAAGAAATGCCTTTTCAGGATCTGTGAAGAATTGAGTTGGAATGTTGAGGGAGATTGCATTGAATTTGTAGATTGCTTTTGTAAGAGGGCTGCTTTTACTACATTTATTTCCAAAGAATGTCAACTAATAAAGTGTATGAATGACACTCTTGCCTGGGTTTGTTTCATCTGGTCCAAAGGTTTCGAGGCCCAAACTTGACCTAAAAGTATGGGAAAGGTGAGAGAAGGCAGGATCAGGGGCATTCTCCTAGCTGGGCTAGTGTACAACCATCAAGATATTATATAGACTTGGAAGTGTGGATGGAAAGGAGACTAGGTTACTTGCCAGGAAGCTAGACCTGGGAGTGGAGACTGAACAGGCAGGCTGAAGGCAGGATCACTCACCAGGCTGGGAGAGTGTGCAGGCTGAGAGAACAGAACTAGACCTGGGAGTGTGAGGATAGCACAAACAGGCAGGGATCTGGGAAACTTACCTGACCAGCATGGTGCAAAAGCTACAAGACTCCAGCTAGGCTTCTTAGTGTTTACAGGGCCATATATAGTTTTCTTCAGGTAGCATTTTGCTATTGGCTCAGGTCAGTCTAAATTCAATATGTGACCCAGCTTAGTCTTAAACTCAATCCTCTTATCTTAGCTCCTAGGTGCCAGGACTACAGATTTAAAGCCACTATGTTCAGCTCCTAGACATGTGTTTTTTAAATATAACTACTATGATTATATTTATAATGACTATGAACCATGAATATTTTTTTTCTGGAAAAAAAACAGAAACCTTTACAACTAAATTATTTTTAATTATCCATACTCCAAATAAGAGTTGGTCCTATGTTTACTTCTGGGCATAATAATCTGAAAATATAAAACATGGAGTTAGACAGGAACATCTGCTAACTTAAAAATGTTTAATGTTCTGAGTTGTGTTGTTTCAAATGATTTGTATTAAAATTGAGTTTGATCCCAAAGCCAGAATTCCCTCATTGTATTATAAGCTCACTCATTATCCTAAGTAAAGTAAAATGTACATCATCAAGAGCATGCCTATTAAGCCTGCTTCATCAAATGTCTAACTACAGCATATTTTTCAGTACTATACAAAAGGAAGTAAAAATAAACACTGGCCAGGTGTAAGCTCTGTACTCAATAGATGTAAACAAAGATTTATTTTTTGAGGCTTAACATTATGATACTTTTGATTACATTTTTGCTAATCTTTTTTCCATTTTCAGTTGAAAGCACTGGATAGACATGGACAGGACAAAACTCTGCACAACAGGTTGTAACCATACCATAAGCCCAGAATCCTATCTATCCATATTTGCAGAGGTGTTCCTTCTGAGTTTTCAGCTAATTGCTATATGTCTTTTATAAGCTGTGTCCCCTTAGGGAAGTAAAATCTCAATGCCACATATTTCTCATCTGTAAAATGGAAATTAAGATGTGTGTGAGTCCCCAGGCACATATATAGCAGAGGCCTGCATGGTCTGGCCTCGATGGGAGCACCTAATCCTCAAGAGACTTGAGGCCCCAGGGAAGGGGAATGTCTGCTGGGGGGAGCACACTCTCAGAGGCAATGAGGAGGAGGAATGGGATAAGGAACCATGGAAGGGGCAACAGGAGAGGGGCAACAACTGGAATGTAAATAAATAAAACGTTTTTTTAAATATCTCTGTTTCAGGAAGGTATAAGGAAACATCAAATCATAAGGTAGAAATTAATGTGTCTTAACACATTAACATATCCCTTTCATGGTATTCATAAGTGTCAGGCACTCTCTAACCATTATTCCTTTTAATCAATTAACAGTCCCGAGCAGTGTGTATTATGATCATACTCTTCTAGCAGAAGATGACTTTAAGCCACAGCTCTAATTGTCTCACATGACAACTTTAGCAGATAAACAATAACTGATCACTGAATATTGCTAACCAACTAACCACTGGTTAGTTGCAACATTGCAACAACTAGTTGTAACATTGCAGCAAACTAACCAATGCACATTCAACAAGGGAAATAAACCCTAGTGTCCTGAGAGATCCATGGTATGCAATAAGCTAATTTCTCAAATTAGAAAAGAACATTCACAAGAGAACAAGGAAAGGGGTCACTCAAGTGGTTTTCTGAGTTCTGTTAGTATTCAGTCAAGCAAACAAATGGCAGCCATTATAGCCCTGCACCACTCTCAGTCATTCCCTGACCTTGTAGTTATGTGTCTTGTTTGCCAAATCTTCAAGCTCATATTTCTCATAGTAGACAGAAGTTTATACAGAAGTAAAGCAGAATCATTCATTCACTTACTAATACCATTGCTAAACGATCTATGTTTGAGTGATATGGTCATTTCATAAGATGTAAGTTAGCTGGTTTTGGTCTCACTGCTGTTTAATAACTCAGAAGAGTGAGGCATGTTTAGTGGCTTACATTTCCTATTTCACCTTCTTACATCACACTCTTCCTTTTGAGAAAACAAACATCCCTTCTGCATTCTGTCACCACACTGTTCTCCTGCTTCCAGGACCAACGCAGAAGTGGCTGCAATGGAATGTCCTTTCTTTATTATGCTTTTCTGAAAGCCTAGTGTGGCAGCATTAAAAAGAAACCACTGCACTTGGTGTGACGGTGGAGGAAAAAGGTGAGAAAAACTGCAGTATACACAGCAAATGGAAGATAAGCTGAAAGAAGGTCTGGCTGTGACCTACAAAAGATAGCTAGCTGCCCTTATGCAGACCTCCAAGAAAGAGGCCAAGTCTGAGTGGGATGTTTAAACTGAATGGCTGCACAAGACTTTAAAGTAGATCAAGGGAATACAAATTGGAAAATGGAATCTGCCTTGAATACAGACGCTCATTAGTCCCCATGTAACTGAATCATATGTCACAGCATTTAAATAGTTTACAAAAATGAAGTTCTTTTGATTTCACAAGTTCAAAAAGTTAATGTGATTTCCAAAGCATTTAAACAGCCATTTAATCAGTGTTTGCATTCAAAGAATATGGACTCTGATAAAGTTATTCTTAAGAGTGAAATTCAAGTTAAATTTGATCTATGTAAACTTTGAGCTCTTCACCTTTCAATAGGGATTCATTCGTTCAAGCAGAGATTATGCTTGTTCCTCACTTGCTTCTAACATTTGAAGCCCACCTGATGCAGCTACATCATGGGTGCCCACCATTTTTTAATCTTTCCTTGAATACTGGTTTTCTTCCTTTATGAGACTACCGTACCTGTGCTCTTGATTGATGGAATTGAACTTGCCATGTCTGCCCTATGTTTCCTATCTCAGCAAATGGAACTAATGATATCTACCTTGAAGGTTAAAGTAAAATGAGAGGAATTTGGATTTACACCTCCATCATTCGCATCCTCCCTAACAAGTGCTGTGCAGGGCATGTGCCCTCCAATCTCTTCTTGACCACTGAGACTGAGGTGTCTTGCTTGTCCTCCTCTCCTAGGGTCAGCAGTACTTTGTCTCAAGTCAGGGTACAGACACTCCTAAGTGTCCTTCCCTATTGTCTTTCCTTGTTCCACATTAGAGCCATTTTATTTCTACATAAAATATTGTTTGAGAACCTAAAACTTTTCAGAGAGAGGTGAGAAAGCAGCTCAGTTAGAGCCCATCTAAGAAAGGCAGCAGAGTGGCACAGGCTTGTAATCCTAACACTGAGGAGTCAGAGAGGAGGATCTCTGGGGTACACTCAGCAGCTAGCTTAGCCAATGCTAGTGCTATCTTAGTTGCACCCCCAAACCCAGTGAGAAACCTTGTATGGAAAAAAAATGAATAGAACCTAGGAATAACACTTGATCTTGACCTGCATGTGTTCACACATACACACACACACACATCACAGAGAGAGAGAGAGAGAGAGAGAGAGAGAGAGAGAGAGGCAGAGAGAGAGAGAGAGAGACATAGAGACAGAGACACAGAGGGGCAGACAGTCAGAGACTTGGAGATTCCTTTAGGATAGTGTTTGTATTGCATATAGTATATGACAAAGGCCCTTAAGTTACAAGGCCTCATCAGTTACAAGGATAGCCCACCTCGTGTTGCTCCTACTCCTCACACTTCTCTGGCTGTCAGGTTTTAATTCATCTAGAAAATTTTCTCAAGTCTTCCAGAGTCAGAAGAGGTCCCCAGCCTACATGCCTGTATTATGGCATACTTACTGTTAATGCATCAGTCACTAGCTAATTTTCTCCCAGCTTAAAGTAAGCCGATGCAAAATGCAAAACTGGTTCTTCTTCCATTGATTCTGTGTTTGCTGAGGATAGGTACTCGGAATTTGTGAAAATTAAGAATTAATGAATAACTAAAAGAAGGAATAGTAAGTCTTAAATGTTTTTTTTCTCCAAAATTTCAGTGAAAATTTCACTACTACTTTTCAAGCAGAGTTAGACTACAATAAAACAGTAGCTTTAGATTTTTTGCACACACATGCACAGCAGACACACAGGGTATCCTATGACTAGTAAAATGCACATGTGTAAGTAGTTACCATTAGCTCTGTCCATAATGAGACTGTATTATGCAGTGACAACAGTCACCTAGTGATCTTAAATTTAAAAATGTTATGGTAAAATGTGTCACTTAATGTAACTAATAGCTACCATCACCATTCTCTACACTTTGTGCTAAACATATGCTGTCTCATTCAAATGCCACAGTCAAGCTCTACTGTAGATCAGGTGAGAACTTTTCAGAGAAAGAAACCAAGTCTCAGCATGGAAGATAAGCACCTGCCTACAGCAGTGACTTTAGCTAGGCACCCCCTCCTCAACACAGCCTCCCCCTCAATGGTTGTATTTCTACTGTTGTACCACCAAAGGAAGAAATTTAACAGGGATTGTATAGAACCATTACCATCTCTGATAGAGTCTTACTCTAGTAAACAAGAGAATATGGATGACAGTTGCCACACAGAAATGCCTCTGAGAGATAGACTAGGACTAATTTGGGAAACACAGTCCACACCAACGGCAATCAGGAAAAGCATATAGAAGCCATTGAATTCAACCTAAGAATGTGTAAAATAGGCCTATAAGTAATTCAGTAGGCCTCATAATTACTCCCATCATGAAGATAAGCAAGTAATCTGAAAGTACACATTATCCTGAATATATTTAATTAGTGTACATATTAATCAGTTAAAATATCCTAACATAAAATTGACTATTGGAAAAAATCTATCAAAAATTGTTTCTTTAGCTTAAAGTTCTTTTCTTGGTGAAATTCTCTCATTGTTTTTGAACAACTTAATAATTTTTGCCATAGACTCTAAATAAACACTGTAGCAACGTCTAGAATATTTTATTTTTTTATACTTTCTTCATGTCAGAATGATCAAAAATTATGATTCTAGTTATAGTTAGTTACCTGGTCAAAATGATTAGCAACTATTGACACTTCTTCATAATACTCAGGGAGAAAAAATATCCCTTTGGGTCAGAAAGAGGAGAGCTGTAACTGGGAACAGGGTAAATATAATCACAATACATTCCATACATGTACTTATGTGCATAATTATAAAAATAAAGTAGGAAAAAACAACTCCATTTAGCTGTGTTATATTTAAGCTCTCATATGGCATAAGACACATAGCATGCTACCACGTAGTTTCTTCATCTAGATCATCCCAGCTTTATCATGTGCCAGAAAGCATCCTTTGTTCACTTACTCAGGAAAGACTTGCTGAGCATCTACACATATGGGACTTTAAAAGAAACAAAGAGACTTAAGGCTTCCTATTCCTTCATATGCCCACTCTCAAAGTAAGACCTAGGTAATAAAATTTTCAGGTCTCTGAGATTCTACTGAGCCTGTTGTACAAAATAAGCCTGTTATACAAAATAAGCCTGTTATTTTTGTCTGACCCACAAGCTAAAAATAAGTTTAACATTCTAAATATTTAAAAATAACACAAAGTAAAATATGACATGCAAAGTGTAATTCATGAAACATGAAGAAGGCATGAAAGTCGATCTTGAAGCTATAAATAAACTTTCATTCAAGCTTTGCCAAGCTCATCTGTTTACACCAACAGCTGCTTTTGCACCATGTCAGCAGAGGCAAGCACTTGTGACAGGGACCGCGTGCCACCTCCATGCATGTTGCTCTGCACACCTGCCAATGCACTTTTATAATCCATCAACATTTACACTGTCACAGAAATTGCCATGCACATTTTTATATTATGACATAGTACACCAGATATGTCCAAACAAGAGGAAAAAGAACAGACTTAACATGCTCTCCTTTTAGCATGTGCTGGAAGGTATGCTGTTTTGTGTACCTTTCTTATTTATTAAATAAAATAAAGATTTTTATTTAATCTTTTTATTTATTTATTTACACTCCAGATTTTATTCCCCTCCCAGCCCACGCTCCAACTGTTCCATATCCCATAATTTCTCCCCGCCCTCCTGTCTCCGAGGATGTCTCCACCACCTATCCCCAACCCTAACAGACCTCTAAACTCTCTGGGGCCTCCAGTCTCTTGAGGGTTGGGTGCATCTTCTCTGATTGAACCCAGATCCTGTATTCCTCTGCTGTGTATGTGTTGAGGACCTCATATCAGCTGGTGTATGCTATCTGTTTGATGGTCCAGTGTTTGAAAGATTTCAGGGGTCAAAGTTAATTGAGACTACTGGTCTCCTACAGGGTCACCCTCCTCCTCAGCTTCTTCCAGCTCTTCTTTAATCAACCACAAGGGTCAGCAACTTCTGTCCATTGGTTGGGTACAAATGTCTGCATCTGACTCTTTCAGATGCTTATCAAAGAACAGTCATGATAGGTCCCTTTTGTATGTGCTTCATAGCCTCAGTAATAGTGTCAGGCCTTGGAGCCTCCCCTTGAGCTGCATCCCACTTTGGGCCTATCACTGGACCTTCTTTTCCTCAGGCTCCTCTCCATTTCCATCCCTGTAGTTCTTTCAGACAGGAACAATTATGGGTTAGAGTTTTGACTGTGAGTAGCAACCCCATCCCTTACTTGATGCCTCGTCTTTCTGATGGAGGTGGGCTCTACAAGTTCCCTCTCCCCACTGTAGAGCATTTCATCTAAGGTGCCCCCTTTGAGTCCTGAGAGTCTTTCATTTCCCATGTATTTGGTACGTTCTGGAGGGTTCCACCAACCTCCTACCTCTGGAGGTTGCCTGTTTTCATTTTTTCTGCTGGCCCTTGGGGCTTCAGTCCTTTTCCCCCACCCAATACCAGATCAGGTTCTCTTCTTCCCACACACCCAGTCCACTGTCCCTTTTCCCTCCCACCTTGTGATTGCTTTCTTCTCCCTCCCAAGTCCCCTTCAGCTTGTTGACCTTTTTGAGTTCTGTGGACTATATCTTGGATATTCTGTTTTTTTCCTTTTCTTTGACTAATATCCACTTATTAGTGAGTACATACAATGCATGTCTTTTGGGTATGAGTTACCTCACTCAGGATAATATATTCTAGTTCCATCCATTTACCTGCAAAACTCAGGATGTCCTCATTCTTAATAGCTGGGTAGTACTCCACTGTGTAAATGAACCACATTTTCTGTATACATTCTTCTATTGTGGGACATCTGGGTTGTTTCCAGCTTCTGGCTATCACAAAAAAGGCTGCTATGAACATAGTGGAACATGTGTCTCTGTGGCATGGTAGGGCATATTTTGGGTATATTTCCAAGAGTGATATTGCTGGATCTTCTGGTAGATCTATTTGCAATTATCTGAGGAACCTCCAGATTGATTTCCAGAGTGGTTGTACTCCACTGAGAGTTTGCAATCCCACCAGCAATGGAGAAGTGTTCCTCTTTCTCTACATCCTCAGCAACATGTGTTGTCACCTGAGGTTTGGATCTTAGGCATTCTGCTTGGTGTAAGGTGGAATCTCAGAGTTCTTTTAATTTGCATTTCTCTGATCACTACGGACTTTGAGCATTTCTTTAGGTGCTTTGAACATTTCTTTAGATTAGAGATTCCTCTGTTGTGAATTAAGGACTAGATGGCAGGAAATAGTCAAACTCAGGGCCAAAATCAACCAAATAGAAACAAAGAGAACAACACAAAGAATAAACAAAATCAAAAGCTAGTTCTTTGAGAGAATCAACAAGATAGATAAGTCCTTAGCCAAATGCTGTTGTTATTAGACCAGAGATGAATCATTGTATTTACTGTGTGATAACACCCGAACTATAAGAAAGGACCTGATTAGTGGCAGGCAATATGATAGATATCCCAGTATTTCTAACTCACAGGGAAGGAACGTCACAAAAATTTCAAATTCCAAAAACAGTGTTGAATCATAGCAAAAAAAAAATCATAATTTATTTTAAATTAAAACAAGCCTATAGCCAAACTAAATTTCTATGTGGGCCATTTTTATGAACTAAGAAAATAAACCCATCAAGCAATGGTAAGTTAGCAAAATCATGTATTACTTCAGCAGTGTAAAAACAATGTGTCAAGAAAAAAACAAACACATTTAACCCTCCTAGTAAGAGCAGTTGTTCAGAGTTAAAGACAGTATCCTAATAATCAAGCAAACTCAAGTTTGGACTAGGGATGAAGGTTTCAGATCTCAGCACTTGGAGTGAAATCTGAATGGAGAGGGGAACAGAAAGAGAGCAGAGACTCTAATACAGCTCAGACTGGCCTTAAACTTATTACTTTCTGTTCTCTCTGCCAACATGTGTAGCATGCTGTTGTTATAGACATTCACATGCCATCATGCCTGGCTTACATAGTTGATTTTTACATAAGAAAGCAGTGCCAAGGAGTGAGCATGTCTTCCAAGAGTGCTGACACATCTGAGAACACAGGTAAGATCACCACTTCTGCTCAAATTCATAGCCCAAGAGGGTCCTGCCGAGAGCCATCAGGACACAGGAACCAAGGAACAGGCAGGGACAGGATCCTTCCAGTTTCCTTCTATGCCCAGACCTGACCTTGTGCCATAGCTCTCCATACACAGGTCCCACCAGAAGAGAGCTGGTCTCCAAGGAGTGCTGATATACCTGTGAGCACAGGTAGGACCACCACTTCTGTCTGCAAAACTCAGGACACAGGAACCTAGAAGCAGTCTGAGACAGGATCCTTCCTGTTATCATCTGCACCTGGAGCTGACCCTGTGCCACAACTCTTTGTACCCAAATCCCACCAGGAGAGAGCTGGTCTCTCAGAGTGTTGGCATACATGAGAGCACAGGTAAGACCACCACTTATGCTCAAATACCTGGCCCATGAGGGACCCACCCAGAGCCCTTAGGACACAGGAATCAAGGGGCAGCCTGTGACAGAATCCTTCCAGGTTCCATCTGCACCCAGGAGCTGACCCAGTGCCACAGCTCTCTATACTCAAATTTCTCTGGAAGAGAACTAGTCGCCCACAAGCACTGACAAACAGGCTTACAGGACAGACAAGCCACAGTCAGAAACAACAAGACAAGCTAACACCAGGGATAAAAAGATGGCAAGAGGCAAGGACAAAAACATAAGCAACAGAAACCAAGGCTACTTGGCATCATCAGAACCTCCTTCTCCCACCACAGTGAACCCTGGATACCCCAACACACCAGAAAAGCAAGACTGATTTAAAATTACATCTCATGATATTGATAGAGGACTTTAAGAAAGACGTAAATCACTCCCTTAAAGAAACACAGGAGAACACAGGCAAACAGGTAGAAGACCTCAAAGAGGAAACACAAAAATCTGGCCTTTAAGTTGGGCCAGTAAATATCTTCAACCAAATTATAAAAGAAAACTTCCCTAACCTAAAGAAAGAGATGCCCATAAACATACAAGAAGCTTAAGAACTCCAAATAGATTGGACAAGAAAAGAAATTTCTCTCGTCACATAATAATCAAAACACCAAATACACAAAACAAAGTAAGGAAATGAAAAGCAGTAAGGAAAAAAATTGAGTAACATGTAAAGTCAGACCTATCAGAATTACACCAGACTTCTCACCAGAGACTATGAAAGCTAGAAGATCCTGGACAGATGTCATACAGAGCCTAAAAGAACACAACTGCCAGCCCAGGCTACTATACCCAGCAAAACTCTAAACTACCATAGATGTAGAAACCAAGATATTCCATGACAAAACCAAATTTACACAATATCTTTCCATAAATCCAGCCCTACAAAGGATAATACATGGAAAACCTCAACACAAGAAAAAAAACTAAACCCTAGAAAAAGCAAGAAAGTAATTTTTTAACAAAATCTTAAGAAGGTAGCCACACAAACATAATTCCACCTCTAACAACAAAAATAACAGGATGCAAAAGTCACTGATCCTTAACATCTCTTAACATCAATGGACTCAATTCTTCAATAAAAAGACATAGACTAACAGACTGGATATAAAAACAGGACCCAGAATTGTGCTGCATACAGGAAATGC
This sequence comes from Arvicanthis niloticus, assembly GCF_011762505.2. Taxonomy (NCBI): domain Eukaryota; kingdom Metazoa; phylum Chordata; class Mammalia; order Rodentia; family Muridae; genus Arvicanthis; species Arvicanthis niloticus. Next base: position 44,080,157 of record NC_047665.1, on the reverse strand, counting down.
ACCTCAATAACAAAGACAGACACAACCGCAGGATGAAAAGCTAAAAAACAATTTTCTGAACAAACAGTACCAAGAAAGAAGATGGAGTAGCCATTCAAATCTTGAATAAATTGACTTTTAACTAAAGGTATCAAGATAAAGGACATGTCATACTTACCAAAGAAAAAGTCTATCAAGATGAACTCTCAATTCTGAACACCTATGTTTCACATGCAAGGGAAACCACATTCATAAAAGAAACTTTACTAAAGGTCACAGCACCCATTGCACCTCACCCAATAATAGTGGGAGACTGCATCATCTCACACTCATCGATGCAATGGACAGATCCTAGAAACAGAAACTAAAGAGACACAGTGAAACTAACAGAAGTTATGAACCAAATGGATTATCTATAAGACATTTCATCCTAAAACAAAAGAATAAAACTTCTCAGCACTTCATGGTACTTTCTCCAAATTTGCCCATATAATCAGCCACAAAACAGTCTTCAACAGATACAATAAGACTGAAATAACCAATATTACAGGCTGGAAGCAGGGGACTCTGAAACCTCTGTCATCAAGACTAATGAGGTATATCCCCTAACTTACGCACTAAGCAAGATAGTCAGTGACATGTAAGAGAGCATACCGAGACCCTTGCCCCTAAAAGAAGGGAGGCCTCAACATCCTAAGACAGGAGCTCAACCAATGGCTTGAGTATCCAAGGATGGGAAGGGAGGCTGGGGTCCTTTGCTCCAACCTAGGACAGGCACGGTTTCTGTAAGTTTTTCTAGCCTTCCCTTTTGAAAAAAAAAAAAAAATTTAAAAAGGGGGACCTGTTGGGGGCCGACTTTTAGCAGAAAAGCGGCTATCAGCTTTGCAGCCATCTTGAGCCATATACCCTGACATGAGACTTGGATTACAATAGCCTACAACAGCTGAGCACACTCCGATAATCTTGGTTTAGATACCTTGGGTGTGTGAGATTAAAGGTGTGTGAGATTAAAGGTGTGTAGCTTAAGAGTTTGACTTAGAAGTGTAGAGATCAGATTTAGATACAAGACCTAAGGGCATGATTAAAGGTGTGACCAAAAGGCATGGCTTAGAAGTGAGACATATAAAAGGCAGAGGCAGACAGAGATCAGACACAGCAGACAGAGGAGACAGAGAAGCAGACACTTTTAGGAGACACTTCGAGGAAATATACACTTTTAGGAGACACTTCAGAGAGTACAAATTGGAACTAGGAATTAGGTTAGACAGTACAACTTGGAGTTAGTTATTAGGCATTAGGTAGCAGGCACTTGAAAGAGAACTTGGAAGAAGTAACTTGGAACTTGGAGGCACTAGTGACTAGGAACTAGGGACTAGGGACTTAGGACTTGGGACTTGGAGTGAATCAGACACTTCAGGAAGAGAGACTGAAGAATGAACAGGATTGAAACACACTCTATCTGGTCTCCATTCTTCGAGTCTGTCCTCTCTCTCTCTCTTGCTGAACCCCGACCCGCAGACCAGAGCGGCAGCTTGGACCGGGATACAGTGGCCGCCAAACTCGGGGCAGCCCAGGTCTCAACATTTTGCTCGGGCCGCGACATTTTTGGCGCCCGAACAGGGACTAGTGCGGTTCTCAAGAGAAGAATGCACATCAATCTATTCTTGTACAAAGCTCAAGTCCAAGTGGATCATGGACCTCCCACATAAAACCAGATACACTGAATCTAATAGAAGAGAAAGTGGGGAAAAGCTTTGAACACATGGACACAGGGAAAATTTTCCTGAACAGAACACCCATGGCTTATGCTCTAAGATCAACAATCAACAAATGAGCCATCATAAAATTGCAAAGCTTCTGTAAGGCAAAGGACGCTGTCAATAGGACAAAATGGCAACCAACAGATTGGGGAAAGATCTTTACCAATCCCACAACCAATAGAGGGCTAATATCCAATATATACAAAAAACTCAAGAAGTTAGACTCCAAATACCAAACAATCTTATTAAACAATGGGTAACAAGCAAGGCAGTAAACAAAGCTCAGTGATCACTTTCATGATCACTATTTCTAAGGTCTTATCAGGATGACCAAAATATCTGAGCCCAATTCCCTGTCCTAGCCCAAAGTCATTTTCATGTTTGAAGCCTACTTCTTTGTTCTAACCTAATATTTAGATTCTTGACTATTTGTGTTTATTGTCTTGCTTATTTCTTGACTATTTGCATCTATTGTATTGCTAGTTACTCAACCTAGAACTAACCTTAATACTTGCATGTAATTAAAATGGTATAAAAGTAAAAAGGAGGAGGGGGGATGGGATAGAGTGTTTCTGGGTGGGGCGGAAGGATGGGGAAAGGGGAAGACATCTGAAATGTAAATAAATAAAATATCCAATTTTTAAAAATGGGGAACAGTGTTAAATAGAGAATTCTCAACTGAGGAAACTGGAAATGCCTAGAAGCACCTAAAGAACTGTTCAACATCCTTAGACATCAGGGAAATGCAAATCAAAACAACCCTGAGATTCCACCTCACACAAGTCAGAATGGCTAAGATCAAAAACTCTGGTCACAGCAGATGCTGGTGAGAATGTGGAGAAAGAGAAACACTCTTTCATTGCTGGTGGGGATTGCAAGCTGGTACAACCACTATGGAACACAGTCTGGCAGTTTCTTAGAAAATTGGACATAGTACTACCTGAGGACCCAGCTATACCACTCCTGGACATATACCCAGAAGATGCTCCAACATGTAATGAGGACATATGTTCCACTGTGTTCATAGCAGCCTTATTTATAACAGCCAGAAGCTGTAAACAATCCAGATGTCCTTCAACAGAGGAATGGATACAGAAAATGTGGTACGTTTACACAATGGAGTACTACACAGCTATTAAAAACAATGACTTCATGAAATTCTTAGGCAAATAAATGGATCTAGAAAATATCATCCTGAGTGAAGTAATCCAGTAACAAAAGGACACACATGGTATGTACTCACTGATAAGTGCATATTAGGCAAAGAGCATGGAATACTCATGATGCAACTCACAAATCATATGAATCTCAAGAGGAAGGAAGACTAAATAGTGGATGCTTCAGTCCTACTTGGAATGGGGAACAAAATAATCAAGGAAAGTAGAGGATTGGAGGGACTTGGGAGGAAGAGATGAGGGGAGGGAAAAACAGGAAAAATCAGGTTTGGGAGGAGATGGAAGAGATGTACGGAGAGTGAGAAAATTGACCAGAGGTATGTAGCAATGGGGGCGGGGGGGTGGAAAACTTGGTGTAGCAACCAGAAAGTCCCAGATACCAGGAAAGCAAGAGCCTCCCAGAACCCCACGGGGATGACATTAGCTGAAATACCCCACAAATGGGAAGGAGAACCTGTCAAGATCTTATCTTGAGGTTAGGCATGCCCCTCTTCCCAGTTGAGGGATCCCACCCCTCTTCAATATTTTAACCCAGAATTGCTTCTATCTAAAGGAAATACAAAGACAAAAGGTGGAGCAGAGACTGAGGAAAGGTCATCCAGTGACGCCCCACCTGGGGATCCATTCCACAGGCAGACACCAAATCCAAACACTACTGCAGATGCCAAGAGGTGCTTGCTGACTCCAACCTGATACAGCTGTCTGCTGAGAGGCTTTCCCACATCCTGGCCAATACAGATGCAGATGCTTGCAGCCAACCATCAGAGTGAACACAAGGACCCCAGTGGAGGAGTTAGGGGAAGGATTGAAGGAACTGAAGGGGCCTTTTCTGGCATCAGTGGGAGTGGAGGCCCTTGGTCCTGTGAAGGCTTGATGGCCCCATGTAGAGGAATGCTAGGGCAGCGAGTTGGGAGTGGATAGATGGGTGGGGGAGCACCCTCACAGAAAAGCAGTATAAGGGGGGGGGATGTTATAGGGGGCTTGCAGAGGGGAAACTGGGAAAGGGGATAAGATTTGAAATGTGAATAAATAAAATATCCAATTAAAAAATAAATTAATAAAATAAAATATTTTTTAAAAAGCAGTGCCAATCTGTAAGTGACCAAAGAATTAGTATCTACAAAACAACATATAGATGAGAATATATTTAATCTCAACTGAAGAGTGGATAAAGAAAATGTGGTACATTTCAAAAATGGAGTATTAGCTTTTAAAAACAAAGACACCATGAAATGTCTAAGCAAATGGATGGAACTAGAAAATATCATCCTGAGTGAGGTAACCCAGACCCAGAAAGACAAACATGCTACATAATCACTTTTAAGTGGATATTAGGCATAAAGTACAGGATAACCATGCTACAATCCACAGACTCAAACAAGGTAAGTGGAAAGAAGAGCCTGAGGGAGGATGCTTGAATTTCACTGAGAAAGAAAAATAGAATAGACATTATGGATAGACATGGGGGTCAGGGGACACTGGACAGGGGTGGAAGTGAGGATGGAAACAAGAGGAATCAGGTGTGGAGAGGACTGAGGGAGAGAGTACTGGGAGACACAACAGGAATGGAGGGGACATCTCTAGGATGAGTTAGAAACCTAGGGCAATGGAAACTTTCAGGAATATATAATAATGAAACTAGCTAAGACTGCTAGCAATAGGGGATATGGACCCTGAACTGGCCATCGCCTGTAACCAGGCAAGACTTCCAATAGAGGAATTGGGACACCAATCCAAATTTATAGCTTGTCCTGCCTATAAGATGTGCTAGAATAAACATAAAACAGAAATTGAGGGGGTTTCCAACAAATGGAAGCTAGAGCTTGAGACCTGGTTCAAGAGAAGTAGCCCACTGTTCATGATATTCTGCTATACTTGCATACAGGAGCCTAGCATAACTGCCATCAGAGAGGTCTTACCCAGCAACTGATGGAAACAAATGCAGAGACCTACAGCCAAAGATTAGGCAGAGCTTAGAGAATCCTGCAAAGAGGAAGAAGAAAGATTCAAAGAGCAAGAAGGGTCAAGGACACCACAAGAAAACCTACAGAAGCAACTAACATGGGCCCATAGGTGCTCATAGAGACTGAACTGCAAACTAGAAAGCATACATGGGCTGTACCTTGGCCTGTACATATATGTTAACACTTGTGTACCTTGGTCTTCATGTGGAACTCCTAATAGTGAGAGCAGGGGCTGTCACTGACTGTTGCCTGCCTTTGGACTCTTTCCTCTAACTGGGATGCATCTTCTACACTAAACAGGAGGAGATGCACCTAGTCTTGGTGCAATTTGATATGCTATGGCTGGCTGTTATGTGTGGTGGTTTGAATATGCTTTGTCCATGGAACATGACACTATTATGAGGTGTGACCTTGTTGGAATATTTTAAAGGAAATGTGTCACTGTGTAGGTGAGTTTAAGTTCTCTATGCTCAAACAGGAATTAGAGCTTCTTCCTGGTGGCCTTTGGATCAAGATGTAGAACTCTCAGCTCCTCCAGAATACTGTCTACCTGTACACTGTCATGCTTCTCACCAGGATGATAATAGTCTGGACATCTGAAATTGTAAAGCAGCCCAAATTAAATGTTTGCCTTTATAAGCATTTGTCATGGTGTCTCTTCACAACAATGGAAACCCTAAGACAATATGTATGGGAAGCCTCCTCTTTTCTGAAGAGAAAGGGAGGAGGAGTGGATAGGAGAGAGGATGTAGGGAGGAAGGACAAAGAAGGAAGGAGGAGGGAGGGGAAATTTCGGTCAGAATGTAAAATAAATTAAGCTAATTTTTAAAAAAGAGTTCAAGATTAGCCTTCATTAAATGATATTTGAATACAACTTGGACCTGTTTTTTAAAAGGGAAGAAAGAAAGAAAGAGAGAGAGAGAGAGAGAGAGAGAGAGAGAGAGAGAGAGAGAGAGAGAGAGAGAGAGAAAGGAAGGAAGGAAGGAAGGAAGGAAGGAAGGAAGGAAGGAAGGAAGGAAGGAAGGAAGGAAGGAAGAAAGACTAGGAGAACACAGCCCACAGAATCAACTAAGAAGGGTGAATAAGGACTCATAGAGGCTGAAATAACAATCACAAAACCTGCTCAGGTCTGAGCTAGGTCCTCTGCACATGTGTTATGGTCGCTAGCTTCGTGTTCTGTGGGACTCCCAACAATGTGAGTGAAGCTGCCTCTGATGCTTTTGCCTGCTCAACAATGTAAGTGGGGCTGTCCCTGACTCTTTTGTCTGCCTCTTGGACCCTTTTCCTTCTACTGGGTTGCCTCATCCTGCCTTGACATGAGAGTTTATGCCTAATTTTACTGTATATCATCATGCTTTATTCATCTGCTATTCCTGGGAGTCCTGTTTGTTGTTTGTTTTTTGAAGGGAAGCGGAGGAGGAATGGATCTATGGAAGAGAGGATTTGGGGAGAGCAGTGGAAGGAGGGGAAACAATAATCGGGATCTAATATATGAAAAGAACAAATAAAAGAAAATAGTTTTTTACAAAGTATAACTTTAAAAAATAATGAGGTACCAGGCACTTCATTAATTTTCATTAATCCCAGCACTTCAGAGGCAAAGGCAGGCAGATTTCTGAGTTCGAGGCCAGCCTGGTCTACAGAGTGAGTTCTAGGACAGCCTGAAGTACACAGAGAAACCCTGTCTCAAAAAACAAAACAAACAAACAAAAAATAATGAGGCAGTATTTCAGAACTGAGGTGAACCATAATCAAGCAGTTGGTATTAGACAAGGGCTTTGAAGAAAAATCCTGGGCACATAGTTGCATCATCTTTCATGATCTTTATACCCAGTGACTCATAGGAACTTAGAAAAAGCATATATTTCAGATCTTATATATTCTATTCTTAGCTTAACTATTTTTATTTAACTTTTTTCTGATTATAAAAGCAAGTTGGGTAGACTTCATTGTGAGTGTTGAAACTGTATAGAAATCATGAGTAAATTATGTGTACCCTAAACTGAAAAAAAAAAAATGAATCCTTTTTAAGGGACCATGTAGATGGTTCAGTGAGAAAAGTATTTGCAGTTCAAGCATGAAGATCAGAGTTTGGATATACAGCATTCAGGTAAAAGCCAGGCCTGGTAAATCTGACACCTTGCCTGTAATCCCAGCACTCAAGAGAGAGGTCAGGGATCCAGGGCTAGCCTACATGAATTAGAGAGGTTTGGGTTCAGGGAAGAGACTATCATGATACATAAGATAAAGAAAAAGATCTAACCTCCAAATGCACACTAGTGCACAAGCACAAGTATACACACACATACACACACAAGCAAATACACATACACACACATAGGAACTCCTTAAAATTGTTGAGGAAATCGTTAAATTCAACTTAAATTGAATATACTTTACATATTAAGGTGTGTTACATTTTCAAACCAATTTATTGAATTATTTGTTTGTTTATTTGAGAGGATGGCAAGAAACACAGGCCACAGTGCATACAGGTCAGACAAATAGCCAACAAGCAGTCATATCACAAGACAAGGAGCTTTAGGGGGATCCCACCTGGGGATCCATCCCATATACAGACACCAAACCTAGACACTATTGAGGATGCCAAGAATTGCTGGTTGACACGAGTCTGATACAGCTGTCTCCTGAGAGGCTCTGCCAGATCCTGACAAATACAAATGGGGATGCTTGCAGCTAACCATTGGACTAAGCATGGGGACCCCAATGGAGGAATTAGGGAAAGGACTGAAGGAGATGAAGAGGTTTGCAACCAAATAGGAAGCACAACAATATCAACCAACTAGACCCCCCCCCCCAGAGCTCCCAGGGACTAAACCACCAACCAAAGAGTACACATGGAGGGACCCATGGCTCCAGCTGCACATGTAGCAGAGGATGGACTTATCTGGTATCAATGAGAGGAGAAGCCATTGTTCCTGTGAAGGCTCGATGCCCAATTGTAGGGGAATGCCAGGGATGTGAGGTGGTAGTGAGGGGGAGGCATAGCACCCTCATAGAAGCAGAAAGAGGAGGAAGGGGATAAGGGGTGTGTGAAGAGGAAATCTGGTAAGGGGATAACACTTGAAATGTAAATAAGTAAAATATCCAATAAAAAATAAATAAATAAAATAAGTGTTTCAGAGAATTAAATAAAATGAGAGATAATAGGTGATTACATATATTTTTCAACATAATATTTTTATTGATTCTTTGGGAATTTCACATCATATACCCTATCACACTTTCTTCTAAGTACTTCTATTTATGCCCCCCTCATACCCCTGTGACCTCTCCCACCCAAAAAGATAAAAACAAAAAAACAAAAAAATATTGTGTTATCTATATACTTACTGGATCATGACTCTCAGTGGTCTGTCCCTTAAAGAGAACTGAATTCTTCCCTTCCCACAACACCACCAGAAGCCATCAATTGTGGAGAGCTACATGTCAGCATCCTTATTTCAAGAGTTCTCTTTGATGGCTTCCTAGTTAGGCTATATTTTTGCAGGGGAGGAGAGTTAGGGTGGGAGTAGGAGTTATCACAGAAGCTTTTCATGCCTCTTTTTCAACTGCATCTTCAGTCATTGATATCAGTGCCAAAGTAACTTTCTCTTTATAGTCAAAGGAAACATGGATCACAGGCTTCTGCATGGTTTCTGGTGACAGCACAAACCATGAACACAGCCCCCAGTGCCAGTTGTACCACAGACCCAAACAAGGAGCTAGAAATTAGCCTGGGACACAGACATCAATATGGACTCAGGTGGCAATGGAGGCCATTCATATCAATATGATCGCAGCACAGCCCACAGACATCAGCATGGCTTCAGATGGCAAGACAGACCACAAACATGCACAAAGCCTTCTTCCATGGTATCATGTGTCACAGCCAACACAGAGCTCAGCCACATCAGGACCACTGACTCATACATGGCCCTCAGTGGCAGGCAACATAGACCATAATGGTCCTTCAAGGAGGTCCAATACAGAAAGTGAACCATTCCTCATCTCAGGCTCCATCATTGCCCAGAGCCAGGACAATCCTGCAGCCAGGATATGTGCTGGGGTCTGGGAGGGAGACCTGCAGTACAAGGTGCAGGGAAAGGGAAGAGTCTGCATCTCCTTAAGTTCCAGGCTTCTGCACATAATCCCATATATCTCACTGGGTAATGACATGTTCCACCATGGCCATGGTCCTCAGCCCTTTCTCATACTGATCACTACCATCATGCCTCCAGTTCTGCCTCTCTCCACAGCACAGGCACTCTTCCACTCTTCCATCTTCGCCACCTCTCCATCACACATTCACTAATCAGAGTGGTGCCCACCTGTGCCCACACCTACTTATTTTTAAAACATTTGTGTCAGGATGTATCTTACCAATGAAAATAAATTTTCGGAAGCAAATAATCCTTTTATAGCAAAATCTCTTTAGCTAATCAGAAATAAGTGACAGTTGAGTACTTGGCACAACTCCTTGTTGCCCATTTTAGAGAGTAGATATATGCTTGGGTAGTAAGACCAGAAGCCCAAAGAATAAAATAGAGTGATACTGCTTGGGTCCTTAAAAAACATTTCAATTCAAAACAGTATCCTCTCTTAGTAAAGGGCTCATGGAAAACTATTCTTGTCTCTGACTACCATGATTGCAGGCTACAGATTTCCATTGCAACTACTCAACTGATAAGTTAACTACTCAACAAAGGTAGCCAAACATACACACAGATGAGCATGTCTGTGACTAAGTAAAAATTTAGTTATGGCCAGTGGCAGATAAATTTCATGGATGTTTATGTATTATGAAATGATACTATTTAGTTAATTTCTTTTCAACCACTGTTAAAATGTAATAACTAACTCAGTCTCATGGGTTCCATAACAGTTAGCACAGGTCCAGGAGTTGCACCTTGCTAATTGATTCTCTAAAGAATTTGCAATTGCACTGTAGAACTTGAAATGAGACAGTTGGAGAATGTGATCAGTATGAAAAGATGCTATATAATGATAAACACTGGAAGGTCAAAATGGAAATAGATAATAAGGGCTTTATAAATATCAGTATAAAATGAGCATATTAATAAAATATAAACATCAGTAAAACATTGTTTTGTGAACTCATGTGATTGGAAGCACATCCCTAGATAAAGTCTAAATTTATTGTCATTCAAATTTTAGCAAGTAAGAAGGAGAATAACTTGCCATCATTAAGCCCAGAATGCATTTCCCCAGTTGCGAACATTGCTATCTAGAGGTAATGGTAGCAGGCTAAGCCTCTAATAAACAGACCTCAGTTTTGAAGAAGAAAGACATGGAAAAAACAGGACACCAGACTTCAGATAATTAAAATATTTATAGAAAAGGGGAAATAGGAAAGAAAAATATTTTCAAGGCTGGAGAGCAGCCTACAGGATTCTCTGGAAGACCTTTATGAAAGATCTATCCTCTATAGAGGTCTCTATGGTACCTTTTTCATTATTTTTTTTAAAGTCCACAACTGAAATACTAGACATGGTTTTAAAGATGTTCTTGAGTCCTTGTTTCTAAATATTTATGGATTCAAGACCCAGGTGTCTATCTAATTGGTGTTAGAATCTTGCCCACCCATTCTGAGATGCCTTGATAGTACTATCTATGTTATTTATGTTTTGAGGATGTCATATATGAGAATTGTATTTATATCACTCTCCCCATTCCTCTCCTCACTCCAATTCACCCCATCTTTCTCTCTCCTCAAATTCATGGCCTCTTATTTTTAAATTATAATAATTAATTATAATTGTTATAAGTTTATAAGTACAACCATTTAATGTTGCTCAGGAGTTTAGAGTTTAGAGCTGACCTCTGGATTGGCTAAAGCTATAGAGAAGCTCATACCTCGAGAAGACTTATTCTCCCTTTGTTCTTGTCTCTTCCCACTTTTCTTAGCTGTACTTCTAAGGATGAAGCCTTGTGATTGTATTCCCATCCACCTTTGCATGTCAATTGATGGTGTCATTTTTTTTTTAGTTATTGTTTAGACAACAATATTATTGAGATTTCCTAGAGCAGCTTCCATGTCATACAAAGAATAGGAAATCTCAACAACATTGTTAACTAAAGAGAACTTTTTTTAAAAAATGACAATACCAACTGCTGCACCAATGACAGTATTTACTATAAATCAATATTATGGATTATTTAGTAGATAAATTAATTTACAATATAAAAAAGTATGTGTGAGCTAAAATAGATAATGACAATTTCTAGCAACTGTAACAATAATAATTTTAGATCCTAAGAAATTAATCAAGATGAAATTTTGAAACATACCTAAATGTGTGTTGATTTGGTTTATTTGGTTTTCTTTGTTTTTGTTCTTTGGTTGGATTTTTTGGTTTTTGTTTTGTTTTGTCTTGTCAACTTCACACAAGCTAGGGTCATCTTGGAAGAGGCATATAAGCAGTCATGGGGAACTTTCTTGATTTATGCAAAAGGGCCCCATCCTAGTGTGAGTGGTACCATCCCTGAAGTGGTGGTCCTGGGTTGTATGAAAAAGCAGTCTAATCAGGCTATGGGAAGCAAGGCAGTAAGGAGAAGCCTCCATGGATTCTACTTTAGTTTCTGCCTCCAGGTACCTGCTTTACTTGAGTTTCTGCCTTAAACTACAGTTGATACATGCAAGCCAAATTTCCTTTCCTACCAAAGTTGCTTTGACCATGGTCTTTATCACAGCCATAGAAAGCAAACTAGAGTATACATGTTAGAGTATGATGAGTGAACTTAGATCACAAACTGCAAACGTTTCAGCAAATTAGTCAAAAGAGTGAGAAAATTAATATACCAAAATTAGAAGTGAAAAGGAATACATCACAATACTCAATGGTAAAATTTTTAAAAATTATAAGGACATATACTTTAAAATCCTATATTCCAATAAATTTAAAAGTCTAAAATAAATGTTTTAATTTCTATATGTTATGTCAACTATAGAAAAATGATATAAATAATTTAAATAGGACTGTTGTAATACAAGAAAAAAGTTCAGCAATCAAGTGGATCTCATCAAACTAAAATGCTTCTGTGCAACAAAGGAATCAGTAAGTGAAGAGGTTGCCCACAAAATGGGAAAAATCATTTCCTGTTATATATCTGACAGAATATCAGTGTCTAATATACACAAAGAATTGAAAGTACCAAAAAAGAATGCAACTCTTTTAAAACAATGGGCCACAGAACTAAAGAGAACCCGCAGAAAATACAAATAAATAGGAATGGCTCATAAACACTTTAAAAATGGAGAGGTAAAGGATCTTGTCACCAAGCATGACAACCCAAGTTCAGTTTTCTGGAACTGACACAGTAGAAGAAGAGAACTAACTCCCAACATCCATGGTTGTCCTCTGACCTCTACACATGTGCTGTGATGTTTGTGTGTGTGTATGCACACACGCACATAAATAATACAATATAATTTAAAAAGTTAAATTTTAAAAAGTTTTTAGTCCTGCCTAGCTTTTAAAATAAATTTCTCACTCAAAAAGGAAGGAAGGAAGGAAGGAAGGAAAGGAGGGAGGGAGGGAGGGAGGAAGGAAGGAAAGAAGGAAGGAAGGAAGGAAGGAAGGAAGGAAGGAAGGAAGGAAGTTAGTTAGTTATACAAAGAAATGCAAATTAAAACTACTTAAGACAAAGAAGTAATTTCAGGCAGAAATCTAAATTTTAGGCTAGAACAAGGAAGTAGGCTTCAGATATGAAAATGACTTTGGGCTAGGACAGGGAAGTTGGCTCATATATTTTGGTCATCCTGATAAGCCCCTAGAAACAGTGATCACGAGAGTGTTCACAGAATTTTGTTTATTGCCTTGCTTGTTTTTTGAATATTTGTGTTTATTGTCGTGCTTGATCCTTGACTATTTGCATCTATTGAATTGCTAGTTCCTCAACCTAGAACTGACCTTAATACTTGCATGTAATTAAAATGGTATAAAAGCAAAAAGGAGGAGGGGGGATGGGATACAGGGTTTCTAGGAAGGGGAAATGGGGGAAGGGGAAGGCATCTGAAATGTAACTAAATAAAATATCCAATTTATAAAAAAGAAATGCACAGACACAAAAAAAGAATCCATCTCACCCAAGTCAGAATGGCCATTCTCAAAGTACCAGTGACAACAATGCTGGCATGGATGTGGAAGAAGGGAAACCCTTATGCTCTGCTAAGCATAAGCATTTCCTTTGGAGCACTGAGCTTAGATGAGGATGCTATGAGCAAGAGGAGGAAAAGTACTGTAAAGAAAGTAGATAGAGGGTGTACTGTGGTGAGAAAGGCTTTGTTGTTTTATTTCCTTTAAAAAAACCATTTATTTTCAATTTCATTTTATAATATGAGTCTTGATTTATTTTGTTGATTAAACTTGAAGGGACCATATCTTATATAATACTCTTCTTTTATATTTATAACCCAATTAACCAAAAAAGAGGGGCATATGTTTGAAAAACAGCATTCTGAACATACTGAAGATTGTTTTATTCAGTTCTTCACAAATAATTTTTGGTAGTATATAAAAATTTAGCTGATTTTTATTTACTGGTTTTGAATTTTAGAACTTTATTAAATTTGTGATTCTTTTCAACAATTTGGATAGACTTTAGAGTTTTCTACACATATGATTTTGCCGCCCCAGCAGAGGCAATGTTGCCTTTGAGATTCTTTGTAGATGCCCTTTGACTTCCTTACCCAACTAAGATTTCTAGTACTCTGTTGAGTATAAATGTAGAATAAAGGTATCCTGCTTACTCGTGAGAGTAAAGGAAACATTTTTAAGGTTTCAAAGATGAATAAGATGAATAGGCTGTTTGCTTTTTTTTATTAATCCATAGATCCCTGGTATATCTAGTACTGAATATTTTAAATATGAAAATATTCTAGAGTACATTTATTTTGACAATTACATTTTGAATCCTTCATTCTATAATTGTGGTATGTCACATTTATGAGCTATACACATAAAGCCTTCCTTGGGTCCCAGAGTTAAATCATGCTGATCACAACTCATGATTCTTCCCATGTTTAACTGAGTTCAGTTTGCTAAGAATCCAGGGATTCAGGCATCTGATAACTGGAGATGTCAGTCTGAAACCTTTTCTTTTTGTCTGTCTTTATACTGTGTTAATGTTGTCCTCACAAAATATTATTTGGAAGTGTCCATTGCTCTTCAAGTTTTTGAAAAGATTGAGAGAAATTAATATTAATTTTTAGTTTTTTACTCACTGCTAAAACCCTATCATAGAAACATCTAGACCTTGGCTTTTCTTAGATAAGATAGAAAAGGATACAGGTGCTCCACTATGTTCATAGTGGCCTTATTCAAAATAGCCAGAAAGTGGAAGCAACCCACATGTCCCTCAACCAAAAAATGAATACAGAAAATGTGGTTCATTTACACAATGGAATACTATTCAGCTATTAAAAATGAGGGCATAATGAATTTTGCACGCAAATGAATGGAACTAGAAAAATATCATCCTGAGTGAGTTAACACAGACCAAAAGGTTGTGCCTGGTATGTACTCTGGTAAGTAGATATATAAGTAGGTATGTACACTGATAAGTAGATATTAGCCAAAAAGTACAGAATACCCATGACATACTCCACAGACAGTAAGAAGTTTAACAAGGAGGAAGGCCCAAGTGAGGATGCTTCAATCCCACTTAGATGGGGAAACAAAATAGTCATGGGAGGCAGAGGAAGGCAGAGTACCTGGGATATGAGAGGCGCCCAAGATTCAATGTGGGTAACCTTACCTAAAATACCCAACAGTGGGGAGATGGAACCTGAAGAACCCACCCCCAGTAGTTAGACAGGGCCCCCAGTGGAAGGATGGGGACAACCAACCTACCTTCAAATTTTTGATCCAGAATTGTTCCTGTCTAAAAGAAATACAGGAATAAAAATGGAAACGAGACTGAGAGAAAGGTTATCCAGAGACCACCCCAATTTGGGATCTATCCATAGGCAGGCACAAAACCCTGACACTATTATTGATGATGCTATGTTGTGCTTGCAGATAGGAGTCTAACATGGCTATCCTAGAGACCTCACCAGCATCTAACTGAGACAGATATAGGTATTTACAGCCAACCACTGGACTGCGGTCGGGAACCCCAGAGAAAGTGTTAGGGAAAGGACTGAATAAACTGAAGGGGGTGGCAATCCCACAGGAAAACCAAAAGTATCAACTAACCTAGACCCCAGGGAGCTCCCGGAGACTAAGTCACCAACCAAAGAGCCCATACATGAGCTTGTCTGAGGTCCAGCACATATGTAGCAGAGGACTGACTACCTTGTCTTGGAGAGGATTGCTAATCCTGTAGAGACTTGTACCCCACAGGTTGATCAATGGAATAGAATTGAGGACACATAAATAAAACCACATACTTAGACACACTTGATCTTTGACAAAGAAGGCAAAAATATACAATGGAAAAAAGAAAGCAGCCAGGCAGTGGTGGCACATGCCTTTAATCCCAGCACTTGGGAGGCAGAGGCAGGCGGATTTCTGAGTTCAAGGCCAGCCTGGTCTACAGAGTGAGTTCCAGGACAGCCAAGACTACACAGAGAAACCCTGTCTCGAAAAAAAAAAAAAAAAAAGTTGGTCTAATGGCAGTCTGTATGTAAAAAGAAAATAGATCCACATTTGTCACCTTGAACAAAGGTCAAGTCCAAGTGGATCAAGGATCTCAACATAAAACTAGATACACTGAATCTAATGGAAGAGAAAGTGGGAAAGAGCCTCGAACTCATTGGCACAGGGGAAATTTCCTAAATAGAACTCCAATGGCTCACATTCTAAGATGAAGAATTGATAAATGGGACCTCATGAAACTGGAAAGCTTCTGTAAGGCAAAGGGCATAGTCAATAGAACAAATCCACAACCTACAGATTGGGAAAAATCTTCACTAATCCCACATCCAATAGAGGGCCAATATCCAAAATATATAAAGAACTCAAGAAGCTAACCACCAAAACCCCAAACAACCCAATCAAAAAACTGGGTACAGAACTAAACAGAGAAATCTCAAATGGCCTAGAAGCACTTAAAGAAAAGTTTCAAGCCCTTAGTGATCAGAGAAATGCAAAATGACCCTGAGATTCCACCTTACACCAATCAGAATGGCTAAGGACAAAAACTCAGGGGACAGCACATGTCGGCAAGGATATGGAAAAAGAGGAACACTCCTCCATTGCTGGTGGGATTGCAAACTGGTACAATCACTCTGGAAATCAATCTGGAGGTTCCTCAGAAAATTGAAAATAGATCTTACCTGAAGACCCAGCAATTCCACTCTTGGGAATATACTCAAGAGATGCCCCACCATGCCACAGGGACATATGCTCCACTATGTTCATAGCAGCCTTATCTGTGATTGCCAGAAACTAGAAACAATCCAGGTGTCTCACAACAGAAGAATAGATACAGAAAATGTGATTCATTTACACAATGGAATACTACTCAGCTATTAAGGAGTCAAAGATCCTGAGTTTTGCAGGCAAATGAATGGAACTAGAAAATATCATCTTGAGTGAAATAACTCAGACACAAAGGGACGTGCATGGTATGTACTCATGGTATCACTAATAAGTGGATATTAGCCAAAAAAGTACAGAATACCCAGGACACAACCCACAGGACTCAAGAAAGTTAAGAAGCCAAAGAACCCAGGTGAGGATTCCTCAGTCTCACTTGGGAAGGAAAAGAAAACAGTCACTGGGACAGAGAGGAAGGGGCCTGGGTGGGAGAGGGATCAAGGAGGGGAAGGGTATTGGGGGGGGCAGGGGGAAACAGGACTGAAGCCCTGAGGGCCAGCAGAAAAAATAAAAACAGGCAACCTCAGGAGGTAGGAAGTAGGGGGACCCTCTAGAATGTACCAGAGATCTAGGAGGTGAGAGACTCTCAGGACTCCAAGAGGGGCACCTAAGATGAAGTGTTCTACAGTGGGGAGGGGGAACTTGTAGAGTCCATCTCCAGTTGAAGGACAGGACATCAAGTGGAAGGATGGGGTTGACATCCCACAGTAAAGGCTCTAACCCAGAATTGTTCCTGTCTGAAAGAACAGCAGGGACAAAAATGGAGAAGAACCTGAGGAAAAGGAGGTCCAGTAAGTGACAGGCCCAAATTGGGATCCAACAAGCATCTGAAAGAGTCAGATGCAGATAATAGCACCCAACTAATGGACAGAAGCTGGGGACCACTGTGGTTGAATTACAAAAAAGCTGAAAGAAGCTGAGGAGGAGGGTAGTCCCATGGGAAGACCAGCAGTCTCAAATGACCTGGATCCCCGAGATTTCTCAGACACTGAGCCACCAACCAGGCAGCAAACACCAGCTGATATGCGGTCCCCTACACATATACTGCCTGGTCTGGCCTCTTCAGAGACTTGAGACCCCAAAAAGTGGCGCCTGGTGGGGTGGGGTGGAGACATTCTCTTGGAGACAGTGGGGGAGGTATGGGATGGGGAGTGGTCAGAGGGCAGATCAGGAGGCATATGAGGTCTGGACTGTAAAAAATGTTAAACAATTTTAAAAAAAGATGAAGAAGGATCTATAAGGGACAAATAACAAAGCTGTTTGCCAAAGTGTCAAAGAATCATATTAGTTTATATTTACATGAAATAACAACACATACATGCAAACACACACATAACAAATTAACAAAAAAGGCTATCAATCTGAGAGTGTGGTAGGGGTGTGGGAAGGGTAATAGGGAGGGTATTGGGAGGCATAGAGGGGAAAGGGAGAGGGAGAAAGTGATACAGCTCTATTTTAATTAAAAATCACTTAAAATTAAGTATTTTCTCAGTAAAGTTTTATGCCTTCAACTAAGCAAGCAGCAGGAAAAACTAAATGAGAGCATATCAAAAGTTAGAAATTCTTCCCAGCTAATGAGATAAAAATCAGCCTATGGAATGGGAAAACATTTCACATTGTCCAAAGTATAATTTATAAGAAATTTATAGAGCTGTGTTTTAACAAAAGAACATGAATTGAAAATAAACACCTTTATAACACTTTTACAAAGCACCTTGAGTGCCACCATGTTCTCGCCATGCTCCCACCATAATGACAGTGGACTAACACTCTGAAACTGTAAGCAGTTACATGTTTTCTCTTACAAGAGTTGCCCTGGTCTTGGTGTCTCTCCACAGCAGTAGAACAGTAACTGCAGCACCATTGTCTTGGTTGCAGAAGCCATCACACATTTTGATTCCAGGATAAAGAAATCAATTCTAAACTTATCAGAAAAGCTCCCTTCTGCTGTTTAGCTTTCCCAGTGCTAGATGGTACTACTCCTATCACTGGGGTTGTAAGTCATCAATAGTCTTACCCAGATCTCGACCTTGCACCCTAAAATACCAACCTGCATGTGCCAACTGTTGCCAGAATAGCATGGCTGCTATGAATGTGACTAGATGTTTTCTGATTAGATTTAAGGCCTGATCTGTAGGAAGGAACTCATGCTTGGCACTGAAAACCTGGTCAAAAGCCTATGTTTGGAGAGGTTATAGAGCCTAGAGGAAAATTTACTATTATTGTTTTGCTAAATGGTCATGTTGTCAAACTTCCATATAAATATGTTTATATGTAGATTTAATTTTTTCAAAGCCTACTTTTAATGATGGTTCTTAAACACTTTAACATTCCTTCTAGCCCAACACTCACCAGAGGTAGTGGAAAAGCAAGGTTATTATGGTATGGGGAAAGTGGACCTGTTTAGAAATGGTTCTTTGGAGCAAATCCCAACTGCATGATCAGGAAATCAGCAGTTCACATCATAGGTCAGCAGCGGCAGCTTGATCCACCCAAAAACATGTCACAGATATACCAGAAGTCCAGTTCAATAGTGTCAGGATAGCAGCAGCGGTGGCACAACCTAACAGGAACAGCCATGCCTCAGCAGAATTGGCAGGCATCAGCAAGAGGGATTCAGACCAGCAGGGATGCCAGGAGAAGTTCTCTGCCATGCCTCTCATCAAAGCAAAGATCTGTGAAGATGCAAGACCAAGAAGCATGGCAGAGCTAGCTCTACCATCAAGTCCCTCTCACAGTGTGTTGAGTTCTATTTATACTCCCTCCAAACATCACGTGTCCTGCATGGGTCTTGCTTTATCACATGTCTTGCCTCAGCACGTGAGTCTGACTTAGCAAAACTCCATGAGTCTGTACCAGTTGATCACTCTACCAATTGTCCCAAGTCCACAGAAGTGGCAAGAAGGCACAGTATAACACCAGAAGTTTTTTAATGTGTTTCTCTCAATGGAGTCCTGACAAAAGGAGCTCAAGTACATATGTAAGTCAAACCAATACATGTATGTCATTAGCAAAGAATTCTTCATCATGTGTTCTTTCACGTGCTTGCTTTAGCAAAACATCCTTTCACCTCTGTCTGCTTCAGTGAAACATTCCTTCACGAGTCAGTCTGCCTTAGCACAACAACCTGTGTACCTTCACGTGTTTGCCCCAGCAAAACACTATCCAACACAACTAACTTTTCAAAGGACCCTTAAGTTTCCACTTTATTTATATCCATAGGTCTTGCTACTCTCATTTTTGGCCATCGAATCTTCTGTTTACTGTGGTCAGTGCTTAACAGAGATTTATAGCAGGTCAAAGTGCTTAGAATAAGTGGCTGTGAATGCTTGCCCCTAAATGGGTATTTTTATGTCAACCACACATAATCATATGTGTGCACACACACACACACACACGTGCGCGTGCATGCACGCACACACACACACACACACACACACACACACACATCCTCTGAAGGCTCAAGTAAAAATGGACAGGCAGAAAGAATATAAGCAACAGAATGAAGAGGTGATCTGTAAAGCGTTGTCTTCTGGAGATGACATGTTCATTGCATTCACTGAAGTCACAGAAGCTATGATACATGCACACTATCAATCTATTCAATATTCCAAGATGCATAGGTAGGGGTTCATTAGGTTCCACCCCTTGTTGAGGAGATGACTGCTTAGGAAGTGAGAATCTTTTCTCTTTGAGGTGTAGCCACTGGTAGATTTCCTACGTTCCAGTGGCTAGTCCCACACGTAGGTTCATATAGGCTTTGCTAATTGAACACAATGGTTTATAAAACCACTGTGTGGAAAGGAAACAAAATAAGAGGAGTATCTGTTGGGATTGTCCAGAAAGGATTAAAAAGGGAGAGCGGGGGCAGATATGATCACAATTCATTATATACATGTAAAACATGAAAATTTAAAGATATCAGTTCATAAATTGGTAATCTATCTCTTGTTAATTTTCCTGAGATTTTATCTCATCTGTGTATTCCTGGTCTGCATCATAGACCTTGTTTTCTTCAAGAACCTTTAGCATTCTCTTTCTTCTCTGTTATTGTGCTAATCTACACATTACAAAACAGCAGTGTCCTATGGCATATAGATTTCTAGGATAATGACAGCTGGTAAAACTAAATTACTCCCTTTTCAAAAAGTGACTTCTAAGTGAGCTGAGTGGAAGAAAATTTGAGTGATCTAGTGCAAAAATTCACAGGGTTTTCCACAGCCAAGAAGAGTTAGAATGGTTTCCTCCACCCAGAGAGTCTGCTGTAATCAGCTCCCTTCGAAACATCTCAATGCTTGCCATAAGCCATAGAAACAAATACTTCCATGTGTGCTTAACATGGTCTTCCCAACAGTCCTTGAAGACTGAGTCAGGATTTGAAACCAGACCTTCATGCTGCACTTTCACTTTTGACACATGACCACCAAAACCAAAAGGATGGGCAGACACATTGGCTCTACTTAGAAGACATCTATAATGAGTCTAATGCCTTTCCTCATTCCTGGATAAAACCAGGTTTTAACTAATTCAGAGTCCATACTTTTACAAGTTTAGTCTGATTTCTTTTTTCCTAAATGGAGAGTAATTCTCTGCCACTTTCCTGTTTCCTTACATAAACTTTTAAAGGCTTATTCTTGTTGATTTAGAAGTCTGTAGCCAGAAGAGCTTCGTCCTGTGATCTTGGAAACTTCTCCATGTACTTGCTCTTCCAGGGTATCTATAAATGTGTTTATTTAATTAAAAAGACCAGCTAAATCCATTTGTGGGCTCTGTTTGCACATCTGTAGCAGCAGCAGTCTGACTTAGTCTTCCTTGCCCCTCTATAATAGCTATATGTATCCAATGTTCTTCTTAAACCATGATGACACTATTTGAAATAGATTTCTTGTAAAACTTTCTAACTAGCTCTTTAAAAGTCTAAACAAATGATATTTGGGTTTTCTTCCTGGTTCTTATTTATTTGTCCTTTCAAACAGCTCCAACATATTATAGAAAACAGAATGCTTTTCTGTATTCATTATTCCAAGTGCCCTGTGATTCTACAACTTTTGGGATCCATCAGTATAAACCAGATTCAACAGTCCACAAACTGTAGGATCTCCTCAGAAGGCTTAAAGAGAATGCAAGCAAGAGTAAACAGAATTCACCAATAGTGACCAGCAGTGCAATAGTGTATTTACACACTTAGGCCCCCTCTTGAGTTTCTTCAGACACATGTGATGAATGTCATAAAGTTTCAGCAATTTACTTACATCCACAATTTCAAATGAGGCAGAACATCCTCTTCTCTCACAACCATTTGATCTGATACTACATATCTCACCTTTTTGCTTCAAAAGACATGATGACAGTGGAGATTTCTTGCATTTCAACAAAGACCAAAGCGAAGCATTCATTGAGTCTCCAGATCTTTCTTCCCGTGAGCACCCTGATCAAGCAGGTCTATTGATTTTCCCGTTGACCTTCTGCCTTTCATGGATAAAACAGCTTTTATTTCTGGATTCCAGGCCTTTTGTGCTGTTTCTTGAATTCCTTTATAGCCAGAGTGGCTTCTTATTTACAGCTGACCTGGCACACTCGGGGGCCTTCCCTTTCTCACTTGAACACTCTTTCGCCCACTTTTCCTACTACTTTAGCTTCTTTTACTTTATAAAATGGATGCAAAAGTTTTCCTGTGAGCTCCTCATCTTTGATATGTGACATATTTTTCTGACCTTCCATGAGCATATTCACAGCATTTCCAGGTATCCTACCTATAATGTGCAGACTTTGTTAAATGGTACTTTCAATTTTAACTTAAAGCACACATTAAGTGGATCATGGTCCCATTCTCTAAAAAGAATTGGTAATCTGATGGGACCTTTTTCTGTTTTGTTCCTGTTCAGCGGGTTGAATGTAACTGAGTTGTGAACACTATTACCACAGTAACAGGTTATGCTGTGTATCAGTCTCCGTCTGGTCTTAGGATCAAATCAAAATAATTGTATTATTTCCCTAATTCTATAACTACTTGAAACAGATGAAACAGACTCCTGTAAGAGATGATTTGGTTGCAGGCTATGGCTTCCCTCACAATATGGATTTGTCTAATTTTCCAGTGTTGCTATAATTTCATTATCATTACCCTGTGCCAATAGATCAAGAGTCCCAAATCCAAGAGATCTTAAAAAGCTTCTGAAAATCACAGGCAAAGTGATGCACACATATGGGCATGCATAGTTTCCAGAGAAAGAATTCTATGACTTGAATTTGCTGCTCAAATAAAGTATGGTGAAAAGAAAACAGCTGAAATGCCCATTGTCTACACTGTCACTAAGTAACGCAGTATCCCTGAGCATGACGTCTCATCCACAGAGAAACTACTCTCCCATCACTGTTCTCTGCATTCTTATCTCAGTTCTTATTATACATCTTCTGTTTTCATCACTTCTCTGTGCAAAATGTTTTAACCCCATCCTTTCCCACATCACTGAAGTTTCTTCAGAGTCCCACAACCAATAAGTACCAGCTTTCATTGGTTTCTGTTAGTTGTTTTTGTTGTTGTTGTTTTTCTCATACTGCAAAGCTTATGAAAGGGAGGTGGAATAAGGAGCCTTGCTTGCTGTCCTTTTATAATCTCTAGTTTATCTCCTCAATCTGAAGGTAAAGCTGGAGTCTTCACTATTTTACAGAACTTCGGGTTTCCTGACTAGATAAATAGCTTAGCTGTCATCACCGTGGCATCTTCACACCACTGAATTCCTTCCTTTCCTGTCTCCTTTCACAGCCTCCTACCATAGCTCTAGAGAGGTCTGGATCAAACTGAGTCCCATGCTTCCTCTGCACTTATCAACTTTCTCCCAATTTTTAGGTTACACCCTAAGCTGCCACTTAACAGAGTCACTAAACACTGAACTCATTTTTGGCCCCCCACATTAACACAACACCTCAATGCACCATTATATTTGCTGAACAAACCTCAGATTCTTTTGCAATCTACACAGTAACACCATTATAAGTCTTGTTCCCTAATCCTCCCCCCATTTCTTTGAACTGGGACTGAACTTAACTAATTTGACTCCTACAATGGAAACAATGATGACATTGGGGGGGATGATTTTCCCCTCTTTTAAGATTTTATGAGATGCATTTTAACCAATTGCCAAATGTACACATTAATATTAACCATTTAGGTTGTTTTTCAGACAGCTTTTCAGTATCTCTCTAAGAGTGGAAAGCTGCTATCTAAGTAACATTCTAATGACATCAAGGTATGAGTTATTATTGCTAGAAGCCTAGAAGTTCTTCCTGAACTTAAAAGGGGTTGGGCATATCCCAACATATTAAAAACAATAAAGAATGGGCAATCAGGAATTTATTATGCAAAAATTCAAGCAGGATATTCCAATTTGCATTTCACATTGTATTTGTCCTTAAATCCAACCTTAAAAATAGTTATTTGGATCATAGACTAGCCTTGATATACTACAAACAATCATATAGGCTAGCCTGTGGTGTGCTGTGCTGTTACATTGAGCTAGATCACCATTTTAAACACAGAAGTGAATTTTCACTTAGGATTTCAATGTAGGTTGTAAGGAGACATTCTCTCCCTGTTTTTGTTTTAGGGTTGATTTGCTCCCTACCACTTTTCAATTTTGCTATTCTGTTCCTACTGACACCCTTTCTTCTCATGGATACATTTCCCAGGCTGAGGAAAAGGAAGACTTTTGTATAATCTGGAGCTCTTCTAGTAAAGGTACATTATTAGAACATGGGCTTCTGTCATAGTCGTTGGGCTGTGGTGACAGCTGAAAAATGCAGGTAACCATAGGTCTGTGGCTGGGGAGGGTACAGAAATGGCCTTAACAGCTACTGTTAAGTACGTTGGCATATAGTATTTATACTAAGCACACAGGATCCACCAAACACTATGCCACAGACATTCAACACACTGATGTGCCAATTCATCACCACGACCCTTAAGGCAGATAGCATTTTCAACTATTAGATGAATAAAGATCTTCTGGAAAAATCAAGCAGTGCTTCTAAGGACTTAATTCCCAAGCCCCTGCTGCAAGCCAAGTAGCATGTCCTCATTTGATGCTATCCCTGGTAGCATTGTGCCTCAGGAGTGACAATCAAACGGAAAGGATGGGGAGAATTCAACAGGAAAAGGGATGGTCAAGTAAAACCCTATCTTTGCACGAGTAAAAGTTCTCACTGTGGCCAGAATTAAGAACAAGCACTTTAAGGATGTTTTCTGTAACTTAAGTACTGCTTTAAAAAATATTTAAAAATATATATTTTAAGCAAAATACTGTACAATTAATTCTGGTGAACAAGCTCACGTCCTAATAAACAACCTGGGAAGGACTCTTAAACTTTGCAGAAAACATCCCGACTGCCTGTCCAACTAAAGGCCATCTCATTTTGGCTAGTTATACTGTTTCATGTGAACAGGGATGGTTTTCTTTGCTGAAATTAATTAGAGTAAACATTTTCCTTCATTAAGCAATGCATGTCACAAATCAGGTGCCCCACCCTCCAGAAGAGGAAATACCCATGCTCAGGAAACACAGTCAGATATACACACACCTGTTACTCTACTCCTTTTTCTGCTACATTTGTTGCAACAGATGAAAACCCACATCAGACTAAGAGGAAGCACTGTGCAAGTAGTTGATTTATTTCAAGAAACTAACTTTCTCAGGCTGGGCTTTTTGAAAGCACGGTCTTTAATCTGTCCAACTGTCTTTTCTAACATGCAGACCTAACCAGCTGTTAACAGGTCCTTTCATAAGCACCTGATACATCTCTCAAAGTATAAAATCTCCCTCAGGATATTACTGTACCTGCAAATGTGCTTACATTCATTCCATGGCTGAAGCTAACTCCTACAAGATTATAGTTAGACTTTTTTTTTTTCCTGGGCAGACTTAGTCTTCTTTATAAAACTACCCTAGAGACATTACAAGATCGCAGAAAGGCTGGTACTTCTTCCAGCAAGCACATCCCAGGTCGACGTTAATTCCACAGTCTAGCCTTCATTCCTTTCTGCTCTCAATAATTTCCACCGAGATCAAGCCTGTGTGTTAGTATGTGCAGCCCAGACTGGTACTCTCTCAGCTCAAAGATTTGGCAGCATACCCCATGCTAAGGTTATATAATGACAGACCAACTCCTGCAAAAAGAGGGGCGGGCGGGGCGGGGGGGACAGTGAACAGCAGTACTAATTCAACACAATGAAAATCGTTTCCAGGAATCCCTGTGAATACTTTGAACCAAAGAAGAAAGGTAATTTTACCTTAAATAATCAGTGTGTATATCAGTAGCCCTGGGGGTGGAATGGAAATCATCCAATAATAAGATCTTGGTCGGAAATTCTTGCAAGGCCCAACTGAAAATTACAATCCCCATTACCAGGTTACAAGAGTGACATCTAGTGGACGCTTCTTGGAATGACAAAAGGGGGATTCAAATTAGAGCAAGGAGGTGAAAATGAATCACCTCTGCTCACTGAATCAGAGCTTGTCACATCTAACAAACATGCAGATGATACCCATGCCGCCACTCCTAGACCTCTCATGGGAGCCATGTCCCAAGAGATCTCACATCTGTTCCTACCCTCAGAAGACAAGCGGGTCAAAGAATCCTGAAGGTTACTTTGTCAGTGCTCAGACTTCATAGCCCCACTCAGCCGCGTATTTGCGGCTCCCTGTCTGCTTAGGTCTCCAGTACATATTCACTTCAGCATTGAATACGTGTGTTCCCTCTCATTGTAAACACCCTTCATGGGCTCTTGGTTTGCAATACTCGGGATGGAACTTGGGGCCATGAACATAGAGAGAACATTCTGCCACTGAACTATATACATCTAGACCCCAATTGAATTATAGTAGTAATTTGTACTTGTTTCAGAGCTCAATTTTTCTCCCACTGCTCTAGTTAATTCGTTCTTGAGCAGGGATCTACCCGGGTAAGGCACAAAACCTACTCAGAATTTTAATCCAATTTTCTGGGGTTACTTCTAAGAACAGAGCAGGATGCATAACTCCAGCAACCCCAACTTCTGCCCGAATCCAGAACTGTGTGCCTTATTCTAAAGAGACTTGACCTCTACACAGAATTATGAATCTATTCTCTCTTTTATAATTTTGAAGTTAGCAAAATGATTTTGTCATTTATTTACTTATTTATCCTCTTTACATCCCAACTGCAGCCCCCCTGTGCTACCCTCACAAATCCCTCCTCCCATTGTTCCATCACCTACTCAGAGAAAGTGAAGCGCCCCCCCCCCCATACCACCCTGACCCAGGACATCAAGTCCCAGCTAGACCAATAACATCCTCTCCAATTGAAGCCTGAGCAGGCATTCCAGCTAGGGGAAGCGTAACCTATGGAAGGCAATAGAATCAGAGACAGCTCCTGTTCCAATAGTTAGGGCACCTACATGAAGACCAAGCTGCACATCTGCTACAAAGGTGTAGGAGGCCTAAGTGGAGCCTCTGCATGCTCTCTGGTTGATAGTTCAGTCTCTGTGAGCTCTCATGAACCCAGATTAATTGACTGTGTAGGTCTTTTGTGGTAATAGCCAGAAACTGGAACCAACCTAGATGTCCCTCAACTGAAGAATAAAGAAAATGTGGTACATCTATACAATGGAATACTATTCAGCTACTAAAAGCAAAGATATCATAAAATTTGGAGGGAAATAGATGGAACTAGAAAACATCATCCTGAGTGAGGTAACCCAAACCCAAAAAGACACACACGATATGTACTCACTTATAAGTGGACATCAGTCCTAAAGTACAGGGCAACCATGATACTTCAGGCTCAAAAGAAACTAAATAATAAGGAAGGCTAAAGGGAGGATGCTTAGATCTCACTTAGAAAGGGAAATAAAATAGACATTGAAGGTGGATGGAGAGAGGGAGCTGAGTGAAAGAAGGGGTGAGAAGGGGAACAGTATGGGAAAGGCTGGGAGAGAGAACAGAAATCTGTGTGGGGCATCTCTGGGACTAGTGGGAGACATGGAAACAGGGAGGCTCCCAAAATCCAAGGGGTTGACCGTAGCTGAGAATCCTAGCAGCTGGGGCTATGGAGACTGAAGTGGCCACCTCCTCTAGCCAGGCCCAAAATTTGTCCTGCCTACAAAATGGACAGGGATAAAGATGGAGCAGAGATTGAGGGAATGGCCAATGACTGGCCCAACTTGAGACACATCCCATAGGAGAGAGCCAACCTCTGACACTATTAATGATACTCTGCTATCCTTGCATGCAGGAACGTAGCATAACTGTCTCCTAGGAGGCTTCATCCAGCAGTGGATGGAAACAGATGCCAAGACCCACAGCCAAAGATCAGGCAGAGCTTAGAGAGTCTTGTGGGAGAGTGGGACATAGCATTGAGTGAGCCTGAGGGGTCACAGACACCACAGCCTAGTCTTTTAACAGTGAATTAATCTCTCCTCCGAAGAGGAGCCCTGAAGGCCATACATGACTCCTCTTTCCAAAGCCTCCCTCTGCTCTAGAGTATACTTAGTTTCAGTTCTACCAGCCTATGATCTAACTAATTTCCAACAAAGAGACCAGTCTGTCAGCTTAAAACATACAAACATGCACAAAAACCACTTTCCAGTCCTGTTTTATCTTTTAGTACAAAATTATTAACCTGGAACAAATAAGCTTTTTCAAACAGTAGAACCTCTATTTCAAACTAACAAAAACAGAGAAAGTAGAACTTCCTTTGATGTGAAATGTGTCTACTTTGTTTTTTTCAAGTTTCTATCTTCTCATGTCCCAAATACACCTTCTGTCTCTTACTCCTGCCCCAGCCTACAACCTCATGGAAATACCATTTGAAAACCAGAAGCCACAAGTCTCACAATAGCTAAAACCGCCCCAATCTCATGAACTGCTCAAAGATTATATTTTCATTAAAATTAGAGAGAGAGAGAGAGAGAGAGAGAGAGAGAGAGAGAGAGAACTGTTTCACTGTAACCTGACCTAATTACTATCCGAATACAATTACAACATATGCAATCAAAAGATTTATTCTGAAGATGTAAAATCTGACTTCCTGAAGGAAATTTGCTTTTAAGTCATAATTAAGGATCCCTGTAATGAATAAACAACTGAAATGTTTACGCCTCTTCAACTGCTCTTGGCAGCCTTGAGGGGGAAATTATGAAGAGAAAAATGCCACATAATTCTTTCTCAAAGGTGACAGTAAGACAGAAAATCATCTGCCAGAAGCTGTCATAGACCCAGGTCCTCCTGCCCGTGTTAGAGGCCCAGTTATAACATAATTGTGACTGTGACCAAGTTACCTAAACTCTCATTTTCTCTGTTTCTTTGTTGGAAAGTGAGAAATATATTGTAATGTAAGTATTAATATAAATATCATGATTATTTAAATGACTGTTGTATGACAGTTAATATGTATGAAGCATTTAATAACTGGAGCATAGTAATTGCTCGTTAACATCACCTCTCAGTTATAATGCCTCTTACTAACTTGTTACAGATCATAATGGCTATTTAACATTCTTCCTTATTCAAAATGACACTTGGTTCTGTTTGATAATCTTTAGCATATTTGTTAGCATAAGTAATATACAATCATATAAATTCTTCATGTGTCTTGAGAATGGAAGAGAAGCAGATGAAATTCTAAAACACCTCCAAACGTTTTCTATTCATTGCCTTTCCTTGTGCCTCTTACTACTTTGCCCCACAGTGAAGCATGTTTAAAATTCTGCATTTGCTAATTGAAGGCCATTGTGGTTTTCAAAAATGCAAATAGTTTTTAAGCATTGCAATACACTGTCCTCATGCATCAAAATTATCTGAAGTTTGGGAATTTTGTTTTAACTCAAAGAAAGCTAAGTATTTTCAAGGAGAAGCAGAGTGGCAGCTACTATGCCAGTAGCTGGCACATATTCCCTAATTTTATCTGCCTCTTGGACTGCCCAATGACCTATTTTCTTAGAATCGTGGCAAGGTCCATGCCAGTTTATTTCAAAGTAACCAGGGCCTTCAAAGAAGGCTTCATTTTGTTTTAACAAGATTCTCAAATTTATGAGAATTGAGGCATTCAGAAACTTAGAAGCACATATACATGATACCTGGCCCAACCTTAGGGGGAAAGGGAAAAGATCACAAAATTAGCGCTTCAATTTACCAGAAAATGAACTTTAAGTTCTAAATTGTCACTATTAATTAACTGAAAATAGGCAGAAATTTCTGAAATGCAATCTGAGTGCCAGGAATATGACTGAGTGGTATAGCACGCACTCCACAACCCGTATAGTTCAGTGCTAGAGTACACACTCCACAACACAATGAGGGACTCAAGACAACTATCAATATTACAAAAAACGAAATAAAGTAAAAAGAAACAGAACCTAATGTTCTTGCTATAACCCAGTAACCCATACTTACTTTTATTAAGTAAAAAATGCTTTATTTTGGCGTACATGTCCATCATAGCCACAGTAGCAGGGACAGCAACAGGGACAAGAATTTGGGTGTTCATGCTTCATTTGTTCACAGGGAGCAAAGTGAGAACAGGAAACATGCAAGGCTGTAAAGCACCAAAGCCCACTCCCGGTGACATACTTCCTCCATCAGGGATGCACTTCCTCAAGGTTCCGTAGTCTCCTCAGACAGTACCACAAGCAGAGGACCAGGGTTCCATATGCGTAAGTCTATGGGAGGCGTAACTCATTCAAACCACAACAGGCTGTATGTTAGAATTTATGTGGAGTTTATATCAAATTAATAAGTAAAATGAATTTTTACTTAACACCATCGAGAAAACATTTGCAAGAAAAATTGTTAATACAAACAAGAAAATTAACAAATGTGTGGACTTGGTGGCCATCAGAAACTTTAGAGGTTATCAGTGGCATACACCATTAAGATGACTGTCATGGAAGACCAGAAGTGTAACCTGTTTTAATATGATCTGATCAGGAGCAATATTGACATAAAAGTTTCACTACTTTCATCAATTAATTTCTTTTTAATTCATTCTTTATTGATGTGCAGTTTCTTTTGCCTTTATTTTTAATAATATTTTAATGGATAACTATTAAAAAAGAGTATGTATCTAACATAGTTTGTATTTCTCCCATCTTTTAAATGATTCTTACGTATGTATGTATTTGTTTGAGTGTATGTAAAATGTGTATGGCTGCTTAAGGATGCCAGAAGGGGATGTCCAGATTCCATGGAACTGGAGTTACAACTGCCTGTTGTGGATGCTGGGAACTAAACCCCAGTTCTCTAGGAGAGCAGTAAGCATGCTCTAACCACTGAGCAATCTCCAGCCCTTTCTCTTTTTTAAAGCTGAAGGAGAACTGCTCATCTTACTGCATCTTACAGATTTATACATTTCTAAAAATGGACACACATCCTTGTCAGAGAATACTTACTATTATAATCAACTTGTTTGTTTTCATTTGATTGACTGTGAGTCTTACTGCATCCTTATGAACAATACATTGAACTAAAATTCTCATTGCCTTTAGTGACTAAGTCACTCTATATTATCTTCCTCATCTCAAACAATTCTTTTAATATTGCTACAATTGGGCAATATCTCAAAAATATAATTTCTTTAAAAGTTCCAGGACAAGTTTTTGAAATTAAAAAATATATATCATGTTGCCCTCATTCTTTAAATAATGTAAAATGAATTAAAATACAAATTTCATAAAATTTCATGTATGTATCTTTACTTCTTTTGCCCCTAAGTTTTCATAGATATTTTTTAGATACTATTTCAGACTTTCACAGAAAATATTTACCAAGTTAGAATGACAACTCACCTAAAGCAATAACAATAGGAGTTACGTTTTACTGGGATTCAGTAAACTTTTTAATTGGAATCAGGTAAGATACTCACTTCACCCTGTCTCATTTAATTCTTCCAGGTCTAACTCCAAACCTCAAGCACACAGAGTTGTTCCTGCTATACTGTCTCTGAGTTTCTGTTGTTTGCAAGACTAAACTGCTGTCTCCTTCACAGCAGGCTCAAGAACCTGTTACTTGACTTGTCAGTAGTCATATAGAAGCAGTAAGTTGGTACTGGTACAGGTAATGGTATTGGGAGCGTATACCATTCCATCCCTTGGAGTTCAGATATACTTCTATGGTGGAGACACATACTATGTTTTTGCCTTCTAGAATCATAAAAGATATGTTATCTTTCATTTCAAACACATGCTGAAAAAGGAAGATTCCTTCTCTATCTAATAAAGAAATAAATACCTATCTTACTTATATTGTGCCTAGCACTAGAAGAACTTCTAATTTGGATATAATGGGAAAATAAATGAATTTTAGAATCTTAAATGCATAATTCTAGGCTAGAACATAGGAAATTTACTTAACTTTTCTAGGTCTCCTTTTTTGTTGTTTGGTTTTTCAAGATAGAGTTTCTCTGTGTAGCCCTGGATGTCCTGGAACTCACTCTGTGAATCAGGCTAGCCTCAAATTCACAGATCCTCCTGCCTCTGCCTCAAAAATGGTGCAATTAAAAGGGTGCATCACCACTGCCCAGCTCTAGATATCCTCTTAATCAGTATAAAATGTAAATAAAGTTTGCTGTATAATATAAACGTGCATATATATGTATCCCAATTGCATGTCATGTGTTCAGTGGTATCCAGAATGGTCATTACTAATTATTACCATCTCATCAACTAAGTTAAGGATGCAGTGCAGGCACACAGCTGTTCAATCTGTATCTTCACACTTTACTGAGTGCCTTTGTGTGACTATGATTTAAAAACAAAACCACACATAAAAAGAGACAGATGTGTATTGTTTAAATTTTGACATTTAAAAGGGTTTCTAATGTGAGCTAAAAAATATAAAAATATTCTCAATGTTACCTAATCTGCATAATTTAACAGCACTTGGACATTGTCTAAGGAATGATAACAAAGTGCTGCCTCTCCTCACTTGGAATTTACTGCCTGTCTGAGTCTCTGCTCCGGCCAAATTAAATACACAGCACAATGTCCCTCCCAGAAATAACAAAGCACAGCTTCCTGCTCTACTCCTTGGTTGAGTAAACCCAAAGTGAGGTAAAGAGGACAGTATTTCATGTAATCATCTAAGTAACTGTTTTCTTCCGTCTCTTGAATTAGAAGCTACTTCAGAAAAATACTCTAGAAAAAAAAAAAATCATTGGGTGACTGATCCGGCCATTTAAAAAACAAAACCAAACTCTTTGAAGAGTCTTTTATTTGAGAAGCTCAAGGAGTACACATGAAGCATGAAAGTCCTTGGTCCTCCTGATACCTGTGCCTGCCTGAGGTCCGTGTGCTAGTCCAGCTTTTTATCTGTGAAGCATGAAAGCTATCCTAGAAGAGATGGTGTGCATCACTTCCTTCCAGAAAACACTAGCCACATTCTTTGGAAAGGTTTTGAAACATAAAAGGACAAAGAAATAGAAAGAGACATGCCATGAAGCCCAAGTAGGTAGGTGGGTAGGTAGGCTGGCTTTGGTTTGGTTCACTTATTTTGTTTTGGTTTTAGTTGGTAAATTTGTCAGTATTTTGTTTTATTTCTTGCAATAGTATGGGTTAAACTCAGGGTCCTTCATGTCCTAGGCAAGTGCTCTCCCATATGAATGCTACTTGTAGTCCTGCTTTTGGATTTGTTGTTGTTGTTGTTGTTGTTGTTGCTGTTATTGTTTTGTTGTTGTTGTTCTTGTTCTTGTTCTTCTTGTTTTAGTAGTGGTGGTGTCTTGGGATTTTGTTTTTGTTTTTGTTTTTGTTTTTGAGACAGAGCCTCGCTACAGGTTCAGGTTTTAATTACACAGAATCACCACACCTTGCTAGACGGTAGATCTTTGAAGATGCAAACTATGTCCACAAGTTTATGTATACAAGAGATTAAAAAGACAGTGTTTTTAGTTAAACAGGTAGATGGATAGAATGTTAAGCTTAATCAGCAGAAAAAAATATTAAATATTTTAATTAAATCTAAATATGCAACCTTAATGCTCATAACATAGACGGCATCAGCCTCACATCATCCGGAGTTTTGGATGATCCATATGCACTCTGGCATTTGAGAAATATCTGAGTAAGAACATAGTGTGAAGAGGAAATTATCATTAAGAGAGAGAAATGTTTAAGAAATTAAATCTAGAGATTTGGTAAATTCTCTATGTGGTACAATGTAAAGCCACCAAGAAACACGGCACAAAATGTCTAGTTTGAAGAAAGAGCTGAACATATCCTAATAATGGCAATAATAATGACAATAAATGGCCGGGAAGAGTTAGAGTTCCAGTTCCGGAAGTGATTAAGACCAATGGGTATAAGGAATTATAGAGTAGCCAAGAGTTGTAGCATATGCCTACAGTAACAGCTACTTAAGATGAGTGGATAAAGCTCAGAAATCTGAGAATAGTCTAAGTAACACACTGAGACCTCTGAATATAAAAAAGAAAAGAAAGAATGGGAAAGGGGGTAAGAAAAAGAAGGAAAGGAAAATAGAAGAGAGAGAGGAAGAAGGGGGCAAGAAGGGAAGAGAAGTGTCAGGATTAACTTTCACAGTCCTTTAAAGGGAAGGAGATGGTTGTGATTCCAATTTCATTTACCTGAATGATCTTCTGAAAATTTGTATTAATCATGGAATTGAGGTTCAATGGTCTGACCCCAATGCCTTTATATTAGTGAACCTCCTTGTTAGCAGACAAAGGATATAGTAAGAAATGAGAGTACTCCTGTTCTGAGGTTGGTTAAACTTCATACATGTGAATAGATTTTTGATTACTTGGAATAGAATTCGATATTAGAATTCAAAAGCATTGGACATACAAATGTAGGCTTTTAAGAAGCCGAAATCTGCAAGGGAGTTTTGAATAAACTCAGGTTACAATACTAAAATTAAAGGGATGAGAAAAAGCCTAGATGTCCATCAAATGATGGATAGACAATGAAAACATGGTACAAATACACAATAAAATTCTATTCAGATGTAAAAAATTTAAATTATGGAATTTGCAGGAAAATAAATAGAATTGGAAAATATTATACTGAATAAATTATCCCAGACCCAAAAAAACAAACACTACCTGATCTTTTTTACTTGTGGATACTAGATTCAAATCTTTAGATTTCAGTTTATAACCTGAAGTAACTGTAGAAGCCAGGAAAGTAGAAAAAGACCACTAGAGGAGGTAAGAGGAAAGAGTTCGGGAGAGGAAAATAGCAATTTTATCAAAGGAGAAGTAGAAAAATGTGGGGACTTAAATAGAGATGGGAAAAATGATAATACAAAGTATGCAAAAGGAGGGATAAATAAATTCCATGCTTAGATTTTATCAGGATTATAGGCCTTGTGCTTGCTGTCATGATCATTGTGAGTTCATCTGAGCATCTGCCTTATTGTGTCTGGAAAACAGTTTCCTTGATGTTATTTCTCTGGCTCTTAAAATCTTCCCATGCCTTTTAGAGCTAACAATATCCCTTTTAGAGCTAAACATTCCAATATCTCTTATTTTCTTCACATTGACCAGGATTAAGTCTTTGTATTAATTACCACCATCTTCAAGAAGTTCCTTTGATGAAGGTTGAGCAATGTACAAACATACAAACATAGCAATAAGATTTCAGAAATTGTTTTATTGTCATGTCCATGTACAATGCTAGTAATAGGTTTTCCCCTGGGGCACATGACCTATCTAGTTACAGGCTCTTGGCCACGTTGATGATGTCATGGATGGGTTCTATCTCATGAGGCAGTACTTAAATCTAATCAAAAAGTGTTTGATTGCTCTCATAACATTGTGCCACTATTGCACCAAATGGCATATATATTGAAAGGCATGTCATTATTATGGCTCACTGGATTCAAAGCTGGATGAGACTGCAGTTTACTTTTTTCTTTGAACAGCTTTTATAACACCTTCCAAGAGTGTGAATGCTAGCCAGTAGGACTGAAGCTTCCAGTTGAGTACCTATTAGATATCTCCATGTTCATGTACTCAAATATGTAGTATCTTTTTCAACAGGATCTTAAAGTTAAATTGTAGATGGTAGACAGTGTCCTGTCATGGTAGGCATTACCCTGTCATATTGAAGGGGGTCTATATGATTCCCCTGGACCAACAACTAAAAAGGGGGAACTATAAAACAACTATAAAACCCATATGAGACCTTGTCTTATTTAGAAAGTAATTCTAAATAATATACTCGTGTGTGTGTGTGTGTGTGTGTGTGTGTGTGTGTGTGTGTGTGTGTGTAGGAGAGAGAGAGAGAGAGAGAGAGAGAGAGAGAGAGAGAGAGAGAGAACTTCTATAGTATTAGGTTACATATGGCTTTTTCAAAAGACATTTCATGCTAGGTATTATTCCTAGTATTCCTTCCTCTATCCTGCTCTCCCACCCCTCAGTCTATTTAATCTTTTATTTACTACACTTTTTCCCACATACACATATGTACACATATGTAAAGCTTAATAACTAACAACCACATACAAGAAAAAGATCATACAATGCTTGTCTTTCTGAGATTAGGTCATATAAATCTGGATAATTACTGCTACTTCTACCCATTTACCTATGAATTTTATAAGTTCATTTTTCTTAACTAGTTAAGTTTTAAAAATCTGCCAGCACATAATGGCACATGCCTATATCTTACTATGTAGAATGTTAATGAAAGAATATTAAAAGTTCAAGGCCTGACTGTACTATATATCAAGACTGTGTCTCAAAAATACACAAAATATAAAAGTTAGCAGCCAAAGAATTAAGAAGAAAAGTGCACCAATAGATCACTGATCTGAGAAATTAAGAAATGCATGTTTATAACACATAATGAGAGACCACTGTTTCTCAGAAAAATACATTCAATGTATTCAAGATCTATGATTATCTGAAGGAGATCAACAACTAAATAAAGCAAGGTGAGAATCTTAACAAACTCCCAAAACTACCGGGATCTTTATTATAGATACTGGGCTAAAAACTCAGGCAATAAGAAGCAAACTAGAAGCAAAACTGTAATTATCATAGGGACTGAATAATAATTATCTTGGAATCACTTATGAAAATATTCCTCAGGTTTATTTAAAAATTGTGGACAGACAAGAATCTTGAAGCATATCTAGGACCCATCTTATTATATTAGTTTCATTCAAGTTAAATTTCCAATCCATCTCTAATCATTGTGTTTAACCAATTCTCTAGACAGAGGAAGCAGATTGATTCTATGCTCTTGATGAAAAACCAGGTATCTTATTTTTTACATTCAACTGTAATCACACAGGCCCAGTACCCATTTAATATGAATGAGATTACTCAATGGTGAAGTACATCTCTGTTCTTACTCATGTAAGTCTTTTATACACTTAACCTTCTAAAATTAAGGCCAAAGACTCTGAAACCCTTTATCTTTCACAGTAAAATAAAGAGATTATTTGGGATGTCATAATTCTCTAGGAGAGATACTAAGATCTACAGCAATCTTTTAAACTGTATATTCTATTTTTACTAGAACCAAACAATAACAAAAAATAAACTTTTATATTTTTAGTATAACTTAGAATTAACCTACAAAGCATTCCAGCTCAAAACTGCTGCTTTCTCCATACACATCAAAGACTAGAGCCTGAATTTAGATTATTTGAGATGAATTCACATAGTTTCTAACATTGCCCATTTTCTAAAATCCTCTTAAGAATAATCTCCAACATCAATCATAATTATGAATCACTTAACCATACCCCTGAGCTAGGAGCAAATTGGATAGGAAGAAAGACTGATAGCACTATGGGAACTGAAACCACAGCACACACCTATCATTGGCAGAGGGAGATAAAAATGTCTAAACAAAAAGCTAAGAGGTTCTGTGTTTGAATGTGTTTGACTGGAAACTCTCCATTCAATTTAAGTGTGAGATTTTTAATCTGGAAAAAAAGAATAAGACCCAGTCTGATTCATTCAAAAATACAGTGACTCCCATGAGTCAAGGAAAAAATGTTCTAGCTAGAAGTCTAGAGGCACACACACACACACAGAGAGAGAGAGAGAGACAGAGAGAGAGAGAGAGAGAGAGACAGAGACAGAGACAGAGACAGACAGAGAGAGACAAAGAAAGACATAGACGGAGACAGAGAGAAATCTTACATAAGCAAACATCTCTAAAGTGGCCTGAAGAAATTCTCCAAACTTGTAATTATCTTAGGAGGTAAATCAGCATGAGAAAAGCAGTTATAGCAGAAAATCATAGCAAAGTCTCAGATATGAAATAGACATAAACCTCCTTATATTGGAGTTTTCATTCTAGTATCTTCTGTAGAGCTGGATTAGTAAAAAGATATTGTTTAAATTTGGTTTTAATTTGGTTTTCTCTTGTAATATCTTGGTTTCTCCATCTGTTGTGATTGAAAGTTTTGCTGGGTATAAGATGCACTGGCATCTGTGGTCTCTTAGGGTCTGCATGATACCTGTCTAAGATCTTCTAGCATTTAGAGTCTCTCTTGAGAAGTCTAATGTAACTCTGATAGGTCTGCCTTTATATGTTATTTAGCCGTTTTCCCTTACAGCTTTTAGTATTCTTTGTTCTGTACATTTAGTGTTTTGATTATTATATGACGAGAGGATTTTCTTTTCTGGTCCAATCTATTTGGTGTTCTCTAGGCTTCTTGTATGTTTATGGGGATCTCTTTCTTTAGGTTAGGGAAGTTTTCTTCTATGATTTTGTTGAAGATGATTTCTGACCCTTTGGGGTGGGAATCTTCACCCTCTTTTATTCCTATTATTCTAAGGTTTGGTCTTTTCATTGTGTCCCAAATTTCCAAGATGTTTTGAGTTAGGAACTTTATACACTTTGTATTTTCTTTGACCCATGTGTCGATATCTTCTATGGTATCTTCTACACCTAAGATTCTCTTTTCCATTTCTTGTATTCTGTTGGTTATGCTTGCATCTTAGCTCCTGATCTCTTTCCTAAGTTGTCCTTCTCCAGGGTTGCCTCCATGTATGATTTTTTTTGTTTCTTTTCCATCCTTAGGTCTTGGACTGTAATGTTCAACTATTTCACCCATTTGATTGTATTTTCCTGTATTTCTTTAAGGGATTTATTTGTTTCCTCTTTAAGGACTCCTACCTGTTTGCCTGTTTTCATCTATACAATTTAATACTATTCAACTATTTAAAATGAGGACATCATGAACTTCGCAGGCAAATGGATGGAACTATAAAATATTATCCTGAGTAAGGTAACCCAGACCCCAAAGGACATGCATAGTATATACTCACTGATAAATGGATATTGGTCCGAAAGTACAGAATACCCATGATGCAACCCCACAGACCATAAAAAGTTTAGCAAGAAGGAAGGCCCAAGTGAGGATTCTACAATCCCACATAGAAGAGGGAACAAAGTAATCACAGGAGGCAGAGAGAGGGAGGGACCTGGGTGAGAGAGAAGGGAGTGGGGAAAGTGGGCAGAATCAGGTTTGGGGGAAACAGGAGAGAAGCCCAGAGGGCCAAGAGAATGAATGAAAATATGCTGCTGTGGGGGATAGGGGCAGGGGGAACTGCTAGAACATCCCAGAGACCTGAGATGTAAGAGGTTCCCAGGACTCGATAGGGATGACATTAACTGAAATGCCTAACAGTGAGGAGATGGAACCTGAAGAAACCACCTCCACAGGGCCACCATAGAGGGATCAAATCACCAACCTACCTTCAAAGTTTTGACCCAGAATTGTTTCTGTCTAAAAGAAATGCAGGAGAAAAATGGAGCAGGAAATGAAGGAAAGGCCATCCAGTAACTGGTCCAACTTGGGATTCATCCCATGGGTGGGCACAAAACCCTGACTATTACTGATGCTATGTTGTGCTTGCAGACAGGAGAATAGCATGACTGTCCTCTGAGAGGCTCTACCAGTAGCTGACTGAGACAGATGCAGATACTTAAGCCAACCATTGTACTGAGGTCGGAGACCACTATGGAAGAGTTAGGGAAAGGATTGAAGGAGCTGAAATGGAAGGCAACCCCATAGAAAGAACAACAGTATCAACTAACATGGACCCCTGGGAGCTCCCAGAGACTAAGCCACCAACAAAAAAGCACGCATGGGCTGGTCTGTGGCTGCTAGCCCATATGCTGCAGAGGACTGCCCTATCTGTCCTCAGTGGGAGAGGATGTGCCTAATCCTTGAGAGACTTGATGCCTCAGGAAAGGGGGTGTAGGGAGGGGGATAAGGTGGGGATGTGGATGGGTGGGGCAGCACCCTTTCAGAAGCAAGAGGAGGGCAATGGGATGAAGAACTCTTGGAGCATGGACCAGGAAGTTGGCAACAATTTTTTTTAAAATAGCCATAAATAGAATGAGAGGAAACCATGCTGAATTATGCTTTCTTCAAATTTGGATTAAAGTAGAAGAAATGAAACTAGACCTGCCCAAAGAAACAATTTCTTCACATTGAAATGAAGACTGAAACACTGATGGATTTCCTAGCAAATGAAAAATCCTGAGTTTATGTGTTTCCTGTCAAAAATACACATATTGAAATAGCTGGAATAACATCCATTCCTTTATTCAGAAGATAATTCAGAGTATACTATGTATTCCTACTGGATATGAGATAAAAGATGAGAAGACCCTTAAGCTCATGCTACTCTTAAACTCATGAAGCAGTATGGAAAGTTTGACAAATATATGCAGAAATGCAGAGAAATAAGCAACCAGGCCAAGCTAAAGCTAGTGGCTTGGAAGAAGCAGTAGAGTCTTTGTTATTTTTAAAGGATCACAGTTTCTTCACATATTCATCTACACAAGCCAAAGTCCAGAATTACTGAGGATAAGTTTAGACACTTAATAAAGAACAGCACCTCATAAACCATCTGTTTTTCTCCAAGGATGAAGATCCATCACACGCAAATTTTCACTTCAGTCTAACCCTGTGAGAATATTATTGTCAGATGGAGAAGGTAACATTTGTTTTATAGCTAGGATAATAAACTAGCTATAGTCAATGGCTTTTGAATGAAAGAAGAAAAAAGAAAGTGAGAG
The DNA here is from genome assembly GCF_011762505.2 of Arvicanthis niloticus. Lineage (NCBI taxonomy): Eukaryota > Metazoa > Chordata > Mammalia > Rodentia > Muridae > Arvicanthis > Arvicanthis niloticus. Next base: position 44,039,897 of record NC_047665.1, on the reverse strand, counting down.
ATTGGGGAGAGAGAAGAAAGAGAAGGAAGGGAAAGAGACAGAGGGAGAGCGAGAGAAAGCAAGAGAAAGAAATTACCATATTATTAGCTCCAATGTAAGTCCCTTTCTGTAAGTGCCCTCAATCCACTTAAAGATCCTGTTACAAACCTTCCAGTGAAAAAACATGGCAAAAAAAAAATTAAAGAGAAAAATAGAACCTGGCTGTAACAAGTCAGAGATACATTATAGAACAACCATGGAAGGTTTGTAAAAACTTCATTGTTTGTACAGATCTGGAGGTTATAGTAATAGAAGGCTAACTTGTACCTGGTAAGGAACAATACTGCCATGAGCTGTGCCCCAGCGTTTTGCTTCCTTTTGTCCAATAAGATAATTAGCAGCTACGTGGGTCAAACATGCCACCTGTCAGAATAAAAATAGGAAGAAAGTGAATTAGTTTACCTGTAATGGTGAGCAAAATGTTATAATATAAAACCACTTCACTTCATGTTATTACATAAGGAAAAAGACCCCAATTCAGTCATAACATACACGTCATGTTCTCTTCACACAATTAGAGAACCATATTACATTATTGCATGACTAAGTAATGATCAGTTTAAAAATATAAACACACAAAAATTCATCTCCTGAAAAGGCCATCAGAAGGCAGATGTCCGCTCAGCTGACATCTGTCACCTTGGTCTAGCCTTGAGGGGGAAAAAGGCTGCAACAGAGTAAGTCAGCAAGTAGGAGAAGAACTCCCTTCTCTACTATGCCCTATTTCCTTTTATCAGGACACCAAAAAGCATGCATCATCACAAAGGCCAGTGAACCAAAGCAAGGAGCCATAGTCTTTTAAGTCTGTCAACAAAGAGAAATAATGCCAAGTTTCTTTTTTTTTCAAATTTATTTTTTTATTGGGTATTATATTTACATTTCAGATTTTATTCCCTTACCCCACTTTCTATTAAGCCAGTTTAGTTGAGTTTTGAAAAATGCCCGAGCATATTTTGACATAAAAAATAAAACAAGATTTTTTAAACTCCTTACTAAACCTTCCTCATTTAAGCAAAAAATACTGTATTTCTCTCAACTTAATCTGACCCCCAAGCCCTCATTATTAGGTCCATTTTGTGTTTGAGCAACATAGATCTGTTTAAGGGTCGTTTGAAACCTTACTTTAGCCTTTCTGCATGGTCAGACATTAAAAACCCTCTTATTTTGATTTTCACTGGTTTCTTGGTTGTTTTGAGACTTGAGATACAACTTCAGTCTATAAATCAGGGTATCCTGAAACAAACTTTATAATCCAGGTTAGTTTCAAGCTTGTACAATTCTCCTGCCTCATCCTGGTGTGTACTGGGATTCTAGGCACAAGCCATAAACTTCCAAGTCCACATAAGGAAGACATGAGGATAATGGCAAGATTTCTATGACTGTCCATAGTGATCTTAGGATCCCTGGATACTTAGGGCTCCAGGGATCAGGACCATGAAAAGGTAATAAATGATATTTCATAATCCACAAGGAAAAACTCTCTGAGTTTATAACATAGTTTTATATAGCATTGGCTATATCATTATTCCTCTTCCAGATCATCAAATGTAACTCGGCCTATAACCCAAAACTGACAGTAGCTTATGGAACAACTCTGATGTTGAGTCTTTCAGGGCAAGGTTCCATAAGTATCTCTTGCCTTGTGCCTGGCATGGGCACTGTACCTCCTACAAGAGGTATGTATCAATAGGAATCATGCTGAGGGAATCTTGCTGCTGTATCAGCCATTCTCCTTTCATATGGAGACTGACTCTCATTTTTGTGTTCATTTACTGCTTTGCTGAAATTGGAACTGCCTTGTGGCAGCTGGTTCGGCTGTACTACCCAGGTGGCAAAACTAATAAATTCTGAGTCATCCACTTCTGGACTTCCATCTGGTCTTGGGCATTTGAACCATGAAGCACTCCAGGGCTGCTTGGGCTGCCTAGTGCTAATCACCATTTCACAGATCACTTCTGTGTCATTCAAAATGCAAAATCAAAAGAACATTTTGTAGTAAAAATACCCTGGAAGGGAAGGCCACAGTCATGGTTTCTAAGTTTCGCCAACACCCAAGTAAGGATATGACTGTTGGCATTTCATTTAACTCCTTTGACCCTCAAATACTTTCTCTATGAAGTCATGATCATTTTAGCTAAACTTGTGTGTTTTAAAGTGTTTCAAAATCAAATAAAAAAGATTTGAAATCCTAATATATAGAAAGATAATATCCCAAGTCCTTTGAATTAAACATATGTCATAACCACAAACAGTCTGAACACAGAACACACATTTGCAAAATAGTAAATGTTCTCAAGTGTTACAATTAACATCTGTACTTCTAACAATACTATTATTTTAACTGTCAAAAATATACAGAAGAGATACAATAGTAGATACTTTTTTATGATTCCTCTTCCTGAATTTGGAGACATTTTCTGAAGTCTGAAGTTAGTAAGACAGATTCTTCTTTCATATATCTCTTTTGAGATCTTTTTATTTTCTCTTTCAATGAAATATCAGTGAAACTCACTGTCTAAGACACTCTGAAAATACTAGAGGCCAAGAATTTAAATTCATAAAGGTAACTACTACAAGAAATTAATCACTACAGGTCTATTTTTCACCTCAAAGTCAACAAATGTTTGCTACACCATCAGCAGGAAAGACACATGAAGCAGTGGATGGGGTGGATGATCACAAGCAACTGTGCAAATCCTAAAGTCAGGTAGGTAACGGATAGACTCCAGGCCAGGTACCAGCTTGGCTACTTTATTTCTTATTACCTTATTTTTCCTTTGTGTGTGTGAGAAAGAGAAGGTCGGGTAGGGAGAGGGAAAGGGGAGGGAGATGGGGAGGGAAAAGGAGAGGGAGAAGGAAAGGGGGGTAGGAAGGAGAGTCTCAACATAGGCCTGGATGTGAAGACCAGGTAGAGATCGACCTGCTGGTCCTTTCAATTTTTGACTTCTATTTGCCTGGCCTGCCTCATTTAGAATGAATTTGAATCAAAGATGAGAACTTATCTCTCAAAGGGCTTCTAAATGAAATATATCATTTCCTTCACAAATCAGTAATTAAACTTTAAAATATTTCAAAATTAGCAGGCTCTCAATGGGTGGAAAGGTTAAGTAAGATTTTAAACAGGTTGTCATCAAAATAAAACTATGATTTGTTGGTAGCTTCTCAAAGACAAAGCTGGATGGAGAAAGAATTCTATTTTTGAAAAACAGCAATGGGGCTAAACTTAGCAGTTCAACATTTAGAGGGGCATACAAATCTGAGCGTAATTCATTGCTTATAGAGCTGTATTTTAAGGCAGGAGAAGGGGAAGAGAGTCAACAGCTATGAGGTGATTTTGTATGAAAAATCAGAGGTTTCTTGGGCAATTAGTGACAAATTTTTCACAAATTAAAAGAATGCAGGATGTGACTTTTAGGTTAATAACTACATACTAAACACTCATTCTAAATATTGCATTAGATCATTACTTTCATCCCCTAAACTTAGGCTCATTATTTCATCAAATGGACGCTATATAATTTACTCAGAATGTTGCCTTTATATGGTTTCATCTAAACAAAAAAAAAAGCCAACTTTGCTTTAATAATAATAATTTTACAGAAAATCTATTATTTTAAATAACATAGTGGTCCTGATAGTCTTTGTATCTACCCAGAAGTCCAATCTGGACTAGCTTATGTGGATCACAAAGGGCACAGCCCCTAGAGGCTTGAAGAAAGTTGTGCTCTTTTATTTCATGAAGAAACCTTATGATGCCTGACCTGACCAAATGCTGCACTTCAAGAAAGCAAACAAAAGCCATAAAATATTTCATCTACAAAAGGAAAATAATTTTGAGAGCAAAAAGAAAACTAGAACCATGGTTCATTGTATCAAACCATTGCTGCTGCTGCCAAAAACTGTTACATTAAATACCAAGCAAACCTGCAGTTACCCATATCTCAACTGAGTCTTAATGGCCATTTTAATATCATCTTTTCCATCAAGTCCCTTGTTCTTCACACAGCAATAAAATGTTTCCTAATTAAAATAAACAGAGTATCTTTTTTTATTTTATATTTTATTTACATTTCAAATGCCATCCCCTTTCCCCATTTCCCCTCCCTAGAAAACCCCTATCCCATGCCCCCTTTTCCTTTTTGCTTTTATACATTTTTTAAAATGTTAATCAAAGGCTTTATAAGTTTGGTAATGCTCAATCAGAAGTGTAACCCAATACCCAACCTAGATATATAAACTATCTTTGACTGGTGGAGACACGTGAACATCTGCCTCCATGCCCCCCCCCCTTCTCTCTCTTTCTCTCTCATCACCTAGCTTCTCCTCTCCTTTATCTTCTCCTCTCCTTACTCCATCTCTTCCTCTCGGTACTCCTTCCCCCTTAGCTCCTCCTACACATCACCCTTCCTGTTAAAATAAAACTTTTCTCTCAAAATAAAATTAGAGCATAATTATTCCTAATTGTACCAGTGAGGTACAAGATACCCAGTCCATCATTTTGTTGACTAACCAGAACCTCTGTCATCTCTCCTAACTAAAACACTTAGTTTTGAACCTGGCTTTTTTTTGGCTTTAGAATGAATGTCAGCTGAAAACCATCCACTCAGATCTTTTCTCTCAAAGTAAATAGCCAGGATTGGCTATGAGAATATAGGTCTTCAACCCCGTCAGGAATCCAGAACGACTGAGTTAACTGAAATTATGGGAAGCACTAAGCATAGCTTCTAAAACTTAGCCAATTTATAGAGACCGCTGAACACCTGGAAAGCCCCTATAAACAGAGTATCTTAACACAACTACTATCTGCTACACTTTCGAAGGTGGCCTTGTTCTGCAATTACAAGGCAATAAGATGCCAAAACTAAAAACTGTTAGGTCAGTTGTTTTCAAACATAGCTGTGCATCACGCTGTAAAGGGACAGAGGAATTCTTGACACCCACCCCTAAGCTTCTGAATCTCATTCCCTAGGGACAGAATATGGAGAAAAATCATTTTGTTGGTGTACTTTAAGTTACATACGATATTTGAAAACCAAAGTTTAAGAATGCTCAATCAAATAGTTTGGCATTATAATACATTGGTAGGTAAAAGAATGAGGAAGAAAAATACCTTGTCCAAGATCACACAGCTAGTCACCAACTCCAACTCCTCTGTTTTTCCCATGCTATAACAACATTTTCTTGTTCCTCTTTGTAAATTAGAGACTGCTTTAGGATAAATAATGTTTAATATAAACTTTTTTTATATTCTCATGTACATAACACTGAATTTCAGTGTTGAAATTTTTAATAATTTAACGAATAATCAATAGCATTTTATTGAACAAATGCTGGAGACTGTTAAGTGAAAGATACTGTGCAGGATGTAGGAATTAATTAATTAATTAATTAACCAATAAAATGCTGTATTATCAGCTTACTTTGTTCTTATGAATTGATGAAAAGATAAATCAGTATTAAGGCACCTAATGGAGCAAGGAGATGGATAAAAACAAATGATCATATAGAGTAAAATCTCTAAGACAAAAAACGGAGACTAACAGCAAAGTAGGGGAGCCTCAGTCAGCCATAGGCTTCAGATGCTATCTGACAGCATTTTTAGCGTTGGTCTTGGAGAAACTAGGGGTCTGTACATTCCAAAGACTTACCTAGTAGTCACAAAAATGTTAAGTAACAAACAGAAGTTAGGAATAAATGGCCAATAAGGGGCCAAAACAACACAAGATGACCTGTAATTAGGCCCAGGAAATATAACATTTCAAGGGCTTTATAATCTCTGAAGCCCTACCCATCCTGTGGTTATGCTAGTGTGTCTTCTTTCCAGGATTTCACCACAGAAACTTATTTCCTGATAACCATACTATCAGACCTGCTATTTATCACTTTTTGTTTTGAAATTTCCATGTAATATTTATGTACTTTTTTTCAATAGTTTGGATCATTTACTTATCTCTACTGTTACAGCATAAACTTACCCCTTTAAAATAATTGTTACTATAATAAGCAGTCATAACCCACAGGCTAAAGAAATCAGACTATGCCCTGCTCTAGTTCTATCTCTGTCTAGTAGAGTTAAAAGGCTATCCTGTGCTCCAACCTTATGGACCTTCCCAGTAACCAGGTCAATGGCATAGATAAGATCATCAAGATCATAGAAGAAAATGTCCCTAAACTAAGGATACACGTATCTATACAGATTCAAGGAGCACAAAGAAAACCAAAGGAAAGTATCAGAAAAGAAACTGCCCACAGAAAATTAATGCATACAACACTAAATATACAGAACAGAGAAAGAAGATTGAAATCTACAATAAAAGAAATGTAATTCAATGCTCTCTGCTCCTCCCTTTCCAGAGACAGCGGCATCTTTTTGTGGAGTGCCAGCCTTATCTCTTAGATACAATGGTGAAAATTGGAGTGAATGAATATGGTCATATTACTTAATTACTTATTACATATTACCTGTTACCTTGGCTGTCTTTTCATCTGCATCTGACAAAGTGGAGATTATCGCCATCAAGGACCCCTTCATTGACCTCAACTACATGGCCTACATATTCCAGTACAATTCTACCCACAAGTTTAATAGCACAGTAAAGGCTAAGGACAAGAAGCTTGTCATCGATGGGAAGCCCATCACCATCTTCCAGGAGTGAGATCCTATGAACATTAAATGGGATAATATCCGTGCTGAGCACATCATGGAGTCTACTGGCATCTTTACCACCATGGAGAAGGCCAGGGACCGCTTGAAGGGTGGAGCCAAAAGAGTTATTATCTCTACCCCTTTAGCAGATTTCCCCATGTGTGTAATGGGTGGGAACCATAAAAAGTATGACAACTCACTCAAGATTGTTAACAATGCTTCCTGCACCACCAACTGCTTAGCCACCCTGGCCAAGGTCATCCATGTGGAAGGACTCATGACCACAGTCCATAACATTACTGTCACTCAAAAGACTGGATGTCCCCTCTGGAAAGCTATGGTGTGATTGCTGTGGGGCTGCCCAGAATATCGTCCCTAAATCCATTGGTGCTGCCACACTGGGGGCAAGGTCATCCCAGAACTGAACAGGAAGCTCACTGGCAAGGCCTTCCATGTTCCTACTCCTTATGTATCCATCGTGGATCTGATATGTCACCTGGAGAAACCTGCCAAGTATGATGACATCAAAAAAGTGGTGAAGCAGGTAACTGAAGACCAATTAAAGGGCATCCTGGGATACACTGAGGACCAGAATGACTCCTGCAACTTTAACAGTAACTCCCACTCCTCCACTTTTGATGCTCTGGGGCTAGCATTGCTCTCAGTGACAACTTTGTAAAGCTCATTTCCTGTTATGACAAAAAATATGGCTACAGCAACAGGGTGAATGAAGGACTTCATGGCCTACATTGCCTCAAAAGGAGTAAGAAGCCCTGGACCACCCACCCCAGACATCACATGAGAGCAAGAGAGAGGTCCTTGGTTGCTAAGGAGTCCCTGTCCCAACTTGGCCCTCAACACTGAACATCTCCCCCACAGTTTCCATCCCAGACCTCTACAATAATGAGAAGGGCCTAAAGAGCCCTACTCTCTTGAATACCATCAATAAAGTTTGATGCACCCACAAAAAAAGAAAGAAAGAAAGAGAGAGACAGAGAGAGAGAGAGAGAGAGAGAGAGAAAGAAAGAAAGAAAGAAAGAAAGAAAGAAAGAAAGAAAGAAAGAAAGAAAGTCACATATAAAGGAAACTCCACCATGGTAACACCTGTTTTCTCCCCAAAAATATCTATGAAAGCTAGGAGTGTACGGAGAGACGTACTCTAACTTCACAAATGCCATGGGTAACACATACAACTTTATCCAGAAAAATGATCATCCATAGTTAGAAGAAAAATAAAAACTTTTAATGATAGAAACATGAATTCATGTCCACTAAAGCAACCCTATGAAGAATACTGAAAGCAATACTCTAAAATGAAGAGAGGAACAAGTACACCAGGAGACTCTAGAAAGAAAAGTTGTAGTTTCTGAAACACAAGTATGACTAGAAACACTAACAGCAAAAAAACAACAAAATTACTCCAGTCAATACACACTTTCACTGATAACTCTAAATATTACTTACCTCAATTTCCCAATCTAAAGAAACACATTAGATGAACACAATAAAAAACAAACAAGAATCTATCTTTTTTAATTAAGAAATTAAGCTTTAAACATCAGATCATCTTAAAGAGAACAATGGAAAAACACATCCAAGAAAATGAGAGCCGATTAAACAGACTTTAAACTAGAATTAAGCAAAAATCAATAAAGAAGAAACTTTATTCTAATCAAGGGAACAATTAGCCAAGAAAACATCATAATCCTAAACATATATGAACCAAACTTTGGTGAGCCAAATATTATATTAAAAAACATATTACTGGAATTACTGACAAATATTAACACCAAACACAATACTTCTAGGCAATTTAGTTATTCTACTTCCTGAAGGAGAAAGTTTATCTGAACAAAAAAATAAGCAGGAAATTTTACAATTAAATGATATCATATATCAAGTGGACTTAACAGATTTCTGCATGATAATCTACTAAAACACCAAGGAATATACATTCTGACCAGCAAGCCACCAGATTTTCTATAAAATAGACCAAATCCTGGGACATAAAACAAATCCTTAACAAAATCAAAAAATGGAAAACATCAAAAAAGTTCTGTGTATACTAGCTAACTATAATTTTTAAAATACATAAAATTCATAGCAAACAAACTTCTAGTAAGTACACAAACTCGTGAACATTAAAAAACTCATTGTTGAATGGTCATAGAAAAAAAGTTTAAGTTCTTGGAACTAAATGAAAATGAAAATTATAACACAAGAAGACCTCTGGGGCACATTAAGAGCAGTCATAGGAGGGAAAGTTTTAGCTCTAAGTGCCTGCATTAAAATCAGAAAGAGCACAAGTATACAGTTTGATGATGCAACTCAAGAGGGACAAACACAAACAAACCAAGCCCAAATCCAGTAGATGGCAAGAATAATAAAATTCGAGAGCAGAAATGAATGAGATCAAAACAAAGAAAAAATACAATAGAAACAATCAAGGAATGTAAGAGCTGTTTCAGGGGGGGTGTTCTGTTTTGTTTGTGGGGAGATGTTTTGCTTTGTTTTGAGAAGATAAACAGGATTGACAGACTCTTGGCCCAACTAACCAAAATAAAGAAAGAACCCAAATTTGCAGAATCAGAAATGAATAGTGGAAGATTACAACAGACCCCAAAGAAATGCACGATATCATAAGAAAATACTTTAAAAATCAGTACTCCATTAAATTAAAATATCTAAAAGAAATAGTTGAATTTCTAGATTCAGTCAAACCACTAAAGTTAAACCAAGGAGAGATAAACAATCTAAACAGACCTATAACAAAGGAGAAGTTTGAAATAGCAATAAAAACCCTTCTAACTGAAAGAAGCTCAGGTAAAGATGGATTTGCAGCAGAATTATGCCAAACTTTCAAGAATATCTACAACCAGTACTTCTTAAATTATTTTTTTCAAGAATAGAAAGAGTACTTTCATACTCTTCTATAAATCCAGTATTATTCTAATATCAAAAGATAACATACATGCACATACAAAACTACAGTCCAACAACCTTGATGAATATATGTTAAAAATTGGCAGTAAAATACATGTAAACCAAATAACAATAGGTATCAAAAAGAATATCCATCATGATAAAGTTGCCTCTATGCTATGATGGCTCAACATATCTAAACTAATAAATGTAGTTAACTAAACAAATTGTTGTAAAGACAAAAATCACATGATTATCTAAATAGAAGAAGAAAAGTCTTTGATAAAATATAACAATTCATAATAAAAGACCTATACCTTTATCTAATAAAGGCTCTGTGTGACAAACTCATAACCAAAATCATCCTAAGTGGAGAAACTCAAGTAATTCCAGTCAAATTAGGAGGGAGATAAGACTACCCACCATCCTCACTCTTTTTTAATATGCTTTTTGAAGCAGTAGCTGGAGCACTAAAGGAAAAGAAATAAATTCAAGCAATACAAATAAAAAGAAAATAAGTCGAATTATCCCTATTTGCTAATAATATTGTACATGAGAGATCATGAAATTCTACCAGAGAACTTTAAGAAACAATCAACAATTTTGGCAAAATGGCAATACCAAGTCAAATTATATCAAAAAATCAGTAGACTTTCTAAATACTAACAATGAATAGGCTGAGAAAGAGGTTATGGGTAAGAATACTTCTTTTTTTTTTTTACAAGAATCTCAAAGAAAAGCAGACATCTGGGAGTAAAACTAACCAAGGATATAAACGATTTCTACAATGAAAACTTCAAATTTCTGAAAAAAAAAATTGAGAAAAAAATTAGAAAATGGAAAAACTCCTTATGTTCATGAATAGGTAGAATTGATGTTGTGAAAATGACCATTCTACCAAAAGTAATTTACAAATTAAGTGAAATCTAAACAAAATACCATAATATTCTTAACAGAAAGAGAAAAAGCATCCTAAGGTTCATGTGGAACCATAAAAGACGCCAGAGAGTCACAATTACCCACGGAAAAGAAAAGAAGGGTGATTGAGGGATTGCCAGTGCAGACTTCAAGAGATATTACAGAAGTACAGTAACTAAAACAGTAAAGTGCTCACGAAAACGAACATGTAAATAAACAGAACAAAATAGAAGACTCAAGCAGGAATACATGGACCTACAGCCAAATGACATTTGAGGATGCCCAACACACAAACAAAAGAAAATACAGCATCTTCAAGAAATAGCGCTGGAGAAACTGGTCATACACACGTAGAATGAAATCAGAACCATATCTATCACTCTGCACAAAAATGAATTTCAAGTGGATCAAAGACCTCAATGTGATATCTGAAATGCTGAAAATCCTACAAGACAGAATTGGGTGATATTCTACAAAAGTTGTGTGAAAGAACTTTCAGAATAGGAAACTATTTGCCCAGAAATTAAGGCCAAAAAATGACAAGTGGGGCATCATAAAATTAAAAAGAAGGCTATCTTTTTGTTGTTGTTTTGGGGGGGTTTTTTGTTTGTTTGTTTTTCATATAGCCCTGGCTGTCCTGGAACTCACTCTGTAGACCAGGCTGGCTTTGAACTCAGAAATCCGCCTGCCTCTGCCTCCCAAGTGCTGGCATTAAAGCTATGTGCCACCACTGCCCAGCTAGAAGGCTACTTTAAAATGTGTGTGTGTGTGTGTGTGTGTGTGTGTGTGTGTGTGTGTGTGTGTGTTATCATGTGTTTATTTATTCCTATAATGTGTCTTCACACATCTTAGTCAAACATTACTTGATATTTTCAATAACTTAATTCCTCAAAATTTATGTTTGAATAACACAGTGTCAGCAACAGAGGAATTTAGAATGATCTAACAGTTATTTTCATTGATTCTTTTAGTACTTGGCAGATATTTAGTAAGCACTCTTGACAGTGTCATTACTCAATAAATGAGGATTAAAATTTAAAATCCAAAGTCACAGAGAAAATTTTCAAAACCAAAGAGATTAAAAGAGAAATTTGGGCTGACTCTTTGATAAGGTTTAGTCAGAAACAAACCTTATCAAAACAAAGAAAGAAACTTTCTAAGTGGAAGTAATATGAGTGAGGTCCAAAATAGATACCTCATGGGTGTTGTTGAATGAATTAGTAAATGGTTGAATTAGAATAAAAATAGAGGTGAAGCATTGTATTCAATGACCAGGATGTCACAGGTAAACATTAAGGTGCATTGAAAATAGCTTTAACTGAAGACCCAACTATAGCACTCCTGGGCATATACCCAAAAGATGCTTCACCATACCATAAGGACACATGCTTCACTTTATTCATAATATCCAGAAAATGGAAACACCCAAGATGTTCTTTAACTAATGAATAGGTACAGAAAATGTGGTTCATTTATATAATGGAATACTATTAGAATGCTATTTATCAGCTATTAAAACCAAAGGCATCATGAAATTTGCAGGCAAATGAATGGAACTAGAAAATGTCATCTGGAGTGAGGTAATCCAGATTCAAGGGACATGTATGGTATGTACTCACTGATAAGTGGATATTAGCCATAAAGTACAGGATACCTATGATATACCCCACAGATCCAAAGAAGCTAAACAAGAAGGAAGGCTCAAGCAAGGATGCGTCAATCTTAGAAGGGAGAATAAAATAATCATAGGAGGGAGCAGCGGGAGGAAGGGAACTGGATAAAGAAGATGGGAATGGGAGGTTCAGGATGTGGTGAGAGAAGACAGAGGGCCAGGGGGCCAGGAGAATGAATGGAAATCTGCAACTGCTGGGGAGTTGAGGGGGGCAGTTGAGGTTTGGTCTTCTGCTGTGTATTGTAATGCTAAATGCTGGCCCCCAGGGAGAAGAGAATGTGCACATGACAGAAAATGTGCCTGCATTATGGTGCTAAGTAACCTTGTCTCCCCCCCACCCCACCCCGCAAGTTATCCCTGATTTGTGTATAAAGATACCTACAGCCAATAGTTTGGCAGAAGAAAGATAGGTAGGGTTTGGGTTCCCAGGCTTGGGGTCTGAGGAGACCAGGAAAGGGAGGAGAGAAGTGGGAGAAGGAGAAGGTACCATGGGTTAGATGAGTCATGAAATAACAGTAATGACTGCTGGCCAAATGAATTAAAAGTTGCCCAGATAGAACATGGCAAATTATAATTTGGGGTTACTGATGGGGAAAAAGATTCTAATCCCTTAGAGGGTAGATATCTGCCCAGATCTAGTACTGATTAAAGGTTATTAAAAATATAAAGGTGTATGCCTTTTATCTGGGAATTAAATGATCAAAGGCAAGGTAGTAATCCCCATTTGCAATTGAATATCAATTACAACAGGTGGATGGAAAGAAGTCCCAGAGAGCTGAGGTGGGGAGGGTTCCAAGGGGTCAATGTGGGTACCCTTAGCTGAGATACCTAACAGCAGAGATATGGAAACTGAAGAAGCCTCCTCCTGTAGCCAGGCAGGACCTCCAGTAGAAGGATAAGGACACCAACCCTCACACAAAACTTTCGATCCAAAATTTGTCCTGTCTAAAAGAAATACAGGAGAAAGATGGAACAGAGATTGAAGGAATGGCCAACCAGTAACCAGCCCAACTTAAGACCTATCCATGGGCAAGTACCAATCTATGACACTATCACTGATACTCAGTTATGCTTGTAGACAGGAGCCTAGCATAACTGTCTTCTGAAAGGCTCTACCTAGCAGCTGACCAAAACAGATGCAGATATCCACAAACAAAAATTGGATGGAGCTCAGGGACTCTTATGGAAGAGTTGGGGGAAGGACTGAAGGCCCTAAAGGGTATAGGAAATCTACAGGATGACCAACAGAGTCAACTAACCTGGCCCACTGAGAGCTCTCAGAGACTGAGCCACCAACCAAAGAGCATATACAGGTTGGACAGAACCTTCCACACACAGCAGACAAATAGCTCAAATAGTTCTCCATGTTGGTACCCCAATAAGTAAAGCAAAGGTTCTCCCTAAAGCTGTAATCTGAGTGTGGAATCTTGTTCACCAACTGGGCTGCCTTGTCTGACCTCAGTGGGAGAGGATGCGCCTAATCCTGCAGAGACTTGATGAGACAGAGTGGGGGATGTTCAGTGGGGCCCATCCTCTCAGAAGAAAAGGAGGATGGAAGGAGGGACTCTGCAGGAGAACAGGCAGGAACAGTATTTGGGATGTTAATTAATTAATTAATTAATTGTTTAAAAAATCTGCAGTGGTCATAAAGCAGCGAGTATAATTCCAAATATAATGGACAAGTGAAGCCTAAAAAAATAAATGAGAAGAATGTGGGAGACACTGTACTATTGAGCCACTATCTGGAAGGAGAGCAGCTACAGCAAATGAGAGGAAAGAAGAAAGGATTTGTTCTTGAAAACAGAAAAAAAACAAAGCTAACTAAACATGAAGTTCATTGAACTATGCAAGTGGGAAAAAGAATACTTGAAGTCACAGAATCCTAAGCAAGAAGTATAAGGAAAACTGATGTACAAGTTGAACTCAGCCTGATATGTTTATAAAAAAAATAAAGAGATATAGAATATGGTCTATGGGGGTGTGTGGAGAAGGGGATGTCTCAGCAGGCCCATGCCAAGGCATCCCTTCCCCCTGAGGGACCAGCCACAAGATGGTAGAATATAGAATATAGTTTATTCAGGGTATGGGGAGGGAAGTTAAGAGGGTAGTAGGGGCAGAGAGAGAAAGTAGAGAAGTAGAGACCAGCAATGAGCATATAGAAAGAGGGGGGAGGGAAGGAGGAAGCAGGAAGGGAGAAAAGGCAAGGGGACAGAGGGATCAAGAGAGCAAGAATGCAAGAGAGCAAGAGAGAGAGAGGAGGGGGCAAGCCACCTGGCTATTGCCAGGTAACTGTGGGGAGAAGCATACCTGGCTGTTGCCAGGTAACTGTGGGGTGGAGTTTAGACAAAATGCTAACACAGTCTGTTTCAGTGAAGCTTTTCCAGCTCTCTCAAATGAGACATTGTTTTCTAGGCCTCTGTCCACCAGAACACAAGCATCAGGAAGCAAAGGTCTGGTCCCATGTGTTTGCAGCCCTCTCTCCAGCATCAGGAACACCTTACACACAATGTTGGCATCCAGTGACTATTAGAAACACTAGTAAATGTGTAACCGAATAATGGTTTTTTTTTTCATTGAGATGAAATATTTCAACACAAAGCAACAAATTTGGGTACAATCCCCATAGAAGACTACAACAGAAAAAAAAAAACCATAAAAGTGGCTGAAATTTGTTTCTTTCATTAAATTTAGATTCTTCCTACCAGGGTTAAATAATAAGTCTCCTTCTTTCATTATATACTAGATCAACAGATGAAGTCTGAAATAGAGAATAGTCATGATCTGGCACCCAATATGCAGGTTAATGAGAGAATAAGGCTTAAAGAATAAAGGACTCTTTGGGGATCAAGACTCATAGGTTACAAATGAGCTCATGATGAGACTATAGACCGTGGGTAGGAACAATGAAGTCAGAAGAAGCTAGGGGCTTACCAGGCACTCCTTTGGGAAAGAATGAGTTTTCAATTGGAGTGAATAATGTGTTCTATGAGAGATCACTAGACAGCTCAAAAGCTAAGAAGATTAATACAAACTAATTCCTACTGGTCTCTACATTTCCTTGATTGCTACTGGAGTCCACAGTGTTATTGTTTTCTACAGAAAGTTTTTGCGGTTTTGGAGAATAAATTACAACCCTGGCAACAAAGTATAGAGAATAGAAGTTACAAAAAGGGCTGTAGGCTTAGATTTTTCAAGACCCACTTTAATAAGTGTTCTCAAACACTTCAACCCCCTTTTCTAGCCTAGCGTCCAAAGGTAGGGGAGAAAGGATAGTAAATAGGACAAGGGGATGTAAACCTGTTTAGAAGGTCAATTCTAATTTCTGTTTGTCAGAATTCCAGAAGTCCAGTTCAGTAGTGTCAGGATACCAACAGTCCAGTTCAAAGAATGTCACCAAATAAATCACCAACAGAGGCACAATCCAGCAGCAACAGCCAGGTGTCCACTGAGTCAACACGAGTCAGTGGGAACAGTCAGAACCAGCCAGAATGCCAGTTCTTCTGCTGTGCCTCTCTTCACTTTGTCCCTTTCTCATCAAAGTGCAGATCAGCAAGGACACAAGACCAACAAAGTGCTGCAAGGCTAGCTATGCAAGCACCCCTATCATTGTCTGTTGGGTCCTACTTATATACCTTTCAGATATCACATGTCTTCTCAGAGGTCTTGTTTCAGCAAAACATTACATGACCCTGCTTCAGCAAAACATTCTATGAGTCTGCATCACATGACACAACCAGAAATTTCCACTTCAGAGGGCTTCAAT
Organism: Arvicanthis niloticus; assembly: GCF_011762505.2. NCBI lineage: Eukaryota > Metazoa > Chordata > Mammalia > Rodentia > Muridae > Arvicanthis > Arvicanthis niloticus. Next base: position 44,023,937 of record NC_047665.1, on the reverse strand, counting down.
GTTTTTAGCTTGAACTTTAAACAGAATGTGAGTTTCCTTGAAAAAAAAAATGGCTTTCTTAATAAAGGAAGATGTTAAGTTTATTGGTTGTTTGCATGTTAAAGGATTATGGTGATTTAAAAGTGTGCTAGTATGTCCCAATGGCAATACCTGTGGTTGCTTACAAGCCAGCTATTGGAGCATTAGATTATATGAGTTGTGTCTTTTAAGGAAACTGAAGGTGGCCTTTGAAGAAAAGAGCTGACAAGAAATTATCACTCAGGGATGAGCTTTATCAGGAAAGAAAGCCCCGTGACCAGAAGACCATGGCTGGACTTGAAGTGGGAGACCACTAGGAAGGGCAGTACATTATATCAGAGACTGCATGATGGCCATTGAAGAGAAAAGGAGCTTCTCTTTAAAATCTACATTAGAACATCATTGGGAGAGTATGAAAGATAGCTACCACAGAAAACATAGAAGGGCCAAATGGAAGAAGGAAGTTTTCAGAGAAATTCTCCAAAGGGCAGATTTTGGTTTTTATAGGTTTTGAGTTGAACTTGTAATATGGAAGTGCCACACCATATTATTTAGTCTGGTTATTCTATGTGACTCCAGATACTGGGCAGACCCAAACATTTCTCTTGTAATTCTCAGAAGAGAGGTTCAAAGGACATAACACAATCAGAAACAGAACTGTATGATCTGGTCTCTTGGAGTGATTAGAATCTTTTTTACTAATTTATTTATTTATTTATTTATTTATTTATTTATTCACTTTATATCTCAATCGTGGCTCCCTCTCCTCCCAGTTTCTCCTCACCTTCTCCTCTGAGAAGGGAAAGGCCCCATTGGGTACAACCCACCTTGGCACATCAAGTCACTGCAGGACTAGGTACATCCTCTCCCACCGAGGCCAGACAAGGCAGCCCAGTTAGGGGAAAAAGATTTAAGACAGACAACAGAGTCAGGGACAGCCCCTGCTTCAGTTGTTGGAAAAATTGTATGAAGACTAAGCTGTACTTCTGTTACATATGTGCAGGAGGCCTAGGTTCAGCCCATGTATGTTCTTTGGTTGGTGGTTCAGACTCTGAAAGCCCTCTCACAAGGGTCCAAATTAGTTGGCACCATTGGCCTTCTTGTAGAGTCCCTATTCCCTCTGGGTGACTCACTCCTTCCCCCAGCTCTTCGAGAGCTCCATCTAATGCTTGGCTGTGGATATCTACATCTGTTTCAGTCAAGTGCTGGGAGAAGCCTCTCAGAGGACAGTTATGCTAGCATCTTCAACAAATGGTGCTGGTCTAACTGAATGTCTGTGTATATGTCTGAAGACTATAAATAGATTCATATTTAACACCCTGCATAAACCTCAAATCCAATTCAATCAAAGACTTCAAGTAAAACTGGAAAGTCTAAATCTAATAGAAGAGAAAGTGGGTAATAGCCTTGAATGCATTGGTACAGGAGGGAAATTTCTGAAGAGAACACCAATAGCTCGGGTACTAAAATCAACAATTAATAAATGGTACCTCATGAAATTAAAAACGTTCTATAAGGCAAATGACACCATGAATAGAACAAAACAGCAGCCTACAAAATGGGAAAAGATCTTCACCAACCCTACATCTGACAGAGGGCTAATACCCAAAATATATAAAGAACTCAAGAAGTTAAGCACAACAAACCAAATAACCCAATTAAAAAAATGGAGTACAGAGCTAAACAGAGAATTCTCCCAGAGGAATCTCTAATTTCAGAAAAGCACTTAAAGAAATGTTCAGCATCCTTAGTATCAGGGAAATGAAAATCAAAACAACTCTGAGGTTCCATTTTACACCCATCAGAATAGTTAAGATTAAAAGCTCAAATGATAGCACATGCAGGCAAGGATGTGAAACAAGAGGAACATTCCTGCATTGCTAGTGGGAGTGCAAATGTGTGCAACCACTCTGGAAATAAATTTGGCATTTCTTAGAAAGTTAGGAATAGTTCTACCTTAGGACCCAGCTAAACCGCTCCTGGGCATACACCTAAAAGATGTTCCACCATCCCACAAGGACACTTGACCAACTATGCTTATAGCAGCTTTATTCATATAGCCAGAAACTGAAACAACCCACATGCCCTTTAACTGAAGAATGGATAAAGAAAATGTGGTTCCTTTACACAGTAGAATACTACTCATCAATTAAAAACGAAGACATCATGAATTTTGCAGACAAATGGATGGAACTAGAAGAGATCATCCTGAGTGAGGTAATCCAGACCCACAAGGAGACACATAGTATGTACTCACTAATAAGTAGATATTAGCTATAAAGTACAGGACAACTACGTACAATCTACAAAGCCAAAGAAACTAAATAACAAGGAGGGACCAAGGAAAGATGTTTGAATCTCACTCGGAAGAGGAAATAAAATAGTCATTGGAGGTGGATAAAGAGAGGAAACTGAGTGGGGGAGGGAAAAGGGAAGAGGTATCAGGTGTAGGGAGAACCAGGAAGAGAGGGCTAGGAGTGTGAAGAGAAATCAGTGAACAGCAGAGAAGGGAGAGGCAGAGACCCTGGGATGAAGGGAGGCTCCAGAGAGTCTATGAGGGTGACTCTAGCTAGCTGTGACTCCTAGCAGTGGGGGATATGGAGTCTGAAATGACCACCTCCTGTAGCCAGGCAGGAATACCAGTGGAAGAATAACGACACCCAACCACTCACAAACCACTCACAAAACAACCCAAAATGCATACAAGTGCGGGGACAAAGATGGAGCAGAGACTGAGGGAATGGCCAACCATTGAGAAGCCCAATTTAAGATCCACCCTATAGGCAAGAACCAATCCCTGGCACTATTAATAATACTCTGTGATTAGCATCTTAAAGTGACAGGCCCCTGACCTAATGTTGGCTATCTGGTAGCATTCACAAGGAGTTTATGTTAGGAAGGACTCTAAAAATGGTGGCCAAGATCTCTGTTTCCTATTCTTCAAATCTTCTCTGACAGGACATCACTTTCCCTTATGATCAGGTGTCAGTCTTACGATCAGGTTTACGGTGAGTTCAATAAAAGGGAGAACTGGTGAGAGTTACGTAGGAGAATCACCTGAGCTCAGAAACAGGAAACTGCCTGGAAGACATAGTAAGGGAAAATAAGGGAGGTGTGGAAGTAAAGAGAAGAGAAGGAAGGGAGGGATAGACGAAATACAAGAGGGAAGAAATGGGGTAATAGAGGGAAAGCAGAAAGAAAGGAAATAGGAAGCAGAGGAGAGAAGAAATAGAAAGGTTGTGTTTACTAAACCTGTTCAATAAGGGATCAACTCCTAAAAGATATGTTTCTGCTGGTCTGGAAAATGTAGCCTCCAGGATCTCATAGAAAGTATGTAATTCCAACATCCTGAGCGAGGTTGGGAGAGATCTGTGAGTACCGGGTGAGAATCACACTCCTGCAGACACCAGGACTGCACCTTTGAGAACTACGTACAAGATGCAACTAAAGTATTTCTATACTTCTCTCTCTTAGACACTATGAGATAATAAATTTATGTTATGCTAAGCTATATTTATATAAACTTCCTGGTAATCTGTTACATGGAAATAGAAAGTTGAAAGATAAATGGAGACAATGATGACCCAGCTGGGAAGCTGGAAGGAACAAAAAAGACAGGTTATTATAAAGTTTGGAAAATAGCAGAAAGGTATCTGGAGACCAAAGGGGAAGGAAGAAATAGTATAGAATGTAAGCCAAATGCTCAAAGGAATTAAAGGGCAGGGATGAAAATCCTGTACTCTAGAAAGAAAGAAAGAAAGAAAGAAAGAAAGAGAGAGAGAGAGAGAGAGAGAGAGAGAGAGAGAGAGAGAGAGAAACTGGCCTTTAAATAAAGACATTGGCAGTAGGGGCATTGCAGTGGACATAAGGAAGGGGATTGGGAATCATAGGAAGTAGAAGCCTTAAGACAAATACCACATCAAGTTGGCATTGAGAGGAAGAAAGGGTCAAATGTTAGACGGAATATAAAGCTGAATCACCAAAGGCACAGTGACAAGTAAAGTTATCCATGAAGCCACCCTTTAAAACCCAAAACTGTTCTTATAAATAAAGGAACAAAAAATCCCTTTTAGTGGAATTTCAAGCAAGTCCCCAAATTCATGAAGAAAAATTTTGTAATCTAGTCATTGCCTAAAACCCTTAAGTAAGCCAGGTGCATGCCTTTAATCCCAGTTCTCAGAACACAGAGACAGGAAGAACTTTGAGTTCAAGGCAAACCTGGTCTACACAGTGAATTCCAGAACTACACAGAGAAACCCTGTCCAAAAAAAAAAAAAAGAAGAAAGAAAGAAAGAAAGAAAGAAAGAAAGAAAGAAAGAAAGAAAGAAGAAAAATCCTAAATAGCAGGACGGTGTAAAACAGCCCGGCATGCAGCGGCAGCCTTTGGATCAAGTCACTGAAGATGATTTTTATGATCCACCATGCAGTTGGTGCAGTCACTTCCTGGCCACTACACCCTGCTCTGCGAGCTGTGGAATGGCTCCCAGACCGGAGAGAACACTTGCTAGACTCTACTACATGTTTATGTCCCTTAGCAATGATTCCTTAAAGTGATCTCATAGGAGTTTTCAGGGAAAGTACACCACCAGGTGTGGATTAAAACAGGAAATCATGATGTCAGTGATGAAATGATTCAGCATATCATATAGGTATTAGGTCATTACACCTCCAAGAAAAATTTATGCAAGGAGTGCAGGAAAATAATGCCAAGATTTGACTTAATTAGTATATATAAATGGATAATAAAGAATTTACATATGCAAGACAGAGAAATGTTTTATATCCTGAGTTACTTAATTCTGTTTTCTTTGAACATTTTCTAATCTTGCATCTTACTTTAAATCCTTACTGGATGGCTACTCTGCTTAGGTATTGTGCTGGGTGCTGGGCTATAGTGGTCAAAGGTGATGGATTAATATTGTCCAGTGAGAAGAAATACACAAAACACTCTGTTACCTAATGACATGGAACGTTTACAGGTTGCACTATGATTGGGAGCAGCCACTTATCCCAAAGTTAGGTTTTCATAACAAGTACATTCTTTTCACACCTCCACCCTCACTGCCCCAAGCACACATGATGTCTTTAACAAATGTAATTGCTATAGATGAGCATATTTACAAATCAGGGAGGGACTTCACAGGGACAGAAACCATGAGGCTATTTTATTTGCTACACATACTGACTGACCATATAAACACACTTCTCAAAGGAAACAGCTCACTTTAGAAATCACAGTCAGAATTCATCAACAGCAGACCACATCACACACACCAGGTGGCTTTTTGAGATCTAAGCTCCAGTTATGGACATGTTTGAACTTTTCAGCATCACCTCTAAGGGACCTCAAAGGTTCGACAACATAGTCAGCCTTTGATGATACACTGTATCCTATGTTTATATTCTCCTATGTCCCTATGTCAGCACGTTTGAATATGATGTGAATTCTCATGCCACATGCATGTTTTCATCTTTAGATGCTATAACTTGATTTCATAAAAACTCTAAGGAATAAGTCTACTGTGCTGTGCCAGTTCTCATAGTCATCAGACAATCATTCTCACAGGAATACCTTCCACTTATGTTGTAACCACAATCGGAGGCTGTGACAGTTGGAAAGCACACTATCTTTGTCTCCTTCTGACATCCTAGACAGTTTGGTGGAAAGAAATTTAGACCATGACTCATGAGTTCTAAAACCCTGTCTCAGCTCAGCTCCTCCACTACACCTTAATACACACAAAGTTCTGACCCCTAAGTTCACAAAGTACTCCTGGCCTTACTCTCTGCCTGTAAGTATGACTTCAGAATAGCATTAAAAAGCATACTTTGAAAAAATACTCAAAGAAAAAGTCATGAATGTTTATCATTGAAAGATAAATTGCCCAGGGATACACAAACCAAACTTCCTGATTAAGGTTTTACTATAAATGATTTAGTGATGTCAGTGAAACAGAGTTATGTTTTACATTTTTCTCTGATACAGTCCATCTAATAGAAGCAGATGCCAAACAGGTAGTCAACTTTGGAAATTACAATTTTTTATTGGTCAAAGAATAGTTGGTGGACCTTTGATTTTTACCTTTCTTAAAAGAAAAAATTATATGTACACTAGTAAAGCACTATAATTTGGAGGAGGAGGAGTACTTAATCCATTAATTAAATACTAAAGTTTAATGTAAAGTAGCAAAACTGATTTCTAATTAGATTGCTAAGACAGACATTGCCAATTGACCTCAGAAGGTTGAAAATTGGTGGTTCATAAGCATGACTTAGTTTGTTTGGGCTAAGCAGTATTTCAAAAGCAAGCTTGCTGTGCTGGGCTAGCATGCCAGAGACTGCTGGCACTTGCTCCCAGTGCTGACCACTACTCCCTTCTTACTCTTCTTAGCAATAACTAAAGGTAAAGGCTTAAAGTTAGCTATATGTTGCTTACACAAAAAAAAAAAAAAAAAAAAAAAAAAAAAAAAAAAAAAAAAAAAAAAAAAAAAACTGGGAAATGCTATGATTTATAGCTACTTTCGTAAATGAAATCTGCTGTCAAGCCCTTGCTTGCATCCACACCATAGGCACCACAGTCCCCCAGAGAGGTTAGGGTGCACCCTTCTAAGACAGTGTAGTCCCATGTACATCCTGTTCCTACACATCTTTAGTTGACATGGTTTAATCATTTTAACTGCCTGCCTGGCATCTGTAAATGTTTCAAATTGCAACTCCTGGATTACAGTCATACACTTTCCAAACAAGCATTTAGTGATGAAATTTGGAGCAGGGACCACTATGCTTCTTGAAAATTAAAGGTCTAGAAAAGCAGGCCCAAACTCAATACTGGGGACAAATAGAACATCTATCTTTTCCTTTGCTGTTCCTCCTCTAACCACTCTGTTATCTGCACACAAAACATTGTAATATAGATTTGTAAACATAAAGTGGAAAGTTAGTCTGAACAGATTTCCCATATATGTGTATATGACTTCAGAATAGAGGTAAAACTGTAACAAAGGAACTAACAGCAGGCAAGACAAAAGCACAGGTAAAGCAGAAATGCAGAAACTACATCAAACACTGAAGCCCATTATCATGTACAATGCATATGTGTTAACTGGGATGTGGAGGTAAGACAAACAAAACATAGGTTTTATTGAGGAAAAGTACATTGTTTGACTGTATACACATGGTGTGGAAACTAAGCATATGTATTTCCAGGAGAAAGACATTACTTACCAAAACTACGAAGACATTTGAGTTTGCCTAAAATCTAATATAGAGCTAGATAGCCTGAACCACATGAGTCCCTGTCTCAAATAAGAAATTAAAGTTAAATAAAAAGCTTATAGAGAGAGTTGATAAGAACCTTGAAAACCTGCACATGCACAGACATGCAAATACGCACACACATGTGTGCACGCATGCATACACAGACAAACACACACACACACACACACACACATACACACACACACACACACACACACACATACACACACACATATCCTTCCCCCAAACAAACCTCTGGCTAAATGACTCTGACTATAAGAATGTCTGAACATGAAACTAGATACAATCTGGTCAGGATAATCCCCTTTCATGTCACATCAAGTGGGTTCTACAGATGACTGTTGCTCCTCCAGCACTAGCTAACACGTAGGTCTGTGTTTCCAAAGACAATAGTGCTTTCATTACTGTTTTCTCCCCTTGAGGCATGAACACAAGCTTCTACCCACTACAAAAAAAACAGTGTGAGAAACCACTTCCAAAGTCCCAAGAACAAACATGCAGGGTGTAATTTGGGAAAGGAAACCCAACAAAAGCTTCTAAAAATTTTCTCATCAATGGGGTTCCTCTTAGAGGATAAAATGAGAAAATAGCAGAGGAGTCTCTACTACTACTGGGTTTTATGGCTTTTTCTATTTTGTGGGAGAGTCTTCTCAAGTAGCCAAGCCAATCTTAAACTCATGGCCCTTTCTTGACATCACAAGTGCCATCACTGTACCATATTTTAAACTGTATTTTCTTTCCTCTACTGCATCTCATTAAACCTATATCTAGTATTAGGTTTATCTTATTGAGGTAATTTTTATTAAGATACTATAAATAACAAATACTTGAACTTTTAGCATACCTTAAAATATAATTTTACTATAGCAAAAAAGCAAAGAGATTAAAGAAACAGAAATAAAGGAAAATATGAAAAAAGGATATGTATGAGAAAGGAAAAGACAAATGAAGGGAAAAAGGAATAGTAAGCCAAGAAAAAATACACAAATAAAGGACAAGAGGTAACGTCTATGCTTTGTAAAGAAGAAAGAAAGCAATTCTCATGTATTTTTTTACATTATTTTTAATACACATTTGGAGTAGCAGTAGAAATCAAATATTGCTGTGTTAATCACTTTTTAAAAATTTTACCTCTGATTTTCAACATCTTTGTACATGGAACTTGCTTAAGGGTATATCAGAAAGTTTGAGAAAAATTCCAGCTAGGGCTGACGGGAGTTTGTTGACAGGACCCCAATTACTGATTTGGGAATATGAAGATATCTTTGAGAATGAAGTGTTTCTTAAGGAGGGAGAGTCCCAGAAAGTCCAGTGGCCACAAAACCAACCCCATGATCACAACATTTGTGTTCTTCTATATTTGCTTGGTTTGGCTTGGCTTGGTTTGGTGTTGGTGTCGGTGTCGGTGTCAGTTTTGGTTTTTTGAGACAGGGTGCCTCTGTACAGCCCTCCTGTCCTAGAACTACTTCTATAGACTAGCCTTAAACTCAGAGCTCTGTCTGCTTCTGCCTCCCTGGTGTTAATATTAAAGGTGTGGGCTACTACCACCTGCTTGGCATTTGGGATCTTGGTTCTTTTCTCACAGATTCAAATACAAAATTCACAGACCAATGAGGGTAAGTTTAAAGAGAAATTTATCCTAGATTAATCAGTAGGAGGTTAAGATAGAGAAGGTGGGAAAAGGGAGGGAAAGGGGGAGGGAGGGAAAAAGAAGGGAGAAAAGGAAGGAGGGAGAGAGAAAGAGGGTGGGAAGCACCCATCCTATATAGAAAGAATCCCACAAAATAAGGTACCATCCAGAAGCTAGACTGGAGGCTTTCAGAAGGACAGCATAAATTTGGCTGATGCACAAGGAGAACCTCTCAGTATCTAGATCCTTCCCTTGGTTGTAGTCATGTACTCATGTGTAGTCTCTGGGCAGATACGCTCATACCAGGAACAAGAACTACTCCCTTCTGACATTTCTGACCTTAAACAAGGACATTCCTAGATCTTCTGCTTTGGGTTCCCTGACATACTTGACCAATTCATATTTTCTATTATCAAGAATACAAACAACAATCTCATCCCGAGCTCTATAGCAGGAAACCCACTGCAGTCTCTCTTTCCTATCTGACCCCACACCCAACAGATCACAAAGATTTTCTCCCCAACTTTCCTTCCTCCAACTCATCCCATTATCCCAACATTCAACATCAGCAGGCATTCCCTGTGAATGTACCAGCAGAGCAGGCCAGTAAAACAGGCAACACACAGCCACCACATGCTCTGAAAATTCAGAGAAGAAACAGAAGCCAAAGAAGAAAACATACACAAAACAAAGTAAACCTAGAAATCAGCACCTAAAACTATAATCATTCCAAACTCAGATACCTAGAAGCCAGTAAAAAAAAAAAAAAAAAAAAAAAAAAAAAAAAAAAAAAAAAACTGCAATCAATAACCGCCAGAACAATGTCTTCATTAGAATCCAACTATCGAACCTCAACAGGCGCTGAATATTCCAACACAGCTGAAACACAATAAAAACTTTAAAATCAGCTATATGATGATGATACAAGGATTATATAAATTATAAAGATAATATAAAGATTAATGAGAAAATGAATATGTTCCTTGACAAAATCCTGGAAAACACAAATTATTGGAGTAAACAAAGAAATCCAGGAAAGCACAAACAAACATTTGGAGAAAAATTACTAAATCCCTTAAAGAAAACAAAACAGTTGAAGGAAATGAATAAAACAATTTAAAACCTGAAAATGGAAATAGAAACAATAAAGAAAACACACACTGAGAGAGATCTATAAATGAAAAATTAAGGAATTCAAACAGTAACTATAAAGGCAAGCTTCACCAACAGAATGAAAAAATGAAAGAGAGAATCTCAGGGACTCAAGATAAGATAGAAGAAAGGGATACACTGGTCAAAGAAAATGCTAAAACTAAAAAATTTCTGACACAAAGCATCCAAGAAATCTGGGATACTATGAAAAGACCAAACCTAACAATAATAGAAATAGAAGATATCAAAGAATACCAGATCAAAGACCCAGAAAATATTTTCAACTAAATCATAGAAAAAAAAATTCTAACCTAAAGAAGGAGAAGGTATAAAGGTAAAAGAAGTGTATAGAACACCAAATAGATTGGACCAGAAAAGGAAGTCCACTTGGCATATAACAATCAAAACACTAAATATACAGGGGAAAAAAGATTATTAAAGCTACGAGATAAGAAGACCAAGTAAAATACAAAGGCAGAGTTATTAAAATTATACCTGACTTCTCAATAGAAAAGTCAGGCTTTTAAGACTTCTCCTTAAAAGCCAGGAGAGTCTGAACAGATTGCGGTAGATTTTAAGAGATCACAGGTGCCATCACAGACTACTGTACCCAACAAAACTTTGAATCACAATAGATGTAGAAAATAAATATTCAATGATAAAGACAAATTTAAACAGTATCTATCTACAAATCTAACCCTACAAAGGTTGCTAGAAGGGAAACACCAATCTAAGACAGATAAATACACCAAAAAAAAAAAAAAAAAAACACAAGAAATAAATATCATACCAGCAAAATCAAAAGGTGGGAAGCAAACACACACACACACATACACACACACACTAACAATAACAACAATAACAAAAGATAACAGGAATCAACAACTATTGGTCATTTATGTCTTTTAATTTTGATAGTCTCAATTCACCAATAAAAAGACACAGACTAACAGAATGGATCTGAAAGCAGTATTAATCCTTCTGCTGCATTTAAGAAACATACCTTAACATCAAGGATAGACATTACCTCAGAACAAAGGGTTGGAAAAAATATATTCCAAGCAAATGGACCTAAGAAGCAAGCAGTTATAAAAACTACAAAAGCCATTTTAAAAACTAAAAATAAACTTCAAACTAAAACTAATAAGAAGTGATAGGAAAGGGCATTACATATTTATCAACAAAAAATCCAACAAGATGACATTTCAATTCTTAATGTCTAGGCCCAAAACACAAAGGCACCCACATTTGTAAAAGAAACACTACTATACTAAAACACATACTGACTCTTACAGACTGTTAGTGGGAGACTTCAATACCCTACTCTCACCAATGGACAGGTCATCCAGACAAAAACTAAACAGAGAAATACTGGAACTAACAAACTTTATAAACCAAATGGACCTAACAGGGGTTAGACACTATTATAAACGATTGGATTTAAGACTAAAAAAACTGAAGCACAGAATCATTGTGTTCAGAAAACCACAGAGGCTCGATAGATTATGAAGAATATAATCTAGGCACTTTGACACCAGTGCCAACATTCCAAAGAGTTACCACCCTAGATGCCAACAGAAGATTTTAAATGGAAAGACAACAACAAGGCTAACTTACTCTCTCTCTCTCTCTCTCTCTCTCTCTCTCTCTCTCTCTCTCTCTCTCTCTCTCTCTCTCTCTCTCACACACACACACACACACACACACACACACACACACACACACACACACAAGAATTAAGCCTATGATTGAAAGCCATGGGACTTTAGGGAGGGAGAGGCTTGGATAAGAACAAACAATGCAGAGATACAACTAAATAGACAGGTAGTTGCTTTTTAAAATTCTTAAAAATTTTAAAATATGCATGGAATTTTTAAATATGCATGGAATATTTAAAGTATTACTTAAATAAATTCTAAATAGTTTACATCCAATGCTATAATATTATATCTGGTTAAACAACCAAAAGAAATGATTTTGTTCCTGTAAGGAATTCATGGAAGATTCATCAGTTAGTTCTGTTAATTCAACTATTTAAATACTTGTCATTTCTAGTATTGAATGTCACAAAGCCATTATCATACAATTACATAACTACTTTCAGCATATTGGTCACATGCCCTGCCCACTCCTTTTTCACCATCCCCCCATGTTAAAGTCTCACTTCTTTTTTCACTTCTACTTTCACATCATCAGTACACATATGATATCAAGTTCTTTCTTAACTACTCTATGTGCTTTGTGATCCCCATTTTATAAAGCAAAGATACAAACTATGGTGTCCGTGACTAACAGCAGGAACTTTCGGTAAGAATGACTCAGGTGTGAGTCAACAGTTAATGGGGCTAACATCAATGCCATCTGATTTTAAGACTATCAACACCCTAGGACAACAGTACAAAAAGCACATTACATGGAGAGACAGAATTGACAGGTCATTTTTAAAAACTGTCCCTTGCAAGCTTACTGTATAAAGTCACCTGGGATGCCATCTCAAAATGCAGATTCCTGAATCCTGCCTGATACTGCTGTGTACAAATCATGCAATTCTATTTTCTTAACACATTCCCAGATGACTCTCAAGCAGCACAGAGTATAAATCACTGTGAGAAAAGCCATTCTTAACTTTTGCTGTCCATCACAATCATCTGGAAAGAGTCCAACCACAGTGCCCAGGCCATGCACCACACTAAAACACAATCTCTGAGCATAGGAAAACAGGTATTCATACTGTCAGAATTGTCCCTGGTGCTTCCAAAGTGCACCAAAATTTAAGGACTGGTGTTGAAAAGTATCCAGTTTTAACCTTGATACTGAATTCAATCTTCCTGTTATCACAGCACATTCAACTTGAGACCTCTAACAATAACAACAAAGAAAACAATTGATATTCAGTTAATCACTGTTGAGACAAAAAGATGACTAACACACTAATATAAGAGATGCTAAACATAGTTTAAATACACAAAATAAAATATTGAATTACAGAAAGCATAAAAAGACATCAGCAAATGTGACTACATAAAAGAGAGAAAAGAAAACAATCTAAGAAGTTTTACACAGAGAGGGAGGTTACTAAGTAAATTCTTCATTCATAAAAAAAAGTCCTCATGATATTGCTCTGAATATGTGCCTAAACTAGTGCCACTAAATAACACAATGAAGTAATGATGTGTTTTGGAGGATTCTTTTGTAGCATTACAATATTAAAACATTTTGGGAATATTTACATGTTGAAGCAAAATGTCTATCAGAACAACAGCATTTCCCATAAGGTGCTGACATAAGAGAAACAGATTTCATGACCTGTAAATTTGACTTCAGTAATTTCTAAAATTAACAGGTCATTTGATTTTCTGCAAGCGGCTTACAAAATGATGTAGGATCTTTCATTTGTAACGGCATCATCGTTCATTTCATGATGCAGTAGTTCATTTTATTTTTCCCTTTACTTCCTCCCTTTTGCATACATTCCTGTTCCTGTTACGTCTCTTAACTTTTCTGGAGAGGTTTGCTTACTTTCTTGTCACAAAAACATATGTGATTTTGTGTCCCTATGTAAGTCTAGGAGACAAGGAAAGAGATAAAAACATAACTCCCTTTCTGAGGCTAGTTTAATTTCCTTAGTATGATTTGCTCAAGCTACACCTATTTTCATGCACATGAAATGTAATTTCATTATTTGCTCAGTGCAAAGGCAATTATGTATACATTTACTACTTAACTCCTCTAGTCCTGGGTTGGTTCTATAACATAGCTATTGTGAATGGTGTGGAGTTAACATTGATGTACAAGTACCTCTGTGATATACTGACTGGAGTTCTTGAAGTAAACACCCCAAGAATGATATAAGATGGTTCATTTGATGGATTGACTTTTAATTCTTTTGAGAAAATTCTGTACTGATTTTCATAGTGACAAGATTAGGTAACAATCACACCAGCTATGCATGAGAGGTCTGTGTTGTCCACATTCCTGCCAGTATACCTGCTTTTATTTGTTTTCATAATCACTGACATTCCAATTGATGGAATCTCAGTGTAGTTCTATTCAAATTTCTCTGATGGCTACAGACTAGTGAGTTTGATGGTTTTACATGTTTGCTGGACATTTGTTTCATCATTTCAGAACTGGCTGTGTTTATTGGTTGTGTTATTAGATTTACTGTTTGAGTTTTTGAGATCTTTGGATAGTCTAAATATTAATCCCATGTCAAATGTATATCAAGAAAAGATTTTTTGCCTATTCTGTAAGTGCTGTCTTCATTCAATTAACTGTTTCCTCTGCCATACAGACCTGTCTTAATTTTATGAAATCCTATTTGTCAGTTGTTGGCATTATTTTCTGAAGTATGGGGTCCTATACATTTGGTCTCCATCTAAATCTTGAAAGGTTTTTCCCATTTTTTTCTCAGTTTCAGAGTTATGGTTCTTAAAGTCTGTGGTATATTTAGGTGTATTATCATACAAAGTGATAAATGAGGATCTAGTTTCATTCATGCACATGGACGTAACTCTTCCTTCAGCATCAGCTGTTGAAGAGGCTGTCTATTCTCCAGCGTATATTTTGGGAATTATTGTCAAATCAGGTACCTCGTGGGTTTATTTCTGAGCCCTCTATCATGTTATATTGACTAGTTTCTCTGTTTTATGCCAATGCCATGCTAGTTTTGTTACCATGGCTCTGTAGAATAACAGGAAATCAGGTATGCTGACATCCCTAGTGTCATTTTTTCCTCAGGAATATTTTTTAAAATAAGGGTCCTCTATGTTTCCAACATGATTTTAATTCTAAATTCTCTATGGCTCTATGAAAATGGCAATGGATTTTGGTATAATTATATTAAATCTGTAAATTTATTCTGGCAAGACAACTATTTTCATATTAACTATTTACATATGTGAGTATAGGAGGCTTGAAATCTTCCTGTGTCTTCTTCAAATTCCTCCCTTTGTGTTTTAACATTCTAATTATACATGACTCTGAAGACTTTAGCCGAAATACACAATAAAGGGGAGATAGAACCTGTAGAAACCATATCCAGTGGACAGGCATGACCCCAGTTGAGGGATGGGGCCACCCACCCACTTCAAGAATATTAGTCCAGAATTCCTCTTGTCAAAAGGAAATGCAGGGACAAAGAGTGGAGCAGAAACTAAAGGAAAGGCCATCCAGGGACTGCCCCACCTAGGGATCCATCCCATCTGCTGACCCCAAACCCAGACAATATTGCTGATGCCAAGAAGTGCTTACTGACAGGAGACCTGTTTAACTGTCCCCCTGAGAGGCTCTGACAGAGCCAGACCAATACAGATGCAGATGTATAGAGCTAAACATTGGACTGAACACGGGGACAATGGGGAAGTTAGGGCAAGGACTGTAGGAGCTAAAGGGGTTTGCATCCTTTTAGGAAGAACAATATCAACCAACTAGACTCCCCAAAGCTCCCAGGGACTAAACCACCAATCAAAGAGTACACAGAGAGTGCCCATGGCTACAGCTGGATATGTAGCAGTGGATTGCTTTATCTGGCATCACTGGGAAGGGGGCCCCTTGGTCCTGTGGAGGCTTGATGACCCAGGACAGGAGAACACTAGGCTGCTGAGGCAGGAGTGGGTAGGCAGGTGTGGGAGCACCCCCATAGAAGCAGGGGGAGGGAGGAGTGGATTGGGGGCTTGTGGAGGGAAAACTGGGAAGAGAGATACCATTTGAAATGTAAATAAATAACCAATAAAAAAAAAAGGTTGTTTCATGACAATACATTTCTTGGGTTCTTGAGAATGAGATTGTTTCCCTGATTTCTTTTCAGCATATTTCTTACTGGTGTAGAGTAAAGATGATGATTTTTTATGTCATTTTTGTGTCCTGCCACTTTGTTGAAAGAGTTTAGCAGTTATAAGTATTTTTTGGATAACTCTTATACATGCTTAATTAGAATAATATAATCTAAAGATAATGATACTCTGACTTCTTCCTGTACTATTTGTATTTCTTTTCCTTAAATATCTTTTTAAACTAAAATAGGATTACTTATGCCCTCCCCACTTTCTTCCCTCCAGTTTCTTCCAGGTACTGGTACTTCTTCAGATTCCTCACAAATCTTCACCCACTCTCAAGTAAATATCCTCTATAATTATTACGTGTGTGTGTGTGTGTGTGTGTGTATACCCTGCAGATTCACTTTTGTTGTTTGTGTGTATATGGTCTCAGGGATGCACACTGGATAAACAAATACCTATTGTTCATTCAGTAAACCATAAGGGGCTCATAACTGATACAGGCTAATTTTCCTTCTTCTTGCAGGTCATTACATTAGTTACTTGTATTCTTTGTCTGGGAAAGGGACCACTTCCATGTTAATATTTCCACTGATATTGCTATTGTTCCAGTCTGGTTTATGCAGCCATTTCTAAGAAAGACTACAGCATATTTCCTGGTATTCTGATTCTTACATTCTTTCCACCCCCTTTTCCTTGATGTTCTCTGAGCTGATCTGCACCAATGTGGAGCTGTGATATAGATGTATCTACTGGAGACTAGAACCTCACTGTCCAACCATCTCTTTATTGTGTCCAGTTGTGTTTCTGTGATGGTCTACGCTTACTGTAAAGAATGGCTTATTTGAATAGGCATGATATCTACATTTTGTGGGTAAAAAATAAGATCAAGAATGTAGTAAGGAATTATTTACTACATTCTTGATCATTTCTCAAGCAGGCACTTATACATGCACATAAATTAGGAATAAATAAAATCATTTTAAAAGAAATTTGCATCAATGTTCATCAAGCAGATTGGTCTATTATGTTCTTTCTTGTGTCATTCTTTGGTTCTATTTTTATAATAATAATTTCTTCAGGGAGAGAACATGGTAGTATTTGCTCATTATCCATTTAATGAAATCTTTTGAGAAATATTGGTTTAATTCTTTGAGAGTCTGGTAGAATATATCACTGAATGTGTGTGGCCCTGATCTTTTGATTAGTTAAGCAAAGGGTCAGTTAATTATGCCTTTTTATCTATTAATTGGGGTTGGGCTTATTTCTGTTTCTTTTTCTAAGCCCCTAAAGTGAGTTACTTACTTGAGATCTGTATAATATTTTTAATGTAAACACTTATACCTATAGCATTCTCTCTTGGTACTGCTTTATTATACCCCATAGGTTTTCATATGTTGTGATTTCATTCAGTTCAAGGAGGTTTTATTTCTTTATTGATTTCTACAACATTCATCATCCAAAAATAAGATGATTAATCTCTATGAGTATGTACATATGTCTTATACATATTCATTTGCTGTTGATTTCCAGTTTTATTTCACTGTGGCCATATAGAACATAGACATTGTTCAATTTTCCTATATGCAACATATTTTTGTGTTCTTTCGTATAATGTAACTTAGCCAAAGTTCTGTGGGCTGCTTAAAAGTATATATTCTGCAATATTTGGATAGAAAGCCCAATATTTGTCTGTTATGTTCATTAGTTCTATTATATCATCTAACTCGAATGTTTCTGTTTATTTTTTGTTGTAATAACCTATTGGTGAGAGTGGGATATCGAGGTCTCCACTATTCTATTGGTGTTTTCTGTGTTTTTACTTATAGTATTATTTGTTCATGAAACTTAGTGCAGTATTGTATACTTAAAATCAGAATATCCTCCTGGTGGGTTATTCCAGCAAGTGGTAGAAAGTGACATTCGTTATTTTCTTCTGACTGATTTTGGCCTCTTTCTATTTTGTCAGATAGAACAGTGACACCTGCTATGTTTCCTAGGTTCATCTGCTTGGAAAACATTTCTCCATCCTTTCACCCTAAGGTACTGTCTGGTTTTTATGGTGAAATGCATTTCTTGGAGAAAATAGATGGTTCTTGTTTTTTTAATACAATCTGCTGTCCTTTATATTTTGATTTAGAAATTAATATTCAGAGTTAAAGTGGGTATTTATTACTGTAATTTTGTTGATTTGCAGTATTTGGCATATTCCTACTGGTGATTTATATAACTACCTTTGTATAGCATCTTTATTCTTTCCTGCAGCCTCATTTCTCTTCGGTAAAGATTCCTTTACGTATCTTCTATCAAGTGGATTTAGTGGTCATTAAAACCTTTAACCTGTTTTATTGTCAACATTTTTCTTTTTCTTTCAGAACTGAGAAATACTTTTGCTGCATACAGTAGTCTTGCTGTCAGTTGTCTTTCAGAGCATAAAATATGTCATTCCAAGTCCTCCTGGCTTTTAAATTTTCTGTCAAGATCCCAGCTGTTATTATGATGGGTCTATCTTTATATGTCACTTAGCATTTCTCTTTTGAAGCTTTTGATAAGCCTTCTTAGTTTTGTATATTAGTGTTTTAACTATAATATGATATTGGGATGCTTTATTCTATTCTTATCTGTTTAATGTTCTAATGTCCCAAATACCTAGAAGGGTAGATTTCCCCCTACATTTCAGAAATTACGTGATATGATTTAACTTAAAATGTTGTCTATTACTTTCATTATAGAATTATTCTCCATTTTCTATGAAAATGATTTGTATGTTTGGCCTTTTTATAGATACTATTGTACTATAACATATTAATTTATCTTCATCATTATTTAAATGTTCTAATTTCTCTGCTCTGTCTTCAAGCTCTCATATTCTGTACTCCTGCTGACCCATTTTATTGGTGAGGCTTTCTGTGGAGCATTTTATTTGACTTATTGACATTTTCATTTCTGATATCTCATTATAAAATTATCTTTTTTAGTATTTGTTTTGCCTTATTAAACTCCAGTTCTCTGTTCTGTTGATTCCCTACTTCAGTCAGCTGTTCAAGTTTACTTCCGTTTTATTCAATAGTTTATTTTGTCCTATTTTGTTTCTTTGAACATACTTATATTCATTCTTTCAAATTATTTGTCTAATTTTCCTCTAACTCACTGTCATTGTAAGCAATTACTGTGGGATTGATAATTTTTGAATCAATATATTACCTTGAATTTTTGTGTTTCTTGTGTTTTTGCAATGAGACTTGCATACTTGAGGTTAGGTTATTGTTTGGTAATTTGGGGAACCATCAACCACTATCTATGCACATGTTTAAATTTTTTAATATAGACGCCACTGTTAAAACTGTTAGAGTCATTGTTTTTTTCTGGTAGACACCATTTCAGGGCAACAGATGCAATCCCTAGTACTCTTAAAACAGTAAAATATGGTGTGAATAAACAATAAATATTAAAGTGTGACCCCAGTATAAAATACAACAATAACATATAGTAAACAGCCAGCTCCTAGCCCCTAATGATTTCAGGAAATAAAGTACATAAGATGTTAACTAGTGTGAGTAGTAATGAAAAAGGTAGAGGAAAGATGAAGATGACAGAAGAAGAGTAGGTATAAAAGGGGAGATGAGACACTTTGAGTTACAGGTAGAATGAGAAGAGAGAATGGTGAAGAAATATACTTAGATAACATAAAACAGTTCCAGCTCTTAGGAGCCTGAAACACTGCAACCCCACAAACGAGGCAAATAATGTCCAAGTCTGTGAGAAAGAAAAGAAAGAAAGATAAATGAACAAAAAAAATGTGCAAAAGAGGAGGACATTAGAATTGATCAAGGTCAGGCTGGCCCAAAAACATACACTGGATATTTAAAGGGGGAGAAAGCCTGTAAAGGGCTCTTATCACAAACCTGGTTCAGTTCCCAGCATTCACACTGTGGCTCACACAATCTATAACTCCAGTTCTAGGGGCTCTAAAATCCTCCATGGGTAACAGGCATGCATTTAGTACATACACATAAAAGCAGGCAAAACACATAAAATACAAGTAAATAAATATTTTCAAATAGTAAGTGGCCACCCACTGTAGCCAGTTGGGACTTCCAGTGAAGGGAGGGGGACATCAACCCACCAACAAAACCTTGAACCCAAACTTTGTCATGCCTACAAGATGCGCAGAGATAAAATTGGAGCAAAGACTGAGGGAATGGCCAACCAGTGATTGACCAAATTTGAGACACAGCCCATATATGAGAGCCAATCCCTACCACTACTGCTACTCTGCTATGTTTGCAGACAGGAACCTAGCATAAATGTCACCTAAGAGGCTTTACTGAGCACCAGATGGAAACAGAAGCAGAGACCCATAGTCAAACATCAGGCAGTGCTCAGGGAGTCTTGTGGAAGAGTGGGGAATAAAATTCAGAGAGCCAGAGGGGTCAAGGCACCACAAGATGATTTACAAAGTCAACTAACCTGGGCTCATGGGGCTCATTGAGACTGAACCACCAACCAAAGAGCATGTATGAGTTAAGCCCCATACAAATTCGTAGCACGTGTGCAGCTTAGTCTTCACATGGGTCACCTAACAACTGGAGCAGAGGCTGTCTCTGACTCTGTTGCCTGCCACTGGACTCCCTTCCCCTAACTGGACTGACTGACTGGGTCTCAGTGGGGGAGGGTGTGCTTAGGCCTACTGAGACTGGATGTTCCAGGATGGGGGCTTACCCAAAAAAAGGCTTTGCCTTTCACTGAGGAGAAGGGAAGGGGAAAATAGGTGTGACAGATTTGTAAGGTTGGGACTGTGAAGAGAGAAGGGATGGGGGTGGGGAGCTGCGATCAGGATCTAAAGTGAATAAATATTTTAAAAAATAATTTTAAAATAAATGGAGACTAAATATGAAGGAGAGATAAATGGGCCCATGTTCTAAGATACCTATCACACCTCCAGGATGATTTTGGGTCCATCAGTAGGTGTTCTTTCAAATGACAGGTCACAAATACTGTTCATACCTTTGGGTTGTTCCTCAAGGATCCATATTCAATAAGGCCCTACCACAACCACCATGGTTATTTGTTGCCACACTGTGACTGTCAAATCTAGAGCCTCCTGGAAATTTGATAAGTGCTTTACCACTGGGCTATATTTGAACATACTGGACTAGAATCTAAAGTCAGAGTTTTAAAAGTATGTCTTTAATCAATGTCTTCATGCTCCCTCACAAGTAGCCTGTATGACCCCATCTCTGCTACACTTGAAACAGTCACATAGCCTGGTGTCCAAATTTAAAGTTTAACTTCCTCTCTCCCTATAAAGACATTACCACCAAGGACCTGGAATTCCTCTTCATGTAAATTAAGCACCTCGACATAATGTGAGCTAATAATGTATGCTCACCCCCCAAAACACCTACCCACTCCCCAAGGATTATATAACCCTTGTTACCCCAGTAAAGGAAAGATGTTTCACTGAAAACCGTGTCAGAGAAGGCTGGCTGGTTTTCCCCTTCACTAAAGCCAACCAAATTCCTGTGAACCCACCCCACCTAGAGAAGCTTCATTCTGCCTGGTGTGCAATGGTGCCTGAAAACCCTGAAGGCAGAAGCAGAACCAGGCTGGCAACTAATTAATTAATTAATTAATTAATTTTTAAAAGCAAGGACTTGAGATGGCTCAGCTCTTGCTCCTCTGTAGAGGACTTGAGTTCAGTTCCCAGCACCCACACTGACCAGCTCACAACAACCTGTAACTCCAATTCTAGCAGATCCAATACTTTCCTCTGACCTCTCTTCAGTCATATGCATGCATAAATACACATAGATACACAAACATGCAAACACACACACACACAAATAAGCCATTTCTCCTAGAGCACAAAATGAAGACACTGTGATTTTGATGATTGTAGAGAAATAGAAGAAGGAAATGGATTGCTGAAGAGATGAAGGGGGGTAAAGTACCGCAGGGAGAGTACATCCCCACAATAACCTGAGTTGAATGAGAGTGCACTGACTAAAGAAAACATAAAACAGCAAGTGTCAAATATGAAAAAACAGAAAAATTTATAAATTTCTGTGCCTTTACCCAACAGTGCAGGCAGTTTCGAAGGTACTTGGATATTGCCTTACTATGCTAAACACAGTGTTACTTCACAAACCAACAAATCCTAAAAGATAGCAATATATCACTCAAAAATAGAAAACTATACATTCTTCCCAAGTATGCCTGGAGCATCCTATAGCATATACCACTTTTTGGGCAAAAAAATAATATGGTAAAATAAACTTAAGTCATTAGAATCATCCACAGAATATTTTCTAGTTACAGTGAATAAAATAAGTCCTTAATAATATTAGACTAGCCGGGCAGTGGTGGCGCGCACCTTTAATCCCAGCACTTGGGAGGCAGGGGCAGGCGGATTTCTGAGTTCGAGGCCAGCCTGGTCTACAGAGTGAATTCCAGGACAGCCAGGGCTACACAGAGAAACCCTGTCTCGAAAAAACAAAATAATAATAATAATAATAATAATAATAATAATAATAATAATAATAGACTATTTGGGAAATTCAGTTTAGGGCAAATTAAAAAAAAATAATAAATGCTTTAAAGACCACTAGATCAAAGGATAAATTACAGGGCTATTTGAAAGCATGAACAGGTAATTGTTTCTTTATTTATATTTATATCATTATATCTGAAAATGCCTACCCTTGGTATTTTATCTCAGATTCATAGCCCTTGAATTCTACATGAAGGAATTGGTAAAGGAATAGTAAGTTAACTCAAAAACTAGCAAATAGAAGAAAATAACAGAAACAGGAGATAAAGGGAATATATTAAAACAAAGTTTAGTGACAACAATATAAAAATCCCAAAGCCCTACTGATCTGCTCCCCTGTGGAAGCTGAGTCCGGAGGCATCATAGAGAGGTCAAGACCGCAGAGCTGCAGGTAGGAGCACCCGCACACTGCCCTAGGCCCCAGAGGCACAACTGGCAGTAGGGAGTCCCTAGAGTGTACCTGGCATCCAGATCCCGCCCCTGCGGAATACCACTCCCCTTCTGCCCCTCGCCCTGATCCTGGTGACTGGAGCAGACACCCAGCTGATCTGCTCCCCTGTGGAAACCACATCCGGAGGCATCCCAGAGTGGCCACTGCCCTCAGAGCTGCAGACATCCTTTAGAGGCCACTGCCCTCAGAGCTGCAGAAACCATGTCCGGAGGCATCCCAGAGTGGCCACTGCCCTCAGAGCTGCAGACATCCTTTAGAGGCCACTGCCCTCAGAGCTGCAGAAACCATGTCCGGAGACATCCCAGAGTGGCCACTGCCCTCAGAGCTGCAGACATCCTAGAGAGGTCACTGACCTCAGAGCAGGGGACACCATATCCTGAGGCATCCTAGAGGAACGACTACACTCAGAGCAGCAAACACCTAGCTGTTCTACTACCATGGAGACACCATATCCTGAGATGTCCTAGAGGAGCCACTGTACCCAGAACAGCTGGAGCTCAGGATCACAGAGATATCCGGACCCCAGGAGCTCTGACACAACCAAGATAACTGGAAAGGCAGGCTCCAATTAGAACCAGTGGGTGCAGGTAGCACTAGAGCTAACCAAATGGCAAAAGGCAAGCATAAGAATGTAAACAACAGAAACCAAAGTTACTTGGCATCACCAGAACCCAATTCTCCCACCATAGCAAGTCCTGAACACCACATCACACCAGAAAAGCAGGATTCAGAATTAAAATCACTTCTCATGATGATGATAGAGGACTTTAAAAAGGACATAAACAACACTCTCAAAGAATTTGAGGAGAACACAGGTAAACAGGTAGAAGCCCTTAAAGAAATTCAAGAAAACACAACCAAACAGGTGAAGGAATTACACAAAACTGTCCAGGACCTAAAAATGGAAGTAGAAACAATAAAGAAATCTCAAAGTGTCATAGGTGGGAGAGGAGATACTTGGTCCCATGAAGGCTGAACACAGAATGGGGAGGAATTCGAGGATGGGGAGGGGATAGGGGTTAGGGTTAGGTGGGGGCACACCCTTGTGGAGGCAGGAGGAGGGATGGAATAGGGGATTCCTGGGTGGTGGGGGGAATGGGGTAAGGAGATAAAATCTGAAATGTAAACATAACACCCAATAAAAATATGGAAAAAATAAAAATCCCATAATGAAATCATTATTTTATGTGCTAACTTAAATTTTAATTTAAAAAAAAGTATAAGTAAATAAAATAGAATGTAGAAAAACAATAGAAAAAATCAAGGAAAGTACCAAAAAGAATTAATAAAATTCCAGAGAACATTGAATATTGAAGTGGAAACTTAAGGGTTCTTTGTAAAGTCAGTTGTGTTGGATGGTGTTTTTCTGGGGCAAACTTGTGAAGTAGAGTTTCCTGTGTGGACAGAAGTGAAAGGATGTTTTGCTAAAACAGACATATGAAGGAACATTTTGCTGAAGCAGACACAAATAAAAGGATGTTTTGCTAAAGCAAGCACATGAAAGCACATGAAGGATTCTTTGCTAACTACACACATATATTAGCATGTCTTACATTGCATAGTTGAGCTGCATTTGTTGAGACTCTATAGAGAGAAATGCACCAAAAATCATCTGGTGGTATACTGAAGCTTTCTTATTGTCTCAGGCTGATTTACAGAGTGATGTCAGCTGAGACAGATACAAGTACTAAGGAAGACATGTGATGAGGCAAGACCCATGGAAGACGTGTGATGTTTGGAGGGAGTATAAAACACACTCAACAGATGCCAGGAAAGCAAGAAACTCTCAGGATGCAATGGGGATGAAATTAGCTGAAATACCCAACAAAGGGCAGAGAGACACTGTAGAGATGACCTCTAGTAGATAGACATGGTCCCTGGTTAAGGAATGGAGCCACTCACCTATCTCAAAAATATTAACACAGAATTGCTCCTGTCTAAAGAAAATGCAGGGACAAAGGGAAATGCAGAGACTGAAGGAAAGGACATCCAGAGACCGCCCCACCTGGGGACCCATCCCATCTGCTGATACCAAACCCAGACACTATTGCTGATGTCAAAAAGCTCTTGCTGACAGGTGCCTGATGTAGCTGTCTCCTGAGAGATTCTGCCAGAGCCTGACCAATACAGATGCTGATGCTCGTAGCCAACCATTGGACTGGGCACGAGGACTCCAATGAAGGAGTTAGGGGAAGGACTGAAGGAGCTGAAGGGGATTGCAATCCCATAGGAAGAACAACAATATCAACCAACCAGACATGCCCTTCCACCCCCCAGAGCTCCAAGGGACTAAACCACCAACCAATGAGTACACATGGAGGGACCCATGGCTCCAGCTGCTTATGTAGTAGCAGAGAATGGCCTAATTTGGTATCAGTGGGCGGGGAGGCCTTTGGTCATCTAGAGGCTAGATGCCCCAGTATAGGAGAATGCTAGGGCAGTGAGGCGAAAGTGGGTATTGGGGGGGGGCTCCCTCATAGAAACGGGGAGGGGAGATGGAATATGGGGTCTGCAGAGGGTGAACTGAGAAGAAAGATAACATTTGAAATGTAAATAAATAAAATAACCAATAAAAAATAAAGGCATACATCACAAAAAAAAAAAAAAAAAAAAAAAAAAAAAAAGGACTCAAGGGACAGTGACAGGAGTTTCTTTGACTTGCTTGCATAACTAAACATATCTTGGTCTTGTGTCTTTCCTGATATCCACTTCGTTAAGAGAGGCATGGCAGAAAAACTCTGGTTTCCTTGCTAGTCCAGTCCCTCCTGCTGAATCTTGCCAATTCAGCTGAGGCCTAGCTGTTCCTGCTAGATCATGCCACTGCTATTGCTATCCCAACACTACTGAATTGGACTGCTGGTGTGTCCATGAAGTGTTTCCTAGTGGATGGAGCTGCTGCTCCTGAACTGAACTGCTGATTTTCTGACAACGCAGATGGGATCTGCTCCAAAGGACGTTTCTACAGAAAGCCCACATAGACATGGAAGCTGAACGACTCAATAGTAACTGAGACAAGGAAGAAATAAAGAAATTAAATACTTTTTAACAAAAAAGAAAGCACAACATACCCAAACTCCCATAATGAAAGCAGTGCTAAGAAGAAAACACAGCTCTAAGTGTGTCTATATCCATAAAGCAATTGGAAAGAGAATACATTAGCAGCTTAACAACACATCTGAAAGCTCTAGAACAAAAAGAAGCAAATACACACAAGAGGAGTAGACAGCAGGAAATAATCAAACTCAGGGCTGAAATCAACCAAGTAGAAACAAAGAAAACTATACAAAGTATCAACAAAACCAGGAGCTGGTTCTTTGAGAAAATCAACAAGATAAACCCTTAACCAGAGGGCACAGAGACAGTATCCAAATTAACAAAATCAGAAATGAAAAGGGAGACATAACAACAGGAACTGAAGAAATTCAAAAAATTAACAGATCCTACTACAAAAACCTATATTCAACAAAATTGGAAAATCTGGATGAAATGAATGCTTTTCTATACAGATACCAGGTACCAAGGTTAAATCAAGATTAGATAAACCATCTAAATAGTCCCATAACCCCTAAGGAAATGGAAGTAGTCATTAATAGTCTCCCAACCAAAAAAAGTGGTGTTAGTGCAGAATTCTGTCAAACCTTCAAAGAAGACCTAATACTTTTCAAACTACTCCATAAAATAGAAACAGAAGGAACACTACCCAGTTTGTTCTATGAAGCCACAGTTATGCTTATACATAAACCATACAAACACACAAAGACCCAATAAAGAAAGAGAACTTCAGACCAATTTCCCTCATGAATATTGATGCACAAATACTCAATAAAATTCTTCCAAAGTGAATCCAGGAACACATCAAAATGATCATTCACCATGATCAAGTAGGCTTCATCCCAGGGATGCAAGGATGGTTCAATATACAGAAATTCATCAATGTAATCCACTATATAAACAAGCTCAAAGGGAAAAAACACATGATCATTTCATTAGATGCTGAAAAACCATTTGACAAAATACAACACCCCTTCATGTTAAAAGTATTGGGAGAGATCAGGAATTCAAGGTCCATACCTAAACACAATAAAAGCAATATTCAGCAAACCAATAGCCAACATCAAAGTAAACAGAGAGAACCTTTCTAAACAGGTCCATTTTCCCTGTATCCTTTCTGTTCCACTACCTCTGGTGGGCGGTGGGCTAGAAGGGTGGTTAAAGCATTTAAGGCGCATCATTAAAAGTGTGTTTCAAAAAAATTAAAGTTACAGAATATGATCAAAATATGTATGTGTATTAAAATGTTTCATGAAACTCATTATTATATACAATTAATAAATCCTAATAAAAACATTTTTAAAGAATCAATGAAATGAATAAATCTTAAATTAAACTCACCAAGGAAAAAGATAGACAACAAGTTACTAAAATCAGCAGTGAAAGAGGGAACATGTCTACTGACCTTACACAAATATGAAGTCTGATACTCAGGTGTCAAACAATGGCATTTGGTCAGTTATATGGGATTGTAGCACCTACAATGCACTGTCTCTTGGTCTATGTAAAACTTTTTCATGGTAAAATCACTATAGGGCTACCAGGGATAGATATATTTCTAGTAGTTTCATATCTTTATATACATTTCTTTTTTTTAAAGTTCCCCCAGAAAACTTTATGCAGCTTCAGGGATGACAGCAGACCTGGCTCCAGACATCCAGAAATATATACAGGACCAAATACATGGAAATACTGAGAGGGTCTTATGCATTTAAGGGAGAGACAAGATAGGCACTATAGTCTCTAGTTCAATCCCTACATTGTTGAGACTACACTAGGTAAAGTTTTTAAAAAGATTAGTTACTATGTGTACATTGTAAACATTATACAAATTGTACTTTAAGTTATTAAAAGGTATTAAATTAAAATCATGTAGTTTTGATGAAAACCACTTATATTATACAGCATAGGTCAGCAAATTGATAGTACTCCCCCAGTACTGCAGCTAGGGTGATGCTGTTAGGAAATACAGCTTTCTCGGGCATCTCAATGTTAGTTTCCTAACAGTCTGAGAAGCAGAAGCTTTAAATTGACTTTGCCTCTTTGTTGTTTCTATTACCATTCATAAAAACAGCAACAGGATTCAATTCCTACTCTAGAAATTTGACAGGTTCTCTGCCTAGAAATCTTTCCCCACAGAAATAAAAGTCTATTACATAATCCTAAGTCTTTAAAAGGTCCAGTCTTTAAACAACCTACTATCGATAGTTTTATTTGAGACATCAGATTCCATTTTTGTTTTCCAGGTGAGCATTATTAAATGATCAGAGTTAGTACCTATGATGAAGAGTTACTCTTGTTTCAACTATTAAGTCTTCAAAAATGCTTTCTATTTCTGTTATGGAAAATCAAGAAGTATATCAGTTAATTACATCAATATTCAATTGGTTTCTAGAATGTGTCCATTTTTGTTCCTGCTTCAGATCTCTGTATCTTTGTGCTATGGCAAGAATACTCCTTAACCAGACTATCTAATTAATGCAAGTAAGCCTTCCACTTTATCAAGCTATTCATTCCCTTTTGTGAATTCATTACATGTTTTTGCTGATGTCCTCAATATCTCCAACTATAATAAAAATCCTGCGTGGCAATAAATTCTCTACTATGCCTGGGTGGATGGACAGGTAGATGGATGAATGAACAGGTAGATGAATGGATTCCATGTAATTGAACTTCTTAGTCCCTAAGTATATCTGAACATACAAAAGTAATTGGCTAAGAATAATAACCTTTAAGGTAAAATGTATTAAGTATATTGTATTAAGTACATTTTATCATAATAGAAAAAATTTAGAGGATGTTACATGGTGATACTTGAAATTAAAATAACTCATAGTCATCTACAAAATAAAATTAACCATAATATCCACATTGCTAAGTACTCAAACTAACTAAGGTCTCACAGTACATTCCTGGTATGTTATAACTGAAAGCTAGAATGAATCATAAACATTAAAAATGACATCTCATTGATGTTTCAATTTGCCTTTCACTGATAATTATGTTGGATAAATTTTCTATCTGCGTTGCACATATCTCTTATTTTGAGAAACATGTGGGTCTTTTGCTCAGTTTTGAGCAATTTGTTTGTATGTTTTCCACTGCATTATTTAGTTCTTCACATATTTTAGACATCCTTTATTCCATGTACCATTTCTGAGCGGTTTTGTTCGTTATTACGTTATTTACTCACTGCATCGGTGATTTTCTCTTTCCTATGTAGAAGCTTTCTCTATTTTGATGCAATCCCATTTCTCCATCTTTTTTTTTTGCAATACTTTGTGTTTAGGGACATGTCCAAAGAGTCATTATCAAGGGAAGAAGTTTTTCTATATGCTTTTAAAATTTGTCATATTAGGCCCTTTTAAATTAAAATTTTAGTCAGTATATAAAGTAGTGGCTTTTATCCCTGCTTATATCTTCATATTTTGTTCATATTTGTTCCCCTCCCCACTCAGTTTTATGTTTGCTATTTAAGTCCTTAATACAGTTTGAGTTAGAATTTGTGTATAATGTCAGAAAGGAGTCTAATTTAATGTTCTGCATATAGATAATCACTTTTCTCAACACAGCTTATTTTGTTCTTAGGAGGTTGTTTTTTGATGTTGCTGCTGTGGCTGCTATTTAAGACAATATCTCACTTTATAATGCAGGCTGGCCTTGAACTTAATATGCACCTTAGCATAGCCTCAAACTCACAGCAATCCCTCAGCAGATCTAATGCTATTTATTGAAGAGACTGTACTTCTTGCCATTGCATTTTACTGGCCCTTTGTTGCAGCTTAATTGAGCCAAAATAAGTGATTTTATTAATAGGGTTTTATATTGTTTCTTTGGTCTGTGTTTCTTTTATTTTCATGTACCATACTACTTTAATTACAATAGCTTTGAAATATACTTTAAAATCAGGAAGTATAAGCTTTCTAGCTTGTTCTTTTTGCTCTAGGTGGCTTTGCATACATTAACAGACTGAAAGGTAAAAATCATATAATCTCTTGGTCGATGCATAAAGAGCATTTGGTAGAAGTCAACTTTCTCTCACAATAAAAACTCTACAAATTTGTTCTAGGAAAAGTGTGTTTCAATGCAGCAAGGTCAGATATGCTGGCCCACACTAAAACAATAATTTACAGTGAAATATAAAGCTGTTTCTCTAAGTTTGGAAACAAGTCCTGACTAGTTCTATTCAATGTAATATTAGCAATCCTGGAAAGGGCAATTAGGCAGAAAGAAATCAAAATCTTCCAAATGAAAACAGAAAAAAGTAAACTTCTCCATTTGTTGATGTGATTTTTTTATATAGAATTTACACAGAGAGACTCAAAAAGAAACAAAGAACATATTACTAAAAATAAAATATCTTGGCTAGAGCCGACCATCAGACTGAACTCAGGGAACCTAGTAGCGGAGCTGGTGGAAAGACTGGAGGAGCAGAGGGGGATTGCAACCCCATTGAAAGAACAACATAGGCTCATATGACCACCTAGTTCCCCAGATTCTAGACCACCAACCAAGGAGTGTACCTGGAGGGATCCATGGCTCCAAATACATATGTAGCAGAGGATGGTCTTGCCTGACAGTAATGGAAGGGGAGACCCTTGGTTCTGGAGAGGTTTGATGTCCCAGCATAGGGGGATGCTGGAGTGGTGGGGCAGGAGAGTGTGGGTGCGTGGAGAGCACCCTCATATAGGCAAAGGGGAGGGCACATGTGGGATGGAGGTGTTGATGGATGGGTAACCAGGAAGTGGGATATCATTTGAGATGTAAATGAATGAAATAATTAATAAAATAAATAAATAAATAAAATGTCTTGAGAATAAATTCAACCAAAGAGATAAATACATACACACAATGGAAAGTATAAAATATTGATGAAAGAAACTGAAAAAAGGTAAACAAAATACCCATATTTGTTAATCAGAAAAATTAATATTGATGAAAGAAGTTGAAAAAGAAGCAAACAAATGCCCGTATTCATTAATTTGAAGAATTACTATTGTTAAAATAATTAGAAGCCTGCAGGCCTAGTGTAATTCCGACAACATTTTTACATAAATAGAAATTTTAAAATCTTAAAAGCCAAAGAGAACAGCAGGTAAATGTCAACATCCATACATAACCCGAACTTAAAACAGAGCAGGAAAAGCTTTAATCACAGAAAGCATTAAACAATGCTGTAAACACAGAAGGAATGTGAGCCTAAGATTTAAAAGAACCAGTTTGTTCCATTTCCTGCTTCTTATCTCTCGTAGCCAGATCGTCTCCCTCTCTAGGGTTCCATCCCCTCCCTCCAAATGGCCCCTGTTTACTGTCCCAGTTTCTGCAGTTGCCCCAGGTTGAATATTCACATGTGAAGATTTAGAATTAGGAACCAATAATTAGACAAAATGATTAGACAGAACATGTGGCATTTGTCTTTCTGAGTCTGGGTTACTTCACTCAACTTAATGTTTTCTATTTTCTAGTTCTATCCACTCGACTGAGAATTTCCTGGTTCAGTTTTCTTTACAGCCAGATCAGGTTGCGCTGGGTCTAGGAAGCACATTTCATTGTCTACTCATCTGTTGAAGGATATGGGTTGTTGACACACCTTAGCTGTGTGACAAGAGTGGCAGTGAACATGGCTGAGTAACTTCTGTGGAGTAGGATGTCAAGTCATTTGGGTATGTGCCAAAGAGTTGTATACCTGGATCATATGGTAAATTTATTTTTAGCTGTTTGAGCAATTTCCACACTGATATCCAGAGTAGCTGCAGCAGTTTGCAACCCTGACAGTGGTGAATCCGCTCCTCTTTCCCCATAGCTTTAGCATTTGTTGACTTTGTTTTGTTGCTTTTACCCATTTTCACTGTTTAAAATAAATCTCAAAGTTCTTTAATTTGCATTTCCATAATTTCTAAGGATGATGAACTATTTAAGATATTATTTAGCCATTTTTTATTTCTTCTTTAATGAACTATGCAGGGTATGGCGGATTTAATTGGGAAAGAAGGTAAGATAACACAGAGAGAGAGGAAAGAAGGGATAAAAATTGTTTTAAAAATCCAAAGGGAATTCATTCTATTCTATATTTACCTAAAATTAATTTATACTATTTAATTTTAATAGTACCTATATAAATGTATGCATATGTATACAAATACAGTATAAAGAAGTTATGCTGTTTGAGGTAATAAAGCTCCCCACAACAGTTATTGACTATATAACAAAAACCCCAGCATCAGGCATGAAAAATCTTTTGAGGTGTTGGTCAGAGAATCCCAAGAAACTACAAGACTGTTACTGTTTCCTTTGAGTGACTTCTAGAAGTTGAAGGTAAATCCCTATTCTTCAAGACCCCATGAACTTAAAAACCTAGGACTTGAAGGAACTGAACTGTGTCTCACTTAAAAGCCCTTTCCCTGAGAACTTGCTTTTTGTACTGGAAAGTAACACATGCCCCCCATGAATGAAAAGCAATCAGCAGTCACACCACCCAACTGTGATGCCTATGAACCACAACAATGACCAACACTGTACCAGAGTGGCACTCACACCCAACTGTGATGCCTATGAACCACAACAATGACCAACACTGTGCCAGAGTGGCACTTACATCTTGGTGGTAAGCAACAGCTCTCCATTAAACTTAAAATCCACTATACAGGAAGGGAATCATGCCTGGTACTAAAAATATAGACAACTACTCACAACTAATGAGGTCACAGATCTTAGAGAAGATCCTACTACTGCCACCTTCCTAAAAAGTATGAACTCCCTAATTATTTATCCAACACAATACGCGCGCGCAGGTGTGTGTGTGTGTGTGTGTGTGTGTGTGTGTATGTGTGTGTGTAAAATGATATTTTAAAAAGGACCATGAATTTGAGAGGAAGTAGGGAGTTGAAGATATGGGAGGGTTAGGAGAAGAATTAGGGGGAAATTAAGTAAATACAATACATACATATAAATTTTTTAAAATAAACTTAATTATAAAAACTGACAACAGATATGCAATGATTGATGGGGTCTTCAAAGCAAGAATGTATTTGGCCTCTTAGAAGAGATATTAAAATTCCAAAGCACTGTTGCTGAACTTTTGAACTTTCTGATGTTACTGCTCTTGCTTTCCGTACTGCACTGTCTCAGCTTCCTTCACCATAACTGTGTGCTTCTGTACCTTCAGTGCCCTGCCTATACCTTAACAGAATTCCAGTTTCTAGCTCCAGTTCCTTCCTAAATGCACAAGGGTTGTTTTTTTTTCCACCTCATTTCTTTGTCACATTTACAAATAAGTAACTGCAAAACAAATTTCTTATCATGATTCTTCCAGAACCAGTTTATTAGGTACAACAAACATAATGTCTGATTATGGTACCTACAGTACTTTAGGGGCATAAAAAATGTTTAATTTTAATTTCTTTCTTAAGAAAGAATGTAATAACAGCAAGCAAAATAATGAATTGTGTTCATCTTTATATTAATGCAGTTCCACGATTTTTAAAATATTTTGTAGAAAAATCCATAAATATCAATCTCCTAGGGTAACAGACAATTAAATAAGCCCTGAATTCTTCTGAATCAGCCCAGCTCTGGGACCCTCCCCAATTCTGCTCTGGCCTCTCATGAAACTAGAGACTACTATGTGAATATTCACTTCAAATCCTGATTTGTAGTGGTATATTTGCAATTTTGTAAATTTATTAAAAAACATTAAGTTGACTTTTAAAGTGAATTTTATTGTATAAAATGTATACTTCAATAAAACTAACTTTAAAAAAAACTTTACAAAACTTACTGAACATTACAAACACAAGTGTAGAACAAAATGATAAATTTCACAGGAATGCACTTGTTTGTAATTTGGAAAGTTGCTACAATGAGTTAAACTTTTATGGATCCTAACCTGTTTATGAACGTGTAATATGAACAACATTCAAATATGTGGAAAGATCATGGCATCAAAAGTGACAATATGCTCGATCTATGTAAATAACCATGGAACTAAAGCACTAACTCACTATAGAATAATTAAGAAAGCCTGGTTACAATTACGTACAGGAAGGATATTAAACTTACAAAAGATATTTCTGAAAGCCACAACAGAAGAGTAAGAGCAGCAGGGTAATTGGAACCACATCCACACCCACTTCCTTGCTCTTTACCAATACCATCTAAGGACACAGTATTTAGATGCTGACATTAGACAATCTAGAGTGAACAACTTTAAATCATATTAAGACTAAAAGAAAATCAAAAGAATTTTATGACAAGGGTTAAAAGTTTATAGCTTTGAAACTACAAAATATTTGGTGCCCACTACAAACCACATCCCGGGCACCATCGTGTCTCCACAGTGAACTCGCTGAAATGGTTTTGTTGTGGTTGAGGCAATCATCTCTGAGTTAATAATTAGCTACTATTCAAATCAAGCATAATTTGTCTATTGTACAGTAGATCACTTTTAAGAGGGTTCAAAATCACATTTTTAGTGGCTGGCATTGAATGTCATTCATCATTCTATATAATGTGATCAAAACAAGTAGTAGTCTTTGACGACTGTATGAAAAAAAATTGTTTTCCAGGCAGCTAAAACTAAAAACAAGTGCTATGTGCTAAATATGGGTGAACAGATATTTAAAATAAAAATAAATAAAAAGAATACTTTTTTTAAAAAGAGAAATTTCCTATCATGATACTTTGAAAAGGACCTAAAAATAACATTTCATATACATATATATACACATTTTGTGGGTTTGTTTTTGCATCTAGACTCTAGATATGTTTTTAAAATTGAAAGATAAAGTGAACTTAATATTCTCTATTGTTAAAAGGTATAAATATAATAATCAAATAATGATTTTAATATGTAATTTTCAATCTCAGCACAAATCTAACCCTAAGAAATACATTACACTAACCAAATAAATCTAATGCTACCCATCAATAGATTACTATACAATTTATAATGTTGTGTTCACATCCTTTATTGCATTGCACCTTTAAACAACCTTGTATGCCAGTACAGTAAAGTAATGAAACTAGACCTACAATTAACACCCTCACAAAAATCAACTTCAAATGGATCAAAGACCTCCAAGTGAAACCTACAATGCTGAAATTGTGAAAAGAAAATACATACAGCATCTTACAAGACACAGGTGCAGGAAAATACATTCTGAATATAATTCCATTCATTCTGGACGTAAGGCCAACAGTTTACTCATCAAACTCAAAGAAAAATAAATCCAACTTATGCGGAGCAAGGGAAACAGTCAAGTGAGGAGGAGGCCTACAGAGTTGGAGAGAAGCTTTGGTGGCTCCAAATTTGATAAAGCATTAATAACTATACTGTACAATGAAGTCAAAATATAAGGAATAAAAAAAAAACAAATGACTAAATTAAAATGGGGGTATAAATATGAACAGAGAATTCTCAGAAGAAACATAATAGTTGAGAAATGTTTGAAAACATCAAACTAAATGGAGAGAAACTTGAAGCAATCCCACTAAAATCAGGGACTAGAGAAGGCTGCCCACTCTCTCCCTATCTATTCAATATAGTACTGGAAGTCCTAGCCAGAGCAATTAGACAATGAAAAGAAGTCAAAGGAATACAAATAGGAAAAAAACAAGTCAAAATATCACTATTTACAGATGATATGATAGTAAACTTAAGTGACCCCAAAAATTCCACCAGAGAACTCCTAAACCTGATAAACAACTTCAGCAAACTGGCTGGTTATAAAATCAACTCAAACAATCAGTACTCTTCCTCTACTCAAAAGATAAAAAGGCTGAGAAAAAAAATTAGGGAAATGACACCTTTCACAATAGTCTCAAATAATATAAAATACCTTGGTGTGAATCTAACCAAGCAAGTGAAAGCTCTGTATGACAAGAACTTCAAGTCTCTGAAGAAAGAAATCAAAGATCTCAGAAGATGGAAAGATCTCCCATGCTCATAAATTGGCAAGATTAATATAGTAAAAAATAGCCATCTTGCTGAAAGCAATCTACAGATTCAATGCAATCCCCATTAAAATCCCAACATAATTCTTCACAGAGTTAGAAAGAAAAATTCTCAAATTCATTTGGAATAACAAAAAAACAGGATATCGAGAACTATTCTCAACAATAAAAGAACTTCTGGAGGAATCACCAACCCTGACCTCAAGCTGTACTACAGAGCAATAGTGATAAAAACTGCATGGTATTGGTACAGAGACAAGCAGGTAGATCAAAGGAATAGAATTGAAGACCTAGAAATGAACCCACACACCTATGGCCACTTGATCTTTGACATAGGAGCTAAAACCATCCTGTGGGAAAAATGACTGCATTGTCGACAATGGTTCAACCAGCAGCCAGCATGTAGAAGAATGCAAATCGATCCATTCTTATCTCCTTGTACAAAGCTTAAGTCCAAGTGGATAAAGGACCTCCACATAAAACCTATTAGATACACTGAAACTAATAGAAAAGAAGGTGGGAAAGAAACTTGAATACCTGGGCACAGGGGAAAAGTTCCTGAACAGAACACCAATGACTTATGCTCTAAGATCAAGAATTGACAAATGGGACCTCATAAAATTGCAAAGTTTCTGTAAGGCAAAGGACGCTGTCAGTAGAAAAAAAAAATGGCAAACAACAGATTGGGAAAAGATCTTTACCAATCTCACATCCAATAGAGGGCTAATGTACAATATATACAAAGATCTTAAGAAATTAGACTCCAGACAACCAAATAACCCTATTAAAAATGGGGTACAGAGCTAAACAAAGAATTCTCAACTGAGGAAACTCAAATGGCCGAGAAGCACCTAAGAAAATGTTCAGCATCCTTAGTCATCAGGGAAATGCAAATCAAAACAACCCTGAGATTCTACATCATACCAGTCAGAATGGCTAAGATCAAAAACTCAGGTGATAGGAGATGCTGGCAAGGATGTGGAGAAAGAGGAACATTCCTCCATTGTTAGCAGGATTGCAAGATGGTGCAACCACTCTGAAAATCAGTCTGGCAGTTCCTCAGAAAATTGGACATAGTATTACCTGAGGATTCAGCTATACCCACTCCTGGGCATATACCCAGAAGATGCTCCAACATAGAACAAGGACATATGCTCCACTATGTTCATAGCAGCCTTATTTATAATAGCCAGAAGCTGGAAAGAACCCAGATGTCCTTCAACAGAGGAATGGATACAAAAAATTTGGTACATTTACACAATGGAGTATTACTCAGCTATTAAAAACAATGAATTCGAGAAATTCTTAGGCACATGGATGGAACTAGAAAATATCATCCTTAGTGAGGTAACCCAATCACAGAAGACCACACATGGTATGCACTCATTGATAATTGGATATTAACCCAGAAGCTTGAAATACCCACAATTCAACTCACAGACCACATGAAGCTCATGAAGAAGGACGACTAAGTGTGAGTGCTTCAGTCCTTCTTAGAAGGAGTAAAAAAAATACTCAAGGGGGCAAATATGAAGATAAAGTATGGGACAGAAACTAAAGGAAGGGCCGTTCGGAGACTGTTCCACCTGGGTATCTATCCCATGTGCAGTCACCAAAGGCAGACACTGATATGGATGTCAGGAAGTGCATGCTGACAGGAGCCTGATATAGCTGTCTCCTTAGAGGTCTGCCAGAGCCTGACATCTTCAGATATGGATGTTCACAGCTAACCATTAAACTGATCAAGGGGTTCCAATGAAGGAGTTAGAGAGAAGACTAAAAAAGCTGAAAGGGTTTGTGGTCCCATGAGGAGAGCAACAATACCAACCAACCAGAGCTCTCAGGGCATAAATCACTAGCCTGGGAGCACATAGGGAGGGAGCCCATGGCTCCAGCTGTATATGTAGGGGAGGATGGCCTTGTAGGGCATAGGTGGGAGAGGAAATCCTTGGTCCCATAAAGGCTAGACGCCAAGTGTGGGGGAATTCAAGGGTGGGGAGGTAGGAGTTTGGGGGTAAGTGGGGGCACACCCTCATAGAAGCAGGAGGATCAAGGATGAAATAGGGGGTTCCTGGGGGGGTGGAGTAAGGGGATAACATCTGAAATGTAAATAAAATATCCAATAAAAAAATTTTTCAAAAAAAAGAGAAATGTTTGGAAAGTTTCAACAGCCATAGCAATAAGGAAAATGCAACTTAAAACTACTTTGAGACTGAACATCCATAGGTACTTGCTCAGATGTATTCATTGTTGCTTTATTTAGAATAGACAGGAAATAAACAAAAACTAAATATCTGTCAACTGGTAAATGGAAAATGAAAACATGGTACATATATACAATGTAATATTATTCAGATGTAAAGAATGACGGTATCATGAAATTTGTAAGTAAATAGATGGAAGTAGAAAATTATATAGAGAGATAGTTTAAATGAAGTTAAACTACTTAAGACAAGTGCCTCTAAGAGACATGGACTGAAAAACCCCACCACCTGACAAAAGAACCCTCTGTAGTGAGAATTTTGGTTTCTTTAAAAACCCAATTATGTTATGTGAATTTTCTTTTTGTTTTAATTCCAACTGTGGGATAATAGGCTGCTTCACAGCAGGTAATTATGATTTGCCTCATGCAGTAGCAGGGAGTGATCTTTTCCAGCTGTGGATAGTTTAATTCTGAAACCTCTGGAGAAGGTATAAAAGCCAGAGCCACGATGGAGTCAGGGGTGCTCAGGGAGGCAGCTCCTGCTACTGGCTGCTGATATTGAGGTTTGATGAGAAGTTGAAGGTATCCTGATGAAAAATATTGGACTTACCCCCAAGGAACTCAATGCCCCTATTCAACAGGATGTAGTCTATTTTGTTGGCTGAAAGAAGGCAGTGCCCCATTTTTTCCCCTAACCTTCTTTCTCTCCTACCTAGTGTTGGGGGGTTGAGAGGGATTAGGATAGAATTAAGGGTTGGAAGGGAGGTAGAGATATAAGAACAGAATAAAGCAAACCAAAAAAGATAGTGCCAACCAACCTCATATGAATTGTGGGTCAAAGGAGTACAAGAGACTCTTAAAACAATTTAAGCTGTTGCTGTTTCCCTTGGTTGCCTCCCAGAAGTTGAAGGAAATAACCTCTTGCTGAGGACACTGTACACTTTGGACACAGGATTAAGAACATTTAAACTTGGTATGACCCAAAAGCCTGCTACCCAAGGATTAGTTTTCATAGTAATGGGAGGTGATATGTGATCTGCTATGATACAAAGCAATCAATAGTTGTACCAACAATGATTACTGTCAAACACAGGAATGATGAGAATGGCAAGGTGCAATAGTTGCACATACATCCTGATGGTAAACAACAGTTCTCTAATAGGACTTAAAGCACACTAAACATGAGGTAAATCATACCTGATAATAGAAACCTAGCCAACTCCCTGTGACTAATAAGTTCATGGCCCACAGGGGAGGATGGAACAACCTACTACAACGTTCCTAAACCACTTGTCTCGGGTTTCTATGACAGTCATAAAGCACCATGTCCAAAAACAACTTTTAGAGGAATTTATTCCAGCTTACAACTCTCAGGTCACACTCCATTATTGAGGAAAGTAAGGAAATGGATTCAAGGCAAGAACCATGAGACAGAAAGTGAAGCAAAAGCCTCAGAGAAATGCTGCCTACTGGCTTGCTCTTTTTGAGCGCTCAGCTGCTTTCTTATGTAACTCAGGAACTGGGGAAGCACCACTGACAATGGGCCTTCCACATCAATCATTAATTCGGGAAAAAAAAAAAAGCTCACAGGTCAATCTATGTGTAGGAGGTTTTCAACTGAGGCCTCTCTTCCCATATGACTAGTTTATAGCAAGTTGACCAAACATTAGCCAGCACACAACTATAATTCCTAACATTTTAAGCACTTATCCTTGTACCCACACATAAGGGTAGATCTTATCCCTCATCAAAGAAGTTTCTTTTTTCAGCAGGAGCCCATTACAGAAAGCAAAAATTCATCATACTACAAAGAACAACTGATCATGTGATCTCCAACCTCAGCTGAAACACTACCTACATGAGGCATTGGAAACCTCCCTTAGAGTTACTGGTCAAAGAGTGTCCAAGACAAACCCAAAACAATGTAAACTATTGCCATTGCTCTTGGTTGTCTCCTAGAACTTGAAGTTGACACTCTAATGCTGAAGACACCACACACTTCACACGGGTCTTGAGGGAATCAAGCTGATACTGACTTGGAAGCCTCCTCCCTGAGGACTAGATTTCATAGTATTGGAAGATGCTATGCAAGCTGTCAAAGAAGATATGCTGCCTATGGTTCTTTTTGTGGTGTTGGTGATTGTCATTATTGTCAACATGACATAAGCTAGGGAAATCTGGGAAGAAAGATCATCAGTTGAGAAACACCTCCATAAGATTAGCTGATAGGCAAGTCTGTGAGGCATTTTCTTGATTAATGATTAATGTGAGAGAGTCCAGCTACTGTAAGTGGTGCCACACAGTGATAGGTAGTTCTAGGTTGCATAAGAAAGAAGGAGCAATCCATTCAGAGCAAGCCAATAAGAAGCACCCCTCCATGAAATGTTTCATTCCTGTATCGAGATTCCTGGCCTACCTGAGTCCTGTCTTTGCATCCCTCAATGATGAACTGTTATCAAAACATGTAAGTCAAATTAGTTCCTGCATAGTATTGTAAACCTAGGTGACTTCCCATGGCTGGAGATGTCATGGACCCTACAGGAAAACCTACTACTACCAGTTTCCTAAATCAAAATAATTTCTAACTGTACTCTAAATATGTATCCTTATACCCACAAATAAGTGTAGCTCTCAGCCCTCATCAAAGAAGATTCTTTTATTAGCACATGAAGGCTTTCATAGAAACTTAAAACTCATCAAAATGCAGAGAATAAGTGGCCATTGGGTGCCCATCCCAAATTGGTATTATCTAGAATAAACCCTAGACCTGGGGCTCAGGAAATACTATGGATGAATAAGAAATGTTAAAAAAAAAAAAAAAAACATCTGAGGGCCAGGATACTTGCTACTAGATAGTGTCTTCAAGAAATAACAGGAATGCTGCAAGCACAAAACATCAACTATGTGGTTACCTGCATAATAGTCTCATCAGTCTACAAACAAATGTGCATAGCGCAAGTGTTACAATGTTCCACCTCTATATGAAGAGCTACAGGCAATCAATGGCTGCTGAGAAGGTGGAATATACTTTCTCCATGGACAAGCCCCCGATACATTAACCAATACCAAGTGGTCATCCCAAACACTCAAACGTAAGAACTACATAAGAACATAAGAACATAAATGAACTTAGTAGGGTATGTGTGATGTGTGTAGATAATGCAACCTTAATTATACAAGAAGGAATTGTGTATTTGAGAGGAAGCTGGGGTCTGGAAGGAGTTAGAAGAAAGGAGGAAAATAGAAAGGATGTAAATACCATACTTACATATGAAATTGTAAAAAAAAAAATAATTTAAAACATTGCATAAAAAAACAGAAAGATAAATGCCATTCTCTCTCAACTGTGATTCCTAGCTCCAAGTCTTCAGATGTGAGTATATAATATAGAATAACTACAGAAACCAGGAAGGTATAAATGGACCATGGGAGAGGGGTTAAAAGGGACTAGCAGGATTCAGGTGATATGAAAACAAAAACAGAAAAACTGGAAGGGGCCTCTAGCTAGGAGAGGGAGTCAATACAGAAGGAAAAGGAGGGAAGGAGGACAAATAACACTAAGATTGTTTGATAAAGCTTCAAGCAATTACATTATTTTATATTTACCTAAAGTTACATGCAATGATTTTAAGTGTATGTGTGCGTACACACTTACACTTAAAAGTGTACACTCATACTTCAAATGTATACACTTAACATCTGAAAGTCTCCTTCCTGCAGTCAAACTCCCATACTGCCAGACAGTACCATGCAAGCTACCAAAGGAATAAAACAATAAGTGTCCTTCCCAGCTGTTGAACCTATGAACTAAACAATTACCAGCACAGAAAGATTACCATAACAGTGCGTGTGGTAGTTTGAATAAAGAGTCCATCATAAGTCTTAGGCATTTGGATGCTAGGTTCGATCAGTGGCTCTTTGGGGAGGATTAGGAGGTGCAGCATTGCTGGAGGAATGCAGACTTTGAGGTTCCAAAAGACTCATATCATTTTGAGTTAGCCCTCTCTGTTTCCTGTTTGTGGTTGGAGATAGGAGTCTTTAGATGCTACACTAGTCACCCATCACCTGCTACCTCCATTCCTATATCATGGACTCTAACCCTCTGGCACTGTTAACCTAAAATAAACTCATCCTACTATGCCCATGGGTTTTTATCACAGCAACAGAAAAGTGATTACAATAATATAATAAGTGGCACTCACACTTTGGTGATAATCAACAGCTGTGCAAATTAATTTAAGGCTCACTCAACAGAAGGGAAATCATATCTGTTCCTAGAAACCTAGTTAAATTTCCTGGGGCTTAGTTGAATTCATGGATCTTAGAAGAAAATCTACTACCACCAATCTGCTAGACCCATATAATTCTTAACTATAT
The DNA here is from genome assembly GCF_011762505.2 of Arvicanthis niloticus. NCBI lineage: Eukaryota > Metazoa > Chordata > Mammalia > Rodentia > Muridae > Arvicanthis > Arvicanthis niloticus. Next base: position 43,981,496 of record NC_047665.1, on the reverse strand, counting down.
TCTAAATCTTACCCTTGTAACCACAAGTAAGTGGAGCTATCATGCCTCATCAAAGAAGTTTCTCCTTACAGGGAAGGCATAAGGAGCAGAAGTCTTATCAGTCACATTTCATTAGCAATCATGAAACAGTAAAGGAAGTGGAACCTGGCGATAAAACCTCAAGGTCTACTGATAAGGACCTACTTCCTCTAGTAAGATTCTATCTCCTCAAGGCTCCATAACCATCCCAAACAGTGCCACCAACTTGGGAAACAAACACTCAAATGCATAAATCTAGAAGGGACATTTTGTATTCAAACCATACTATGCTGATGGCCAGCTCAATAATGCAAAATGTATTCAACTGAGTTCAAAAGTTCTCATAAATATTAACATTCCCAACACTGTTCAAAAGGCCAAATTGTCTTTTGAAACACAACCTCTTAACTGCGGGTTAAATTGCATACATAAACAAGTTACATATTTCCAATATATAATGGCACAGAGTAGACATTCCCACTGCAAAAAAAGAGGAAGAGAAATATATCAGAAAAAGATGGACCAAAGGAAGAACAAAACCCATCATGGTAAACAATCCTGAAGCACCAAATCAGGCATCTTGGACTCCTGATAGATTCTTCTGCTCTCCAGAGGGTTTGGCTGGCCTGGTGCCTCCAGATCTGTTATGCATAGGCTCTCTCTTGCATAGGCTGGCTCTTTCCTTGGCAGATACCTGGCATCCCCAGCACTCTGGGCCCTCCACTTCAACTGAGATTGATAAAATCTCAGCTTCATGAAATGGCCTTTCAGGGCCTCTTACAGAGGCTCTTACATTACCACACAGTGCCTGATCTCCACAGCTCCCTGTAACTTTGGAGTAAGACTTCATGATCCCTCAGTCTTGAATCTTTCATGTAGAGTTAATCCCACCAGTCAAGATTAAGATGCTGGGATGGGAGCAATGGCTCAGTGGTTAAGAGCACTGGCTGTTCTTCCAGAAGTCCCAAGTTCAATTCCCAGCACCCACATAGTGGCTCACAACTGTTTGTAACCATAGTACGCGCGAACTGGCAGCCAGGAAAGTGCAGAGAAGAAACTGCGAGCTGCCGAGGCGGAACTCTGCCTCAAGGAGGCAGCTCACATCCTCTCAGGCAGTTAGCTCCATACTAAGCGCTGAGGTTAGGGCGGCCTGACTCATGCAGGATGAGTAACTGGCAAACAGCCAATCGAGAATGAACACGACACGCTAAGGGCTATTTAAGCAGGCACCTCAAGCCCCCTCCCCGTCTCCTCTCCTCATGATGAAATAAAACTTGTTGCAGAAGGATCCTGGTCCGCGTGTTTCTTTTCTTGCTGGCGAGAAAAGTACCGCGGATATTATATTTTTACAGTACCACACTTCTAGTGTGCAGATGTGCATGCAGACAAAGCACCAATATACATAAATCTTTAAAATCAAGCCAAAAGGAGTAAGATTACTACCACAATTAACAACTTAAAGCAAGCTTTAATTAAATACTGGCTAAGTAAATGGACTCTGGCCAGGTCCATCTCTGAATTCCCAGAAAAATGGCTATGATTCTTGCTTTGCAGGGGCTTTAGAATGTAAAACCCATATTTCACCACATTTTCAATCACAGGCAAGCATATCAAACGGATAATTTGATATTTGATAAATACCGGACTGAGCATCGACAATGCTGTGAAAAGCACAAAAAAGACATTTTTGTTAGACTATGGAAGCTTACAGTCTCAGTAATCAATATAGACACCATGCCTAAACAGAGAGAGAGAGAGAGAGAGAGAGAGAGAGAGAGAGAGAGAGAGAGAGCACACACACATACATACACACACGACTTTGTATACCTCTTCATACATGCTGTTGTTGTCCAGCTTAGAATGTTTATGGGATTCCTAATAGTGTGGGTGTCTATGAATCTTTTGCCTGTTCTTAGGACACTTTTCCTCCCAATGGGTTGATGTGATACTTTGTGCCTAGGCTTATTGTATCTTGTTGTGTAGTCTTTGGTTGACAACACTAGGAAGCCTATTCTTCTCTGAAGGGAAATAAATCTGGTGGAGAAAGGAGGTAGTGAGGGATGGCTGAGAGGTGTGGAGGGAGAAGTGGAAGTGGTCATCATATATTATAGGACAGAAGAATAAACAGGAAGGAAGGAAGAAAGGAAAGAAGAAAGAGAGATAGAGAGACAGAGACAGACAGACAGACATTTGTGTATATGTGGCCATGAGTTTACCCACTTTGAAGAAGTCTTGCAAGTGAGAACATATTTCACATGGAAAATCACCAATTCAATGCTAGAAGACTTTTTTTAACTTCTATTATATCATAATAAAGACTGTTTTGAAAATCAATGTATCAATAATTGATGTATAAAAGTAAGTATACAGTAAAAAAAAAATTGTATAGACTAACCTACATAATTTAGAAGGCTTGGTGAAAAATGAAAAATAACAAAAAAAAATCTTCTGTTCAGAAATGTTAAGCATTTCAAGACAGAGAGAGCAGGATCTACAAAGTAAGCTCAGAAACCCATAGGATTACACATCTCACACACCTATGGAACTTTCATGTCTTGCACATTTATTGGATATGTAAGTTTTATTTGGTTACTTAACTTACCTCAGTCTCATTACAGCTATTAACACAGGGAAAAAAAAGACTTTTAGTTCCCATAACTACCATCTGTGGCTTTCTGTGGAGAAGCAAGATAACTCATCTGAAGAGAGATCTTTTATCAGTTTATAAAACCATTAAAATTCTAACAGTGATTCAAAGTTGCTGTTAAGAAACTCATACACAGTATTTCAGCATCAACCATACTGACTTTTTTATTTCTATACACCTCCTTAATCTTGCCTAAGAGAAAAAAACTCTCCAATGTAGTGTTCCAAGTTTACTATTTTCCCATGTATGCCACTTAAATCTGAAATTCCCAACTGAGATCTCTATGTCTAGAAAGTAATTTTCCCACAGTAAAATGTCTCCTTGCACAAATTAGATATTTTCTTTTTCCTATCCCTGAAAAATTATCTATTCAGAATCAACTTCCACATATGGTACAGCATCTGGGTCCGATCCAGTAAAGGAGGCAAAATGTCATGTTAGAAGTGAATTAACCCTTTCATTGCACCAGTCATGTGCCTACTACACTGTAGCTGTAACTGTCTAAACGGGGAGGTTAGTCTGGAGTCCCTGGATAGAGTTCCAGGAGTTAAATAACATAAGTGTATACAAAAAGATATCTTTATTTTCATCAGCCTCTGACCTAAACAATTATGAATGCAGGCAATGAAACCACCAGAGTATAAGCAATATCTATGACTTGATCACTGATAATTTTATACATCCTTTCATATCATATTATCTCCTGCATACTTCTTGAGATATCATTTCTTTTCAACATTACATCAAATTGTTAATGGTGTTGCAATCACTATTATGTTACCAGAGGTTAAAGCAGAGAGATGTCAGGTTCAAATTCTCCCTGGTCTATAATCTGAGTTCAAGGTCAGTCAACTTAATAAGACTGTCTCAAAAGGAAGAATAAAAAGACAGCTGGGAATACAGCATAGGAGCAGACCATTTACCTAACATAGTTTGATTTCCATAAATTTTCATAGTTATTTGACTAACATATATTATAACACAAAAATGATTTTTAAATTGAGATAAATGTATTTCCATATAACATACTTCTTTTGTAATTCAACTGCCTCATCTTATGGACTTAAGAATACAATCCCAAGATTAGCTCTATATATTTCACTAGACTTACAAGAGAGTCCATGGTACATAAAATGTGAAGAAATAGCACCAAGGAAGTTACAGAGCTCATATATCAGTGAAACAGAGGAACCCTACTGTGCTCTCAACAGGAGTATAGAAACCATTTTAGTACAAGGAGACCCTGGAGTTCTAATTAAGCAACAGTGTTTAAATTGTAACAAAATCATCATCATGAAAAGAAATACATTCAAAACAAAGTGGGATATTTGCTTTTCTAATTTTAATGGGTTTTACACATGTGTTCACTGGATTCTATCAGAAAAGGTATAACCCAAATACATTGTTATATCAACTAAAATGTTATATGAATTGGTACCTGAGATGACAGTAGATTACAATCAATGAACAGTCCTTTTCCAGTTCTATAACGTTGTATTAGGCCAGCCATAATGGCCCCATAGGCAAAAAGGCCCGTGGCGAGATCAGTCATGGCCACTCCTGGACGAACAGGATCTCCATCCTGATTTGAGGATTCAATGGGAAAAACAGAAATTGAATATTGATTCATTTTATATTTCTCATACATTCAGTAGCTAAATAAAAGAATTATATTTGAAGCATGCATATCTACACATGAGCACACACATACATACACATGAATAAATGCAACAAATTAGTATTCAGGATATCAGCTGTGTATTTTTACTACTGTATTTCTCAAGAGGCATACAGCCATCCTAAACCAAGTCAAATGAAACAAGAAAATGTTACAAACACATTTGAACTTCATTTTTAACGTATCTTACTTAAATAAAAAATTAATGAATTGTTGGATTTAAATTTAAGTGTTAATCTTCCAGGAAAGAGTTAAAACAGTTTTTTCTCCTGTTGGATGAAATGCTGTTTTAGAGACAGCAGAAGGAAGAAGAGGAGGAAGAGAAGAAGGAAAAAACCTGGTTTAATTTTCTTATAATCATGCTAATAACTGACAAATACCCTAATGACATATGCTTTATTAAAAAACACATAAGGACACATATGTGTGAAAATATCATAATGAAACTCATCACTTTAAATATTAACTTTAAAAATTAATCTTAAATTTTGATTTTAATAGATATTAAGCCATTTAATGCTTACATGTATTTCTGCAGAAACTTATGAGCCCTGAAAGTGGGTACAAAATATTTTAATATTTAAATTTAATTTAAATATATTTAATTTTTAAAATTTAATATTTAAAGAACAGTTTTATCATTAAACTTTGACTATAATTAGTAATAAGAGTTTAAACTAACTTCAAAATGTTGCTATACCACTTTAGACATAACACTTTTCAGGCATAGAGGCTCAGCTTAAGCAGCTAACAATTCCATTTGCCCTTGCCATGCATCCTTACCCACATCCCTACCCAGGAAGCCTATGTTACCCATTCCCAACTCATCTCTAACCACTCATCCCTATAGGACACATCCGCTCCCTTCACTAGAAAGACACAAGACTGGTGCTACCAACTACACATTCCCTCTACCTAAGAATTGTCCCCTCTTCAGAGAAGGGTGCTATACCCATACCAGCAACAGCACACATTACCTGAGGAAAGTCCAAAGTATTTGCACAATGATCTAGAAGATTACATATAGAAATCCTCTAACTCTGCAAAGGGTTTGCTTCTGAACTTAGAAATTTCACTTTGCTTGAGCAGAGCCAGGACTACTCCTGATATTCCATTTCAACATTTAAACAAATTTGCCTACCTTTTAAATAAGCCCCATATAATAGAATGTGGAAATAGACCTTAAAGCACTCGCTCAACAATATACAGGCGAGGTTTCCATAATAAGAAACAGTATCAAACTCCAGGTACCTAGGCCCCACTGCAAATAAACAAACATGTATAACCAAAATAAGTATCAAAAACTATTTTTCCTATACTAATGTCCCTGAGAAAGGTTACTTAGATGATGTACTAGAGAATGGTGTCAAAATAACAATAATAAACACTATTAAAAAACTCAAAGAGGATTTTAATAAATGCCATAATGAAGATCAGAAAACCACAAAAGTTAAATAAAATTATGAAAATAATCTAATATATAAAAAGAGAGCACCACAAGGTAAAAGGTATTCCAATCAAATGAACCAGGAAATAAGCAATTGTAATAGTCTAATATCTGACAAGGCAGACTTCAAAGCAAGGCAAATCAGATGAGGTAAGGAGTAACACTATCTTCATTGAGAAAAGTCCAAGAATACGACATAACAATACTAAACATATATGTACCAAAAATAGTGACAATTTCATAAAAGAAACACTTTTAGACTTAAAATCAAAGGAAAAAAATCCCAGAATACTAACAAATGATGATTCAAGACCAATTTAACCGATAAATAGGTTGTCTTAGTTAGGGTTTTACTGCTGTGAACACCCACCATGACCAAGGCAACTTTTATAAGGACAGCATTTATTTGTTTCTGGCTTACAGGTTCAGAGGTTCAGTCCATTATCATCAAGGTGGGAATATGGCAGCATCAAGGCAGGTATAGTGCAGGAGGGGCTGAGAGTTCTACATCCTCATTTGGAGGCTGCTAGAAAAATACTGACTTCCAGGCAGCTAGGACAAGGGTATTAAAGCCCACACGTCCAGTGACATACCTACAAGTGACACACCAACAAGGCTACACTTCCTAGTAGTGCTATTCCCTGGGCCAAGCATTTACAAACCATCACAAAGGTTATCTTTTTAAAAAAGAACTAAATAGACTAAAGAGACTCTGAAAATTAATGACATCATAAAATCATATATATATATATGATTATATATATATTTTATTTTAATATATATATATATATATATATATATATATATATATATATATATATATATATATAATTTTACCCAAACACTAATGAATACAAATTCTTCTCAGCAGCTCCTGGGACTTTCCACAAAGTAAGACACAAAACAAATCTCAACAAATGCAAGGAAAATTAAATCATATGTCCCATTCTATCTGAACACCACAGAAAACAGAAAGTACACTAATCCATGGAAGTTCAACAACACAATACTGAGCCAAAATTAGGTAAAGCAAGAATGGTATTAACTTTTTTCTATACCTGAATAAAAATAAAAACACAACATACTAAAATCTTTTGAGATACAATGAAAGCAGTCATAATAGGGAATTTTATAGCACTGTTTCTACATTAAGAGATTTGAGATCAAAGGATCTCAAATAAATAACTTAATGATGTAGCTAAAGGCCATAGAAAAACAAAACAAACAACACCCTAAGAAAGTAGATGAGAAGAGATAATAACAGTCAGAGCTGAAATTAATGAACTAGAAGTGAAAAGAAATGAATGAAATAAAGAATTGGTATTCTGGAAATATAACAAGACTGACAAATATTTAGCCAAACTAGCTAAAAAAAAATAATGCAAGTTAATAAAATTAGAGATGAAAGTAATACACCTTAACAGACTCCAAGAAAATTCAGAGGATTATGTGAACATATTTTAAAGTTTTTACATTCCAAAGAACTAGAAAGTCTAAAGAAAGAGATAAATGTATTAAAAAGAACATGGCTCTTGGCTGAAGCAGGACCACATACATCAAGATGGCCTAAGATGACTGCATAGGCTTCTCATATCAACATGGCCCGTGGTGGCTGCAGGTTTTTAGTGTAGGGATGGGAACCTGTTATTTCCCCCTTCTCAGTTAGAATGATCATTGGTGTTGCCATTTTTCTTTCTAGTCTGGTTTAGGTAGTCATATTTTGAAGTATCATGGATAGATATCCTATCATTTTAAGAAATATAATCTTACAGCAGATTTTCTGTTCCTCCACTCTTATAAAACTACCAGCCCCTCTTGTGCAATGTTCCATGAGCCTTGGGCACAGGTACCCTATGAGTTGTTGTCCTCTACATTTTCACCAGTTGTGGTTTTCTCCTGCAAAGGGAAGATCCCCCCCCTCCATGGGGAGGATGCAAGATAAATTTATCTGTAGTTGTAAAATCAAGTATTTAGAAAGAAGTTAAGATCTGATCTAATGTAGTTATTTGATCTAATTCTGATGATTGTATGTTCTCACCCGAGACCCATGATCTCACTAGATCTGAATAGTTGACTGAGTTTCGGTACCAGGCATGATTTCCTTCCCCTTGAGTGGGCCTTAAGTATGACTAGAGAGCTGTTGGTTACTGCCAATGAATGCCAGCTTTAAACATTCAGAATTATCTTGCTGTGTTAGTAAATGTGCTTCATAGAAATCCTGGCTGGGTAAGACTTTTGTTTGGTTCCTTCCCTTAACAGGTAGCATATCAAATTTTAGTACGTGAAAGATAATCCACAAACGGAGCTTGAATCTTCTGAGTCTTGTGTTTGAAGTACAAGTTTTTGTAGCAAGAAAGACTTACTTTCAAACTCTGGGAGGCAATTGTTATAACCTATGTTGGGTTTTCATTTGTCATTTGTTTTGTATGGACAATGTTGACTCTGATATGGGAAAAGTCCATTTTAACTCTTTTTATGCATGTATAAAATTTTTCTATACTAGTGGGTTTGTATGTCTTTTTAAAAAGGTCTTTAGTGATTTATCCTTCTCTGTGCTCCCTCTTCTACTTTTCCCTTCTCTCAACCACCTCAGCTTAATCATTGCTTTTTCACTATTCCCCAAGCAAGACTGGGAAGTGTGACTGGGGTGCATTACATAAAATTCCAAAAAAAAAAAAAAAAAAAAAAATCAAGAAAAATATTCCCTTGGGGGGGGGAAATCTACACACAATCAACTAATGACTGCTGAGAGGGGGAGAATTAGTCATTCCTAAGAATGAATCTCCTAATTAGTTGTCCAACAACAAGTTATAAGCCCTGAAATCAAATCCACACAAACAACACTTAACAGATTCAATGGGTTGTATTTATGTATCTTATGAAGTTAACATACATAACAATTATATGTTTATAAAACAATAAAAAAGAGGACATAAATTTGAGAAGTAGTAAAATGGATGGGTGAGGTTAAAAGGCAGGTACTTGGGAAAAGTTTAAGAGAGTAAAATAAACAGAAAAAATGACAATTATATTTTAATTCCTAAAAAGTTCTTTTGAACTTTTTAAATAGGACTTCATTTGCGAATAGATTATGGGCAACAATTGACATGTGGAATTCCACAAAGCTAAAAAGTTTTTTCAGAACCAATGAAACAATTAAGTGAAGAACAACCTCACAGAGAAAGAAAGAATATTTTCCAGCTATGTATCTGACAGAAGATAATCTTTATAATATTCAGAATATTATAAAGAACTCAAAAGAGTTTTTTAAAAAAGACCCATTCAAATCTAAATGCAGAGTTCTCAGAAAAGGAATATAAATTGCCAAGAAATATTTCAAGGCCGGGCAGTGGTGGCACACGCCTTTAATCCCAGCACTTGGGAGGCAGAGGTAGGCAGATTTCTGAGTTCGAGGCCAGCCTGGTCTACCGAGTGAGTTCCAGGACAGCCAAGGCTATACAGAGAAAACCCTGTCTTGAAAAAAATCCCCCCCCCAAAAAAAATCAAAAGATGCTCATCATCCTTAGCAATTAAAGAAATACAAATCCAGGGCTGGAGAGATGGCTCAGAGGTTGAGAACACTGACTGTTCTTCCAGAAGTCCTGAGTTCAATTCCCAGCAAGCACATGGTGGCTCACAACCATCTATAATGAGATCCTGGGCCCTCTTCTGACATACAGACATATATGCAAGCAGAACATTGTGTATTGTGGTGAGCCGACAGAAGGCGGATATCATTCTTGCAGCCATCTTGAGCCATATACCCTGATAAGAGATTTGATTACAATAGCCTACAACAGCTGAGCACACTCTGGTAACATCTTGCTTTAGATATCCAGGATCTTCCCTTGGGTGTGTGAGACTTAAAGCTGTGATTTAGAGCCGAGACTTAAGGGCGTGACTTAGAGATCAGATTTAGAGACAAGGCCTAAGGGCATGACTTAAAGGCATGACTTAGAGGTGTGGCTTAGAGGTGAGACATATAAAAGGCAAGAGGCAGACAGAAGAGTTCAGTACAACTTGGAACTAGGAATTAGGTTAGAGAATACAACTTAGAGTACAACTTGGAAAGGGCACTTGGAAGGGAGCTTGGAAAGAAGCTTGGAACGTGGAGGTACTAGGGACTAGGAACTAGGGACTAGGAACTTAAGACTTGGGACTTGGACTAGGAAGAGAGACTGAAGAATAAACGGGATTGAATCACACTCTGTCTGGTCTCCATTCCTCGAGTCTGTCCTCTCTCTCTTGCTGAACCCCAACCCGCAGACCAGAGCAGCTTGGGGTAGTGCAGGCTCTAACAGTTTAGCCCCCAAGGCTTTTGGCAGTGTGGGTCCCAACATTGACAGAACGGTCCGAGACATTTTGGACCCCAAACGTGGGGTAGAGCAGTTCTCAACATTTCTGGCCCCCAAGCAGGGGGCAGCTCGGGCCGCAACAGTGTATATAATAAATAAATTAATTAATTAATCTTTTTAAAAAAAGAAATACAAATCCAAACAAATTTGAGATGTCATCCCATTGCAGTCAGAATTGACAAAGAGCAAGAAACAATCAACAGACAATGCTAGGGAGGATGTAGGGAAAGGGGGACACTCAGTAACTGTTGGCAGAATTGCAAACTGGAAATCTACTCTGGAAATTAATACAAAGGATCCTCAAAAAGCTAAAAATAAATCTACCATATGACCCAGCTATACCACTCCTTGTCATACGCTCAAAGGGCTCAACGGGTACTTCTTCAGCCAGGTTTATCACTGCCTTAATCACAATAGCTAGGAAACTGAAACAGCCCAAATGCCCTTCAACTGATGAACAAGTAATGGAAACAGGTTTCACAGACACTCTAAAATATTATTCAGCCATAAGGAAAAATGAAATCATGGAATTTATAAGTAAATAGAACTAAAAACATATTACATTGACAGAGGTGACCCAAATGACATAAATGGCACATGTTCTCTGTTATATATGTTTCCTAGCTCCAAATCTTCAGATGTGAGCATATAACATGGAGTCACCACAGAAACCAAGAAAGTAAAATGTTACCATGGCAGGGAGGGCACTAGAGAGAGGAACATAGCATAGGAGTAACATAAAAGGAAAAATGTGGAATTAGTTGGGGAAGCTGGTAAGGAGGTCAAGAGGAGAGAGAGAAAGGACTAAAAGTATGAATAAGAAGATTGAAACAGCCATAGGATTCATATTTTATTTACCTAAAATCACATTAAATACATATAAGTGTGTGTGGTGTGTGTGTATGTCTCTCTCTCGCTCTCACTCTCTCTCTCTCTCTCTCTTTCTCTCTCTGTGTGTGTGTGTGTGTGTGTGAGTGTGTGAGTGTGTGTGTGTGTACTTATGGAAAAGAGGTTATGAGGGAGAGGAGCAAATGAGGAAAGTCAACTAAAAAACTAAAATAATGTATTATGAAAGTGACAATAAGCCGGGCGGTGGTGGCACGTGCCTTTAATCCCAGCACTTGGGAGGCAGAGGCAGGCGGATTTCTGAGTTCGAGGCCAGCCTGGGCTACAGAGTGAGTTCCAGGACAGCCAAGGCTATACAGAGAAACCCTGTCTAAAAAAAAAAACAAAAAAAACAAAAAAAAAAAAAAAAAGAATGAAAGAAAGAAAGAAAGAAAGAAAGAAAGAAAGAAAGAAAGTGACAATAAAATGGGTTGCTTTGTAAGCTAGTTAGAAAATCATCTTTAGAAGTGAGCAGGCAGAGCACACACTGCGTAGCCACACTGTCAGAACGCAGTGCAGTTCTCCAGTGGACCCACGGACGCCCTTACCTCCATAGTTTTCACTCATTTTAGAATTTGGGTAAAGACTGGTAGGCCCCAAATGTGTTCGCTTCTTTCAAACTGAATTCAGTGTTTTTAAATAAAAGCACTCACAATAAGGACATCTTTACCAAATGAGAGCCCAGGGATTGAATAAAGATAGATATGTCCATTTTCTGTCCTCTCAATGAACAAAAAGAAAATCAAGCCCTTCTTATTTAAAGGAAGGACTATATACATCCTCTTCTGTGACTAAAAATGAAACATCAGAAGACAAAAGTACAAAGGTCCTTGTATCTTATGACATTAAAACCTCATACTTGCTTTGAACTAAATGTAAAATTTAAAGGAAGTCACTCTGCCTCAGTTTATCTAAGCCCTGCAGTGATCTCTCTAGAAGTAACTAAAGAAAAGTAGCTAAGAGAAGGAACATCTGCTTTAAGCGACTGCCAGCCTGTTTGGTTTAAAGTGGGTGTCTTTTACCTTTATCTACTAAGTTTTTATACTATGCTTTTGTGTTATGTCAATAACATTCATATTTCCCCCAAAAGTCTTTGCTCTGATCTAACCCAACATATTTTGGATACCTATATTCATTTAGAATTTCTGCAACAAACTATCAAAGGAGAGGAACCATAGTGTGAAACAATTTAGACTATAGTATAGATGACAGGTGAGACAAAACTCTGTCACTTTAAGTAATAAATTTGCAAATACATCACTGCTTAAACTATTCTAGATGAAAAGGGTCTTCTATGTATATTCTCTAAGCACAGGCAGAAGTGGACATTTATCATCTAATCAGCCATTCTCTTTGATGAAAGAAAATTTCCAAGTCAAACAAAGCTGACTTAGAATAGTAGTCTGAATAAAAAAAAAAAAAAAAAAGTTTATCACATGATATTTGTAGGACCATGAAAGGCAGCCTGATTTCTGGTTGAGCTAGGTTTAAAACCCCAGTAACCCAGCAGGTGATCCCGCAGGGTTCCCTGGAAGGGACAGTAGGCATAGGCATTTGCTCCCCAACTCCCGGCTTCTGACACAAGGTCACAGACCTCCATAGAGTGGGTTCCTTCAGTCACATAAGACAATGACCCCTAGCCCCTCCACAGGTAGAGGGCATGACTACAGGCAACACAGCCTCAAGACAGATCTCTGTATTAATGAGGTACCTAATGGCCAGAGGGGCATAGCCAATTAAACATTTCTTCCTAGACCCTCCTCCTTGTAAAAGGTATTTAACCTCAGGCCCGCCCTAAAAATACTGGGGTATAGTTTTCATCTATTTTCTGCCATGACAATAAACATCTTAAGACCATGGACTATTTTTCTTCTTTTCGGGATCTGCCATGGGGAACAGTGGAGCATGGGACATAGCCAGAGCTCATCTTTCCCCCTCTTCCCTTTAGCTGCAGGCAAATCTAGCCTGTAGGCCCCACTTTATTCTCGGCCCTTCCGAATCCCCCCAGCAGCGTCGAGGGGCCCAAGAGCCTAAGAACCAGCTGGTCCCAAACCAAGAACTCCGGCTTCCCAAGCGACCTCATCTTCCTGTGCCTCTGCCTCTCTAAGCCACAGCCCTAACCCCTTATGGGGTGTCAGATGTGGGACCCACATCAACCTAACAGATATTAATAAAAATATTGTTCTTTTTCATGAAGTCATATTGACATTTAAGTTTCAGCTCATTAAAAAGTCAGTCTCAGCCAGATCAGTGGCCAATATGGCCCACACACTACAGCCCACTTGCCTCCCAGGAGGTTTGCAATAATCAAATATTCAGAGCCCAGCTGACTTGGGACCTCCCCAACCCTGTGGACCAGCTCCATTTTCCTTCTAGTCCACTTTTCCAACCAGGCCAAATCAACAGCTTTATACATTCTCACACTGTACAGCCTGCCTGCCTCCAAGGAGGTCTGCAGTAACCAAGGACACAGCCTGCCTGCCTGCCTCCCAGGAAGTCCACAGTAACCAAGGAAATAGGAGGCCTGCTGTAACCAGAGACACAATAGGCCCACCCAAACCAGAGACAGCACTGCCTGCCTCTAAGGAGGCCTGCTCTAACCCATGTCACAGAGCTCTATCTGCCTCCAAGGACACCAGCTCCAGTCAGAGACACGTAGACCAGTTAACACAGAGACAACCAGATGGCCAGAAGCAAGAGCAAGATCATAAACAACAGAACCCAGTGCCATTTGGCACCAAAAGAAGAAACCAGTTCTCCCACCACAGCAAGCCCTGGATACCCTAACACACCTGAAAAGCAAGATAATGACCTAAAATCCCATCTCATAAAAAATGATAGAGGCCTTTAAAGACAATATAAAGAACTCCCTTAAAGAAATATAAGAAAACACAGGCAAACAGGTAGAAGCTCTTAAAGGGGAGACAAACAAATCCCTTAAAGAAATACAGGAAAATACAATCAAACAGTTAAAGGAATTAAACAAAATGACTCAAGAACTAAAAATAGAAATAAAGACAATAAAGAAAACACAAAAGGAGGCAACCTTGGAGATAACCAACTTAGGAGAGATCACCTATTGGTATTCTGCAAGCATCACCAGCAGAATACAAGGGATAGAAGAGAGAATCTCAGGCTTAGAAGATACCATAGAAAATACTGACATACGGTTCAAAGAAAGTACAAAGTGTAAAAAACTCCTAACCCAAAATATCCAGAAAATTCAGGACACAATGAAAAGGTCAAACTTAAGAATAATAGGAATAAAAGAGGGTGAAGAATCATGCTCAAAGGGCCAGAAAACATCTTCAACAAAATAATAGAAGAAAACTTATCTAACCTGAAGAAAGGGGTGGCCATAAATATACAAGAAGCCTGCAAGACACCAACTAGATTGGAACAGAAAAGAAAATCCTCTTGACACATAATAATCAAAACACTAAATGCATATGAGTGTTTTAGAAAGAATATTAAAAGCTGTAAGAAAAAATAAGCCCAGGGCCAGATGATTTTATTACCTATTCCATCAGATTCAAGAAGAGCTAATACTCTTCAAACTATTCCACAAAATAGAAACAGCAGGAACACTATCTAATTCATTCTATGAAGTCACAGTTACTGTGATACCTAAACCACACAAAGAACCAACAAAGAAAAAGAACTTCAGACCAGTCTCACTTATTAATATAGATATAAAAATACTCAATAAAATTTTCACAAACCAAATCCAAGAATACGTCAAAACCATCATTCACAATGGTCAAGTAGGCTTCATCCCAGTGATGCAGGGATGGTATGATATATCCATCAATGAAATAAACTATATAAACAAACTCAAGGGGGAAAAACACATGATCATCACCACCCCTTCATGTTAAAAGTCCTGGAGAAATCAATAATTCATGGCACATACCTAAGCATAATATAAAGAAAACAATAGACAACATCAAAGTAAATGGAGAAAAACTAGAAGCAATCCCACTAAAATCCAGGACAAGACAAGGATGCCCTCTCCCCCTATCTATTCAATATAGTACTTGAAGTCCTAGCTAGAGCAATTAGACAACAAAAGTATATCAAGGTGATAGAGATTGGAAAGAAAAAAGTCAAAGTATCACTATTTAAAGATGGTATGATAGTATATATAAGTGACTCCCAAAACTCCACCAGAGAACTACTAGAGCTGATAAACGTCTTCAGCAAAATAGCAGCATATAAAATTATCTGAAACAAATCAGTAACCTTCCTTTATATAAATGATACAAAGGCTGAGAAAGAAATTAGGAAAGAAACAATACCCTTCACAATAGCCACAAATAGTATAAAATATCTTAGTGTAACTCTTATCAAGCAAGTGAAAGATCTGTACAACAAGAACTTCAAATTCCTGAAAAAAGAAACCAAAGACCTAAGAAGATAGAAAGATCTTCTTAGTAAAATGGACATCCTACCAAAAGATATCTACAGCCGGGCAGTGGTGGCGCATGCCTTTAATCCCAGCACTTGGGAGGCAGAGGCAGGTGGATTTCTGAGTTGGAGGCCAGCCTGGTCTACAGAGTGAGTTCCAGGACAGCAGCCCAGGCTATACAGAGAAACCCTGTCTCGAAAAACCAAAAAAAAAAAAGGTATCTACAGATTCAATGCAATCCCCAGGAAAATTCCAACATAATTCTTCACAGACATGGAAAAAGCAACTATCAACTTATATGGAAAAACAAAAACCCAAAATAGCTAAAACAATTCTCAACAATAAAAGAACTTCTGGGGGAATCATCGTCCCTGACCTCAAGCTGTACTACAGAGCAAGTGATAAAAAACTGCATGGTATTGGTACAGAGACAGACAGGTTGACGAATGGGATAGAATTGAAGACCCAGAAATAAACCCACACATTTGTGGATAAAATATACAAAGAACTCAAGAAATTAACCTCCAAAAAAAAACCAAATAACCCAATTAAAAAAATGGAGTACAAAGCTAAACAAAGAATTCACAACAGAGGAATCTCAAATAGCCAAGAGGCACTTTAAGAAATGTTCAACATCCTTAGTGATCAGAGAAATACAAATCAAAATGGACCCTGAGATTCTACCTCATACCAATCAGAATGGATAAGATCAAAAACTCAGGTGACAGCACATACTGGCAAGGATGTAGAGAAAGAGGAACACTCTCCATTGCTAGTGGGATTGCAAACTGGTACAACCATTCTGGAAATCAATCTGCAGTTCCTTAGAAAATCGAAAATAGATCTACCTGAAGACTCAGCTATACCACTCTTGGGCATATACCCAAAAGATGCCCCACCATACCACAAAGACACATGTTCCACCATGTTCATCACAGCCTTATTTGTGATAGCCAGAAGCTGGAAACAATCCAGATTCTCAACAAAAGAATGGATACAGAAAATATGGGTCATTTACACAATGGAATACTTACTATACAGCTACTAAAAATGAGGACATCATGAATTTTGCAGGCAAATGGATGGAACTAGAAAATATCATCCTGAATGAGGTAACTCAAACCCAAAATGACATGTGTGGTATGTACTCAGTAATAAGTGGATATTAGCCAAAAAGTATCAAACACCTAGGATACAACCTACAGACCTTAACAAATGTAATAAGCAGAAAGGCTCAAGTGAGGAGGCTTCAATCCACTTAGAAGTGGGAAGGAAATAATCACTAGAGGCATAGGGAGGGAGGGACCTGGATATGAGGGGGGAAGAGGGGAACAGGACAAGACATGGGGGGACAGGAGAGAAACCCAGAGGGCCAAGAGAATGAATGAAAACAAGCAGCCTGGGAGTCGGGGGAGATGAGAAACCCTCTTGAAAGTATCAGAAACTCAGGAGGTGAGAGTCTCTCAGGATTCATTGGGGGTGACCTTAGCCAAAATGTTCAACACTGGGGAGAGGGAACTCAAAAAGTCCACCTCCAGTAGATAGACAGACAGAGCCTCAAGTGAAGGGACAAGGTTACTAACTCACAGTCAAAATTTCTGACCCACAATTTTTCCTGTCTAAAAGAACTGCAGGGACAAAAATGGAGAATCGACTGAAGGAAAGGTGGCCCATTGACTGGTGCAACTTTGGATCCATCTCATGGGGTAGACACCAAGGCCTGATACTAGTACTAATGTTATGATGTGCTTACAGATGGGAGTCTGGCATGGAGAGACCCTAACAGCAGCTGACTGAGGCAGAAGCAGATACTTACACCCAACCATTGGACTGAACTCCGGGACCCCTATGGTTGAATTAGAGAAAGGATTGGAGAAGTTGAAAGGGAGGGTGACTCCATAAGAAGACCAGCAGTCTCAACTAACCCAGACCCCAGGAAGCTCGCAAACCAGACTGAGTCACAAACCAGGAGGCATACACAGACAAGTCAGGGGCCCCTGGCACATATATGACAGAAGTCTGCAAGGTTTGGCCTCAGTGGGAGAAGATGCACTTAGTCCTCAAGAGACTTGTGGCCCCAGTGAAGGAGGAGGTCTGGTGGTGGGGAGCACTCTCTCGAAGAAAAAGGGGAGGAGGAATGGGATGAGGAATTATGGGAGGGGAGACCAAAAGGAGAGGCAACAACTAGAATGTAAATAAATTAAAAAATTAATTTTAAAGTTATTCTGTTTCCCTGGTTTCTTTCTAAAACTAATTCTAACTTAACTTGATGAGATAAATTATGGAAAATATGAGAAATAAATAAGAATAATCTAAGAATACCTACCTCAGGTCCTGTGATGTGCATTAGACCAGACATAGCAGAGGCAATAGAATCATAACCTGCTCTGTGAGACATGGGTCCTGTCTGGCCATATCCTGCAACAAGAACAAGCATTCAGTGCCACCTGGGGTGTGACAGTGTGCTAAAACCATTCACCTCAAAAACCTGCAGTGATGTTCCTATTACACCTGTATGGCCCTTGGTGGAAGCAGTAAGAATTAACTATATACTAGGAAAGCAAAAGCCTTCTGAGTTGCTGGCCTCATTCTGCCTCAGGTTGGTTTTTTTTTAGGGTATTTTCTTTTCTTTTCTTTTCTTTTTTCTTTCTTTCTTTTTTTCTTTTTTTTTTTTTTTTTTTTGCCTTTAGAATAGTTTGAAATGATTTTAATTGGCAACAATTTAAAAAATATAAAGAATAGCACATAAGACATAATTTCTGACTTTTCTTTAAAAGTCAGAAAATAAGACAGGCACAGTAGTGTGCCCCTTTAATCCCAGAACTTGGGAGGCAAAGGCACGTGGATCTGAGTTCAAAGCCAGCCTAGTCTACAGAGTGAGTTCCAGAACAGCCAGGGCTACACAGAGAAATCTTATCTCAGAAATAAAGGGTGGTCAGAAATACATTCAGTGTTAGCCTATATTTTCCAATGGCAGCAAGCCAAGTTAAGTAACAGCTCCCCCTTTACAAGGGGTTCGCTCTCTCTCCTTAGGCCTCCTCCAGTATCACTTCTTCAGCTCATTGCAAGCCCTCACTAGACACTACCTACTCTTCTGTGTGGCAGGACAAAAGTGAAGCAAAATGCATTTATTTAGATTAGGTTTGTTTATTTCTCAACTAAGCAAACAAGTTATAAGTGATGGAGTTTAAAGCTGGACATATTTGAGGAATGGTGGTACAGTGTGTACCTGCAATCCTAGCACTCAGGAGGCTGAGGAAGGAGGACCCAGAGATTGAGGCTAGCCTGAACTACATTGTTAGACCCTGTCAAAAAAAAAAAAAAAAAAAAAAAAAAAAAAAAAAAAAAAAAAAAAAAAAAAAAAAAAAAAAAACTATTAATGGAAAAAGAAGAAAAGAAGAAGAATTTACTGACAGATGGGAATAAAGGTGGCCACTTTATTTTCAAGGGACAAAACAATAGTCAGATATAAAACAATTCAATGACCTACCTAACGGTGTCATTTTAGGTGCTACTTTTTTCTTTTCTTTCTGACTTTTTTGTTAGGAAGGGAAAACAAAAATCAAAGAACATGAGGAATCTTTTCTCCTCCTTTTTTTTTTTTTCTTAGTACTTATTGTTTAATCCTAAAGGTTCTATCAGCTGTGGGATTCCAACTCCAAATCCCATTTATTACCCAGAAAGTGAAGAAATGAAAAGCTTTGCTGACATATCTATTGAAATGCTCTGCTTTATAAATATGTAGAAAGGGGCTCCTGGGGGACTTGCTTCACCAGACAGTGGGGAGCACCCTGGTTCAGTTCCTCCCTCCCCCCAGCCCGCTGATTGAATGGTTCCTTAGCAAACAGACCTCCCTTGGTGGCCATTTATAGAAAGCAGCCCACATCACGCTTTTCTTTCCCTTTATGCTATTTGTGTTCATAGCATTTATCCTCACAGATGTGTTTTATACTGGTTTATTGATTAGTAGTACGATGTTTGATGACAGTTAGTTCAAGAATAAATACTTTTTACTCAAAAATAATGATTTTAATCATGATCAATCTATAAACTGAACAAAGAAGCAAAGCTGTGTTTCTATGGTCTAACCAACAGCTAACCTACCCAGATATGTTTGCTACCAAATAGTCTCTGTTAGAAATAAACTCCTCACATGAAACATGAAGTAATATTAAGATACTCTTAAAATAATTAAAGATTGAAAGATATTTTTCTCTTTGCTTGTTTGTTTTTCTGGATCTATAGCCCCACCTTGAACTCTGAGCCTTTCTGCCTCAACACTCCCAAGTGCTGGGATTACCAGTGCGTACCAACAGGCTTGGTTAATATCCCTTATCACTGGTGACAGAAAATGTGCCATACGTGTCTCCTTGTGCTTTATTATTCAAATTTTGAAACAAAAAGAAAGCAAATTTGTAATAAACCTATCATCTAATTTCAATTATCATTTATTTGTAGACAATCTTTCCAGTATATTTATCTTACAGTTACTACTGCAATATTCCACATACCACTATTATTACTACTACAGTTATGAAAAAATATTTAAATTACAATTTAAAAGAAAAACTTGAATGTCCTGGTTCAGGTAAAAAGTTGTTTTCCCTTCATTTCAAAAACAAAGCTCATAATTTCAAAACAACTACTCTTTAAACTTTTTCTTAAAAGACAAAAGGGGACTGTGAAGAGGTCATAATAATAAAAGAAGTCAAGTCAGAAGTCACCATGCAGGAATCTGGAACGTTCCTCCAAGCTTTAGTGAGTGGATGTGAGTGGAGCTAGTCTGCATCTGTAAGTGGTACACTAGACTAGGCTCACAGTCTTCACTGCAGTGTTTTCCAAGCCACAGGCAATTCCCAGCACTGAACAGCATCCTGAAGCAGAGCTAAGCTGCCAGCATACAGAAAGAACACTGTGCTTGGTAAACCACCTCGAGCTCAACAGGAGTCACAAGAAGGATGAGGTTTTAATGAGCTCAATCCGTGCATCTAGCCAGGAGCCCAAATCCTTCAAGTAAGAAGGCCTCTCACCATCAGCACAACACTAAATGGACTCTTCTAAATAAGTTCACCGAGAAATATGCTCAGGAGAAAATCAGTTACGAAATAAAAGCACATCATGACGGTTGCACTGTGATATAAATTCCTTTTGTTCAGCTTATAACAAGAGTGAATGAAGCACAAATACCCTAAACTTTAAATTGCAATTTCCGAGTGTTTCTAGCAAAGAAATATGTAAATGTTTTCACTGGAGATAGTAGGCACAATGAAAAAGAGAGTAAACTTCAGAGCTAAAAAAATCCGTATTCAAATTATAATTCTGCCAACTATTTTTTTTTAATTTTTTTTTTTTAGAGATTTTATTTACACTTCAGATGTCATCCCCTTTCCCCATTCCCCCCCCCTTAGAAGACCCCTATCCCATGCCCCCTTTTCCTTTTTGCATTTATACATTTTTTTTAAATAATGTTAATCATAAGCGTTATAAGTTTGGAATTGTTCAATCAGAGGTGTAACCCACTGACCAACCTAGATATAACAACTATCTTTGACTGGTGGAGATGCATGAATATCTGCCTCCCTGTCTCCCCCCTCTTTCTCTCTTTCATCACCTAGCTTCTCCTCTCTTCCTTCTCCTCTTTTTACTCCTTTTCTTCCTCTCAGTACTCCTCCTACCTTAGCTCCTCCTACACATCACCCTTCCTGTTAAAATGAAACTTTTCTCTCAAAATACAATTAGAGCATAATTATGCTAATTTGTACCAGTGAGGTACAAGATAGTTCTAATACCCCGTCCATCCTTTTGTTGACTAACCAGCACCTCTGTCATCTATCCTAACTAAAACATTTACTTCTGAACCTGGCTTTAGGATGAATGTCAGCTGACGACCATCCACTCAAATCTTTTCTCTTATGGTAAATAGCTGTAAGTTTTCAACCCCGTCAGAAATCCAGAATGACTGAGTTAACTATAATTGTGGGAAGCACAAAGCATAGCTTCTAAAACTTAGCCAATTTATAGAGACCTCTGAACACCTGAAAAGCCCCTATACTACCAAACGTTGGAGCATCAAATCTTCAGCCTTCTGGCCCAGAATCATCTGACAGACCTTGGTGATGCAGGATTATTAAGGACTGATTACTCTGTCTAGGCAGATATAATCAGTCGACTATTCTGCATGTGTGTCCTTTTCTGGACAGTAATTTGCCTGTAGATGGAGAGAGGCAATTCTTGCCTAGTAGCTGTTACCACATAACTGGAGTAACTCCAAGGATGCTCAATTTCTTCTTAGAATCCACGACAGGAAGCTGTCAGGAGCAGACAGATCTCTAATCAATATGAACATTAATATATAAATATTTGTAGCATCAGTTCTATGGACTTCTGATGTTTTGAAAAACAACTATCCATGTAAGGTAACTGGACTGTTGTCTGTTCACTCCTCTCAGCTATTTCTAAATAAAATATGGGAAACACCCTAACAATAAACTCAAAAATATGAATTTGCTATAGACCCTTAACTCATAGGTTAAGCGTCCCAAATCAGTTAAAAAGATTAAAAAAGGGCTGGGTCTAGGCATTGTATTCCTAAATGTGTTATACAGGCACAATGCCCATGAGCGTATCAATATTCATCTCATTTTTATATTAATAAGAGGCTCGTACCAATGAAAACCTTAAATTTGAGATCAAAGTAAATTTTGTACCATTTAAGAATTTATAACTTCATCTTGATAATAATTATACAGATTTCTACCAGTAGGTTATGGCTATGCAGTAAGTCCTAGCTAATCCCCCCTGTTCCAACAAAACCACTACTTGTCCCTAGAATGACAGACCATTATTAACCACATTAGTCCCCAAGCTCAGGGAATAGGGGCGCTGACTCTTCTTTAACTTCTTCAAGCTGATTAAGGGCATTGAGATTTTAGAAGAGGGGTTGGGGGGAAGAGTAAGTTGATAAGCCTCTGATGCTGTGTCTTCACTGCATCCAGATGGAATTCCAGGACATCAGAGGTTTGGGCAGGTCTGCTCAGTATGCTTGATGAGTAGATACACCAAGGCTGTGTATTCTGCAATATACAATTCTCAGAACAAGTTTTAGTATCAAGAAAAAAAAAAAATTTCCCACCCCCAGGGGGCTGACATTTTTTTTTTAAAGATGTTGGTTCTGAAGACTTTTTTTTCCCCCGCTTGTTAAAATTGGTTGTAGTATTTACATTTCAGATTTTATCCTCTTATCCTACTTCCTCCCACCACCCAGAAACCTCCTATCCCATCCCCCTCCTCATGCTTCTATGAGGCAGTGACCGCACCTACCCCCCCTCACTATCCCCTCCCCACCCTCACATCATTCCCCCCCTCCCCACTGTGTGTTCATTTTTTTTTTATGGGACCAAGAAACTCCTCTCCCACCTATGTCCAACAAGGCCATCCTCCCCTACATATGCCTCTGGAGTCTTGGGTCCCTCCCTATGTGTTCCCAGGCTGGTGGTTTAGACCCTGGGGGGCTCTGGTTGTTTGGTATTGTTGCTTTCCACCTGGGGTCAATAACCCTTTCTGCTCCTTCAGTCCTCTCACTAAGTTCTCCATTGGGAAACCCCTGATCATATCAGTGGTTAATTGTGAACATTGTCCTCTGAGTGTGTTAGTCTTTGGCTGACCTCTAAGGAGACAGCTATATCATGTTCCTCACATTATGCACTTCCAGCCATCCACAACAGTGTTTAGATTAGGTGACTGTACATGGGGTGAATACCCAAGTGGAATGGTATCCTGATGGCCCCTCCTTCAGTTTCTGTACCATGTTTTGTTTCCCTATTTGCTCCCTTGAGCATTTTTGTTTCTCGTTCTAAGTAGAACTGAGGCATCCCCTCTTGGTCTTCCTTCTTCATGAGCTTCATGTGGTCTATGGGTTGAGTCTTCACTAATCCAAGCTTTTGGGCTAACATCCGTGGAGATATGTTTGTGTAACTATCTTCTTTTGGGGTTTTTGGAAGATTACTTTCTTGCTTTTTCTAGGTTATAGTTTCCCTCCTTGTTTTGGAGTTTTCCACCAATTATTCTTTGAAGTGCTGGATTTGTGTTGAGATACTGTGTAAATTTGGATTTGTCATGGAATATTTTGGTTTCTCCATCAATAATGATTGACAGTTTTGCTGGGTATAGTAGTCTGGGCTGGCATTTGTGTTCTCTTAGGGTCTGTATGATATCGGTCCAGGATCTTCTGGCTTTTATGGTCTCTGGTGAGAAGTCTGGTGTAATTCTTATAGGTCTGCCTTTATATGTTACTTTGCCTTTTTCCCTTACTGCTTTTAGTATTTTTTCTTTGTTTTGTACATTTGATGTTTTGACTATTATATGGTGGGAAGTATTTCTTTTCTGGTCTAAACTATTTGGAGTTCTGTAAGCTTCTTGTATATTTATGGACATCTCTTTCTTTAGGTTAGGGAAGTTTTCCTCTCTAATTTTGTTGAGGATATTTACTGGTCCTTTTAGTTGGGAGTCTTCCCCCTCATCTATAACTATTATCCTTAGGTTTGGCCTTCTCATTGTGTCTTGGATTTCTTGTATATTTTGGGTTAGTAGCTTTTTGTATTTTGCATTTTCTTTGACAGTTGTGTCAATGTTTTCCATGGTATCTTCTGCACATGAGAGTCTCTCTTCCATCTCTTGTATTCTGTTGGTGATACTTGTGTCTATGACTCCTGATCTTTTTTTTAGGTTTTCTATCTCCAGGGTACTGTCCCTTTGTGATTTCTTTATTGTTTCTACTTCCATTTTTAGATCCTGCATGGTTCTGTTTAATTCCTTTTCCCGTTTGGTTGCATTTTCTTGAAATTCCTTAAGGGATTTTTGTGTTTCCTCTTTAAGGGTTTCTATCTGTCTACCAGTGCTCTCCTTAAGTTCTTTGAGAGTGTTAATTATGTCTTTCTTAAAGCCTTCTATCATCATCATGAGAAGTGATTTTAATTCTGATTCTTGCTTTTCTGGTGTGATGGGGTGTTCAGGGCTTGCTCTGATGGGGGACCTGGGTTCTGATGATGCCATGTAACTTTGGTTTCTGTTGCTTATGTTCTTGCTCTCGCCTTTTGCCATCTGGTTAACTCTAGTGCTGCCTGTACTTGCTGTCTTTGACTGAAGCCTGTCTTTCTAGTTATCTAGCTTGTGTCTAATCTCCTAGGGTCCAGATGTCTCTGTGATCTTTTCCAGCTGTACTGATTATAGTGGTACCTCTAGGATGCCTCAGGATATAGTGCCTCCAAGGTAGTAGTCCAGCTAGGTGTCTGCTGTTCTGGGTGCAGTGTCTCCTCTAGAATATCTCAGGATATGTTGTCTGAAGCTCTGAGTTCATTTGTTCCTCTGTGGCTCTGGATTGAGTGGACCTTCCAGTATGTCTCAGGTGGAATCCGGGGTCCACACAACAGCAGACCTGGCAGAGGTCTGATCCAGGACTCAGATCTGGGAACTAGTTTCTAAGACACTGTCCAAGTTAGAGCGCTTGGGATCCCTGCTTCCTCTGGGTTCTTAGAGGTTGGGGACAGAGCTGCCACCCAAGATCTGCTCAGTGCTCTGGCCCAGACTGGAAGGAACCAGTGTTCCAGGCCAGGAGTGACTTCCTGGGTCCTTTTGGTTCCCAGTTACTCCCTGTTTAGGGCGGGCCCTGCTGTCTGCTTACCTAAGATACTGCCTGAGTTCGAGCGCCTGGGATCCCTGCTTCCTCTGGGTTCTTGGAGGTTGGGGACAGAACTGCCACCCAAGATCTGCTCAGTGCTCTGGCCCAGACTGGAAGGAAACAGTGTTCCGGGCCAGGAGTGACTTCCTGGGTCCTTTTGGTTCCCAGTTACTCCCTGTTTAGGGCGGGCCCTGCTGTCTGCTTACCTAAGATACTGCCTGAGTTCGAGCGCCTGGGATCCCTGCTTCCTTTGGGTTCTTGGAGGTTGGGGACAGAGCTGCCACCCAAGATCTGCTCCGTGCTCTGGCCCAGACTCTCTGCCAACTATTAAATCTTCAACAATTCATTTAATTCCTGTGATCCTCACTGATAATACTAACATTTAACTCACATTTACTTCAAAATTCAACTTGACTGCATAGCAAAAGCAAAGTGAATTTTATATTGAGCATTAAATATTCATTAATCAATAAATACATATTAGTCAACACACCAAGCTTACATTCTTCCATATAATATTTATATCATAAGAAAACGTATGTTGAGCTATGTCAAAGTATTGAGAATAGAAATCTCTAGTATGATAAATAAGTTGTTTAACAACTATTAAAAAGGGAAAACTTTTTACAGTTGGAACATAACAATGCTCATTAGAGAGAAGAATGTGATAATAATAATATTATACAGTAAATCTGTGTATAGTGATGTACATCTTTAATCCCAGCATTTGGGAGACAAAGAGGTAGGTCAATCTTTGTGAGTTTGAGGCTATCCTTGTCTACAAGTGAGTTCTCAACAGCCAAGGCTACTTAGAGAGACACTGTCTCAAAAAAAAAAAAAAAAAAAGTAACATGCATGTGTGTATATACATGTGTTTGTAAGCAAAAAAAAAAAAAAAATCTGCCTTCTCACTTAATACTTAACTATTTAAATGCTATTAATAATACCAACAGTTTTGAGGACTATATTGACAATTAGATTTAACTGTTGGTAATATGAAAACTGGAATTATCTGTTGAAAGTTCAGTAACTATCTGAGTATAAAATAAAAACAATTAGGGTTGCTTTTTTATTTTTATCTTTACTATTTTAACAACTGTGCTTATAATCCAAAGTTAACAGAAAAAATCTATCAGTTCTTTATGTTGAAATTAAGGGGGTAAGGAAAATTTAAGGAGGGTGTAGAGAAGCAGAAACACACTGTTCTCTTCCTTCTCTCTCCTCCTCTCCCCTCCCCTCTACTCCTCTCCTCTCTCTTCTCCTCTCCTCCTCCTCCTACTCTTCTTCTTCTTTCTCCTCCTTCTCCTTCTCTTCCTCCTCCTCCTTCTACTTCCTCTCTTTCTCTCTCTCTCTCTCTCTCTCTCTCTCTCTCTCTCTCTCTCTCTCTCTCTCTCTCTCTCTCTCTCTCCCTCCCTCCCTCCCTCCCTCCCTCTTTCCCTTTCCCCTGCCCACTTACTTTCACTGTAAGGGACAAGATCGCCATCTTGTGGCCTCTCTGAACACTGACTACACAGCAAAACTTGCAGTTGAGACCCTAAGAGTATATATACTCCTGGTTTCCCTTACTTTACTTTTCTTTTGAATAGTGCCTTGCCCATGTTTTTTTTTTCTCCTTCACCAGCAATCTTAAAAACCAGCAGTAATAGGAACTCACACTCTCTGTAACTCTGTGACACCTTACAGTATTCAATACTCTCTCTACCAATGCTTATCATTTGGGCAATCACAAATCCCTTTGAAAAACTGATGAGAGGTTCTGCACACACCCCAGAAGAAAGGAACTAACAGATGCTGCTCATAAAACCCATTCCTGTCCTGTGTTGGGTCGGGCTCAGCATTAAGATTAAGTAGCACCCAATGCTTATATACACCTGCTCCAAACCTAGAGTGCCTCAATTCTCAGGACAGCTTTCCTGACAGAGATCAGCCTAAAGGAAGCTTGAGAATTCTAAGTAACCAAGAGCTTCAGGGTAGAGCTTTAGCCTGATGGTAATAAAAGGAAAGAGAACAAAATAAAGCATAGGAAGTGTTATAGAAGAGCTGAGATGTGGACTCAAATCTGTCTTCTTAAATCCAAAGATGTTCGTGTGTACTTAGGCTTTCATTGCCATCTTCATCCAAAAGTCCAAAATCCTACAAAGTGTTGATGTCCTACACAGAAATGACATCCCAGTTCAGTTAACTCACAACCATTAACCAACGTTGCTTCTTTTCCTATAGTCAACATCTCATTTAATACAAAACACATCTCAGCATATACATGGTCAAGAAACCTGAGTTACCCTAAACTCTTGTCCTTCACTCTGTGCTCATGTCCAACTGATTAATAATTCCTGGATGATTATTTGACCTGCCAGATATCTCCCACATCTATCTAAGTTCCTATACCCTCATTCAATGTTCATCTGCCTCAGGTTACTCTTCATGGGATACAAAAAACTTCCAAAAATCTGATCAAGATTTTTTTTCATACTAAAATTCTCAAAATAATAATATTCCTTGACATGACATATTGGGTTCTTTATGATGGAGTTCTTGCCGTTGAAATTGTTGGAGTCACGCATCACTCCATTTATCTTCTGCCACACCCCAAAACAATTTACATTCAGTGTAGTTGTTCTCTAAACATGGATAGCTCTTTAGTTCCTCTCGCCCTCTGTTGGTGCTACTTTACACATTATTCCCATCTTCACTGTCTGCTATCTGATTCCCTCCAAAACACAGACCAGTGACAGCCACTTAAGAACAAGGAAGAAAGACGTTTCAAAGATGAGTACACCTCTGCCAGATATATATATACATGTTAATACAATTAGAGCTAATACTAAATATTCTAAAAGCTACAGAAATTCTAACAATTCCATTACATCTTCCACTACATGGAAGAGCTGAAGGTAAGAAAATATTTTTGTGATAGATAATCAAGTATGTCAAATGTATATACATATCTTCATTTTGCTTTTCTCAGCTGTTTTTGGTTGGTTGGTTGGTTGGTTGGTTGGTTGGTTGGTTGGTTGGTTGGGTTATTTGGTTGTTTTTTTATACTGTGAAGAGTTAAAATGATAAGCACTGAAGACAGCTCTCCAGGTTACTTTTCACAAAAGCTTAACGACTTAAATTCTTGTCCTAGAACCTGCACGTTCTATGCTGGTATACATTTGTAATCCCAGCATTCCTCCTGTGATGTGGGAGACAGAGAGAGGAGGCAGAGATCAGGCAGAAAGCTCATAGGCCAGCTAGCCAGGAATAGACTGCACACAGAAAACTAAGAGAAACTCAGGTAAAAGGCCAGAATTGACTCTCCAAAATTGCCCTCTGTCCTCCACTTGCATGCTATAACAAGTACTCCTACACCACACACACACACACACACACACACACACACACGCGCATGCATGCATTTTTTACGTTAAAGGGAGTAAAGACTTGGTATTTTTAATATCTTATTTAACTCAAATGTTTGGGTTTTTTCCCATTGAAAATGTCCAAGAATAAAGAATACAAGTATTCCTAGTATCTGATTTAAACAAATTAAGTATGTTAAATTTTGAGGGTTCATTATGAATTTTTAATCACCCATGACTACTGGTATATACTAGAGAATAAATTCATATTGTGAAGATTTGTAAGGAAGAAATTTTGCATCTATCTAACCTTCACTAAGTAAACTATATCTAGAATAATCAAGTAGTTGATGATATAATTTGTGTGTGTGTGTGTGTGTGTGTGTGTGTGTGTGTGTGTGTGTGTGTGTTATATAAATATATCTGGAGACCAGAGATGAAGGCAGATGCCTTACTAAATCACTTACAGCTTGTTTAAAAAAAAACCCACAGGTTCTCTAGCTGTACATGGAGCTCACTGATTGGCTAGGCTAGGTGATTTCAGAGCACCAGGGATCCATCTATCTCTATACACCCCGATCACCCAGCATTGGAGTTGCCAATACAACCTGCCTTGCCCAGAGCTTTATGTGGGTTCTGACGATTCAAACTTGGGTTCTCATTTTTGCACAGCAAGCATTTTGCCAACTTTGACATTTCCCCAGCATCCAGAAAGATTTGTTTTGTAAAAGTTTACCAACAATGAAGAAAACAATAAGAGTTGAAACCCACAGCTATGCAATTCCTACCGAATTAATACAGTCAAATATTATTGATAATAAACATAGGTAAGCATTAATAACTTCCAAATTTACAATAAAAGGTCATTATGTAATACCTACAAAAACAATCATCATTTTCTATTGAATATTCTTAAGAAAAGGAAAACGCAAATAAAAATCTGAATACTCTTACAGATTTCTCTATGTATTATTAAAATTAAAGACACCACAGAAACACAATTACCATAACAGGACAAAAGAAAAATTATGAAACTCATAATGAAAAAGAAAGATTGGAAAGGAATTGTGAGATAATGAAAAAATGTGGCCTGCTTTCAAATTTCAAATTTGAGAGACAGAAATCTGAATGGCAATTGCATGCTTAATTACATTAATTACTATTTTTATTCGTGTGTAATAATGGCTTGCATATTTAGGCTTTAAATTTGTGTGTGTGTGAGAGACAGACAGACAGAGACACAGACACAGAGACACAGATGGAGAACTTGCATTCATGCTTGCCACAGTGTCTCTGTGGAAACCAGATGACTTGGCTCTCTCCTGCCACCATGTGGATCCCAGGGATAGAACTCGGGTAGTCAGAGCCATTCCGCCCGCCTTACTGAGGACTTAAATAAGATCATTTCCTATTAAATATATTCTAAGATAATTAGAAAGGAAATTATGTGAGTTCTAAATTTTACTTGTAAACATTCTCTGGAAGATCCATAATAGGCAGAATTATGAATAAAACATGGTAAGTTGTAATTTATTAAACTGGGTACTAAAAATTTGTTACATTATACTTCTTATCACTTTTTCAGAATAAGATGTAAAGCAATAGTAATAAATTCTAAAATTCTATGCTAATTCCATTTTGAATATATAAAAGTACATCAGAAAACAAAGTGAAAGTACACCAAAATAATATTAGATATGAAAAGATTTTAGGCCAAAGTTCTCAGCATACAGATAAGAAAGGTGAGTTCGAGAGTAAGAAGTAACACTCAGGAGATAATTTTCTAAAAAGTAGTTTTCCTTGTGTTTGCCCTTTGGTTTGTGAGCACTTCTCTTGTCATGCCTCTTTCGTGAGACATGAAGAGCCAAAAGAACCAGAATTTCCCAATCTTGTGGCCTTTTTGCTCAACTTCCTTAAGAACATTGTGGAAAGCCTCTTGTTTAAAACTTTCCCCTCAATCATATCTTCAGTTTAATAGTTTTTTTTTTCTTTCTACAGTCATATCCATATGTCTCTTTCCCTCTTCCATCCTCCTGTTACAAACACTTCAGCAGAAGTCCAATGCAACACACCTATAAGCCAATCTAAGCATACTTAATTCAAGGACTCCAGAGGTCAAATAACAGAGACAACTTAGAGTTATAAAAACATCATGGCCAAACCAATAACCAGCCCACCCCATGGACAAACACCAATCCCTGACATTATAAATGATGCTCTGTTATGCTTGAAGACCAGAGCCTAGCATAACAGTCCTCTGAGTGGTTATACCCAGCAGTGGACAGAAAGAGAAGCAGATACCCACAGCTAAACATTAGATGGAGGTCAGAGACACCTATGGAAGAACTGGGGGAAGGATTGATGGGAACTCCAGAAGTAGATAGGAACTCCATAGGCAGAAAAACAGAGTCAACAAACCTGGACCCCTGGAAGCTCTCAGAATCTGAGCCACCAATCAAAGAACATACATGGGCTGGAACAAGGCCCACAGCAACATATGTAGCAAACAGAAAGCCCAGCCTTCATGGCTGACCTATCTGGCTTCAATGAGAGAGGATGCACCTAATTTGGCAGAGACTTGATGTACAAGCTTTAGTGGTGGGGTGAGGGGGGCGAATACTGGGGAGGGGGTAAAGGGACTAGGAGAGGGAGGGACTTGGGGGGAGCAGAGACTGGAATGTAAACAAATAAATAAATAAATAAAAATTTTAAAATAGTATGGCCAGAGACTGTACACGTGGATCCCAATGGAGGAGTTACAGGAAGGACTGAAGAAGCTGAAGGGATTTGCAACTCCATAGGAAGAACAATATCAACCAACCAGACCCCCCACAGCTCCCAAGGACTAAACCACCAACCAAAGAGTACACATGGAGGGACCCATGGCTACAGCTGCATATGTAGGAGAGGATTTCCTTATCGGGCATCAATGAGAGGAGAGGCCCTTGGTCCTGTGGAGACTCCATGCCCCAATGCAGAGGAATGCTAGGGTGGTGAGGTGGGAGTGGGGGGAAGCTCCCTCATAGAAGTGGGGGGGGGGGGTTGGGATTGGGAGTTTTTGGAGGGGAAACTGGGAAGAGGGATAACATTTGAAATGTAAATAAATAAAATAACCAATGAAAATAGTATGGCCAGAATATTTAAAGAAATTATACTCATGCTTTATATGTCATCTCATTTATGCTTCACAGTAACTAAATGGAATAAATTTTATTGTCCCATTTTAATTACTATGAGAAAAGCTTGGTGCTGTGAACAGCTAAGTGCTCACACCCAAGATCACACCAGTGCTTACCATAATCCTATAAGCAGCTATTAAACTATTGACATTAGTGACTGTGCGTAACATTTTATAAAGCATTTCCATGAGCACCAACAACTTATTATTTAGAACAAAACTGTGATCAGGAATGACAACAATTTAGACCTGGTTTAAAGACCAAAAGTATAATTAGTGTAGTTTGCTTTCCCAACAACCTTTGAAATTAGATCACCAATTTCTATCAGAAGCTGCAGCAAAATTGATTGATTAATCGCAAAGGACTTAAAACATGGGAAACATCATGCTAACAAGAATATGCTCCCGATTCAAACAAGAAGATGAACTGGATGGTGTAACAAAAGCATCCCACCTTTGTTACAGAATTACCACTTGCTTTACTATCTCTAATTGGTAATGCTAAAAGTACTTTTTGTTTTACAGTTGTTTTACGTACATGTATTTTTCCAACAATATACTAGGTAGACAGTAAAAATTTCCACCTTGTCAATTAACTGTGCATAGTTTGTGTTTTGTGCTATTCCTTTCATGTCTGTGATATTCTTCATATAAACTTTCAAAAACAGTTTCCATGCAATTTATGGTAGTCAGGGTGATCGGGTATCAAGAAAATTATCTTAACTGTTATATGCAATATATTTTTATGGAAAACACAAGTCATTAAACCGCTCATCATCTAAAAGGAGGCCATCACTACAAAGTTCTGATGCCTTGCCAGTGCATTTATACACACGAGCACAGATTATTTTAAATCCCAAAAGGCTTATACAAGAATGGAAGGAAAAGCTATTAGAAACCACAGTGATATAATGAAAAGAAATAAAATTTGTCCTCTAACTATGAATTTTGATATATTTCCATGTTTAAAAAGCTATCAGTAGTTCCATATTTCAAGCTTTATTATTTTCTCAAAGAAGAATGCAGCCCATAGTTTGATAGATGCACCACAAAAATCACTAAAAAAAAATGAGGACAGTTAACTTCATTATGTATTTTTATCTTCAAGAAAAAAAGCCAAATCTTAAATGACAGAAATGTAAAATAAACTTTTTAGTAAAAAAGAAATTTTAAAATCCAGCCAGACTCTCACATAAGTTAACTCCTGGATAATATAGCTGGATTCCCAGACTCCTAATAGCAGCACTAGGTCAGCCTTTGAAAGGACATTCTAGACAACGAACACAAAACATATTCAGTACAAACCTCTTTACAAAGCAAGACTAAACATTATCTCAAATCAAGTCCAGATAAATGGATAATCCAAATGAGTAACAACTTAATAAGAATCGCCTTTACCCTTGTTCCATTGTCAAGAGGAAAATTCTCAATTAACAGTAAATACAAATTCTTAATTTAATAAATAAGTAAAACAAAAGAACAAAAGTAAAGAAAGCATCACATAGAAAAAAATCCCTGAGGCCATGAGCAATTAAAACTTTTTCACAGTGCAAACTTAGATAAACACTGCTGCCAAATTTTCTCAGTGACATTAAATCTCAAGGCAGAGAAATAACATAAAACTAAAGGAAAGCAATGGCATGTGATGGTCCTGGTAAAACTCATTATGTACAGACTAGCTGATAGGAGGCTTAAAAGCTTGCAGTTACATATAAACACATCGAGTTCTGAGATCTTAGTTTCTCCACTCAATAAAATCAAGGATCACTGGGGAAAACTGGACAGAAGCATTGGCATGATGAGAAAAACCTAAAAAATAATTTTTAAAAAATGTGGAAGTGTTCAATGAGCAAGTTTAGGGTGAATGTATGCAAGAGACATCTTTAAGACATTCATATTGGGAGAAGGGATGAAGAGTCGGCTCAGTGCTTAACAGTGCTTACTGCTCTTCAAGAGGACCCAGGTTCAAGTCCCAGAACCCACATGGCAGACCACAACCATCTTTAACTAAAGCTCTGGGTACTTAATTAAGGTTCCTTAAGGACCCAGGTAACTTTCTTCTGACCTCCAAAGCCATGAGATGTGCATGTTGTGCACATGCAAACCAAAAACCCATATACATAAAATAATTTGAAAGAGAGAGAGAGAGAGAGAGAGAGAGAGAGAGAGAGAGAGAGAGAGAGGTTACCACTAGCCAAATCTGTGGATATGAGAAAATGACAGCTACAGCATATAACCTATAGACTAATGTGACTTTAAGAGTCCCCAATTTCATACATTTTTATAACAGAAAAAAAGTTTTTTCCTAGTAGCAGAAAGCCAGATGATAAATATGATAACATGATGAACATGGTAGTACATGTCTTTAATCCCAGTTCTTGAGAGGTAGAGGCAAGTTGATCTCTGTAACTTTGAGGTCAACCTGGTCTAGATAGATTAGATAGATGATAGATAGATAGATAGATAGATAGATAGATAGATAGATAGATAGATAGATAGACAGACAGACAGACAGGGGATGTTTAGTTTTAATTGTCAACTTGGGATAGATGCAGAATGCTATAGTTAGTTTTAACTTGAGACAGCTCAGAGTCATCAGACAAAGGAACCTTAATTAAGAGATGTCCCAGATTAAACTGGCCTGTGAGCATATCTGCAGGAGATTCTCTTGATTGTTAATTGATGTGGGAGGGCCTGGCACACTGAAGGCAGCACCATCCCTGGGTAGGTAGCCTGCCTGAAATGTGTAAGGAAGCTAGCTAAGCATGAGCCTTCAAATGAGCCAACAAGCAGTGTTCCTCCATGGTTTCTGCCTTGGCTTCCCTCAGTGATGCACTGTGACCTGGAATTGTAAGTTAAGCAAATCTTTTCCTCCCCTATGTTGCTTCTGAGCAGAGTGTTTTGTCACAACAACAGAAAGCAAACTAGAAAAAAAATACAAAACACCTGTACATCCAGATGTGGAGTTTAATAAATTACTCTGTAATCAATGCTAACAGGCATCTAAAATACCCTTAATTTGTCTCTCTGAGGAAGTCAAAGAGGACAAAGAGAAAAGGAAAGATGGTAGCAGCACAAAAGAGGAAGACCTGCCATTTCCTAAACATGGTTCTCCGTGCCAAGCACTTCATATACATTAATTCCTTTAATCCATACAATTCTAGAGTTTTCGAAGGAGAAATTTACAGCTTAGAAAAGTTATATAACATCTTCCTCCAGGTTACATAAGAGCAAGGCCATTGTGTTTTATTGTTAGTATTTGACTTTTGATGTTTGTTTGGGGGGAGTTGTTTGTTTGTATTATAGTGGTATTATTTGCCACTACATGTATTATAAGCAAACACTCTAACCATGGGCCACATCACCAACCATTGGTCCCAGTTTAATCTGAGAACTTGCATTTTATCCGATTCAAAATTCTCATAAGACTAAAGAGATGGACTGACAACGTTAAAACAGTACAGGAGGGCCAGCAAAGCAGCTCAGAAGGCAAAGAGCTTGATATACACCCTGAGTCCCAGGATTCACAAGACAGAAGGAGAAAACCAAGTCCTGCAAGTTGTTCTCTGATCTCTACATGCATGATGTGGCACTAGCATACCCAAAGCCACACACATATGAAGTGGAAACTTGGTTTCTTTGGAAAGTTGGTTATGTCAAATGATGTTTTGCTGGGGCACACAGGTGAAATGATGTTTTGCTATAGCAGTGCCATGAAAGAACGTGTGATAAAGAAGTATAAATATGACGCCACAGACAGTGGGAGACGAGCATTGGTTTGCTTCGATCCATCTCACTATTCTTCGCTAATGACACACATATATTGGTTCACCTTACATTGCATTGCTGAGCTCTGCTTGTAATGACTCCAGACAGAGACTCATCAAAGAACTTCTCATGAGGCTCCTGTGAAGCTCCGAGGCTTTTTGCCTCCAGATGGTTTGTGAACCTTGTAGTTTCTTCAGAATTGAGCTACAGCTGCTGGTTCATGAATGGTGTCTTCCTGTCAAGAGGACTGGACTGCAGCTGCTGATTCATATTTGGTGTTTGCTACAGGACTGAACTGCTGATATCCTGACAACAAAGATGGGACTTGCCCCCAAAGAAATATTTCTAAACAGGTCTACTTCTCCCATGTTCTAATAACTCTTTTCTTCTACTATCTATGGTGGGTGGTGGGCTAAAACAGCAGTTGAACATTTATTGAAAGAGCCCACAAAAATTTATGCCAACATACATATATGTATGCATACATACATACACACATACAGACATACATACATACAGGCATGGTTTTTAAAACACGGTAAGGCAATATTAGGCCTCTCAATGTTTCTAAACCTTACAGCAACAACAGGAATATCATTTGATGAGAATATAAGAGTAAAACTATGAAGAGAGTGGGGGAACATGATCAAATTTGCTCAAGTCTAGTTCCTAAAGAAAACTTCAGGAAGAAATGGGCATCCAACATGGGAGCCAGGAGAGAGCTGTTTCATTCCTAGTAAATTAGCCACATAATTTTATTCCACTAATGCAGATTTAACAACTACCAAGAAAATTAGTGGCACTTTGGAAAAACCATTCATGGCCAAGAGTAACAAGGCTCAACTCCACATGGCACACAATTTTGCTAAGCAGATTCTAGCATTTCCTTGGTAGAGCAGGAATGAACAAAGGTTTTCAGTGGTTCTACCTTGGTGATTAATTGTTGTTTCACTCTGAGCCTGACTCCTCTGACTGAGACTCCTAATGGCAACGGTCTCTATACTTGTGACTCTGTCCTTTTTCCAGCTGTTTACTTATAACCCTTCTTAATCCCTGAGCGTCATCAGCATACCAGCTTCCTTCTGTTCTGTTCTCTGGGACAGATCAAAGGCACACAATGTTATTTTCTTTCTCACCCTGCTCTACAGGAAATATTAGCAAGACTGCAGTGGCTTCCCCAAACCACAGTCCTCCAGACATCCTAGCTCTCTAAATATCTCAGGCATGAATCACATAGTAATCTACTTACTCACCAAGCTCAAGGAAACAAATTCCAAATCCTCCCAGAAGTTCCAATAAAGTCTTTCCTTTCACTTGAAATGATAAATTCAATTGAGCTATTTCTTTGCATACAATGACCATTTGAATAAAAGAAGAAAAATGTAAAAATTATAAATATTTAATTAAAAAGTTTTTAAGTTAAAAAATGATTATGATTGTTTGTACCAAATCTAGTAATAATAATTACACAGATATGGCAATACCATACAAATGAAATCTGACTTTTAGTTTTTTAAATTATTTGTACTAAGTACATGATAAATACTAAGAGCATATCTAACACATATTTGGTATCCCTGCTGACTCCAAGACTCTAGAATAAAAACTGGTTCCTGTACCACCAGTATAAGATATGTGACTCTATTTTAATGCCCTCTTCATGGTTTCAACTAAGTAAGCAGTAAAAGGAACCTGCATTAGCTTTGAACCATCTTCTTGGTAAAGTAAGATGATGTCAGAATATTTTGTATTAGGAGACTCAGCTCAGGCTCAAAGTTCCTCTCTGGGTACTCCAAAAATAAATAATTTGTAAGTTTCTACACTGGAATGAACATCTAAGAGGAAAATGGCACTGTTTCTTCTAAATGAATACTTATATGCACTTGCAACATGGTGCCAAGAAAAAGTAATTCCTGGGTTGCTTTGTGAAAATGACACATAGAGCAGCTTCGAGTTATCTCTAAGCTAAAAGGGCAATGAAGTGATAAGAGGCTCAGAAATTTTTCTCTCCACATGAAGCTTGAATTAAGACATACTTCCTTCTGCTGTCACTCAGGGTCTCTTCCTCAGCCTGATGTTTGATGGCCCAAGTCTATGAAGTAACAGACTGATTACAAAATTGTGAACTAATACCAGATTTCCTCCTGATAAAGCCAAGTTAAACTTACAATGCCAGATTTATTTCAAATGAATACTGACTCTGTAGTCAGACATAAATAAATTTCTACAGTGTTAGGGCAATATCATTACAGTCAGAAAGGATACCAGAGTATCAGGAGTAATTCTAATGGCTGGGCATGGTGGTACATGCCTTTCATCATAGCATTTGGGAGGCAGAGATAGAAGGATCTCTATTTAAAGGCCAGCCTGGTCTACAGAGTGAGTTCCAGGACAGTCAAGGCTCCCTAGTAGACCCTGTCTCAAAAAGAAAGCAGTGATCTAAATCCTGCATTAACTTGACAGCAAGCAGTCAGTCCTCATACTTGTTCTCAAAATCCCCTCAAATACCTATGGAGAAATATGATGAAGATGAAACTAGTCAAAGACAGCAGAGATACCATCGAATGCCACAATCACTAGAGAATTTCAGAAAACAGCATCATGGAAGCAAAGGACTAAGAAGTACATCCTTTGCAATTTTATGAGGTCCCATTTGTCAATTCTTGATCTTAGAACATAAGCCATTGGTGTCCTGTTCAGGAACTTTTTCCCTGTCCCTAGGTATTCAAGGGTCTTCCCCACCTTCTCTTCTATTAGTTTCAGTGTATCTGGTTTTATGTGAAGGTCCTTTATCCACTTAGTCTTGAGCTTTGAACAAGGAGATAAGAATGGATCGTTTTGCCTTCTTCTACATGCTGACCTCCAGTTGAACCAGCACCATTTGTTGAAAATGCTGTCCTTTTTCCACTGGATGGTTTTAGGTCCTCTGTCAAAGATCAAGTGACCATAGGTATGTGGGTTCATTTCTGGATCTTCAATTCTATTCCATTGATCTTCCTGCCTGTCTCTGTACTAGTACCACACAGTTTTTATCACTATTGCTCTGTAGTACAGCTTGAGGTCAGGGATGGTGATGCCCCCAAAAGTTCTTTTATTGTTGAGAATAGTTTTCGCTATCCAGGGGGTTTTTGTTATTCCAAATGAATTTGCAAATTGCTTTTTCTATATCTATGAAGAATTGAGTTGGAATTTTGATGGGGGTTGCATTGAATCTGTAGATTGCTTTCAGCAAGATGGCCTCATAAAATTGCAAAGCTTCTGTAAGGCAGAGGACACTGTCAATAGGTCAAAACGGCAACCAACAGATTGGGAAAAGAATTTACCAATCCTACATCCAATAGAGGGCTTAATATTCAATATATAAAAAGAACTCAAGAAATTAGACTACAGATAACTAAATAACCCTATTAAAAATGGGTTACAGAGTTAAACAAAAAAATATCAACTGAGGAAACTCAAATGGCCAAGAAGCACCTAAAGAAATGTTCAACATCCTTAGTCATCAGTGAAATGCAAATCAAAACAACCCTGAGATTCCACCTCATACCAGTCAGAATGGCTAAGGTCAAAAACTCAGGTCAGAGCAGATGCTGGCGAGGATGTGGAGAAAGAGAAACATTCCTCCATTGTTGGTGGGACTGTAAGCTGGTACAACCAATCTGGAAATCAGTCTGGCACTTCCTTAGAAAATTGGACATAGCATTACCTGAAGACCCAGCTATACCTACCACTCCTGGGCATATACCCAGAAGATGCTCCAACATATAACAAGGACATATGTTCCACTATGTTCATAGTAGCCTTACTTATAATAGCCAGAAGCTGGAAAGAACCCAGATGTCCTTCAACAGAGGAATGAATACAGAAAATGTGGTACACTTACACAATGAAGTATTACTCAGCTATTAAAAACAATAAATTTGTGTAATTCTTAGGCAAATGGATGGAACTAGAAAATATCATCCTGAGGGAGGTAACCCAGTCACAAAAGAACACATATGATGTTGGGGGCCGACTTTTAGCAGAAAGCGGCTATCAGCTTTGCAGCCATCTTTAGCCATATACCCTGACATGAGATTTAAATTACAATAGCCTACAACAGCTGAGAACACTCCGATAATCTTGGTTTAGATACCTTGAGATTAAAGGCGTGTGAGATTAAAGGTGTGTGACTTAATAGTATACTTAGAAGTATCGAGATCAGAGTTAGAGACAAGACCTAAGGGCATGATTAAAGGTGTAACTTAGAGGCGTGGCTTAGAAGTCAGACTATAGAAGACAGAACTAGAGATCAGAGAATATATAGACAGAGATCAGAGAATACAGGGGATCATCAGAGACGAATCTCAGACATTAGGTAAAATCTGGCCTCACCCTCGCTCTTGCTGAAACCCGACCTGCAGACCGGAGCAGCAGCTTGGGCCGGGATACAGTGGCCGCCCAAACGTGGGTCGGCCCGGGCCTCGACATTTTGCCTGGGCTGCAACATTTATTTTGGCGCCCAACATGGGGCTAGTGCGGTCCCCAACAATATGATATGCACTCACTGATAATTGGATATTAGCCCCGAAGCTCAGAATACCCAAGATACAACACACAGACCACATGAAGCTCATGAAGAAGGAAGACCAAAGTGTAGGTGTTTTGATCCTTTTTAGAAGGAGTAACAAAATACTTATGGGGGCAAATATGGAGACAAAGTGTGGGACAGAAACTAAAGGAGGGGCCATCCGGAGACTGTTCCACCTGGGTATCTATCCCATGTGCAGTCACCAAAGGCAGACACTGATGTGGATGCCTGGAAGTGCATGCTGACAAGAGCCTGATATAGCTGTCTCCTTAGATGTCTACCAGAGCCTGACATATACAGAGGTGGATGCTCACAGCTAACCATTGAACTGATCAAGGGGTTCCCAATGGAGGAGTTAGAGAGAAGACCGAAGGAGCTGAAAGGGTTTCCAGCCCCATGAGGAGAGCAACAATACCAACCAAGCAGAGCTCCCAGGGTCTAAACCACTAGCCTGGGAGCACATATGGATGGCCCTGTGGCTCCAGCTGTATATTTAGGAGAGGATGGCCTTGTCAGGCATAGGTGGGAGAGGAGTTCCTTGGTCCAGTAAAGGCTGGATGCCCCAGTATGGGGGAATTCCAGGGCGGGGAGGTGGAAGTGGGTGAGTGGGTGGGGGCACATCCTCATAGAAGCAGGAGGAGGGGGCTATGGGATAGGGGGTTTCTGGGTGAGGGAGAAATAGGGAAAGGGGATAATACTTGAAATGTAAATAAAATATCCATTTAAAAAAAAAAAAGAAGTACATCCTTTAGTGGTAAATCATATGTTTTATTCTGACTCAGAAGAGTACATGCTGCCCCCAAATGAATTGGGGCATTTTTTATTCCTCACATGATCCTATTCTAAGGAAAACCAGCTCAAGCGACATAGATTTACTCTCTTTAATGGGGCCTTATTAAGTGAGACTTTTTATACTGAAGTGAACAAGAGATTTAGAATTCTATGGGAAAATTCATACCAAAAGAAATTTTTAATGAGAAGTCTTTGCATGTCTGCTTTAAGGTGTTACATGCAAGGGTATGGGGGAGTTGTTTGTTTTTATGTGTTTGTTTTATTGTCACCTTGTTGCTTTACTTGGGCTGTTTGATGCTCATTCTGAACATAGAGTAATAGAGTGGCCCTGCCAATCACCATTATTGTCATCTGTAATGACAGTGGATCTTTACATATATAGTCTATATGGGCAAGACCTGCTTGTAACATGTACTGGGCCAATCTTGCCTGTTTACTTGACTGAGTTGAAAGGTACCTAAAAGATATTAGAACATACCTTTAAGTACGCCTGTGAGGGTATTTCCAGATAGGATTAACTAATGTGGGATGACCTGCTTTCAATATGTATGGCCCACCTCTTAGGCTGGGTACAACATAATACAAAGGGGAAAGAAAAAGACAATAAACATTAATGTTCCCATCTCTCTCAACTCCTCCCCCTCCTCCATATATATATATATATATATATATATATATACACACACACACACACACACACACACACACACAAACACACACATATCTACAGAGTGAGTTTTCCAGGAAAATCAAGGCTCCCTAGTGAGACCCTGTCTCAAAATAGTAATGACATATATTATTTAGATATATTTGTGTATTTGTGTGTATATATGTATATATACACATATATATATACACATATATACATGTATATATACATCTGCCAATATGTGAGTAATATCACTATACTCTGTGTAGGTTCCCACTGCTATGATCATGATGATGGCTCAGAATCACTGGAGGCAAAGATGGTGATTGTTCTGGAACCCTGAGTAAAATTAATCCTTCCTCATTATGTCCCAAAACAGATAAAACCACTTTAATTTTATATCAATAATCATGATAGCCAAGTATTGTCCCATCTTATTTTTTCTATTGACAGGATAGGGAGCCATGGCTCCTACATACCTTTGTAGAAATAGGAGGTGTGCATATTTCTCCAAAGAGGAAAATAAAATAACTCTTTGTGTCCTCATCTCTTGGCATTATTCCTTTAATATTAAATTGTGTGATTATTTTTATACATGGAACTTCCTAACTATGCAAAACTAACTCAAGGCATAGTGACACTAGTGACAGTTTCCCAAGTTCAATAATTTTTAAAGAATTGTCACATGATAAATAGCCAAATATCTCACCCCACAAATACAAGATTCTCCAGCTATCAACTTAGCACCTATAAGCTGTATATCTCAGAAAGGGGAAAGAAGCAGTTTTTCCAAAGCAGAATTTGGGTGGTCTTCCACCAACTAGATCCATTTTATGTTTCTACAGCCAAATTCTCAGAATTCAACAAAGGGCAAAGTGCATGAAATCTATAGACGTTACAGCATGTTAGTATTCTTTGGTACCTTAGGTACAGGATATAAGCTGCATGCTGTTATCTCTACCTGCTCATGGAGAACCATTTATTCCAAAATCCTAATCATTTATACTTTAGAGGTTGCAAACCCTCAAATACCTCAAAATTTTATTTTCATTTGATCAAAATAAAATGATTCATGGGACTCATTCACTTATCCCCATTTGCTGGTACCCTAAGATTTCTGTATTAAATGGGCATTCAGTGATGAGCAAAACAGAAAGAAGATAGGAGTAGGGAAGTTAAAAAGATGTGAAAGCAACCTAAATAAGCAATCAGTGACCAATGATGAAGGAATTTTAACATCAAAATTAATAATAGTAATATTAGGTCAAAGGTCACCATCTAGAGCTGCTGCAGAGCTGGAGTAGAGGGTAAATACTGGTTGCTGATCCATCACAGGGTCATAGGATCACACGGCATAATATTTAAGAGGCACTTTAGAGAAGGAAATGATTGTTGCCAGACACCAGAGACCAGAAAATGGCATCATACCAAAAGACCTTCCATAGCAGGAGATGGGCATTGATATCATGCATAATGGTTGATATCTTTGAGACGCAGCCCTGCAATCTAGAGGATATTAACTGTACAAAAGACTAACTAGGTGGAAACTAAAAACACAACATAGCATTAAAACAGCAGGAAAGAGGAGTCTGCTTAGCATAAATACCAGCTGGTTTTGTTGACTGGAAGTTCTAAAAGATTGTTTTGTTCCCATTTGATCCAGTGTTCAGTATGATGCGCTTGGTATGCGGTCTGGAAAAAATGGACTGTCTCTGTTGTATAACCATTTGAAGCTTAATCTGTTTAATTTTGGAAGAAACAAACCTGATTATCCATTAAGAGAGGCAAAGACTAAAAATGTCAAGTACCTAAGAAAGCTTATTAGAGGAGTAAGAGGAGCCAAACATGGCCATACCTACCTGATGCTTATAAGGCATACACTCACCAGAAAGAACAAGCAGATGGCCCAGAAAAAAGGAAAATTTTATCCATTTGTAGGGAATACAAGAGGCTGCTGTGTCATAGAAGATGCATTCGGTACTTTCCCACTGTCAGGACAAATATCTGACAACAGCAAGTTAAGAAGAGAGGGTTGTTTCCATTGACAGTTCCCATGTACATGACATTAGGAAGGAAAGGTATGGAGAGATCATAAAGGCTACAGCATGTGGCCAAAACGCCATCATCTCTATCAGGCAAGAAATAAAGAAAGGAGAATGCCAATGTTCATCTTCTCCTTTTCCTTTTTATTCAATATAGGACCCCAGCCCATATGGGTG
This sequence comes from Arvicanthis niloticus, assembly GCF_011762505.2. Lineage (NCBI taxonomy): Eukaryota > Metazoa > Chordata > Mammalia > Rodentia > Muridae > Arvicanthis > Arvicanthis niloticus. The sequence continues at coordinate 43,937,862 of NC_047665.1, read as the reverse complement.
GTGCACCTACATTCAGGGTAAGTCTTCTTTTCTCAGTTATATTTCTGGATACACCCTCAAAGACACATCCATAGGTGTATCTCCTAAAAGATTCAAAAGTCCATCAAATTGGCAATGAAAAATAATTATTAGAAGTCTATTCCTTGCCAATCATATCACTTTTAAAGCATAATGTTTCATCTCTGACCCTCAAAAATCCATGGTCATCTCATAATGCAAAATGCATTAGATCATCTGTAAGAGTGTCCAAAGTCCTAACAGTTCTAAAATTGTTTCAAGGAAAATTCTTAACTGTGAAGCCCTGCGAAATAAACAACAAGTTATATACTTCTAACATTGCATATGTTCTGTACAATGGCATAAAATATAAATTACCATTCCAAAACTAATGAATGAGGGCATAGTAAGAGAAGAGCAGACCCAAACTCAGCAGGAAAAACACCAGAGCTTGCATCTTCATGTCAAACACCTAGAGCTTGTGATAGAATCACCAGGGTCCAGCTGGCTTGGGGAGCCCCACCTTTTAAGCTTTTTTGCCCAAAGCAATTATGTGTTTTCTCTTGGGCCAACTTTTAGATGCCTGCAGCTTTCTTCAACAATGTCTTGCATTCTGGCATCTCCAATATTCTGAGGTATCCATTACAAAATTTGTCTTTACCTTTTTAGCTTCAAGCATAACAACTCAAAAACTCCATACAGAAGCGGAGAACTAGATCTCAAGTTTACACCAGTGTACTGATTTTTCTTGGTTTTGTTTATCTTTTAAGACAGGGTAGAAATACTGAGCACAGCCACCCATTCCAGAACGATACTCACAGCTTCCTTTCATTTTACCCAATAAGACTCAGAAATAAAGTCAACAAATTAATTTCTGAGTCTAATTGGGTAAAATAAAAGGATTACGTAATATTTACATTATAGGCATGATGATACAGTGAGAAAACAAAAAAGAGGGCAAAATATTACTATCAAGATGACTACAATTGATATTTTAAAGGGAAGAAATGGCAGTAAAATCATTGCATTACAGGTCAGGGATGTAGCTTAGTGGCACAATGTAAAATGTAAATTTTATTAACCTGATGTAGTTGTCGCTCAGTCTTACTGCCTCTGTCTGCTAACCTCAGCCTAGTCCTGGAAGCCTCTAGCTTCTGTACAATCTTATCTAGGCCTAGAATGTTCTCAGCCTCTGAGACCTACTACTGAATAAGCTTATCCTTTTTTGTTCTTTCTGAACTCTGGCTGGCTGGTTCAACTCAGATGTTCTTGCTGAAACTCCTCTCTCAGCTGATTTATTCAATCTGGCTTCTCCTGAGTTGCTCTGCTTGTCCTCATACTAACTTTGGCATATGTTCTAACCTTTTGGCTCCTTCTCATTCTCTGGCTCATCTGTCTTTACCTGTGCCCAGTTTGTTCTCTCTCTGCAACCTGTCTCAGTACAACTGTCTTAGTAAAGCTGCCTCTCTTCTCCCTCCTTCTCTCTGCTGCTCTCTTAATTAGCCTCTCCTTTCTCTCTGTTCTCATGACAGTTGGTCATGCTGCCAAATCTTTCTCTGATTTGTCACTTTATCTGCCACTCAATTAGACATAATTTTCAAATATGGGTGCTTCCTTCTACAAACTAACTTTACCTTCATTGTTTGGGATTAAAGGTATATACTAAGGGAGTGCCTGTATTCCAGCCAGAGGGATTAAAGGTGTGTGCAAAAGGCTGAGCCACACTACAACTAAAAAAAAAAGGGGGGGGTTAGTAAATAACACCATCTCAGGATTCACAATGTGATCAAATATCCTGCAACAGCAGAGAGGGGAGGGGGATTCAGAGGTTCAATCCATTATCATCAAGGCGGGAGCATGGCAGGCAGAGTGCAGGAGAAGCTTCATCTGCATCTATAGGCAGCTAGGAGAAGATTGGCTCTCATGTGGTTAGGAGGAGGGTCTCATTGACCACCCCCACAGTGACACACTTCCTCCAACAAGGCCACACCTCCTAATAGTGCCACTCCCTGGGCCAAGCATATTCAAACCACTGTGTGTGTGTGTGTGTGTGTGTGTGTGTGTGTGTGTGTGTGTCACTATTCTGAACACTTTCTTGTCAAATGTAGTTTTCCTGTGCAGTTCACTATCTTCCTAAAATGGGTCTGGCTATATATCCTTTCTTAAAATCTTTGATGATTTTCTATTAATGACAGGACAAAAATCAAACTCATAATTGGCTATATAAAACTTATGTGGCTTCATTTCCTTTTTCTGTTTTTCAAGGAAAAAATGTGACTTGGCTGACCACCAACTCTCAGAGATCTGTCTGTCTTTGACTCCCAAGTGCTGGAATGTATATGGCCACATCTTCCTAATCTAAGGCTTTACCTAAATGGGACTCTGCATTGCTCTTTGAACACAACTTAATTTGAGCTTCAGTTCCTATTTCTAACACATTGTCTTGAATTCTCTATTTCTGCCCTTTCTGAGGAGACAAAAAAAAAAAATAGTCATTTCTTAAAAAGTAATGTAATGGTTATTTTCTTTGTTAATAGTTCTTAGTAGCATGCCACCACCCTCACTATGGGATTAGTCCGTTTCCAGGACTCTGCCCATTCCTGAAACTGTTTTGTAATTGTTTGCTCCCATATAAACTGTTTCCTCCCGGGAGTTGTTGTCTGTGCATGAGTGCTGCAATATTGTCAAAATAAATAAATAAATGTGTAAGGGGAATGAACGTATAAAATAAAAGTAGCGCGGCCTTAACATTCACTGTTAGTCAAGGCTGCACTTCTCTGCTCTGCCCTCACAATACTCCAGATGTTTACCTCCACCCATTCTGATCCAGCATGTGCACAGTTCACATGGAGAGCAACCCTTTCTCAGAGGGAGTTCCATAAAATAATGTATTGGTCCTCGAGTTCAAATGTTTTCCACATTCTCTGGCTCAGTCCTGCTTGTGTGCTCACACTGTTTTATGTTATACACAAGTATATGGTTACTTTTCCATGGCAGTTTGAGTACAGAACAATATTGCAGGAGAGGTGCCAGCTTCACTGCTCCCTTTTTAAATCCAGGAAGCAGATGACTAAGGAGTAAATCATTTTAACAAAGTTACACAAACAATACAAATCAAGCCAGACCTTCACCACTGAGGATTCACCTCCAATTATATAATTTCAGAAAAGACATGTTCTAGATATGACTAAGAGTTTGAAAAATATCAAATTTAAGTGAAAATATTTAACAGTATAATATGCTTTAATATCTATAGATTAATCCACAGTTTTTAAATGTTATTAATTATATCTCAGACTCACTAGCAATCTATAAAGAAAGCAAAGCAAACCTATTCCTATCTTAGAGTATTGCACATTTAGACTCAAAAGAGGTTAATGATTTCTCAAAATCACAAGGCTGGCTATATAATATAAGTCTTTGCATTCAAGCTGAGCAACCTTAATTATGTTCTATAATCTCCACGAGTTAGCTTAAAAATTAATATTGAGTTCAAAAGTTATATTCTATGAAATTGGCATATTCATAAATTGATCAATATATAAATTGTCAGTTTTATATTATTTATAAGATATCACAGCAAGTGTTAAGTGTAATACTCATTCACATAGTAACCACTCAATAAATGGTAAATATTATGGTATATAGTGAAATTAAATATAAATTTTCCTGGTAGCCATTCTCACTACCTCTGTAATCATTTTAACTAGGAAAACTTATTTCTATACTTGGGAATGTGGGCACAGAATTCAAAGTCCTTCTTTTTCATCATAACACACTTTCAGTCTGAAATATCCTCAGGGCCTAGGCTGTGGAAACTCAAAAGGGTACAAATGAAATACTGTTTTTCTCTCCATCATCCATCATGCAGATTCACCCTGCTATTCTTCAAGCCATGAATAGCACATGCTCTACATCTCAGGCCTAGTTTCCTGCTTTGTGAGGTTTGGGTGTCTGATGCAATTCCTCAATTCCTCTGTTCTAAATCGAAAGCATCTACAAGCCCTATGTAAACAAATGGGCAGGGCTGGGGTTAACATAAAACTTTGTTTTAAAAACAGGAGGTTAGTCAGATGTGGCCTGCCCACTCTTCCCTGGCTCTGCTCTAAACAACTGAATTGGAAAGTGGAGAAGGCCAAGAAATCCAGGAAACACAGAGAACTGAATGATGGGAGTCCTGTGGGCTCGATAGGAAAATCTATTTCGTGACTACTGTTCCACTCCTGTACTTCATAACCTGAGATTTTCTGTTTCATTTCTCTTAGTATTTTCACCTAAGAGCTGTCTGAATATGTTGTATATTGCTTCATGCTTTCCATTCAGGCAAAAGGTGATGAATTATGGACCAAAAGGTGTATGCCCAGTCATCTCCTTGATTCTAGTATCTAATAAGTAATATGTCAGACCAAAGCCACTCAGGTGATTAGAGAGCACATGCATACAGTATTTCCTCAAATGAAGAAATAAATGTCCCATAGAAACCTGAAATTTTTGAGACTTTTGGTTACTAATTGATCCTTTGTGCCTTCAACTATAAACACTGATAGGTATAAATGAGAATATTTCAAACACTAAAGATGTTTTAAAAAGCCATACAGAATCATACTATTTTATATTGACCTAAAATTACATATATTTATATAGTTACATATGTATGTATATATATATATATTATATGTATATATGCATATATAAATTCATACATATATACATACATATATATGTATATGCATATACATTTGTATGTGTGTGTGTATATATATATATTCAAGGAAAAAAGACAGTACCAGAAATTTCACTTTGAGTTGTTAACAGAGTCCAAGATTAACTGCCCCCCCCCAAATGATAGAGAGTATTGTTATTGCCAAAGGTTGTCTTCTAAAATTTGGAGGTAAATACCTACTGCCAAGAACAACACACACCTTGGACACAAGACTTGGAGAAATTGAGTGGACACTACTCTAGAAGCCTCTTCACTGGGGGCTCTCAGTACCTGAAAGTCTTATGCAAGCTGCCAAGAAAGAAAAACAATGAACAGGCCAATCCAGCTGTAGCACATGAATAAACCACAACACTGACCAGTATGGCAAGATATCTGCAAAAATGTAATAGTGGCACTTACAATCTGGAGACAACAAACAGCCATCAAATATGACTTGAAGTTATTCATTGGAGAGAATTCAGGCCTGTACTATCAACTTAGCCAACTACTTATGGCTGGTGAGGCTGCAGAACCTAAGGAGAACCTACTGTTGCCACTTCCCTATTCTAGTATAACCTCTAGCTGCATTCCAAATACTTAGTCTTATACCCACACATACGTGTAGTTCTCACCCCTCATCAAAGAAGCATCTCTTTTACAGCAGACAAGAAAACATTACAAAAAACCTACAACACATGTGGTACTCAACTCCAGTTGATACATCTACAGTGCAGACACCTGCACCCAACCCTTAGGAAACATCACAGAAGAGGGGCAGGAGAGATTCTAAGTGTAAGAGTGCCAGGACATCTGCTATAAGGCTGTGTCATGTGCATAGGATAGGAAGCTACGCCTGGGAATGATATGGTCACCTACACAAGGCCTGAACAAAGGGGGCTGGAGGTAGAGCTCTGCAGGTAAGAGCGCTTTCTGCTCTTGCAGAGGACTGGATTCAATTCCCAGGACGCATCTAGCACTTTATAGTTACTGTCCTTAATTCTAGTTCCAGGGCACCTGGCACCCTTCTCTGTCCTCCAATAGTACTAGGAATACATGCAGTATACTTACATGCACTATAACGTTGCAGGCAAAACCAATCATGCAAATCAAATAAATAATTTTTTAAAAAGAATTTTTTTAAATGAGCATTGACATCACTAGTTGACATACCAACAAAAAATGGGGAGAATCTCCTATTGCCTTTTGCCTAGAAGAAATTAGTGACTGCTGAGACAGGAGGAATTAGCCTTCTCAAGGGATGAACCACCTAATTGGTTATCCAATAACAAGTGGTCATCCCTAAGAACATACACATATGATCGAGACTAAATGGAGTCAGTATGTAATGTTTACATATTCATATGTATGTGTACACTTAACAATAACAAAGAGAAAAAGTAGGTGGGCAGATCTGGGAAGAGCTGGAGTTAGGAGTGGGGATGAATATGACCAAATTACATTGTATGGAATTCTCAAAGAATTACTAAAAACATTATGTTAAAATATTTCTGTGATGAATGGAAGAGTCACGACATGAATATGCTGAGCATGATATGGACCTGAGGAATATGTGGGAGGCAAGCACAGCCTGGGGCATTACAGGCTAAGGAGAGTAGAAGGTTCAGGTGTTAGGATAGTAAGAGAGTGAGAGCGAGAGATTCTGGTGTACCTTAACTAAGGTAAAGTCTATGCACATTGCCCAGTTAGGAGTCTCTGTTAGTTACTATCTACTTCAAGAAGAAGCTTTTCTGATGAAGTTTCTGCAATATAATTTAGGAGTTTTATTGCTATGTTCATTTATCAAAATAGCAGTAGTGGGGTTTCTCTCAGGCCCATGACCTATCTAGCGTCAAATTCTTGGCTGCATTAACAGTGTCACATATAAGACCCACGCATGATACAGGTCTCAAATCCACTTTAAAAAGTAGTTGTTACTTTCTTAACATTTATGCTACTGTTGTACCAGTGGGTACACATTTCATGCATGTTGTTGTTGTTTGAACGGTTCATAGCTGTGTGAGACTGGTTATCATCTTACTCCTATGGTGGCATATACAGCACCTTCCAGCAATATGAATCCATATTCCATAAGGGTGAAGCTCATAGTTGAGCACCAGCTCAACTTCATGTTTGATGAAGAAGTTGTGAGGTGTCTTCAGTAATAAGGTCTTACCATGAGGGGGTGGGGCAGTAAACACTAGAATCTACAACAGTCTGTGATGTTTGCAGTGGGGTCCATGGAACTTCTTTAGCCAATCACTCAAAATGATGCAACCCATTCTTGGTACTGGAGGTTTTATTTGGTAGCACATGGTATCTAGTCAGAGTACTATCTCCCCCATCACATGGTAACTGCATTTAATTTTATTTTATATATGTATATATTTAGGAAGCTACTACAGTGGTAATTTTCCGTATGGCTTTTCAAAAGGCCTTTAGCATTAGTGTTCTACCACCTATTCACTACCTTACACTATATCTCCCATTCCCCTTTACCCCTTTACAGCACCATATTCTATTTCCCCTTCCTTAAATGATCCCCTTCTCATCCCTGATCCCATACTAGCTACCTAATCTCTGTGGTTATTCTAATCGAAGCACATATATCTAAATCTTAAAAGCTAACACCTACATATTAGAGAAGCCATGGGATGTTTGTCTTCCTTGGTCTGGGTTACCTCTTTCAGGAACAGTGTTTCTAACTTCAACCATTTACCTGTAAATTTTGCTGTCAGTTTTCCTAACATCTGAGTCACCTTCTGCTGTGTAAATGTATCACACTTTCATTATCCATTTATCTGTTGAGAGACATCATCAAGGTTGTTTGCTTTTTATTATGAATACAGAGCAGCAATGAATGCTGGCTGAGCAGGTCCTCAGAGAGGTACAGCTGGAGCTGGTGGTAGATCTACTCTGAGCTTTGTGGGGAACCTCCACACGGATTTCCATCACATCTATTTCAGTTGAACTCCTACCAGCAATGAATCCTTTCCGTGGATCCTCACAACCATATACAAATAAAACTTGGTTTTATTGATCTTGGCCATTCTGATTAGGGTAAGATTAAATTTCCAAGAAGTTTTAAGTTGCATTTCACTGATGGTCAAGGATGTTGAACATTTTTAAATATTTCTCAGCTCTTTGCCTTTCATCTTTTAAGAACTCTCTGTTTAGTTCAATACTTCATATTTTATGCTTATTTCTGGGGTTTGGATGTTCAGTTTGGTTTTTTTATAGTTCTTTGTATATTCCAGATACTAGTTCTCTATCAGATGTAAAATTGGTAAAAAGAAAAAAAATTCCTGTTCTGTAGTCTCTCTTTATCAAATGATAATGTCCTTTGCTGTACATAAGGAGTTTCGATTCATGAGGTACCATTTATTAATGCTGGAACTTTTGTAGTCTTATTCAGAAAGTCTTTCCTGTGCCAATGAGTTCAAGTCTATTCCCTACTTTATCTTCTCTCAGATTCATGGTACCTGGTCTCATGTTAAGGTGCTTGATCCATTCGCACACTGAGTTTTTTGCAGGGTAATAGATAGGAACTATTTTCATTCTCCTATGCACACCCATCCAGACTGATCAAAATCATTTGTTGAAGATGCTGTTTTTCTCTAGTGTGTATATTTTGCATCTTTGCTAAACATCAGATGGTGTCTGGGAGTGTGTGGTCTTATGTCTGGGTCTTCAATCCCATTGATCAACATCTCTGTTTTTATGCAAATACCATGCTGTTTTTGTTATTATGGCTCTATAAAACAACTTGAAATCTGCAGTTGAGATACATCTTGCAGTTCTTTTATTATTCAGAATTGTTGTATCTATCCAGGGTTGTCTATGTTTCTGTATGAAATTTAGGATTATTTTTTCAAAATCTGTGAATTAATTAATTAATTTATTTATTTATTTATTTATTTCTTGGCTTCTGCAGCTTTAATATTTTTGTGTGTAAACCACTGGGGGGAGTCTTGATGGTAGGCACCCTAGAGATTACGTTGGAGTTCCAAGGGCTCCAGACATTAACTGGGAAGTCAGGTGACAGAAACAATGATTCAGACCAATCACGTGATTACAAAGCTGAGGTCTCCAGCAGGGCTCCGGGTGGTCAGATGTGGATGTCTAAGGAAGCAGTGATATGGGAGGAGCAAGCACTGGGCCGGCCTTGAGTCGCCTAGATGACATAAGGGACAGAGGACCTAAGCAGCTGGTGGCTCCAGGGATCTCCAGTCCATGCTTTACTTGCCCAGGGGGTTCCTGAAGGACCTGCCAGCATACTTGGCTTTGCTGCCCAGCTCTTCCTCAATTCTAAAGATCTGATTACACTTGGCCAGGCGCTCGGATCTGCAAGGGGCACCAGTCTTGATCTGCCCAGTGCAGAGCCCCACCACCAGGTCAGTGATGAAAGTGTCCTCAGTCTCCCCAGATCAATGGGACACCATGATACCCCAGCCATTGGACTGGGCCAGCTTACATGCCTGCAGAGACTCAGTCACAGAGCCGATCTGGTTCACTTTGAGCAGAAGGCAGTTGCAGGACTTCTTGCCTGCAGCCTTGGCAATCCGATTAGGGTTGGTCATTGTGAGGTCAGTGTATGCAGTGTCCTTCCCTATTGCTTCTGATTAGTCTTGGCTTTAAGTCTATCTTGTCAGATATTAATACACCTCTGTCTTGGCTTCTTGGCTCTATTTGCCTCAAATAACTTTTCTATCCTTTTACCCAATGGCAGTGTCTGTCCTTAATAATGGAAGTGTTTCTTGAAGGAAAAGAAAAATGGAGAGTGTTTTATAATCCAATCTGTAAATCTGTGCCTTCTAATTGGGCATTCAAACTATTGATATGGAAAGTTATTACTGAGCAGTATTATTACATCGCATTATTTTGTTGTTTTGATGTTGTCATTGTTTTTTAGACCTTCTTTGGTTAATTTGTTTTAGGGTTGTTTACAAAGCAGGTCCTCTTGAGTGTAACTAATGTTCTCTTCAGACTGACAACTGCCTTCTAGTGTTATCGTAGAAATACAATAGTAGACAGAAGTTGCTTAAATTTGTTTTTATCCTAAAATATATCTTTTTCTCCTTCTATTAAAATTGATAAGCTTGTCACTCTTCTACTCACTGTACTCCTTTTCCTGGGTATTCTGGGTTGGCAACCGCACTCATTCAGAGCTCACAGAATATCATTCTAGGGCTAGGCCTTTCTGGGTTTTGGAATCTTCATTGTAAAGTCAGAAGTTATTCTAATAGGTCTGCCTTTATATACCATTTGGTCTGTCCCTTGAAGCTTTTATGACTCATTTTTGCTGTTGTTCTATACATTTAGTGGTTGGTGGGCTAGCTGAAAGAAGACAGAAGCAGGGAATTAGCTCTGGGAATTTCTAATTACAGTTTTGGTTAGAACTCCCGACTCAGATGACAAACACTCCCAGAGTTACCACTAGTGGAAGGGCTAGGCAGTATAGCATCTATTTCCATTTTAAAGTATAACCAACAATCACGGTAATAATTTATCACATGAGGCAATTCTCATTAGAAACTATTACTACAAATTCGTTTTCCTCAATAATTAAGAATTTTGTAGACAATATTAGAAATGATAAATTATTACAACAGAATGTTAAATAAGATCAACAGCAACAAGAATCTATCTGAAAACATAAATCAGTGTATAAATAAAATTTTGACCCCAAACTTCAAATATTGACCATTATTTAGTAACAAACAAGTGTCAGCTGCACGATTAAAACTGTGCTTATCCTTTAGGTTGAAAAAAAGAAAAGACAAGACTCTTGAGGTAACATACATTTAATTTGTACATATAAGTAGCAATTTGTTATTGAAAAAAAAAAGCTTGTTTATCTATGCAATACCCAGTCATTAAACATTTGTATTTGTAAACAACACATGTTAAAACATGGCCTAATGGTATGTCACAATAATCCAAATGTCTTTCATAGTGTTCATCACAGACTGGATTAGTCTCTACTGCTCTTTACGTTTTAAAAGTACACCATCCACTGGCATGAAGTACATTCACATGGCTGGATAATTGATGTGGTGACTCACATCATTTCCATAGGTCTTTAACTCTCAAAACCTATACCTATTAAACAGTTTCCTGTTCCACTCTCCCCCAAGCCATGGCAACCACTACTCTACTTTCTCTAAGAATCTGACTGCTCTGGATACCATATATAGACAGATTCAAATAGTATTTGTCTTTTCTCTTGATTATCTTATTTTACTTGGCATAATGTCTTTAAAGCTCATCTGTTTTATTACATATTCTTCAGTTTCCTTCCTTTTATGCTGAATAATGCTTCACTCTGTGTGTACATATACATGCTTCTGTGTGAGTGTGTATATGTGTGTACATATATGCCTGTGTGTGAATGTGTGGGTGTGTGAGAGTATGTGGGGGGTGTGTATGTCTGTGTATTTGTGAGTGTGCATAAGTGTGTATGTGTGAGTGTGTGTGCACAAAGTTCCCAATTTTAGTTTTGAGACAGAGTTTGTAATACTACCTGGGTTGACCTCAGACTGTTGATCCCCCTGCCAAAGCCTCCCGAGTTCTGGGATTGCAGATACTCCACCCTGACACTCAACAAGGATTCCAGTTTCTCCATATGCCTATCAACTCTTCTTTCTTCCTCTCTACACATCCTACGTCCTTTTGTAGCCATTATAGTAGCTATGAAGCAGAATCTCCTAATCTCTTGATTTAGATGTTCCTATTAAGCATTATTTAATTGCTAATAATGTTAAACATATTTTCTTGTACTTATCAGCCATCTGTGCATTTTCTTTGGAGAAATATATATTCAAAACTTTGACTATTTTTAATAGGTTGTTTGTTAGGCTAGGCTTTCTTATAGTCAACTTTCTGCCAATATTTTTAGCTTTGCTATTTTTCACTTGTGAAACTTTTGTGGGGTTTACAGTCTCCAAAACCACATATCCCTGGGTCTGCAATTAGAGCCTATCAATACTCATGAGGATGGAGAGATAGATAGATAGATAGATAGATAGATAGATAGATAGATAGATAGATAGATAAGGAGTTCTATATATTTTTGACCTTGTGAATAAATACGCTGTGGTTCAAATTAAGGGCTGAGATGGTACTGTTGTACTGTGTTGCTGGCTTAGAATACTATCGAAAGAGTGGAAAAAATCATTAACATCCATGAAAAAATGCTATCTAAATTTTGACATTTATTCTTTATCCTTTTAAGTATAAAATTTCTTATCTATCATTGCTTCTTTTAAATTATAAATTTTTCCCAGCCCTATTACTATAAATGGAAATAATTTAGTTCTGATGACAGAGTTTTTGGAAGATGGCTAAGCCTTGGCACATTTATTTGTTACAATCTGTGAGACATTCAATTTGTAAAAGTTTTAAAATAATTACTACTTTCACATTAACTAAAATTGTCATCTTTTCCTCTTCTGGTCCATAATTCCCAAGAGATTCTTTTGTGGGGAGTGGGGAGTGGGGAGTGGGGAGTGGGGAATTTGCACATATACTCACCCATACATGCAGGTATAGAGAAAGGAAGTTGATGTCAGGTGTCTCTGTTTATCTCCACCTTATTTTTTAAGACAAACTCTCTCTGTGAACCTGGAGTTCACTGTTTCATCTACAACTGGCTAGCCAGTGTGTCCCATGTTTTGCCTGTCTTCATCACCTAAGGAGTGGAATTACAGAAGTATGCCACCACACCCAGATTTTACATGCCTGTTAGGGAACCAAACAGTTCCTCGCTTTTGCATAACAAGTGCTTTACCTACTGAACCATACCCCCAACCCCTCTAAGAGATTTATTAAACTCTGAACTATTGTACCCATACATCAGAAGTTAGATGCTAAATATTAATCTAATTTATTTTGATTAGTGTGTGTGTGTGTGTGTGTGTGTGTGTGTGTGTGTGTCTTAGTCCTAAGATAGCTAGAATTTCAGAGCATGTAGAAAAGAAGACTCAACTTCCTCTTAATTCTTGGGTTTCTCTTTCAACAATCACTATAATAAGAAAAAGAAAAGTATGCAGGAATGGAGTAAAATGCCACATTTATAAACTTTCATTATAAAATACTCTCATGACAAATGATGCTTACATACCTACAGTTATACCCAGCAGATAACACATTTAGGAAGAGCAATTTCCTTTTCAATATAATAAAGAATTATTTTATTCATAGTCCAGTAGAGTTTTGTTATTGGAGAAGGGGAGGGTGCAGGGCATGTTGCCTGTGAAGCTGGGATAGAAGCCAGAGCCTTGCTTAGGTTACACAAGTACTATATCACTGAGCTCCAGCCTCAGCCCTTGAATCTTGCTATGAAGCACAGACATCCAAGGGCTGGGATTACAAACATGTACTACCATGTCCATCTCCAGTCCAGGAGAGCTTCTTAATCTCACAGTTCATAGGAAAACTATCACAATATCACAACAGTCTTAATATTTCTCACAACAGTGCTAATACATACAAGTAATTCAATATCATCTTTACTGTTGGAGAAAAATATTTATTTTAAAATCTGGTATGTAGAAAAGTTATCTTCCACTTGGGTTTAAATAGTTGAAATTTATGTTAAGTTACTGAAAACATTTTACCATATTAAATATAATCTTTTCACACTTAAAAATCTTGAAAATAGAAAACTCATGTTCACTCTACTCGATATTTTGAAGATCTTCCCATTTTATCTCCATGGGATTACAATCTTTTATCTATATTTCTAGACAACTGTCCATTCTTTATCAAACATAAAAATACAGTTTTCTCTAAGTCTCTGTCTCTTCACCTGTGAGGAATCTCACTTCTCATAAAACTTGCCTAAGCAATCTTACCAAACTTTTTCCTCAGTACCCTGTGTTTTGTTAACACATGTATCAATTATGGCTTAGGTTACAATGATAAAAATATATTAATTATTTTATATTAATTATTTTACCCTTATAAACATTCAAAAGAAAACAGAGGTAAGTGAGAAAAAGATAGCAAGATCTTATGTAAGCCTCTGGTAAATGCTATTTACTGGAGAATAGCTACTGTTTACTCCCTGAAAAAAAAATGTATTTCTTAAACAAGAGTTGATCTAAAGAATATTCAAACAGGACTACTAGTCTTTTTCAACTGAAGCTTCAGACCCACAGAGAATACCTCACATGCTGGAAGACCAAAACAGGAAATACTGAAAGATTATGAAAGGTGATTCATTATCCTTAGGTTTTCATCCACTGAAGAATACTCAAGAAAAGGTGGAAGGATATGAGATATTTAGGAGGCATTTCTTTATAAAGAGTCAAAGTCCATCTCTATATAGAGGAAGGACAGTCCACTCAATCCATCGTAGGACCATATAATGGTGACTTCAAAAACAGTATCATAGAGGTTATGTTTAGATCAGCTAAAAGCAGTGAACTAACAGAAAAATAAAATAAATGGCACTTCTGCCAAAAAAAAAAAAATATCTCTCTCTCTCTCTCTCTCTCTCTCTCTCTCTCTCTCTCTCTCTCTCTCTCTCTCTTTCTCTCTCTCTCTCTCAGCCAAATGAACCATCAGGAAAGCATTAATAGTTTATTTTAAAAGGAACTGTACCCATGAAAGATCATCCATAACATCAGGGGATTTTAGCAGTATACCTTGTGTATAGATATTCACAAAAAGCTAGGAGCATCCAAAGAATTACAATGTATAGTATTTATAGTATGTGAGTGCTCCCTGTACACACAGGGCCAGCAGCAGAACTCAGAAACACAGAGGCCTACTGAAAGCATAGCTGGTCAAAAATTGGCTTCCTAGATTGGTTTGGCTCTGTGTGTTGTGAGAGGGGCAGCTTTGTTTTGGTTTTGGTAACCTATAAATTACATGTTTTCCCTAAAGGGGTCTGACTCTAAAGAAATCACAAAAGGCAGCTAATAACATGGAATAACTGGACCATAAATGAATGAGAAATGCAAAATAAAACAACTTTGATATTTCATCCTACCCCAGTTGGAATGGTTAAAATCATGAAAACAAATCCTGGAGGGGATGTGGGAGAAAGGAGAAACATCTGTCATTGCTAGTGGGATTAAAAACTAGACCAGCCATTCTGGATAGCAGTGTGGAAAATTCTCAAACAGCTAAAAGTTAAATCTATCATATAACCCACTGATACCTCTCCTTGGCATTTTCCCAAAAGATGAAATATTCTACTGCAAATATTCTTGCTCCGCCATGTTCACTGGCATTCTATTTATAATAGCAGAAACATGGAAACAGCCTAAATATCTTTCAGCTGCTGATCTTGAATGTTCAATGAACATGTTGTACATATATACTACGGAATAGTATTCAGCTGCAAAAAAAATAAAATTATGAAATTTTCAGATAAATGGATGGAACTAGAAAAATATTGTATTGAACGAAGTAACCTAGACTCAGAAAGACAAATGCTACAAGTTTTCTCTTATTTGTGGATTTTATCGCTGAATCTTTAAATGTGAACTGGTAACAGGGAGCAACTGCACAAACTAGGAAAGTAAAAAGAAACATAGGTCAGGAAAGGAGAAGACATTTTGGAGGAGGAGATAGGCAAACATAGGTGCCATGACAAAACAAAGGACCACGGCAACTCTTATAAAGGAAAACACTTAATTGGGGCTGGCTTATAGTTTCAGAGATTTACTTCACTATCATCATGGCAGAAAGCGTAGCAGTGCAAGGGCAGCCATAGTGCTAGAGCTGTAAGTTCTACATTTTGATCCTGTGGGCAGCGAAGGAGACTGTGTCACATTGACCAGACTTCAGCTTATAAAACCTCAAAGCTCCCTTCTGCTAGTCCTTTCTGCTAGGGCAGAGTGCTAGCTAGTCTGCTCCCCTGAAGACACTATATCCTGGACCATTTTAGAGGATCCATTGCACTTAGAGCAGTTGGTAAAACACCCCGCCCCAAAGTCCCACAGCTGCTGCTGGGAGCACAGTGGACTCCGAACTTATCACCACTCAAAACCCTGACCACCGAATACCACTCCCCTTCTGCCCAGTCCTTTCTGCTGGGGCAAACTGCTAGCCAATCTGCTACCTTGAACATACCATATCCTGAGGAATCCCAGAAGATCAGCCACACTCAGAGCAGTCGGTAAGAACCCTCACCCCCACCCCCAAAGTCCCCAAGCTGCCACTGGGAGCCCAGTGGACTCGGGACACATCACTACCCAACCCCCCCCATCACTACCCAAAACCCCCGCCCTCCCTGAATACCATTCCCCTTCCCCTCCACCCCCCAGTCCTTTCTGCTGGGGCCGACAGCTAGCTAGTCTGCTACCCTGAAGATACCATATCCTGAGCCATCCCAAAATATCTGCTGCATTTAGAGCAGTTGGGCAACTGACACCACAACCTAAGGCATCCCAGAAGATCTGCTACACACAGGGAAACTGAGCAACTGATCGCCAGCTTGTCTGCTCCCCTGAAGACACCACAGCTTGAAGGCATCCCAGGAGCTCCTCTATACACAGGACAAGTGGGTAACAGACACCACAGTCTGAAGATCTCCAAGGAACTCTGTGGCATGCAGGGAAATTAACCTGACAGATTGAAAGCTTCCTGGAAGCTGCACACAGGTAAACAGAAACCGTAGTCCGTAGACCTCCCTGGAGAGCACCTTCACACAGGACAACAGCTTGACTGCTCCACTTAAGATCCAACAGTCTGAAGGCGTCTCAGGATATCTACTGCAGCCAGGGTAACAGATCAGCAGCTTCTCTGCCCCTCTGAAGAGCTCCCAGTTGGAAGGCCCCACAAGTGGTCTGCTAAAGCCAGGGCAGCAAGCTTACCAGGAGACCGGAAGCAACCTAGGGACAAAAGAGGCAGACTCCACACAGAGTCACCCAGACCAGCAAACACCAGGGATAACCATATGGCAAGAGGTAAGCACAAGACCATAAACAACAGAAGCCAATATACGTGGGCATCATCAGAACCCAGTTCTTCCACCACAGCAGGCCCTGAACACACCAACACATCTGTCAGGAAGTTGACCTAAAATCCTGTCTCATGAAGATAATAGAGTCCTTTAAGGAGGATATAAATAACTCACACACAAAAAAAGGAAAATACAGGTAATCAGGTAGAAGCCTTTAAAGAGGAAACAAATAAATCCCTTTAAGAAATACAGAAAACACAATCAAATAGTGAAATAAAAATAAAATAATCAAATAGTGAATAAAGCAGTCCAAGACCTAAAAGTGAAAGTAGAAACAATAAAGAAAACACAAATGGAGGCAAACCTAGAAATGGAAAACAATGGAAAGAGGTCAAGAATTACAGATGTAAGTATCACCAAGAGAATAAAAGATATAGAAGAGAGAATCTCAGATGTAGAAGATACCACGGAAGAGATTGACACAACTGTCAAAAAAATGCAAAACGTAAAAAACTCCTAACCCAAAGCATCCAGGAAATTCAGGACACAATGAAAAGACCAAATCTAAGAATAACTGAAATAGAGGAGAATGAAGATTCCCAGCTCAATGGACCTGAAAATGTCTTCAACAAAATCATAGAAGAAAATGTACCTAGCCTAAAGAAAGAGATGGCCATAAAGGTACAAGAAGCCTATAGAACACCAAATAAATGGGATCAGAAAAGAAAATCCTTTCATCACATAATAATCAAAACACTAAATGCATAGAACAAAGAAAGAATATTAAAAGCTGCAAAGGAAAAGGGCCAAGTAACAAACAAAGGAAAACCTATCAGAATTACACCCAGAACTATGAAAGCCAGAAGAGCTTGGTCAGAGGTCATACAGACTAAGAGATAACAAATGCCAGCCCAGGCTACTATACCCAGCAAAACTCTCAATCAACATAGATGGATAAAACAAAACATTCCAGGACAAAACCAAATTCAAACAGCATCTATTTACCAATCCAGCCCTACAGAGGATCCTAGAAGGAAAACTCCAACACAAGGAGGGTAACTACACTGAAGAAAAGACAAGATATTAAGCATCTCACAACAAAACAAAAAGGAGAGAAACCACAAGCACATAAAGCCACCTACAAAAACAAACTTATCAGGAAACAATAGTCATCTGTCTTTAATATCTCTCAATATTAATGGACTCAGCTATCCTATAAAAAGACATAAGCTAACAGACTGGATACACAAACAAGACCCAGCATTTTCCTGGACAGGTCATTGAAACAAACTAAACAGAGACAGAGTGAAACTAATAGAGGTTATGAACAAAATGGATTTAACAGATTATCTACAGAACATTTCACCCTAAAACAAAAGAATACACCTTCTTCTCAATACCTCATGGTACCTTCTCCAAAACCCACCATAAAATTGGTCACAAAACAACCCTCACCTGATACAAGAAGATTGAAATTATCCCATGTATCCTATCAGATCACCATGGCCTAAGGCTGGTCTTCTACAACAACAAAAACAATAGAAAGCCCACATACATGTATAAACTAAACAACACTCTACTCAATGATAAGTTGGTCAGGAAAGGAAGGAAGAAAGGAAGAAAGGGAGGGAAGAAGGAAGGGAGAGAGAGGAAGAGAGAGAGAGAAATATTAAAGATTTAGTAGAATTTAATAAAAATATTGACACATCATACCCAAACTTACAGGATACAATGAAAGCAGTGCTAAGAAGAAAATTTATAGTACTAAGTGCTCTGGTAAAGAAACTGGAGAGATCTTACACTAGCAAATTAACAGCACACCTGAGACCTCTAGAACAAAAAGAAGCAAACTCACCCAAGAGGAGTAGAGGGCAGGAAATAGTCAAACTCAGGACGGAAATCAACCAAATAGAAACAAAGAGAACAATATGAAGAATCAACAAAACCAAAAGCTGATTCTTTAAAAGCATCAACAAGATAGATAAACCCCTAGCCAAACTAAAGGGCCCAGAGACAGTATCCAAATTAACAAAATCAGAAATGAAAAGGGAGACATAACAACGGAAACCGAGGAAATTCAAAAAATCATCAGATCTTACAATAAAAGCCTATATTCAACAAAACAGGAAAATCTAAATGAAATGGATAGTTTTCTAGACAGAAACCACATACCAAAGCTAAATCAAGAGCAGGTAAACTATCTAAACTGGCCCATATCGGACAAGGAAATAGAAGAAGTCATTAAAAATCTCCCGACCAAAAGGAGTCCAGAGCCAGATAGATTTAGTGCAGAATTCTACCATAATTTCAAAGACTTGATACCAATATTCCTCAAACTATTCCACAAAATAAATACAGAAGGAACACTACCCAATTTGTTCTATGAAGCCACAATTATGCTTATACTTAAGCCACACAAAGACCCAACAAAGAAAGAGAACTTTAGACCAATTTCCAATATGAATATCGATGCAAAAATACTCAATAAAATTCTCGAAAACCAAATCCCAGAACACATCAAAAAGGTCATTCACCATGATCAAGTAGGCTTTATCCCAGAGATGCAACGTTGGTTCAACATACAAAAATCCATTAACGTATATCCACTATATAAACAAACACAAAGAAAATATAACATGATCATCTCTTTAGACACAGAAAAGGCATTTGACAAAACACAACACCTTTTCATGTTAAAAGTATTGGAGAGTTCAGGAATTCAAGGCCCATACCTAAATAAAAGCAATTTATGACAAAGCAGCAGCCAATATCAAATTAAATGGAGACATACTTGAAGCAACCCCACTAAAATCTTGGACAAGACAAGGATGCCCACTCTCTCCATATTTATTCAATATAGTATTCGAAATGCTATCTAGAACAATAAGACAACAAAAAGAGATCAAGAGGATACAAATTGACAAAGAAAAAATAAAGGTATCACTTTTTGCAGATGATATAATAGGCAACCCCAAAACTTCTACCAGAAAACTTCTCGAGCTGATAAACAACTTCAACAAAGTGGCCTGATATAAAATTAATGCAAATAAATCAGTATCCTTCCTTTATACAAATAAAAAAGGCTGAGAAAGAAATAAGGGAAACAACACCCTTCACAGTAGCCACAAATAATATAAACTATCTTAGGGTAACTCTAACCAAACAAGTGAAAGACTATATGACAATAACTTCATATCATTAAGAAAGAAACCAAAGAAGATCTCAGAAAATGGAGAGATCTCCCATGCTCATGGATTGGAAGAATTAATACAGTAAAAATGGCCATCTATCCTACCAAAGGTAATCTACAGATTCAATGCAATCCCCATCAAAATCCAAACATAATTCTTCAAAGACATGGAAAGAGCAATTCTCAAATTCATCTGGAAAGGCAAAAAAATCCAGAATATCAAAAACAATTCTTAACAATAAAAGAACAGCTGGAAGAACATCCATGATCTCAAGATTTACTACAGAGCAATAGTGATAAAAATTGCTCAGTATTGGTACAGAGACAGACACATTGATCAATGAAATAGAATTGAAGACCCAGAAATAAAACCGCACACTTACAGACAATCTTTGACAAAGAAGGCAAAAACACACAATGAAAAAAGAAAGCATCTTCAATAAATGGTGCTGGTCTAATTGGCTATCTGTATATACAAAAATGAAAATAGACCCATATTTGTCACCTTGCACAAAGTTCAAGTCCAAGCGGATCAAGGACCTCAACATAAAACCAGATACACTGAATCTAATAGAAGAGAAAGCAAGAAAGAGCCTTAAACCCATTGGCACAGGGGGAAATATCCTAAACAGAACTCCAATGGCTCACCCTCTAAGATCAAGAATTGATAAATGGGACCTCATGAAACTTGAAAGATTCTGAAGAAAAAGGACATAGTCAATAGGAAAAATTGGCAGATTTCGAAAAAAAAAAAAAAAACAAAACTTCACTAACCCCATATCTGATAGGCTAATATCTAATATATATATATATATATATATATATATATATATATATATATATATATATATATATAATGTTATATATAACTCAAGAAGCTAACCACCAAAATACCAAACAACCCAATAAAAAGAAATGTGGTATAGAACTAAACTGAGAATTCACAGCAGAGGAATCTCAAATGATTGAGAAGCACCTAAGGAAATGTTCGAAGTCCTTAGTCATCAGGGAAAAGCAAATCAAAATGACCCTGAGATTCCACCTTACACCAATCAGAATGGTTAAGATCAAAATCTCAGGTGACAGCATGTGTTGGCAAGGATGTGGAGAAAGAGGAACACTCTCCTCCATTGCTGGTGGAATTGCAAACTAGTACAACCACTCTGGAAATCAATCTGGATGTTGCTCAGAAAATTGGAAATAGATCTACCTGAAGAGCCAGCAATACCACTCTTGGGAATCTACCCAAAAGATGCCCCACCATGCCATAGAGGAACATGTTCCACTATGTTCATAGCAGCCTTGTTTGTGATAGCCAGAAGCTGGAAACAACCTAAATGTCTAACAACAGAAAAATGGATACAGAAAATATGGTTCATTTATACAATGGAATACTACTCAACTATTAAGAACAAGGACATCCTGAGTTTTGCAGGCAAATGGATGGAACTAGAAAATATCATCCTGAGTGAGGTAACTCAGACCCAAAAGAACATGAGGTATGTACTCACTAATAAATGGACATTTGCCAAACAAAAAATAAGTACAGAATACCCAAGATACAGTCCATAGAACTCAAAAAGGTCAACAAACTGAAGGGCCCAAGTGAGGACACCTCAGTCCAACTTGGGAGGGAGAAGAAAGCAATCACATATGTATATATAAATACAACTTGTTCAAACCACCACAGATGGAAACTATCACAGAAATCCACAACTGGTCAAACACAGAGAATTCATTGCAAGATGCCCAGCTACAATTGATACATCTAAAGGCCCAGGAAACATCACAAAGGGGGTTAAAGACTTTAAAAGCCTGAGGATCGGGACATCTACTGTGAGACAGTATCTCCTATATAGGACAGAGAACCCTAAATACAACCTGCATAGTGGCAACATCCACTGTTATTTCAGAGTGGATGGCGGAAATCTCATAAAACCTTACTCCTCGATGAAGAGTTATAGGCAATTAATGACTGCTAAAAGGAAAAAAAGCCAGTATTTTTTAGGGAAAAGCCCCCACAGGTTTTCTAATCTCAAATAGTCAGCCCTAAACATGGACATACTACCAAACGCTAAGTATATTTAGCAGGTTGTATTTATATATACATATGTACAAATAAATGCAATAATAGTAATTAAGGAAAAAGTCATGAAAAATTCTAATCAAATTGTGTGTGAACTTAGTTTATTTTTAAAGAATATTTCATAAAGCAGCATCCAGTTTTGGCTTCCAGTTTATACAAAGTTGTAACGGCTTAAGACCTGTATAAGCCCAAGCCAGACAAAAATCTCAGCACAGAGTCAGAAAGTGGCCACCCAGTCCGATTGGGAAGTCTTAGTAACTGACAGCTGCTAGGAAATCATTTTTTCTAGTGTATACCCTCTGAATGGAGAAAATGTTCCAGTGAATGGCCACACACTCAAAAGTATAGAGGCAGCACTAGCTGAACTAACTGAGTTTTAAAAAGATTGAGGATACAATGTTGAGAGGGCATGAAATCAGGACGTGATCTGGGATGGGTTGGGGGAAAGAGTGACTAGGATCAAAATACAATGTTTTTCTTAACTACATAATTTTCAAATGGTTAATAAAATATTTGTAAAAGAAGAAAATAAAAACTGGCTATGCTTTTCTAAGTCTTTCCTCTTCTGCTTGTTCCTTCTTTCCTTCCTTCAAATTTCCAACAAAGAGGTCAATCTAGACAAAAAGGAAAGTTGTAAAATGAACTACAGTCTGAAGGTTGTTGGTTTGTTTATATTTATTTTTAAGAGAGGTCTTTCTACAATACAGATTGGCCTCAAACTGTGTAACAGAGGCCGTGAACTCTGACCTCTTACTTCCTCCTTCCCCAAATGCTTTGATTGCATAAAGCACCATGCCCTGGTCTTAAGCTTTACTATTAAGTTGCAAGAGGCTTTTTTTTTTTTTTTAATACTTTGAGTGAAATGATAACAAAGACTATATAGAGAACTTGCCTGGGATTTCATCCACCAGGAAGTAAAGTAAACAAGCCCAGAAGTGCAGGTTTACAGAGGGTGGGAACAAAGTATCTGTTTACAGCACATCTGTTGTATGTGTGTGGGGAAAAATAAGATAAAAGCCTGTGTGTTAGCACAAAGTCACTTTCTGAAATCAGCCCACAGCTGCAGACACATATCTCAGTGCTTACTTGAGGGATGTTTTGAAATCTTGTGATTATTCGGTAAGTTTCTCTTCTCCTGAAGAGATGGCATCATTGTGTTTAATGTGTTTAGTATGAAATGTAAATATATCAAACTCTCTATGAGGTTAGGCAGATGGCTACAACATTCTGAAATTCCAGGAAAAATATATTTCCTGACAGAATAGAGGGCAACAGAAAGCTTATGGTTTATACCAGTAGTTTTCTCTTAGATGACTAAGGGGTCCTTTTAGTTTTAAAAACCTCTCAGATCCAAATTAATTATGTATTCAAATAATGTAGAAATTATGTTCAATGTTTTGTGAACATTTGAAGATTAAGTAGCTTATTTTAATTTTATTTATTAGTACATATTATTTATATATATAATGTGTTTCACTAATATTCTCATATATGATTATAATATATTTTGATCATATTCACCTCAATTCCTCCTCTCTTGTCCAAACTTTGTTCCTGCTCTTACAACTTGCTTTTTCAACTTTAATTTTGAACTCTAGAAAGTTCAGGAAAGTTTCGTTTTCTACATATACATACATAGAAACAAAATTGTAGGTTATAGGCACACCTTCCCAAGATCTTTTAAGTGGCTTCCTATCAGAAATACCATATTCCAATCAATAGTTAGAGTTACTGTTGCTATGGTGAAACTGCATGACCCAAAAGCAAGATGAGGAGGAAAGTGTTCATTTGGCTTACACTTCCACATCATAGACCATTGGTAAAAGAAGTCAGGACAGGAATTAAAACAGGGCAGGAGCCTGGAGCCAGGGGCTGACAAGAGGCCATGGAGGAATGGTGCCTTGCTCAGGACCACATACCCATAGATGGCACCACCCATAATGGGCTGGACCTTCCCCCCATCGATCACTAAGAAAATAATCTACAGGCTTGCCTAAAGCCCCATCCTATGGAGGAGTGCTCTCAACTGAGGTTATCATCTCTCAAGTGATCCTAGCTTATGTCAAGTTGACATAAAACCAGCCAACACAGGTTCTTACCACCATGCACAAAGGCTTCATGGGGCTGGTCATGTTTTTTAATATCAGACTTATATGTTTCCTTTTTAGAGCTTGTTTTTTTTTTTTTTTTTTTTTTCTTGAACTGGGCCTCTTTTTCCTATTTAATTTGAAAGATTTGTTTTTTTATTCTGGATTTTTCTTCCAAGATTATATGACTTAACTTTTAACTTTTTAATGGTACCTTTTGATGTACAAAAGTTTTTATTTTAAAAAGTAGTCAAGTTGATTGACATTTTTTCCTTTGTGGTTTTACTGTGTTGTCTACAAAACTCTTCCCTGTTATTCAGTCATAGAGAAAATCTCTTATAATATTTTCAAAAATCTTTAAAGTTTGAATTTTCATACTTAGACCTTTAAACATTTTTTCATGGTATAGAACAAACTAGAAGCTCATTGCCTAAATTCTTACTGCTGGAAAATGGTTCTACAATAATTTTCTGAAAAATACACATGCTGAGATCAGGGTGTGCACTATCCTAAGTTACTTTATACTGTTAAACAGTAGTTTTCAGACTGTGCACTGCCTTGTACAGACTCCGTTTTATTAGCAGCATTTCACTCCATTTTAAGTGCAAATGTAAGAGAAAATGACTGTACTTTGGTGGGCATGTGCACAGCACCGTCTGTCCAGTCCCACCCACAGAGCACAAGCTGATGAACAGCTCATTCCTAAAACAGAAATGTTGCAACCATATAAGTTAATTAAAGTTAAGTGAGAACTATAGAAGTATATGGATTATTAAAATCATACCAAAAAAGAACAGGCTCAAGAACCTGTCAGACATACATGACTGGTGAGACAACATAAGTGCCTCATTGGACCCCATATAGAAGGGGACACAAAACTGGTACTGATCCCACCAACCTATCACCTAACTACCCAGTGTGTATCCAGGAATAGACAGAAATTCTCCACTGTCCCAGATACTTCTGCTTAGCTCCATTCCCACAGTTGACACGGGCTACTTGAATTGCTATCTGTCCATCTACCTGGTCATCTGTCTAGACCCATTCAGCCCTTCTTTGCCTCTATACCTTCCACTATACCTCATTTCTGCAGCTCAACACTGGCCCTGCAGCCTGACTCAGCAGCAGCAGCTGCAACATCGATCTGTTATCCCATAGACTGTTTCTATCTCTATCAGCTTCTGCCTCTCAAGTCTCCTTAAAACTCCTTTAAGTTCTGCTGTGGCCTTCTTTAGCCCCTTACAAAACCATCCTATGATGAATGTAAAGAAATAATATTTACTGTGTGATGTGTAATTTGAGCTTTGATCTGAGAGGTAATATTAGTAAATAAGTTTGTGACAAAAGAACTTGTATTTGCCTCAGTCATATCTATCAAGGAGAGTAGGAGTCCTCAGCCTATTGTTGCCAATAAAATTGTCATGCCTTGTGAATTTGTTACTACTCAATAAATTCTAACATGGAAGGTTATCTGTCTCTGACATACCACACTCATAACATCATTCATTAACCCTTTATATCTAACAGAGAAATATGTTGCCATGGTTCTTACTACAGACTATCTTGGCCATTCTTGTCCTTTTGTTCTGATATATGCTGGCCTTGTGTTTCAGAGGCATGCTCCAAGGTCTTCTCTACTTAGAGCTAAAAAGTAAGTCTAGACTCTTGGGTGTGTTCTCTGACTTGAGCCTTAGCATCCCTTACCAGGTCCTTTCCTCCAGAGGAATACTGTACCCTACCCATATACAGTAGAGATTGAGACGACAATAATGATGGAATCACCGAAACCAAAACTGCATTTTTCAAGTCACCTCCTATCCCAAATCCCCTACTCCAAACACAGTTTTATTAAAAAGAATGTTCAATGTTCCCACCAAAAATTTTATCTAGTCAAATAATGGAATGTTTGTCTTGCCAGAAGAAAAGAGTTAAAGGAGAGAACAAATAGAAGAAAAGAAAATTTTTTAAGTGTGGAAAGGATTCATGCTGCTAACTTTTTTTTATTAAAAACATGTTCCAGATGGATCAACTGGAGGTCATCATTTAGAAGAATGCAAATCCATCCATTCTTATCTCCTTGTACAAAGCTCAAGTTCAAGTGGATCAAGGACCTCCACATAAAACCTGATATACTGAAACTAATAGAAGAGAAAGGGGGAAAAAACCCTCAAACACATGGGCACAGGGGAAAAGTTCCTGAACAGAGCACCAATGGCTCATGCTCTAAGATTAACAGTAGACCAATGGGACCTCATAAAATTGCAGAGCTTCTTTAAGGTAAAGGACACTGTCAATAGGACAAAACAGCAAATAACAGATTGGGAAAAGATCATTTCCAATCCTACATCTGATAGAAGGCTAATATCCAATATATACAAAGAACTCAAGAAGTTAGACTCCAGAGAATCAAATAACCCTATTTTAAAAATGGGGTACAGAGCAAAACAAAGAATTTTCAACTGAGAAAACTGTAATGGCCAAGAAGCACCTAAAGAAATGTTCAACATCCTTAGTCATCAGGGAAATGCAAATCAAAATAACCCTGAGATTCCACCTCACATCAGTCAGAATGGCAAAGATCAAAAACTCAGGTGACAGCAGATGCTGCTGAGGATGTGGAGAAAGAAGAACACTCCTCCACTGCTGGTGAGACTGCAAGCTGGTACAACCACTCTGGAAATCAGTCTTGTCCTTCCGCAGAATATTGTAATAGTACTACCTAAGGACCTAGCTATCCCTCTCCTGGGCATATACCCAAAAGATGCTCCAATATCTAAGAAGGACGTATGCTCTACTATGTTCATAGCAGCCTTATTTATAATTGCCAGAAGCTGGA
Source organism: Arvicanthis niloticus (assembly GCF_011762505.2). Lineage (NCBI taxonomy): Eukaryota > Metazoa > Chordata > Mammalia > Rodentia > Muridae > Arvicanthis > Arvicanthis niloticus. The sequence continues at coordinate 43,911,050 of NC_047665.1, read as the reverse complement.
AAGAATCCAGATATTCTTCAACAGAGGAATGGATACAGAAAATGTGGTACATTTGCACAGTGGAGGAAAATTAAATTTTACTGAGGTATTGAAAACAATGACTTCATGAAATTTTTAGGCAAATGAATGGAACTAGAAAATATCTTCCTGAGTGAGGTAACCCAGTCACAAAAGAAAACACATGGTATGCACTTACTGATACGTGGATATTAACCCCAAAGCTCAGAATACCCAGGATACAACTCACAGACCACATGAAGCTCAAGAAGAAGGAAGACCAAAGTGTGGATGCTTCAGTCCTTCTTAGAAGGGGGAACAAAATACTCACAGGAGGGAATATGGAGACAAAGTGTGCAGCTGAGACTGAAGGAAAGGCCATCTAGAGACTGCCCCTCCTTGGGATCCATCCCATATAAAGTCAGCAAACCCAGACACTATTGGTGATGTCAAGAAGTGTTTGCTGACAGGGGTCTGATATAGCTGTCTGCTCAGAGGCTCTGCCAGAGCCTGACAAATACAGGGGTGCATGCTTGCAGCCAACCATTGGACTGAGCATGGGGGCCTGCAATGGAGGAGTTAGAGAAAGGACTGAAGGAGAGGAAGGGGTTTGCAACCCCATAGGTAGAACAACAATATCAACCAACCAGACTTTCCAGGCCTCCCAAGGACTAAACCTACAACCAAAGAGTACACATGCAGAGACCCATGGCTCCATTTGCATATGTAGCATAGGATGACCTTGTTGGGCATCAATGGGAGGAGAGGCCCTTGGTCCTGTGAAGGCTTGATGCCCCAGTGTAGGGGAATGCAAAGGTGAGGAAGCAGGAGTGGGTGGGTGCGTGGGGAAGCACTCCATAGAAGTAGGGGGTGGGGGGCTGGATAGGAGGTTTCGTGTGGGGGACAGGGACAGGGGATAACATTTGAAATGTAAGTAAAGAACATATCCAAAAAAAGTTAAAGTTTTAAAAAAAAAAATGCTCCAAAGACATGACTTTACATTGTTAAAGAAGCACCTTTGTAGGTCTAAAAGTACAAAGAGGTTTGGATTAATCATTTTAACTGATTTTAATAATTTAAATTTTAATAATTTCAATTTATTTGAAATAGTTTCATTCTACAAAATTGGGGGTGAGAGTATTTTCTGAGACAGGGTTTCTCTGTGTAGCACTGGCTGTCCTGAAATGTGCTGACCTCAAACTCAGAGATCCATCTGTCTCTGCCTCCTGAGATTAAATTTAGATTTAATCCTGAGACTTTAAGGCATGACCTACCACCACCCAGCTAATTTTTAATTTTTAATGTAGTAAGAACACAATTGCTTGAAGTATTCCATTTAAAATATATTAAATATGTACCTTCATAGATTTGCCCTTCCCAGTGGTTCACAGAGAACACTGCAGGTTTTTGAAAAAAGTAATGGCTAGTGAACAATAGCTTTTTAAACACTGCCCCCTACTGTTCACATTAAGCTTCCTCAGAAATGATGACACAGAAATAAAAATAATCAAGCCCTTCCACTTTTGAAATCAATTTAGCATTTTTGTTCAGCACACTGGATTTCACAGAGTAGGGCAGTTTCAACTACACAACTGTGGGTTTCAAAAAGTAAATCCCAGACATTCAAACATTTCTCTCATCAGTAATACAGCCCACCTAAAGAGAGCAGAATTGGACTGACAGTACAGTAACACTGGGGAACATCAGGAAGGACAGGAGTCTCTACAGTGACATGTGCAACCTTAGGCTATTATAGTCGGCTTTGTTTTTTAAAATTAAAAAAAAAGTGTGCGTCAGCACTTCTGGTGGCCAGTTTTCAGCCAATGTGACACAAACTAAGTCATACAGGAAGTGGGAACCCCAGTTGAGAAAATATCCTCCTCACCAGATTGGCCTGTGGGCAAGCCTCTGGTGCATTTTCTGAATGACTGAGGTGGGAGGGCCCATCTGGATGATGGACTACAAGATCTAAGATGAAATAAACCCTTTACTCTCCAAAATGTTTGTGGTGTTTCATTACAGCAATCAAAAGCCTATGGCAGCACTTCAGAATGACTGTCTTAAGTATGGAAGGTGATGAATTGCTTAATACTGCATCAAGAAACCTAGGTGATTTATCACACAGTGATTTACAAAATAACAGGTTTCATGATGTAATTTTCATATATTTATAAATTTTGATCATATATACCCATAGTACAATTTCCCACCCCTTCCTGACAATACCATTCTTCTTTCCAAATAGCCTCTCTTCTGCTTTCATATTGTTGTTAAAACTAGATCACACATATGAGAGAAAACGTGTAATATTTCTTTTTGAGTCTTATTTTGTTTAACATAATGATCTGTACTTTTATCCATTTTCTTCTGACATAATTTCTTCTTAATAGCTAATTAAAATTTAATTGTGCCTCTAAACTACATTTTCTTTATCTGTTCATGTGTCATCTGTTCATAGTCAACCTGTGCTGGTTTCAAAGCACTGCTGTTGTGACTAGCACAGTAAGAAACACTATAAGATATCTCTAACTTATGCTGACTTTGATCCATTTTGGTATATGCCCAGGAGTGGTATAGGTGGATCATGTTATTCCTAATTTAAATTTGAGATACCATCTTTAGTGATTTCCATAGTAGCCACAAAAATTCATATTCTCATCAAAAATATATAAGAGTTTCTCTTCCCATCTCATCCCCACCAAATGTCTTGCTGCTTGTTTTCTTAATAATAGCCATTCTTACTGCAGGACCTGAATCTCAATGTAAGTTTGATTTTCATTTCTGTGGTGGTGAAGAATATTTAACATTTTTAATGTAAGAAGCTTGGGTTTTAAAGCTATTTACTATTAAATAGTTGTGTAACCTCATGTCCCTCAGCCATTTAGGACATTGTACAGATATTATTCTAAAGATTGTCAAGAGGTGGTGATGAAGGAAAATGTAGAATGATGAGAGAGTTATGGTTTTCCTCCACACTGCCTGTCTCCATTCCTCCCGAGTCCCCCTATCCCTACCTCTAAAACCATGGGATCCACACATTTTCCTTTTAGCTGACAACTATGAGGTCATATGGTTTTTCTCCACAGCCTTTTCTTCACTAAATCACAGTTTGAAGCCAATATGGTGGCAGACACTTGTAAGCCTAGCACTCAGGAACTGGGGACAAGTAGGTCAGGAATTCAAGATCATCTTCAGCTACAGCATAGAAGTTTCAGGGCCAGCATGGACTATGTGAAACTCTGAGTCAAAAAACTACAGAATTTGAGAGTGGTGGGGGATGAATTTCAAGGACTCCACATAATGACTGAAGAAAACCCTTTGATCCAAACCGTAGTTAAATATAAATGTGAATTTGCCAATTCAGAAAAGAAATACAAATATCCAATAAATCTATAAAAATGTTCAATTTAGGTCAAAGGTCCTTAATTGGTCTGTTCAGCAGTCTCTGAGGCTTGGCAAGAAGTGATGAGTTTCCTATAGAAGGGTGGTGTGGGGTTGGAATACCTGTGATGGAGCAGTAGATGATGTGGGGAGCAATCTTATCTATATCTTCATATCCTAGGCCCATCTCAGAAAGTTTCCCAGGAACATAGTTTTCCACAAACACATCACAAATAGCTGCAAGCTGAAGAAAGAGGTAAAAATTAATCAGATTTTTTGAGGGAATTCCAAACTTTTAACAACTCTTCCCACATAACAGAATTTTAATTTCAATTTCAATTCTCACATTGTAAAAATCCAGAAAAAGAATCTCAGGATAAATTAACTATGTTTATGCATATATATAAAAGATCTGATCAATTACTTGAAATGCTACTGTCAAGAAAACAATGGTTATGTTTTGTAAATGTAAAATATTAAATAGATTTTGTATCCTGTAAATGTAAGAAATGTTTATTGAATATGGTCTGTCCAAATATATTCTCAGAATAATAAATAAAAACAAAATGTAAGTAAAATAATATAAAATAAAAAATTCATACAAAAAAATCTTGAAATTGTTTCCCAAAAACCCTAAATACAATATCATTACAGTTTATTCTTATTCTGTAATATTTCTAATGACAACCCAGTTTAATACATTAGAACATGATTTTGAAATGCCTTCTACTTTCAAATGCTTTTCCCAAAGAATTCTAAGTGTCTGTATTAAACTGCATTTTGTTTTGATTTTCAACAACTGAAGGAATGCATCTTAACAGGCATCTCAAGGAGAGAACCTGTCATCCTTTGAAACTCTAGAAATAAAAACACCATTCAAGTGGGTGACCTCTCTGGAGACACTACTCCAGATCAGGGACTTATTTACTCCATTTTAGAGACCTGAGGGTGAAACACAAGCATCAGCTGAGATGAGTGGGGACTTCATAAAAAACAAGCATCACAATGTACGAAATATACTCAAGAAGGATCAATCAAGAAGAATAGATTGTGAAATAGGAAGATAGAAAGTAGGACTTCATTACACAAATAAGAACAACTGCAGTTCCATGAGAACTACCTTACTTTCTTTTGGGGACAGATACTCCTGTGACCCAACCACCTTCCATCTTCCATTTCCACTATAGTCGACCTCTTTCATGTTCCACTATCTCCCAATAATGCTGTACTGAAGACTAAGATTCCAAAGCAGGAACCCTTGGGACCACACTCAACCCACATCCAAATAATTGCAAATAAAGACGGAGAAGATGCAGGTGTGCAACTGAAATATCACACTATACAGGTATCCTTTCCAAATCCCAGGTGTAGTTGATAAACCTCTCATATGGGCGAGCTATACAGCATACTCTAGGTATATTATTCTAATGCTATGATTAAATACTCCTGGCAAAATCAACCTAGTGGAGGAAATGGTTTATTTGGCTTACACGTCCAGATACAGTTTATCATATCATTAAGGAAAGTAGAGCAGGAACTCAAGCAGGAAACCAAGCAGAAACCAAGGAGGAAAGATGCTGTAACTTTTTTTTAAGTCTATTTTTAATGATGGTTCTTAAACACTTTAAACTCCTTTCTAGCCTACCACCCACCAGAGGTAGAAAAAAAAAAAAAAAGACAGAATATAGGGGAAGTGAAACTGTTTAGAAATAGTTCTTTGAAGAAATCCCTTCTGCATTTGTCAGGAAATCAGCATTTGAGTTCACAGGTCACCAGCGGCAGCTCAATCCACTCACAAACACTTCCTGGATATTCCAGTAGACCAGTTCAGTAATGTTACGATAGCATCAGTGGTGGCATGACTTAGCAGGAACAGCCAGGCCTCAGACAAATGGCTCAAGTCAGCTAGAGGGATTCAGACCAGCAGGAACAGAAGTTCGTGCTGTGCCTCTCTCAGTGAAGATCAGCAAAGACTCAAAGCCAACAAGCATTGCAAAGCTAGCTCTACCAGCAAGCCCCTCTCACAGTTGAGTCCTATTTATACTCCCTCTGACTCAACACATGTTTTGCCTCAGCGTGTAAGTCTGTCTCAGCTGATGTCACCCTGCCAATTGGCCTGAGTCTGCAGAAGCAGCAAGAAGCGACAGCACACCACCAGTTTTTTGGAGTGTTTCTTTCTATGGAGTCCCGACAATTGGAGCTTAACTACACAATATAAGGTGGACCAATACACGCGTGTTGTTAGCAAAGAATTCTTTCGACTGTGTCTGCTTCAGTGAAATGTTCCTTCATGAGTCTGCCTTAGTGAAACATCCTTTCAAACATCCTTTCACCAGTGTCTGGTTGAGCTAAACATTGTTTCATATGTCTGCTTTATCCAAACACCATCCAACACGACTGACTTTCCAAAGAGCCCTTAAGTTTCCACTTGAAGATGCTTACTGACTTACTCTCTGGCTCATGCCCAGATAACTTTCTTATACATCCCAGACCCTCATGCCTGAGGATGGTGCCACTAACAGTGGGAAGGGCACTCTCACATCAATTGTCAAGTCAATTTCTCATAGATACAGCAAGAGGCCAATCTGATGTGGGCAATTCCTCAATTGACGTTCTCTCTCCCTAGGTAACTCTAGGTTGTGTTGAATTGACAACAAATACTAACTGCCACACTAGATGAGCCTCTATATAAGAACATTTATTTATTTTTTTTTGTTTTGTTTTGTTTTTTTTTATTAGATCTTTCATTTACACTTCGGATGCTATCCCCTTTCCCCATTCCCCCCCTTAGAAAACCCCTATCCCATGCCCCCTTTTCCTTTTTGCATTTATACATTTTTTAAAAAAATGTTAATCATAGACTTTATACGTGTGGTATTGTTCAATCAGAGGTGTAACCCACTACCCAACCTAGATATATCTACTATCTTTGACTGGTGGAGATTCATGAACATCTGCTTCACTGTCTCCCCCCTCTATCTCTCTTTCATCACCTAGCTTCTCCTCTCCTTCTTCTTCTCCTCTTCTTACTCCTTTTCTTCCTCTCAGCACTCCTCCCACCTTAGCTCCTCCTACACATCACCCTTCCTGTTAAAAGGAAACTTTTCTCTCAAAATACAATTAGAGCATAATTATGCCAATTTGTACCAGTGAGGTACAAGATAGTCCTAATACCCAGTCCATCCTTTTGTTGACCTACCAGCACCTCTGTCATCTCTCCTAACTAAAACATTTAGTTCTGAACCTGGCTTTAGGATGAATGTCAGCTGACGACCATACACTCAGATCTTTTCTCTCAAGGTAAATAGCTATAAGTTTTCAACCCCGTCAGAAATCCAGAATGACTGAGTTGACTATAATTGTGGGAAGCACAAAGCATAGCTTCTAAAACTTAGCCAATATATAGAGACCTCTGAACACCTGGACACTCGCTCTACTTCAAAACGTTGGAGCATCTGTTCTTCTGCCTTCTGGCCCAGGATCATCTGACAGACCTTAGTGCTGCAGAATTATTAAGGGCTGATTACTCTGTCTAGGCAGATATAATCAGTCGACTATTCTGCAAGTGTGTCCTTTTCTGGACAGTAATTTGTCTGTAGAAGGAAAGTGGCAATTCTTGCCTAGTGGCTGTCTCACCACAACTGGAGTAACTCCAAGGATGCTCAATTTCTTCTTAGAATTTAACATAGGAAGCTGTCCGGAGCAGACAGGTCTCTAATGAAAATGAACATTAATACTGAAATGTTTGTCATGTCAATTCTAAGGATTTCTGATGTTTTGAAAACCAGCTATCCATGTAAGGTAATCTGGACTGTTGCCTGTTTACTCCACTCAGCTATTTCTAAATAAAACATAGAGAACACCCTTATAATAAACTATAAGAACATTTATTAATATTGATGATCCTAACAAATATTTTATAAGAGAACAGAGCAGAAATGTTGCTATTAAATACAATACACTCTCTAGTTACATCTTAATTTATCCTACAAATTTTGTTGATCTACTATTTAAAAATCATTCCAGCAGGTACTATATATTTGATATAGTATTGATATAGTACTACCACATATGTGTGTGTGCGCGCGCGCGCGCGTGTGTGTGTGTGTGTGTGTGTGTGTGTGTGTGTGTGTGTGTGTTTATATAATAAGGTCTGTTGCATTTGTACTTTATAATAATTTTTTTAAAGAATTGTTTATTTTATGTATGTGAGTACACTGTTGCACCAGAAGAAGGCATCAGATCCCATTACAGATGGTTGTGAGCTGCCATGTAGTTGCTGAGAATTGAACTTAGGACCTCTGGAAGAGCATTCTAGTGCTCTTAACCGCTAAGCCATCTCTCCAGCCCTGTACTTTATAATAATTGATGTAATGTTTTAATTATGTAAATACCATTAAATAATTTTCTGTTTAAAACCTTATATGGGGAGCAAAGAGATGAATCAGTGATTAAGAGCACTAAGCTACACTTCTAGAAGTCCCAAGTTCAGTTTCCAGTATCCATATAAAGGCTATAGTACCACTGAAATTCAAGCCTTTTTCTGGCTTCTACAGGCAGCCCATATGTGTGGTAGATAAACAAACAGGCAAGCAAGACACCAATATACATAAAACAATAGGCAATAATCATTATTTTTTTAAATCTATGAAAAAATCCCCCCAAAAACTCAACAACTTGAGTTTGATCCCCAGAGCCTACATGGTAGGAGACAACTGAATCTCACAAGTGATTCTTTAATATCTGTACTTGTTCTGTGGCACTAACATACCCACACACATAAACACACAATTATTAAATGGAATGAGCAAAAATGTTTGGCCATGTTTTTTATTGAAGTGATTTTTCTCATATATACATCCTGACATATACATTACATCCTGACCACAGTTTTCCCTTGCTCAAACCTACCCAGTTCCTCCCCACATCTCTTCTTCAGATACACTCCCCTTCTCTTTAACTTCAGAAGAAAGCATGCCTTCAAGACACAACAACCAAGCAGAACAAAACAAGATGCAGTCTTGTCTGGTTCTACTCTAGGTCTCTGGGCTATCATGTCTTTCGGTTCTGGCCATCCAGGCATTGCCCCAGCACATGTTTCAAGCAGGACAGATAATAATAGGTTGAGAGTTTAGTCACTGAGTTGGTGTCAGGATTCTCTTTTTGTAGCCTGTAGAGTAAAATCCTAAGAGTAAAGGCTCTATGCAGGCATACCAAGGCCTCTCCCCATTGAATGAGCTGTGTAAATGGTGTTCTCAGCAATCGGGTTCCACTGTCCATTTTTTGGAGAGTAGCTCTGTCCAAGTATTATCCTGGGTTGTTGGGGATTGTCTTAGTTAGGGTTTCCATTGCTGTGAAGAAACACCATGACTACAGCAACTCTTATGAAGGAAAAGATTTCATTGGGGTTGGCTTATATGTTCAGGGGTTCAGTCCATTATCAAGGTGGGAGCATGGAGCGTCTAGGAAGGAACGGTGGAGAAGGAGCTGAAAGTTCTCAATCTTATTCTGAAGGCAAATAGAAGATAAAAGGGGGCTCTCAAAGGCTACTGCCACAGTGACACACTTCATCCAACAAGGTTACACGTACTCTAACAAAGCCACTCTTTTTTTTTTTTTAATGTATCTGATTTTTTCTTTTATTTTATTGGATATTTTCTTTATTTACATTTCAAATGTTATCTTCTTTCTCGGTTTCCCCTCCTAAAACCCCCTACCCCACCCCTACTAACCCTGTTTCTATGAGGGAGCTCCCCCACCCACCCACCCACCCACCCACGCATTCCCACCTACTCCTAGTATTCCCCTACAATGGAGCATCGAGCCTTCAAAGGACCAAGGGCCTCTCCTCCCATTGATGCCCAACAAGGTCATCCTCAACTACATATGTGGATAGACCCATGGGGTGCTCCATGTGTACACTTTGGTTGGTGGTTTAGTCCTTGGGAGCCCTGGAAAGTCTGGTTGGTTGATATTGTTGTTCTACCTATGGGGTTGCAAACCCCTTCCTCTCCTTCAGTCCTTTCTCTAACTCCTCCATTGCAGGCCCCCATGCTCAGTCCAATGGTTGGCTGCAAGCATGCACCCCTGTATTTGTCAGGCTCTGGCAGAGCCTCTGAGCAGACAGCTATATCAGACCCCTGTCAGCAAACACTTCTTGACATCACCAATAGTGTCTAAGTTTGATGATTTTATATGGGATGGATCCCAAGGAGGGGCAGTCTCTAGATGGCCTTTCCTTCGGTCTCAGCTGCACACTTTGTCTCCATATTTCTTCCTGTGAGTATTTTGTTCCCCCTTCTAAGAAGGACTGAAGCATCCACACTTTGGTCTTCCTTCTTCTTGAGCTTCATGTGGTCTGTGAGTTGTATCCTGGGTATTCTGAGCTTTGGGGCTAATATCCACGTATCAGTGAGTGCATACCCAGTGGGTTACCTCACTCAGGATGATATTTTCTGTTTCATTCATTTGCCTGCAAAACTAAGGATGTCCTCATTCTTAATAGCTGAGTAGTACTCCATTGTGTAAATGTACTACATTTTCTGTATCCATTCTTCTGTTGAGGGACATCTGGGTTGTTTCCAGCTTCTGGCTATTATAAATAAGGCTGCTATGAACATAGTGGAGCATACATCCTTGTTAGATATTGGAGCATCTTTTGGGCATATGCCCAGTAGTAGTATAGCTGGGTCCGCAGGTACTACTATGTCCAATTTTCTGAGGAAGGACAAGACTGATTTCCAGAGTGGTTGTACCAGCTTGCAATCTCACCAACAATGGAGGAGTGTCCCTCTTTCTCCACATTCTCAGCAACATCTGCTGTCACCTGAGTTTTCATCGTAGCCATCCTGACTAGTGTGAGGTAGAATCTCAGGGTTGTTTTGGTTTTGTTTTTGTTTTTTGTTTCGTTTTGTTGTTTTTTTCGAGACAGGGTTTCTCTGTGTAGCCCTGGCTGTCCTGGGACTCACTCTGTAGACCAGGCTGGCCTCGAACTCAGAAATCCGCCTGCCTCTGCCTCCCAAGTGCTGGGATTAAAGGCGTGCGCCACCACCGCCCGGCGGTTTTTATTTTCTTGATACTAAGGATGCTGAACATTTCTTTAAGTGTTTCTCAGCCATTTGAGATTCCTCAGTTGAGAATTCTTTGTTTAGCTCTGTACCCCATTTTTAATAGGGTTATTTGATTCTCTGGAGTCTAACTTCTTGATCTCTTTGTATATATTGGATATTAGCCTTCTATCAGATGTAGGATTGGAAATGATCTTTTCCCAATCTGTTATTTGCTGTTTTGTCCTATTGACAGTGTCCTTTACCTTAAAGAAGCTCTGCAATTTTATGAGGTCCCATTGGTCTACTGTTGATCTGATGTTCTGTTCAGGAATTTTTCCCCTGTGCCCATGTGTTTGAGGGTTTTCCCTCCTTTCTCTTCTATTAGTTTCAGTGTATCATGTTTTATGTGGAGGTCCTTGATCCACTTGGACTTGAGCTTTGTATAAGGAGATAAGAATGAATGGATTTGTATTCTTCTACATGCTGACTGCCAGATGAACCAGCACCATTGTTGAAAATGCTGTCTTTTTTCCACTGGATGGTTTTAGCTCCTTTGTCAAACATCAAGTGACCACAGGTGTGTAAGTTCATTTCTGGGTCTTCAATTCTATTCCACTGATCTACCTGCCTGTCTCTGTACCAATACCATACCATTTTTATCACTGTTTCTCTGTAATGCAGCTTGAGGTCAGGGATAGCGATTCCTCCAGAAGTTTTTATTGTTGAGAATGTTTTTTGCTATCCTGGGTTTTTTTGTTGTTCCAAATGAATTTTTGAGAATTGCTCTTTCTAACTCTATGAAGAATTGAGTTGGAATTTGGATGGGGATCGCATTGAATCTGTAAATTGCTTTCAGCAAGATGGCCATTTTTACTATATTAATCCTGCCAATTCATGAGCATGGGAGATCTTTCCATCTTCTGACAACTTCTTCAACTTTTTTTCTTCAGATAATTGAAGTTCTTGTTGTACAGATCTTCCACTTGTTTGGTTAGAGTTACACCAAGATATTTTAAATTATTTGTGACTATTGTGAAGGGTGTCATTTCCCTAATTTCTTTCTCAGCCAGTTTATGCTCTGAGTATAGGAAGGCTACTGATTTGTTTGAGTTAACTTTGTATCTAGCCATTTTGCTGAAGTTGTTTATCAGCTGTAGGCGTTCTCTGGTGGAAGTTTTGGGGTCACTTAAGTATACTATCATATCATCTGCAAATACTGATATTTTGAATTCTTCTTTTTCAATTTGTATCCTTTGACCTCCTTTTGTTGTCTAATTGCTCTAACTAGGACTTCAAGTACCACATTGAATAGATAGGGGGAGAATGGACAGCCTTCTCTGGTCCCTGATTTTAGTGGGATTGCTTCAAGTTTCTATCCATTTAGTTTGATGTTGGCTACTGGTTTGCTGTATATTGCTTTTACTATGTTTAGGTATTGGCCTTGAATTCTCTTTCCAAGACTTTTACCATGAAGGGGTGTGAAATTTTGGCAAATGCTTTCTCGGCATTTAATGAGATGATCATGTGGTTTTTTCTTTCAGTTTTTTTATATAGTGCATTATGTTGATGGATTTCCATATATTGAACTATCTCTGCATCCCTGTGATGAAGCCTACTTGATCATGGTTAATGATTATTTTGATGTGTTCTTGTATTTGGTTTGTGAGAATTTTATTGAGTATTTTTGCATCGATATTCATATGGGAGATTGGTCTGAAGTTCTTTCTTTGTTGGGTCTTTGTGTGGTTTAGGTATGAGCATAATTGTGGCTTCATAGAAAGAATTGGGTAGTGTTCCTTCTGTGTCTATTATATGGAACAGTTTATAGAGAACTGGTATTAGGTCTTCTTTGAAGGTCTGATAGAATTCTGCACTAAAACCATCTAGTCCTGAGCTTTTTTTTTTTTCTTTTTCTTTTTCTTTTTTTTGGTTGGGAGATTTTTAATAAGTGCATCTATTTTTTTAGGGGTTATTGGACTGTTTAGACGGTTTAATCTGATTCTGATTTAACTTTGGTACGTGGTATCTGTATAGAAAATTGTCCATTTCATCCAGATTTTCCCGTTTTGTTGACTATAGGATTTGTAGTAGGATCTGGTGATTTTTTGAATTTTCTTGTTATATCTCCCTTTTCAGTTCTGATTTTGTTAATTTGGATACTGTCTTTGTACCCTCTGGTTAGTCTGGCTAAGGGTTTATCTATCTTGTTGATTTTCTCAAAGAACCAGCTCATAGTTTTGTTGTTTCTTTGTATAGTTCTTTTTGTTTCTACTTGGTTGATTCCAAACCCGACTTTGATTTTTTTTTCCTGCCATCTACTCCTCTTCAGTGTATTTGCTTCTTTTTGTTCTAGAGCTTTCAGGTGTGCTGTTAAGCTGCTAGTGTATGCTTTCTCCAGTTTCTTTTTGGAGGCCCTTAGAGCTATAAGTTTTCCTCTTAGCACTGTTTTCATAGTGTCCCATATGTTTTAGCTTGATGTGCCTTCATTTTCATTAAATTCTAAAAAGTCTTTCATTTCTTTCTTTATTTCTTCCTTGACCAAGTTATCATTGAGTAAAGTTGTTCAGCTTCCATGTGGGCTTTCTGTTGTTTTTGTTGTTACTGAAGACCAGCCTTAGTCCATGTTGATCTGATAGAATGCATGGGATTATTTCAATCTTCTTGTATCTATTAAGGCCCATTCCTAATAGTGCCACTCCCTAGGCAAAGGATATTCAAACTGCCACAGGGATCTCCATGGACAGTCTTGGCCAACAACCCAACTGAATGCAACACAGTCCCACCACTTAGAAACTTTGCCTGGCTACTGAAAGTATCCAGTTCAGAATCTATATTCCCACTAGGATCACTCTCGTAGACTCCAGGACTTTCAACTGCACTAAGTTTCTACATCAGCCCCCAAACACCCTCCAATTCTAGCTCTCTTTCCCTGAATTCTCCTCCTCCAACCCTTCCCCTTCCCCACATAACCTCCCCAACTCCTCCACCCTGTCCCCATCTGTCCCCAGTCCACCCATTTTTTTTTTGTTATTTGCATTTCCCAAGGACAACCATAAATCCTCTCTAGGACTCTCCTCTTTACCTAATCTCCCTAGGTCTGTGGATTTTACCTTATCATCTACTTAACAGATAATATCCACTTATAAGTGAATACATACTGCATTTGTCTTTCTGGGTCTGGGTTATTTCACTTGGGATATGTGATGTTTTGAATATGCTTGACCCAGGGATTGGCACTATTAGGAGGTGTGGCCTTGTTGAAGCAGGTATGGCCTTGTTGAATGAAGGGTGACACTGTGGGAGGTGGGCCTTGAGACACTCTTTTACCTGCCTGAGGATTCAGTCTTCTCCTGTTTGTCTTTAGAATAAGAGATAGAACTCTCATCTCCTCCAGCACCATGCCTGCCTAGATGCTGCCATGCTTCTTACCACAATGATAATGGACTGAACCTCTGAACCTGTAAGCAAGTCCGAATTAAATGTTGTCCTTTATAAGAGTTGCTGTGGTGTCATGGTGTTTCTTCACAGCAATGAAACCATAAGTAAGACAAGATAATTTTTTCTAGTTGCATCCTTTTGCTTACAAATTTTATGATGTCACTTTTTAAAATACCTGAGTAATATTCCATTGTGTAGATGTACCACATTTTCTTTACTTATTCTTTGGTTGAGGGTCATCTAGGTTCTTTCCAGTTTCTTGCTATTATGAATAAAGCTACTATGAATATAGCTGACCAAGTGTCCTTGTAGTATGATGAAACATCCTTTGAATATATGCCCAATAGTAGTATTGCTGGGTCTTGAGGTAGATCAATTCCCAACTTTCTGTGGAACTACCATATTGATTTCCATAGTGACTATACAAGTTTGTACTTCCACCTACAATGGAGGAGTGTTTCCCTTGCTCCACATCCTTGCCAGCATGAGCTGTCACCTGTGTTATTGATCTTAGCCATTCTGACAGTTGTAAGATGCAATCTCAAATTAGTTTTGATTTGCATTTCCCTGATGGCTAAGGATGTTGAATATTTCTTTATGTTTTCTCAGCTGTTATGGCTATTCTTCGTTGTCAACTTATATATTAGTTGACTATATCTGGAATGAACTATTCATCTTCACCTTGCTAGTATATTTCATTAGCATTGCAGCCTACTTCTGTGGGATTCCAGCAAGTACAGAAGATCAACTGAGATACCCAGCCTTGTGGGACTGAGCAACTACTAGATTCTTGGACTTTTCATTCATAGCTAGCCATTTTTTAATTAGTTTTACTGCAGCCTGTTAGTCATTCCAACAAACTCCCTTTATAGATATAGATATGTATTGTATCAATATATATGTATGTATACATATATGTGTGTATATATACATATATATACATATACATACGTGTATATACATAGAAAGAGAGAAAGAGATTGAAGAGAGATTCATTTCATAAGTTCTGTGATTGTAGAGAACCCTGACTAATACAACAGCCATTTGAGATTCTTCTATTGAGAATTCTCCATTTTTAATTAGATTTTTGGGTTTTTTTATATCTAGTTTCTTGATTTATTTATATATTTTGGAGATTAGACCTCTATCAGATGTAGAGTTGGTAAAAAAAAAAAAAATCTTTTCCCATTCTGTAGGCTCTCCTTTTGGTTTTGTAAGATCCCATCTGTTAATTGTTGCCTTTAATGGATAAATAGAGTCCTGTTCAGAAAGTCCTGTCTTACACTTATATCTTGTAGGGGAATAAGTAGGATTTTTTTAAAAACATAATTTTAAAAAGCTAAATATAGTTAGACACAAGAATACACATCTGCAACACCAGTAACCAGGAAGTTGAGACTGGGGGATTACATATTTGAGCCAGCATATGCTATACAGTAAAAACGTTACCTCAAAAATTTGAAAATAATTTTTCAGATATATATTTGTAAAAATTCAGAGCAGCATTATTCAAATGGACCAAAAGTGTCCATCCATAATCTAAGGCACTCAGTTCTCAACTACAATGGAGGTCTGATATATGCAATGTCACACACAAAAAAACTTGAAAATATTATGCTAAGGGAAACCATGAGACACAAAAATACAAATATTACATGTTCTCACTTGCATTGACTTAACTAGTCAAATTCACAGGTGTGTGTGAGGTAGAAAGTAGACTAGAGATTATGAGGCTTAAGGAAAAGAATTGAAGAGCCACCTAAGGAGCTCAAAGTTTTCTTTGGAGTGACAAAGCATTTTAGAAACGAGCAGTTGTAACAGCTGTACAACCTCATGTATGTAACTAATGCCACTGGATTCAATAGAACTGCTTACGTTAAAACTGCTTACATTAAAATTTTTAACACTTATATTTCACCACATTTTCAAAAACTTAAATGCCGGGTATGGTGGCACACACCTTTGATCTAAGCACTCATACAGCAGGGGCAGTCAGTTCTCTCTGGGTTTGAGGCCAGCCTATTCTACATAGAGAGTTCCAGACCAGCCAGAGTTACTTGCCTTAACCCTGTCAACAAAGCAAAACATTAAGCCATATGGATATCTATATGTTTAGGTTTTTTTAAGAATCTAAATGAAAACCCAATTCACATGACAGATTCAAATACAAATAAGCCATAAAATCACTGTTTCCATAAAATCCAGGCAAAACACCCATACACATAAAAAAATACATCTTTATAAATACTCTGAGGTAGAAACATGATAATGAACACTGGCAACTAAGTTGGAAGCACAATAAAAAAAAAAAAAAGATACTTAGGGGAAACAAATCTTCTAGTTTAAAAAAGGTACTGATTTCTGGGGCTGGGGAAGCTTGCTCAGTCAGTAAAGTGTAAAGTGTTTGCCTTTCATGCCTGAGAACCTGAGTTAATCCTTAGAACCCAAGAGAAGAACTGAAAGTGATGGTGGCATGTGCTTATAATCCCAACACTGCGGAAACAAAGACATGGTTTCTGAAGCTTGCTGGCCAGCCAGCCAGCCTAGCCTACCAGGCAAGATCCAACCCAGTAAGAGACACTATTCCAAAAAATATGGTGGACAGTGCCTGATGAACAATGCATAAGGTTTTCCTCCTGACCTCCAAACACATATCTGTGCACATGCATGTGCACCCATACACATGTGCACCCACACACATGTGCAACCACACACATGAGCACATTCACATGCACATCCACACAACACAAGTAATAACCACTGAAGAGAATGAAAAATGGGATCTGAAAATAAAGACACTGTAGGAAAAGATATCAAGCAATAATGAAGAACAATTTAGAAAAAACTAAACTGAATATCAACTGAAAAAAAAACTTTACAAAGAAACAAAATCCAATTTATCCTGGGGGAATTGGTTTGGTTTGAGGAATTACAGAGCCAGAGAGCAGGAAGACCAACAGCAGACAGCAGGAGACACAGGACATCTTCACTGCATGTTCAGTAGTGTGCTATGATGCTATGGAGAGCAGAAAAGCAGAGGAAACCATAGCATAGGCACATATGGTGACTAGAACAGATAAGAGCAGCAACAGGAAACTCTTATCATCTCAAAACTGACTGGAGCAGTTGCAGGTACCATTTTAAAATGACCCTGTATCAAAATGTTTAAAAATTAAAAATAAATAAATGTTAAATGACCCTTATAGAACCTGATATTGTTATTTTGCTAAGGGCTCACTTTGTGAAACTGACTTATAGATATTTGTTTATATCCATAGATGGGAACTGCTCACAATCTTCATCAGAGATGCTTCATTTGCAATGGATAGCAGTCAATGGAGAAATATGTAACGAGTCACAGTGTTAAGGATAAGAGAGTAGGTGTTCATCTCTAAATAAGACACCTATATCAATTCCAACATTACCAAGGCTCTGGGAACATTGCAGAAGAGAAGGCAGAAAGTAAGAACCTCAGAATGGGGATGAAATTAAACTTTTTCAATTTAAAACAAAACAGCAAAGAGTTTTGCTGGGCCTCCCGTTTGATGGCTCCAGACTCTCTGTGAACTGAACAATTTGGAAACTCAGAGCCACAGTCACCAGAGTATACATGGCCAGCAGAGTACCTCTAAACTACAGGGAAGTAAAACTGAACAGAATGCAATGATGTTCAGACACTGCTGAGAGCCAACATCTACAGGGAAACAAAGATGACAGTTTGGGGGGTTGGTAACTGTAGTGGTGGTTATGATGGATTGTGCTTTGTTTTGTTTTGTTTTGTTTTGTTTTGTTTTGTTTTGTTTTGTTTTGTTTTTTGAGGCAGGGCCTCACAATGTTATACAACATGGCCTGGAATTCTCTCTATACATACCAGATAGGCCTCAATCTCAGAGATCTGCCTACCTTTGCCTCCCGGATGCTGGCATCAAAAGAATCACCACCACACACAGCCTAAGACTAGGGTTATAAGTGGCACAGGAGACATAAAGAAAGACTTCTCTAAGGAAACTATCAGGAAAGAACTTATAATCTGATTTCCACATGCAAAAGAGCCCCAAGAACCCTGTGCTGCAGAGACCAATGGCTCCCACTCTCATTACCATACACAATATTGCATGGAACCAGCTAGAGACAGTGGGTTTTGAAACTACAGCTTTTCAACTTGGATACCTGTGCCAACAATTCACTCCATAAGTATTCTTTTTTATTTTATCATTTTACTTATTTGCTTATTTATTTATTCATTTAGTTAATTGCCACTATCATATATGCCTCAGGGCAGTGTGTTGGTTGATTGGTTGGTTGATTGGCTGGTTGGTTGGTTGGTTTGCTGGTTTATTGCTCAGTTATGACTTAGAACTATTATTTGTGTTTCTGCACCCTGGTTACTAGAAGGCATTCTTTACTGTATTATGCAGCCACAACTTATATATGCCTTCCCAATTTATTCTTGCATCTCTTCTTCTTTCCCTCAACCTTACCCACCCATCTTTATACATCTTAATTGTAACCTTCCACAGTCTTAACAATTTTGAAAATCTGTAGACCTTAACATTATCCTAATTTTTTCCTCCTGCCTACTTTACCACATCCCTTTTCTCTTCTCCATGTGAATCTAATATTTAATCTTTATCCTTAATCACTCTGCTTCCTTTCCACTCCTAATCTTATTACTAAATTGGGAGTATACCCACATAATGCCCTGGGTTATTTGTCTCCAACAGTACTGAAATCAGAGGAGCCACTGTTGTGAATTGGCTAGTATGACAATTGCATGTGGTCATATCAATCATCTCTGGTAACTCTCCCAGTTAATATCCTATTCAAGGAAAAACATAGAACTTACACTAGGCACTCCAGGACTGAGCTCCAGGACTGAGAAATTATTTTCTAAACCACACATGCAACTCTACCATGTCCAAGTTCCACTAGAACATTGCAAACACTTCAACTTAAAGAATATAGCTGAAAAGTAATAAACCAAAGCAAAGAAATCCCAACACAGTAACATAGGAAACATGAAACCCACGAAAATGTACCTCCACCAAAAATTAGTGTCTTAGCACTGTATAATATGACCCACTGAGAGAGAATTAGATGAAATCACTAACAGAGAAAAGAATAATTATAAGTATGTTTGATGGCATAAAAAATGTAAAAAATAAAGAAAGTGATACAGGATATGGAAGAGGAATCCAAGGAAAAGATAAAAATCCTGAAGAAAAACAAACCTAAAATAAATAAAAAAATAGTAGGTCAAATACAAAAGAACCCATGGAAAGTCTCAGCAATAGAAAGCATTTGGAAAGGACAGATTGTATAAGCTTGAAGGCAAGGTGGAGGAACTGACAACCCACGAAGGATGAAAGTAAAATATTAAGAAAGTATGTGGGGAATTCCAAGATATACACAGCACAAAAGACCAAATCTATGCATAAAAAAAAGAATAAGCTAGTTCTAAAGAAAAAGGAAAGATTAAGAACCATAATAAAATTCTCCCAATCTTCCATCTCTTTAGCAAAAGTGGTGCCAATCCAGATATACAATAGGCAGCTAAAACATCAGGCAGACAAGAGCAAAGGACTCCACTTATCATAATATAATCAAAACATTAAATACACAGAACAAAGGGAGTATACTAAAAGCAGCAACACAGATGGTCTGAGTCACAAATAAAGGCAGGCTCATGGGAATAATACTAAATTAATCAACTGAAAATTTAAAGTCAAGGGCCTTGGAATGTTACTTTTTTTTAACTACTGAAAGAAAAAAATCACTGACCCAAACTAGCATACCCAGAAACTCTCTCTGCCATAAATGAAGGAAACATAAAACCTTTTCTGTAATGAGATTAGACTATAGAAATTTATGACCACTAAGCCAGCACTACAGGAGATGGAATTCTTCAAACTGAAGAAAAGTAAAGGCCACAGGAAATAATTAACCATGCTAGGGTTAAGCAAAAGAGGAAGAGAACATAAAAACAAAAAATAAAAAAAATTTAACAAAATGGCATTAAGCAATGCATAACTTTCAGCAACTGTGAATATTAGTTGTCTTAATTAATCAATTAAAAAACAGACTAGTAAATTGAATTTTAAAAAAAGAGGATATCAGCTATTTGTTGCATCTAAGGAATGCACCTCTTAACAAAAGACACACACTACCTTAGGCTAGAAGGATAGAAAAAGGTATTCCAAGCAATTGGGCCCAGAAAATGAGTGGGTGTCACTGTTATGATATCTGGCAAAGCTATTAGGATATCTATTAGGAAAAGATAAAGAATGTCACTTCATACTGATCAACAGACCACTTCATCAATCAAGAGGATATTGCAGTTCTAAAGATATACGCCACAAAGGTTAACCCAATTTCATAAAACTACTATTAGTCTATGTATCAACCATTCTGGACTTGTTGGTAAAGTATATGCATATGAGAAGATGATAAATAAATAGATCAAAACTCCAGAGCTTTCTATCTCAGTAAAATGTCTAGGATTTTAATGGTTTAAGACTCAGAGATATCCTTTCTGAGGTGAAGAATATGTAGTTTCACTCTGCTCCTTCTACCACCAAGAAAGCACAAGGCTTAGTGGGCCTATTCTAGATGAAGTATGTTGCTGATTTGATTGTGTTACTCTAGCCCACATAGCAAATGGGTTGGAAGTTGCTAGTTTTTAATAGAGTCGAGACCGGGACAGCTTTTCAACAGGTCCAGGCTGCTATATGGGCTGTTAAACCTCTTAGATCACTAGGTCTAGCAGCCTCAATTGTATTTGATATGTTAATGACAGGGAGGATTGCTGTTTGGGTTCTTTGGGAAGATTCTATAGGTGAATCACAGAAGAGGCTCTTAAAATTTTATAATGAAGTTTATTCTTTTTTTTTTAACAATAATTTGACTAAATGATGGTTTTTAAAAAATTAAAACTTGAAACTTGGTTCCCTAACCAAATGGATACAAATCCACTAAGATGAATTAAAATTATAATGATGACAAATATGATTATCTCACTGATGCAGCCAACCACATTTGCATCAGGAAATAACAGATAATAATTAATGGGTGCTATACAGCAAGAGCTTTTAAGCATTTAATCCGAATGAGCTGGATTCTAAGCACCATGAGAAGACGTCACGGTTATGACCCTACTCTACTGAGAACACTGAGGTACAAGAAAATATCTATCTAAATTTACATAGCTTGCAAGGAAACGAGGCAGAGTTCAAACCTCATGTCAAGATGCATACCTTTAACCACTGTGCCATACTACCTCGAGAAAAGAACATGCTAAGCATGCCAGTGAAAGCTTGGAAAGATGTGACCCCATGTTCAAATACTGGCTTTCTTCCTTACTTAAATTAAAACAAAAACCAAAGCTTCATTAAAGTGAATATTAAATTTAACAGAATTTATTTCTAAAATGAATGCATCAGGCAGTGTTGAGAACTGGGAGAGATTCAAGCATCTCCCATAGCAATGTGGATGGGCAATACTTATAAACAACAAGAAGAAATCATGTGCATAGCAATGTGGATAGGCAATAGTTATAAACAAGAAGAAAAAAATCACATGCAGAAAACAACCATCTGACCAACTGGTAGCCTAAGATTGGCGGAAGTTTTGTTGTTGTGATCAAAAGTTCATTATTTATCACAGGAATAAGTGGCGCCTGAATCAGGAGCCTGAAAACTGGGGGAAGAACTGAGAAATGCTTGTCTTGAGTGGAGTTCCACAGAAAATGGAAGAAGTAAGAGTATCCTGCACCATAAGCAACAAACAGCATTCATGCTAGCGATAGTTATCTTTTGGAGGCTGGGTTGCAGGAGGTGCTTTAAGAGGATACAGCTAGGCTGAGGAGGTGTTAGCCCAATATCGACTTCACCTCAGGGTGACAGCAAAATTTTGAGCAGGGAAGTTATAGACAGGCCTTCGTCTGCAGCCTGAGAGTTGCCTCAGGCGAGATGAGCAGAATTAGGAGGAATTGGGGAAGTTAAGAAAACAGGGCACTGAGGAGTAACTATCAGTAGCTGCCACTGCACCTCCTAAAGATGGAGATGATGAGTTAGACCTTGAATATGAGACAGAGCAAGGGTTTCAGGGAAGCAGTTGGCCCCTCTCTGGGACACGTTAGCAAAAGAGAAGGAAAATGGATATAAGCTATTTCAGAGCTCTCCTAGGAACAGGAGGAAATCGGGAGAGTCCTGCTTCCTCTCTGGCTCCTCCTGGAGAAATCTTTAGTTCTGGTTATTGTCTGCCTTTGGCATGCCAATCTGTCCGTGTCTGTCAAAACTGACAGTTTTATGTTAAGTCTGTGTTCTTGTTTCATTGTTTGAATGATTGTTGTTCTGTGTTTCATGTTCAAAAGAAAAAAATGGTTAAAACCTTATCTGCTAGCTATCTACCCCTTGGTTTAGTTTAACTTGTTTAAAAGGCAGTCTTAGTGTGCACAGCAGAAACTGATAAGATACCCAGCACCAGTAGCTAGGAGTCAAACACAGCAAGAGAAGCCTTTCCAGGAGCTGATTGTGTGCATAAATTGCTCTTAAAGGGGACAGCAGCTTTTCTCTCTCTTTCTTTCTTTCTTTCTTTCTTTCTTTCTTTCTTTCTTTCTTCTATGGTAAGGAAGCTGATAGTTGTTTTTCCTAGAAAAAAATCTGTAATTGTGATTATTGGGTTTAGCAAGTGACAAGGTGCTTTTTCTCTTGAAATTACAGCTAGAAAAAGAAAATTTTTGTTTGACTTAAATATATGAGATGTGTATCTACTTCATTTTTGTTTCTGACTGGTATTAAAAGTACAAATATGTTCTGCATGTCTTGGCTATAGATTATTGGCTTATAAGTTATTGAGTATGATTAAAATTTGTAACATTGTTAACAGAAAGTTGGCTTAAAACTGGTAACTCAGGGTTGGAGTCATTCAGACAACCCATGGCATGAGCCAACCCCGGAAAACAGGTCTCTGAATATCCGAGAAACTAGACTTATAAAAGATAAGATTTAGGACAATGTCTCTTTGGTAGGGTATTGGAGGCTGCACAGTTGTACATTTGTGTGCAGGAATTGGCAGCCGAACTTTTTTGCATGGGGGTAATGCTCTTGGTGTTGATTTTAAAAAGAATGGATTGTTTAAAACTGGGTTTTACTTTCCAAAGTTGTGGTTGCTCTGGTATTGCAAGAGAAACTTAAAAATATAGGTAAACTACCAGTGTTCCATTGGCTGCAGTTTCCAATTCAATCACAGGCTTGGAATTTTTGACTCACCCATGTTTGTAGTTGAGAAAAGGATCGAGCAGGTAGAGATGATAGCAAGAGTAATAAAAGAGTTAAAAAAAACAGCTGTAGCACAGTACAGGCCTGCTGCCACTTTTACACAAGTTTTATTGGATACAGTGGTAGAAATTTACCCCCCCCCCCAAGATTGAAAAACTATATGTAAGGCTACTTTGTCAGGAGGAAATTACTTACTTTGAAGTTCTGAATGGCATGAATCAAGTAAGAGAACCGCAGAATACTCAGGCAGGTAATGCAGACTGGGATAATAACATGCTTCTAGGAGAGGGTCAATATGAAGGTAATGCTAATCAGATTGGGCTATCTGCAGGAGTGTACGCACAGATTGCAATGGCTGCCCACCGTGCTTGGAATCAATTACAACTAAAGGAGATCTCAGAGGGAGTTTTATCTAGGATCAAACAAGACCCTGATGAAACATTTCAGGGATTTGTGGATAGACTGCTAAAAGCAGCTGGTAGAATTTTTGGAGACCCCCAGGCAGGAGTTCCCTTTGTTACACAGTTGGCTTATGAGAATGCTAATGAGGCCTGCCATGCCGTACAGCCATACAAAGCAGATAGACTTACCTGGATACATTTGTCTTTGTGTTAAAATTGGACCCTCATACAATTAGGGTCTGGCCATGGCTGCTGTCTTACAAGGGACCAAGCAATGCTTTCACACAGATGAGGGAATAAAGGATGTTTTAAATGTGGAGGTTTGGGTCATTTTAGAAATGATTGTCCCAGGAACAAAGGCACTAGTAGACTCTCTTAGGCCCAGATTGAAAACATTTACATTTGAGTTAATGCAAACCTCAGAGTGGGCTCAGCAGAAGCTTGTATGGCATTCCATTTGTCTTGTTCATCCTGACTAGCCCCTAGAAGCCCCTAGAAAGGTTTTTTTCTGGATTTTGTTTATTGCCTTGTTTATTCCTTTGGGAGGAGGGGTCAGCCTCAGACCCCAAGGCATTCACAACAGGCAGCTTATGGGCCAGGAGTTATAGATAATGATTATGCCGGAGAAATTAGAATTATGGCTGCTTCCCCCCATGGCATTATAACTGTACCTGCTAACAAAAGAACTGTTCAACTTGTTTTAGTTCCCTTGCATCCTCTACCTTCCAAATTTGTTAAGAGTGAGAAAGGACAAGGTGGCTTTGGTTCCTCTGATGTGTACTGGGCTCAGTCTATTACTAGTAAGAGACATAACCTTAAATTACTAATCCAAGAAAAAAAAGGTCTGAAGGATTAATAGACACTGGAGCTGATGTACTCACTCACTTCCAAGTGATTGGTGATTCTATAAATCCAAAACAAAATTCAAACTTAAGATTTATGAAAGTTTAATGAAACTAAGAACTTGTTGGGCATTACAGCATGACTTGCCTACTCCAGCTGCCATTCCAGGACATGCATATAGAATTATTATGGATTTGGAGGGTTGTTTTTATACTGTTCCTTTGCATCCTGGTGACTGTGGAAAGTTTGCATTTAGTGTGTCTACTTGTAATTTTGAATAATCCATGAAGCAATATCATTGGAAACTTTTGCCACAGGGAATGGCTAATAGCCCTTCATTATTTAAAAAAAATTTATTGCTGCTTCAATATAAGAGGTTAGGACTTTGAATCCTTCAGTGAATATTATTCATTATATGGGTATTTTATGAGCTGATCTGTAGAAGTTTTACTGCAAGCCTTTGCTCTCATACAACAAGCTTTAAAATTTTGGGGAGTGCTTGTTGCTCCAGAAAAGATTCAAAGGCAATATCTTTTTCAATATTTGGGACCTCCGTTTTTTCCTAAGCAGATTGTGGCACAGAAAATTCCAATAAGAGAAGATAGTTGGGTCTGGAGAGATGGTTAACAGCACTTCAATTCCCAGCAACCAACATAGTGGCTCACAACCATCTGTAATGAGATCTAGTGCCCTCTTCTGGCTTTCCAGTGTATATGCAAAAAAAAAAAAAAGATAGTTTACTTTTAATGATTTTCAAAAGTCATTAGGAAATATTCATTGGCTAAGTGTTGGGGGCTGACTTTTAGCAGAAAGCAGCTGTCAGCTTTGCAGTCATCTTGAGCCATATACCGTGACATGTGACTTGGATTACAATAGCCTGCAACAGCTGAGCACACTCCAATAGTCTTGGTTTAGATACCTTGAGATTAAAGGTGCATAAGATTAAAGGTGTGTGAGATTAAAGGTGTGTAACTTAAGAGTGACTTAGAAGTGTGGAGATCTCCTTCCGGTCTGGGCCAGAGCACTGAGCAGATCTTGGGTGGCAGCTCTGCCCCCAACATCCAAGAACCCAGAGGAAGCAGGGATCCCAGGCACTCGAACTCAGGCAGTATCTTAGGTAAGCAGACAGCAGGGCCCGCCCTAAACAGGGAGTAACTGGGAACCAAAAGGACCCAGGAAGTTACTCCTGGCCCGGAACACTGGTTCCTTCCGGTCTGGGTCAGAGCACTGAGCAGATCTTGGGTGGCAGCTCTGTCCCCAACCTCCAAGAACCCAGAGGAAGCAGGGATCCCAGGCGCTCTAACTTGGACAGTGTCTTAGAAACTAGTTCTCAGATCTGAGGCCTAGATCAGACCTCTGCCAGGTCTGCTGTTGTGTGGACCCCGGATTCCACCTGAGACATACTGGAAGGTCCACTCAATCAAGAGCCACAGAGGAACAAATGAACTCAGAGCTTCAGACAACATATCCTGAGATATTCTAGAGGAGACACTGCACCCAGAACAGCAGACACCTAGCTGGACTACTACCTTGGAGGCACTATATCCTGAGGCATCCTAGAGGTACCACTGTAATCAGTGCAACTGGAAAAGATCACAGAGACATCTGGACCCCTAGGAGATCAGACACAAGCTAGATAACTAGAAAGACAGGCTTCAGTCAGAGACAGCAAGTACAGGCAGCACTAGAGTTAACCAGATGGCAAAAGGCAAGAGCAAGAATGTAAGCAACAGAAACCAAAGTTACATGGCATCATCAGAACCCAGCTCCCCCATCAGAGCAAGCCCTGAATACCCCATCACACCAGAAAAGCAGGAATCAGAATTAAAATCACTTCTCATGATGATGATAGAGGGCTTTAAGAAAGACATAAATAACACTCTCAAAGAACTTAAGGAGAGCACTGGTAGACAGATAGAAACCCTTAAAGAGGAAACACAAAAATCCCTTAAGGAATTTCAAGAAAATGCAACCAAACGGGAAAAGGAATTAAACAGAACCATGCAGGATCTAAAAATGGAAGTAGAAACAATAAAGAAATCACAAAGGGACAATACCCTGGAGATAGAAAACCTAAAAAAAAGATCAGGAGTCATAGACACAAGTATCACCAATAGAATTCAAGAGATGGAAGAGAGAATCTCATGTGCAGAAGATACCATGGAAAACATTGACACAACTGTCAAAGAAAATGCAAAATACAAAAAGCTACTAACCCAAAATATACAAGAAATCCAAGACACAATGAGAAGGCCAAACCTAAGGATAATAGGTATAGATGAGGGGGAAGACTCCCAACTTAAAGGACCAGTAAATATCCTCAACAAAATTAGAGAGGAAAACTTCCCTAACCTAAAGAAAGAGATGTCCATAAATATACAAGAAGCTTACAGAACTCCAAATAGTTTAGACCAGAAAAGAAATACTTCCCGCCATATAATAGTCAAAACATCAAATGTACAAAACAAAGAAAAAATACTAAAAGCAGTAAGGGAAAAAGGCAAAGTAACATATAAAGGCAGACCTATAAGAATTACACCAGATTTCTCACCAGAGACCATAAAAGCCAGAAGATCCTGGACCGATATCATACAGACCCTAAGAGAACACAAATGCCAGCCCAGACTACTATACCCAGCAAAACTCTCAATCATTATTGATGGAGAAACCAAAATATTCCATGACAAATCCAAATTTACACAGTATCTCAACACAAATCCAGCACTTCAAAAAATAATTGGTGGAAAACTCCAACACAAGGAGGGAAACTACAACCTAGAAAAAGCAAGAAAGTAATCTTCCAAAAACCCCAAAAGAAGATAGTTACACAAACATATCTCCACGGATGTTAGCCCAAAAGCTTGGATTAGCGAAGACTCAACCCACAGACCACATGAAGCTCATGAAAAAGGAAGACCAAGAGGGGATGCCTCAGTTCTACTTAGAACGAGAAACAAAAATGCTCAAGGGAGCAAATAGGGAAACAAAACATGGAACAGAAACTGAAGGAGGGGCCATCAGGAGACCTTTCTACCTGGGTATTCACCCCATGTACAGCCACCTAATCTAAACACTGTTGTGGATGGCTGGAAGTGCATAATGTGAGGAACATGATATAGCTGTCTCCTTAGAGGTCAGCCAAAGACTAAAACACTCAGAGGACAATGTTCACAATTAACCACTAATATGATCAGGGGTTTCCCAATGGAGAACTTAGTGAGAGAACTGAAGGAGCAGAAAGGGTTATTGACCCCAGGTGGAAAGCAACAATACCAAACAACCAGAGCCCCCCAGGGTCTAAACCACCAGCCAGGGAACACATAGGGAGGGACCCAAGACTCCAGAGGTATATGTAGGGGAGGATGGCCCTGTCGGACATAGGTGGGAGAGGAGTTTCTTGGTCCCATAAAAAAAATGAATGAAAAATGAATGAATGAACACACAGTGGGGGGGGGATGTGAGGGCAGGGAGGGGATAGTGAGGGGGGTAGGTGTGGTCACTGCCTCATAGAAGCATGAGGAGGGGGATGGGATAGGTTTCTGGGTAGTGGGAGGAAGTAGGCTAAGGGGATAAAATCTGAAAGGTAATACTACAACCAATTTTAAGAAGCGGGAAAAAAAAAAAGTCTTCAGAACCAACATCTTTAAAAAAAAAAATGTCAGCCCCCTGGGGGTGGGAAATTTTTTTTTTTCTTGATACTAAAACTTGTTCTGAGAATTGTATATTGCAGAATACACAGCCTTGGTGTATCTACTCATCAAGCGTACTGAGCAGACCTGCCCAAACCTCTGATGTCCTGGAATTCCATCTGGATTCAGTGAAGACACGGCATCAGAGGCTTATCAACTTACTCTCCCCCCCCCCACCCCTCTTCTAAAATCTCAATGCCCTTAATCAGCTTGAAGAAGTTAAAGAAGAGTCAGCGCCCCTATTCCCTGAGCTTGGGGACTAATGTGATTAATAATGGTCTGTCTTTCTAGGGACAAGTAGTGGTTTTGTTGGAACAGGGGGGATTAGCTAGGACTTACTGCATAGCCATAACCTACTGGTAGAAATCTGTATAATTATTATCAAGATGAAGTTATAAATTCTTAAATGCTACAAAATTTACTTTGATCTCAAATTTAAGGTTTTCATTGGTACGAGCCTCTTATTAATATAAAAATGAGATGAATATTGATACACTCATGGGCA
This sequence comes from Arvicanthis niloticus, assembly GCF_011762505.2. Classification (NCBI taxonomy): domain Eukaryota; kingdom Metazoa; phylum Chordata; class Mammalia; order Rodentia; family Muridae; genus Arvicanthis; species Arvicanthis niloticus. The sequence goes on along the minus strand of NC_047665.1, from coordinate 43,882,469 downwards.
TTGTGCCTGTATAACACATTTAGGAATACAATGCCTAGACCCAGCCCTTTTTTAACTGATTTGGGACGGTTAACCTATGAGTTAAGGGACTATAGCAAATTCATATTTTTGAGTTTATTGTTAGGGTGCTTTTCATATTTTACTTAGAAATAGCTGAGAGGAGTTAACAGAAAACAGTCCAGGTTACCTTACATGGATAGTTGGTTTTCAAAACATCAGAAGTCCATAGAACTGATGCTACAAATATTTATATATTAATGTTCATATTGATTAGAGATCTGTCTGCTCCTGACAGCTTCCTGTCGAGGATTCTAAGAAGAAATTGAGCATCCTTGGAGTTACTCCAGTTGTGTGGTAACAGCCACTAGGCAAGAATTGCCTCTCTCCATCTACAGACAAATTACTGTCCAGAAAAGGACACTCATGCAGAATAGTCGACTGATTATATCTGCCTAGACAGAGTAATCAGTCCTTAATAATCCTGCATCACCAAGGTCTGTCAGATGATTCTGGGCCAGAAGGCTGAAGATTTGATGCTCCAATGTTTGGTAGTATAGGGGCTTTTCAGGTGTTCAGAGGTCTCTATAAATTGGGTAAGTTTTAGAAGCTATGCTTTGTGCTTCCCACAATTATAGTTAACTCAGTCATTCTGGATTTCTGACGTGGTTGAAAACTTATAGCTATTTACCGTAAGAGAAAAGATTTGAGTGGATGGTCATCAGCTGACATTCATCCTAAAGCCAGGTTCAGAAGTAAATGTTTTAGTTAGAATAGATGACAGAGGTGCTGGTTAGTCAACAAAATGATGGACTGGGTATTAGGACTATCTTGTACCTCACTGGTACAAATTGGCATAATTATGCTCTAATTGTATTTTGAGAGAAAAGTTTCATTTTAACAGGAAGGGTGATGTGTAGGAGGAGTACTGAGAGGAAGAAAAGGAGTAAGAAGAGGAGAAGAAGGAGAGGAGAAGCTAGGTGATGAAAGAGAGAAAGAGGGGGGAGACAGGGAGGCAGATATTCATGTATCTCCACCAGTCAAAGATAGTTGATATATCTAGGTTGGTCAGTGGGTTACACCTCTGATTGAACAATTCCAAACATATAACGCTTATGATTAACATTATTTTTAAAAAATGTATAAATGCAAAAAGGAAAAGGGGGCATGGGATAGGGGTTTTCTAAGGGGGGGGAATGGGGAAAGGGGATGGCATCTGAAGTGTAAATAAAATATCTAAAAAAAAAAAAAAAAAAAAAAAAAAAAAAAAAGAAGTGTGGAGGTAAGATTTAGAGACAAGACCTAAGGGCATGATTAAAGGTGTAACTTAGAGGCGTGGCTTAGAAGTAAGACATCTAAAAGGTAGAGGCAGACAGTAGAGAATCAGACATTAGGGAGACACATCAGACATTAGGTAGAAGACACTTGGCTCTAGACAGAACCAGACACAGCAGAGAGAAGACAGGTAGCAGGCACTTGGAAGAGAACTTGGAAGAAGTAACTTGGAACTTGGAGGGACTAGGAGCTAGGAACTAGGCACTAGGAACTCAAGACTTAGGACTTAGACTGAAGAATAAACAGGATTGAATTACACTCTGTCTGGTCTGCATTCTTCGAGTCAGTCCTCACTCTCATCTTGCTGAACCCCGACCCGCGGACCGGAGCTGCAGCTTGGGCCGGGATACAGTGGCCGCCCAAACGTGGGTCGGCCTGGGCCTCAACATTTTGCTTGGGCCATGACATTTTTTGGCCGCCCCAACGTGGGGCTAGTGTGGACCCCAACAGCTAAGGCCTCATCTTAAGCTTAACAGGAGAACTTAAAACTCTGTTTAATATTCTCAAGGGGAATGCAAATCTTCATTCCCCTAGACAATTAACTGATGAGGGACAAATAGCTTTGCAGAAAATAGAGGAAGCTGTTAGCCAACAACAGATGCATTATACAGACTAATCAATTGTTGGCTGTTTCACAGCAGTCCTTTGGCACAAGAGACCATTAATGTGGATTCATCTTTCTTCATCTGCAAGTAAAGTTTTAACACCCTATTATGAAACTGTTGCTGTATTAATACAGAATTGTAGGATAGAATCATGAAAGTATTTTGGATGAAATGTTTATTCCTTATTTCAAACAACAGCTAAACTGGTTATTACAGAATACTGATATTTGGACTATTGCATGGCAAACTTTTTAGGCAAATTTGACAATCATTATCCAAAAGACAAGTTGTTAGAATTTTCTTCTATGCATGCTTTTCTATTTCCTATAAATTACGCATGCAGCCCATAGAAAATGTGTTTACTGTATTTATCGATGTATTCATCTAATGGGAAGGCAGTATATGTAATTGGATCACATGTTCATTCTCTTTGAGTTTCCCCCTACTTCAGCACAAATAATGAATTATGTGCTGTAGCCACTGTTTTAGAAATGTTGAAAAATCAAGCTTTTAATTTGTATACAGATAGCCAATATATAGCTCATGGTTTACAATTGCTTGAAATTTTTCTGTTTTAGATTCTGCTAATTCTCAAATTTTACAGTTATTTATACAAGTACAGCTTAATTTAAGAAACATGTACTGTTCCTAACTTTATAGGACATTTAAGAGCTCATACTGGATTGCCTGGACCCCAGGGCAATGCTACAGCAGATTTGTATACCAGGCAGATTATAGGCCTTACAGGAACAATTGGCCATACAATCTCATTCTTTTATCATCAAAATAGTAATAGCTTGAAACAACAATTTGCTATTTCTAGAAAATGTGCATGTCAATTGTAAAAACTTGTTCTCAATGTCTTCAATTTTTTCATAATGGTATTGATCCTTGAGGACTCATACCTAATCAGTTATGGCAAATGAATGTTACTTATTTCTGATTTTGGAAAATTAGAATATGTACATGTGACTTGATACCCTTTCAGGCTTTCTAGTTGCAACTGCTTTAACAGGAGAAGCAACTAAAAATGTAATTAGTCATTGCCAACATTATTTTTCTATGCTTGGTGTTCCATATCAGATTACGACAAATAATGAAATTGGCTATTGCAAGCATGCATTTGAGACTTTTTGTTGACAATTTAATATTACCCATATTACTGGGATTCCTTATAATGCTCAAGGACAAGGTATTGTGAAACAAGTATTGTGAAACTTTAAAATAATATCTTCATAACTCTCTGAGTGTGGGAGAAGCATCTACTGGCACTTCTGCCCCGGTTTTGCAAGGAACTCTGAAAAACTGCCTTTTAAAAAAACAAAAGAGAGGGAGTTATATCCTACAAGTTCACCAAAAGCACACCTTGCTTTTGTCCTATTTGTTTTAAACTTTTTTGCAAACTGATGCTAAAGGTCAGTCTGCAGTGGATTAACACTGGCATCCAGTCACTTCCAGCTCATTTGCCAGGATTAAATGGCGAGACCCCCTAACTAATACATGAGATGGTCACAACCCTACTTTAATTTGGAGATGAGGTTCTGTCTGTGTTTCTTTACAAAAAGAAAATGGAGCTCGATGGCTGCCTGAAAGATTGGTTTGTCAAGTGGACATGGATCCTGAGCCTAATGATTATGATACTATGATGAAGACAGATCAAAAACCGTATCAGTCAGCTGAGTTAACCTGGAGTGTAATCTCCACTCTTACCGGAGAGCAAGTGTTTTCTATCACTACTCCATATCCACCATATACCTGGTGGCCAAACTTTGTGTTTGATCATTGTCAATTAGCAGTGGGATTAGATACCTGGGATTCCCACTTATAACTTTAATTTCTACACTGCTTGGACCATTAATTATAATCCTGTTGCCTTTAACTTTTGGACCTTGTATCTTAAACAGATTTGTTGCCTTCATACAGGGTCGCTTTCAGCAAGCTCAGCTATTTACCATGGCAATTATTCATCACTATGAAGAAATGCATTGAGTGCATATGTCCTTTAGTCTGAATGTTGCTTTGGTCTGTATGGGAAAGAGTGTGCTATAGAAGGCTGGTAGTCAGAAATGGGTAAGAGTGTTCTTGAGCATCTATTGACCTAAAGCAGAGGCATACATCAATGTTATGTTTGTTCTCCTTGATGGGTAACAAGGAGCAGTGTAGACACCAACTGAAGCGAGACATGGTCACCTACCCACTCTATACCCTAGACAGGAGATAGAAAAAAGTAAATCTTATGCCCCCATCAAGCTACTGGTACTGATCATCTTTAAAAAACAAAAAAGAGGGAATTGTGCCCTCCCCCAGCCTTGAGCAAGCCCAAAAGACCTTGTTTTCCACATGTACCTCAATGACCCATGTGGAGTCATCTGCCCTGGCTGCACGTACAACTTCCTACAGGAGCTTAGAAGAATAAACTGCTCGCTGAGCTTGCCTTGCAACATAATCCAGCAGAAACAAAAGATGGTTTCCCTGGGCTTCCCCTATATATACAAATACTAAATATTAAACTTTAACCCTTGAGCAGAAAACTTTGTCTTAGCTCCATGCTTCTCTTGCCCCTCCATCTCCTTTACATTTCCAACCCTCCTTTCAGATGAGCCCAGTTCATCCATGGCTGCTGAGCTGCTACAGGAATATAGCCCCAAAATAGTTTCCTCAATAAATTAAGTTGCAGTTTACTTTAAATGTGTTAGCTTTAGTCCAAATCTAGCATGAGCTATGTGATCTTATGGGTATCATTTATATTCGAGGCCACTCAATCACTTTCCATGGCAATAAAGATCCTTTTTTATTTAAATACAAACAAACAAACAAAATTTATTTATTTATTTATTTATTTATTTATTTATTTATTTACAAATGGTGCACACCTTTAATGCCAGCACTCAGGAGGCAGAGGCAGGGTATCTCTGAGTTTGAGGCCTGCCAGGTCTGCAGAATGAGTTTCAGGACAGGCAGGGCTACACAGAGAAACCCTATCTCTTAAACTCAAAACAAAACAAAAACTATTTATTTGTTTGTTTGTCTCTTTACTTATTTGTATGTGTATGGTCAATCTCATGCCACACATGCATGTTGAAGTCAGAGTACAATTTATGGAAATTAGTTCTTGCTTTCCATAATGTGGGTCTTAAGAATGAACTCAGATCTTAGCAGCAAGCACCTTTACTGCTTGAGCCATTTAACTGGTCCAAAATTAAGATTCTAATACTTCATTTACACAAAAATTTGGAAGTTTGGGGGAAAACTATAAATATAATACTGAAGACTAGAATCTGATGTCAAAAGAACTCAATCTATAACCCTACAATTTTAATTAATGCAATGTATAAGAAACTATTGAAAACACTATGCTTACTTAAACAATGTTAACTCAGAAACACACACACAAGCCACACTTTCAGGATCAACTGTGTTGTCTTTTATATTTACTGATATATGTATGTGCATATCAGTAGGGATTTTAAAAAGAGAGAAAGAGACCATGAATTTCAGACAAAGTAGGGAGGAGACATGGAAAAGGTTGAAAGAAGGGGATGGGGGACATAATTATATTTTAATTGGATTTTTAATCC